>NC_083225.1:168871327-170071327 GCF_032191835.1 Heteronotia binoei
AGAGATGCGTGTTGTGCTGATTTCCTCTCCCATCACAAACTCTCAGTTTGCCCCCACACTATTGTTCTCAGGGTCCAGTGCCACCAAGAGGGCACAGTCTTGGCGGTCATGCCAGGCAGCAGTGGGAGAAGGGACACTGGGAAAAGTTTGCCTATACAAGCACTGCTCGCTTTGTGCTAAACAGGATCTGCTCCAGTATTCTGAGCCTATCAGTCTACCCCTTCCTCAGCCATGAAGCTCACTGGATGACCTTCAGCCAGATGCTGTCATTCTCTCTCAGGCTGACCTACTTCACAGGGTTGTTGTGGACAGAAGAACAGCGGCATAGAAATGTACAAGATAGATAAAAGATTATGACACGGCAGCAAAGATAACAATAACACCCTTAGGCAGACCATAGGGTGAGGTGTCATATCACACCCCCAATGCTTTAACATGAGCAAACAGCAAGTCTCATTGCTACAGCTTCCACTATCTGTGTACAATGCTATTGTGTTTGGAATGTCAGCTGGAAGCGGTGGTTGATGCTTTTCAAGGGGTTGGATCTGGCCCTGAGGACTTATGCTGCTGATTCCAAGTTCAAATGATTTCATCTTAGTACATGTCTACATGATAATTTTTGTCTTAAGTAAAAAAAAACCGCTTTATACATCATCCAAATTTTAATTAGGAAAGTGGGTTTATTATTATGGCTATTCTCCCCATGCCCCCACCCCACACACAAACACAATTGTAAATTTGTAAGAAGAGGGGTTTCAGCTCTTCACACACAAGGCAAAGAATCAGTTTTATGAACCAGGTCATTCCTCCAGGTAACCAAGAAGGTCGACAAAAAGCCTGATAATAGACTAAATACTAATGGGCTACATATGTCAACTTAACAAAACTTTAATGCATAACAAATAGTGAAAAACTGCATTAAAACACACATACTTATATCAATCTAAACCATCTTCAGCTGTGAGGTTCACTAGGTGACCTTTGGTCAGATGCTCTCACTCTCTGACCATTTTTGCAGTAGTGCAAAACCCTGCATAAGCATTCTTAATTCCTCAGAGTTTACGAAATTTTCTTCACTGAAATTTGAGTAGATTCAAGTAGATTTGAAAGCATCCTGTTGTGTATAGCTGGTCCCAAATCATCCAATAAGTTCCACAACAGATCTTCCAGATTCTGAACCTGAACCTGCATACTTTCCAAAGTCTCCTTTTCTGTGTCTCCCCCCCTCGTTTGGAATGTAACTTGCAGTTTTTAAGTGGGGAATTTCTGGATTTGGGTTCTACCATTTTAGTCCTCAGTGATGTGTGTTCACCCCGCCTACTTCCTTCCACCATGCTGAGTAGAACCACAGACACCTTCCATTTCCCCCAAATGGGATAGTTACCGAGTTACAAAGCCCCAGTGTTCTTTGCAATACAGTAATATTACTGCAACCCAAGTTTATGCTGGAATCAAATTTTGTTATCTTTTATTCTTTTAAAGTGCCACAAGACTTCTGGTTCTTTATGTAAACTATTATGTAAACTATTAGGGACTCCTCCCCTTGGCATCTTAAAAAAATTCTGAGGATGTAATTAGAATCAGGAATATTTTACTTTTCCTCTGAATTAATCCTCATGCTCAGAATCCTTCTACTCTCAAAGTGGTTGGAACCCTTATAGCATCCTGAAATGGCAGGTGGGGAAGGAATACTGATTCTAATCTTGTCTTCCAGTGTAGAGCACCAGCAGGCCAATTTTCCATTCTTCTCCCCTCACTCTTAAAAACAAAACTCCTCCATATTTAATTACTTCTATTCAGGGCCTTTTTTTGAGCAGGAACACACAGGAATGCAGTTCTGGCTGGCTTGGTGTCAGGGGGTGTGACCTAATATGCAAATAGATTCTTGCTGAGCTTTTTCTACAAAAGAAGCCCTGCTTCTATTGATATTACTGACATTCTCCTCACTCTCCATTTCACCACCCCCTGTCTCCTCCAGCAGAGTGCATTTGACCCAAGATGACCTACTTCACTAGAATCTCCAATTTGTCCAAGAGGCCTTTTTTTAATGAATTTCCCACCCTGCTTGTTATGCATTAAAGCTTTGTTAATTTAACATATGTAACCTATTAATATTTATTCTGTTCAGCAGGCCTTTTGTCAAGTTTCTAGGTTACCTGGTTTTTCTGGTTTGAAGTTTTTTTTTCCCCTTTCTGTTTTGGTTTTACTTGATTCCTCCTTCATTTTATCCTTACAACCACCCTGTAAAATAGGCTAGGCTGAGAGAGAGAGAGAGAGAGAGAGAGATTGTGTGTGTGCTTTCACACACACTAAATAACACACTTTCAATGCACTTTGCAACTGGATTTTACTGTATGAAATGGCAAAATCCACTTGCAAAGAGTTGCCATAGTGGATCGAAAAGGCATTATTTAGTGTGTGTGAAAGCACCCTGTTGTGTGTAGCTGGTCTTGAATCATCCAATAAGGTCCACAATAGATCTTCCAGATTCTGAACCTGACTCGCTAACCACTGTGGCAAACTAGTCTTCTGCTCCTATTGCCTTTGGAGTGAAATCCTTGTTCTGGAGGAAGAAGATTAAAAATAAAAAAAAAAGCAGCAGGAGGAATAAGAAGAGAAACACACAATTTGGACTCCTGTGCCAATCAGTCCAGCATGACAAACTCCTGAGAATGCAAATATTTTTGCTTTGACAGTAATTGCATACATCTGGACTTTGCTTTTCACACTTATCAGAAGTGCCCGGAGACACGGTCAAGGTTGTCATGACAGGGGAAGGAGGAGTCCCAGCAGATGCGCCAATTACTCGACATACTGTTTACCCGCTTGTGGTGACATTGAGGCTAACCTTGGAGTCACCTCCCCCGCTGCCACATTCTCCTTTGTCGTACCACCATTTGTTTTTCAATTTGTCCAAGAGGCCTTGTTCATTCAGTTTTAAAACTGCGAGGTTAACAGCATTTCTTGAAACGATAAAACATATTTTGTAAGAAACTGCACAGCTGTTAAGATGTTAGAAGGAATGAGGACTTTAAAAAAAAAAAAGCTTTTTATCCATGCACTAAATAAACCTCTCATTTGCATATGGCAGCATCCCTGTGAATAGGAGGAAATGTGCTTACTTTCAGATTTGGGGGGAAATTGTTCTTCCACTTTAGGAATGACATTTTTATGGCTTAGCTCTTAAATAAGAATAATACGATTTTTGTAAACCAATTCAAAACAGCGCCCTCCTCCAATCACATATTTTCAATATGGTGATAAAGTGCAGCTCGTGTATCTAACTTAAATGGCTTGTGTCTTTCCCATAAGTTTAGACTAGACAGTAAGCAAACAAAGGCCCTAGATTCCATTTCCTTAACAGCCAAGAGATGTTATTGTTCACTGTACAAAATCAGAGTTTTAAATTTCAGTTCCTTCAAGCTGGAACATGCAGCTCTAGTCACCTACATAAAGGTATAGCAGTAAGGTATGACTTAAACAGGTATACCCCAAGCAAAATGCCCTCGCACATTCATAGCTCTTAATAATACAAACATGTGGACATGATTCAGCTAAAATTGCAGTGCAATCCTAAAACTATAAGAAGAGCCCTGTTGGATCAGACCAGTGGTCTATCTAGTCCAGCATCCTATCTCACATAGTGGCCAATCAGTTACTCTGGAGGTCACAGAGACAGAGGCTTTCCCCTGATGTCACCTCCTGGAACTGGTATTCAGAGGACTACCACCTCTGAAAGTTTAATTCTGGCAGTGGGCTTAGATGGATATAACTTGGTTTAGGACGGCACTGTTAAATGCTTTTTGACTCATTTAAGCTTGTTCATTGGGACAAATTTGCTTAATTTTAGTGGGATCATGTCCATTTGATCTAGGTAAAGTAGCACTATAGTTGCTATAGGCAATCTCATCACAGACAAAACCCATCCCGGTCTACTTGGTGGAATTTAGGAACCTGGTGATGCCCCTTTATTCTGACACAGTAGTGCCTTCCCTGTGTGACCCATCTCTGGTATTCAGAGGGTGACTGTTTTGGAACCTGGAGATCCCATTAAGATCTCATGGCCATTCATCCATGGGGACAGAGGCAGATAAAAATCACACACTTGTGGAATCTGCATATATCCAATCAGGGGTGGAATTCTAGCAGGAGCTCCTTTGCATATTAGGCCACAAAACAGAGCCTTGTAAGCTCTTGGAGGACTGGCTACATCATAGAGGTGTGGCCTAATAGGCAAAGGAGCTCCTGCTAAATTCCACCCCTATTCCATTCCATATCCAATTATGGCAGATGGTGGAAGCCTCTCGTCCTCAGCAACAAGTGAGGGGCGGCAGCTGTGGAGAGGTGGATGGAGAGAATGTGAATCCCTATAATTTGGGAGGGGCCAACAACAGGGTAAGGTAACACCTGGACACCTTGCCTGGATGCTTTTGGAACCACACTGCTGTACTAGTTTGTCCCTTTGATCTAACTCCAACAATGTTCCTCTTACCTTCTTTTGATGTCTCTTCCATACAAGGAAGGCACCTTTATGGCTCATCTCCTTTGGAACATCTTACTTTGTCCTCTTTTTTTCTTCTTTTCCTCTTTCACGGACACTCTCGGTGGGTTCTCTGCAGATCTGTGCCAACTAATTACTGAGTTTTGGAAACTATCTCTAAGTGGAATTGACCTGGGCCTAATTTTCGAGGCTGTTAAATTTCTATTAGATTTTGACTACAGATAATGTAATTGCTTGTCTGCCCCTGCAACTCAAAAGCCAGGACTATTGGCTGTGGTGTGAGTGATAACAGTCTGCTCTTTGTGGATAAAGCCTTCGAGGCTACGTTTCTCAGGCAATCTGACAAATGTAATTTTGTATAAGTGCTCTAATTATGGTTCATGATCAAGGGGAAGAAGAAGGAAGAACAAAAGAATGAGACTGAAATTGTTCATTTGCCTTCCTTTGTTCCAGGAAGCGTTTGCTGCTGAACCAGAGATATTTGGTATGGATTTCTAATTAAGCAGTCGGGTGCCAGTTCTTATGTTTCCAACAACAATCCAAAACCATCCCTTGAATATTTCTAAGGAAGACTTTAGCACTGTTCTCGGAAATTGTGAACTGAGAATTTCAGCAACTTTCTTGCAAATGCATAGCAAGCTAGAAGAGAATCATACCCTGTCCATCTGTGTTTTCCCCCCTAATGAGGGCCAGATGCATGGCAAACAAAGCCCAGTTGGCACAATAGCCTGAAGGCCTTATGCCACAATGAGATCTCTATAGCAGAAGCCTGTCCCCAAGACTTATTTAATTTAGATTGCAAACTCCTTGGGGTAGGAAGAGTTTATATTACTTTTATGCTTAGATGCTGTGATTTAAAATAATCAATAATGATCACTAGTAATCATGGATTGACTAATAGAATGTAGCTTAAGGTATGCTGTAAATTCATGATTTCATAATTTCCATTGCATCCATGAAGACCATTCTCTGTGTGTGTGTGTGTGTGTGTGAGTGAGACAGAGACTGCAATCTAAGGCTTACTGTGCTGCATGAGAATACCTTGAATATCAGCAACAAGGCAGACTATAAATAAAGGAGTTAAATAAATACATCACTCTCCTTATCTATCTGTTGACACATTTATAATGAGATTGTGGACACTGGATCCAAAGATGTGCTTGTACTGGTGGGAAAAATTCTACTCATGTACTATGTATGCATCCTCTTCCATTCCTAGAAAAGCCACTTTGAAGGCCTGGGGTACATGGGGAAATAGGCAACCACTTAATTCACAAGTGGACCTCTTTAATTACCCTCCCTGTATCTGAACAAGCAGTAATTGTGGACAGACTTGATGCAGTAAATGCAAGTCTACATGAAAATATTCTTAATCTTGATGTTGAAAATACCTCCAGGTCATGAACTAGGGTTGCCAAATCCAATTCAAGAAATATCTGTGGACTTTGGGGGCGGAGCCAGGAGCAAGGGTGTGGCAAGCATAATTGAACTCCAAAAGGAGTTCTGCCCATCACATTTAAAGGGACCGCACACCGTTTAAAATGCCTTCCTTCCATAACAAATAATGGATAGGGGGACCTTCTTTGGGGGCTCATAGAATTTGACCCCCTGGTTCAATCTTTTTGAAACGTGGGGGGTATTTTCAGGAGAGGCAATGAATGCTATACTGAAAATTTGGTACTTCTACACCCGCCCCTCAGATACCCACGGATCAATTCTCCATTATTTCCCATGGGAATAAGTCTAAAAAGGGAATAATGGAGTGCCCAGAAGACATTTCTGTTCCCTTCCCCCGCTTTCTGATGACCCTGAAGCGGGGGGAGGGCCTCCAAACCGGGTGATCCCCTGCCCCCACCTGGGGATTGGCAACCCTATCATGAACTGTGCCACCAACTAGTATTCCCTGTTCCCAACAAAACTCTATGAGAACACCAGTGTCATTGACTCTTGTTGTAATTCATACATCCCCTTCAAAAATAAGGAATGTCCCAGTGGAGGAAGAAAAGAGGACTAGCAAAAGAACTGCTGAACAGTAAAACACACCCAAGGTGGTGCAGACAATGGCTGTGTATATCGTGATCCTTGGATCTATTAACTGTGGTTGACTGACATTCAAACTGCCCTGCACGGGTAGATGTCAGAATTATATCTTGGAGTATTGTAGGGTGGAGGAACAAAGCTAATGATGACTGACTGACGCAAGTGGACCTGTGGAACCAAGTCAATGTTTCTCATGTAGGGTGTCAAGGCACAGGTCCCCTGTAGGGGATGTTGCCAAAAATGGCTTCCCTATGGGACTGAGTCCTAAGATAAGGAGGAAATTGGGACACAAGTCCCCTCCCCCCAAAAATCATTACAGCACACCAAGAAGGGTGCAGAAGTGTGTATGTGGGGGGATGTATGCAAACTTTAGAAGACTTATTACAAGTAATGCTCAAGGTTTCCCAAAGCTTATGCCACAACCACATCCTTCCTCCTCAAAAGAAGGATTTGGATGCAAATAGGATGGATAGATAAAGGTTTCTATAATTTTCAAGGTATACTTTTACATGTTATTGATAGTCATGTTTCTGTATCTTGTGAACTACTTCTGGTAATGAAAAACATCCCAGGTTGCTTCTCCCTCTCACTGTGTTACCAACTTTTGCTCTGTCCCAGAAATGGAACTTGGACTAGGAAGCTGTTAAGTAAGCAGTAAAGAGGAAAATCCTATGAAATAAAAGCTTTTTATTTTCATTTTTGCATTCTTTCCCCAAGTCTTCTAAAGGATGCAGGAACGACTCCACAGCAGCCAGTAAGCTTCTAGTAGCTCACAAGGTACCTCTTCAAAAAACAAACAAACTCCCCAAACCCAACTCTTAATAGAAGGACTTAACTCCTGTGCTGAACCCATGGGTACTGGGAGATTTGTTAATGGAAGACTAGCCAAGACAACCATCTTGCCGCACCTCAAGCACTTTTCAATCCCATGGACTTCAGAGGGACATTTAAAAATGTAAAATCAATGGGACTTTAAAAATCCCTTACTCTAACTAGATGATGACCAAACGAAATATGTTCTAGCTAAATGCACTGATTTTCCTGCTTCTCACTGATTCTAATACTTCGCTTAGTGTTCCTGATTTATAAATCTTCACATATTGTAGTAAATGACATGCATGTTGCTGTGTGCAAACATTACATGCATGTGCCAGCCACATAAATGGATGATTGTATTAGTTCTGATACTACCAATCAGAAGTGAAAGGGAATGGATTTTTGTGCTGCAACCCCTTCATGACTGATTGTTTCTGAGCTTGAGTTGCCCATGCAGATCTCGTCCCCTAGGAGGCGGTTAGAAGGTTAAAGCAAAATTTAAGTGCAGTCATTTTCAGTGATTTAAGAATGTGCTGAAATCAGCAGGGCCTAAAACTGATGAATAATGGCTGGAGCATGGCCAAGTTGGCTACAAACCAAGGGCACAACTGGGTGCACCAAAACCCATTGATTTCACAAGGATTAAGCACACTTCACTTTTTAATGGATCGTAACCAACATTTTCAACCTCCTCCTGTACCTTTTGCACCCAAATAGTACACCTGCAAAACTATGCACATGTACTAGTTTTCTTCCTTGTGCAAATCAGTCTGCATCACTGGGTTGGACTCCATACTCGATCAGAATATCTTTAAGTACTGATTTCAGAACTATTCTGACAACAAAATGCATTCCTACCCTTTGCTCTAATGATTCTGTGTGCCCAAAATCTAAAGGTTTCTTTCTAAAAGCCTGAAAGATAGCCCCTACTATGATCCAGCTGATTTAACCACCTGGATCCATGCCATGGTAAGGTTGAGAGTAAATGATCGAAACACCTTCTACATAACACTCCCATTCTGCGGTCAGTTCAGATATCAGAAGTGAGCAGTGACTCACAAAAGCTCATATCCTGTCACAAATTTAGTCTTTGAAGTGCTACTGGATTCTTGCACTTTTTGCTGCTACAGACAAACATGGCTAGCTATCTTGTGTAAAACAGTTGTTCAAGGGGTAATGGGGCTATATAATAATAGAGATATTTCAGCTATATTATAATGGAATGGTTTGAGAAAGCATTTTATAAATGGAATGGGACTGTGGTCTTTACCACTGTGTATAGTATGTATTATCTGTTTGCTCTGTTCTTTATCTTGCTCTCACAGCATTGATTTCTTCTCATATACTATTACTTTCCGAATTGCTTAAAATATCTAAAAACGCAAAAGCGATTTTGGTCCGCATCAACCAAAGTATAGTGTCCAGATCATGAAAAGTGATGGTATCACTTTAGTCTGCTTTGGTTAGACCCCGCCTACCGTATGGAACAGGTTTTCTCAGGAGGTGGTGGTCTCTTCTTCTTTGGAGGTTTTTAAACAGACGCTAGATGGTCATCTCACAGCAATGCTGATTTTGTGAACTTAGGCAGATCATGAGAAGGAGGGCACAGAGGGGTTTTTGTGAAGTTCCTGCATTGTGTAGGGGGTTGGACTAGATGACCCTGGAGGTACCTTCCAACACTTTCATTGGATTTATATCCTATCCTCCACTCCAAATCTCAGAGTCTCAGAGTGGCTCATAACCTCCTTTATCTTCCTCCCCCACAACAGACATCCTGTGAGGTAGGTGGGGCTGAGAGAGCTCTCACAGAAAGCTGCTCTTTCAAGGACAACCTTTGCAAGAGCTATAGCTGACCCAAGGCCATACCAGCAGCTGCAAGTGGAGGAGGGGGGAATCGAACAGGGTTCTCCCAGATATGAGTCTGCACTCTTAACCACTTCACCAAACGGGCTGTCACATCAAACTGGCTCTCAGCTCTATGATTCTCAACTCTATGATTCTATCTTTTGTAGTGCTTATTCTTTGATTTGGATTTCTGTAACTGCAGTCCTATTACATTGCTAATTAGAAGCGATTGCATTGAACTACACTGTGTAATCTGCTTTGAGCCTGAGTGAGAAAGGAAGACTACAAACAAACAAATATGTCCTCTGACTCTTTGAGATCAATTCAGGTGGGGTAGCCATGCTGGTCTGAAGCAGCAGAACAAAGCTTGAGTCCAGTGGCACCTTTAAGACCAACAAAGTTTTATTCAAGTATAAACTTTCATGTGCAGTATGCATGCTTGAATAAAATTTGTTGGTCTTAAAGGTGCCACTTAGGGTTGCCAAGTCCTCTTTGTCCGGAACGGGGGATGAAGCCTGGAAGTGACATAATTGCATCGGCAATGCTGTCTGCGGCCACTCTAGGCATTTCCAGGAAAACTCTATGGTTTCCCCAGACACTCTAGCCATTTGAGAGGGAACAGCTCTATGGTGCCTATTGTACCATAGAGTTTTCCCTCCCAAATTGCTGGAGCATCCTGGAAAAACATAGAGTTTCCCCAGAAATGCCTACAGCGGCCACTGCACACCAATGCAATGACATCACTTCCGGGTGACAAATGACATCACTTCCGCGCCAGCAATAGGGGGAGGTTTCCCCCACTGGCCCAATATGGGCCAGTGGGTTGGGAACCTCCCAGGTGGGGAAACCCTCGCCCAGACCAGGGGCTTGGCAGTCCTAGTACCACTGGACTCAGATTTTATTTGGGATCAAGTTGGTTATCTCTTAACTGAGAAGCTTTGCTCTGCAGCCAATCCCCCACCCACCTTAATTAATAATTTAAAAAAAAAAAGATTCAAGGAGAAACTACTCACCCTGGCCAAAATTTACCCTTAAAAACTAGGAAGGAAAAACAAGGTTCCACTTACTTTTTTGAGGAAGCTGCGACAGCTGATGACAGTCCTAAAACAGTAATTAAAAAAACCCATAAAGCCTATTCATGAGAGGGTTATTTAGTAGGATCATTAGCCATATCCATAGACAACTTCACAGCACAAGGAAAAAAAATATGGACATAAAAAAAGGAATGAAGAAGTAAATGAGGATTTATAAGCGTCTCTCATTTCCTGAAATTAAGCCTAAATTGGTTACCAATCTACCACATTGCATTCCTCCTTATTACATCTAGCAGGCCATGTAAAAAACACTTTTGTTTTACACTGCTTTTATGACTAAGGTGCAAGCCAATTGGTCACGCTGCTTTCTGCTTTTCAGAGAAAGGAAACCTGGTTCTTTTGGACAAGATTCTAATGTTTGCCAGTAATATTTTAAAAGAATTATTTTTGCAGAGATGCTTTCAAGCAGAAATCTCTTGACAATGATCCAATGCATCCATCCTGGTCATACAGAATTTTGTCACGGAAGATGGTAGAATTCAAAGAGTTTAAAATAAAGATGCGCACTGGAAAATTTTTCTATTTAATGTTGGGTTTGGGGAATTCTATAGGGCATGCTTTCCTGTATACTGGAAGTTGCAGGGGAGGAGATGTGTTTCTCCTTTAGTCATTTTTGGGGGCACAATTTTTTGGATTCAGGAATTCTGGCACCTCAAAATCATGCCCAGCAGAAAAATCCATTCCGAATTTTTTTAAAAAGAAACTCCATCATGACCCTTTCCTTTAACTTTTTTTTTAAAAAGACGAAGGTTTAACTTACCATGCTGGTGACCACTGGCTCACTGGTGGCTCTCTAGGGCTACAGCACAGTCACCCCCTGGCTCTTCCTTCTGCCAGCAGCAGTCAGTGGAGTCCACCCAGATCCTGACAGCTGAAGAATGGCTTCCAGAAGCCCATGTGCCAGCCTGGCAGTTGTTCTCCAGCTGTCAGGGTCTGGGTGGACTCCACTGACTGCCACCGACAACTGACTGGTTGCAGTGTGGCCCCAGAGAGCTGTCAGTAGGTGATGCCACCCATGCCTTCCTCTCCCCCCCCCCCTTTTAAAAAAATGTTAAAAGACCATGGGGGTCAGGAATAAACCTGGCTAACTTTTCCCTCCCTGAAACCCAAAACACTCCTGAAATTCTGGGAGAACGTTTAGTTATTTGCAGAATTTCAGAAGTGCTTTTAAAAAAATATACTAGAACCAAGCCAAAATAGTTAATTTCAGATATATATATTTGCTCAGGTTCATTCAGATGCACAACAGTAAAAGATAAAAACCTGGCATTAAAGAAGAAAAAAATAGAAACCGTTACATAGAGCGCAGCCTACTTACTAGGTTGTGAAATTCTTACCCAGTCTTCAAATGGAATGCCACAGAATGGTTCTTTTAAGGCCAATGAAAAACTCCATGGGGCTGCATTGTGCATGCGGAGCTCCTTGTGAGCAGGGCCTCTGCTGGTCACTTCTGTGTTGAGAAAGCCCCACAAGGCTCTCACTGGGCATGCAGAGCTTCCCTGACACTGAAATGAATGTGGAAGTTTCTTCCCCTATGCAGTTTGTTCAGTACCTTGGAGCCTTAGCATGTATGCCAGAGCTGCTTGACAGAGGATATACCAAAGCCCTTTTCAGATGTTCCAAACAAGTATGAATGCACAAAAGGGATTAGGAAGTGGGATCATAACGGCCAGATCTGCCCCTGATCTAAGTATATAAGTTGGGGTGACGGTATACAGCTTATAAGAGCCCTGTGGCACAGAGTGGTAAAGCTGCAGTACTGCAGTCGGAGCCTTCTGCTCACAACCTGAGTTCGATCCCAGTGGAAGCTGGTTCTGGTAGCCAGCTCGAGGTTGACCCATCCTTCCGAGGTCGGTAAAATGAGTACCCAGCTTGCTAGGGGGGAAGTGTAGATGACTGGGGAAGGCAACCCCATAAAAAGTCTGCCGTGAAAATGTTGTGAAAGCAACATCACCCCAGAGTCAAAAACGACTGGTGCTTGCACAGGGGACTACCTTTACCTTTTTATACAGCTTACATGCTTACAAGCCTGCATACATATGGTTTATTCCACAATATAAGAACTCTCCTTTTTCAGAGTTCCCGATCACACATAGAGCTCCATACTTAGGGAGTTTATATGAAGATGTTCCAATGAACACGAATAGATCAGAGATGGAGCTTGCAAGGAGCCTGTTCCTTCCCTATGTGCAGAGGCTTAATCACAGAGGCCTAAGATGTCAGAAAAGGGCTTAATTAATGGGACTTCTTCTTTTTTTGTGCAGCAATCACACTGGGATTACATTAGATTCGCAGTGCAATTTTAGACAAAGCTACATACTTTTAAGCCCATTGACCCTACTATCCAAGGCTTAATTTACACATTGATATTTTGTCATGCTAGCTCACTCTACTTTGGATTACACAAAAGTACAAGAGAACTGGGACTTCTGTATAGAAGAACTGGATCTTTGTGTGTGTGTGTGTGATATGGGAATTTTTGTATCATACCATTTAGTAGGATGTGAGTACTTCCCCATTTTTGGATTTTCTTGTCAGTGGTGTAATATTATTACCCTTTGGTTTCTGGATACGATTCATGTATTCCCCACATTCCTTGGTCTTGCTGTTGTTGCTTCCACTCTTTCTAGGTTTTCTTAAAAAAAAATTTCTACTTCCTATGTTGGAAGCAGGCCTAGTGAGAAGGCCATGGCTCAGTGGTAGAGCATCTACTTGGCATGCAGAAGGTCTCAGGTTCCACTTCTAGTATTTCCAGGTTTTTAAAATCAGGTTGCTGCTGATGTGAAGGACCTCTGCTTGAGACTCTGGAGAGCCTGTGCCAGTCTGGGCAGACAAGACTCTTTGCTGGACCAAGGATCCAATCCAGAACAAGGAAGCTTCATGTGTTACTGTGTAAAACAGTCCCAGGTGTGTATATTTATTCTAAAATATTAAGAAGGTCACATTACTTGCCACAAAATAGGAACCCAAAGTAAGCAACAACAATTGAGTAAGACCACATATCTAAGTCCAACGCCAAATGCTTGGCACATTAGGTGAAGAAAGAACCTTTTCTGCTTGACATCCTAGAGAGCTGCTGCCAGGACAAGTAGACAATACAAGGCTAAATGAACCAATGTTTTGAATCTCTTTAAGGAAGCTTCATATCTTTGAATAATAATATTCATCTTACCTCCTTCTGTCCTTCCTCTCTAAATGGTGCCAATGAATGTTTCAAACTAGTGATATTTCTGGATGAGAGAAAAAGAGAAAGCCTTCTGGTGTTGAAGGCTTTCTAAAATTTTGAAATAACATCCATTATGTTTCATAGGATCGTAATGCTCTTCTCTTTAGTACACAATTTTTTTTTGCTTTCAGTACTATTACAATACTGAGCTAAGGTGTAGGAATCATATTAGATAGCATATAATTACTAAAAAAATTATTGCAAGCACAGCATGAGTGAAACAGCAGGCACTAAATTAATTGTTATTCAGGGAGGGCTGATTCATCCACAGTCCTTTTTAGGTATACATCTACAATGCTTTAGGTGTACACACTGAAACCAAATATGATAGCAGTTATTTAAAAAACAACTCACAAATGAACAACCCAAATAGGTTGTGTAACTATTTCACTAGAATTGCTGGGAGAGAAGCAAATATTTCAAGCAGCATCAAAAGACAGAACTATATGTAAGTCCTACTCATTGTGTGCGTGCATGCGTGCATGTGAGTGTGTGTGTGTGTGTGTGAGAGAGAGATTTACACTGCTGCATAATTTAAAATGAAATAAGCAGGACTTTTTGTAGCAGGAACTCCTTTGCATATTAGGCCACACACCCCTGATGTAGCCAATCCTTCTGGAGCTTACAGGGCTCTTAATACAGGGCCTACTGTAAGCTCCAGGAGGATTGGCTACATCATGAGTGTGTGGCCTAATATGCAAAGGAGTTCTTGCTACAAAAAAAAAGCCCTGGAAATAAGACAGAAAAGGGAACAAATGAGAGATGAAAAAGTCATGTGGCTGTATCTAACCAACTTTCCTTATAGTGGGAAAGAGAGGTCACTGTTGACCACCAAAAAGGCTATTCTGGGGGTTATAAGAACCTGTGTAGACAAAATCCATGCTGGATGTTTTTTTTAATAAGGATGGGGATTGGATAAGACTTAGTGGGGGGTGGGGACAAAACACCTGACTGGATCCAACTCAGTCTATGCTGCACTTTGTACTCATAAGAGGAAGATGCTCATCATAACTTATAGCCACCAATGATAACACTGGCCGCATCATTTACAAAACTGTAGATGCTAATCTTTTAATAAACCAAAGTTGAGCAAAGATTATTAAAAGTTGGAGCTCTTCACTAATGACTTGATACCAGGGATGCTCAGTCACCTGCCACTTCATTTCACAATCTATCTACAAACTGTGATCAGGGTTGTCCAATGAGTAGCAAACTGTTCCCTTGTCTTTGAAAAAAAATTGTTAGATTTAATTGTACAAAAACAAACCAACCCATCTGTGCATGCACATACTATTTTCCTGGGGCTTCCTCCCTTTCTGCCACAGATACCACTGCCTACCCCTGTCTGCTATTTGCCACATTCTTTGAACATACAAAACATCAATGTTTCACAGACTTACCATTACGAGGTGTCCCATTCTATCCCTTGATGCTGACAGACTCAGTTTTCATTAATGGCAAAGGCAGGGAACTGTCCTGATTTCAAGCAGTGTGCTCATGCATCTTCTCCAATTGCCTCATAGGAAAATGGGGTTGCACTTACTTGTAACCTTTGTTTATTGAGTGATTTTCTGTGTAGGTGCATATGGGACTCCATGATGGCAGGCCAGCCAGGGGAAGAACCGCCAAGCTTTTCTGATGAAGTTTCTAGGCTCTGGAGTACGCCTCCTCCCCTCTGTCATTAGAAGTTCCTTTTCCTGCCCAAAGGCTCATGTGACAGAGGTGAGGCGAGCACTTATAACTTGTAGCGCAGCTTTTCCCATTGCAGCTTCACTTTTGGAATCCACATCCATCGAGTAGTGCTTGATGAACAAAGGGGGAGTGGACCAATCACTGCCTTGCTGATGTCCTCCAATAAGAGTCTGGTATGGAATGCTGCTGAACACAGCTTTCAGGGTCACTGGGCAAGAGACCTTAGTTTTGCCATAAACTGTTCAGATTGCAAAGACTACCCGGTAGGCTAGTGATTGGATCTCTCCCTTTTTTCGACCTTTTGAAACATACAAACAAATCTCCATCCTTCCTGTATTATTGTGTTCTTTTTAAATAAAAAGAATTGCTCTTCATACATCTAGTCTATGTAGTGTTTGTTCCAATGATGATGTTGGGAATGGGAAGAATACTGGGAGAGATGTCTTGGTTGAGATGAAATTGTGATACCACCTTAGGAAGAAACTACACTAGGTCTGAGTTCTACCTTGTTCTGGATGGGATTTAATAAAAGGAGCATTACTGTGATGTGCACGTAGTTCACTTACCATTTTGAAGGAGGTAATTGCTACCCAAAAGGTGGTCTTATAAGAGACAAAAGACACATCAGCACTGACCATGGGTTTATACATGAATTTTGAAAGGATTAGGGACAAACTCCATTGAAGAACCGGGGGTACAACAGATGGGGATATATTAAATAAATCTTTAAGAAACTTTTTAGACTTCAGAACAGAGAAGACTGACTGTCCATTAACTGGGAGTTGAAACACAGAGATGGTGGTCAGGTGAACCTTTATAGATGAGATTGCTAGACCCTCTTCTTGTCATTCCAAGAGGCAATCAAAGATTTTGCTCAAGCTACAAGATTAGGGGAGGGATGGTGGCTCAGTGGTAGAGCATCTGCTTGGGAAGCAGAAGGTCCCAGGTTCAATCCCTGGCATCTCCAAAAAAGGGTCCAGGCAAATAGGTGTGAAAACCTCAGCTTGAGACCCTGGAGAGCCGCTGCCAGTCTGAGAAGACAATACTGACTTTGATGGACCAAGGGTCTGATTCAGTATAAGGCAGCTTCATATGTTCATATGTTCATTATAGATCAAGGCCATGCTCATCACTCCAGTGCACAAACTTTTCCCTTTTATAACTGTATGACCTTCTTGTTGTGGGTTTGTTGGAGGATGTTATAACCTGTTCAACCTTCTGTGAAAATCCCTCTACTGTATGATTAGCCAGGCGGTCAGATGCAGTGAATCTACCCGAGGATCTCTAACAGGTTAATGTGAAGGTTTTCCTAGTCCTTTAGTCGCTGACAGTGGGCATCCCAGCCTGTGAATGAAATGTCAGTGAAGAGGTGGGTGTCATGGGCTTGGACCCCTAAAGGGATTCATTTGAGGAGATTCTCTAATATGGACTGCCATAGGAACGACCTTACAATGACTCTTGGGACAGATAGTTTTCTCCAATGAGATTCAGAACTGCCATTGAAGCTCCTTATAAACGTTGGCAGAATTTATTTTAAGATGGCCCTCTTTATGATCTGACTGCAGTAGCTCTTATGATTTTGGCTGCAGGTATGAACTTGGCCACCAGAGTTCTAAGCTATTCAGCACTATCATGCATTTATATTGCTAATATCAGGCACTTAGACTGAGACCCTGAGTGGGGTCTCAAGGCAGGAAAGCCTTATATGGTATGGTCCTTATTTGACATGACAGGAAGCAAGAGAACTAGCCATTTCTATAAGATAAGAGTGAACTGAGGGCAATGTTTTGAGTTGGCAGTATAATTGTTTATATAAATTTTCAGCTGGAGTTTTTTGGAATGCGTAGACATCTGATAAGAAAGAGATGGTGAGCCTTTATAAGTCCTGGACATTTGAGCACAGGGGGCTGATCTGCACTAGAGTTTTGCTGCACTAGCCTCTGTGTTAGATCATGCCAAGCTAACTGGAACTTAGACTCTGGGTTGCTCTGCAGAGGCGTTTCTCTGCTGGACGACCTAAGAGGATAGACAGCCTTTGCTGATTTTAAGTCATCTCCTGTTTGAGGCCTCAGGAAAAAAAAGGAAAGGTCCCCTGTGCAAGCACCAGTCGTTTCCAACTCTGGGGTGACGTTGCTTTCACAACATTTTCATGGCAGACTTTTTACGGGGTGGTTTGCCATTGGCTTACCCAGTCATCTATGCTTTCCCCCCAGCAAGCTGGGTACTCATTTTACCACAGTGGTGGAAGTCATATATCCTGGAAGTCTTTGTATGTGTTTGGGTGACTGGTATCTGTTGGATTTCTCCCAGTTTACCAAAACAAACAAACAAATAAAAACAAGCTTTTGGCCAATCCATCTGGGGAGTAATCGATGAAGAGCCGATCATCCATGTGAGGAATGCTGTACAACCTTTTAACTTCAAATGAGCTAGAACATCCACAACACACTTGGTAAATACTCTAGGTACCATTATGAACCCAAAGGGGAGCACTGCAAATTCACAGGTGGTACCTAAATAGTTGAACCTCAAGTATTTCCTATTGTCTTCATGTATCAAGATATCGAAGGATGTGTCCTTTAAATCTAGTGTGGCTAACCAAATTTTGGGAGCCATAAAGGACATCACCTCCTATAGGGATAACATTTAAATGTTTATTCAGAAATCTTAGGTCTAAGATGGACCTCTTATCCTTGTCCTTTTTTGTCACTGTTGAAATATCTAGAAAAGCTATTATTATTATTAATTATTATTATTGTTGTTGTTATTATTGTTATTGTTGTTGTTATTCAGGAATGAATTCTGTAATTGCTTCTTTAGCTAATAGAAAAGAGACCTCCTGCATAACCAGATTTGTTACCTTTTCGTAGGGCTTGCAAAATGTTCTGCTAGGTCTTTGAGTAACACCGTACAAAAGTGGCAACACAGTCTGTAGCAGAAAACAACAACCACTGTGTACAAAACCCACCATAAAATATATATATAAAATAATTCTTAAAAGTCTATATTAATTTCAAATGATACCAAATACACAGAATATCAAAAAGTTTCACAAAAGGAAAGGATCCACAGGCCTTTGGGTAAGGCAGCTGGCATCCAAAATAAATGGAATATGGCTTCCCTTGCCATAATATCCCGTACTATGCCCAATATTCCATCTTCAGCCAGGCCTACCGATGTATTACTGGTTCCAGCATGTAGCTGATATGTGGCTGATTTGTCTTCCACCTGATATTATATGCTTTTGTTTTAATTGTATCTTATTGTTTGTTTAAATCTGTTGTACTCCACCCTGAGCTTGTTTGTGGGGAGAGCAGAATAGAAATCTACTATAATAAAAATAAAAAAATAAATTAGAAAGTGGGAGAGTTTGCAAGACTGGTCCAGAGAGTATTCAAACAGAGGCAATGATTGGAAATTCAAAAAACAACTTCTCTTTATTATGGACAACACCCAACTATCAACAGTAACTTGGCACCTCTTATAAAAGAACTTGGATAACCTATCAAAAAAACCAATGGTCAGAGCCTAGCCAGGCAGATGAGGCACTTCTAGAGTGCTGGTCCCCAGGGGACTGGGTGGGGTTTCTTGCCTGTTGTCTACCCTGCCTTTTGGGCTGGGATTGCTGAGTATAAGAGCCCTGCTAGAGGGGTGGAGGGGCCTGGTATCAATAGTTCTGTGCATGATAGGGCCTTCATTGGGGATACCTTTTGGTATTCCTTGGGAAGTATATTTGTTTAAAAAATGTTGATGATGAAGAAGAAGACGACTGCAGATTTATACCCCACCCTTCTCTCTAAATCAGAGACTCGGAGCGGCTTACAATCTCCTATATCTTCTCCCCCCACAACAGACACCCTGTGAGGTGGGGCTGAGAGAGCTCTTACAGCAGCTGCCCTTTCAAGGACAACTCCTACAAGAGCTATGGCTGACCCAAGGCCATTCCAGCAGCTGCAAGAGGAGAAGTGGGGAATCAAACCTGGTTCTCCTGGATAAGAGTCCACGCACTTAACCACTACACCAAACTGCACACTACACCAAATCCCCTGGTCACTGAATAGATCTCAACCTTCAAATGGGAGAGCCTCTGTTTTGGCTCTTGTGTCCAGTGGAAGGGCTGAGAAGCGTGACCATGAATATCTCCATATGACAATGCCAGAGGCCATTGACCTGCTATTATGAGCTCCTCTATGCCTTGCAGCATTGAGCTGCTGTTTCCCTAACTTTTGCCCTTCTTCAATGAGAACCTTAGCCACACTCAGCTTACCAGCAGGCCTGATTCAGCCCTTGGGCCACAAGTTTGACACCCCTACTCTAGACCCTTGGCTTTTGCCATTTGGATCAACTGCTCCAAATATATCTTAATAGCCCCTGTTGGAGAGGGAGCTGATGGGTCAGTGTCTGTATTTTCAGGCGATGGCATTGAAGTGCTCTCTGAGCCTGCTTCTGAAATTTGGTGCAGTGTATCCTCTGAGTTAGAACTATGATGGGGGGGGGGCACCCATCAGAGTGGTATTGGTCCTGGTGGCCTCATATGGATGTGATGGAATATTTTACAGGTTGCCATGAGTATGGAGCCTGTGTGTGTGTGTGGGGGGGGGGGGGTGTCCACTGCAGTGGCATCATGAATGGAAATGGGCTCCATGGATTTTGCTGAGAAGTCCACTGATTTGGTGGTTGTAGATCTGTTGCTCTTTCTCTAGTAATGGATGTGAACCTGTGGGAGACACTTTGAAGACCTTGTATGCCAAGGGATCCAGGGACCTTGATACCTTTCTTGATGATGAGGGCATCTTCAGGCACAAAAATGAGTTGACATCAAGTCCCAAATGGTAAATTGTGGCACTTGGGGGACTTTGAAATCCACTGGTGCTAATGCTCAGCTTTGAGGAGAAACTGGGGTCAGAAGGGAAGATTGATGACCTCAAGCAAGTGAGCTATGATTGCACAGGTATGGAGATAATCAATTCCAAGGGAGCTTCAATGACACTGACTCAATGGTGATCAGGCCGGACTGTGATGTGAGGGTTTGCCTTTCCACTTTTGCCTTCTGTAGAAGTGGGTCCGATGCCAATCTCAGGGTAGAAATGTCGGTTTGCAGCTCCGATAATGAGGGTATTGGTGCCGAAGTCACTGAAAGGGCCCTCTTACCCTTATCCATTTGAGCCCATTATTCCCTGTGGGGTCTGGAGTGCCCAGAGTTTTTCTCCAAAAGTGCAGCTTTAAGTCTTGCCACACTCCACTTACATGCTTTAGGAGTCAGACATCTACATGCTGGGCATGTGGCTGTACTGTGGCCCTCTCCCAGGCATAGGAGGCACAAAGGATGATAATCATTTTGGGTCATTTTTGCTCTACACTCCCCACACTTCTTAAATATAGCCATCCTATCAATTTGTAGGTGAAACATTTCACTATTCTCCATGGAAAAATCTGAGGCGACACCAAGCAGCAGCTTAGAAGTATGTCCTCTCCTCAAAGCGGCTAGGAGAGAACTGAGGGAAGAAGCGCTCGCCCTGCCTCTATTATGTGGCCTTTTGGGTGGGAAAAAGGACCTCTAGAGACAGAAGAGAGGGGGAATACTCCAGAGCCTAGAAACTTTTTCTGAAAAGCTTGGAAGCTGTTCCCTGCAGCTGGTCTGCAATCATGCACGCCCACGTGGGACTGCACAGAAGCAATAATGATGAACTCTAGTTATTTTTCATAAGACCTAATGTTCCTTAAACAACAACAGGACTCTTACTCTGAATTATCATTTAAAAAGCTACTCTGATTTTGCAATGGTAGCATATTTACCAAGACATGACCTTCCTGTGACTTTCTGGCATACAAAGCAATGTATTCCATAGAGCCTGTACAAGCAGACAGCAGCCAAGTTGAATGATACCAACTGTGCAGGCCATAATATTAGGAGTTTGATTCATGTTTCAATGACCAGATCAAAAACAGTTTGAATATCAATTATGTTTCTTGTGAATTTAACCAATACCCGTATTTTGAACAAACTAATCATTTTAAGGTTGCCCTGTCCTGCGTGGCAATCAGTTAGAGACCAGAAGAGCAGGAACATGGGGGAAGTGGTCAGCGAGGCATCACTTCTGGGAAAAACCCAGAAATGACATCATGCCTATCTAGGAATTGCTGGTGACTTTGTGGTAAATCCATAGAGTTTTTAGAGATTCCTAGAAAGGACTGCCATCACTTCTGGGGAAACTCAACATCTCTAGGAATTGCTGAAAACTTTATGATATCATGCCATTTTAAAAGAAATTCTCCCACTGTCCCTCAGAATGCTTTAAGGGTTTGGAGCAATTTGGTAGGTCCAGCAAATGGGCATTATTATCCCTGTGGTTTGCTTGGAGTGATGTCCCACTATCAGTTTTCACAGAACATTAAGAGCAGGCCTTTGGGAGTGCAAGAGGACATGATTCCTACCCATTTTCAGGACTTGTTATATTCCTGTATATCTGACAGGGAGCAGTTGTGTTTTCAGAGCTCTCATCAGGAACCAACTGTTATTGCTCAGTTCCTTCTGTTGTCTCCACCAACGATTAAAACTTTGTGGGGAACCCAGCAAATTGTACAAATTCCTCTGTGTTCAGCAAGGCAGAAATAGAATATCTCTCTTCATACAATAAAAAATTAACAGCAGCCGGAATGCAAAAGACTGTATAACCAGAGGGCTTGGACTTGCGTTTGCTGAACAGCAGCTCCCTTCCCCCATTGAAGCTGCTTTTGAGATATGGTAGATATTCAGAAGCAGATTTCCACAGCATGGAGGCCTACTGTTCAAAGCAGGGGGCAGGGGGCGAGGATGGGAACCACAAATCATACTGAAAAAGTCCAAACCCTCGTGTGTGCATAAAGCTGCTGTTTTTACACTGGCCAGAACAAATCACTAGCTAAATTATAAGATTAAACATAGAACAAGCATCTGGCAAAAGCAATGGGTTGGATGAGAGCTAATTAATAAACTGACGCTTACCGCAGCAAGAGTAAAGTGCTGTTGATAGAGAATGCATTCAGTCCTGTTTAGAAGGGTGTTACACTGGCTGGGAGTAAGCAGCTTGAGGCTACTAACCGTGTCTACAAGATCGGGTCTGTTCAGTGCAAAGAACCTTCTACCAGCTTCATTTGGTGTGTCAAGCAAGACAGTACACTGTACAGTATAAGGAAGTATCATATGTGCCTGCTGTTACTCCTCAGGCAAGGAGAGGTAGAAGTTGGAGCTGTTAATGTTTGGACTAGTACTTCCTTTTAAAGCAGTGGTAGCTACTTATGTGTGCTCCCCAAACATAGTTCTGGACTGAGTGTTCATCTGAGAATTTTGGAGAAGCTGTAGGCATCCCAGCTCCCTTCTTCCAGCTAGTGTGGAAGATACTGTTGCAACTGTGAATGCCTCTGCATTTGCAGTGGCAATGAGTCCATAACAGGAATTACTCCTGTGTGGCAGCAGCCCAATGCTCTCTTTTCCTAAGGAAAACAAACCTGATAGCACTGTCCTGGAACTTGTCACTACTCAGAGGAGTGCATGTGCATGACAAATGTTAAGGTTATGGTTTCCCAAATGGATTAGTAATGAAGCACTCTTGGGTTCAGCCCACTAACTTAAAATGCATGTACAAAGAGGATGCTTGGTTTCTGCATAGTTTGCAAAGTTCCTAGCTGTAATCCTACAGAAAGATTATTTAGTCAGCTAGCCAATCTTCAGCTTCTCTTAGTGCATTAACATGCTTGAGTGCCTGCAAGATGCTATAAAAGTCCCAAAATAAAAACAGCCTTACTGGATCTGACCAAGGCTGCTTATAATTCAGCCCATTGTTTCCAATAGTGGCATACCAGGTGCCTCCAGGAACCACTCATTGCCCTCCACCCATTATTTCTTCCTCAATAATTAGTATTCTGAAGCTACATTGAGCTATCATGGCCAATGATAATAGACAATGTTTCTTGGCAGGGCTTTTTTTGTAGCAGGAACTCCTTTGCATATTAGGCCACACATGCCTGATGTAGCCAACCCTTCAAGAACATACAGTAGGCTCTGTATGAAGAGCCTTGTAAACTTTTCGAGGATTGGCTACATAAAAGGGGTGAGGCCTAATATGCAAAGGAGTTCCTGCTACAAAAAAAGTCCTGTTTCTTGGCATAAAGAGGAATACCTGGTATGCTTTAAAGGACACCTAGAAGTGAAATGCTTCATGAAAACCTGCAGTGGTTGAGCACTGCAAGTATAATAACATTTTAAATGCTCAGAACTAAGAAAAAAATGTGGGTGATCTTCACCACTTATTTCTCAGTGCAGTGTGTCCCTGAATTATTACTATTTTAAATGGCAGAAGTGTTTGTTTATTTTGTAAGATGGTTCCCTTAGTGGAAAATTTGGCCGATAAAGCTGAGCCTGGATCAAGTTCTGTTATGCTGTTGATATAATCTGGCAGGCACAAAGATGCTGTAATAATCAATTATCCAGCAGTGTCCCTGTCTCTAAGTGAGGCAGGCAGAAGATCACAGGGAAACTGTGTATGTGGTATTAACGGTGGGTTATACAGAGCCCCATACAAACAAGAACATTGTTCCTTCAGTAATTGAACAATATTGCAATTTAGCTATGTTGCGCAGCAGACATTTTTTTAAAAAATCCTGGAAGTCGTTTCATTCTTGCCCAAACAATGCCCAAGTGCTTCAATGGCATGGAAAACAGAGTTAGTATTGTTTAAGATGGAAACAACTTACTTGGATAGGTTTTATACTCTACCATTCTGCCACCTCACTTTAGTATAAGTATTATCTGAATGATAAGAAGAATTAGTCTAGAGAATGTTGGGGTTCTTCTATGCCTACATAAGCATAAATGGTAAAGAATATTTCATTGCTGCTCTGTCATTAACACAAGTGATAAGGAACAACGCAGGTCAGATAAAACATGAAACCTTTAGTTTTTCTATGGAGGGTTTGTAAAACTGTGGTCCTGCATTCTGATGAACACTTAAATTCTGGTATGCCTCAATGCAGGACTTCTTGTTTTCACTTTGCCATCAGGGAGGGTAGTGTGTGGGAACAAATCAGAGTGAAGCTTTCCTCTTTGGATCTCAAAAAGTAGAGGAGGAGGCAAATATAGGGAGAGAGAGGTTGCATTCCTATATCACACAAAACTATACAGTTTTATAACTCTAACTATAAATGTGCTCCGACCTGGATGACCCAGGCTAGCCTGATCTTGTCAGATCTCAGAAACTAAACAGGGTTGGCCCTGGTTAGTACTTGGATGTGTACTGTGTAAGCACCGAGGAAGTCCAGGGTGGCGACACAGAGGCAGGCAATGGCAGGCCACCTCTGAACATCTCTTGCCTTGAAAACCCCAAGGGGTCACCATAAGTCAGCTGTAACTTGACAGCACTTCCCATCACTACCAAACTAAATGTGGTTCTTCTTCCAACCCATGATTTCAGATCCTGGTTTGACACTGGTTACTACCTTCCCAGAGCCTTTTTAATAATATGGAGATAGTTACAGTAAATTGTTATGGCAAAGAAACCACCCTAAACACATGGGTGGAAGTGCTACTAGTGTGATGACAAATTAGCTTCTAGTATCAATTCAAGGTGCCAATTTTTGAAATTTCAAAGTATTTAGGGCCAGCCTATCACCAGGAATGCTTTTTTCTCCTTATTTGCGTCCACCCTTCTTTTTTTTCAGGATCCAGAGAGGAGAATTTGATCTGTGTAGGAAACAGAAACTTCTCCACTGTAGTTCCAGCCTCATGAAGCCTGGGTCGTTTTCCCACTGACATTACTCGGGAGCGACGTCCCTCTTCACCGCGCAGCGTCTGCGTGGATTTCGCACCAACTGCTCCGCAGAACCCGGAAGAGCCGCAAAGTCCCGCAAATGTAAACTGGTTTTTGGCGGTTTACATTTGTGACGCAAAAGCCGCAGGACTTTGCGGCTCTTCCGGGTTCTGTGGAGCAGTTGGTGCAAAATCCGCGCAGACGCTGCGCGGTGAAGAGGGACATTGCTCCGGGGTAAGCCTTGTGCGAAAACGCCCCTGCTTTCCAGAGAAGTGCATAAACTGATTGACTAATATTTAGTTCATATTGATATGGAAAACCCACTTTTCAAGAAAATTTATTGTATATATCTCCTGCATTTAAACTGTGAAATGAACAATTGGAGTGAGCTTTCATGAATTTTAACCAGGCCAATTTTTTTTTCTAAATGGTTATAGTAAAATGATGTTTTCTTACATCCTTCCCCCATTGCTATTTGCTCCACCAGGAAAAGAAATACAGCCATCCTCCTGCTTTCTTTCAAATAAGAAAAGATGTAGGAAGGCCTCATCAGAGATTGCAACATGTAATCTGGCTCTTTCCCTCTAAACTGTTTTGATTTAGCAGATTTGGCTTGAACATGGAAGAGACATACTTTAGGAAAGACAGACAGAAGGTTGGGAATGAAGGAGGGTTTTCCTATAAGTATCTGGAGAAAGGAGATGGGGAGCAAACACATATTTGAATTTGATAGCTCATGCTCAAAAGGGACATGGGCGGACTCCTGTGCACTGATAGAAGGTGTTGAGAACCACAAAGGAAATACTGGGCAGTGATTTTAAAGCTCCTTAGGCTGGAGGAAGGCTCCAAATGTCGTTTAGTAGAGGGATAGGATAGAAGATACTGATTTTTTTTATTTTAATGTGATGCAGATGAAGGGATCTCCAGCACAGCAGAGCCAAACTAGGGTTGCAAACTTTGACTGGGAAACTCCTGGAGATTTGGTGACAGAGCCTGGGAAGGGCGGAGTTTGGAGAGGGGAGGGAGCTTGGTGTGAATGTGATGTCATACAGTCTACCCTACAAGGCTACCATTTTCTCCAAGAAAACTGATCTCTGTAGTCTGGAGATCAATTCTAATCCTGGGAGAACCATTGGCCCTTCCTGGACGCTGGCAGGCCTCTTGGAACAATCAAAGAAGCCTGCCTTGGCTTAAATTATGCTCTGTTCATTCAAGATGAGAGATCTCGTGGCTCTTCTAATGAACTAGTGTCACAGGGGTGGAATTCTAGCAGGAGCTTCTTTGCATATTAGGCCACACCCCAATGTAGCCAATCCTTTAAGAGCTTACAAGGCTCTTTTTTACAAGCTCTTGGAGGATTGGCTACATCAGGGGTGTGTGGTCTAATATGCAAAGGAGCTCCACCCCTGGCACAGATTAATAAATTATAGTCAAAGAAATGAACAATATAGACTTCAGCCACTGAACCAGACTGAGAAAACAAAAAAAGGACACCCTCAAGGAATACAAAAACAAAGCGCACTAGTACAAGATGGCATGTCAAAAAGAGTTGTGCATGGTAAACTGCAAACTGAAAACACTATCTGAAAATACAACATGAACAACTGTGACAAGCATACAATTATAAACAATATTCATTGTACCAATGTGTGTGCAAATGCACAGAAAAATAAACAGTATCAATTAATATCTAATACATCAAATAGGAGTTAACACACATGACACATGCCAAACTCTGTTACAAGCAGATCTTTATCAGAGCATTTCTGTGTTGTCTTGTTCATTCAGTTTTAAAACAACCACCAATCCAGAGTCATTACTGTTCCCTTTCAGATTTAAAGTACACAATCAGACAGTGAGATCTGCCTCCTGTTCCCCAATCGTTGGCACTCTGTTCTGACCCACCTTCGAACTGAAGTTATTAGGCACTGGGGAAAGTCTGGTCTTTATGAATGTCAGCACTTTCACCCCACATTTCTGAATGACTGAACTCCCATTACAAACTCAAGCCAGCTGAGAAGTGTGAACCTTTCCATCTGTTTCCTCCCTCCCTTTTTTTTGATCAGGTAGCAACGTGTGCATAAGCACATAATCACCCCTGGACCATCAATGCTTGTGCATTTTTTTTTACAGACCTCTCTCTCCCCCCCTCTCCCTTTCCAGGGAGCTTCTCTGCAAAGAACAGTTTCAAAAACACTTCCTCCATGCTGCACTACATATCCCAGCAGTCTCCTCCAGCAATCCCATTGGCCACCAGCAGGCCCGGTGCGTGGAGTTCTGCCGCCCAAGGCAGAACCCCAACATGCACCCCCTCCAAGTTGAAACTTGCACGTGCACCCTGTGTGCATGCGCCATGATGACGTCAATGTGACATCATCATGCTGGCCGCTGGGCACTCAGTGCTACTTTTTTGGCTCTGAGGGATCAGGGGGAAATCCTCTGATCCCTCAAAGCTGAAGGAACACATCACCTTTCCCTTCTCCTGTGCCCTCAGAGGACGCGAGGGGAGGGAAACGTGGCTCTTTTGGCTTTGAGGAAATGGAGGAAAATCCTCTGATCCCTCAAAGCCGAAGGAACACACTGCCTTTATCTTCCCCTGCGCCCTCAGAGGATGCGAGGGGAGGGAAACCCAGTTCTTTCGGCTTTGAGGGAATGGAGGAAAATCTTCCGATCCCTCAGCGTCAAATGAACAACCCGTGCTTTCAGTCGTGGGCACTCTCCAAGTTCGCCCAGAACTGAAAGTGCCATTGTTTTTCAGTGCTGAGGGGGCTGGAAGAGTTCCTCTGATGACTCAGCACCCAGAAACAATGTGCCCTGCAAAAGCCGGCACCCGAGGCAATTGCCGAATATTGCCTAATGGACACGCCAGCTCTGGCCACCACATACCATCATCCTGCCAGGTGTTTGAAGTGCTGCTTCCAATATGCACTTATGCGCATACTCAGAAGACAAATGATTTTGAAAAGCTGCCTGACCACACACACTGTGGCTGCCACACAGCAGAAATCTGATCGATCAACCACTGAGTGAGTATGCAATGGTGCAAGTTAAGGGTGGGACATCAAATCAAAACTCTCCATTACAAAAAAAAAATGGATTAAAATTAGAGACGGGTCAGATTCTGTTGTCTGACCTTTTACATCTCATACTGCACAGACAAGAGACCTTTTTCTGGCTCCTTGTATTGACAATCTACAGTGTACCATGTGTGTCAACTCCTTTACGACATATATTTATACTGCTTATTTTTCTGTGTATTCACATACTTGTCAATGGTACTGTGAATATTGATTAGAATTGTATGCTTGTTTTCACATCATCAGTGGTATCTAATTCTCAATGTGTCCACATGTATGGATAGCTAAATCTGAAGACATGAACAGACAAAACATAACTTTTCATAAACTTGAGAGGGGGGGGGGGTGGAAACAAGTTTGCAGAAAAATGTGAAATTTAAATAAAAATAAAAATGGGACATTAAAGCCCTCCAAAATAGTGGAAGCAGCGCCTGTATCTTTAAGAAATGAATTTCCTCTGAAGTTTTTAAAGTACAGGCCTATATCTGAATCAGGCCTTGACCAAAGTCATCCAGAACACCATGCAAGAGTGCCTGGCTTGGTGGCTGGCTCTGAAAAATTGCACAGAGTGTTCCCAGGGAAAAGGTGACAAGAGAAAGGAAGGAGAGAGAGAAATCTGAAGATGAGAGGGAGGGGGGGAGGTAAAGGTAGGTGGTGGGAAGGACAGAAAGAAAAAGGGGAGAGCTACGGGAGCTTTCAGGGAAGAGAAAATGGCAATAGTGGCAGGAAGGACAAATGAAATGTTTCCCCCAAATAATTACCATTCTCCCACTTCATTGTTCATTTTGTAGGTGTAGGTGGTGTTTTCAATTTGCAGTTTACTGTACTTTGTTTTTACATGAAGCCAGCATGGTGGTTTTTGCAAAAAGAAGGGGGGGGTTGGACCTAGTGATTCGCATTCTGTGACAGCAGGATTCCCATTCTCTCGCCTCTTCAGCTCACTGATCCCTCTGAAATTTGGTTCTGTGGGATCAGGATCAGTGTGGGTTCATGTGGGGTCAATGATAGAAATGCTAATCTGTCGTCAGAACAGACAATAGGACACAGTCCCATTTGTGAAACGGTTGCTTCACTGAGGGCCCTAAACATTGCATTAATACTCCTGTCCATGAGAAATCACATTGATTGCCACTATGCCAGTCTTTCCAGTAATTTGCTTACCTTGACATCATATACGCTGCACTTCTTCCCCAACGTAACGGTAGGCAAGGCAACACAGACATTGGCACATATTATTCTTTAGGATGGAGGAAGTTCCTCCAGCCTAAGAAGACTCCAAGTTAAGTGGCTCTTCCTGCAGTGTATAGCTGCTCATGTTGAAGGGAAGCCTCTTTAGACTACAGGAAGGCATCATGCTTTGCTCACTGAAGTGGGAGGATTCACACCAGCGTCCTTCTGATGGCAACCAGGGGCTTTCAGTGTGACCCTGTTGCCAGGAATGTCTTATTCTTGCCGCACTTTTGGTCAGTGCAGCAATGAATATCAGCAGAAAAGAAAGGGGGAGGAACACTTGATGAGCAATGTGACAGTGCAAGACTGGCCCAAAGCAAACGCACACCAAGTGCTCCCTGTTTTTCTTCCATCTCTGTTGATACAGGGAAGCCACAACACGACCCTAAAGGATGAAATGCATGCTGAAAATTAGCTGCCAAGTGCCTGCTGAACACCAGAAAGCTACAGAAACTGCAAATAAAACGAAAACCATGAGCAGCATGAGATATAAGTGATCTCCTTAACTGTAGGAGTTCATCTTCATGAGCAAAGTGATGAATATGAAAAGAAGCCTACAATGGATTATTGATTCTGTCAATGTAAGTGATCACTGAGGGTTGCAGCGAAATACTAAACCAGGGGTGGCCAAACTGTGGCTCAGGAGCCACATGTGGCTCTTTCACACATATTGTGTGGCTCTCAAAGCCCCCCGCCCCCCGTTGGCCAGCAGCTTAGAGAATTCATTTAAAGTTAAAGTTGCTTTCTTTCCACCTCTTCCTCCCCATCTATTTGGCTTCCTTCCTTCCAGCTCTCAAACATCTGACTTTTATTCTATGTGCCCCCTTCTAAGTTCATTACACCCTTCTAAATCCACAGTTGCACCCTTCTAAGTCCATTGATTTTGATGAACTTAGTTACGGTGTCTTTCTTAGGATTGCGCTGTGGGTCATTTGCCCTGCTTGACAATCTTTTTACTAGTACCATCACCAGAACCAATGCCTAATCTTCCTGCTCACTACATCTCCTCCCTGAATCTTCCATAAAGTTTAGTGAAAGCAGACACATGATATTATCACACTCAATGTTTCCTGCCCCCACCATAAGTGGTGGTCAGTGGTACACAGCAGGGCATGGAAACATGGAGCATAATGATGTTTCTTCACAGATGCCTTTCACTAAAAGTTACCAGACTATAAAGGGAGTGGTTCTAGGTCATTGGCAACCACAAGTTTTAAGGTGACACAGATTTCTGGGTAAATTATGGAAAGGTTTGTAATCTACCTTTTGCTCCAAAATATGTAAAAGCAAGAAATTGAATTTTTCATTCAAGGAAAGGCTTTTGGGGGAAGAATCATCTGACATTGCCCACTGAATTGTTCAGAAGAAAGATGAACTACTTAATCAATTTATCAGAACTTGTAATACAAAGATAATGCTTCCCAGTGATGTTCTGCTTGTTAACAAAACTGATCTGTATGTAAAAATAAATGCTTGGATCATACCTGACATGAAACCAGGGGTATGATCCTGGTTTCATATTCTAGCAGGAGCTCCTTTGCATATTAGGCCACATACCCCTGATGTAGTCAATCCTCCTAGAGCTTATAAAAAAGAGCCTTGTAAGCTCTTGGAGGATTGGCTACATCAGGGATGTGTGCCCTGATATGCAAAGGAGCACCACACAGAATTGACTGGGAACTTTCAGAGTTTTCATCTTTGTGAGAGCTAACTCCTCTCTTTCCAATTTCCCCCTCAGTTTTCCCCCTTCCTATTTCTCCCTTCACCAGTCTTTCACCTTGTTAGCTATTTTTGGAGATGTTCATGAGGAATTTTTCCCCCACCTCCACTGTTCTGAACCAATAAATTGCAAAGAAGATTACTTTTAAAGAGGTGCCTGCAGTATTAAAGTAAGTTGCCCTCTACCAACAGCCACAAGTTGTTTTCTGTTTTGATGAGGGCCGCAATGTTGAGGGCAGTAGGAACAGTCAAAATTTACAAAACAATCTCAGTGGGCCTCCTTCTCCTGTCTCTTTGGGAGAGTGCTTACAATCTCCAATACAATGGCTGAGTAGGCTTTGACACCCTTGAAGGTGGTATCTGAGAGTGGCAAGCAGGTCTGTCTAATTTTAAACCACAAGTGGAAATCTCAGACTAGGTGTTTGCATGCCCCCCTCACCCAATTCCAATTTTGTTTTTATCTCTTACACCTGAAAGTTTATACTGAGAATTAAACATTGTTGGTCTTAAAGGTACTACTGGACTCAAACTTAGTTCTGCTCTTCCCCTTGCCTTGCCTACAGAGGTATGACTGGTATCCTGGCCTATACCATGGCAAGCCAGGATATCTGTGTACATATGCCAAACAAAACTACAGTTAAGACTGAGGGTGCTTTCACACATGCTAAGTGATGCAGTTTCAATCCACTTCAGTGACCATTTGCAAGTGGATTTTGCCATTTCACACAGCCAAATCCCATTGCAAAGTGCATTGTAAGTGGACTGAAAGTGCAGTATTTAGTGTGAAAGTGCCCTAAATCTCTTGTTAATAGACCAACTTCAAAAAAATTTATTTCCTAATCTTGAAAAAGGTTTATCTAAAACTGATTAATTCTGATGTCAGTACAACAATGCTAATGCTGAAAATAAAAAGGTAAGGTTTAAAAACATTTTTTAAAAAATAAAAAGAAGCTTTAATAATGTAAAAGCTATTGGAGGTGGCGGCTCCATAATACTGTCCTGATGAAATAAATGTGGGGCCAACAGACTTTTGTTTGCTATTTTGTCACTGAAGCTACAGCTAAAATATGGAAGAGTAAGTTAATGAAACGATGGATTCTGGAAAATAAAGAGCTGATGTATTGACTATCTTTGGAAAAACTTAGAAGCAGTGTCCAACTAGTTTGCTTTTTATATGGCCTTGATAGATATATATATATATCAATAACAGAAATTCAGTGGATGTGGTTATCAGCAACAGTTACCTCCTTGTCGATCGAAAATATGAAATGGAAAAAGAAAAAAAGAACATACCATATCCACAGAACAACACAAAAAGATCTAGATCAGGGGCATCAGGGAAGGTGGAATACTATAACAACACATGTTATATTGTTATACTATTCCACCCACCTTAATGGAGAACCCTTTGGTGTGGCTACGCCATAGCCTTTCGAATCCAGATTTCCTCCCACTTTCATGGTGTCACATGGCTTTCGTTGCTCAATGTATTCATTCATGGTGGACTCCAGGAGGAAGGCAAACTTGCCCTTGGATTTGCGAACACGAGCAACTCCCTCAGCCGTAGTCCTAGCGAACACTGATGGGTCTGTTGTGCTCATGTATGTCCACATCTTTTCATACACTGCTATTTTTGATCTCTGAAGGAAATTAAAAGGAGATTAGAGAAAGCAAAGGTGTGAGAGCATCACAAAAACAGGTTGCAATGTATCAGGACCTGGGGTTCATCGATCATTGCAGTAGGGAAAGCAGGTACATTTTGATACCGTTAGTTTCAAAGAATGATGCTGCAATCCTGATATATCACTTATGATCGCACATACATGCTGACTTGACTTGAGCAGGGCTGCATATTGGACAGTTATTTCAAGGCAGAATCTATAAGACAGAGACCGATTTTGCACTCACCCGTACGCCGCTCTCATGTCCACCTTCTCGGCGCAGCATGCTCCTGATTTCCCACTATTTGCGCCAGGGCTGGAGCAAACATCGCGGTTTTGCACAGCAAACGGAAACTGCTAAAAAGCAGCGCGAAAACCGCGATGTTTGCTGCAGCCCCGATGCAAACAGTGGGAAATCGGGAGGACGCCACGCTGAGAAGATGGATGTGGGAGCGGTGTAAGGTGAGTCCAAAATTGGCCAGAGTCTATAGCTAACAGAACTAGTAACACGACAACAATGCCAATCAGGTCAAGTGTGGACATAATGATCTCACACAGCCAAAAGAATGAACTTTCATTTCCATGCTCAGATGGCATCATAGGACAGCTTCATCTATAAGGGAGCTTGCAGAGACAATTTCATAGGGCCTGCACAACTTCCCAGTGCAGCTGACAGCTTTGGACATGACAGAGACGGACCACGAGGCAAATGGGGAACTAGTGTTTAAATTACAGGGGAAGGAAAGGTGATGAGCTTTTCAATACATCATGGAAAATACACTCTTCTAAGATGCCCTACAGCAAAGGAGTCATCACTAAAAGTAGGAGGTCCATGTCCTAGCTCCCTCCAGTCCCCTGTTAGTAGGCTAGCTGGGACTATCACTGTTAGTCATGCCAACTACAGGCTGATTCAACTGCTAGTTACCTCTAGACTTACGTTTATATCAAGTGAAGCAATAGCTAAAGATCTATGCATTTGTTCATGCACGTCTGAAACCGATGTTTGATGAACAGTCTTTGAGGAAGTCTGCAAGACGCCTGACTATGATCATTTCCTTGTTGGAACAAAATGTACCTCTAACAGTCTGGCTTCCACAGGACCTGCCCTATGGCACTCAGCTATCACAGCTGATCGTAGACAGTGTGTGTACTCAGGGCAGGGGGAATGCCTTCCACACAGAATAACTGAAAACAATTCCTTAGGCAGAATTAACTATATATTCTGTTATCTAAAGTTCAGTTTTCAACCGCTATTTTGTAAAACAACCTTCTGCAGTACACATTTAATACTGGTTTTGGAGAATTCACCAAGCAACCACTCGTGGCTTCCATGAAAGATAAGAGGAAAGAGGAACATTTTGCAGAGAATGGTGAGTGAGCACTCTAGCCTACTGTCACTAAGAGGATTATCTCACTGCACCGGTTGCTTTCTTGTAGATTCCTTTCTTTAGCTGGAGTTAGGTGATGACACACAGGCTGATTCACTCTCGGACATTCTTTGGGTCCTACATCCAGGGCCTGTTGCAAACTCAGCTCCTGACTTTCAGTAGGAAAAATGTGCCAGTGAATTTTGCCCTGTGGCTTCTTTGCTTTCCTCTTGAAGTATGACAGGGTTTAGAGAAGGACATAAATGTACTCTGTTTGGAAACTTGCTTACAAGTAGCCTCAGCAGACACAGCCAATGGTTTTTAGACCAGTTCAGCATTTTACGTTCTGTTCGCTTTTGAAACAGAAAGCCATGTGGTGTGGGTACACTGACTCCTGTTGACCTCAGCGGAAGAGACGCAAGCACCTTCTTAACTCATCTATTGAAAATTCAACCAATGGGACCTAGAAGTACTCAGTTTTGGTGGCATCATGTTTGGGGTTCAAAGGCTCTGTGTTTAATAAGTAGAACATGATCTATTCTAGGTTATGCTCTTTGTAATCCCCTTGACTTCAGTGAGAAATAAATAAAGACACACGCATATTTATTTTCTGCATAGAATTGCACCAAGAGGTGTTGACCCCTACTGCTACTAAGCACGTATTTAATACGAATGGTAAATTTTGGCTGAATGGTGCCCAGAGTTTTCTATTTCCAAGCTATAAGAAGGTGGCAATTTTATGCCCCTGCAGCAGAGCATCCACCTTGAGAACAATGGAAGAAAAACAGCTTTGAGCGTTAAAACAGATGATCAAACCACTGAAATAATAGCAGCTGTTTTGTTTTAGCCAGTGCTGATTATCGTACATGACTCTTTACCATAGAAAGTCCATAGACGAATCCATGAGTGAAAGACTTTAGGGCTATCAATGCTCCTTTTTGTTTTAAGCACCGTAGCTTGCAATGAACCAGCAGAGCAATGCCATTTTAATTACCTTGGCTCCTAAAGCCACTCTGGGCATTTCCGAGCCGGACATGTCAAGATCAATATATTTGCCACAAATTAAAATGACTGCAAATACCAACAAGTGGTTGTGGAGTTTAAAAAAAAAAATAACATCAATATAGTGGGAGCTACAGACCACAAATTGGATTATCCATCATGCAACATAATTCCTTCAGCTTTCTGAATGCTTCCCATGTAGGCTGAGGAATATAGACACTTCCCCTCCCGTTCCCAGTAGACATGCAAACTTACTCTGAAGAACTCTTTTGTCGATCCCGAATCCAATGTTCCATATGCAATTTCAGTTTGTTTGGCGAGGTCTTCTGCACTCTCTATGGGTGAGACCATTCGCTCAACAGTCAAGAAAGCAGCAAGATTAGCGGTGTATGATGAAATAATGATCAGTGTGAAGAACCACCACACACCTCCAACTATGCGACCTGAGAGGGATCTAAACATGAATAAGATAATGCATATTTTCCTATCTCTTGTGCCATTGAAAGAGAAAGAGAGACAGTGAGAGACACCGTTATTGCAGGGAATGTATTATCCAAGCAACAGTAATTGGCAGTGAGGAACACACACACCAAAAAAGGATCAATATTCTATTTAGCAAGGTGCTCCCTTAATATTCAATGCTCAGCCAAGGATACAGAAAGGCACATGAGTAAAAGTGCAATATACACAGAAGTCTGTTATAATTATGTTTCTTAAACCAAGGAAGCAGCTGCTGTACGAGTTGTACTGGAGGTTTTCAAAGTATGTTGTAAAGGTTCCTCAGAAACATTAGCTAAAGTCAATAATAGCCGGCAATCTTCCTTGAAAAGGATAATAACTGGCAAACTTCCTTTCCTGCCACGACTGATTTTCTCATGCAAACTGCAATCAAATGGGGGAGTGCTGGGGGAGTCCCAAGGCATATTCTTGATCAAAAGTCTGTCTGGGGTCCCAACAGGGTCTGAGTATTCCTCCTAGAACACATTCTCAAATCCTTTGCAATGTACTGGAGTCCTTCAGCAGACAAGTCATTGCAGAAAGCCTCTGAAGATAGAATACTTCAGTACGCTACTCTGAGGCTCCAAATCCAACATCATCCCACCTCTTTCTCGTCAATACTTAAAAATAATCCACCTGGTTAGATATTTGCTAGGGCAGCACAAAGCAAGAATTCCAGGGAAACGACTGTGATGCTCTAAACACATGATAGATAATGGGTTGGATCCAGTGTAAAAAAATCTGCCTGTGCTAGAGCTCTTAAAGCATAAAGATATGAAATAGATCACAACAGCCACTAGCTCTAACTCAAACTTATTGTACTGGTAGAGTGTATGCTTTATGTTTGTATGTTTATAATATATGCTACATGTTAAAAAGCAAACTAGGTGGACAGGAATGCCTCTGAGAAAAACATGTTCTCAGTTTAACCCAGCCCCGAGTAGCACCTTTAAGACCAACCAAGTGTTATTCAGAATGTAAGTGTTGGTCTTAAAGGTGTTACTACTAGACTCCAACTTTGTTCTATACCCACTTGTGTTTCCGCTTGAGCAAGATATTGTGCAAGCTATTTCTGGGCACTATAATATACAGGGAGAAAAGCACTAGGTGTTGCACAAGATTTTGTGCAAGCAGAATTAAGCCAATTTATGTTTCTGCTTGTGCATCACTGGACTGGATTCCAGCCCGTGTGCTTTCATATGAACCCAGCTTCCCTGTTGGAAGAGGAGAGGTTGGAAACATGAGCTAGGTGGGTAATGAAACAGCTCCTTTGTGATTCACTGTCTTACATCGAATTTATGACTCCGCACAACCAACCATGATTCCTGTCCCCCTTCATTGCCAGACCAATGTATTGATAGCTGAACACATATTTGCTCTGACAAATGCAGACCATCTACTTCACTGTGCCCTTTCAGTCACTCCACATGTTTCTAATATCATGTTCTTTAGCCACACAGAACAGATGTCAAATGTGGGGAAAGGGCTTATGACAATGGCACTCACATTAGGACAAGGGAAGAAAAAGTATCAGATGTGTAAATGAGGCAAGTTCAAAGGTTAGTGGGAACTGTCAGAGGGAATGAGTCTCTTGCACTTGCAAAGATTTTTGGCTGTTTTATAACACAGTAATAACAACAATAATAGAGTAAAGAACACTATGTTGACACTACTGACCAAGACAAATGACAGATAAGATGTGAATGAGATATAAATAAAGCTGAACTGAAACCAGGGGGTGGAGGTGATGGAAAAAAGAACAATTCGGGAGTAATTCAGGCACAGCATTACATACACATGCGTATATTTTCATATTACATACCCAACACATTCAAAATTCAAAACAGAAATGCAGCATGAAATATTCCACATGTTCCTCACAACTTAAAAACAAATGTTTTCTTTCTCTTTTCATGGGCTGATGGGGATGAACTGTTTACCTAGATTAAAATTTACTGGGGCCATCAGCTACGAGATAAAATTTTAAAAAAAGAAAAGAAAAAAAAGAAGAGGCAAATACATTTTTCAAAACAGCAGCAGCAAATACTTTGAAAGGGTTTTTAAAAAGGTTTTGAATATTTGCCTAACTGGGGTGTGAGATGAGGAATAAGAATCAATTCCAGAAGAAAAAAAATAAGAGAGACATTTTTAGGACTGATGAAAAAAAGTCAACTCAAGCAAACCTTGTTTAATTTATTGTGTGCGGTAGGGCTGCCAAAATTCAGGTAGGGCCTGGAGAGTTCTGCCATTATAACTGATCTACAGACTGCAGAGATCAATTCCACCAGAGAAAATGGCTACTTCAGATGGTGGGCTGCATGGTATTATACCATGTTCTCTCCTCCCCAGGTTCCCAAGAATTTCTCAACCTGAAGCTGGGCTTATCGCTGAGGATCAAACACAAAGAAGCAAACATGACTTTATACCAACCTGGGTGAAATATCACATCCTTGCTGCATAAAGGCACCCAGGGAAAACCACAGACTGTTGAAAATGCCGAACTCATTGGGAGGCTGGTCACTGGGTCCTTCTTTGCCATCCTCCGGTTCCTCTGTGTGCCACTCATATGGACTGAACCTGCTCACGAGGAAGAGGACGACACTGACTCCTATGTAGGCAAACACTATGCACATCCAGATTTCATAGGCCAAGGGATCCAGGAAGGAAAACACTCCAGGTTTAGATTTCTGGGGCTTTTTAATCATAATAGATATACCCAGACTCATAAACGGCTTTGAGAAATCAATGACCTCCTCTCTCACCAAAGTGATGGTCAAAGGTGCAACAGCGATCTCTGCCTTCTGTAAGAAAAGAGACCCCAGACAAATATAAATTAAGAACAAACTTTAAGTGATGTATTTTTAATGGGGGAAAAAAAAATCTGTTTTGATGGGTGAAATTTTTGATCCAGATAAAACTAGGGGCCAATTGCAAATAAATGACAGTGAAACCAGGATTTTGTTTTATGTTTTTCGAGGAATTTCAGCAGCCAGGTTTGAGGAGAGATGGCTCGTGCTCTTGTATCACTGTTCCCTACAGGCACTGAATTTGGATCTTTGCTTGAAACCTCATCAAGGAAAAGCTACCAAATTAATTTAAAGATGCACACAGACAACTTTCCTCATTCAAGAGTTTTATGCACACGTGAGAGTTTTGATGTGCATTTGGGAATCCATGCAAAGGGGAGCTGTCTCCTTTCTTTTATGTCAATCTGCCACACTCTGAGTTGGACAACTGACCTGAATCACACAGTACCAGGGGTGGAATTCTAGCAGGAGCTCCTTTGCATATTAGGCCACACCCCCTGATGTAGCCAATCCTCCAAGAGCTTACAAAAAAGAGCCTTGTAAGCTCTTGGAGGATTGGCTACATCAGGGGTATATGGCCTAATATGCAAAGGAGCTCCTGCTAGAATTCCACCCCTGCACGGTACTATCTACTGAGACTGGCAGTGGTGTTTTCCAGAGGTTCTTTGGATTGGAGATGCCAGGGATTAAATCTGAGACTAGCTGCATGCAAAGCATGTGCTCAGCCCAAGGGAAACAGTCTGTCTCCTATCAAGTATATGAGCCCTGGAAGCTGCCTTATACTGTCAAGACCTTAGTTCTGTTTAGCTTAGCATCGTCTAGGCTGACTGGAGGTTGATTTTCAAGGATTCTTTCCCAACCCTGCCACCTATGGTTCTTTTGACTGGAGACGCCAGGGAGTTGAATTTGGAAGGTTCAACATGGAAAGCAAATGTTCTATTATTGTGTTTGTCTTGGACTGACAACCTAAGGGATAGCAGGTCGCGGAGTGCAGTGTCACTTACAGCATACTGGGAAGTTTTTCATATGTACTTCTGCTGTGTGCTTGTAGAGCACACACTGGCATGTCATGGCATTCTATGCTTGTGTCAATATCCGTGTGTCCACTGGAGTTCTATGGTGCTTTGGACAGCAGCCAGGGCTGTAAGCGGTAAGGAGCTTTTCATGTGCAACAGCACTCAACAACTCATGCTTTATACTTCTATGAATAAATGAACCTATTAATCATAGCAAGTAAGGCTCATTATCAGTCTTTTCCCATTTTAGCGAAGCAACAGAGAAATGTCTCACAGCCATTTCTGAATATCTCCCCTTCTGCTGTAAAAAAAGCATAATGTGAAACGCAGTTTGTAACTGTTGAATGACAGCCTAGTTAAGTGACTTAATCCAGGTTTCTTTTTCCCCTCTTGTACAGAATTCATTTTGTGAAAGCTTTCCAAAATGCAGCAGATGCTACTTGAACTTTAGATCCCCATTCTTTCTTAGACATTGACAGAAATGATCAATGACCTCCTTATTCATCGTGCCGTGAATGGATAATATTTCAAGGTGGAAGAATGAATATTTAATTGGGATTGTCTGCTGGAGCTGCCAGGAACACCTGCTGCAGGTAGCTAATGGCATTCATCACCAGAAAGTTGCTTGGGTGAATAAGCTCATCACCAAAAGATTGCACCATTGTGTGGATAATCTTACAGTCATCCAGACATATCTGCGAAAGAGCAAGGATTCCTTAGCTCTGCAGGACAGTGAAAAATGCTTGGTTATGATAATCTCTTGGCAGAGGAGTACACTTTGTAAGTAAGTAAGTAAGTAAATTTTTATTTATACCCCGCCCTCCCCGTCAAGGCAGGCTCAGGGCGGCTTTGACTTTGCAGTCAAATTACTGGGTCTTAGAGAATGCAGTGAGATGTGGGAGAGATGCAACACAAAAATGCAACCATTACTACATGTTTCTAAATTTCACAAGTTCTCAACTGGGGTATTTGCCACACCCATTATAAAAAGGGAAAAGAGGAAACTAGAGGGCTCTCACCCTCTGACCGATTGCTTAATGAAGCCCTAGACAATACAGGTGTTTGAAGATCTTCCTTCTTCTCTCTCAGTTTTGAAGTGTGGCATCCAGGCCTCATTCTGGGCAGGAGCTCACAGGAGCGGAGTTCCAAAACATCTAAATTTTATTATGCTCTTTTATTATGCCCCCCAAATATTTGCTTCTGGAGTCCATTGTTTAAACCCTCTGTGAGCATTTTGCTAAACTCTAAGATTTGACAAACTTTCTAATATTCCCCCCCCCCCCCCCCCCCAAAAAAAAAAGGGAAACATAAAGAGCAGACAGATGGAAATCTTGTTGTGCTGCCTGGGAAAGTACTGATGGACCAGAGCCCCCTCTTCTCCTTAGAATTCCTTAGAATTCCCAGGTGGGTGGGGGGAGGCTCCTGCCTGCACCTGAAGCAAGTCTTTGTGGCTGGGATCTTGGCAGGTGAACAATGATGACATTGGCAGTCAGCACAATTTGGGGACAAAAAACATAAATGCTAGAACTGGCATTTCTCAAGCTGCTTCTTAAACATGAGCGGCCGATGTGCTTTTTGATGACCACTTTCATACCTCAGCAGCTCTGTTGCAGAGTCAAAATGCATTTCCATCTTTCCTAAGCAATAAAAAGGGAACTTTTACAGTCACTAGTTTAAATGTTCTGAGAAATGATCCATCAGAAAAGAAATAGTTCTAATGTCTCCTCCTGCACAGAAATACAATTTTCTCTCCAAGTCAAGCGTATCTTGAACATACATGCACTGTTTACAAAAGAGGGTCTTGGCATGCTGTCTGCATTCCTTTTCGTATCCTTTACAGAATGAAGATAATATTTACATTATTGGCATTCATATGTGAGTGTCAACATTAACCAATTGCTGGACATTCATTATATATATATTCCTGTATATTTGAAATGCAGTTCTGAGAGGTTTTAGGTTCAAGCCTATGCCAAAAATTGATGTGCTTACCCCATACACCAGCTCTCCCACCATCCCATTCCATATTTTTGTGTTTGGGTCCCTCGCTCCGTATTTTCCATCAGGAACAATGGCAATTTTGTACTTGATGCCAATATGTTTTGCAATTTCTGATGCCAGGTCTACACAGTATCCTTCATACTTGTCATTCCCTTCAAACAGCTCTTTGTTTTTTTTCCACATAACATACGGGGCTTCCTACAATGAAAGAAGGAAAACTGTAAAGCAGAAACATTTACCAGGGTCTGTCTAAAGAAAAGTCCAGCTTGTCATCCTTTCTGTCACACTGAAATGGCATTATATCTAATAGTATCACAAATAAATACCATAAAATACAAAAACAGCAGTCCATGAGAATGCAAGAACAACATGGACATGAATTACAATAAAAGCACTGATGATGTACAATTAAATGCGCCAGTCCATGATTACCAAAACCTCTCTGCTGAAATATGACTGTTAACCAATCAAAGATATACTAAGAAACTAAGAAGAACACTGTAGGATCAGACCAGTGGTCCATCTAGTCCAGCATCCTGTACCATAAAGTGGCCAACCAGTTGCCCTGGAGAGCCAACAAACAGAATAGCATCCAAGGGCACTGAAGCTGAAGGCTATTTGAATAATCACCTGCCTTTTAACAGTTTGATTAGTCAATTGTATTTAAATACATCTAAATATTACTGGTACTAATATCAGTTCCCCTTTGGAACACTGAAGGAAGTATGTAGTGAGTTAAAATGTAATAAACTAAAACTGGCACTCAGTAGAAAAGGCCTTCTTCAATACTTGCTTTGCTATTTACCCATTACAATAGAATGCTGGGTCCTAAACAGAACTAAAAACAAGTACAATATTAACTCACTTACGAAAAAAATTGTCCCTAGTAATTGATCAGTTTACATCTCAATCCTATGCATATTTACTCTGATTAATTGTGGCACATAAGAACATAAGAGAAGCCATGTTGGATCAGGCCAATGGCCCATCCAGTCCAACACTCTGTGTCACACAGTGGCACAATTTCAGGTAAACATGCATATGATTGCAATATAAATTTAGCAGATCAATATATCAGTTTTACCTTATGGTTGTACTTTTAAGTCAGATGTAACAAAAAATGCACCTGGAATGTTTCTTAGCTTTGTCAGTTTTAATATATAGTTCACAAAACTGCCAGAGATCTTCACAGAAACCCACTAGAGTATTTATTTACCTATGCATTTCAAATATACAGCTATATACATTGAACTATAACAAAACATCATCTGTAAATACCTTCAGTATCTAACAAATAAAATGTCCTTTCCTCATGCAGCCTAATTTATGTGTTGCAGGTATTAAGTAGGTAGTTGTCAAATGGTTTCTTAAATAAACACCCTAAGAGCAACTGGATATTTGAAAGGTACTTTGAATACAGTATGAACATATTGAAAGTCAAACCACTGATTCATCTAGTCCAGTATAGTGTAATGTGAGAAGCAGGGACTCTCAAGGATTCAGGCCCTGCTAGTGGTGATGCTTTTGTTGATCCTTTCTACATGGAGATGATAGGGATTAGAGTTAGAATATTCTGCAATAAAAACTCATGTTCTGTCTCTGTATACATCTCTCCAGAAGAGTCTCTGTAAATTGCAAGTGCAAATGAGAATTTTTTTTTTTTTGGGGGGGGGAGGGAAACTATTCTCCAATTAATAGGGAATTATCTCCATAACTGATCCAAGAACCTTAGGTGACATTGCTCCCGGATTTGACGACATTTTAATCAAGCCACAATGGCTTATATCCTACACTAATCCAGCTGTGGTGTATTCCTCCAATTCAAGCAGACTTCCTCTAATGCAAGAGGCAGCTCTACCAGCAGAAGGGCTGCCTGTATCAGAGTAGAACACCCAAACCTTAAATGGTGGCAGCATTCCTATTTATAGCAGACACAGGGATGCTACCACATCTAGGCGACTCCAAGTTTCTTGTAATTTTATTCAGGGTATAATATGACCAAGTGTTGTAGTATATAAATAAATTTGGGGGTAACCCTGGCTGTCCCAGTAATTAAAACCTCATAACAAAATTATTGCCGAAAACACTAGGTGCTAAAATGAAATTTTTAGGTTTCATGACACCTAGGATTTATCGAGCCCTGACATGTGCTCTCTCAGTCGTATCCTCTTATTCAATCAAAACTCTTCATTCACGGCTCGTTCTATCTGCTAGTCATCCCATTTCTTTCTTCCTCTGTCTCTCTTTCATACGCACACACACAACTTCCCCCTTCCCAGCCAACCCCGTTGTCTTTTAAACCATCTGTCAAATTCAAAACACTATAAAGCATTATTTACAGATCTTGTATGTATTATGTCACTAGATCACTATAAGAAAGTGCATTTACCTAGCTGACATGTCAATTAACAATCCATAACATTTCTACAGCCCAAACTCTGGTTGTTGTGAGTCTTTGTTAGGAAGTGGCATACAATAAATATTAAATATACACAGGAACATCCTGCACAATTATTTCAGTGCATCAGCATAAATCTGCACAATTAGAAAATATTCTCTTACACATTTATTTCCTATGTTGACATATTTATTGCTTCAAACCCTTGATCCCCCTTAATTGGATCCATACAGCTGTTGACCCTGTACATGTGGTTTGTTGTTCCTGCTTTGTCTCAAAATGTCATTATGTTATATACCAATTTGCTTTTCAACCTTGCCTACAAATTTGAATGGTTTTCTTCTGTCTCATTTTATCTGAAGTGTGTGTGCACACGAAAGCTCACACCTTGAATAAAACTTTGTTGGTCTTAAAGGTGCCACTGGACTCTAACTTTGTTTGCCGTTATCATATTCCTTTTTAAGCATCTCTAAGAAGACCTTTCATTCCATAAAAATCTTTGCCTGCCTTTCCCTTCACATACTGGTTATTCTAGTTCCCCATCAATCCCTTCAATATTCCTCACATATTTCATTTGCTTTTTAAAAAGAAGAACCTTATTTGCTTCTGTGCTGAGTCAATTTTGGCTCTGTGGCCATAAGTTGCAGAAGAAAGGTTTTTATGCTGGAAAAATGTTTAATTGTTAGCTGAGTGAAATTATATTGGAAGAAGAGACTTTGTGATGGAGGGATGTGCCACTGTTCATGGAATCTTATATTAAGATTATATAAGAAATGTTTGACTATGATGTCTAGCTGAAGGATCAACAATACAACATTAACGCACACATACACCAAAGTAGGATGACATCATGGTCATGTTCATAATAACCATCTAGACCTTTTAAATGAATGATACCCCTTGCAAATAATGACTCATGACCACACTGTTTTCATTTTGGACTAGAATATAGTTGTCAGAACCTCTCCACAGCTGTGATATCTGACGCATTTTAGGAATCAAGCTTTAATGATGTCTTACGAGACATAATGGTTTGCAAGCATGGTTTATACAGGATTGGTTAGAGAGAGAGGTTTCAATTTTTATGGTGTATGCATATATTTCTTCTGTCCTACTGCTGTTTCTAGCCAAGCAGGTTTTGAAACAGTACAAAATTGCAATGCTTATCAGCCAGAGGTGGAAGCAGTAGGAATTGCGTAGGAGATGTGTCTATAAAACTGCCTTCAACTCTGCAAAGAACTGTCCTCTGTCCTTACTAGTTTTATTTTTTTCTGAAGGAGAAAAATGTGCCATTGAGTCACAAAAGACTCATGGCAATCCCATCCACAGGGCACTCCAGGCAAAAGAGGAGCAAAAGTGGTTTGTCATTGCCTTCCTCTGCACAGCAGCCCCATTCTTCCTTGGGGGTCTCCCATCCAAGAACTAACTATGGCCAACCCTGCATAGCTTCCAAGTTCTGATGAGGTCAGAGTAGGTTTGGCTATTTAGGTTGTTTTTTGGGGGGAGGGGGGGAATGCACCCTCACTAATGTGTTGTTTGTTTGTAAAAAAAATATGTGGGCATAACATTGCCATTCAGATGTGCTGGTTATATGGCTTCTGGGTGAACTATAGTTTAAACCAGCTAACTCAATAATTAGTTAAACAAAATGGACAGCCAGAGATTTTACTGAATTATGCCAGGGGCAACCTAAAACTTGTCTTAACACCTGTGCAAACTCCATCTGTTTCTTTGATTCTCAATTTTTTGTTCTCCTCCACATAATACACACATCCACATGATACAAGGATGACCCATGAGTCTATTCTCTGTTTTTCTGTCCAACCCTTGCCCCTCAATACAAAGGCAAAGATTACCAGAACAGTAACAAAGTTCAACATCAAACCCTAACCATTAGCGATAGGATGTTTTTAAAAATCGTCCCAATGTCATAATGATTGATGCCATCTGATGTTCTAGAGTTAGAATAATCAAAGAGGACTTGTATGTTAGAATATTGCAGATAGCACCTAATATGTAGGTTCCGATAAGCATAATAGGTATCATACCTACATGTCAATTCCACCCCTATCTATACAGTCTTTATAGTCTGGTCAAGAGAGATTTCAACAGAGCAATGAGTCTGGGAGCTTCATTCTGAAGCTGTAGATCTGAAGATCAAAACAATCAGATATTGGGCAGAAAAAGAAAATATGAATGCCAAGTTTTAGAGAGGCTGAAATCCTAGGCACAATTAATGAGGAGTCCCACTGACCTCAGAAAGTGGGACTTCTATCCAAGTAAACTTGTTTGCTGAGATTAAGACAAAAACACTATACTAAAAAAATCATACAGCCTTCACTATCATTTAACTTTTTTGGTCACGGTTTTTGTGCTGTAAGTCTGTATAAGCATCTTGTAAAGTTAAAAACATGATATTAGAGTGATCTATAATTAGGATCTGGTATTGAAACAGAGATACTCAAATGACCCCCCCCCCCATCCTTGTACTTTTTAAGTCATCAAGTGAAAAGTAGCAAATACAACTCTGTTGTGTGATATTCGGAAGATTCCTTGTCCACCATTCACTGGAAAAACTGTACTATTCAAGTGATCGATGCACAGTCCTTTCTCTGTTGAACTCCACTTGGCAGCCACTTTATTCTAACCACATGACAACCAAAAACTCAAATATGTGTTGGGTCAGCATCTACCCACCATTTGATTTGAGGATCTTTCTAACAATAATAAGATTAGAACACTCTGGAGCAAGTTTATGAAATATAATTCCACAGAAAATCCACATTTCAAGTGATCAGCACTGAACATAGATAGAGATACAAGATTTAGTTACAGATAACAGGCCTCTATAATAATGTTATAACATTCAAAAATACATTTAAAATCAAACAGAAATCAAAAATACATCTTGGTTTATGAAACAGTAGTTTATAAATTCAGATTAATCTATCACAATCTTATTACCACACAGTTCACAGAAATTAGGGAGTGTTATAAAAGGGTCATATCTAGGGTAAATAATTTTCCAATGCTTAATTTAAATTGAAGAAATTGAGTCTGCATTTTCTAAAGTACCACAAAACATAAATTACCAGATTGAAAACATTTGTATGAGAGGTTAGCACATCCTGCCACAAAAGTCTCCCCCAAATTATTATTATTTCATATATATTATTGTTTCAGGCATTTGTAGTCAGCAAAGAGAAAATACTAATCTTTGTAAAAGTTTTCTGCCTGATTACCCAGAAAAGGCTCATAGTCACCATAGGTGATCATGTGAGTGGCTACTCATATTACCAGGGTAGTTTTGAAATTCATCAATGGCGAGGTCCTAGCAGTGTTTATCACAGTGAAATAGGATTCAGTGGCCATTTAATGTAAAGTGACTTCCTGCAGTGCACCTACAATCTGTTCAGATGCCTGGCAAATTAGAAAGAACCTCTAGGTTGGATCTCACAAGGACTGGATTTTTTCCTTTGTCCCCCTCTTCAGGTGAATCTGTTATTCCTCAGATTATGGAACTCACATGATCTAACAGCCATGAGCTTAAAGGCTTCAGCAGAGATGGGAAGATGACAAGATCTCACTCTCCTGTCTTGTCTGTCAGCAGAGCTATGCTGGAAAAAAGCACATGGTTTTTCGTCACCTTCTCCCTTCCCACTGCAGGCACCTGACCTATGTGGCTATTAGACCATACTGTTTTATTATCCCAGGATCAAGCTTTTCCTGGACCAGAAAGGACTGCTGGGGGGGGGGGGGGGCAGGGGAAGCAGAATGCCAAAAAGATCCATGACCATCTGTGTTTTCCACTGACAAATTTCAGGATCCAACCCTCTGGTTCTCCCTTTCTGGTCTATGTGCCACAGCTTGATACTAGTCAATGTACTCTGTCACTCCTCCTCGTAAATTCACTGGGGAGAATAGGAATGTGCATTTGGATATTTCTGGTCAGTGTATTTTAAAATATCTTATCAATATTTTTTTTTGGGGGGGGATATAATTAGTTATCTGGAGCAATAGCCAGATTTTTCAGAATATCAATAATTCTGGAAATATCTGGGAAAATTTAGGCTGAAATTTTAAGGCTCCCAGACCTGTTTTCTTCAATTTTAAAAGTCTGGATGCTTCAGTTGGTTTGGCTTAGGTTTTCCGGTTTGATACCGGTTCTGTTGGGCTTGTTGATTCTGTTTGCATTTGGAGGTGTTGGGTCAGTGATTGCTGTTGTGTGTTCGTCTATTGGCTTTTTTGTCCTGAAGAAAGCACAGATTCCCCTCTGTAGGAAACCATGAAGACAAGTAGGGGACACTTTCTTCAAAAGGCGTTTAGAATTGGTCCCTTGGATTAAATTTGTTTGACACTTGAAAAGGGGGGCGGGAATCAGGTTCCTTACAATTTTAATGTCATTTCCTTGAAAAATAGACTTACTTCCCTCCTCAAAATCTCCATAGGAAATAATGGATCTGAAAAATTTTCAGAATTCAGAACAAGAGAACTCCCTAACCCCCAATTTCAAAATGGTATTGGGGACTCAAAGAATCCAGAATACTGGTGTGGAAACCCTTTCTGAAATCCAAACCTGAAAATTTCTGATTTTTTTTTTCAAGTGCCCATACCTAGCCACGGTCCAACATACAATACAGTAGTGAAAAAGGAGATGAAGATGTGTAAACATGGTACAACTGCAGAATTTTGTTAATTGACTGGATAGATTAATTCATTAATTATATAATGTTAGATTCAAAAGGTAGTCTTAATTTATGAGGTAGCAGATTTTAAACCCTCTTTAATATAAATATAAAACTGGGCTTCAGGTACCCTGCTAGGGGAAGTTGTGGGCCACCTCTCTTAGATGGTAGGAAATGCTTCCTCAAACATGGGGCTTGCTTCTCTCTCTCTCTCTCCATGTATATATAGTGCCACTGGGTAGCAGTCTCGATTTTTTTAAAAAATCCTTTTCTTTATGCAAGATAGCCAAGTGGGAATGGTATCGAGGCGGTATCTGGTACTTGTATTATTTAGATGGTTCCCAGGTTCTGAATGTTCCATAAAAAGAGACTGGAAGTCCTTTCCATTCTTCTTCCATGAGCTCCTCCAATCACTCCTTGGCGTTTAAGAGAAGGAGATGAGAGAAAAGGGAACTACATAGGCAGTTAAGGGCACCATCAAAAGGATTATAGGGTAGAAAGACATGCCAGTCTGCACCCAGATAACCTCGAACTCTGCAGATATGAATGTTCTTTAGAATCTTGGTTGTCTAGTGGCTGCTAAATGCTGCCTCATTGTATTCCTGCTATTTTAAAGATAAAAATAAGATTGTTAGCATTCTGAAACAAATGGGCATGAGCACCTAAGTGCACCAAAGGTAAACTCTCTCAAGTGCCATCTGATTCAGTAGAAGAGCTTCTAGTTCTCCTATTCAATTTGGCAGGACTTCAGGATAATGCCCCAGTTATGTTTCTTTTTTACTTAGAACCGTTGCTTTAATTAATAAAAAAGTAATTCATAAAAGCAACTGACAAAAAACTCACATGACTAAGATTTGTTTAAAGAGATGACAGCCGTAAGGTATAATTAATTTAGAAAATTTCTATGTCATCTTTCCAGAGATCCTGCTTGAAGCAGCCTATTAGGTAACTATCTGGTTAGTTGGGGCTGAGAAATATACTCAATGACACTGTAATATGGACAAAATTCAAGTTCAGTACCACCTTAAAGATCAACAAAATTTTAAGATACTGCTGGACTCAAACATTTTTCTACCACTACAAACTAACATGGCTACCCACCTCAAATTGCAATTCTGACAAGCGTTCCCACATTTTGTGTAGAAGAACTCAGAATTGAGATGACGTTTTAGGCAGCAATCTTTTGTAATCTGTGTGTAGTCCCTGGGAGTATTCATTTGCATTTATTCTCTAGCAACATCATCTGTTAGAAAGCAATTATTTGCTACCTCAGAAGAGACTTTTAAGGTCTAGAATCTTATCAGTCTTAGCTTTTCTATGGTCATGAGCAGTTCATAGAACAAAGCGGTTCTCTTTGGCTTCCAAAAAATTAATTCTTACATGTTAAACTGTATGATTGATGTATACTGTACGTGAACTACATCATTAAAATAAGAATCCTTACACTATGTAAATTGTTAACTAAGTTCCTGCCACCAAACTCTCTGTTTTTGTCTCATCTTTTTTTCTTAAAGCTAGCAGTAATTTTGTATTTACATCTTTAGAGGGAAAAAAATCTAATCACATTTAGTGTACAACCAGGGAACATATTATTTTGTAAGAGTAGAAGAATATGAAACATGCTGAATTGGCTCAAATTATTTTTCTTTGTAACATATCCTGTGTCTATGATTAAAACAGCATTACATCAAATGAAGTACAAGTACATACAAAAAGAGAGTATCATAAGCAAAGTGCCAAATGGGTTCCTGAAAGCATGCCATGCAGGTAAAAGTTTGCTAATGTCTACCAATCAGTCTTCCACAGACTGAGAATCTGGGCATTGCTGATCTTGGGAACTATTCAATTAATGTAGAAATGGACTCAAGAATCACAAATCCTAGTTTTCAGTGACACTGAATTAACATTCCTTCAATATGAAGAGATCATTGGATGGGGCATATTATTACTCAAAAGTGGCATTTTTCATCCACATCCACATCTGCAAATGCACTGCAGCTAAATTTACAGGATTTTGTATTTAAGTGCCTGAAGGGACTGAGAATCCTGGCATTGCACTGTTGGCCAAGGAGATTAAGCGTTCATGTTACAACTAAGTAGTGACCTTTTACAGAAGTCACTGGGAAATGCATATGATTACCTGAGCCTTGGGTATAGCCAGTGCCACATCTATTATTCACACGTCAACTATGATACAGTGAACTCTTCTGATACCATACATTTCTCATACTTCGACGTGAAGTCATTTTTTAAGGTAGGGGGACAGACTTTAGTGTCCAGGAAACCCAAATTTTACTCGGTTCCAGGAGGGATTGAATGATCTCTGGACTGGACATAGCACACAAGGTGAGAATCCGTAAAGCATGGAGATATCGCTAGACCATATTAGCCTTGCATGATCTAAGGGCCCCAGTGTGACAAGGTGGGAGATGTCACTAACCCTGCACTGCAGTTGTACTAGCAAGGCAAAAACAAGAGGAGTCTAGAATTCTTGAACTATACAAAAGCTTGCAGGAGGCTTGATACAGCAAGATAGGCAATGATAGCAACAACCCATTGCCAAACCAGACTACTTGTGGTATGTACTGCATTCCACAATCCCCTGTGGAATATGGCTAGAGTGAAATTCATTCCAAAAATTTCCAGAGGGGAATCTCTTATTTTGTTATTTCTACAGGTAGAGCCACATAGAGAAATTCTTCAGCCTGAAAGGGACAGCAGGGAGAACTCCACCTAGCCCACATACATATCAACATACCGAATTCTCAATACAGCCTTATTTGCAAATACTTGTGGTTCAGGGCCATGTAGAGAAGGGAGATTTTTCTACTAACTTGGGATAATCCCCAGGTTTGCGGAAAAATCTGAAACATCAAAAAAAGGCAGCTGGGGGCAGGTGGGGGGAGGGTCCCAAAACAAAGGAAGGTTATCTGTGCTTGCACAAACAATGCATCTCTGTTGCCCTGCTATGGGAGATGGAGAAGGATGGAAAGTCACTGCACAAGCCACATATGGCACTGCCGGTTGACAGGGAAAAGGGGATGAGTGGGAGTTACTCCCCCTACTGTTCCTTGAAGAGCAGGTGGGCAAAGCATTGGCAGGTACAGTGGGGGAGACAGAGTGGTGGGGTGGGGCATAAACAGACAGAAAGGCAGAGTGGAAGAGAGACGTGGGAAGGGCAGGTGGAGAAAGCAAAGCAGAGGCCGGTGAGCTGCAGTTCCCAGTGAGCTGTGCAGAGTTGGCAATATGGGTAGCCAGGGAGGGGAAGGAATGGGAAATCCTACTGTTGTTGCCTTCCCTTCTATCTGTACTGTAGAAGCAGTGGAAAGACAGGCAGGTTGGAAAGGAAGGAGCAGGAGCTGGTAAGTGGGTGGCCTCATGAGCAGGGAACACACACACAACTTGTGTGTCCCTGTTTGTTTTTATAGATGATCAACTCTGCTACTTATTTTTGTTAAGAAAAAACAATGTATTAACATGCTCTGGTGTTAGTCTTGTGCACAGAAAGGCAAACACTAGAAAATGGACATTTTGCAAGCACAGACAACCCTTATATACAGGTATGCCTTTGCCAGTTTTCCAAGCTTTTTTTGTGTAAATGTGAACAGCAACAGATGCACAAATCCTTATTAAATGTTTAATGTTTTGCATCCTTACTTCATTAGCGGCTAATCATGTTATGAACTTTTATAAATCTTTTCTCTTGATACATACAGTGGGTTGGATAATTTGAGTTGTGTTGTACAAAACCTTGCATCAAATAAAGCATATGGGTTCACTTACACCACACCACTTTCCACTAACTTCCTTTTTACAAACTGGGGCCTGTTTTGCAGTATCACCTTTGTGGCAGGATTTCCACCCAGTGATCCTCTTTGAGTACAGCTGCTTGGAATCATGTGGACCACGTTCAATCCATACAAGATTCAAAACAGTTTGGTGTCTTTGCCTATTGCAGAATCAGTTTAGACCAAGCACCCAGACAGAACCTTAAAAGAACCTGAGCTGACGATAATATTGCTACATACCAGATCTGGTGAGATTTTCATGCTGTTAATGGGGACCTCCCCACTGATTTCATGTTGCTTCCCAGAGGCTGGAGAAAGGGGACAGCAGGGAGAACTCCATTAATTGCATGAAACTGCAGCACAGCCTGAGACCCCAGAATGCTGCCATATGTGCATGTTATGCTTAAGGAAGTAGCTGACTGCAAATCCCAAAGGGTAGATCTGCACCGCAGGTTAAAGCTGTTTGTGGAGATCTGTGAAATTAGTAAGGGGAGTAAGTAAGGACTGAGTAAGGGGAGTTCACCCACCCCCAAGATTTAACACAGAACTATAAACCAGTTCAAGACTAGGCTTTTTAGTGTTAATACTTTCAATGGATACCCAGAAATACTCTTTCAATGGATACTCTTTGGCTTGAGCTGAGATCTTAAAATAAAATTCCTTCCCATCTTTGTCTGCCAACATGAGGTATGAAATAATTTCCATCCATCTCCATTTCCCTAGCAATGGCCTCCGTCACATAGAGGTACCTTTAGAAACTTCTGCACTCAGAAAATAATTTTGAAACTTTGTCCCACACAGACACCTGCCAATAAATAAATTTACTTCATTTGTACAGATTTCTTACTGAGACTCAAGGTGGATGTGACATTGGCAGAGTTCACTATATATTCTACAATCTGTACTGTACTGTTGCCTTCATTAAGTGCCAAGCACTGAACTGAAATATTTATCCTTCATAATCAGGCCCATAGCTACAGGGGGGGCCCAGGGAGGCCAGGCCTCTCTATTCAACCCCCCTTTCATCTGTATGGCCCCTCCATTGGAGGGCCTCCAGTCTGCCAAAGGAGGAAGCCTTCCCTGGAACAGAAACAAGCCCCTGCTAGCTGGATCCTTGGCAGCCAGAGGAAGTAGGGGCCTTGGAATCTGAGGAGAAGCAGTTCCTTCCAGGAGGGCAGGAAGGAGGCTTTGCTTTTGCCTGGCCAGCGGGACCAGCATGGAGGGCCATCAGTTCAGCAACGGTGGGGAGAAGCTTACTTGCAGCCAGATCCCCCTGGAAGGTTTACTGAGTTAGACAAATGAAGGGGGGGGGGGCTGTCACATTACTTGAGAAACAGTGTTTAGAGCTAAACCAGGTGGCACCCTGCCCCCCAAACAAAAAATGCTGCCATGCCCCCCCCGCCAAACATGAAATCCTAGCAACAACCCTGCTTGTCATACAGCCACTTAGATGGGGCCTAGGTGTCCTTGCTTACTATTTCTGCAGTGTGCCTGGATCCTAATGGAAAGTAGCAAGACCTGACTGTGCCAGAAAAGCTCACCCTCTGACCAGAATCCATGGTTCTAGCATGAATTAAGGATGGGGCAGGACTGCAAAGGATTTAGGTGCTCTGCATAGCTCTACTCCAGATGAATGGCTCTTCTGAAGGCAATAACCACAGAAGGGGCTCTTCTGATCAGCCTAACCAGAACAGAATTAGAGTAGGGGGACAATGAAAAAAAATTGAATGGCATACTTTGAGAAACTTTGACATGCTACACAAAATTCATTCAGATCCCTTGGTGAAAACACCAGCACTGGGACTGGCCAAGTTATTTTGCAGAGATAATATTTATTATGCACATCAAACAAGACAGACATTGAACCCCACTTTTTTTTTTTCTTTTGAAAGCACCACTTTAAGTTTCTCCTAAATTTGGAGATGATTTCACAATACTTTACACTGTACATATTATGAAAGCTTCAATGTAAAGAACTGGTGCAAGAGAGGAACAGTGCCTACAGAAAGAGCCTTCAACGCCCCATCAATCTCTTCATAGCTTGACCCAGTTGAAGATTTAATGTCATCTGTTTTGGGGCTTCTCAGAACAGTCACAGAGCTTTATTTATATTTTTGTTTTTCCTTGACGGTTCAGTGCCTGGTCCTCCAGTCAGAAGAACAGATATCCATATGGAAAAATATGGCTCAGTGCTCAATGCTGAGCCTTAGTTAGGAATGTTCACAGCAGCGTGGGACTCTCTTCCTTGATCAATTTCTTAAAATAGGATTCTTCATCAGAGGCTGAAAAGAGGAGGACTGTACTGAAGTATAATTTCTCCATTACCGTGTCTTTTTTTTTTTTAAAGGAAAAAGATACATTTTTAAAAAAAAAAATGTCCCATGCAAAGAGGAATTATACAGTTAGGTTAGAATTATGCTCTGAAATTTTGCACAGAGTGTTAGTTCTTTTCCATCCTAGGATGGTAACCCTTAACAGGAGATTTTTCAGAATGTACCAAATGCATAAATTATATGAACAACACAACGGCTAACTGCATGGAAGACCAGTGGTAACACTTCATCTTGGCTTAAGTTACAATTCTTCATTAATTTTGAATTTTTTTTTTTAAAAAAAAATGAATGCTGACACCATGTAAACTATTCCATCTGGCTTAAATCCAAAAATGGTAATAAAAGCAAAACAAAAATAAAATAAATTTTGTCTAATGAGATATGTGAAAATGGCAGTGAACCAAGCTGCAAAAGCTTAAAACTAGTCAGGTAAAGGTCATCCTTTGCTAGTCTGCTTTGACACACATAATATTTAAAGGGCACAACTGACTACAGAAGAAAAGAAAATGTGTCGGCTATTCTGTTTGAGGTATATTTGCATGGCTTATTTTGGGAAAAAAACAATTCTGAGATCTACAGGATTACTTTTAGTATTTCAAATGGTTGTGAATTAATGAAGCAGTTGCATTTTGTTCAGCTGCTTGGAACTCATTCAAATAAATATAGGGCGCAGTCACACGTACCATTAGTGACGACACAGCTCCGTCTGGCTGACGGATTAAATGTGTTCGTTCAGACAGCCACATCTGGCAATCGATCATCACCCGGGCTCATCCAGGCTTGCTATGCATGAATGGCGCATTAATTTGACAGTACATAAAGTCCGGCCCTTTTTCAAAACAGCGGCACACGATCGGCTTTTTGTTGTTTGGGCAGCTCACGCGCGATACTGCCTCTCATCTTTTTTTTTAAAGAAAGCCCCAGCAGACATGTGCATTGACAGATCATCCGGGAATCTGAGGTGACGCTTCTGCTTCTCCAATCAACACAAGATCGGAGGGGGGGGGGGGAACGTTATCCCACTATTCAGAACAGGAAAAAATTCTTTTTTTTCCAATGTGGAGGATTTCAAGATATCATCGTCACTGCCAATTTCTAGGAAAATAATTCCTGGCAGTTCCGTGGTTTGGATCGGCAATGTTAATTCTGGAAACTTTTGCACTTCCCTCCTGCCTCTGAAGAAAGTTTTGATTTCCCATCTCCAAACAGTTGGGTGCATGTTCAATGGACCCCCTCCCCTCCCAGAAATCACCATCTGATTATGCATGCTCCAAGAAAGGAGCATGATAGTATTGGATGTCTGATCGCGCACAACAGAATGAATCACATTCTTGGATGCATCGATTCAATATTCAGCAGTTCAGATTTGAGCGCTATACACCCGCTTTTAATGGTAGGTGTGACTGCACCCATATATACAAATATTTTAAAATGCCCATGCTGGCCATGATCCAATGTGAGCCAGTAATCAACAGGGTTTACGAGGGCTTAACTTTTCCTGGATCCTCACCACAGAGTTTTGTTGAGTGACATGTTGGTCTTGGAGAATAGGGAAATGGAGTCTGACAGATGGCTTGTTTAAGAAGATATTCTCATTATGCATTTGCATTTGTAAACCAAATAGGAAAACAAACATATCATTCTCAGTTGGGTTAACTGCTCTGATTTGGAATATTACTGCAAGGATCAAGACACTTGCTTGCCTTGCAAATTGCATTATGTTAAAATGCCTGTTGGTTGCTTATCACATACACAGATTTCTTTTTTAAAAGTGATAGCTGTATCAGAGAGTTAGTATTTTCTCTCTCTGAAAACTTTTTTTATCTTAGTATATCACACATCACAAAGACTAGCTAAATTAATTTTTGTCTCAAACAAATATTTCAATGCAACGAGATGCTTTTTAAAAAAAAGTAATTTAAAAAAACACATTTCCATGATTTGATCTGAGGATACGATCAGAAATGGTCAAAATACTTAAGATATTTCATCCTTCATTCCTTTGTTAATATCAAAATGGGCAAATTAGTGGGCTATCAGGAAAAAAAAATGACTTCTAGGCCTACATATGCCAGAAACAAACTTACCATAATTGTGGTTACAATTACAGTTCGATTCTCAAGGGCTGATGTGTCATTTCCCATTGTTGGCTCGTGTTGGATCAAAACTAATTTGTCCATGTCGCTCCAGTAACCAATCTGAAAGAAACAGATGCACAAAGATTTAATATTTATATACACTTTATCTATAAACTTTTACATACACTTTTAGAACTTGGTGTAAGGAGACTTACTCCCCATCCTATAAACACTAACAGTCCAATGGAATTAAATGTGACTTACTTCAGAGTAAATATTCATGTGATCAGGTTAGAAACTAGTTAATTAAAGTTAGAACAAAGACAGTGTATATACAGAAAGTGGTTACCTGGGATATCCAAAGAAAAGTGTCTTCCTTCTGATCTACTTGTTTTCACAGTGTAATACAGAAGAAACCAGTGCCGTCAAGTTTTCTCTTTCCCTTCAGTTATCTACAGCTCTGCAAGTTAACTTCTCTCACATTCCATGGTTCAAGCATGGAAACTGCTCATGAGGGCTGTTATTTGGAAGAGCCTAGTCCAGTTTCATTTATTTATTTATGGGATTTCTATTCCACCCTCCCCCATGAGTGGGCTCAGGGTGAGTTACAGTAAACAAATAAAACAGATAAAAACAATTTTTGTATCATTCCAATTTAAAACCTGAAAACCAGACTAATTTATACATGATGGTGAACCGATAATACAACAAAGCCCCGGATGCATGCTGTAGGTATCCCCCCAAAAGGCCAGCATATTAAGCAAGTGGGCCCAAGTCACTGCCTGTGGCACAAGCTAGTATAGTACACAACATAGTGGGTTAGAGCAGGGGAGGCTGATGTAATTAGACATCCACTGCCTTAACCAAAGGCCTGGTAAAAGATGGTAAAAACCGATCTGGCAACATTAATGGCCTGGGCCTCCACTGACAGTGAGGCATCCATCATTCCTAGACTCTTCACCATTGGCGCTATTGTTAATAATGCTCTGCCAAAGGTTGGGAGTTGGATTCCCGATCCCACTCCACCATGACTCAGGCACAGGACCTCCATCGTCAATGGATTTAATTTCAGTCAGCTCTGTTGTAATCAACTAGCCACAGCCTCACTCCAGAAACACTTTAAAACGGTGACTTGGGCCTTAGATATAGTTGGGTTCACATTTGACCCACTCAACAGCCAGCATGGATTTATCATCTTTTGATCCTGCAAAACCCGTTTACTAGAAGCAATGACTGGATGCATATGCTCATCATGGATATCATACCATCTTCAACATTCTTCAAAAGACTATAATCTACATTCAGCCATAAGGCTGAAAAACCTATTAATGTACTTCAAGGCACAGATTTCATCCAACGAATAACATTTTGATCCTTACAGATGTGAAAGACTGTTGCTTCCTCCTTCTCTGTGCCTTGCTGTGATATCCATGACTCTTTTTTTTAAAAAAGAAAAGGCCAAACTGAGAGGGGCAGGTTGGAAATTTAATCAAATAAATGAATACAAATCTTTGAAAAGCTGCACGCCCTGGAAGTGTTCTCTTAATACATGCACAGGGAAGAGGAAAAATCATTCTCTTCCCTCCACCCTTACACAAATACACTGACAAATGTGTGGAAAAGGGGAGTCCTGAAGCAATACTGCTGAAAGAATAATAAATTGCATTATAGAGAAACCACAGGGAACAGGGATGCCATTTGGCACAGAAGTAGAAACCTATTAGTTCAATTGTGTTTGTCTCTGATGACCTGTCCTTGATCAGAACATTGGTATAGCCACTGAAGTATAGGAAGTAATAAATGCTGGGTACGTGCAGGATGGGGATTACTATCTAGCACTCCAGCACCTGGCAGCCATCCATAGAGCTGCATCCAACTGCAAATACCATGCCCAATTCTGATAGGAACTGGAGGAGATTCTCTGTGCCATACCATACTGATAAATATTATCCACCTTTTCTAGTTTGGTCATAAGAACACAGTATTCCAGGGCATTTGAAAGAAGAGCTAAGAACCAGAGGGTATAGAACTAAGAGGAAGAAATATATTATGAGAACACTGATGTGTAAAGCTTCCAGAGACTTTGTGAATTATAGCTTATAAACAGGCACCACAGGGAAAATTGGTTGACAAAGGATATAGGTAGGTATGATTCAAAAGCGCTTATGGAACTGAATCAGAAGAGGTTCCCCGAAATCAGACACATCCACTTGCTGTGTCTGGAGTTATCTTATGATGCAACCAAAGATCAGAAAACAGTAGCTGCAATACATTGGAGAGGGATATTGGGAGCCAGATAGAATTTGGGAGTGCAATTTGGGTGCACTAGATATTGGGATTACCTGAGGCCTATATTTCTAGAACTACAATTCACAGATGATTTACTGTGAATTTAGAGAACATTTATTAATGTATTTACACCAATTTTTAACCCACCTTTCTCATAGGATAGATTCGAGGTGCCTGTTGCCTTTAGATTATGTTCCCCTATTTCCAACACTGAACCAAAAGTAATAATTAAAAATAACAATTTTTAAAAATCCTTCCAATTATGCCGAAAACAAAAAAACCCAAAAACCGAACACACGGATCCCAGGCTGTGTCACAGGAGAACTGCATAAATTCATCAAACAATTTGCTAACAGTTAAAAAAAATTCAGTATTGGGTAGTACATTTAAGCAATACAGGTAGAATTGTATGCTACAACTAGTATTAACCATTCTGTACAAATGGACAGATAAATTATCTGGCAACAGTCAGGTTTGTGGATCCCAGGCTGTAAAGGTTTGTAAAGGTAGAAAGCAGCATCTTAAATCGAGTCCAGCAAAATAAAAAAGGGAAAAAAGGCACCCAATGACAATATTTTAGAACATGTGTAATGGCCCACCTCTATTATTAAAAACAGGTAGCTCTATTTCCACTTAACTGACATTTCAAGAAGAAGACGACGACGACATTGGATTTATATCCTGCCCTCTGCTCTGAATCTCAGAGCAGCTCACAATCTCCTTCCTCCCCCACAACAAACACCCTGTGAAGTAGGTGGGGCTGAGATAGCTTTCACAGAAAGCTGCCCTTTCAAGGACAACTCCTACGAGAGCTATGGCTGACCCAAGGCCATTCCAGCAGCTGCAAGTGAAGGAGTGGGGTATCAAACCTGGTTCTCCCAGATAAGAGTCCGCACACTTAACCACTACCCCAAACTGGCAGCCCTATGAAGCATGTCATACAATTTAAGCAAGGATGCTGAAATGGCACAAACCTTTCGTAGACCTGTGCTCTTCAGTTCAAGCACATCCATGGAGTAATTAACTCTGCGACCATAGTGGTCAAACTGGACGTTTCCTGTTAGTCCTTGTATTCGAACCTTAAAAATTAGAAATTAAAATCAACACATGTATGGCTGATGAAAACTCATGCTGTTGCCCATCACAAAGCAGTCAGGCAGCCTTATGAAAAGATCTGTCAATCAATAATGAAATTTTTTGACAGAATTCAAATTAATCTGCATATCATTAAAACCTCTGTATAGATGCTTTTTTGAAATATTGAAGGAAATGAAAGGTTAGTTACAACATAAGTAAAAACTACTATTCATTATTGTAAAGAAAGTTCACAATTCTTTTTTTTAAAATTTCCTGTTGGAATGACACATCAAAACCAAAACAGCCACAAAAAATAGACATGTGGCTTGGACTTGCAGCTTCATTAGGCCTCCACTTATATGTAAGAACATAAGAGAAGCCATGTTGGATTAGGCCAATGGCCCATCCAGTCCAACCATCTGTGTCACACAGTGGCCAAAAAAACAAAAACAAAACCAGGTGCCATCAGGAGGTCCATCAGTGGGGCCAGGAGATTAGAAGCCCTCCCACTGTTCCCGCTCAAGCGCAAGCATACAGAGCATCACTGCCCCAGACTGAGTGTTCCAACAATATGCTATGGCTAATAGCCACTGATGGACCTCTGCTCCATATGTTTATTCAATCCCCTCTTGAAGCTGTCTATGCTTGTAGCGACCACCACCTCTTGTGGCAGTGAATTAATACTTCATTAAAAATCATATTGGTGTTACTAACATAAACAAAATAGTTCTAGGACAGCTTAAATCACAGGAAAGCATAAATAAGTTGTCAGGGAAGATACAAGGCCATACTGAAACTACAAGCCTAGAGATCTGATCACAGATTCCCAGTGTCCCATGTAGACTGGCCCCCATCTTTTCTGGCGCCAAGCCTTTCCTTTGTCCATTGCTGTGCTTGCTTCCAGGTTGAGGATGAGCATGGCTAGTGAATGCCACTAAAATCAACAGCCCCACTTCAAGTTCTCTTCTCTTCATTTTGTAAGATTTAGGAAGCCTCAGCCTCATTATGTTCCTGGGCTGCCAGCCAATGATTGGTAGAAAATCCACCTTGTGATAATATTGGTACCCCTGACTCAGTGATGAAGATAGGGTTACCAAGTCCAATTCAAGAAATATCTGGGGACATTGGGGGTGGAACCAGGAGACATTGGGGGTGGAGCCATAAGCGAAGTTGTGCAAGCACAACTGAACTCCAAAGGAAGTTCTGGCCATCACATTTAAGGGGACCATATACCTTTTTAATGCCTTTCCTGCATTAGAAATTATGAAGGATAGGGGCACCTTCTTTTGGGGCTCATAGAATTGGACCCACTGGTCTAATCTTTTTGAAATATGGAGAGCATTTTGAGGAGACTCATCAGATGCTACGCTGAAAATCTCGTACCTCTACCTCAAAAAACCCGCCCTTACAGAGCCTCAGATACCTCGGATTAATTCTCCATTATACCCTATGGTCCAGCAGACATTTCCCTCCCCCCCCGTTTCTGATTACCCTGAAGCTCCGGAGGGCCTTCAAACCGGGGCTCCCCTGCCCCCACCTGGGGATTGTCACTTCTACTCATGAATTGCTGAACTTTCCAGTTTTTCACAGTAACACAGGGCAACCAAAGGTTCAAGTTTACCTTCACACTATGCAAACGACCTCTGCAAGGATTGTGCAACAAATGGAGGGTCTGGGCTCCTTTCACAGCCATGTTGTTCTGCCTCCTCCCCCCCTGCCCCCGCTCCCCTTCAGCCTTAAAGCCGCAGACACACCATCCAAAGAGGAAGGCTTTCTCAAGTAGAGACTGAAGCCTCCGGAAAGGGAAAGGCATATGATAGTTGTGGGGGTGGGGCTTCCCCCCGCCGGCCAGCTGACTGGGAGTGGGAAGGAGCCTGGGAAAGTGGGAGAACCCCTGCTGGGACCTGGGGATTGGCAAGCCTAGATGAAGAGCGAAGAGTCTCCAGCTCAAAATGGCTGCCTTGTATCAAGCCTTCTTCAGTTCCATCCTTAGGGAGGATCACTATTCTGAGACGCTCTCACATCTGCTACATCTTTTCATGTGTAAGACTTAAGCATGCTCTATCTTTAATGGTTGTCCATAGGCATTGATATCAGCCATCCAAGTAGTGATTTTCCTTTGTTCTGAAATTTCCAAATCATTTTCCATTCTGAAGCACCTCGTTTACAGGCCCAGAGCTGCCAGCAGTCACTTCTGTGCCATGTCTCCCTTTTCTATGTTGACTTGACTTAACAGAAAGATTTTAAATTCTGCTATAGGAGAGGTCTCCTTCTTTTCCCCTCCTCCCAGTAACTCAACTGTCCTGCCTTGAAACAAGACGCTAAATCATTCTGACAGAGATCTGGAGCCTCCATATTAATCAGGAATAGACAGCCATGACAGCAATGAAAAATATATTTGAATTACATTATTTTTAAATTGCTTAAGGAAGGAGAAATATGTGGTATTTTTGTTTTTACCTTTTTGAGTTACACAAGGCCCAAAACATTATCTGTACTGTCAAAATGACAAATTCAGCATGCAAAAAGATCAGATAATTCTTAAACAATCATAAAAAAAAATCATTTTTTCCCCTCAGCATATGATGAATTGACAGTGAGGTGCATATTGAAATTTTAACTTGCACACTTCCTGCTAAAATGTTTGCAAACAAGGTAAAGAAAAACATATAACAGCTTTTGGCCAGCTGGGATGATGCTAGTATTGCCCAGTCCACATATTTGGATTTCAGAGAGTGTTTCAAGTACAGTTATGTTAGGTATGATATACACTGGAGATCCAAAATCAACTATGGCTCACCCAATATAGTTTAATTATGCACATATTCATCTGTGGGATGAGGGCATAGTCTGCTTCTCATGCTGCTGTTCTTTAAAAATATTTATAGAAAAATCATATAATGATCACGTATTGTGACTGCAGACCTACTGTGTGTGTTTTGCTTACATTACTTTGCAAAATATCACACACACTGAAGATGCTATAGAAATAAAATAATAATAAAGTTACTTGATGTGGGAAAACTTAAAATACAGGTAACCAGCTCAATACCAAGAGCAGAATAATCGCCCTCTATCTATTCACAGTCAACTTTAGCTATAGGCAAAAAGCACCATAACTAATTCTCTGTGTATATCTGCTGCACAGGGCTGTTTGGGTTGTCCCCAGCCTCCCAGGTCTAAAGGCCCAAGATGGACACTCTTGGAAAAGCACACTGAGCCACTGGACCTACCCCTTCCATCTTCAACCTGAATGAATGGACTGACCCCTTCCATCCTCAGCCTGAATGAGCAGTCTGCATTTCAAACACTGCAATCCTAAACACAGTTTCACTCTCATGAGTCTATTAATTTCCATGAACTTAGATGGTATAAATGTGTTTTAGGATTGCAGTGCATGTTTTCTTTTTGGATGGTGAGATGAAGCAACTGTGGTGATGCAGAGGATGAGATCTGAAGTTCCTCAGATTCTACTTATGACCAGGCATCAGATCCAGTGGGAGCTCACAGGAGCACAGCTCTTGAACCTTTCTGAGAGTTCCATCTCCTCCTTCTGAGAGTTCCACCTCCTTGTCCATTGAATAGTATGTGCAGCTGCATAACAATCCCTGGATGAGCTCCACCACCTATTTTTCTACAAAATGACCCCTGCTTATGACCACCAATACTTTTTCTAAAAAAACCCTGTGTGATTCAGTGGACATATGCTGTTCTTGGTCTTAGAGGACCTGTATCTAGTACAAGCTGTTGTAAAGCCTTCAATGCACATCTACAGATAAGTCAGATAAGTCTATCTCCACAGTGTCACTATTCTTGGCCAACACTATCCATGTTGAGAAGGCAAGAGAAAAAGGGTTATAAGACAAACCAAGTATAACATAGTTAATAGCAAACACAAACCAGTCATTATAATCCATTAGGCATATTAACAGTTTATGATCTGCTCTAGCATTGCATTCAGGCTAGAACATGAGGCAATCACAAAAATGCTGCTAGAATTAAACCTCGCAACAACCATACCTGTTTCAGCGTTCTCTCCATATCAATACCTTGGCCCCATGGTGCAGCTGGATTTGCAAGGCAATCACCAGCATTCCCTCTCCGAGAAATATCAATTTTCTGCTTCCGAAGATTACGGAAAGTCTCAGCCATCACAAGCACTCCATCATAGGTCAGAGCAGAGGTATACTAATCAAGTGGAGAAAAATGTGTATCAGTTTTACATTATTTCTTTACCCTGGTAAAACTGGTTCACTCTTAAGCATTTGATCCCTCACTTGACCCCCAATGAATGGAATTTCTTAGTGAAGCTTGTGCCTTTTGCTCTAAGTGACAATGGTAGAATCTTCGTGATCAGAGTGCAATAGAATAGTTTAGCTTTGAAACTGCATTTGTCAAAAATTCTAGAGAACAGTCACTTTAAGGAATTCAAGGAGCAGTTGAATAAATGAGGCCATTTCTTCTTATCTTAAATTTCTGTTTAAGTCTGCTGGACATCCAAACCTATGCCCAGCAAAATGGGGAAAACTGCTTTTCACTAAGCATTAAATTCATATTTAAGATGGTTCCTGAAACATTGAGACCCTTGATGTTAAAGAGTGGGCATGGGAACACTTAGAAGCCAGGGGAGATACAAAAGCACAGGTGTAATGTAATCAGCCTGGCTTGCCGTTGCCAAAAATCAAGTAGCCACATCTGAGACCACTGCAAATGTCTCAAGAACTTTTCAAAGGAAGTTCCGCATCTAGATTTCCTTACATCTAGATTTCCTTACAGTCTGGAAGTCACCAGTGCATAAATAATTGGCTAGATTATGCTAGAATGGTTTCAACTCATTATCAGCAATAAAGCAACAATCAAACTGTGAACCTGCATCTTCATGGGGTGTCCAACTAAAACCAACAAAGACATCCTGTAGAGCTTTCTGACATTTAGACAAGCATCATTTCAGAATTTCATCTTGTGTGGGATGAAAGAGTGAATGTGTCGTCTAAGACAGATGGCACCTGCCATCCAATTATTGTTAAGTACTTGTTTTAAAAAAGAATTGACGAAGCTACAAAAAGATGCTGATTGATTTTAATTGGTGAAAAGACGTAATTGATCAAACATTGCAGCCCTACCTTTGGCACACATTTAAGAAAAAGATCTTAATGCAGTTATGTAATGCCATTTCTGTACAGATTGTCTGCCCCACGTTCAATTCTGTGGGGATGCATTTGTTTGTTTGTTTTTCTGCTTCTCCAAAGCATTGTAGCACATTCATCTGCCTCCTAGAGGTTCCCCAGCTTTTCTCCTATCTTTTGCAAACTTGGTTTGCTCTGAAGTTTTGTCAAAGCCTGGATGGCAGCTGTGTGAATAAGAAAAACTGACAAGCATTTTCCCTAACTCTGTCCCCATGGAGACCATTTTCTCCCCCAATCTTGGGGCAGCTTTCTATTTTTTTTTTAATATCCCTAGAATAACATTATAATGTTATACACCAGGTAATTGAATTCCCAAGATTTCTTTTTAAAAAGCAGGGCTATTTTTGTATCAGAAACTCCTTTGCATATTAGGCCACACCCTCATAATGTAGCCAATCCTCCAAGAGCTTACAGAGCTCTTAGTACAGGGCCTACTGTAAGCTCCTGGAGGACTGGCTGCATCAGGGGTGTGTAGCCTAATATGCAAAGGAGTTCCTGCTACAAAAATAGCCCACACACCTTTACTAAAATTCTTAATATTTTCTTTGAACAGCATACATATTTACAATACAACTATGCTAGAAGGAGACTTTTAAAAACAAGAAGTTGGGAATAACATAAAACCAGCATAGGGAAAGGCTGGGGAATTATTTTTTTGCCCCAGTGGGAGAAGGATACACACATGTGCCATATAAATCACTTGCATCATTATGCATCTCTCTTTGCCTTGACACCAAGGTTAGCAAGTACAGCTCCTACAAGTGCTGTAAAACTAAGGGGGAGCCCTGCGCTGCCATCTTTAATTCAGTCCCTCCTTCCAGTGGCTCCCTTGGCTCTTGTCCTCTCTTTCCGCATGCTAGGTCTCTGGATGACCTCTGTGATGGAGGAAAAGAGCTTGTAAGCCTGCCTATTTCCCCCTACTTCCCTGCTTCACATGGCAGAAATAGTCATCTATCTATGGGTCAGCGCTCAGAGGCTGACTGAAGTCCTAATGTTAAGCACACTTACTTGAGAGTAAGCCTGCATTAAGTTTTTCCTCAGCTTCTGGGAGCCGTACAATATGTGTGAAAGAGCCACATGTGGCTCCCGAGCCACACTTTGGCCACCTCTGGAATAGAGCCATTTTTTTTAAAGAAAAAGAAAACAAGTTGGAAATTCAAAGAACCCAGTACACATATTGGTGTAACATTTTACTGACATAATGATAATAATAATAATAATAATAATAATAATAATAATAATAATAATAATAATAATAATAATAATAATAATAATAATAAATTTATTTTTATATCCCGCCCTCCCCCGCCAAAGGTAGGCTCTAGGGCTGATTATTTTTTTAAAAAATGGCAAGACACAGTGGCCCAGAGGAAGGGATGTGCCTGCTATGGGGGGCCCCATTGTCATTGTGCTTTATCAGCATTTGCACCAGCAACAGGGAAATCATGGAAACCCACCCCCATACTGAAAACACCTCAGATACACTAGCATAATTTAAGCTAACCCTTTGGACAACCATTATAATGTGATATATGGGGCAGCAAGGAACCTTAGGAGGGGTCTCAGATCCTGGGTATTCTCTCTGATCCAGTTTCTTCCATCGTTGCATGAGCTTAGCGACCATAGATGTGTTGAAATCCACTAGCTGAAACCCAGTGACGTTGGCTCCTCCATGCATAAACCTTTCCAAAGAAATATCCTTGAACCCCTAAACAGGCACAAACACAAACCAATTTTACACTTCATTGACCTTGTAAGTAGCTAAAGGTTGTACACATGTTTAGGTCATCATATATAATAGGCATTTTAGCTATTTTTAGCATGCACAAGATTCAGCCAGGAAAATTTAGCCTCTGGCTTTATGGATACAGTGCACTTTGAACAAAATGCAAGAGTCTAAATAGTTAAAATGAAATTTATTAATAGGTCCTTAATACAGGGGAGCTAATGTAGAGAAGTGCTATAAAACACTATGTCTCTTTACAATTTACAGGTAACAGGTCAGACATGCTCCAAACACATATTAACAATTGCACACTAGTCTGCTAAGACTCCAATCCAAAGACCGCTTTCCTGGGAGTAAACCTCATTGAATAAAATGGCACTTGCTTTTGAGCAGACCTGCTCTAGGTGTTCCAATTCTAAGACAGTTGTACCTTATGCAGTCAGCATGTAAAGAATAGGGCATCAGCCTTGCTGTGGGAACAACAGCCATATTGATGCCTACCCTTTAAAAAATACCAGAGGGAGATGTAGATGCTGGGGCAGAACTGACTTTTCCTAGTACCAGCATTTTCACAGCTGGAAAAATGCGACTCTTGTAGCTGAAACTGGACATATTAGAATTCTCTGTACAGTTTGTCACCTTGCCTTAATGCCAGACAGAATGCCCCATTTCCAGATTTATTTGCAATTGTAGTAAATCTTATGAATGGGTCAGGTCATCACTCCAATTAACATCAGTGAGATTAAACTGGCATAAATCCAAATACATTAACTAGGTTATGGACTGGGCTATCCTTGGGATACTCTGAACTACTCCACTAAATCATTCCATTCCATCCTCCTAAATTGCAGAGTCTTGGTTTGATAGGGCCACAGAGAACTATACTAGCCAACCATTAAGTTACTTGGGAAAACAAGTCTTACCAGGTTTGCAAGGATGTAATGGTAGCCTTTAACATGCTTTCCAACACTCACGATCTGCAAGATGAGGGAAAGAATGATAATAATGAGTTGTAAATTACTTTTAAGTCATGGGTATAATTTATAACATAAAGTTTTTATAGTAAAATGCTGACATTATTGTATAAACATCTCAAAGGTGCCTGATAATTTTCTTAATGCTTGCATACTGGAAAACGCAAATAGCTCAAATCATTGTAATTTGAGTGATATTATGGCTACATTATAGCATTTTTGTTCCTCTTGTTCAGGAGACAGCATAAAATTCAAGACCACTTTTGCATTTTTTAAAAAAGACAGTTGCTTTGCTCCATAATAAAATCTCAGAACAAAAGTCATGTAACAGAATTGGGTTTTTTTGACAGATCTATAGCAAGATCTTTCAAAGTCAAAGTATTCATTAATTGCTCTGGGTTAATGAAGCTTACTGCATACACCTGTACACAGGGCTGTCTTTTGTTGAGTCTCGGGTGTTGCTGACCATAAGACATGGTGGCATGACTTAGCAGGCTAAATTAGTATAAAAGGTGGCTGGAAGAAGGCTCAGAGCTTCACTGGAGGCCAGGATGTGGAGGGCGTTGCAGAACAAGATCCGAGGGCATGGTCATTGCTGTCAGAAGCTCCCGGCAACAGAAGGGATGTACAATACTTTCTATATAGTTATATTGCTCTCATCAAAGCAACCTTTGTATTTGACATCTTGCCTCTTACTGACTTCCCAAATTCTTAAGATAGGCTCTTGCTTCTGGCAGAACAGAGTCTTACTGTAACTAGAGATGTGCCATGGAATTTAGGACATATCACCATGACAAATCACACCTTCTGATGAAACAATCACGTTGGCAACATATCAAAATGGAGGCTCAGATAGCGACCACTGCCAAGTCCGCGTTTTTTCATCTTAGACGGGCAAGGCAGTTGGCCCCCTTCCTGGACCCCGACGACCTAGCAACAGTGATCCATGCTACGGTCACCTCGAGGTTGGATTACTGCAATGCCCTCTACATGGGGCTGCCCCTGTGCCGGACCCGGAAATTGCAGCTGGTGCAGAATGCTGCGGCCCGGCTGTTATTGGGCCTCCCAAGATGGGGGCACATTCGGCCGGGTCTTCGGGCTCTGCACTGGCTTCCAATAATATACCGAGTCCGGTACAAGGTGCTGGTCATTACCTTTAAAGCCCTATATGGCCTGGGACCTGCCTACCTGAGGGACCGTCTCTCCCCACACGTTCCCCAGACAGTACTGAGGTCTGGGACTCAAAATCTTCTCACCATCCCCGGGCCCAAGGAGGTGCGCCTCAAAACAACTAGAGACAAGGCCTTTTCCACAATGGCCCCTATGTGGTTGAACCAGCTACCAGAAGAGGTGAGGGCCCTGCGGGATCTTACTCAGTTCCGCAGGGCCTGTAAGACGACCCTCTTCCGGTTAGCCTACGCCTGACTGGACAAATGTAGCTTTCTAGATTCTAGATTTTTGTGATTATACTGTATAGTTTTAATGTACAATGTAAAATTTTAAGGTTTTTAGGTTTTAAATGCTTGATTTTAAATGTATTAATTTGTTCCGATTTTATTGTTTTATTGTTTGTTGTAAGCCACCCTGAGCCACTTGTGGGAAGGGCGGGATATAAGTTACGGAATAAATAAATAAATAAAATAAAATGGCCCTATGTATCCAGACATGGGTTATCCATTATATCAGAATCCAACCAGCCTGCTAGCAGCTCCTCAGTCTCCTACCCCACCTAGGCTCTTCTGCCCATGACCTGAATCCAGTCTGAGGAGGAACGTCCCTTCTGAAGTGAAGAAGAAACCACAGGGCTCTGGCCCAAGACAGGCAATACAGCATTGGGCTACCCATTACCGCTTCATTATTGGAAGGGTTTCCAGTGGGAAAAGTGCAATGTATTGAATCCATAGGGTTGCTTTATTAAACGTGTAGCAGTTTCGTTTGAGAGAAGTAACTTTTAGTAGTCATTAGGCACTACCTGGGATCAGGGCTGGCTCTGCCACTAGCCAAACTAGATGACTGCCTAGGGTGCCAGCCTTCTGGGTGCACAGAATTGCACTCAGTGATGTTATCATGTGACTCAGTGATGTTATCAGTGGAGTGTGTGTGTGTGTGGGGGGGGGGGCGGGTTTGCCAGAAGTTAGTCTTGCCTAGGATGCCAGACTTGCCTGGGATACAGAACAGAGTCATTGGGCTCTTGGCCCTTAGCTCTTAACCTGTGGATTAGAGTCTCACATTGGGCTGACCAATCCAGTGAATAGCTGCCTAGCCTACAATGCTTTGTGTCCTTTTTTTGGGAGGGGGGGGAATTGCATCTTCTTTGCATTTTGTTTGCATTTTGTTTACATTTATTTATATTATATTGTTCTTTTTTGTGAAGTGGTTTGTCTCCCTGTCGGGGAGAAGGAAATGGAGATAAGAAATTCCCTAAATTGTGTGTGTGTGTGTAACCAAGAATCATATGATCAAGTTAAAATACCCAATGAAAGTGGCTGCTACTCGTAATAAATAGAAATTTTGCTAGAGGCTTATTCTGTATGGCAAGCCACTGTCCCAAGTAGTGGTGGTGGTGGGGAAATAATGTGGCCTGCCTGTACTGTAAATGGGAAGAGGCATGGAGATTTCTAAGAGATAAGAGATTGAGACTTGAAAGGTGATGTTCTGGCAGCAATAGCAACAATATAAAGCCTTGTAAGAGATGAGATTTTTATACAGCATCTCAAGCAAGAATAAATCTTTCACAAAGCCATCCGCAAAATATTTAAAAGGCTTTGAGTAAAAAAGACAGACAGAGAGAGAGAGATTATTCACTGAGTGCTGGAGAATGACTGTTTAGGATGAACACTGTCAAATGAAGCTAGCCTTTGGAGAAAGACTCTGTGAGTCTTTACAGGGTCATTGAAAGAGGCAGCACCAAGGTGTCTGTCAACAGTTTTCTATTGCTGATGTTCTACCTATGATACAGCTGGCGTGAGACGATGAACCAGAAGACTGGGATTTTCAAACAGAAAGGGAGTCTAGAGTGTTGCATCTAAAAGAAAGCACCTAGATGTGCTAGAAAGACAGCGAGAGAGACGATGCTTATATTGGAAATCATAATTTTCCTTCCTTGATATTGGAGACTTGATACCACAGTTTCTGCTTTCTAGACCATCTCTTCAAAATTATATATATGCATTCACTATGACAGGTTCTATTATCTGAACTTAAATATTTAAAGGCAAATTGCTATATCAAATTGAAGACACCGCTGCTAATTGGTGTTCACTGTATGACATTTGAAAGAAGTGACTAGCATCTGAAATCCATATTTGACTCACCATACTGGCATTTCATTCTGACCACTGAAAAGTTTATCCTAACTATAATTTACCACAACAGAGGTCTAAATATATGATACACAACTAACATGTTTTTAACTGAAACATGAGCTATTACCTTTTTAAAACTAAATTTGTACATGCAATTGGGTGTTTGGTTTTCTTTGCAAGACTATGTCCAAACTTCATAGGGCTTAAAAAAACAACAACTGTACACACAAACTGTCACTCTGCTGTTCAGATGACTTTTAGTCACATCTAATGGAACTGCTGTTAAACCTGTTATCAAGTGCTGATTTTTTTAAAAAAACCCAGATATAACAATCTTTATGCACAGAGAGGTATACTCTGTGTTATGTTAAAGAAGTAGCACTCATAGAGCATCCAGAAGTTGACCAAGAAAGCAGCATTTATTGCAGCAAACCAACAGGAATTCTTATGCAGTGTTATAAAGGCTTGTGGGAAAGGTTTTTATAGGTAAGGGTCTACTTCATAGAATTGCCAACTAACCAGGACACCATGGCAGGATTAAACAGAAGTTAGTACGATTCTCTGAACTGTACCAACAATGGTTTGGGAAATTCCCAGAGATTGAGGGATGGAGCCTGGGGAGGATGGAGTTTGGGAAGAAAAGGAACCATAGTATGGTATAATGCCATAGAGTGCACCCAATCTTTTTGAAACTTGGAGGGTATTTTGGGGAGAGGCACTGGATGCTATGCTGAAAATTTGGAGCATCTACCTAAAACAACCTGTGCCCCCAGAGCCCCAGATACCCATGGATCAATTCTCTATTATACCCTATGGGAATCGGTCTCCATAGGGACTAATGGAGTGCCCAACAGGCATTCCCCCCCCCCACTTTCTGATGATCTTGATGTGGGGGGAGGGCCTCCAAACTGGGGGATCCCCTGTCTCCACCTGGGGATTGGCAACCCTACTCTGCTCACAGCTGTTCCCTCCCCATTCTCACTTCTGCTTTCTGCAGCAGTCAAGTTGGAGCTGCCTAAACCAAGGTTGTACTGCCTAGGTTGCTAAGCAACTCCACAGTGCTAACTATGATCTTGTGAGATTATGCTGGATCTCAGTTGAGATTCTCTGCAGCATGGTGTGTGTGTGTGTGTTAAACCCTCCAATGGTTTTTATTAAGTTTGGGGTTTTTTTTCTGCAAAACAAGGTGGACCACAGTCATTTTGCTGACTGCTGAGAAAACTCCTGAGATATGGCTTCTTTCTAAACAATATGCACCAATCTCCTTACTCCCCATCTAGCCCTATAACAAAATAGCCTGAACCCAGATATGACAGCCAGCTTGTAGTCGTCTGGGAGCCACTGCAGTTGCTAGAAGGCAGCTGCCTCAGCTCCAGATGGGGAAACTGACCAACACAAAACCCCTCTTGGTGTACACGGAGAGGGGTTTTGTGTTGGTCAGTTTCTGCAGCTGAACCTCCGGGGTCCCGGTTTCTTGCCATGTCAGCTCCAGATGGGGCAGGCACAAGTAGCAACAGGAGTCAGTGTTTCTTCTTGTTGTTCCCTCTTCTTCACAGGCACAGGGCCATGGATGGTTGTGCCCCTCACAAGGATGGGGCTCTGGGCAGTTACCCCTGTTGCCCACTAGTTGAGGCTGCCCATGCTTGGTGTAGTGGTTGAAGTGTGAGACTCAGATCTGGAAGACCAGGGATCAAATCCCCAATGTGACATAAAGCTTGCTGTGTGTCCTTGGGCCTGCCACTCTTCTTCAGACTAATGTACCTGACAGGTAAGATGGAGGAGGATTAATGAATGAAGCCCTAGGCATCTTAAACGAAGAGTGAGATAATACATACCAAATAAATAAATATCTAACAGAGATACCAATGTTATTCTATGCTCTTCTCTTCTTTTCCAGTCATGGTTCATGTGCCTAGAATTTTGAGAAATGGGCTACATTTTGGCACTGTATCTCTGTATTGACAATTATTAGCATGGATTAGAAACTTGTTTATGATGCACTGTAAAGCAGGAAAATAACTAGTCCTCTTCAGAGAATCCACAGTTACATTGTTTCATGGGACAACTTTTCATTAGAACATAAGAGAGAACATGTTGGATCAGGCCAATGGCCCATCCAGTCCTACACTCTCTGTCACACAGTGGCCAAAAAAATTACACACACACACACACACACATATATATATATATACACACTGTGGCTAATAGCCACGGATGGATCTCTGCTCCATATTTTTATCTAACCCCCTCTTGAAGCTGGCTATGCTTGTAGCCGCCCCCACCTCCTGTGGCAGTGAATTCCACATGTTAATCACCCTTTGGGTAAAGAAGTACTTCCTTTTATCTGTTTTAACCTGACTGTTCAGCAATTTCATCGAATGCCCACGAGTTCTTGTATTGTGAGAAAGGGAGAAAAGTACTTCTTTCTCTACTTTCTCATTCCCATGCATTATCTTGTAAACCTCTATCATGTCACCCCACAGTCGATGTTTCTCCAAGCTAAAGAGCCCCAAGCGTTTTAACCTTTCTTCATAGGGAAAGTGTTCCAACCCTTTAATCATTCTAGTTGCCCTTTTCTGGACTTTTTCCAATGCTATAATATCCTTTTTGAGGTGCAGTGACCAGAATTGCACATAGTATTCCAAATGAGACCGCACCATCGATTTATACAGGGGCATTATGATACTGGCTGATTTGTTTTCAATTCCCTTCCTAATAATTCCCAGTATGGCGTTGGCCTTTTTTATTGCAATCGCACACTGTCTTGACATTTTCAGTGAGTTATCTACCATGACCCCAAGATCTCTCTCTTGGTCAGTCTCTGCCAGTTCATACCCTATCAACTTGTATTTGTAGCTGGGATTCTTGGCCCCAATGTGCATTACTTTGCACTTGGCCACATTAAACCTCATCTGCCATGTTGATGCCCACTCACCAAGCCTCAACAGATCCCTTTGGAGTGCCTCACAATCCTCTCTGGTTCTCACCACCCTGAACAATTTAGTGTCATCTGCAAACATGGCCACTTCACTGCTCACTCCCAACTCCAAATCATTTATGAACAAGTTAAAGAGCATGGGACCCAGTACTGAGCCCTGCAGCACCCCACTGCTTACCGTGCTCCACTCTGAAGACTGCCCATTTATACTCACTCTCTGCTTCCTATTAATTAGCCAGTTTTTGATCCACAAGAGGACCTGTCCTTTTACTCCATGACTCTCAAGCTTTCTAAGGAGCCTTTGATGAGGAACTTTATCAAAAGCTTTCTGGAAGTCAAGGTAAACAATATCTATTGGGTCTCCTTTGTCCACATGTTTGTTCACCACCTCAAAGAAATGTAACAGGTTAGTGAGGCAAGATCTTTCCTTACAGAACCCATGCTGAGTCTTCCTCAATAACCCGTGTTCATCAATGTGCCTACTCATTCTGTCCTTGATAATGGTTTCTACCAACTTTCCCGGTATTGAAGTCAGACTGACTGGCCTGTAATTTCCCAGTTCTCCTCTGGAACCCTTTTTTAAAAATGGGGGTGACATTTGCTACCTTCCAGTCCTCAGGAATGGAGGCAGATATCAATGAAAGATTACATATTTTTGTCAGAAGATCCACAAGTTCAACTTGGAGTTCTTTCAGAACTCTTGGATATATGCCATCCGGACCTGGTGACTTATTAGTTTTTAATTTGTCTATCAGTTGTAGGACCTCCTCTCTTGTCACCTCAATCTGACTCAGGTCTTTCAACACCCCTTCCAAAATTAGTGGTTCTGGAGCGGGCAAACACTTCTCGTCTTCCATAGTTAAGATGGAGGCAAAAAAATGCATTCAGCTTCTCAGCCATTTCCCTATCTTCCTTCAGTAATCCTTTTACCCCTTGGTCATCCAAGGGCCCCACTGCCTCCCTGGCTGGTTTCCTGCTTCTAATATATTTGAAGAAATTTTTATTGTTGGTCTTCATGGACCTTCAGAGATTGGGTGGTCTTCACTTTAAAGGGAACAACGAGGAAAGAAAAGAAAATCTAAATAAATCAGAAAGGGTAATAAAGAGGACATAATTATTGGCATTCAACAAATGAAGCAATAACAAGCCCACAAGGGTGGCTATTGCTGCCACAGCTAGTGTTGCCAGCTCCAGGTTGAGAAATACCTAAATTTTGGGAATGGCACCTGAGGAATGTGAGGTTTATGGAGAAGAGGGACTTCAGTGTGGTATAATGTCACAGAGACCACCTCCTAAAAAAGCCATTTTCTCCAGATGAACTGATATCTGTCACTTGGAGATCAGTTGTAATCCCAAGAGACCTCCAAATATCACCTGGAAGTTGGCAACCCTAGCCATGTCTCACAAGGCGGCAGAAGAATACAGTACGTACAACGCATCATCAAACAGAAATCAAAAAGTGACAGCTGCCCCTCCCCCACAATTTCCTCATTAAACAGCTGCCCCTCCCCCCCACACCAGCCCCCACCTCCTGATCAGTAAATGAATGCCTGACGTAGTGGGATTGTACTTTTTTGCTGCCCCTTCTAATACATTAATTGTAACCATCCCAGCATTTTCTTACACATTAAATCCTAACATTTACCTAGCCACCTAACAGCATTTTAGATGCCTATTCTAATACATTAATTGTAAACATATAGCATTTTCTTACACATTAAATCCTAACATTTTTCTATCATCTTCAGTGCCTGTTCTCAGAGTGAGACAAAAGTATTTGACCTTAAAAGGTCAAGTGCTGAAATGTATATCTCGCAGACGTGGGAGGATATTCACCCTGTGAGAGAGAGCAAGAATCTTAGCAAATTATTTAATGCTGACACAGTTTAGACCTGGACAAAATAAACAGATGAAATTAGGTTCTCACGCAATAAATTTCCTGTTCTTATGGTCTGTGATTTAAAATAGCTTTTCCATCAAATTTATGTATGGGCTAATTGTGAGAATAGTGTTTGACCCCCAAAAATGGTCCTAAGAGGTCAAGGGGTTTTATGGCTGTGAAGTGCAGAAAAATGTAGACTTAAGAAAAATGCAAAAGCAGGACAGAGATATACAATTTAGGTTATTTTAAATATAAACAAAGATAGGATTTTCTGACATGTATAGAAACACACAGGTTACAGAATGCCCCATTGGTTTTTTTGTGGATATACTCTGACTGTGTCCAATATGTAGATAAAATAAAATTTTAAATAAAAACAAGCAACAGTAAGCAGTGTTTTAAATGATTTTAGTTCTACATGCCCTGTTAAATGTGCATTCACCCCATGTTCCCCAAGTATTGTTGACAACACAAATATTTACTGCCAACTTTGGTGATTTTTGATATGGTTCCACCAAGATCAGGATCTGAGCCTTTAATTGTATTCAAGTAGGCATTCATTTGCTTTTGATGGAACTCTTAACATCAGAAGATCTGGGGCTTAGTTCTGAGCCATGCAGCTCACTTAATATCTTGGCACACAATACAACTTTTTTCCATCGTCAGCATCCTCCACCTGTTAGCACTCCAAGGAGCTGTCTGGGGGGGTTACTTGAGCAATGAACAGGGCCCCGGCAGTAGGAGGTTGCCTAGGATTCTATAAGAAAAAGAAGAGCTTATCGTTGCTGCTTTAGGGAGAAGAGGGGGTTGTGGGTCACGGGCAGCCTAGGAACTGATCTCCTTGATGAACCAAGGGTGCAGAGAGAGGAGCGAATTCCACATTTTAATCACTCTCTGTGTAAAATAGTATTTCCTTTTGTCCACCCTGAATATGCTATCAGCCTCGTTGTATTGAGTTCTAGTATTTTGAAAGGGGGAAAAAGTTCTGTTTGTCAACTCTCTCCACCCCTTGCATAATTTTATAAACCTCTATCTTGACCCCACACCCTCCCCCTCCCCTAACATAGCCATCGCTTTTCTAAACTGAAAAGTCACTCATCAGCCTTTCCTCATAGAGAAGGTGCTCCCCCCCCCCAACCCCCCCAATCAACTTTGCTGCCCTTCTCTGTACTTTTTCTAGCTCTGCAATGTCCTTTTGGAGATACGGTGACCAGAATTGTACACACTATTCCAAACAAGGCTGCGATATAGATCTATATGGGGGCATTACAATATAGGCTGTTTTATTCTCAATCCCGTTCCCAAGAATACCTACCACAGACTTTGCCTTTTTCACCACTGCAGCACACAGGGTTGACACTTTCACCAAACTATCCTCAACACACTTGGGATTTTCCCCCCTCTCAGTCACAGCAAGTTCTATCCCTATTAGCTTATACGTGAAGTGGGGATTTTTTTTGACCCACTATGCCATCACCTTACACTTACCAGCACCTCACCCCTAGTTCCTAATCATTTATGAATAAATGAAATAGTCTTGCCCCCGTACCAATCCTTATCGGACCCCGTAGCATACTTCCCTACATTGTGAGAATTGTCCACAGATCCCCACTCTTTACTAACAGTCATTGAACCAGTTTTTTAATCAGAAAGAGAACCCATCCTCTTATCCCATGACTGCTAAGTTTACTCAGGAATCTCTGGCGAGTCTTTCTCAATGAACTCTAAAAGGTTGGTGAGGCAGGACTTCCCTTTGCAGAAGCCATGTAGGTGAAGAGTAGGTGGAATTCACTGCCACAGGAGGTGGTGGCGGCCACAAGTATGGCCACCTTCAAGAGGGGTTTAGATAGAAATATGGAGCACGGGTCCATCGGTGGCTATTAGCCACAGTGTATGTGTGTATATAAATTTTTTGCCACTGTGTGACACAGAGTGTTGGACTTGATGGTCCGTTGGCCTGATCCAACATGGCTTCTCTTATGTTCTTATGTTCTTAAGATTAAAAAAACCAAAACAAAAAAACCTGGCACGATTGTGATCTGAGGGTGGAAAAATGTTTTTGTTTCAAACAGTCTTATTAGTAACATATGGCAATAAATTTCAATTTCTTACATCATTAATAATTACTTTTTATCTATCCCATATATTACTTTCTACCCACTCCTCCCCCGTTACTTGACACCCGCCGGTGTTATATACTTAAAATCTTAATATTAAAGGTACCCTTAATTAATAAGAACCAAAATTAATATCCTCCTCCCTCTTGTACTTAGTCATTATCAAAAATTGTCCAATGTCCTTTTATTTTCCACTCTTTTTCTACGTATCTTCTGAACTTTTTCCACTTCATCTTAATTACTTCTAAATCATAGTCTCTTAAGGTTCATGTTAACTTGCCCATTTCACCCCAGTGTCATAACTTTTAAAATCCAATCCCATTTTTCTGGTATTTTTTCTTGCTTCCACAACCGCGCATACAACGTCCTAACTTTTTCCACTCCATCTTAATTACTTCTAAATCATAGTCTCTTAAGGTTCATGTTAACTTGCCCATTTCACCATGTGTCATAACTTTTACAATCCTACCCCATTTCTCTGGTATTTTTTCTTGCTTCCACAACTACGCATATTATGTCCTAGCAGCTGAAAGCAAGTATCAAATTATAGTTCTATCTTCTTTTGGATTTTTTTTTCCATTTGTAATCCCAACAGGAAAGTCTCTGCAACTTTCTTAAATTCATATCCCGAGATCCTAGAAATTTCTTGTTGAATCATCCGCCAATACTTTTTTTGCCCTTTCACAAACCCACCACATACGGTAGAAAGAACCTTCATGTTTTTTTTTTACATTTCCAACACCGGTCTGGCATCTTATTATTCATCTTTGCCAATATCACCCAGTGAGTTGCATTTGAACACGAGTCTCCTAGGTTCTTGTTTAGCACTTAACCCGCTAGAGCCAGCGGAGTATTTTACTTACTTTACTGTAGCCCCCCCTTTTTTGTTTTTGTTTTTTTGCTGAGACTGAAATGTAAGAACAATGTTCTCAACTAGGATAGGCATTAGAGGACCACACTAGGATCCGGAACCATCAAGTTCAAATCCTGACTCTGCCACGCAAGATTGCTGGTGACTTTGAGCCTATCACGCTCTCTTGCCTTAGCCTACCTCACAAGGTTGCTGTTGCGAAGATAAAATGGAAAAGGAGAAAAACAATTGATAAGCTGCTTGGTATCATGATTAGGGAGGGAAACAGGATGTAAAAACTGAGCACTACACCACAATGGTTTCAATGAAATGTGGAGGCTGGACAGTTGTAAGAGACCGCAGAGGCTACTGTTACACGGCTAACCCTACTGACGTCCAAGCTCTGACAAAATTGGGCTAGTCGGTTATATTCAGGCTTCCCATGAAACATTTACATGCGGATAATTAGAGAAATAAGAGCCCCAGTGGTGCAGAGTGGTAAAGCCGCAGCACAGCGGTTCTAACCTCTGCTAACGACCTGAGTTTCACGGTTAAAACAATTTTATTTGGTAACAAATTATATGTCCTGCATCATTAATAACTTCTTTTAACTATCCCACATATTACTTTCTAGCCATCCCTCCCCCATTACTTGACCCCCGCCGGTGTTATTTACTTAAAATACTAATGTTTAAAGGTACCCTTAACTAATAAAAAATGAAAATTAACATTCTTCTTTTTTTTCTAAGACTTCATCATTATCAAAAATTGTTCAATGTCCTTTTATTTTCCACTCCATCTTAAAAACTTCTAAATCATAACCTCTTAAAATTCTTGTTAACTCGTTCATTTCACACAATGTCATAACTTTTACAATCCAACCCCATTTCTCTGGTATTTTTTCATGCTTCCACAACTACGCATATAATGTCCTAGCGGCTGAAAGCATGCACCAAATTATAGTTCTATTTTCTTTTGGAAATTTTTCCATTTGTAATCCCAACAGAAAAGTCTCTGCGACTTTCTTAAATTCATATCCCAAGATCCTAGAAATTTCTTGTTGAATCATCCGCCAATACTTTTTCGCTCTTTCACAAGTCCACCGCATACGGTAGAAAGAACCTTCATGTTTTTTACATTTCCAACATCTGTCCGGCATCTTATTATTCATCTTTTGCCAATTTCTTAGGAGTCATATACCACCTGTACATCATCTTAAAACAATTTTCTTTAATACTCTGACACGTTGAGAGTTTCATAAAGTTCTTCCACAAATATCCCCAAGTTTCCATATATATTTCTTTATTTACATTAATTGCCCACTTAATCATTTGAGATGTCACTACTTCATTTTAAAAGTAACATATAGATTTTTGAAATTAATTTTTCATTGTCTCCAAGCAGAACTTTTCCCATTTCTGTTTGTTCTCATCTTATTCCTTCAGTTTTAACATCGCTTTCCACCAAACTTTTTATTTGTTGCGTTTGAAACAATCATATTTATTATTCAACTCTTCGGCAGTTTTCAATTCTATTTTACAGCTTTGTATTTTTAGTTTATACGACACCCTTTTTCCCTCTCCCATCTCCGCCGTTATCCTTATTACTTCCGCAGGCACTGAGGATAGAGAAATGTTACGACCGTTCCTTTGTCATAGATTGCTATTTGATCATGTTTTGCGCGCTTCGGTTTTAATACAAAGGCACGCAAATCGGGGCCCTCGGCGGTAGTTTCTAAAGCATCCGCGCAATTCGATGTTTTGATTACGCGTGTCTTAGACGGTCGTTGTATATAATCGAATAAAATATAATACGCGATCGCGATGTATAACGTTAGACAACCTTGTTACTCTGACTTTTGAAAACCCCGAGATAGGCCCCCTTCTGCGAATTCGGCTCAGCGGCCCGCCACCAATAGGGGAGTCGCCGTTGTTCAAACGCGCCAGCGGGTGCGGGGGGGGGGGGTCGGCGCAGGATTCTCTTTAAATACGGGAAACCCGAGCGCCGTTCTGACGGCTCCGTACCACCATGGAGAAATTTTCTAACATGGAGGGACCCCTAGGCATCAAGCCTCACAAACATTCAAGAAAAGGCAACGGTGATGAGATAGAAGCGGAGAACACCGCCCCGGAGAAGACCCCTCTAGAATCTGTACCCGAAAACATGGAAGAGGAGAGTTTGGAGAACCAGGAAGCAGAAACAGATGCACAGGTAAGTTGTGAGAAAAGAGGAAAGCTGGGAGGATTGCAATGGCGGGTCATGTAGCGTTATGCCCTTTCTTTTTTTTTAAATTAGGCGGCGGAGGGATCAGAGACCAAAGTCGCTGATTTAGAGGATTTGATCATGTGTGGGATGCTAACCCTGGTGTTGCTCAAATCTTTAAGAAAGCGTGGTTCTAATCTCAAGAACTCAACACAGGTGGAGAATAATGAATCCCCTTTGAGGGAGAGTTCCACAAAGAAGGCTTGGGAAAAGTCAGAGCTCTCTGAGAATGGCGTCTCTATCAAGGAGTCAGAACGTGGAGGGAAGGCACAAGAAAATATGGAGATTGTGGAGGAAACGGTGTATTTGAAAGCGCTCTTTCCGAATGTAAGGCCTAAAAAAAAAAAAAAAAACCACCGAGGTGTATGGAATTGGGGGTGGGGGGCACGCTCATGAGACCGGATACTAATTTTTTTTTTTTTGTTCTTCAAACTTTTAGGTAGAGAATGTGGCAGCGGTCAACTCAGGGAGGCCGGACACCTGTCACTGCCCATACTGTGGCGGTCTAGCACACTTTCAAGATTCAGATGAGGAAGATTCCCTAGCAGATGCCGAGCACGGTACCGCCGGTGATTCCGGAGCGGACATGGAGGATACCTCTGGAGATTCTGAAGCAGACACGAAGGATGAAGCCGTGGAAAAGGCGAGAGAACCCCCGATTGATGAAGCGCAAACACCGGAGTCTCCAAAGGAGGTTGATTCCCTCATGGAGGAAGAAGAAGAGGTTGCAAAGAAGGAAAAACATACAGATTAGAATCGAGAATGTCCCAACCACATGTAGATGAGAAAACACACACGTCTATTTGTATATAAGACCCGTGTCCTGAAGCGGATAGTAAGAACTGTATTTTTTCAGTAGGGTGGGGGGAAATAGCACGCATGTTTTTGTTTTCTCACATTGATAAAGCGGATGTATCGTTGCTACACTTTCTGTACATACACACGTGTCTAATCCTTGTGAATCGCAACACGACAAAGATGTACGCCGTATATTTCTTACCCTGCCCCCCCCCCCCCTTTGCAGGATTTTCCGGCAATCTTCCCTTCCCTCCTATTCGACACCAAAGTGGAAGACGCCTCATTCGCGGAGAACTGTAGACACGTGGGTCGGGATGCAGATTGTTGTTAATTAAAAAAAAAAAGCTACGCTTTGTATATTCTCGCTTTAATAAAACGCTTTTCTATTAGATATGATGGTTTATAGAACCATTTTTTTTTTTTTTTGATCCGGTATGAAACACGTGGTGTGCTCGACTGAAATAAGCTTAGAATTCCCTCCATAAAAATCCAAACACACATCGTTACGTCGGTTGCACCGCAAGGTCATCTAACGTATTTTAGCATAACGTCTCAGTTCTCTAGAATGGAACTAACAAAACATACAAACTTAGGATCTGAACAATCTTTGTTTCCATTTGTTTGGTTTTTTGACGTTGTCAAGGTGGGTTGTGCTTCATTTAAACATTCAGGCCTAGACACCGATTTAAGCAACGTTATTAAAATGGTAAAAATATAGAGCGGACTCATCACGGGTACTTGTTCATAGTTTCATAGCGCTTGTTCATAGTTTCGAGTTCACGATGTACTTTTATCTCACGGCCATGAGGAAAGCTAATCCTGCTAGGACAAATCCGGCGGTCGCTATGATAGTGTTGCTTTTGGTATCGCACCGGCTGATTGAATCAGAACCGTGTTTGTTGAAGTAGCGGTAGAACCCTTCCCAGCCACCATGCGCCTCCAGCCACTCACGCTTCTCCACAGACAGATAGATGACCAATGCCTCTGTCAGGCCGCCGATCTCCTCGTGAGCCCCCCGCCCAGCCAGCGCTGTTGCCAAGGTGCCGGTGAACACAAACAGCGCCACTACTCGACCCCAGTTAAGCCCGCCATCAGATGCCATCTGCGCCGCCACACGTCTCAAATGGACGTCTGCCCTACCAGGCTCCGGCAAGATTGCTGTGGAGCAAATGGAGTGAAAGAATGTCTTCTCACGGCTCTCCAGCTTGTCAGCCACTCTCCGCAGGGTCTTGGTCGTGTGGCTGTGAGACAGCACCGAACCACTCAGGTTGCGTCGCAAGTAGCCATCCACCAGTCGCCTTGTCTCGGCTGTCAGATCGCTCAGCATAGCGACTCTTCGATGACTGCCGATGAATACGTCGGCCTGCTCCAACCGTGCCCCAGTACCGCCGGTTCTATACAGATACGGTTTTACAACCTACTTTCCCCCAATCGGTAGGTTTCTTACAAACCGAGAAGCCAACAAATTAAGCATCCGTAATAGATACGGTCATAGAAATGTAGAGGAAGTACCGTCCGAAAGAACACGGGTAAAAGAATGATGGGATTACCTACGTGTATAGACAAGGAACATACCCCCCCCCCTTTCCCTAACATGATCCGGCAGCGGACTATAACGCTGTTGCTCGTGTGTTACTTTGTAATATGTTTATTGCACCCCAACCTGATTCCGGCCTCCCCCCATTCTCACCTTTTCCCATTATGCTCACCCTCGGCACTTTTGATTCGTAGCCATCTTTATACAATATTACACCCGCTTTCCTATATAAAATCAGATAGACTCCCTCCGTTTCTTACCCCACCTGCCCCAGCTAATTTTAATCCGCCCAAGCAAACGCCGAAGAAACCTATCCTCCCACAATTGCGATCCGCAGCCTTTACACCGTCACTCCTACCCTGTTCAATAGGTCATATTTACAGGGGAGTGTTTCACCGTAAAGTGAAAATAAAGGAAAAAAGCTTATATGTAATAACAGGGTGTGTCCGATTATTCAGTGTATTTTTATACTTTGTTTCTTTGTTGCCCAAAGTGTTTTACAAAAAGCCATTAGCCAAAAATTGGCATGATTATACATTATTAAAACAAACCAGGAGAAGGACTTTCTGTGTTGGCGGTATCGGCTGAGAGAAGAGACGGCCCCCGCCTTCAGCCGGGGCATAAGAACGGAACCGCTACAGAAAAAGACTTGCTCCGGCTTTTAAAGAACTTTTAAAGAGCTGTTCAGGATTATGTGGGGAAGAGCGTGCACGGTGTTGATTTTTTTAAAGTAAGGAACCCGTGAAAACACGCTGTCGGTATTAGGACTTGTGTTTAAACAGCTCTCGGTCTATTTTAAGTTTTCTCGGTGCAGAGACGTTATTTTCAGCGTTATTGGTAAAACCATACGTCTATCGACGTATCGGCGTCAATCTCCCTCTTACTGATCAAAAGCGTCCTCCCTAAATGCAACGTGATCTTTTTAATATCGAATATTTTTTAGTATCAAAATTTGCACAAACTCAACGGCTTCTAAATACATTTTTATTTTTATACATGTGAATGTATAAAATGTACATTTATTACAGAAAGTTTTTTAAATTTATTTACAAAAGGGGGAAAAGAAAGGTATTCACAGATGTGCCATTCTGAAATGTATTATGCAGAAATTTCTCAACAAGTGTCACATAGGGTTGGTGGCATTTCTGAAACAACGTTCTCAATTGTTCACAGGGGGTCGGGGATGTTCGTACGCCTTCCACCAGGTTGGCCAATGTTATGACATGATTCTTGTTAATACCACAACAATCAAGAAAACACGCAATAACCGTGATCACATACAACACGGGGCTCATATTCAGATTGCGACAAACATATCTTAAGTTCTCATCGTAAAAAGCAGAGGACCACGTCAAACATACATGAGAATTCTGTCCGGGTCTATCTAAAATGCATCCGTCACACATAGAATAAGAGAGATCGTTGGAGCAATAATTGAGAACAGAATAAGCGGTGGCAGTTATCAGTTTGTACATCGCAGAACGTGACTTTTGCTTGTCCACAGGTGGAACGTCTTCATCGGACACTCCCACGTATTTTTGCAGGACGGTTTGAATCGACGTCTGAACACCGGACAAGTCCACGAGACAAATTTTCTAAAAATCACAAACACACAAAATGAGAAAAGGAGCCTAAACAGAAACAACACAACCTTTTACACATCTTTCCCATGTTGTTCTACCCACCTTAAATGTATCTTGTTGTGACGGATTCACGGAGTCACAACTCTCACCATCCTGGAAACATCTACTCCGCTTCGGTGTACAGATTTCTGCCCCATCTTTCATTTTCTCGGGGGAAGCAAAAAGGCGTTTAGCAAGAACCGGCTGTACATTCTCCTTGTCAGAATCGGTGCTAGGTTTTTGAATCCTCGCTGTAGTTTTCCTCCTCACGGGTGCTCCAGGGACCACAGGATTAAAAACAGACAGGGGTGTATTCGCCATGGTGGTACGGAGCCGTCAGAACGGCGCTCGGGTTTCCCGTATTTAAAGAGAATCCTGCGCCGACCCCCCCCCCCCCGCACCCGCTGGCGCGTTTGAACAACGGCGACTCCCCTATTGGTGGCGGGCCGCTGAGCCGAATTCGCAGAAGGGGGCCTATCTCGGGGTTTTCAAAAGTCAGAGTAACAAGGTTGTCTAACGTTATACATCGCGATCGCGTATTATATTTTATTCGATTATATACAACGACCGTCTAAGACACGCGTAATCAAAACATCGAATTGCGCGGATGCTTTAGAAACTACCGCCGAGGGCCCCGATTTGCGTGCCTTTGTATTAAAACCGAAGCGCGCAAAACATGATCAAATAGCAATCTATGACAAAGGAACGGTCGTAACATTTCTCTATCCTCAGTGCCTGCGGAAGTAATAAGGATAACGGCGGAGATGGGAGAGGGAAAAAGGGTGTCGTATAAACTAAAAATACAAAGCTGTAAAATAGAATTGAAAACTGCCGAAGAGTTGAATAATAAATATGATTGTTTCAAACGCAACAAATAAAAAGTTTGGTGGAAAGCGATGTTAAAACTGAAGGAATAAGATGAGAACAAACAGAAATGGGAAAAGTTCTGCTTGGAGACAATGAAAAATTAATTTCAAAAATCTATATGTTACTTTTAAAATGAAGTAGTGACATCTCAAATGATTAAGTGGGCAATTAATGTAAATAAAGAAATATATATGGAAACTTGGGGATATTTGTGGAAGAACTTTATGAAACTCTCAACGTGTCAGAGTATTAAAGAAAATTGTTTTAAGATGATGTACAGGTGGTATATGACTCCTAAGAAATTGGCAAAAGATGAATAATAAGATGCCGGACAGATGTTGGAAATGTAAAAAACATGAAGGTTCTTTCTACCGTATGCGGTGGACTTGTGAAAGAGCGAAAAAGTATTGGCGGATGATTCAACAAGAAATTTCTAGGATCTTGGGATATGAATTTAAGAAAGTCGCAGAGACTTTTCTGTTGGGATTACAAATGGAAAAATTTCCAAAAGAAAATAGAACTATAATTTGGTGCATGCTTTCAGCCGCTAGGACATTATATGCGTAGTTGTGGAAGCATGAAAAAATACCAGAGAAATGGGGTTGGATTGTAAAAGTTATGACATTGTGTGAAATGAACGAGTTAACAAGAATTTTAAGAGGTTATGATTTAGAAGTTTTTAAGATGGAGTGGAAAATAAAAGGACATTGAACAATTTTTGATAATGATGAAGTCTTAGAAAAAAAAGAAGAATGTTAATTTTCATTTTTTATTAGTTAAGGGTACCTTTAAACATTAGTATTTTAAGTAAATAACACCGGCGGGGGTCAAGTAATGGGGGAGGGATGGCTAGAAAGTAATATGTGGGATAGTTAAAAGAAGTTATTAATGATGCAGGACATATAATTTGTTACCAAATAAAATTGTTTTAACCGTGAAACTCAGGTCGTTAGCAGAGGTTAGAACCGCTGTGCTGCGGCTTTACCACTCTGCACCACTGGGGCTCTTATTTCTCTAATTATCCGCATGTAAATGTTTCATGGGAAGCCTGAATATAACCGACTAGCCCAATTTTGTCAGAGCTTGGACGTCAGTAGGGTTAGCCGTGTAACAGTAGCCTCTGCGGTCTCTTACAACTGTCCAGCCTCCACATTTCATTGAAACCATTGTGGTGTAGTGCTCAGTTTTTACATCCTGTTTCCCTCCCTAATCATGATACCAAGCAGCTTATCAATTGTTTTTCTCCTTTTCCATTTTATCTTCGCAACAGCAACCTTGTGAGGTAGGCTAAGGCAAGAGAGCGTGATAGGCTCAAAGTCACCAGCAATCTTGCGTGGCAGAGTCAGGATTTGAACTTGATGGTTCCGGATCCTAGTGTGGTCCTCTAATGCCTATCCTAGTTGAGAACATTGTTCTTACATTTCAGTCTCAGCAAAAAAACAAAAACAAAAAAGGGGGGGCTACAGTAAAGTAAGTAAAATACTCCGCTGGCTCTAGCGGGTTAAGTGCTAAACAAGAACCTAGGAGACTCGTGTTCAAATGCAACTCACTGGGTGATATTGGCAAAGATGAATAATAAGATGCCAGACCGGTGTTGGAAATGTAAAAAAAAAACATGAAGGTTCTTTCTACCGTATGTGGTGGGTTTGTGAAAGGGCAAAAAAAGTATTGGCGGATGATTCAACAAGAAATTTCTAGGATCTCGGGATATGAATTTAAGAAAGTTGCAGAGACTTTCCTGTTGGGATTACAAATGGAAAAAAAAATCCAAAAGAAGATAGAACTATAATTTGATACTTGCTTTCAGCTGCTAGGACATAATATGCGTAGTTGTGGAAGCAAGAAAAAATACCAGAGAAATGGGGTAGGATTGTAAAAGTTATGACACATGGTGAAATGGGCAAGTTAACATGAACCTTAAGAGACTATGATTTAGAAGTAATTAAGATGGAGTGGAAAAAGTTAGGACGTTGTATGCGCGGTTGTGGAAGCAAGAAAAAATACCAGAAAAATGGGATTGGATTTTAAAAGTTATGACACTGGGGTGAAATGGGCAAGTTAACATGAACCTTAAGAGACTATGATTTAGAAGTAATTAAGATGAAGTGGAAAAAGTTCAGAAGATACGTAGAAAAAGAGTGGAAAATAAAAGGACATTGGACAATTTTTGATAATGACTAAGTACAAGAGGGAGGAGGATATTAATTTTGGTTCTTATTAATTAAGGGTACCTTTAATATTAAGATTTTAAGTATATAACACCGGCGGGTGTCAAGTAACGGGGGAGGAGTGGGTAGAAAGTAATATATGGGATAGATAAAAAGTAATTATTAATGATGTAAGAAATTGAAATTTATTGCCATATGTTACTAATAAGACTGTTTGAAACAAAAACATTTTTCCACCCTCAGATCACAATCGTGCCAGGTTTTTTTGTTTTGGTTTTTTTAATCTTAAGAACATAAGAACATAAGAGAAGCCATGTTGGATCAGGCCAACGGACCATCAAGTCCAACACTCTGTGTCACACAGTGGCAAAAAATTTATATACACACATACACTGTGGCTAATAGCCACCGATGGACCCGTGCTCCATATTTCTATCTAAACCCCTCTTGAAGGTGGCCATACTTGTGGCCGCCACCACCTCCTGTGGCAGTGAATTCCACCTACTCTTCACCTACATGGCTTCTGCAAAGGGAAGTCCTGCCTCACCAACCTTTTAGAGTTCATTGAGAAAGACTCGCCAGAGATTCCTGAGTAAACTTAGCAGTCATGGGATAAGAGGATGGGTTCTCTTTCTGATTAAAAAACTGGTTCAATGACTGTTAGTAAAGAGTGGGGATCTGTGGACAATTCTCACAATGTAGGGAAGTATGCTACGGGGTCCGATAAGGATTGGTACGGGGGCAAGACTATTTCATTTATTCATAAATGATTAGGAACTAGGGGTGAGGTGCTGGTAAGTGTAAGGTGATGGCATAGTGGGTCAAAAAAAATCCCCACTTCACGTATAAGCTAATAGGGATAGAACTTGCTGTGACTGAGAGGGGGGAAAATCCCAAGTGTGTTGAGGATAGTTTGGTGAAAGTGTCAACCCTGTGTGCTGCAGTGGTGAAAAAGGCAAAGTCTGTGGTAGGTATTCTTGGGAACGGGATTGAGAATAAAACAGCCTATATTGTAATGCCCCCATATAGATCTATATCGCAGCCTTGTTTGGAATAGTGTGTACAATTCTGGTCACCGTATCTCCAAAAGGACATTGCAGAGCTAGAAAAAGTACAGAGAAGGGCAGCAAAGTTGATTGGGGGGGTTGGGGGGGGGGAGCACCTTCTCTATGAGGAAAGGCTGATGAGTGACTTTTCAGTTTAGAAAAGCGATGGCTATGTTAGGGGAGGGGGAGGGTGTGGGGTCAAGATAGAGGTTTATAAAATTATGCAAGGGGTGGAGAGAGTTGACAAACAGAACTTTTTCCCCCTTTCAAAATACTAGAACTCAATACAACGAGGCTGATAGCATATTCAGGGTGGACAAAAGGAAATACTATTTTACACAGAGAGTGATTAAAATGTGGAATTCGCTCCTCTCTCTGCACCCTTGGTTCATCAAGGAGATCAGTTCCTAGGCTGCCCGTGACCCACAACCCCCTCTTCTCCCTAAAGCAGCAACGATAAGCTCTTCTTTTTCTTATAGAATCCTAGGCAACCTCCTACTGCCGGGGCCCTGTTCATTGCTCAAGTAACCCCCCCAGACAGCTCCTTGGAGTGCTAACAGGTGGAGGATGCTGACGATGGAAAAAAGTTGTATTGTGTGCCAAGATATTAAGTGAGCTGCATGGCTCAGAACTAAGCCCCAGATCTTCTGATGTTAAGAGTTCCATCAAAAGCAAATGAATGCCTACTTGAATACAATTAAAGGCTCAGATCCTGATCTTGGTGGAACCATATCAAAAATCACCAAAGTTGGCAGTAAATATTTGTGTTGTCAACAATACTTGGGGAACATGGGGTGAATGCACATTTAACAGGGCATGTAGAACTAAAATCATTTAAAACACTGCTTACTGTTGCTTGTTTTTATTTAAAATTTTATTTTATCTACATATTGGACACAGTCAGAGTATATCCACAAAAAAACCAATGGGGCATTCTGTAACCTGTGTGTTTCTATACATGTCAGAAAATCCTATCTTTGTTTATATTTAAAATAACCTAAATTGTATATCTCTGTCCTGCTTTTGCATTTTTCTTAAGTCTACATTTTTCTGCACTTCACAGCCATAAAACCCCTTGACCTCTTAGGACCATTTTTGGGGGTCAAACACTATTCTCACAATTAGCCCATACATAAATTTGATGGAAAAGCTATTTTAAATCACAGACCATAAGAACAGGAAATTTATTGCGTGAGAACCTAATTTCATCTGTTTATTTTGTCCAGGTCTAAACTGTGTCAGCATTAAATAATTTGCTAAGATTCTTGCTCTCTCTCACAGGGTGAATATCCTCCCACGTCTGCGAGATATACATTTCAGCACTTGACCTTTTAAGGTCAAATACTTTTGTCTCACTCTGAGAACAGGCACTGAAGATGATAGAAAAATGTTAGGATTTAATGTGTAAGAAAATGCTATATGTTTACAATTAATGTATTAGAATAGGCATCTAAAATGCTGTTAGGTGGCTAGGTAAATGTTAGGATTTAATGTGTAAGAAAATGCTGGGATGGTTACAATTAATGTATTAGAAGGGGCAGCAAAAAAGTACAATCCCACTACGTCAGGCATTCATTTACTGATCAGGAGGTGGGGGCTGGTGTGGGGGGGAGGGGCAGCTGTTTAATGAGGAAATTGTGGGGGAGGGGCAGCTGTCACTTTTTGATTTCTGTTTGATGATGCGTTGTACGTACTGTATTCTTCTGGCGGCTTCAGGCCACAAGCCCTACCCTGCGGTAGAGAATAGAAACAGGATATGCCTGAGCGGTCCCTTCCTCCACCCAGCAGGGCCTGTGGTTATTCTGTGGGCCTTTGGCTGAAGTGATTCCTGGGAAACAAAGCAGGCTGGAGGCACAGTGCATCCTCATTAAGAGTCTCTATTCCCTCCCCTCATACACTCCCATCTGGGAAAATACTGCACCAATTTATGCAAAGGTCCTTGATCTTAAATTGATGTCTGCTACTTCTTTAGTTATAAAAATAATCTTGCATAGCAAATATACCACCGGCAGGGGTATGTGTGTCTTTCTGGGTTTTGCATAAGAAAACAAATGCATTTAAAACACATCTCGAGGCAAACAAACAAGTGCTATTGTAGTAGGTATGGTTTTAGATTTTCAGGGTCTTTTTTCTCTCATTTTAGCATTACATATTTGTGCAAAGTAGATGGATCACTCAATATTCCACTCCATTTACATTTCTCAACGTAGGTTGTGTTTCCCATTATGCCTGTGCAAATGTAGATGAAATGGAAGGTCAGCTAAGTAATTACTGATAATTTGTGTGAAGATAAATTGAGCTAAAAGAGTGGAGATTAATTAATTTATAGCAGCTGACATGTTATCTATGTCAGAAAGAAAGAAAAGTCCACTTTGCAGAACAAGATAGTTAATAATTTTACAGAAATAAACTGTTGTCCAGTTGGTTTGTACAGACAAATGCATTTTTGAAATGGATCTACAGAAAGTAAACCTCTGAGGGGTACTGGACAATTCAAGTAACTATGCACAGAGATTGAGCAGCTGAGAGTGCATCTTCTTAAATGGGGCTAATGTTCACATAGGCTGCACCATAATGCAGCAAAACTGCTAAAATGCAGCATCACTCTGAGGTGTCATGAGCCTAATGAGTACAAGTCTCCATGACAAGGTGCACAGAGCTGCTGATTGCAAGTTGCACCGGCATTTTCTTGTTTGGAAAACGGTATTTTTCAAGCTGAACTCCAGGATTCTTCTACCTGAGATGGAAAAACAGCTATAACTGGCACTGAACTGAAAAATGTTGTGAAACCAAGGCTTTTTTGAGCAGGAACGCAGTTCTGGCTGGCTTGGCATCAAGGAGTATGGCCTAATATGCAAATGAGTTCCTGTTGGGCTTTTTCTACAAAAAATGCCCTAAGTGAAACTGCATTTCTTTTTGGCAACTTTTGAGAAAGAAAGTAAAATGTTCATTGGGGGGATGTGAAAGATAGAATATATTTGGCCTGTTAAAGAAGCAATGAGGCCTGATCCATCCAGGACAGAGTTGCAAACAAGGCCCCTGCCAAGCCCCCGGTCTGGGCGGGGGTTCCCCCACCCAGGAGGTTCCCAACCCACCAGCCACATTGACCAGGAGGTTCCCATCCCGCTGGCCCACAACCTCCCCCTACATCACTGGTGCAATGATGGCACGCAGTGGCTGCTCTAGGCATTTTCAGAAAAACTCTATGGTTTTCCTGGACGCTTTAGCCATTTGGGAGGAAAAACTCTATGGTACAATACAAAACCAGCACGATGATGTCACTTCCGCAGGGGATTTAGCAACCCTACTCAGTGATGAGCTTTGTAATTCCTAATCCCCATCTTATATAATAGTGAAGAAACTGTGAAAAACAGCAAAATAAAGTGAGTGTGGGCGTTAAGAAACATTTTGGGACCCATCCACCCCGCCCCTTCAAAGCCCTATTTTCACCTCAAAAATGTTCAACACCCACCCACACACACACACAAAACTAGTGCAGCAGCACTGTTTGTAGCCCTTCTTAATGCCATATGTATGGTTTACTTGGATGCATAGATATTTATTTAAAACCTTTCTACGCTGTCTTTCTAACCAATTCAGGGTACCTAAGGCAGCAAATGGTAAAACATTTCAAATATTTAAACATTTGAGACATTAAAAAGGATTTGAAATGCAAATAAATGTGAAATATTAATGAAAATAAAGCATAATATTAACACATAAAACACACACACACAGGGAGGAAGGCTAAGAGATAGGGAAGGAATGACAAACAAAACCCTTTGACTGTAAACTGACCTCAGGTTTCCATTTTGGAATGCTTAGTACTCATGACCAGTGTTCCCTCTAAGCTGAGTTAGTGTGAACTAGCTCACCATTTTTTAGCCTCCAGCTCACACATTTTTGTCTCAGTTCAGGAAAAATGGCCGCAGAGCAAACTAATTTATTCAGTAGCTCACAACTTTAATGCCAGTAGCTCACAATGTAGAATTTTTGCTCAAAAGACTCTACAGCTTAGAGGGAACATTGCTCATGACACCATTTTTTGTTTTCTTTTTTGTTAAATAACAAAGTCATATTTTGCTGTACACTTGTGCCTAGCCTGCTATTGCTATTTTCAGTATGTATTCCTGCCATCTGCTTTACTATTATTTTACTATTAAGATGCACAAAGCCCATAAAAAATCATGAGGCAGAAGAACTCTAATTTCCCCCTTACTTCTTCCTCAGCACCACCTCCTACTTTTCTTGCTTCCTTGCCTTGCCCTTCTCCATGCTAAACATCTCCTTTCTAGCAGCTGCTGCCTCAAGAGCCCCACACTAAATTTCATCATGAGAACTAGAGTGGTCAGCTACTGGTTGGCGACCCTGGGTGACTGGGAGGGCCGAGATTAGCAAAACGATGTCTTAAAACATGACTACACATCAAGAAATGACAGCACCACTTTTCAGGACACTCTAGGATTTCCCAGAAATTTTAGATAAAAACCATAGCATTTGGTAGGAATCCTACAGCATTCTGCAACATGGTGGCAGCACTTCTAGTAATGCAGGCAGAAATGACATGGTTGTGTTGCAGGACACTGTTCCCCTCCCCTCCAGACCCTCCCTTCTACAGTCATGTTTTTCAGTCACCTAAACCACAGGGATCATTCTGAAAAGTGGCAGCTGTACCCATGGAGAAACTAACCATATCAGAAGTTCTTTAGGATTAGTGCATCCTAAAGATAATATTTAGGCCATGGTGGCCCATGGTCTGATAATTTCTGGGTTAGATAGCTGTGACACAGTTCTACTCTGTGTTCCCTCACCTTCAGAGGTGAGGTGGGTGCCTTATTAAGGTTGCCAGGTCTGGATTGGAAAATACCTGGAGACTTTGAGGGTGAGTCCAGGAGAGGGTGGGGTTTGGGGAGGGGAGGGGAGAGGAGAGGAGGGGCCTCTGCATGGTACAATGCCATAGAGTCTACCCTTCAAAGCAGCCATTTTCTCCAAGGGAGCTGATCTCTACGAGCTGGAGATCAGCCGTAAAAGTGGGAGAGCTCCAGGCCCCACCTGGGGACTGGCAACCCCACGAGGGCAGGACTTTTCAGTGGTGGCAGCTTGCTTTTGGAATGTTGTCTCCCATGAGGCTTGCACGCTGCCTACCTTACTTCCTTTTTAGGCATCAAGCCAAAAATATCCCTCTTGACCTAGGTTTTTAACCAAGGAGGTCTTTTGTTTATTAAACATTTTATGGTCGGCTTCTGGCCCAGTCATTTTATCTACATCATTTTAGGTTGCTCAGTGTTTTAAGGGTTTCAGACAGTTATTTCATGCTTGTGTATTAATGGCCTCAGGATGAAAGCGGACAAGCGGTGCCTTTCCATGAGGTCACCGCTCGGCTGCTTTCAACCCGAAAGTGGCTGGGTGCCACTAAAATGCAGTGCTCTTTGGAGAGTGCGGTGTTTTAGCAGCGCCCTGTTGCTTTCGGGTTGAAAGCGGCCAGGCACCACTAGAATGGTTCACTCTTGGGAGGCTTCCAAGAAAGCCCCTGAAGAGTGTAGGGGAATAAGGGGATGCCTATTGGCACCCTCAGGCAGGGTAGTGCCCTAGGCAACCGCCTACCCCACCTATTTCCATGTGCCGGCCCTGACTGCATTGCTTGTTTGATGTTTTGTATTATTTGACTGCACTATTTGACATTGTGAATTTTGATGAGAAAGGTAGGCTGTCAATGAAGTTACTAAGTAAGTAAATAAATAGTCAAATCAAGTCAAGTTAGCCTTTATTGGCATAAAACGTAAATAAATAAATGAAAGTGTATGTTGAGGATTCTGGGCATGCATTTCTATTACAAAAGTGATGTTCTTTTAGGCCTCATTGAACTGTATGGGCAGTTTTGATGAAGGAAGGGTGGCCAACAATTGTTGCACAAAACTAGTTGCAGATGACTAGATCTCGTTGGGGAAGATCACAGAGTACACCGCAGAACTTTATAATCATCTTTCAGTCCTCCTGCACATTGATACATGGATAATCAAATTATGTACCTGTTTAAATAAAAGTTTCAATGACATATAAAAACAATGAAAACATGGACAAGTCAGTGGCTGAACGGACTAAAAATATTTCTGTGTTTGCACAAAACTAAAAAAATAAAAGTCACTTGCTTTTCTATGCTTTCAGCATCTTAAATGTCTACTTTTCTACTTTATGTGATAACATCCAAGACTGGAGAAAGACTTGATTACAAAGCTATGACATTTGTGCCTCTCTCACACTCTGGTGATTGCAGCATCAAATGAACACGGAGAATTCATTTTCATTTTGGCACCATTTTGATCGCAGCAATGGCTGCAGAAATAACTTTTGCTACATTGGGAAATGGCGGTGTCATTAATTCTCAGTTTCTTCCAATTTTGTTTTTTTTCCCCAAAGGCTATGGGAATTCAGCATGGTTTATGGAAAGCATTTTTTTTTTTGCTTTGCTCCCCTACAGCTTTACTATGCACTAAATATTATTGAAGCTCTCAAACATGTCCTGTGCAGAAAACTTTTTAACAAATTAGCAGCATACTAGTGTGCAGCACCACTAGATGGCATTCCTTTGCTGCAATTCACAAATGCTTCTGCAAATTATGCTTTAAAATTCATATAACCATTAGTTTCTTTTTTAAAAAAAAATCACAGACTTTTCCCTTGAACAAGGAGTGGATACACAGGATTTAGGTCGGTGCTGTGAATGATTTCAGTTGATTCCTGAATGTATTTAGGCCTACAATTTGGACCTTGTTCATAAATGCATACACAACATTGGAGTTCTATATGGTGTACAGTTATCGACTGGTAGCAAAATGTGAGCTGATTGCTGAAAAGTATTGTCTTTGACAATGCATAATGAGATATGAAAGCCACCCCTTGATCTTGTAGTTATCAAATGCTGAACATGTTTGTGTGAACAAGACCAACTTTTTACAAGGCTCGGTTAACTCATGTACATATTCAGTCTGCTTAATATGTCTGTGCATGTTTGCTGTCATGTCATTTCCGATTTATGGCAACCCAGTGAATTAATGACCTCCAAGTTGTCCTATTGATAACAGCCTTGCAAACTGAGGGCTGTAGCTTTCTGTACGGAGTCAATCTATATCATTTGGATACTAAGGATGACAATAAATTCCTGATGTAGGATTCTTAAGGACAACCAATTTCCTTCGTGGAGTAGGGTCGTGACACAGAGATAGAGCATCTGCTTTATAAGCAAAAGATCCTAATTTATATCTTTAGCACCTCAAGTTAAAAGGATGGAATGGCAGGTGATGTGAAAGAATTGAGATCCTGAAGAGCCTCTGCCAATCAGAATGGATGATACTGACCTTGATAAATCAGTGATTTAACTCAGTATAAAGCAGCTTTCTGTGTTCACATACACAGAAAAATCCAGAAAGAGGAAACAGTAAACAAGTGGCATATTTTAGGAATGAGAAGGGCAACATAACATTTATTGGCATTAGATAATAAAGTCTAATAAAACCAGTGCAGACCTGGAGCCTTAGCTGACAGCTCACGTCTCTATAGTCTGTCCCCCTCAGGCATATTTTCCCTCAGCTGTGCTCCAATACCAAAAGGCAGCTTGGATGGGAGATAAAGCACTTAGGAGTGGGGAGACCTTATAGAGAGTTCTGTCATGGATATTGGGACAGTTCATCTATAAAATATTAATTTTGAATTCTAAGCTTTAATTAATAAACTGAGAGTGTTTTATGTTTGTGTTATGTATTATGTTTTATTATTTTGGTTTGTAATCCACCTCTGGCCCTACTGGTGGACCTCCTGATGGCACCTAGGTTTTGCTCACTGTGTGGCACAGAGTGTTGGACTGGATGAGCCACTGGTCTGATCCAACATGGCTTCTCTTATGTTCTCAGGAAGGTTCCATGGATAGGCAGTGTAGAAATTTTCCATTTAAGTAAACAAAGAAATGAAATGTTCATATCACCTACTACCCAATCCAGAGACTGAACCTAGAACCTTCTTCATGCAAAGTAGATCATTTGCTCCTGAGACATGGCTCCTGCCTAGGCCAAAACCTAAAACCCCCTCCCCATTCTACACATCTGACTGAAGTAGACTTGGATTTACACAAATGAGGGTTTTTTTGTCCTGTCCTGTCTAGTTTGTTTTTAGAGATGAACATTGCCAGCCACCTTCAGGTCAGTTTGCCGTACCACTTGATGGGAATTTTCACATTAATGTGCAGATGGAGTCATAAGTGGAAACTGAATATCGAACTATGTATAAAAGGGTGAAGAGAGGGGGAAAGATGAAATACATCCAGTCTTGATTGGCAATGCAAATGAAAGGCAAAGGGAGGGAGGCCACTTCTTTGAGAGCCCTACTAATGTGTTTACAGTGACATTAAAAGGCAGGTATTACCTGTTCTAAGAGATTCTGAAGCCTCTCTATTTCACAATCTATTACAAATTTCTTCTCCTGTCTCCGGTCCAAGTCTTCTAAAAGTTGCCTGTAGCTTGCATCATTAAAATTCTCCACGCATATGGCACTGACTTGCCAGCTTTTTTCTCCTGCTGTTTCCATAATAGCTTGAAGTATTGAGTAACCTGGAAGAAAAGGACACAACAATACACTAATGACACAGTCCTTGCATTTTGTGAATCATAAGACTGTTTAATCAATACCGGGTTCCTTATGGAGTTGGCGAAGAGTTAAGATTTACAGTTACTAACTATATTGTGCTTTCTCTTCCCTCACTATTATCTGTAAAGCATACAGCCATCAATTGTTCAAAGGCTTTTTAAAAAAGTTTATTATGTGTACAACAGACACAAAGTTAGGCACACCTACTCCCTACTGAAATTAACACAAATACACAGGTTTCTTAGACTTTCATGGAGCTTAGGCATGCCTCACTTTCTCTTACTTATGTCCTAAAATCAGATGTTGCCATCTGGTGACCTATTGGCTAGATGAAGAAAGGTTAAAACATTTGGGGCGCTTTAGCTTGGAGAAACGTTGACTGAGGTGTGACTTGATAGAGGTTTACAAGATTATGCATGGGATAGTGAAGGCAGAGAAAGAAGTACTTTTCTCCCTTTCTCACAATACAAGAACTCGTGGGCACTCAATGAAATTGCTGAGCAGTTGGGTTGGAATGGATAAAAGGAAGTACTTCTTCACCCAAAGGGTGATTAATACATGGAATTCACTGCCACATGAGGTGGCAGCAGCTACAAGTATAGCCAGCTTTAAGAGGGGATTGGATAAACATATGGAGCAAAGGTCCATCAATGGCATTAGCCACAGCATATTGTTGGAACTCTCTGTCTGGGGCAAGTGATGCTCTGTATTCTAGGTGCTTGGGGGGGGAGGCAACAGTGAGAGGGCTTCTAGTGTCCTGGGCCCTCTGATGGACCTCCTGATGGCACCTGGGTTTTTTGGCCACTGTTTGACACAGGCCGTTTTCGCACTCACGTTTTACTGGCGCCACGACCCTCCTGACGCCGGCGAATCTGCATGGATTTCACACCAGAAGCGCCGGCGCACCCAGAAGCGCCGGCTACTTCCGTCGCTAAGCCAGCGCAAACGCAAATCGCAAAGATGCAGGAAAACGTTTGCGCTGGCTTAGCGACGGAAGTAGCCGGCGCTTCTGGGTGCGCCGGCGCTTCTGGTGTGAAATCCATGCAGATTCGCCGGCGTCAGGAGGGTCGTGGCGCCAGTAAAACGTGAGTGCGAAAACACCCACAGAGTGTTGGACTGGATGGGCTACTGGCCTGATCCAACACGGCTTCTCTTATGTTCTTATGTTCTAGATTCAGAATCTATTTGTCCATCGATTAAGAATATGGATGTTTTAAAAATAAAATGCTCATAGGTTTTTTTTTTAAATGGACATACTTTACAATACTCTATCTTTTGCATACATGACACAGTACTGCTCATGCATATTCTGAAATGGGAAGCTATTTTATAATCAATCTGCTTCTGTCATTTTAGTACTGCCTGCCACCTTCCCCTCCCTCCATCAGACGGCCTCATAACATCCATCTGCACAGACTCAAGTATCTTGTAAATGCCTTGCTGATAGGCAGTGTCAACTAGATTCTAAAGTCAGAAGCTGGACATATCTTGCATACTGACTGCATTCAGACATGACAGTATTACTTTTTTTTTCTTTTGTACTTCACATTTCTCCCCAACGGGACACATAGCAACTCTCCTCCTCTTCTCTGTAGTTTAGGCTGGGAGTGTGTAACTAGCCCAAGAGCACCCAGTAAAGTTCCATTGCAGAATGGAGAATTATTATTATTATTGAATTGAAGCTGGGTCTCCCAGTTCTTAGTCTCTTTAACAATTACACCACACTGACATTAAGCTGGAATGCGCCCAGACGCAGCCTGTTGCTGTGTTTGTGTGCCTCATTCTTCCTCCTGGTTAGAAGCGAACACTGGATTCTTGTGAACTATGAACACAGGTGCCCAGGCTATCTGAGAGCCAGTTTGGTGCAGCAGTTAAGTGTGTGGGTTCTCCCAAATAAGAGTCTGCACACTTAACCACTACACTTCTCTTCACTTGCAGCTGCTGGAATGGCCTTGGGTCAGCCATAGCTATCTCGGAGTTGTCCTTGAAAGGGCAGCTTCTGTGAGAACTCTCTCAGCTCCACCTACCTCACAGGGTGTTTGTTGTGGGGAAGGAAGATAAAGGAGAGTGTGAGCCACTCTGAGACTCTGAGATTCAGAGTGGAGGGTGGGATACAAATCCAATGTCGTCATCATCATCATCATCTTCTTTTCCTCCTCCTCCCTCCTCTTCCTCTTCTGAGTTATTTTGCTGTACTAACAGGGACTCTAAGCCTGGTTCAGAATTCCAATTTGTGTATGCAAGGAGAATTAACACTGGTTAACCTTTGCACCTGCATTCATGCAGAATGGATAATTGGAGTAAAGTTTCTAATCATAACTGCCTGTGCAGCAACTGAGCAAGCTCACATAGCAGTAAGCTTGGGTTGAGCTGATACTGGCTTACTGTTGATTTTAAATGGCAATAATTAGTTATCATATGGCATTGTGTGTAGTATAGTTAGGAGATCTGAAGACTGGCAGTTTTAAGTTCTAACTCTTTTTTTTGTGTGTGTTATGCATGAGAGAGCTCTGAAAGAACTGTGATTGACCCAAGGTCACCCAAATGGCTTTATATGACTCTGAGCCTAAGCATGAGCATCCTTCAGTACTGAAACAAAGGGCCATGCCAAACTATATGTCATGAGCCCCCTCTAGTTCTTAACCTAGGCATATGAACATCACTGCTACGACCATAACAATTAAACATTCTAATCATTCATTCTAGAAACCCAGGGTATACTTTATAAGCCCAGCTGGCAACTACTTTTTTTAACAGGAAAAATGAAAAAAAGAGAGAAGAAAGGCTTAAGGACAAGCATCATTGGATCTGCCTGCTTATTCCTTATTTATTTATTTATAAATTAGATTTATGAATCATCCAGTCCCTGATTCCTCAGGGCTCTGGGTGATGAACAACAAAACACTAAAATATCAAAGAATAAAACACAATAACAATTCAGTTTACATTAATACAATTCTCGGATGGTGTTAACATAAGCTGATTGACATGTCAGTTTTCAGGCGGCACGTCATCCCGCAGGAGGGGTGGGAGGTATTAGAAAAGATGGAATAGGAATTGGGAAAAGGATAGGGAGTGCCAGCCAAGATGGAGGACATTGCTGTCCTCAACCAAAAGCCTGGTGGGGCAGCTCTGCCTTATGGGCCCTGCAGAATTGCATCGAGTCCCACAGGGCCTGAGCGCCACTTGGCAGAGAGTTCACCTTGGAAGGAGCTCAGGCCAAAAAGGACCTGGCTCTGGTTGAGGACAGTGAGATGTCTGTTGGGCCTGGGATCACCAGTCTGTTGTTCGCAGCATTTATTTATTTATTCTATAATAATAATAATAATAAAATTTTATTTATATCCCGCCCTCCCCGCCGAGGCGGCTCAGGGCGGCTAACAACATTTCATAAAATTATACAGAGTTTAAAATCACATTAACTTTAAAACATTCCAGTTAACCAAGTATTATACAGATTTCCAGGTGCTAATTCCATTTATAAATGATAATAGCGGAAGTCACCCAACAGCGGTCTCTCAGCCAGCAAAGGCCATCCTGAAAAGGGTGGTCTTGCAGGCCCTGCGGAACTGGTCAAGGCACCGCAGGGCTCGCACTTCTTCCGGGAGCTGGTTCCATAGGTGTGGAGCTGCGATGGAGAAGGCCCATGTACGGGTGTTTTGGAGTTTGGCCTCCTTTGGTCCAGGGATAGTCAGCTGGTTCTTCCCTGCCGACCTCAGTGCTCTCTGGGGTTCGTATGGGGAGAGACGGTCCCTCAGGTAGGCAGGTCCTCGGCCATATAGGGCTTTAAAGGTAATAACCAGCACTTTGTAATGAACCCGGTAGGTAACTGGCAACCAGTGCAGTTCGCGTAGCCCCAGCTGTATGTGCTCCCACTTCGGGAGCCCCAATATCAGCCTAGCCGCCGCGTTCTGCACCAGCTGCAACCTCCGGGTTCGGCACAGAGGCAGCCCCATGTAGAGGGCATTACAGTAATCCATTCTTGAGGTGACCGTTGCATGGATCACTGTTGCTAGGTCCCGGCGCTCCAGGAAGGGAGCCAACTGCTTTGCTCGCTTCAGATGGAAAAACGCCGACTTAGCAGTGGCTGCTATCTGGGCCTCCATTGATAGTGAAGGCTCCAGAAGAACTCCCAAGCTCTTGACCCGGTGCACCGCTTTCAGAGGCACACCGTCAAAAACTGGGAGAGGTATTTCCCTCCCCAGGGCGCAGCAACCCACGCAAAGGACCTCTGTCTTATTTGGTTTATATCCCGCCCTCCCCGCCGAAGCAGGCTCAGCAGCAGCAGCAGAAGAAGACTGCAGATTTATACCCCTGAGTAAGAGACTCAGAGCAGCTCACAATCTCCTATATCTTTTCCCCCCACAACAGACACCCTGTAAGGTAGGTGGGACTGAGAGGGCTCTCACAGCAGCTGCCCCTTCAAGGACAACTCCTGCAATAGCTATGGCTAACTCAAGGCCATTCCAGCAGCTGTAAGTGGAGGAGTGGGGAATCAAACCCAGTTCTCCCAGATAAGAGTCCACATACTTAACCATTACCCCAAACTGTAGTAAAGCTTTTAAGGGGATGTATCAAAGGAGGCAGTCCCAAAGATACATGGGTCCCAGACTGCTCAAGGCTTTGTAGATCAGTACACACATATACAGACAAAGGGCTCTTTATCTTGATTTGGTTTATTACCAAATTACCAAAACACACACACACCTTAAACAAAGCAGAAGAGGAAACAATGTGGAGAGGGGGATATAGGAGAAAATGAAGTGCCCTACACAAATCTTTGCAGGTTCCCTACCATGCAACGGCAGTACGGCACCGAGCAACTTAGCAAGATTTTTCCCAGGTAGAGGCTACTAGTGGTAGGGAATTGTGTACAACCGAAGAGGGGTGGTGGTAAGGTTAGCTGGTAGGTGAAATGAGAGGAGGCAGGAAAAAGTGAGAGGCTGCAGGGACTGTCAGGGAAAGAGGAAATAGTGCATGTGCGTGGGGAAGGGAATGAGATTCCCTATTCCACAAGTCCTTGCAGGTCCCTGATTTTTTTCATTTCTATATTTCCATTACACTATTACCAGAATTACAAGACTCAAGGGTCAACAAATACAAGTATCTTGAAATATGATCCAGATTTATTAGATGTACCACCCACCAGTTCTACAGCTTATGGAACCCAAGGAAATGGTGCCTAGATCAGAATCAATACTCTACAAAGGACTTCAAGGGTTAGGAAATCCTACTCCTGTACAATCTGATATGGTTTATTAGATTTACAACACATTTTGATGAATTGTTGCTGTACAAATAAAGTGAAGTTGAGAACAATTTGATGTGTGGGGCCTATGCTTTCCCTATATGGATTCTATGTACTTCTTGTCCTATAAGGCTTCCTCTCTTACACCTTTCTTAACTTTTAATGTTTAGCCATTCAAAATATGTGCCATAAGTTACCTCATTTTGTACATCGTTGGCTACATAAGAGAAGCCATGTTGGATCAGGCCAATGGCCCATCCAGTCCAACACTCTGTGTCACACAGTGGCAATTTTTTTATATATATACACACACACCGTGGCTAATAGCAACTGATGGACCTCTGCTCCATATTTTTATCTAAACCACTCTTGAAGGTGGCTATGCTTGTGGCTGCCACCACCTCCTGTGGCAGTGAATTCCACATGTTAATCACCCTTTGGGTGAAGAAGTACTTCCTTTTATCCGTTTTAACCTGTCTGCTCAGCAATTTCATCGAATGCCCACGAGTTCTTGTATTGTGAGAAAGGGAGAAAAGTACTCCTTTCTCTACTTTCTCCATACCATGCAGTATCTTGTACCATGCACAGGGAAGTAGGGGTGTGTGGAAATCAGCAATTGGGTGGTTTTGTAATAATACCATTAGACAAACAGGGGAAGTTTTCTACATACCTGAGGGAAAACTCAAATTTGCAGAAAAATCTGAAACACATTTTGAAAACAACAGCAATACAAAACATTGCTGGTTAACCCCCTCTCCAAATAACAGAAGCAATATCTGTAGCTTTAAGAGATGAATGCCCATTGGAATCTTGCGAGACTCTGTTCTGAGATCTCAATGGCAATTTTGAGGATTGCTAGGCAGTCACAACAATTTTTCCAAGCATTCTAAGGTAGGCACAGGGAGAAACTGAGAAAAGGAAGAAAGATTTAAAAGAAGGAAGGGGAAAGACAAAGGAGAAATTGAAGAGGGAGGAAGATAAAGGAAGTAAGGTGTCTAGGAGTGAAGAAAAGGGGAAAGACTGCCAGAAGGAAGAAAGGAGAGAAAGCTAAATATTAGTGACGCATTAAGGTAGGTTGGTGACTGGATGTGAAAGAGACAAGGGGGCAAGAAAAAGAGAGAGGGTATGGGGAGAGGAAGAGGACGTAATGTGAGGCAGGAAATACAGCAGGAATGTGAAATGCCCCTCATTAATCTTCCTGAGTCCCCCATTTGCCGCTTTGCAAACGTTTTTGCATAAGAATGACGAAAACAAGACCCTACTTTTGGCAGTTGCGACATAAATTTTCATTTCAGACTAGGCTTCCCAATTCCCAGGTCCCAGTGGGGGATCCCCCATTTTGTCAGGCTTCTCCCTGCCCCCAGCCAGCTGGCCGGCGGGGGAAGCCCCACCCCCACAGTCATCCTGTAGTTTTAGAGCTCCTGCAGGTTTAGAAACCTGCAAAGTTTTTAAAATGTGTGCCTTTAAGGCTGAGCAGGAAACAGGAAGGCCTTCATGGGAAAGGATCAGTAACAGTTTCCTCAGAGAATGGCCCCTCCCTTTCTTCTGCTTTCGTTTTCAGAGCGAGTAAAGTGCTGCAGGAACAAGACCCAGTAAGTATTTGTGTGTGTGTGAGAGAGGGAGGGGGCAGGTGATTCCCTGGTTTGGAGGCCCTCTCCCCGCTTTAGAAAGTGTGAGGCGGGAGGGAAATGTCTACTGGGCACTCTATTATTCCCTATGGAGAACGATTCCCATAGGGAATAATGGGGAATTGATCCGTGGGTATTGGGGGCTTTGGGGGGGCTATTTTTTGAGGTAGAGGCACCAAATTTTTAGTGTAGCATTTAGTGCCTCTCCCCAAAATACTCCCCAAGTTTCAAAATGATTGGACCAGGGGGTCCAATTCTATGAGCCCCAAAATATGGTGCCCCTATCCTTCATTATTTCCTATGGAAGAAAGGCACTTGAAAAGGTGTGCTGCCCCTTTAAATGTGATGGCCAGAACTCCCTTGGAGTTCAATTATGCTTGTCACACCCTTGTTCCTGGCTCCACCCCCAAAGTCTCCTGGCTCCGCCCCCAAAGTCCCCAGATATTTCTTGAATTGGACTTGGCAACCCTATTTCAGACTTTTCTGCACCAGTTGCTGCTGTTCTTAGGGGTCAAAAATATATGACAGCATTCAAAACTATCATGGGCAGTTTACAAACTGTAGGATTCTCCAATTCAGTACATAAATTAAATCACAGATTAAGAGTAATTCAGAAGTTCAGTTTCAAAATATACATTTCTTGCCATTATAAGTAAAAGCCCTTCACTAGTTAATGTTAATTTTTAACCTAAAGTCAGTTTCACTATTTTCCCTTGAGAAAGAATGAAGATTTCTTTTTTAATCACTGCACAATTATTCAGCTCTTTCTGTAGTTACATATACTCCTTTTTGTTATGCTTGTCTGTAATTATCTTTTCAAATCATGCCCAGATCCTTTTCTAAACAATATATTCTTAGCCTCATTTCCTATTCACGTCCATATATAGCTTCCTAGTTAGAGCCACATCAGTATTTTATGCATGCTCATGACTCATGATATTAACTTTGATTTGGATCCTTGATAGCAACACAGCCAACATTTCTTTACTTCTGTTTCTTCACATACAATTACTTAGAAACAGTGAGAACACGAATTCAGAAAATCACCACCATCAATCTAGCTAATTATCAATGTGGCCAAATCTGTGGATACTTAGACCCGGAGACTGAAGCCATGAACAGACAAGACAGATCTTTCTACAAACCAGAAAAAAGTCCCAGGATTGAAAAAAAAAAATCTAGAAAGAAAGGACACCAGTGGATTAACACAACCCCTCCAAATAACAGATGCAGAGCTTTAAGAAACTCAGTGACGGTCGTGCTGTTCCAAGCAACCACAACAGCTTGGCTTTATGTCAGTAAAAGGCATATTGATGGGGCAGGGATGTTTCCAGGGTTGTTTTGGCCTTTGTGGATGTTCAACAGAGCCAGGCCTGGCAGCAGCCAATGGGCAACATGTTACCATCTGACTTGCATAACTCATACAGGCCTAGCTGCTCGCTACTGTTCAACCACCCCATGAAAGGTATAGTGGTTAGAATTTCAGACTAGGCTCTGGGAGAGCCCCAGTTCAAATCCCATTTATCCATGGGAATTCTTTGGTCCAGTCACAGGTTCTCAGTTGTCTCACAGGCTTGTTGTGAGGATAAAATGGAGAAGAAAATAATGTAAACTGCTTGGGATCTCCCACTGTGGAGAAAGGTGGGAGATAAAATGAATACATATCAATAAAGCCAAAGATAGATGGGCCGATAAAAGGTAGGTTGGTTGGTGAGTAGGAAAGAAAGAAAGCAGTAGGAAAGCTGAGGATATAGGAGCTGCCAGGAGGAAAGGGAATAGTATAGGGAGGGGGATACAGGAGAAAGTGAGGTGACCCCCTCACATGTTTTTATGGGTTTCCTATAGGGCTGCCAAGTCCCTGGTCCAGGCAGGGGAACCCCCACATTGGGCTGGTGAAGGAACCTCCCTCGATGTCATCGGCGCGATGATGTCACCTGGAAGTGACGTCATCTCGGTGGCGATGTTGCTTGCAGCCGCAATAGGTACATAGAGTTTTCCTGGAAACACCTAGAGTGGCCGTGAGCAATGTCGCTGGAGCAATGATGTCACTTCTGGGTGAATTCCCACACAAGTTCTTGTAGGTCTTCTACCCACGCCTTTCTAATTCAAATTTAGAACCCTAACTGAATAATGAGGTAGATATAACAACCTCCTTTCACTAAGTGAGGCATATTGTTTCAATAAAAGAAGTCTTGCTCTAATAGAAAAAGTTATTAAACTTAGTGGATCATAGAATCCAATCTGATATGCTGTCCACTTGCTTGGATGGTTTTAAAAAAATGTCTAGACAAATCCTCAGAGAATACCTCCACCAGTGAAAATGATTCATGATGATAATTTAGGGTTGCTAGGTCTGTGTTGGAAAATATCTGGAGACTTTGGGGGTGGATCTGGAAGAGGGTGAGGTTTGGGACAATGCCATAGAGTCCACCCTTTAAAGAAGATATTTTCTCCAGGGGAGCTGAACTTTGCCAGCTGGTGATCAGTTGTAAAAGCAGGAGATCTCCAGGCCCCACCTGGAGGCTGGCAACCCTATAGTACAATGAAATCTCCATGTATAGAGATAGTATACTTCTGTATATCAGGTATTGGAGACAGGAAGACCACTGGCATATTGCCATTCATTTGACAATAAAGATAAGATAATAATTAGTACATAATTGAGCTGCAAGTGTTACACATCTGTCTTCATCAACAAGCATCAAAATGGTCCAGCTGTCCTGTACCAGCAAATTTATGTGCTTTGAGAGCCACCTATGGTGTAGTGGTTAAGAGCAGCAGACTATAATCCCGACAACCAGTTTTGATCTCCCACTCCTCCATATGGAGTCATCTGGGTGACCTCAGATCAGTCACAGTTCTCTTAGAGTTCTCTCAGCCCCACCAACCTTACAGGGTATCTGTTGTGGGGAGAGGAAGGGAAGATGATTGTAAGCTGCTTTGAGAGTCCATTGAGTAGTGAAAGGCAGGGTATAACCCTCCCTCCTCAATTCTTAATTTAACAAATATTGCCAAAGGCAAGGGTTTAAACTACTTGCCGGTCATGGCAGAGTAGAAATTTGAATATGAGTCTCCCAGGTTCTAGTCTGACACTCGAACCACTGTAAAAGACTGGTGACCCAAGGATCACTGGTGCAGACTGAAAGAGTGCCCCTTTCTCTATCCATCTCCTGATTCTCTGATGCTTTTGCAAAGACCTATTGAGGTCCTTAGCAGTGGAGAAAAGGGCAGTATCCAGAATTTGGTGGACTCTGCAGCCATTAAAGCTAGTCTTGCCTCGAACCAAACCATCTGTCAAGAGTCCCCAGACTAAGAGCGTTTTCGCACTGACCTTACTCGGGAGCGACATCCCTCTTCACCGCGCAGCGTCTGCGCGGATTTTGCACTAATTGCTCCGCAGAACCTGGAAGAGCCGCAAAGTCCCGCGGCTTTTGCGTCGCAAATGTAAACTGGCCAAAAACCAGTTTACATTTGTGACGCAAAAGCCGCGGGACTTTGCGGCTTTTCCGGGTTCTGCGGAGCGATTAGTGTGAAATCCGCGCAGACGCTGTGCGGTGAAGGGGGACATCGCTCCCGAGTAAGGTCAGTGAGAAAACGCCCTAAGTAAAGCGTACATGAGTTTCAGAACTTTCTTGATAAAATCAAAGCTACTTAAGACTCCTAAAGCTAGAAAATCACTGCAGGAACCACAATTTATAACTTTTGACAAGCGCCCTTTCTTTTCCCCTACTGTTTTCCATGTATGGATTTTGAAATGATGAGGGTATAGAAACAGTCCTTAGAAGATCTTTATTTTATTTTAAGTGGTGGCCAAGCTTCTCTGCGGTTGGAATCATGATGAAAGCTTTTAACAATGTCAGTCTGTTTGCACTGCAGATGTGCTGCCGCCCGTTCTCTCTTTCAAAGGTTTTTGACCGTCATGAAAATCACACTGTGAAGGTGAGCTCTCTGGCTAGAGACTGACAAAACTGAGTAGAAATCTGAGAAGACTGAGGACTGTGGCAAGATGGCCGAGTCAGTCACACTCTGTTATTTATTCTTCTCAGACAGAATAATCTTTTCTACTTCATTATGTTTGGATTTTGAGCTGAAATGACCAGATCAAAGCACACATGCACACCCCTTGCTCACACACAAAGGTTTAGGGGAATAAACCGCCTGCTTTTGAACACAAGAAATTAATGAATGCAGTTTGCTGAATACCTTGCACTGGGGAAAAAATTGCTTTCTCTCGGTAGACTCACTAAAGCCTGATTGAAGAAAAAGGTATTTGGGAGAAGAAGACTAAAGGTGCAGAAGACTAAAGCTGCAGGGGGGCATGTATCAGTTCATCAGGCACCATTTCTCGCTTTGCATTGGGGATTTTTTTAGATTGGTACTGATTTCTGATTAGCATTGCTCCACCCCAAGCTTCTGTTTTCCCCCAGCGCAAGCGATCAATTTCCCACCAGTTGCTCCACAGATGCATTTTGACATGTGGCTCCTTCCAGTTCCCCTCGCAGTTTCTTGAATCCTTAAAAGACAGCATCACAATGCTGCAAGGAGAACTGGAGGGAGTCGCATGTCAAAAACCCACAGAGCAACTGGTGAGAAATTGATCGCTTGCACCAGGGAAAACAGAAGCCTGTGGGCGAAACAATGCTAGTGAGAAATCAGCATAGGACAGATCTGCATTTAAAGACTGTAAGACAGGTGTTGGGAACCTCCGTCCTGAGGGCCGTATGCGGCCCTTGAGGTCACTTGGTGTGGCCCTTGGGGATTGCTGGGCTGAAATGAGCCATGTGGCAGCCTCTCTGGGGACTGGCTGGCCAGCGAGGATCGTGGGGACCAGCCGCACTGTGCAGCAGCCTCCCCAAGGCCAGGCAGGGATCACAGGGCCCAGATATACTGTGCGGCAGCCTCCCTGGGGCCTGGCTGGCCAGCCAGAATTGCCGCAGGGCCTGGAAAAGTTACTGTCACAGTTCAGTTTGCACTTGATTATACCAGATGGTGTGGCCTAATATGCTAATGAGTGTGCGACCTAATATGCTAATAGGGGATGGGGTCTAATATGCTACTGAGTTCCTGCTGGGCTTTTTCTACAAAAAAGCCCTGGACCTATGCATTTGCCTAGGGTGGCGGGTCGTGTGTGTGTGTGCGTGCCAGATTAGGCTCTCCCCACATGACTTCAAATAGAAAAACAATTATTTGCATTAATTTTGCTTCCCTGAATCATTCTTCCTCAGCAGAGCACTGTTTTTTAAGTTGATATTTCTTTATGGCCCGCGGATGATGTTATAAATATCCATATGGCCTTTGGCAGAATAAAGATTCCCCACCCCTGCTGTAAGACAAATACATGTGACTTGAATTGAAGTCTGAACAAGAGATTTTAGTAGAACTCAACCCTCTTCCTTGTATTGGGGTGAGATTAGTTTAAGTAATGGGAAGCAAAGCTAGTGACATGATGTGCAGAGAAAGAGAGCTCTTGTGCTTCTTGGACTACAACCTCTATTACTTTCACTTCAGTGAGGAACAAATCTACCCCCACTTTTAGAAAGAGGGCAAAGTTTGCACTCTTCCTAATAGTGTTCACAAATGTAGACCTTTACTTTTTCTGTAGGCATGAATGACAACTTTTTTTCTCTTAGAGGAAAAAAACTGAAGTGGTTCACTTGGGAACACCAGTGAAATAGGTGTCCTGTAGGCATGAAGGAAGAAAGGCTGAGTGCAGAAGAATATATGCTTTTGAGCTGTTGTGCTGGAGAAGAATCTTGAGAGCCCCTCGGACCACAAGAAGATCAAATCAGTCAGTCCTAACGGAAATCAACCCTGACTGTTCCCTGGAAGGTCAGAGGCTAAAGCTGAAGCTCAAATACTTCGACCACCAAATGAGAAGGGAGCACTCACTGGAGAAGATCCTGATGCTGGGAAAGACAGAAGGCAAAAGAAGAAGGAGATGGCAAAAGATGAGATGGATGGACAGCATTACTGATGTAACTTACATGAATTTGAGCAGACTTTGGAGGATGGTGGAAGACAGGAGGGCCTGGCGTGACTTGGTCCATGGGATCGCAAAGAGTCGGACTCAACTGTGCGACTGAACAACAAAAAGGCATGAATGACAACTTTTTTTTTCTCTTAGAGGAAAGAAACTGAAGTGGTTCACTTGGGAACACCAGTGAAACTTGTTCCCTGCCCACAGTTACCTGATTTCCTATCTGCAGAACACCCCGTTCTAGATTTTGTTACACTGCCATGCCCCATGGCACAGAGTGGTAAAGCAGCAGTACTGCAGTACTGTGGTCTAAACTCTTTGCTCATGACCTGAGTTCGATTCCGGCAGAAACTGGATTCAGGTAGTCGGCCCAAGGTTGACTCAGCCTTCCATCCTTCTGAGGTTGGTAAAATGAGTACCCAGCTTGCTGGGGAGAAAGTGTAAAAGACTGGGGAAGGCAATGGCAAACTATCCTGTAAAAAGTCTTCCGTGAAAACGTTGTGAAAGCAACGTCACCCCAGAGTCAGAAACGACTGGTGCATGCACAGGGGACCTTTCCTTTCCATGCTAGTGTGCACTAGACTATTGGCAGATTGGGATGACAGAATGTCAGGAAGTGCCTTCCATAAAGAAATGTGTGATAACCCCAATCAGATGCTTGGATACAGCCAACTGCTCTTTTCCTATTATAGACATACCAGTGTAATTACATTTAGAAGGTATAGAGTGCCAAAGAGACGAAAATAAAATTGGACATGTAGCTGGTGATTTAATACCACAGATTTTTATCTCTTACTTGTAAAGCCTTTTTTACAGTTGACATTTTGTATTCTCTTGTTCACCTTGAAAGAGAAAACATGGTCACGACTAAATAGCATAAAGTTCATCACATCTGAGCCTCTCTTTGTTTCCGTTTTATGAAGCAGTTTTCATATCTCTGTGTTAATACATGCTCACAAAAAGGGTTCTAGGGAAGGGGAATCTGTACATGAAAGAAGATCCATGTTACTGATGATTAGGGTTACCGCCCAGACTTGGTCTGCTCAATGACTCTGTTGCTCCCTGATCTCACACTATTTGCTAGTGGCCTCAATAGTCTCAGCACTAGCAATTAAGAAGAAGATTGGATTTATACCCCGCGCATCATTACCCGAAGGAGTCTCAAAGGGGCTTACAATCTCCTTTCCCTTCTCTTCCTCACAACAGACACCCTGTGAGGTAGGTGGAGCTGAGACAGCTCTGACAGAAACTGCTCTTGAGAGGAACAGCTCTGTGAGAGCTTGTGACTGATATATCAGCAGGTGCGTGTGAAGGACTGAGGAATCAAACCTGGTTCCCTCAGATAAGAAGAAGATATTGGATTTATATCCTGCCCTCTACTCTGAATTTCAGAATCTTAGAGCGGTCACAATCTCCTTTACCTTCCTCCCCCACAACAGACACCCTGTGAGGTGGGTGGGGCTGAGAGGGCTCTCACAGCAGCTGCCCTTTCAAGGACAACCTCTGCCAGAGCTATGGCTGACCCAAGGCCATGCCAGCAGGTGCAAGTGGAGGAGTGGGGAATCAAACCCGGTTCTCCCAGATAAGAGTCTGCACACTTAACCACTACACCAAACTGGTGTAATGTTCGAGCACTTAGCCACTACACCATTATACTAAGCTTACATCATGAGAACATCATGAACAGCCTGCTGGATCAGACCAGTTTAATAAAGTGATCAACCAGTTGCCCTGGTGGGCCATACAAACAGGACATAGAGGCCAAGGCCTTTCCTCACTGCTGCCTCCCAGCACTGGTATTCAGAGGTTTGCTGCCTCTGCAGATGGTGGCTTCCTTCAGTCACCATGTCTAGTAGCCACTGATGGGCCTGCCCCTCCATGAATCTAATCCCATTTTTAAAACTGTGCTCACAGCTATCACTACCTTCGCAGTTGAACTCTGCAGTTTAATTGCTCATAGAGTAAAGAAGTATTTCCTTTTGTCTGTTTCCTGAACCTATTTCCTAAAAATGTCACTGGTGCCCCTGAGTTCTAGTATTATGGAAGAGGAACAAGAAATCTTCTCACCCATAAATAACCTCTATCGTACCTTCCCTTAGTGATTTAAGAGTGAAAAGTCGCATACTCTCCACCAGAGTTCCCTCTAAGCTGAGTTAGTGTGAGCTAGTTCAATTTTTTAGCCTCCAGCTCACATATTGTTCTTTTAGCACAGGAAAAAGGCCCCAGAGCAAGCTAATGTATGCAGTAGCTCATGAAGCAGAGTTTTTGCTCACAAGACTCCGCAGTTTAGAGGGAGTATTGCTCTCCAGCCTTTCCTCACACAAAAGATGTCAACCCCCTGAATCATCTTGGTTGCTTTCTTCTTTTCTTTTCTCCTGCTCTGCTAATGTCCTTTTTGAGATACAGTGAGGAGAACTGAAAATATTGTTCCAAATGAGGCTGCATCATAGCTTTATACAAGGGCATTATTATACTGGCCATTTTATTTTCAGTCTCTTTGCCCTTTTCACCACTGCTGCTGTACACTGGGTCAACATTTTCATTGAGCTTTCCATTATGTCCCCAAATTCTTTCAGTGTCAATCTTGGCTGGTTCAGACCTCACCAGCATATAAGTAAAATCAGGATTATTTTTGTTCCGATACGCATCACCTTACAATGACCCATGTTGAACTTCATTTGCCGTGTTGTTGCCCACTCATCCAATTTAGAGAGATCCTCCAGTAGCTTTTCACAACCTGCCTTGGTTTTCACCATCTTGAATAATCTGCTATTGTCTGCAAACTTGGCAACAACACTGCTCACCCCCAATTCCAAACCATTCAGCTTTTTGATATTAAGTGCCAACAGCCTGGTTCCCTTTTGGTTTAACTAAAGAACATAAGAGAAGCCATGCTGGATCAGGCCATTGGCCCATCCAGTCCAACACTCTGTGTCACACAGTGGCCAATACATGTGTGTGTGTGTACACACACACACACATATATATTGTGGCTAATAGCCACTGATGGACCTCTGCTCCATATTTTTATCCAATCCCCTCTTAAAGCTGGCTATGCTTGTAGCCGCCCGTTTTTTTAAAAAAAACTGAAACCCGTTTTTAAAACTGAAGCCCATTTAAAAAAAAAAATACAAGTCTAGTGCCTATTGAATCTAAACCCTTGCTGGCATTACTTTCTTATCCATGCTTTGAAACTTCTAATCTGAGTCTCTCTAGCTGGCCCTGCATGTGGAATAGGTAGCAATTCTGAGAACTCTTCCTTGGAGGTCTTGGCCTTTAGTCTTCTGCCTAGTAATCTCCCCCCCCCACACACACACATACACAGGAACCACAACATAAATAATTGGTGTCACTGTGACTCCTCCTCTATACTAGCTATCCACATATCTAAACAGGGTGTGAGGTCTGCAACCTTTGCACCGTGCAGGCAACTCACCATGTGGTGAAAATGCCCCTCACAGACCCCACCATCTATAGTCCCAGTGACTGGATGCCATTATAAACACAAGCAGGCTGAATTCTATGAAAGTGCAAGGACATTAATCCCCAAAGCTGAACCCCCTTCCCCAGTTTTTGTTACATAAAAGTCCAAATTTTGACCTTGAATGTTTCAAGCAGTATTACTCCTCCTTGGAGAATCCATCCATTAGAACGTGATTTGGGCTCTGTCCCTTTTTCTTCACGCTCATGTTATGAACACCATACTAAAGTAAACTCTACTTTTTTCTGTTATGTCCTAATTAAGCACTAAAATAAAACACTTATTGATTTTGTTCCAGCCCATCTAGCTGGTGGCTGAGTAGAATAAAAGAATGAGCATTCTCTTGCCTTTACTTTAATTGATCAGAGAACCAAAGAGCAGGCAAAGATTTCCTTCTACTCAAAGGAAAATACTTTCCTGACACCAGTTATAAAACAGAAGAAGAAGAAGAAGATATTAGGTTTATATCCCACCCTCCACTCTGAATCTCAGAGCGGTCACAATCTCCTTTACCTTCCTCCCCCACAACAGAAACCCTGTAGGTGGAGCTGAGAGAACTCTCACAGAAGCTGCCCTTTCAAGGACAACTCTTGCAATAGCCATTCCAGCAGCTGCAAGTGGAGGAGTGGGGAATCAAACCCCGTTCTCCCAGATAAGAGTCTGTGCACTTAACCATTAATTAAAACACACCTCTCTTTATGGTGCATTTCAGCCCTACCTATATTAAAAAAAAAAAACCCCACCAAACCCTCATGCTTACAGATTTTTCTAGCATCTTAATAAGTATCACATATAAGCTGCCTTCCTCTGCACAATAATCTGATGGGTCATTGGAGGGTCCATATATTGTAGGGATATGGTGAAGGAGTGCCCAATGAATCTCCTTCCATTGGAGTCGTTATTAATGGAGGCAAAACCGCTTTGAGTCATGGGTACGGGGAGGTTTTGCTTCATCTATAGCAGTGTTCCTACAGGAATAATTGGCAGCCTTGCAGACCTTTAGGGAAAAGTAAAGGAACTGCTTGGGGCTGCAAGAGAGGTAGAAGCCATTCATAGACACTTCAGAGTTTTTGCATTTGTTGTTAGAGTTTTCCTATGTGTTACCTACAGCAGCCTCCTTACTTGCTCTGTGGCCCCTTTTCATTTTTGTGGGAGAAAGTAAATGGACTGCGGTGAGGGCTACAGGACAGAAGTCATGATTATCAATGCCTGAAAAAAAAAAAATGCCCCATGCGTCTGATTTCAGTCTATTTTCCTCGCTCTGTAAAAGTCAATAAGGAACTAAAGAAAAATGAAGCTGTTCGCATCTGCATAATAAAACAAAAACCCAACAGCATCTTAAAGACTAATAACATTGATTTCAATATGAGCTTTCATAGGTCACATCATTAAAAGGAGTAAAGGTAGAGAAAGCCTAAGGTTTTTACTTTTACTGCTTCTTTCGTTCCCTTACCTTGCAGAATTTACACTTGAAAAATTCATGGCATAATTCACATCAAGCCTCTCTGCCTTGGCTCCTCCCCCTTCCCCCGGAGGAAAGGTGGAATAGTTAACTTTCCTATCCCGTACTAAACCACAACAATCAATGCAGCCAATCCTATACTAAAAAAGAACCAATGCAGCCAATTCCTGCATCAGAGCAATGTCATAGTGAATCCCTATTTTACCAGTATTGATAGCCTCTGAAGTTGGCTTTATGCATAACCAAACACAACATATACATGCTCTGGATCTTTAAAATGTACCAAATTGAATGAAATACTGTAGGAAAAAAGGTGTCTGAGAAAGGGATTCCACCCCCAGAAACACTAGAATCTGGCACAGAAAGAAGTCTAAGAGGAACAGTGTGCCACAGTAATCAGAGCACTGAACTAGGGTCCATGCTCAACTCTATGCTCAACCTAAACTCATTAATCTTGGACTGGTCATTCTCTTTCAGCCTAACCTAACTACCAACATTGTCTGGCTAGCCAATGAAGGAAGAGTCAACAACATTGCCCTGAGGGTTCAAAAAAATGTAAAAAGCCCTGAGTTATTTGGAAGGATGGAAGATAGTTAATGGAATATGAAGAGGCTTTGGCAGTTGTGCATCTGTTGTTTCAATGGGGGAAAATACCAGGACCTGAAAGCGATTGTGGTACAGCCCATCATACTATTTTCCATCTGTCACAGGAATGTGAGAGTTGTGCTTTCCAGGGAGATTTGATGGAGCTCTTGAATTCTCTCCAGCTGCAATTGAGTGAACTGAAAAATTAGATATTAGTATTTAGGGGGATTACTATCAAGAAACTGGGCACTCCAAAGGGATGTGTTGAGGCTGGGTGAGTGGGCGTCAACATGGCAAATGAAGTTCAACATGGCCAACTGCAAAGTGATCCACATTGGGGCCAAAAAACCTAAGTTGATGGATTCAGCCCAGCAGGAACTCATTTGCTTATTAGGCAACACCCCTTTACATCAAGCCAGCCAGAACTGCATTCCTGGTTTCTTGGTTCTTTTAAAAACATTGGGTTGGGCTTTGTTTCAGCTTCTAGGCCTGAAAATGAGATGCAAAGCAGATGGAAAAAAACTGTGCTTCTGCTGGGAAGAGTCAGCAAGCTCACCTCATGACGTAACAGCCCTTGCGCAAGGAGTAATTTGCCTCCCTGTTCTAAGTCTAGAACTATGGCACCTTTGCAACCAAATAATCACATTTCATTTAATTAAGAGTCATGATTTACACTTGCTAGAGCTGGGAGGACGAAGCTGCAGACTACCCTACCAGTTCATCTTAGTCAGACTCTCTTTTGGGTCATGTGCCTAGTAACAGGCTCACCTCATCAACTGGCATCACCAGCCAGAGATCTGATTGGTCTAAGGGCCCCAGACCACATTGGATCTTTAGTCATCAAAAAGTTAATTTATATGGCTCTTGAGTGAGGCTGTCCTTTGGGAAGCTACCATGCCTTAGTTCTTAGTGGCAACATCAGAACCATCTCGAATGTTTGCTTGCTATGGGCCTGACATTCTGCCTGCTGAATGCTTACTCTGTCCAGAGTAGACTTTTGATTGCTGAATATCTTCAGCTAAGAAGTCTCCTGAATTTAGTTTTGTTATTTTGATTCCTCATCACTAATGTTCCTTTTTAAATATTCTCGCACACTTTTAATAAATTATTTTAAATCACATTTGTGGTGTTTTGTGCTTCAGGTGACTTCAATCCTAATTCCAGACTTAGACCAAGTGCTCACCTACCAAGTTAATTGTTTTGTGGAAACTCTTTCTGCAAGTGGCCTACTTTGCAGGGTTGACTTTCTTGTTTACTCCCAGAAAGGTTAGAAGCTTGCCCCTTGGCTTCTGGCAGTCAAAGGAACTGGTGGCAGATAATAAGACTGGTGTGTGTGAGGACTCACACACCCAGGGTTTTGTAACTTTGTGTTTTGCGGACCCTTACCTACAATCCCTTGAACTAAGGGGTTGTTGGCAATTACCCAATTGGTCTGCATACCTGTGCTATCAATTTGGTTTCATATATATCCTGTGTGTAACTCTGCCATACAATAAATAAATAACTCACTCATTCACTCTTTGGAGAGAAGGACTCTTGTGGACCAAAAACTGGCTAATTAACAGGAAACAGAGAGTGAGTATAAATGGGGAATTTTCACAGTGGAGGGTGGTAAGCAGTGGGGTACCCCAGGGCTCCGTACTGGGTCCAGTGCTTTTTAACTAGTTCACTAATGATTTAGAGTTGGGAGTAAGCAGCAAAGTGGCTAAGTTTGTGGATGACACTAAATTGTTCAGGGTTTTGAGAACCAGAGAGGATTGTGAGGCACTCCAAAGGGATCTGTCAAGGCTTGGCGAGTGGGCGTCAACATGGCAAATGACCAAGTGCAAAGTAATGCACATTGGGGGGGAAAATCCAAACTGTAAATACAAGTTGATGGGGTCCAAACTGGTGGAGACTGATCAAGAGAGAGAGTCATAGTAGATAACTCACTGAAAATGTTGAGACAGTGTGTGACTGCAATAAAAAAAGGCCAATGCTATGCTGGGGATTAAAAGGAGTAAAGGTAGAGAAAGCCTAAGGTTTTTAGTTTTACTGCTTCTTTCGTTCCCTTACCTTGGAGAATTTACACTTGAAAAATTCATGGCATAATTCACATCAAGCCTCTCTGCCTTGGCTCCTCCCCCTTCCCCCGGAGGAAAGGTGGAACTGAAAACAAATCAGCCAGTATCATAATGCCCCTATATAAACAGATGGTACAGCCTCATTTGAAGTACTGTGTACAATTCTGGTCACCACACCTCAAAAAAGATATTATAGCATTGGAAAAAGTGCAGAAAAGGGCAATCAGAATGATTAAAGAGTTGGAACACTTTCCCTATGAAGAGAGTAATTTCCCCCCTTTCTCACAATACAAGAACTTGTGGACACTCAATGAAATTGCTGAGTAGTTAGGTTAAAACAGATAAAAGAAAGTACTTCTTCACCCAAAGAGTGATTAACACATGGAATTCACTGCCACAGGAGGTAGTGGCAGCTCAAGTGGGGATTGGATAAATATATGGAGCAGAGGTCCATCAGTGGATATTAGCCACAGGGTATAGATGGAACTCTGTCTGGGGCAGTGATGCTCTGTATTCTTGGTGCTTGGGCGGGGGGGGGCAACAGTGGAAGGACTTCTAGTGTCCTGGCCCCACTGGTGGACCTCCTGGTGGCATCTGGGTTTTTGGCCACTGTGTGACAGAGTGTTAGACTGGAGAGGCCACTGGCTTGATCCAACATGGCTTCTCTTATATTCTTATGTAAGGCACAATACAAATGCAGTAGATAGATAAACAAGATTAGGCTTCAGCAAGCTACCATCTCTAAGCTACAATCTCATCCACTCAGCAGACTGGAAATATGGGAACAATAATAACAATGGACCTTATAAAGTTCTATAAAGGGTCACTAAGGTAATGCATTTTAAATGCTTTGAACACTCTTATAAATGCCATACATTACTTCTAATGGGTCTGCCCCAGTGTCAACTGGAGGGCAAATGGCCAAGTGAAGAGCAAATGATTTACTGTAAGGGGTATGTTGGAGTTTATTAAGGGCAATTTGCAGCAAATTTATATTTCAGCGTTTGGTCTGAATAGACAGCTTTCTTTGCCGGTTCTGTAACTTGCTCCAGGCATGCTTGAGGCTCAGATGTCTACTGAAACCCACAGGGAAATGAACTTGTGGTCACACCACACTCAACAAATAAAATGAATGGGGGTCGCCAGGCAGCAAAGTAGTATTCCTCACAACTTAAGGCCAAAAGAACTCTTTACACAGATCTTTTTTTGTGTTTTAGTTCACATTTCTACCTAAAAGTCACTTGTTACAAAACACTGGCAGCCCTGTCCTTTTACTACTTCTCAGATTCATAATTAAAAGGCAGTAAGGGACCACATATTCATATCACAGAGGGGGATTGTCAATGCCACAGGCAATGGACAGGAAGGCCGATAACAAGCTGAATAGTTACAGAGCTGCCAGCCTCCAGGTGGGGCCTAGAGATCTTCGGCTTTTACAACTGATCTCCAGCTGGCAGAGATCAGCTCCCCTGGATAAAACGGCAGCTTCGAAGGGTGAACTCTATGGCATTGAACTTTCAGATTCTCAGAGAGCCAGTTTGGTGAAGTGGTTAAGTGCGTGGACTCTTATCTGGGAGAACCGGGTTTAATTCCCCACTCCTCCACTTGCACCTGCTGGAATGGCCTTGGGTTAGCCATAAATATCGCAGGAGATCAGTGAGCTGCAGTGGGAGGGAGTTCTGGTGTAGTGGTTAAGTGTGCGGACTCTTATCTGGGAGAACCGCGTTTGATTCCCCACTCCTCCACTTGCACCTGCTGGAATGGCCTTGGGTTAGCCATAGCTATCGCAGGAGTTGTCCTTGAAAGGGCAGCTGCTGTGAGAGCCCTCTCAGCTCTACCCACCTCACAGGGTGTCTGTTCTGGGGGGAGAAGATATAGGAGATTGTAAGCCACTCTGAGTCTCTGATTCAGAGAGAAGGGTGGGGTATAAATCTGCAGTCTTCTTCTTCTTCATTGTAGCATGCTGAGGCCCCTCCTCTCTGCAAACCCCACCCGCCCCGAAGTCTCCAGGTATTCTCCAACACAGACCTGACAACCCTAGCAGAATACCAGAATACCATATCCACCATTAAAACAACTAGGTTAAACATAACTAAACTCTTCTGGTACAAAAAAAAAAAAAGCGGGGGGGGGGAATTATATGTGAGTTTTGGCTTTTATCTGTGTGGCATTTGGTAGTGATTACTATGGTCCTAACATCATTATTTCCTAACTCCCTTGCTAAGGATAGGCAATGCACTTCTGAACCCTGAACATGGTCCACAGGGAAAGGATGCTCTTGCTTGTTAGTTTCTCAGAGACATCTGACTTGTTAGCTGCTGTAACAAGAGCACGGGTCTAGATGGAATTTGCTTCCATTCCAAAGGAGGCTTTCCTTTTTTGTGTGTGTTTATTTTATTTAAAGCGTACTGCTTGAACCATTGCTTAAGGCTCATGGGCAAGTAGCACATAAAATTACGGCACAACTGAAAATGTCAAGCTGAACTCTAATTAGTATAGCTAAAATTTCTTACCATTGTTTGCTAAAACCTGGCTTTCTGAAAACCAGCCAAAATTAAAAGCAGACTTGGTTTTCTGAATGTTGCTCAGATCAGTCATGTGGGTGCTGATATTTCTGCAGTTGCTCCCAAGGGGTTACATCTAGACTGAACTGGCAGTTCCCATTGATTCCCCATTCCTGCTGCAGAACTGCCACCCATCACTCTTCAGGGTCCTCCTGGAGCAGCATTTTGTGGAGATCAGTGAGCTGCAGTGGGAGGGAGTTCTGGTGTAGTGGTTAAGTGTGCGGATTCTTATCTGGGAGAACCGCGTTTGATTCCCCACTCCTCCACTTGCACCTGCTAGCATGGTCTTGGGTCAGCCATAGCTCTGGCAAAGGTTGTCCTTGAAAGGGCAGCTGCTGTGAGAGCCCTCTCCAGCCCCACCCACCTCACAGGGTGTCTGTTGTGGGGGGAGAAGATATAGGAGATTGTGAGCCGCTCTGAGTTTCTGATTCAGAGAAAAGGGTGGGGTATAAATCTGCAGTCTTCTTCTACTACTGGAAAATTTTGTCTGGATCCAACCCATAAAGTCTTATGCCTGCATATCTTTTGAAATTTCATTTTCCATAACGCACAAACAGTGGACTTTCCTAGAAACTAAACATTTTTGTATGATATGTACCTTATAGGGATATGCCACATAAGTAAAATCCTTCACCTATACCCAGGACTGTGTGTGAACACCTACAGATTAACAACATTCCATGTAAGGAAGCTTTCCTCACATGTCAAAGGGATGACAATGTTGGGATTTCTAAGTCACCACTGGAATAAAACTATATGGTTGGAAGGCTACTGCTAACAGCAGCATTTTCCAGACTGCAGCTGCCTTCTGGATTTTCATCGATGTTGTGGTGTTTCCGATGATTGTGCTATTGGTGTGATCATTGCACATTTACATGTTTTCTTCATTTTTTTCCCTCGGTGTTCCCTTTGTTCACATTCACATTGTGATTTGGTTTTCTGCTTTTGCCCTTCTTTTTCTGCACATCTGCTGAAGCACTGCAGCATTTCGATAGCCTCAAGGAGGCTGAGGAATCTCCTTGCAAGTACATTCTCCGCCCACCACGCCAAACCTGAGAGTTGTACCTGATGTATGTGTCTCACCCTTATCAGTTATCTCTTTTCCCGTGTTTGTGCATTCTCTCATTGGCTTCCCCCATTTTTAAATTCCTTTATCTGACCTCCATCAGATACACAGCTCACAACAGCTTCTTTTATTTGATTGCATGTTTTTTACACTAGTTGCACACACTGCAAAGTGTATCAGAAATGGCACCCAGGGATGTGCTAGAATTTGAGTGTGAATGAATGATAAGGAAGGCTACTAGTGACCGGCGTCCCAATGGGACCAACCATTTGTTTAAGTGCAGGCACCCTCCAGTGCTGAAACACTAAAATGCTGGTATTAACTTTTTTTTAAAAAAAATCGACCTTTCTGGGCAGGTTTGAACAGCACACCAGAAGGTGAGAAAAATGTTCAGATTCTAAGCAAAAGGCTATCTTGTGAATTAATTCCACAATGGGTGGGTGGGGGGGATGGGAAAACCTAGTTTAGGAAAGAACAGATAACAAAAAGGAAAAACTGGGATAGCATGGAGATGTTAACAAAGTTGCCTGGACACAAGGGGGTGGGGGGGGGGAAAGTAACATAGGAGAATGAAAATAGAACATTAAGGTAATCTGGAAAAGACCAGTGTCTCTCACTGACAGTACAGTATAGTTGCTCTGGTGCTTTGTCTTTCATGTTCTCCTGCAAGAGTTACAGACACCACATGTATAGCAATGATAAAATACTGCCTGCTACAAATACTGAGGCTTAGGAGACTGGAGGGACAACTTGTCTTTTTCTAGATGAGACCCAGAGAAACCAGAACGCTAGTATAGCATCCAACTTTTTTTTTTAAAAAAAAGGATGTATGGGGATATGATTTTACACCTGCTTAATGAGGTGCAAATTGCTAAGGATTAAAGGGGATTAAAGGAGCTAGGGTTGTTTTATAGCACAGTGGAATGACCTACCATCAGAGATTTAATCCACACAGCGTGACAGAACCCACTTTCTTGAGAGGTCAGCAGCCAGGCCTCAGAAAAAAAAGACAGCCATATGCTGCTAAGCAGAAGGAATAACTGGTTTGTACTCCATGACTTAAGGTGCACCTGAGTCTTGTGCCACTTTATAAGAAGAGCAGACTATGTATTCAAAATTTCGAGTCTCTTATATGTAATGCACTTAATGTGGCATCGGCATACATTCCTGAACACTCCTCCATTGTGTCAAGTTGCGGCTGAGATTCCCTTCCTCTTTTGACTCCAACTGCCCATCAATATGGTTATCAAAACCATTAGAGAAGGTAGGAAGCTGCCAAGCACCCCTGTGCTGTGTCTGGATCCAGCTCAAGCTGAGAACTGCCCTTCCTCCTGTTTCCATCTGCCATAAAGAAGGATCACCAGGGACAACAGCAAAGCACTTCATGGCACCTGGATCCATCTCAGTCAAGAATCTCCCCTCCTAGGAAAAAATTTAAAATTACCAAAATGTGAGATGCTTTGGATACTGATTTTTGGCTGCAAAAATTGGATTAAAATGGGGGGGGGGGGGCGGGAGAGCAGGCAATGTCAACCATCTCTGGCCTTTGAAAACCCCAAGGGGTCGCCTACAGCTGTGATACACACACACACACAATAATGCTAATAACCACTACTTCTTCCAAGAAGCATTTGGTTTTCATTCTTACTTAAGAAAACAAATTTATTTCCTCAACTTCAAAGTATTTCATAGTGAATAATATACAGAACCACTTCAAACTGGTGGAGAGCCAGTTTGGTGTAGTGGTTAAGTGTGTGGACTCTTATCTGGGAGAACTGGGTTTGATTCCCCACTTCTCCACATACAGCTGCTGGAATGGCCTTGGGTTAGCCATAGCTATCGCAGGAGTTGTCCTTGAAAGGACAGCTGCTGTGGGAGCCCTCTGAGCCCCACCCACCTCACAGGGTGTCTGTTGGGGGAGAGAAGATATAGGAGATTGTAAACTGCTCTGTGTCTCTGATTCAGAGAGAAGGGCAGGGTATAAATTTGCAGTCTTCTTCTTCATGGATTTTTCAACCCACCATTTTTTTAAAAATTATGCAGCATTTAACGGGCTTAAACATGGCAGTGAGTTTTGAATCTCATGAGATGATTATCTCCTTCCCTCAGTACAATCCTAAACAGAGTCACACCCTTCTAAATTCAGTGTAGTTATTAGGTTTAGGAGGGAGTATATTTTGAAACAGAAAGGAGCAGCGAAACACTATAGTTGGAGGACTGGTTACCTTTGGTAATTATTCTCCCCACTGCTTCTTTTCAGTTGTGCATTATAATATTTCTACATAAATTGGTACAGAAAGGAAAAAAGAGAAGGAATGTGCAGTCTCAAAAGAAAACAACAACAATGCTGCATTATGCAAACACTGCTCCCAAGTTTTTATTTAATGTAATATTCTAGACTATAAAAAAATACACAGGGCATAAATAGAAAGCACCGCAATCCTTTCTGCCTTTCACATTGTGTAATTGTATGCCAGAAGAGTTGGCTGTTTTGGATGGGGGGGCATGACTCAGTGGTAGAGCATCTGCTTGTTATGCTGAGGTCCCAGGTTCAATCACCAGCACCTCTAGGTGAAAGGACCAGGTAGTAGGTGATGTAAAAGACCTCTGCCTGAGACTCTGGAGAGCTCCTGCCAGTCTGAATAGACAATACTCACCTTGATGGACTGATGGCCTGATTCAGCATAACACAAGTTAATGCGTTCATGTGGATGCTTCTCTTTTTGCACTAGCTCTGTTTCTGCCACTATTAACTATTTGTTGCTCTCATAAACAAATATCAAAGAGGATTTTTTTAAAAAGTTAGAACTTGTCTTTTGACAACAAACAGGTTATATTATTGAATCACAGATCTGACATGAGTGGTTTGCCTATCTCTACAATCATCTTTAAAAGTGGACATCTTTTACCTAAAGCATCCCTTATTATATGCCCATCTAATTATTTCATGGAAATCTCCAAAAAAAGAACCCAGTCTTCAAAGCCTCTCTAAGAATTCTGACCCACTCTTGTAGGTAAGGAGTTTTTCTTAATGCTTAACCTAAATCTGTCTTTCAGTAGCTGAAACCTAAATTTAACAAGGGTTATAATCCTGTGCGAATATTTCCTGGGCTCCTTAAAGCTAGGAATATATACTGAGTACCAATATGGATAAGACTATGGCAGATTACCTTGAAAATGTATAAGAGTTTTACACATCCATGCAATATTATACATGTTCAATGAAACCTCAGTAGAGTTGGGGTTTGTTTTTTTTTTGCTTTGCATCCCAAAGATACTTTCTTAGATCATTAACCAAAATTAGCTATCTATGCTACCAGAACACAAACACATCCAAAGCTATAAGCATCTCCTCTTTGTTCAAGCAATGTGTATGATAACCTAAAAATAGCCACATAGATTTGGTTTACTTTTTGAATGCCTGTTCTCAGGCTGAAGTAAAAGCCTGGAGGCCAAATTTTAAGTTCCTAAAAATAGCACTAGAACCAGAACGGCATGCAGAACACCAAGTATAACAGCATGGACAACAACAGAGAATTACTTCTCACAGTAATGTCTGCTAGAGGAAACCCTAACTGTGCACCTGTCTATTAATGCTTGCTTTAAATCTTCTTTATAGCAGAAAAGCTACCATTTCTATTCACTGCATTTCAATGATCTGTCCAGTAACTCTTCTACATAAAACAGAATATTTGGGGTCATTGCTTATTTGACAGAGATCCCTTCCCCTACAAAATAAAAAAAGGGCTAATAACAGAATGAAGTTCAAAACAAAACAAGAGGTCCTGCATTATTTATATTCCATTTTCCTCTCTTTTATTTCCTCATTAATTTCTCTCTTTTCATTTCAAGGGATTAAATGCGGAGCAAATGATCAGCAGTCAATGTGGCATGTCTCTTCTCTGGCTTTAGCTCATATAGTAGGCCTGACAAATTGGCTCTGATTACAACACTTTTTATAGCTCATATTATCTTTCCCAGCTATAAAACAAAAGGCCTTTAGGAAAGTGGCATCTCTTGTCTTCCCATGCCTTGAAATGTAAAATATTAAACTGCAGCGTTAAGCAGCCATACTGACTTATTACACACACACACACACTATACAGGCTGACTAGATTCAGAATTTCAGATGGTAGGTAACATCAGGTTGAATCCTTGACAGTTCCCCACTTCCCCCACAAAGGCTGATTTCCCACTCACTTTGCTTCAGTCTCATTGCTCCTTTTCCCTGCAGGTCTGCTGCTGGATTTTGCACAAGCTGCCCCGAGCTGGTGAGATGCCCCGCCTGTTTTCAAGTTCCCTCTGCAGCAGACAGAAACCGGTTTTCAGAGGATCCTGTCTGCTGCGGAGAGAACTTGAAGAGAGGTGGAGCGACTCGCTGGTCCTGGGAAGTTTGTGCGAAATCCAGCAGCAGCCCCGTGGAGAAGAGGAGAGTGAGAGCAGTGTAAGTTTAGTGGGAAATCGGTGTCAGTTTTCCCCAGTTCTCCTCCTTAATTCAGCCCCTGCCCTATATGGCTTTTTTCAGTATTTCCCATCATAGCTAGGTACCTTTTCACCAGTACCAAAAAATGGTTAGATCCACCACTAAATGTATGTATCAAGTACACTTTTTTATTCGCCTATCACTGTTATGTACTAGGGAGTTCCCCCAACCAGAGTGTTGCTGTGCAATGTCCCCCAGCATAATGATGTCACTTATGGGTGACATCATTGGAGATGTTGCATGACAATGTCTACTTCTGGGGGTGGGGGTCTCCTCTGCTGACCAGCAGCGGGCCAAAGCCCCCAAAAGTGGGGGGGACCCTCACCGGGGCCTGGGGGCCTGGCAACTTTAGACTACCCTGACCTGGATGGCCTGGCTAGCCTAATCTCATCAGATCTCAGAAGCTAAGAAGGGTTGGCCTTGGTTACTGTTTCACTGAGAGACCGACCACCAAGGAAGTTCAGGATTGCAATGCAGAGGCAGGCAATGACAGACCACCTCTGAACATCTTAGGGTTGCCAAGTCCAATTCAAGAAATATCTGGGGACTTTGGGGGTGGAGCCAGGAGACATTGGGGCGGAGCCAGGAGCAAGGGTGTGACAAGCATAATTGAACTCCAAGGGAGTTCTGGCCGTCACATTTAAAGGGACAGCACACCTTTTAAAATGCCTTCCTTCCATAGGAAATAATTAAGGATAGGGGCACCCTCTTTTGGGGCTCATAGAATTGGACCCCCTGGTCCAATCCTTTTGAGACTTGGAACGTATTTGGGGGAGAGGCACTAGATGCTATACTGAAAATTTGGCACCTCTACCTCAAAAAACAGCCCCCCCAGAGCCCCCGATACCCACAGATCAATTCCCCATCATTCCCTATGGGAATCTTTTGTGGAGGTGCATAATGGCTGTGGGGGTGGGGCTTCCCCCGCTGGCCAGCTGGCTGGGGGAGGGGGGAAGCCTGTAAAATCAGAGGATCCCCCGCTGGGACCTGGGGATTGGGAAGCCTGGAACATCTCTTGCCTTGAAAACTCCACAAAGTCACCATAAGTCAGTTGTAACTTGACAGTATATATATATATATATATATATATATATATATATATATATATATATATATATATATATATATATATATATATATATATCTCCTAAAATGTATACCTTTTTTTTCTTTTTGAGTCATTTTTGCTTTTTTTAAAATTACAGCATGCTAACATGTACAGTATCAGTAGGTTGGATACAAACTAAATTTTCCTTTATCAGAACAGATTTCCTGCTTTTCTCTGCAGCCCACTGATCTCCACAAAATGCTGTTCTGGGAGATAGGGGTCCCTGAGAAATGGCAAGAGGGAGGCCTGCTGCAGAAAGTGGAATTGCCAGGGTGGTTTGGATTCAACCCATAATCCTGAAGCCACTGCAAAGTCAGTGTGGCATAGTCATTAGGGTGTTGGACAAGGAATTGTAGAGACCTGGGTTCTATTCCTCACTTTGCTCTGGAGTTCACTGAGTGACCTTGGACAAGTCATTCTCTTTCAGTACCTCACAGTGCTGTTGTCAAAATAAAATGGAGGTGGGGATAGCTCCTTGGTGGTAGGATGGGGTAGATTAGAAATATATTAAATGAATGATAAATAAATGGAGGAATCTTCTGTCTCAGGCAAATGTTTGAATGTGCATAACATTTTTGTGCATATAGAAGGAATCCAAATGTCACATCTCCCACATGTAGCCTGAAGTGGTAGACTTTAGCACTAGATACATAATTGTAATTTTTTTTTCATACAGTGGGCTTTAATCAGCCCTTTGAAAGGGTCTTACTGTGCCAACAGAAGAAAGGTGGCTTATTTCAATTTAAAAAAATTAAGAGATAACTAAAATATTTGAGATCAATACCTTGATTTAGCTCTACTGCCTATCTGCTGATGGGAATGTGTAGATGAGATAATATCTTATTCTCCCTTTATTTATTTTGGTGACATTTCACTTTCCAAAATTACCACATACCAAAAAGCAGCTCCCACCTCCATTTGCAAAAACACCCACTTTAAGCGCACAGAAGTCAGGAAATTCGAAATTAGGATTTGACTACTGAGCTTAACTCCTACATACGGCAGCAATGTACTACAATATTAGACTTAATAAATAGAGTACAGTAATAGAAAACAATAGTAAAAGCTCATTTTGCCTGGAAAATATGACTTATGGCCCCTTAATTTCTGCTTTCAAAAACATATCATTTCATTCGTAGGGCTGTTTTTGTGTTTATATTTGTATCAAAATAATACAAGCAAAACAGAAATATTATGCCAATCCATGGCATGAAGCCCGTTATAACACACAGTCATCATGAAAACTAAGAAGGTGATACTTGGTATTTTCACTCTACTAAGATCGTTTGGCGAATCCTGCTCCCCTCCAGCATTGTGTTTTGGTAACTGTAACAAACAGCCAGGATCTCCTTCCCTTTATGAGCCTTGCTTTGTAAAGAGAACAGGAGATTTGAAGTGATAACTTTGAAAGAAAGGCCCAAGCTCCTTATTCCATTGTGCCCGTGTTAGGATTACCAATTCTCCAGGTGGTAGCTGGAGATTTCCCGGGATTACAACTGATTTTCAGGCAACAGAGATCAGTTCACCTGAAGAAAATGGCCCCTTTGGAGGAGGGACTCTATGGCATTATACCCCATTGAAGTCCCTTGCCTCCCCAAACTCTGCCCTCTTCTGGTTCCATTCCCAAAATCTCCAGGTATTTCTAGGGTTGCCAATCCCCAGGTGGGGGCAGGGGATCCCCTGGATTGGAGGCCCTCCCCCCGCTTCAGGGTCATCAGAAAGCGGGAGGAAGGGAGGGAAATGTCTGCTGGGAACTCTATCATTCCCTATGGGGACTTATTCCCATAGGAAATAGTGGAGAATTGATCCACGGGTATCTGGGGCTCTGGAAGGGCTGTCTTTTGAGGTAGAGGCACCAAATTTCCAGCATAGCATCCAGTGCCTCTCCCCAAAATACCCCCCACGTTTCAAAAGGATTGGACGAGGGAGTCCAATTCTATGAGCCCCAAAAGAAGGTGCCCCTATCCTTCATTATTTCCTATGGAAGTAAGGCATTTAAAAGGTGTGCGGTCCCTTTTATATGTGATGGCCAGGACTCCCTTTGGAGTTCAGTTCTGCTTGTCACACGCTTGCTCCTGGCTCCACCCCCAAAGTCTTCAGATATTTCTTGAATTGGACTTGGCAACCCTAGGTATTTCCCAACCCAGAACTGGCTACCCTAGCCACTGCGGCAGCTTGCAAGCATGAGAGGAACTGGCTGGCTTGATCTATGCTCTACTGCAGAGGGACTAATGCAAATGGCCAGAGACTAACTCTACAGTTTCTAGACCTTGAGGGATTAAGTGATACAGGAAACTAGTATGCAACAAGGGTGACAGAACAGGACTGCGATCTGGGAGAGCCAGTTGTGCATCCTCATTATGCCATGGAAGCCTGCTGAGTGACCTTGGGCTAGTCACACCTTGTCAGCCTAACCTACCTCACAGCTGGGCTTATTTATTTATTTTATTCAATTTATATCCCGTCCTCCCCACGAGGCAGGCTCAGGGCAGCTTACACAACCATGTAAATACATAGATCAGGAACCAAAATACATTTTGAGCAGGAACGCACAGGAACACAGTTCCAGCTGGCTTTGCATCATGGGTGTGGTCTAATATGCAAATGAGTTCCTGCTGGTTTTTTTCCTATAAAAAAAGTCATGCCTCACAGGTTTCTATGAAGATAAAATGGAGGTATGGGGAACTACATAAGCTGCTTGAAGACACCATTGAAAAGAAAGGTGGGATATAAACAACATAAACTAATAAATGAGATGACAATCTTTAATCCAAGTTGTAATGTTACTAATATTAACTCCAACTTGACTCAGACAAAATCCGGCAAACTTGTAATGATCCACTTCACCCCCCCCCCCCCTCAACCTTTTTGAGACAGCAGGCAATGCTGGAATCTTGACATAGGGTGGTTGGAACAACCACAAAATGGCTATCTCAAGAGACAGAGCCAACCACAAGATGTCGGGCGGTGAGATTCCACAAAATATTCAATGTTTCTGGCAGAAGCTGTGTTTAACAGGATGTCTTTTAAAATGAACATAGTATTTTCAAATATTTTCCTGTATCCACACAGATTAACTTCAATTACACAGTGAAAATTCTAATGCTGTAGTGCAGTTGGTTCCAAAGTAACATTTTTAAAAATTGGAACAGCCAATTGGAAGCCCTGCTGGGCAACAGCTCCATCTGGCTCCTCCCACTTTCTAAACATATTTAATGGGCACCAGGAGAGGTAATAGTAGGTGCCACAACACTCATGAGTACCATGCTTGAGACCCATGGTTCACACCATTATGACTTGAGCTCGGTTCTCGCTCTCAAAGTCAATCCATGGATTGTCCACACTGGTGGCTCCCTCGTTGTATTGTCTTCAATGCTGCATGAAAGACAGGCCATTTTATCAAAACTCTGTCTACCTACCTACCTATCACATTATTTACATGTATACCAGATGCATTTGCACCTACATTTTTGGCAGTTCTAATCACTCTTGCACAATGGACAATCATCAGCTTGTTCTTTAGAACCTTCAGTAGACTGCAAATATGCCTTTCAGTATATCATCATGTCTTCCCCTTGAAGAGAGGGAACTACAGTATAACAGTACAACCTATGCAAATAATTATGTATTAACAAACAAGACACTACAGTACATGATTGCAGCATCTATACAAGTGAACAAGACAAAATTAACAGTTCATATTGCATTCTTCAATAATACATGTCTATGAGGCCATCTTCTTTCCCCTGTATACCTTCTCAATGTATCAGGCATTTTAGCATTATCTGCACTGTTTGATCTCACAACAACAGCCAAGTGGAGTAAGTTAGGCTGTGTGAGTGCCTGGCACAAGGTCACCCACGGAGCTTTTACGGCAGAGAGAGGGATTCAGACTTCGGTCTCCCAGATAATGATCCAATACTCCAACCCCTACACTTCACTGGGTCAATTGCACCAGTGATAAATTTAGTAGTGAGCAGAAGAGAAAAGTCTGTGCATGCACATGTGATTTGTGTGATGTAAAAAAGAAGACTCAGCATAGTTGCACAAAAACTCTATTATTCCTTCACATGTTTCAGGGCTGAGCATCAGTATCTCTGTGAGGGAGCCAAAAGATTTCAATAAGTAACTAATTGTCAAGGAGACAATCTGAAGTTTTCTGCCTACACAATTCTTGGATAATATCCTAAGACTATTTCTGTGTCCTACTTCACCATCGCCTGGCAAAGAAAACTTATTTTGTTATCAGTTACTTGTCAGGAATAATTGGTTTGACAAGAGAAAAAGGAAATGCTGTGGGAGGAGTGTCATTTCTCTACTGGCGCAAATTGGTGTATCTCTGGCAAGGCCAAGAAGACTTGTCCCTTTACATTTGTGGAAGCTGCGTATTGTGGAAAATGTCACAGCATGTATGACGCGCATGCTTTTTCCTTAATGATGCTAGCACAGCCGCTTCTATCTGGACCTAGCCAAATATTCACATCTAATAACTGTTGTGTGTGGAGTTTTGCAGACAGAAATGATACCAAGGGAGGCAGTGGCAGTTTTTTGGTTTCTCAGAAAAAAATCACACACAGCTGGATGACAACTGTCGCCACCAAGAAATCATGTTATATAAGTGCTGTAGTGTAGCTTAAGCAAAGTGATAGGCATTATGAATATAACTCAACCAAATATGCATTACTGTTAATAATAATACCTGCTGCTAGCTTAAAATTCTAATCTATTAATTGGATAACAATCTCTTGCAAAGCAACTGATGAAGTGAAAAGCTCCCAAGCTCCACCATCAAAATCTCCAGGTATTTTCCCACCTGGAGCAGGAAACTCTAGATTTAGAAGACTGTAATTCTGATTAGAATTGCACTGCAGAGCTCTTTTCTTAAATTTTCACAGCACTGCCCATGTATCATGAGCCAAAGGGGGGTAGCATTGGGAATCAGACTGGGCACCACTGGTGCTGGCCCTGAAGGTGAGGAGTGTAGGGGGGATCCTGGATGCCTCACTTTCCATGAAGGCACAGGTCACCACAGTTGCCAAGTTGGCCTTTCAATATCTTTGGCAGATCAGACAAACTGGTTCCCTATCTCTCCCCATGGGACTTGGCTATGGTGACTCAAGCAATAGTCACTTCCAGACTTGATCACTGTAATTCACTTTATGCAGGCTTACCCTTGAAACTGATAGGAAACTCTAGCTAGTGCAAAATGCGGTGGCACGCCTGCTGACTGCGATGTCTGTGTGGGTGCACATTCAGCTGGTGCTACTCCAGTTACACTGGCTACCAATTGAGTACCAAATTTGTTTCATTGTGTTGGTACTGCCCTTTAAAGCCAAATGCTGCCTGGGACCAAGATACCTAAGGGACCATCTCTCCCCATATGTGCCCCAGATAGGGTTGCTCAACTCAGAAAACATCTGGGGACTTTGGGAGACTTTGTGGGTGAAGCCAGGAGACTTTTCCATTCCCTAAAATAAATAAAAATACAGAAATGCAATTCCCTTTTCCTCAACAGCAGCTGCAATTCCAGTAAATGAAACTGAACCCACACTAACAAAGCAGCCAAAATAAACAGAGTTTGCAAGCACACACTTCTGTAATCTCATTGGGGTTTTACGCACAGGAGATACTGTATTTCCAACCAACTTCTTCAGACTAACACAGGCAAATGAAAAGAGAAAGAGGTGGAATTTTCCTCCATCCCATAAACAGGTTACTATACAAAAACATCTGAAACAAATCCAAAACAAGCACAGAGATTGTGCTCTCTTTCACATACACACATACACTTACTGGCTCTGGTTCCTATACAAAAACATCTAATACAAATGTACGCAGAGGGACTGTGCTCTCGCTCTCTCACACACACATGTGGCTTTGCTGCTGGCCCCTCCCAATGCAGCTTTCACTTCCTGTTCAAATTTAAAGGTGCATACACACATTTTAAAACACAAGGTGTTTGCAGGCTTCTCAACTTGCGGAGACCTAAAGGCATATGGTGGCTGTGGGGCAGGGCTTCCACCGCCGGCCAGCTGGCTGGGGGTGGGGTGGAGCCCAGAAAACCAGGGGATTGGGAAGCCTAGCCCTTTGGAGTTCAATTATGCTTGTCACAAACTTGCTCCTGGTTCCACCCCCAATGTCTCCTGGCTCCACCTCAAAGTCTCCTGGCTTCACCCCCAAAGTTCCCAGATATTTCTTGAATTGGACCTGGCAATCCTATCATGCAGTCAATTCATGGCTGAAATGAATGGGGGGATGGCATCCTGCATCACAGCTTGCTCTTTTGGCTGATATTTGACACTCTGACCACAAATAAATATTGGCTTGTATCCAAACACATTCCAGAAACCTGCAGGCACTTAAGTTTTTAAAGATCTCTGATGATTTCCCCCTCCCTCACAGACCCCCACTATACTGTTTCTAAGAGTCCACAGACACACACACACACACACACACACAAATGTTTTAGAGAGCTGCAGTGGAAGGAGGGAATTGGCAGAAATCACTGCTTCATTTAAAGAAAACATAAATGCCCCTTAGGGCTTCAGAACTATATGGGTGGGTACAGGCCACTACGGCTGCAGTCCTAAGGACATTTTCCTGTGAATTAGCCCCACTGGATAACAGAGACTTACTTCTGAGTAGACCGGCTTAGGATTGCTCCCTGTGTGTAAACCTTATCATTTGGGATTGTCTACGTTTATGTTTCATGTACTGTTCTCAAAACCTGTGGCTAGCTTGCGCCCTAGATGGCTGCTTACCTGGCTACTGGGTAGTGCTAGCCCTGGGTTCAGGAGTCTGCCTTTAATTAATCCAGATCTGGTTACATGAAACACCAATTGTCTCTGCACTGCATGAGGAATGCCTCCAAAAGTCATCTCCCCCCCCCCCTTTCCTATCCACATTTTAAAAGCACACATGGGGAAGAAGCTAGAAAAGTGATTGAAGAAGTAACTCAATAATAAAGCTCCAGTGTCTTCAAGCATGCAGTCTTTTCCCCTTTAGCTTCTGAAGCTCCCTCTAACAGACTGAGGAAAATAACAGACTGTTGTTGGGGGACCTGTTACTTTTTACCTGAAAAAAAAAAATCCTAGTATTGTGTAGGAACAGTTGCGGGAGAAAGCTGTCTGTACGGAATTAGCATCATCCCCCAGTAGACCACAGCTTACTCTCTTCCTTCTTTATGTTTACGCATATGCAAATTCAAGTTTTAAGTGGCAACCCTACTTCAGATTTCCAAAAGACAGAGTCCGCGCATAAGTTGTACGCACTTTCACCAGACATTCAGACAAAAAACACCACCTCCTCAAATATTACACAAGGATCTGTTTACGGTACATTACGAATTCAGCGCATGCTTCCACCATTTGGTGTGTAACCTGCTAGCATTTTGTCTAATAACAGTAGAGATAGACCTACATAAAGGATTTGTGTCTTACCAAGCTCTATGCATCTTCCTGCATTTAATTTATGGTTGATCATAACAGAACTTATGTATCTCTTGATCAGTTTTCTGCTCATTTCTTTGCATATATATTTGTAACAGTTGAGCAATGAGATATTGGCAAGCATTCCTCATAGAAATTGTGCAGTTTTATCTACTCTGGCTCTGAATTCTTTTGTTGCCACCCTGAAATTATTTGTTTTATCAGTCATCAAACTCAGCTCTCTGGATCTGTTTCAAAGTCAGCAACAGGCTTGCAATTTTCAAATTTATGCCAACCGAAATTTGAGGAACAAAGACAGAAGTGCTGAGGAACATATTTTAATTGAAAAGTCAATTAAGAAGATGGGCAAGGAACATACAAACATAAGAAGAGCCTTGTTGGATCAGACAAGTAATCCATCGTTTTCCAGCATCTTGTCTCACACAGTGGCCAACCAGTTCCTCTGGAGGTCCAACAACAAGGCATAGAGGCTTTGGCCTTCCCTGATGTTGCCTCCTGGCTCTGGGATTCAGAGACTGACTGTCTGTGAATGTGGAGGTTCCCTTTAGTCACCGTGGCTAGTAGTCACTGATTGACCTGATAGCAATTGTACATCTTTCTTAAATGAAGAGGGGGGGGGGGAACACCCTCCGCACTGGATGCAGTACTTTTGCTCCTGGTGAACTATGCTCAGTAGCCTCACACAGGAATAAAACTCTATCTTTTCATCCAAGTTTCTATTTATAAAACAAGAATGAGTCCAGTCTCATCAATGAAGCAACCATAAAGAAGGAGCGGATGCAAACACGTACACCAGGGGATGAATAAATTATGCCAGACACAGCAGGACTGTTGAACATAACAGCAGGGGTTATGGCATTTTAACAATGCAGGGTGTAATGATCTATTCCATAGAATAGCTGAAAGCTTAAAAAGGGGTAGTCTATGTGTCAAACAAACACAAACAACCTTATTTTGACTTAGCAGATTGCCATACATTTCCAAGAGCCGGAAGTACCCATCAAAGATCTGGAGCAAGATCATGATGCTCATAAATGAGCAGGAGGTGGAAGATAATCATTCATGTTGTGATGATGCCCCTTAATCCTTTATCAGAATTGTGGTCCATTATATCGACCTACTTCAGCACAGCTTCAACCCTTTAACAAGGAGCTCCCCACCCCAAAGCATTACTAGATTATTGGAAACAGCAGGGACTGTGTTGCCCTCTGATTGACTTGAAATGTATCCTGCTCATCTGCTGCCATTTGGAATGAGAATATTATTGGGGGAAGGGGGTGACATTCTGTATGAATTACTATCTAGTGGTCATTGTGCTGGCTTGGAGTTGGGACAAAGAGTTACCTGATTGCAGTGCAATCCTAAACAGAAGTCAATGGGATTAGAAGGATGCAACTCTGTTTAGGACTTCACTGTTACCCTGTTAACTGATATTGCTGGCAAATATTTAAGTGCAAAGAAATGTTTTTTCTCAGGCCAACCTACAGGTCTTATCTATATCTTTTTTATACTCTCAACATATGGCAAGGCGAGGCAGCCACGGCTTCTCCTTTCCGTTCTCTCCCAGTTCCGTTGCTCTCCTTCCCCAGTATTGTGTCTCTCCCTACCTGCTGCAAGAACCAGGACTACATGTGTGTCGCACCACATGCAGGGATACTGTGAATTTTGCAGCAGCTGCATTCTACAGTCAAACATATTGAGCTCAGTGCTCACAACTGGAATCGAGCTGATCCCAGATGCATCTGGTTTGCGTTCAACAACTTGAAGAGTTTGCCACTGCCCTGTTGTTCAGAAGCCAACTCTCAACTAATCAGGAGAAGTCAGTTTCTGCTCTCTTGCTCAGGAAAATGTCAACCTCAGCCTAGCTGTAGGATTCTGGCATTCTGTGTCACTATATCTCAGCCTTGCAGGAATATTCCCTGGGGGCCAGAGTGGATCTGAAGCTCACTCCAGGGCTCCTGATCCTTTCCTCCAAAAAGCAAAGTTTCTCACAGTGGGAGATCTTCTGAGAGGACTTCTAATCCCAACAGCTCATTGACAAATCAGCTGCTGAATCATAACTGGCAAAGAGGTGTGCGCTAAACTGGCAAGTGTTTGACTATCCTAAACCATAGGCAGGGAAGGGACAGGCAGGGGTAAGAAACAGTAGAAATTATAGTTGCCTTGTTTTTTTGTCATATCTTGGAATTTAAAAGTACAAAGGAGATCTCTTTCATCCTTAACCGTAGCTCACAATGGCTAGTGATTATATTCTGTTTCTCTGGTTTTGCCTCCAGTGTTGGCCTGACTCATCTGGTGCTATGCGTTCCATAGGCACTGTCCTTGCACGGTTTGCTATCTGTTTGTTGCACTCAGTGGTCTGAAACCACAGGCTGGTATTTGGAGAGGGGGAGAAGTGTAGACTGGAAGGCCTTTGATCTCTTCCAACAGTTCAAAACAAAATAAGCATGCGAGATCCAGCACAACATTGCAACTTGCAGGCTGTTTTACAAACTAGGCAATGAGTGTGCTAGCAGCAACATCCAGTGAGGTAGATCCTACCCTTAGCCTATCATTCCACTGAGCAAAAATCTATTTGTTAAAATATTTATGTTCCATTTTTCCTTTTGACTTAAGTTTAGGATTGCCAACCTCCAAGTAGTGGCTTGAGATCTCCCACTATTACAACTGTTATCCAGCTGGAGATAACAGCTGCTTTGGATGATGGACTCTACAGCAGTATATCCCATTGAAGTCCCTCCCCTCCCCAAACCCCGCCCTCCTCAGGATCCCCCCCCCCCCCGGAATCTCCAGGTATTTCCCAAACCAGAGCAGGCAACCCTACTCACGTTTAAAGCCTTCCTTCAAGCTAAGGGTCTTTCCTACAACCAAAGTGATTCTTCTACTGGAGAAGGAGCCAGTTAAATGGAAGGAAAACCCTTAGTCTGAAGGAAGGCTACTTGGAGGCCAGAGGGTGGTTGCATCTACCACATTGGTTCACAAAACTGTTACATGAGATAGACACATATCCATTTACTGCAGCTGCATGTGGTAAGATGCACCTTCAGGAAAACAGGCAGGGATGTTTTTTTAAGGAATGTGGACTTGTTTTCTTTCTTGCAGGCTGGCACATGACTAAAACATAGGGTTGCCATGTCCAATAGAAGAAATATCTGGGGACTTTGGGGGTGGAGTCAGGAGACTTTGGGGGTGGATCCAGGAGACATTGGGGATAGAGCCAGGAGCAAGGTTGTGACAAGCATGATTGAACTCCAAAGGAAGTTCTGGCCATCACATTTAAATGGACCACACACCTTTTAAATGCCTTCCCTCCATTGGAAATAATGAAGGGTAGGGGCACCTTCTTTTGGGGCACATAGAATTGGACTCCCTAGTCCAATCATTTTGAAACTTGGAGGATATTTTGGGGAGAGGCACCGGATGCTATGCTGAAAATTTGGTGTCTCTATCTCAAAAAACAGCCTCCCCAGAGCCCCAGATACCTGCTGATCAATTCTCCATTATACCCTATGGGAATCAATCTTTATAGGGAATAATGGAGTGCCCAGCAGACATTTCCTTCCCCCCTGCTTTCTGATGACCATGAAGCGGGGGAATCCCCTGCCCACACCTGGGGATTGGCAACCCTGCTAAAACATATTGGCAAATGGCAACCACACTAGTGAAAACATTTGCAGGCTAGTAAGTTTTCAGAACCTACTTGCAAGGCTGATCCACACTTAAAGAACAGTTCAAAGAGAAGTCATTACAGTGGCAGGACAGGAGGTGATTAAGTTCTGCACCATCCTGAAAGCCTTCTACCCACCAGGAAGTCAGTAAGCATTTTCCCCAAAAACAGTGCCTCGAGGATCCTCCTGAGGGACGGGGAAAGACGGTGGCTCAGTGGTAGAGCATCTGCTTGGGAAGCAGAAGGTCCCAGGTTCAATCCCTGGCATCTCCAAAAAAGGGTCCAGGCAAATATGTGTGAAAAAACCTCAGCTTGAGACCCTGGAGAGCCGCTGCCAGTCTGAGAAGACAATACTGACTTTGATGGACCATAGGTCTGATTCAGTATAAGGCAGCTTCATATGTTCATATATGATCTTCTTAAAATAAAGCTTCTTTGCTATATATAAAAAAGAGGGTAGGAAGCGGTAGGCTGTTGATTAATAGGATCTAAGAAATAGAATAAACCAAGGTCACAGCCAAGAAGATGGCTTAATCTGAATAAATCTGAATTTGCTCTCAACAATTGGCAAACTTCAAAGAACTCAGTATTTCAAGAAGTCTCTGTGGGGTGTATGGCGAGAGGTGTTTGTGAATTTCTAGCATTGTGCAGGGGGTTGGAATAGATGACCCTGGAGTTCCCTTCTGATTCTGTGATTCTAAGAAGATGCTTTACCAGTGAGCCACCATGGTTCCTTTGAACCTCTTCATTACCTTGGATGCCTCATGGCTTATTCAACTGACATTCCCTTTCCCTCTCCCTTGACCAGTTGGTCTGAACCTCTGTCTTGTATTGGGCTGTATACCCACCTTGTCAAAGGTCACAAAGGTCCACAAATTCCAGTTTTCCTGAAGAATCTAAAATGCTCTTTTCCACCTAACATTCAATCAATATCTTGCTGTACTTTTGGAAAATGCACATAGCACAATATTGGCTTTCAGCTGGCCTGGGGCTATTGGTGATATGATGGTACACTTCTGTTATTATCATTAGAAATGCCATTTTTAAGAGCAGCGACAGACCACACAGAATAAACAAAATATATATTTTGACTATTTATTCTTGTTGGTCCAAAAAGGCAAGAAAAACAAAACAGAAACCTATGTGTATTGACCTTTTGAAAATGGTGCAAAAACATTTAAATTGTGATATGCATACATATTTATTATCTGGAGTCTGCCATTTGTGTTTCAGCTGGATTTCTGCTATAAACTGACTACAGTTTATATATTAAGTGATATTTCAAATATATAAATGCATGTGCCCCAAATGGATCATTGCACTTCACCATGGTATATCGTTCCTGGTTTTAATGGTTCTCCCTTCAGCTTACAACTGTGTAAAAGAAAACCATAGTTAAAGACATTCAGGATTTCCCACCAAAAGAAATCTTGGCCATGGAGATTTACCCTCCTTAAATCAACCAGGAGGAGTATCTGCAAAGTTCAAAGCAAGAATTTGGGTGTCGGTCCTATAGTGTTTCTTACCTTGCAGCCAGGTACCCTTCTCATTAATTTGTTGTTGTTGTTCAGTCGCACAGTTCACTGAACAACTCTTTGCGACCCCATGGACAAAGTCACATCAGGCCCTCCTGTCTTTCACCATCCTTCAAAGTCTGCTCAAATTTGTGTTTGTTACATCAGTAATGCTGTCCAGCCATCTCATCTTTTCCGTCCCCTTCTCCTTTTGCCTTCTGTCTTTCCCAGCATCAGGATCTTCTCCAGGGAATGCTCCCTTCTCATTTGGTGGCCAAAGTATTTGAGCTTCAGCTTCAGCATCCGACCTTTCAGGGAACAGTCCGGGTTAATTTCCTTTAGGACTGACTGATTTGATCTTGCAGTCCAAGGGACTCTCAAGAGTCTTCTCCAGCACCACATCTCAAAAGCATCTATTCTTCTGCGCTCAGCCTTCCTTATGGTCCAGCTCTCATAGCCATACGTTACTACTGGGAATACCATGGCTTTGACTATACGGACTTTTGTTGGCAGGATGATGTGTTTGCTTTTTATTATACTGCCCAGGTTCGCCATAGCTGTCCTCCCAAGAAGCAAACGTCTTTTAATTTCATGGCTACAGTCACCATCTGCGGTGATCTTGGATCCCAGAAATGTGAAGTCTGTCACTACTTCCATGTCTTCCCCTTCTATTTGCCAAGGTGTAATGGGGCCATATACCATGATCTTAGTTTTTTTGATGTTGAGTTTCAAGCCTACTTTTGTGCTTTTTCTTTCACCCTCATCAAGAGGTTCTTTCCTAAAATGAGAGTTTCAATAATACAAAGCCCACTGGGGTGACCTCCCATTCCACAGGCTATGGCAGGATGACCTTAATAAGCAACCTGATTCAGGACAGTGGGAACATTTGCGACTAACAGTGACCACCAATATTCAGAAATAAACCTGAATCGATTATCTTATGAATAAAAATGAGATGTTGAGATGCCAGGCTCCATAGTCCCTGTTAATTACTTTGGGTTAGGTCCTCTGACTCATGGGTTTTCCATAGGAAGAAAGATTTCTACTTGTGAAACACAAGTTTTTCACCTCACCCCTCCCTCAGCAGCCCTCCCAGTACTATTCCTCAGGGTTCCCTGTCCCCAGGTACAGGATTCCACAGGGGCCATTACAGGCCATTTTGGACACAGGTAAGTAAGAAAGCTATGCTCTCTAAGTGGAAATTCTTCCACCTGCAGGAAAACCCTGGGGGTTCTAAGTCTATGACTAAGTTCTGCCCAGGTCTTTTCTGATGGAGAAAGTCTTTAATGGAGGAAGCCTTCTCTGATGGAGGAAAACTTGTTGAAAGAGTGTCATAGGGTCCAGCTTAGCAGAACATACAACTTTTTATATATTTATTTATATATAACAAAGATGCTAGTGCACCAGATGTGTTAAGCCTGTGGCAGAAGAGCCATTTTACAAAAACATCAGAGTGGGATAGGAAGTTTGGCTATCAATATTCATGAAGTTAAGCTTTCTGTTTTCCCTTTTTATAAATCCATTACATCTCACCAGAGATCTGTAATACACCATTTTCCTTTCAAATGCATTACTTGAAAATTCAAATGAATGTATGTTTCTAATTAAGGCCAGCTTAAATTCATATGTTGTCATATATAAAAATATATTTTGGAATGGAGAATGAAAACAGAAGACAGACAACTTAATTGCAGCAAATGTTAACATTTGTATTGAGTAGTAAACCATCACAATTAGCATTTATTCTCATAAATAACTTTGCTGGACACTCCCTCCCACTCAGAATCAGAGATGGGCAAACACTCCTCTGTTTGAATCAGAAAGTGGTTTCAAATTGTGAGGAGCAGCCTCAAACACTTGGGAGAAAAGTTCAGTTTTTACAGAATGCTCAAGTTATTCTGAATTGTTCTGCAAATGTTTGGGACAACTGCATATTTTCCCCTGAAGCTCTCCCTGAAAAGAGATGATTTCCTTGGTTATCTCAAGTCAGCTGGGATGATGGGGGTTTATCTAATGTTCCAAACTTGCCCACTTTACTTACTTGGCTCCCTAGCTCAAAGCGAAGTGTGTTCATGTTAATCAAATGTTCTAAATCGGCCCCCCAAAACTGTGTGTATTCTTGCACTGAGAATTGCAGTTCAATCTAATGAATTCTGAGCAGTGTGTACCACCATGATGTATACCATATCTCCCCTTCTCCTTCAAGTACTAACAACAGCAAGGGTAGCCCGGTTTTGATTATCAAAGCCAAGCAGAGGTAAAAGATTAAATCCTTTCTTTCCTCCTTGCATAGTCCCAATAACAACTGAGGCTTCACATGCATGCAGTATCATTATATATGTTTTTGCCCCCTGGCACAGAGTGGTAAAGCTGTAGTACTGCAGTCGGAACTCTCTGCTCATGACCTGAGTTTGATTCCGGCGGAAGTTGGTTTCAGGTAGCCGGCTCAGGTTGACTCAGTCTTCCATTCTTCCGAGGTCGGTAAAATGAGTACCCAGCTTGCTGGGGAGAAAGCATAGATGACTGGGGAAGGCAATGTCAAACCACCCTGTAAAAAGTCTGCCGTGAATATGTTGTGAAAGCAACGTCACTCCAGAGTCGGAAATGACTGATGCTTGCACAGGGGACTACTTTTACCTTTTTACTGGTATTGGAATTTTTTCCCCCACAGGTGTCCACAATCTCCAGTGATATGGAGAGAACATGTGGAAAGAGGAGGGAAGGGCCAATGCTGGTTCAAGAATTTATGGAAGTTCAAGATCTTGATGGAAATATCTGGATCCATTCCCAGGAACAGAGAGTAGCTGAACACTAAACAGGATGGCAACATGGTAAATCTCTTATCCCCTCTTGCTAATTTTTAAGTAATCCAACCAAATTCTAACTTTACTCCCATCATACTTTTAAAATCACTTTCTCCTATGTGGCCACAGTGGCATGATGATTTCAATCTGTCGGCTTTATATGTTTTGGTTATTTCCCCATTTTTTTGGTCAGAAAAAAATATTAGAAAATGTATCAGATCTTAGAGTTATAGAAAATTTGCACAGAGGGTTTGAACAATGGAATCCAGAAGCAATTATTAGGGTTGGTAAGAAAGAAAGAGCACAATAAAATTTAGAGGTTCTGGAGCTCTACTTAATTGCTTAATTTTGTACCCAATTTGTAAACTGAAAATAAGATCAAACATTAATCTCCCGAGAGTGTCTTCGCAGAAGATTATGCTCTCTCCCTGCTCCAAACAAGGAGCAATCTGAATTGAATGTGAACACCTGTTTCATATTTTTCTTGAAGCATCAATCACACTAATAATAATAATACTTGGCGTCAGTAGCTATTAGCCACAGCTTATTGTTGGAACACTCCGTCTGGGGCAGAGATGCTCTGTATTCTTGTGCATGGGGGGGGGCACAGCAGAAGGGCTTCTGGCTCCACTGGTGGACCTCCTGATGGCACTTGGGTTTTTTTGGCCACTGTGTGACACCGAGTGTTGGACTGGATGGGCCATTGGCCTGATCCAATGTGGCTTCTCTTAATGTTCTTATTGTTACTTCCTCATGATTGTTATCTCGTGAAATACTTAGAACAACCCTGTGAGATAGGTCAGTGTAATAATGTAAATGAGAAAGGCTAAGAGAAAGCAAACTTGTTCATGGTGGTTTGACGTGGATGTTCACAGATGACTCTTAGCCACTACACTACAGCACATCTCTCAAATCATAAGCATAGCAGGTCTGACAGTGTAATATTCCTCGTTGGCTGTGGATTCCCAGGTTAGAGTACGCACTCAGGCCCCCATCCCCAGCTCCATTCAGCAAAGACAAGCTGGCTCAAAACATCAACTGTTTACTTGCAAGGGGACAATTCTCACAACCAACAACTACGGTAAACACACAAGACTGGAAACTGAAACAAGAGCTCCACCCAATAGAACTAAACTAAATCACACAGATATTAGGGAGGAGCAGACTGTTCCATTACATATGTACATGTATACAATGAACAGGGCTTTTTTTCTGGGGGAACGTGGCAGGATGGAGTTCCAGAACGTCTTTGTGGAAACAAAATTCTCAAAAATTGTTTAAAAGTTTATGAAGGGCACCTATGTGTGTCACCTGCCTCAGAGGGTGTCTGTTGTGGCAGGGGGTGGGGGAGAGAGGTAAATGAGAATGTGAGCCGCTCTGAGACTCTCAGAGTGTAGGGTGGGATATAAATCCAATATCATCTTTTTCGTTCCCAAAGAGGATTCCCTCAAACTGCTCAGTATGCAAAATCAGTGAACGAACACAGAGACTCTGGACTATATCTAAAAGCGTCAGCCAGTGGCTAGCACCCAGTGGGAGACTGGGTGGATGGATACATGGGAGGAGGCATTATGCCATCAACATGCTGTCATTTCCAAGGTGAATCCAGAAGTGATGCCATTATGTCAGGGTGATTCTCTAGGATTCTGATGAGTCCTAGAGCATCATGTTGACATGATGACATCATTACGAGGTTTGGCCTGGAAATGATGTCATGGCATAACACAATTTTTGCTCCATTCTCCACACCACCACCTGCCAAGTGGGAGCAGCATGAGTTAGGGGCTGCCTGCAAGAGGTCTCCTCTTAAAGTGGGAGACCTGACAGCCTTAGCCCCAACCAACTTGGGGTGATAGAAAGTTCCTCCCATTGAAGACTCCTTCTTCTGTTGAAGGAAGAGCCACTTAAGCTGGAGGAAAGCTTCAAACTTTGCTTAATAGAGTGGGAGGATACAGGCCAATGATGTTAATGTTCCCCTGAATTAAATGTGTGTCTGCTGTCTGGCCTAAGGGCTCCTATTACTCTTCTAGCAATGCATGTAATTCCTTTCATTCTTCCGAATGTGAGCAAAGACTGTGTGGGTAAGGGGAGAAAATAATGAGAATGCTTCATGGGGGCTCTGGGATTGTATTGAAGACATTTTTCCCCCCTGACCTTGTTATTAATTTTCTCTGCATGATGGACTGATTTAAAAAAACTCGCAAGGGAGTATTAAGAGACAGGTTGTCATTAAAGCTGCATGGGTGGAAAGGACCCACCAAATGGTATATTGCAGGTTCGAGAACAGGGCCATTGGGTAGAGGGAGAAATAAGAAGTGACACATGCCATTGATAATACCAAAGTACGGCATTTGGAAGCTGCTAGCTAAATTGGAAATGTGCTGCCAGGTACAGAGTAGGCAATCGAAATGTATCTTACGTCAGGGCTCAGTCTCTGAAGACGTAACCCAAAGTCTGTTATTTTATTCAGGAGGGAGAAGAGAAAGTTAAATGGATGAAGAAGGGGATCTGAAAGAGGTATGTGAGGAGGTCATGTCTGAGGACTGAAAGTGGATGTATTCCTTTCCCCACTTAGGATTTCAGATTTCAAGCAGTGAATATAAGGCAAATATAACTCAACCTGGAAAAATCAAAAGTCATGAAATACTAAAACTTTCCAACTACCAAACAGCTACTGTTATTATCCAGCAAACCTCCTTTAAAAGACTGTGTGCTGTTGAAGGGGAAACCAGATTGGTTGTTGAATAACAGTGTTATTTATTTATTTTATTCAATTTATATCCCGCCCTCCCCGCGAAGCAGGCTCAGGGCAGCTTACACAACCATGTAAATACATGGAACATAAAACCACATTTAAAATATAAAAAATATACAAAAACATAAAAGCATAACACTGTTTCAGGTGCTATAATGATCTTTAAATTTCCATTTGTTATTCCAGCTGGATGTTCTTATAGAAAGATTGGTCTTAGGTTCATGTTCAAGGTGGCCCAGTTGTTTCGGGGTCTGTTGCAGCCAAATGATCTTAATTTCCAAATGCCTGGTGGAAGAGCTCTGTTTTACAGGCCCTGCAGAACTGTGTGAGCTCTCGCAGGGTCCTAACCTCTTCGGGAAGCTCGTTCCACCAGCGTGGGGCTGCAACAGAAAAGGCCTTAGCTCTAGTTGTCATGAGCCTGGCCTCTTTAAGGCCAGGGATTGAGAGTAGGTTTCGTGACCCTGACCAAAGTGCTCTCCGGGGAACATGTGGGGAAAGGTGGTCCCTAAGGTATGCAGGTCCCTGGCTATATAGGGCTTTAAAGGTAAGAACTAGCACCTTGAAAAGGATTTGGTATGCAATGGGCAACCAGTGCAGCACTTTATTTAAGGCATTCGTATACTGTTTTTCTCCCCAAAGGGACCCAAAGCATATCATAGACAGATATCAAAAGACAAATTACCAAGTTCACTTTTTCATTTTCAAAACCTTTTATGGCATAAAATAATGAAACAAAAACACAGACAAGATCCAAAATGGGCAAAACTGTGTAAAAATTACACTGTCCAGAAAGGCAGTCAAGACAATACCACAGAAAAACCGATAAAATATTCATTGCCCTTGCCCAACATTATGATAGCCCCTATGCAATACAATAGCTGAACACCCAGACACCAGCCCCACCAATCTGGGTGATCTGCCAGCAAGCAAATGCTGGACAACTTCCACTGGAGAGCTGGAAAGCTTAGAAGAAGCAACAGGATCACAAGTTGCTGATGAAACCCACAGAACACAGGGCATGGAGCAAAATTCTGAATCAGGCTCTGACAAGCAACACCCACACAGTCTGTTCTGAAAAGAAAAATATTCAGTCCAGTGAGCATAAAAGCCCAACACTGTAGAGGGCCAGCAAGCCCCCGCATGCAAGCCATAAGCTAAAAAGGCAAGGAGAACAAGATGGGGTGGGATAGAAAGCAGGGATCTGGACTTACCCTGGTCCCATTTGTGGTGGCGCGGGAGGGGTAAGAGGGAAGGCAGCCTTTTGTTGGGTGGAGGGGGCGGAGCCAGGCTAAGCACGGGAAGCAGGGGGCCACCCCAACCTGATGCTGGCCCTATGGACTGTCTCTGGGGTGGGTCGGAGGGCAGGGGTGACCAGCAGCTACTTAGGCGCAGCGCTGCCTCCTCCTGCCCTCTTTCGCCATTGGATTGCTTGGCCCACCCTACCAGCCCTTTATTTTTGTGGGGTTTTTTTTGTTTTTTTAGGGGTTGCATATGGGTTGTCTTTTTGATTTTCTTGTCACAACTTGGTGGTATCAGCATGGGGTTGGATCCATTCTCTGGAAAATCAGCCTGTGTGCCCACTTCCAGAATGTGAGGATTCCCTTAAGGGATCTTGGCAGGAGGGGCGACTGATGTGCCCCGCCTGGGGCCATGTCTGGGGATTACCCTCATGCTCAGGTGACAGGAAAGACCACTCCTGGGCTTCTGCCCTAGTAGAATCCCTAACCTGCCATCCCAAGGCGACCAGTGGAGCGTTGACTGGCAGGCAGGTCAGTCGATGAGTGGGATCCTTACTCCATGCTGTGCCAAAGCTTACTACAGCTGTAACTAATAAAGTTGTGGCCAATTTTATTCCACTTTTTCTGAAAATGGTGTGCTTGTGTGTTATTTCAGTTGAAACTGTAAACTAAACTAGAATGTGTTGGTAGGGAGGAATTTTGCCTGGGGTGCCTGCCTTGTCCCCTCCCCTTGATGCTGGAGGCACAAAAGTATATAAAATGGAGTGGGATAGAAAAGGTGAAACTTGAGGGGGAAGAACAGATAAGGCAAATAGAGCAAGGGAGAGAAGGGAGAGGAAAGGTATACCATTGAGGAGGGAAAGGGCAGAGACCTCCGGGGGAAGCAATAGGGGAGGGGGAGCAAAATGATGGAAAGGAGGGAAAGTTAAACAGATAATACAATCATACAAACAAAACAAACAAATCCTAGGCTGGTCCTATTGGACAAGGCTACCTAACACATACCTATTCTGAATGTATTAACACACAGTCATTCTGCAGGTCTCACAGCTGTACATTATCACTTTTTTAAAAAAAGAGGAGAGGAAAAACTTACATCAGTGATATCAGCAGTAGTAATTCACAAAGCCAGCATAGAAATGACAACTTAAAGTCACTGAATGCTTTAAAATAGCTACATTGCAAATGTGCATGGATATAATATACATGTAGCTGAGATCTAACATTGGTTTCAATCACCCAATAGTATTATGTATGCCAAGGCCATCCAGAAGAGTTGTGCGAATAAAATGCACTATTTTCTGTTGTTTCTGATGAGCAGATGTTCTGGGTTTTTTTTTTTATCAATTCATTTCTGGGACAGCCATTTCAGAGGGTTTTCCCCCTCCTCCTGCTAACACTTTACTTCCTGTGAAAAGCATTCAGAATTGTCCAAGTGAAAGAGAACGGTTCTGACTGTGTCTGATTGAACAACGCCCCATTTAACAGCTGTGTGTTGGTAATACTGGAAAAGTCTCTCTTAGAGGAGAAGAGGTTCCGTTAATCAGCATTTTAGCACAGTCTTTTATATCTCTCAAAGCATTTCCACGTCTAAAGCCCTCTTCATTCCCTATTACTTCTTTTGAATAACAGGCCAATAATAATGGTGTTTTAAAGTTTAGAATTTATGGCGATGACATAATTGTCCCACTGATTGCCTTATAATAGCATTTAGGAAGACAGTGTTCCAAAATGTCACTTCATAGACTAAAATAAAGAGATGTATTTTAAATATATGGGTTAGGACTCAGTGATATTAAAGTTTCTTCATATCAGACAAGGATTGCCAACCACAGCCAGCAATCTGTCAAGCAATGTTTCACATAATCATAACTGGCTATGCTTATTATAATGTAACTGTTACACTGTACCTGTTACTAACCCTAAATTCAAGCTGTGGCACATCAAAGCAATAGAGTTAGCTGGCACCCCTCCCTGTGCCACTCTCGCCTTTACTAACAAATGCAGGAATTCGCTCTTTGAAGATAAAGCCTCCAGGGACATTTTCCCAGGCCTAGCTTGGACCCAGGAAGAACAACCGCAGGGAGATAAGAGAGAGCACTGTGGGACTTGTAGCTTTGTTTATAGAACCTTTGATGTGCCATCTTTAAAATATGCCTTCTGCTGTTACATTGTATCAGTTCCAATGCTTGGCTCAATAGAAGTATATGGATTATCAATAAAGCTATACTTTGTTTCAAAGCAAGGACTAGTTACTTTGAAATCTACTTGCTTGACACAATCTACCAGGAGGAACTGGGGATGGGAACAGGTGAGCCAGCATTGTTTTGGGATAAGACTCAAGTTAAAGCAGGGCGGGGGGTTTTGAGCAGGAATGCACAGGAATGCAGTTCTAGCTGGCTTGGGATAAAGGGGTGTGGCCTAAAATGCAAATAAGTTCCTTCTGGGCTTTGTCTACAAAAAAAGCTATGAGTTATAGAATGTTGGGTGAATCCTAGAATGCTACCCAGCCATGATGCTGTCACTTCTGGCACAACACTGGCATCCCATGTCACATGCTGGCACAACACTGGCATCCCATTCTCCCCCTCCAGCCTCTAAAGTGCCAGTGGTAACAGGGGTAGTCCTCCAATCTATATCAAATATATGTCACATTATTTTTACTACCTAAAATATTGTATTTAAATAGATATTTAGAAATTTTTTTCAGGGTACGGATACCACCAATGTTCCCTCTAAGCTGCAGAGTCTCGTGAGCAAAAATTTTACTTTGTGAGCTACTGGCATTAAAGTTGTGATCTACTGCATAAATTAGTGTGCTCTGGGGTCATCTTTCCTGAGCTAAGACAAAAATGTGTGAGCTGGAGGCTAAAAATCTGTGAGCTAGCTCACGCTAACTCAGCTTAGAGGGAACACTGGATGGCACTTCCAGGTGGGACCTAGAGATCCACTGGAATTATAGCTCATTTCCAGACTACAGAGATCAGTCTCCCTAGAGAAAATGAATGTTTGGAGGTTGGACTCTATAGTATTGTACCCCATTGATGTTCCTGTCTTACCCAGGCTGTATCCTCAAATCTCAAGGAATTTCCCAATCCGGATCTGAACACACACACACCCATCCCCTGCTGGTGAGCATGGAGACCTGACAACTCAGAGGCAATGGCAAAACACCCCGTAAAAAGTCTTCCGTGAAAACATCGTGATGCAACGTCACCCCAGAGTCAGAAACGACTGGTGCTTGCACAGGGGACTACCTTTGCTTTGTACAATAATGGGTTTTCTTGTAGAAAATGGATACTGTGTTAATGAAATAATTTAGCCATAATGAAAGAAATTTGTATTGGCAGTCTAAAAAAAAAAAAAAAGATCTGAAGCCCACCCCCCTCTAAACAAACTCTCAGCAATGCCTTTGTCACCATGAAACACACACAGAGAGATATTTAATTTATATCCTGTCTTTTTTTATTCATGGAACTCAAAGCAGTATATATAAGTGAGAATCTTCAGGCATCTGAAAAGTGTCTGCTGGAACATCCTGCGCCTTCACACCATGACCCAGACCCCTGGGACTTGGATCAAAGAGTATTTTACCCTATGGCACCAGAGAAGCTAATGAATTGTGGACTTAACTTGACCTTAGATAGGAGATGAACAAGAATACCAAGTAAACTACCTTCTGCTATCTAAGGGCACAGTAATAGATCCAGGTGAAATACAGTAAATCAATCCATTCTCTTTTTCTATTGCTTTGGAGGCAGAGTGGCAAAGAGACTCAGTGACAGGTTCTTGTTTTAGATTTCACTTCTGTTTTGAACTTGCTGGTAGCAAGTCTTTTATTGTCAGCCCACAACTGCAGTACAAAAATAACTATATCAATCTCTCTAGTTTACAAAGTTGCTGTAATGATTACAAGATAAATCTTGCAAAGCATTTCAAAAGTATAAATGATATCAACAAATGTATGTAAACTGACTCATATTAGTAAATTAGAAAATGGTTAACCTACGGTAAATGGTTAATCTGTAGTGAATCCAGTGAATTTTATCTAATTTGATTTTCTGTGCTAGCACACATACATTTTACAATTAATACATATTAGTTAATATGGACTATTTGTAGTTTATGTTATATAATCTGAAATTGTTAAAATGATCTTACAGAATGTATTTGTAAACATTTTGATGGTGTATCCTGGCCCCAACCTGGTGGAATCCGTTCCCTATGGAGATCCGGGCCCTACCTGGTTTGTTAGCCTTTCATAGGGCCTGAAAAACAAAGCTGTTCCACTAGGCTTTTGGATGAGGCGGCAGGCATCTACTTGCTAGATCAGTTGGCCTCCTCTGCGATACCACACTGCGGTACTATGCTACTGTACCATCCTACTATATCATCCTGCTGGACCATCCCCTGCTGTACTATTAACTAGTTATTGTAATTGATTTTATTGTAGTTTTATTGTAATTTATTGTGGTTTTTTTATTATCTATATTGATGTACTCCATCCTAAGCCCCCATGGGGGGAATGGGCAGAATAAATAATAATAATAATAATAATAATAATAATAATAATAATAATAATAATAATAATAATAATAATAATAATAATAATAATAGCTTCCCCCTTCCTTAAGTAAAGGTAAATATCTGTATTGCTTATGTCCTTTTCTTTCTATTTTATATTTTATTGTCTTCTTCACAAGTGCTCTTTTTGTTTATTTTGCCTTTTTTCTGTCCGTTTCTTAACGTCTTGCTTTAAGCTTTTGAACTTAATGGGAAAATAATTCATCTGTAAAGCCTGTTGTTGCTATCTCCATTAAATTTGCTTTATAGCATCCTTCTCTGAACCTTTTATGCAAATTCCTTCAAAAATTTGTAGCGAACTACCTGAAGCAAAAGCTCAAAGAGAAAATACATTTTTTTTAAAAAAAATGAGAGAATGTAAAAGAACTGTAATAGAAGAAGCAACTGATTCAAAGAACTACAATAAAGATTTCACAGGATTTCCGTTTCTCTGCTGAAGCAGTTGTGGTCCCCACCAACATAGCTAACAAAGAAGCTCTGGAAAGGGCCTTTCCTCTACCTTTTAACGACAGAAAGCAAGGATTGAAGGCTGGCAATATTGTTGTAGTTGCCTAGCAACCCCCACAGCCACCATTGAAAGGGTATTCATTTCTTAAGGTTACAGGTGCAGCTTGTATTATTCTGGGGTTTTTAAAAACCCCAATGTATTTTTTTCACATTTCAGTCATGTGGCAGTTTTCCTTTAACACCTGTGTTAAAACCTTCACTCTGAACATTTTCAAGCATTGGGGATGGACCATGGCTCAGAAGCAGAGGATCTACTTGGCATGCAGAAAATCCCAGGTTCAGTCCTGGCACCTCCACTTGAAAGGACCTCTGTGAAAGACCTTTGCTTGATACCCTCCAGAGCTGCTGCTAATTTGAGTAGATAATACTGACCTTGATAGACCAAGAGTCTGGTTTACTATAAGGCAGTTTCATCTGTGTTCAAGCACACTAGCCCTTCAGAGCAGGGACTTATCTTTTGCTGATACACTTGAATGCACTGTAGATGCTGCTGCTGATACTACTGTTATGCATTGTGTTTTACTGAGTTCTTGTTGCCTGAGCTTGAGACAGGCACTTCTTGAAACCAGGATCCTGAAGCCTGGAAGAACTGGCCAATCAGGATGCTAGGCATGTAAAACTTGTAACAAAGAGATGCAAATGAAGGATTCTGGAGTAAGCCAATAGGAGTAACAGTTGCCTGCTATGGGGGCATGGTTAACCATGGCCACATTGTATATACTTGCAGTTTTGCCTGTGTTCCTCTATGACTGTTTCTTCTTGTAATAAAGTGTTCTTGGTGATTCACAGCTGGCTGAACTCACTACTATACTACTACTACTGCATCATTATCATCTTCATCCTTCTTATCTGGTTGCAATTGGCTGAGAACAGATGGGCATTCTGGGGTGGCTTGGAGGCATCCTGAATCGGGACATCTCAAAAAGAGCTGCCCCAGAGCCTCCACATGCTCACCCGAATGCCGCTTGCATCCCGTCTGTGAGGCGGCTGGGTGCCTCTGCACGGGAAGGCGACCCAGAAGCCGGATTTCTTTTTTTCCCTCTCAGGGGGCAAGCATTGATGCACACAAGTGCTCCAGCACTATGAATGGTTTCTTTTTTTAAAAAAAACTCTGGAAACAGCTTGGGGAGGCTTGGCAGTTTCACACTGCCAAGTCACCTCACTTGCGCCCTTCCCTGTCCAGATGGCAGGGAGGCGACTGACGGCCGGCTCAAAGGTTTGCTACCACTTTGGAAGTGGTAGCTTTTTTTGAGCCAGTCTCAGGAGCCTGGGGGACGGGGTGAGGACGGGAGGAGGTAGAGTTGCCAAGTCCAATTAAAGAAAAATCTGGGGACTTTGGGAGTGGAGCCAGGAGACCTTGGGGGTGGAGCCAGGAACAAGGGTGTGACAAGCATAATTGAACTCCAAGGGAGTTCTGGCCATCACATTTAAAGGGACAGCACACCTTTTTAATTGCCTTTTTCATAGGAAATAATGAAGGATAGGGGCACCATCTTTTGGGGCTCATAGAATTGGACCCTCTGGTCCAATCGTTTTGAAACTTGGGGGGTATTTTGGGGAGAGGCACTAGATGCTATACTAAAAAATTGGTGCCTCTACCTCAAAAATAGACCTTCCCAGAGCTCCCAATTACCCATGGATCAATTCCCTATTATTCCCTATGGGAATTGTTCTCCATAGGGAATAATAGAGTGCCCAGTAGACATTTCCCTCCCCCCACGCTTTCTAAAGGGGGGGAGGGCCTCCAAACCAGGGAATCCCCTGTCCCCTCCCTCTCTCACACACACAAATACTTACTAGATCTTCTTCCTGCAGAACTTTGCTTGCTGTGAAAACGAAAGCAAAAGAAAGGGAGGGGCCATTCTCCATGGAAACTATTACTGACCCTTTCCAATGAAGCCCTTCCTGTTTCCTGTTTCCTGAGCAGCCTTAAAGGCATACGTTTTACAAATGGATCAGGAGCTCTACAACTACATGCCTACACGCATGTTCTCCCCCCGCTTCCGGATTTTTGGAGAGCGGGGGAGGAGGCTGCAAATTTAGGGGTCCCTCGCCAGGGCAGGGAGGTGGGGTTGGGAAGCCTAGGAGGAGGACAGCCAGCAGATGTTGCCGTCTAAACATATTTTTTGGGCCGACTTCAGAGGCATCTCTGAGTCGGCCTAAAGTGCCAGTCTGTAATCAGCCATTGTTTCTTTAAACTCTGTAAGTCTGGAATAACCAGGGGGTCATCTTCTGGGAAACCACGTGGCATGCATTTAAATGATTCGCATATATATATTAAGATGTGTCCTCCAAAATCTAACATGAAAAGAGTCCTTGAGACCAGAGACATGAAAATGTCCAAATCTTTAGAGATAATTTGCACAAAGCAAATTCAAATTTGAATTCTTGCTATTCTTAGGAATGTTGCAGCATTCCATAATTATTAGACATTTTAGAGAATTTATGTTGTAACATTCACACATCTTTATGAATCAGTTTTCTACACCATCAATTCTTTTAGGAATCTTTTATTTCCATGAGTTACAATGTCCTCTTGATATATCTCAATTTTTTTTTTGTAAAATCCACTCTGAAGCTGAGTTTTCTTTCTCCCCATATTTCCAATTTCTTCTTTAGTTGCCTTGAGGACATTTCTGTTTTAACACTTTGTAACAAGCTCCAGGTTATTACTATCAGCATAATTAAGCCACTGAAAACCAAGTAAAGACCCAGTAGGCTGATAGATTTCAACACACGTGAAGCATAGCTTAAAGAGTGTACCATTAACACATGGCAGTACTTAATTCACATTGCCTAAATTGGTTGTCATGCTAACATTTCATCAGATGTTCCTTCAAAAAGATAAATAAACCCATGCATGGATTAATTTGGTGTTTTCCTAGTCCCACTGAAAATAACAGTCCACAAAAAGATGAAGTGCCAGCGAACTCTTGACACATACACAGAGATGTAGCTCAGTAGCAGAGCACTGGCTTTGCATGAACAAGGTTCCAAGTTCAATCACCAGCATCTCCAGTTTGGATCAGCCACAGCAGGGTGTCAAACATGCGGCTCGGGGGCCAAATCAGACCCTTGGATGGCTCCTATCAGCCCCCTTGAACAACTGACTGTCATCTGCTTCCTTCTCCCTCTCTCTGGCTTCATTCTGCATCACAACTTGCTTTGCATGGCTTGCTCAATCGCACAGGAGCTACAGAGCAAAGTCTCTATTTTCTGCATTGGCTGAGGCTCCTCCCTTGGGGAGGAAGTGGGGAGGAAGAGCTTGTTTTGCCAGGCTCTCTCAATCGCACAGCAAAGCTACTAAGCCAAGCCTCTCTTCCTTCTGTTGGTTGAGTCTCTTCTCTCTTCTGGTCCCCTGGGGAAGGAAGGAAAGAGCCAGAGCTTCCTTTGCCCAGTTCCTTGGATCTCATGGGAGAAATACGAAAAAAGCACCTTTAAGACCAATGTGCTAATATTTAAGCATGTTTTAAGGTTTTTTTTTTTTTTTTAAATAAAAATAAAATATTTAATTGTGTTAATCTGTGTCCTTTATAAAGTTTATATCTCTGTTACCTAATCTTAAATAGGTACACGTACAGCCTGGCCCAACAAGATCTCATTTTTGTCAGATCTGGCCTTCATAACAAATGAGTTCAACACTAGGCTTCCCAATCCCCAGGTCCCAGCGGGGGATCCCCTGGTTTTACAGGCTTCCCCCTGCCCCCAGCCAGCTGCCTGGTGGGGGGGAAGCCCCGCCCCAACAGCCACCACCTACTGCTAGAGCTCTGGCAGGTTTAGCGACTTGCAAACAGGTCCCGTTTTAAAATCTGTGTATGTGTTTCTGTTGTTTGTGTGCCTTTAAAGTTGAGCAGGAAGCAGGAAACAGGAAGCACTTCATGGGGCAGCAGCAGCTTCCGTTTGTTTTATTTTCATTTTCAGAGCAAGTAACCAGACCCAATAAGTGTGTATGTGTGTGAGAGAGAGGGAGGGTTGCCAATTCCCAGGTGGGGGCAGGAGATTCCCTGGTTTGGAGGCCCTCCCCCCACTTTCTAAAGTGGGGGGAGGGAAATGTCTATTGGGCACTCTATTATTCCCTATGGGGAACGATTCCCATAGGGAATAATGGGAAATTGATCTGCAGGTATCTGGGGCTCTGGGAGGGGTGTTCTTTTAGATAGAGGTACCACATTTGCAGCATAGAATTTGACGCCTTTCCTCAAAACAACCTCCAAGTTTCAAAATTATTGGACCAAGGGGGCCAATTCTATGAGCCCTCAAAGAAGGTGCCCCTATCCTTCATTATTTCTAATGGAGGGAAAGCACTGAAAAGGTGTGCAGTCCCTTTCAGTGTGATGGCCAAAACTCCCTTTGGAGTTTAATTGTACTTGTTCCAACCTTGCTCATGGCTCCACCCCCAAAGTCTCCTCACTCCACCCCCAAAGTCCCCCGATATTTCTTGAATTGGACTTGGCAACCCTATTTGACACCCCTGAGAAGGTGGCCACAAGACCAAATGGTCCTGAATGTTTTGCTTCTTAGCATTAATTCTCAATGAAGTAAACTGTTTTTGCACCGTACCACTTTAGAGTATAGGTGGGGTCAATTGAGGGAATGTTACAGCACTTTTTTTTTAATCCCCTGTGCATAGAAAACTAGATGTCAAGAAGGTTGTAGTTTAGCATCTCTTTAATACGGTATTTCTCTGTTGCAATAATTTGATGGAGAAGCATCCATTTTCTCCACTGGCAGAAAATCAACTGGGCAGGGTGATTTTGAGCAGAAAAACAGTTGGCAGGAAAAGGGTTAAGCTGCCCTGTTCTCCTTCCCTGGGTTTCTCAAACTTTCTATTTTTAAAAAAGCTCCTGGAAGACAGTTTTATGTACTTGACACATAATGCCCAGTTTGATACTTGTCCATTTGAGCCTGATCTAAATAATAAAATATATGCAAGCCACAATCCAGCAAGCCCACTGAAGCACATAAAAGTCTTGAACATGTGCACACCTCCACCTCTCCAATTTAGCTATTAATGCTATTTCTATTTCAGTTGCATGGTAATTCTACTGAAACAAGAGAGGTATCAGGAGACCCCAGGGCTCCCTAACTCCAAGGAGACCACTGCTGATACATCTATCCTTGCTGCTAAAGTCAAGTCTCTTTTTCATCCATTGGCAAGTACCTATTAACATATAAAGCACTAAAATTCTGACCAGGAAAACTGGACGTTGTTCTATGGCCTTTCGAAATGGGTTCTAAATCAAATCAAGCCTGAACTCTCCCTTGAAGTTAAAATGTCTAAACTGAGGCTATTGTACTTTGGCCACATTATGAGAAGACAAAAGTAACTGGAAAAAACAATAATGCTAGGAAAAATTGAAGGCAGTGGGGGGAAAAGGAAGACTCAGTAATTGACTCAGTGGATTGACTCAGTAAAGGAAGCCATGGCCCTCAGTTTGCAAGACCTGATTAAGGATGTTAATGATAGGACATTTTGGAGGACATTAATTCAGAGGATCGCCATTGTTAGAAGTGTCTTGACAGCACTTAATACAGAAACATGCATAGTCTTTGTATACCTGGTACAAAGACTGCTTCAGAGGATTGCTTCAGAGCATGGGCAAAGTACACATCAAATATTTATCTTCAAAAATAGACATTTATATAACTTATCTATGGGGTGAGGTGTTAGCCCACTACAAACAGTACGGTCGGTTTAATTATAATAGAATAATGAGAGACTAAAGGGAAACTTTCTAAAATTGGACTGATAGGAAACTTGAATGCCCATGGATGGCGAAATTAATTTTCACGTTGTCTTTTCCAGTTTTCATAATTAGCCATCCATGGATGTTGGTCACATTGAAAAGAAATGCTGAACCCAGCTACAGTAACATTCAAGGCCCCATCCCCATAATCCACTCAGATCACCAGCAATATCTCCCCTGCCTAAACCTTCTCTGTGCTCATCACTGAGTCCCTTTTCCCTTCAGTAGACTCAGCACACAAGGGTTTAATCAGGACTTTTTTTGTAGCAGGAACTCCTTTGCATATTAGGCCACATCCCCCTGATGTAGCCAATCCTCCAAGAGCTTACAGGGCTCTTAGTACAGGGCCTACCGTAAACTCCAGGAGGATTGGCTACATCAGGGGGTGCAGCCTAATATGCAAAGGAGTTCCTGCAATTAAAAAAAAAAGCCCTGGGTATATTAACTGCAGAACTACCAGCTTCTCAGTTTGGGCACACTGCCCATGACCACACAATCACACAAACAGTTCTGCTTGTTCAACAGACTTGCCAATCCCCAGGTCCCAGTGAGGGTTCTCCCACTTTCCCAGGCTCCTTCCCGCTCCCAGTCAGCTGGCTGGCGGGGGGAAGCCTGCCTCCACAGCCACCATGTGCCTTTCCACCTCCGGAGGCTTCAGACTCCACTTGGAAAGGCTTCCTCTTGGGATGATGTGTCTGTGTCTTTAAGGCTGAATGGGGGCGGGGAAAGCAGGCAGAACAACATGGCTGTTCCCAGTGGCTGTGAAAGCAGCCCAGTCCCTCCATTGGTTGCACACTCTTTTCAGAGCTTGTTTGCATAGGAAAGGTAAACTTGAACCTTTGGTTACTCTGTGTTACTTTGAAGAAGTTGGAAGTTCAGCAACTCATGAATAGAGATGCCAATCCCCAGGTGGGAGCAGGCCCTCCCCTGCTTCAGAGTAATCAGGGGACCCCAGGGCTCCCTAACTCCAAGGAGACCACTGCTGATACATCTATCCTTGCTGCTGGGCATTTCATTATTCCCTATGGCAATCAATTCCCATAGGGTATAATGGAGAATTGATCTAGGGGTATCTGGGGCTCTGGAGGGGCTGTTTTTGGAGGTTAGAGGCACCAAATTGTCAGCATAGCATCTGCCGACTCTCCTCAAAATGCTCTCCAGGTTTCAAAAAGATTGGACCAGGGGGTCCAGTTCTATGAGCCCTAAAAGAAGGTGCCCTTATCCATTATTTCTAATGTAGGGAAGACATTTAAAATGTGTGCAGTTCCTTTAAATGTGATGGCCAGAACTCCCTTTGGAGTTCAGTTGTGCTTGTCACAACTTTGCTTATGGCTCCACCCTCAATGTCTCCTGGGTCCACCCCCAAAGTCCCCCAATATTTCTTGAATTGGACTTGGAAACCCTATTGTTCAAGGAGGCTCTGGGGCTTGTATTACTTGAATAATCCCCTCCTCATGACAGCCCACTTTTGAAACTGAAAAGACTTTCACAAGCAGCTTGTGAAATGACAGGGAACCTGGGTGTTCAAAGAAAAGGGAGTCGTTTGGAGTGGCTGATCTAGCTCTCAATCACAGAGAAGGGTCCATCAGAGACATGTGAAGAGTTTCTGAAGATGTAGCCCCTCCAAGAATCCTCTTTGCCTCCCTGCTCTCTCATAAACTGAAGATGCAGCAACGTGGAGGAAGCAGTAAGCATTAAACCTTGTGTTAATTTGGCCCACTCTGTGTGCAAGAATGTGAGGTCATTCCAAGAAAGCTAGGAAGTGTTTGCATTTCTAAAGCATACACACTCCTTCACTCCTTCCCCTCCTCTGGTAATCCACACTCTTTTTTTCTCCCCTATTTCAACAAAATGCCTGCCTTGTACCTCGTAACAGCTTTGGACGTTTGTCTATAGAGCATGGATAATGCTTCTCAAAAGGCAAGTTAATTTTTCTGAACTCAAAACTCAATTTGGAACCCACTGGCACATATATTTGTTTTACATTCAATGTTTACTTGGCACCGCTGCCAGTCTCTGGCAGTTGCCACTATGCCTGTCTTTGTCTCCAGCCACTGTGTGTTCCAGCACTGAAGCCAACACCTGTGGCCACATAAAAGGCTAAGTACAGCAGCTGCCGGACTCAGATGTCCACAGTGAAATAAAATTCTAAAGCATACGAGTTTGGATGCGTGGCTGGCTTCCTCCTCAGACTCTTTTGGGGGCTTCCTTGGATGCTTGCTATGCTGGGATGCTTCATTTATCAACTGTCTGTCAGCCAGTGTTACTGACCTTAGGTTTACTAGTGGCCTTGAATAGCCTCATTTTGCTAATGATGCTCGGAGCTGTACCAATGAAGTAACCCTGAAAACTTCCTGGAAACCATCAGCATGCTTCTGATAATACCTTGCTGTAGGACAGGCAATTCGGCTGTAATTCTTATATCCTGAAGGAGTGTGTCTGGTACAACAGAACACTTAACAAGCGACATTTGGTATCCAGATAGTACGTCGAGCACCTGCTTGCTTGCTTTTGTCCCTAGAATAGGATGCTCACATTCATCTCAGAAATAATCCTGGATTGTTATTCACTCTGTGAAATAAACATATCAAAATGTATCCTGGGGTGTGTGAAGCTAGTCCCCTTGGTTTCAGAATATTTTTGTAAAGCAAATCTGAATGGTTGTTACCAAGTGCATTCCATTATGTTCCTGATCTAAAACCACAGGCAGTGGGACAAGTATGAATTGCTGTTTAATACCAGGTACATAAAATGGCATAATCAAATGAATAAATAAATCCGGTGACCCCCTTTTTTAGTGTTATGATGTCATCAGCAAATGCAACTGTCTACTCAGTATGCTAATCCACACATGAAATAGTTTTAGCCTTGAAGGTCATAAATCACATATCCCTCCCACCATGTATTACAGTCAGTTTGAAATGGGGATTGACACAAAGTGGTTCAGGAACTGTGATTCAGCCCCAATTTGGGCTGTGTGGAGTTCAAGAACCAATGTTTGGGAAAAGTGCTTTCCCTGAACATTTTCTGGACTTGTGGCTGGTTTGGCTCAGCTGCTCAGGGCAAGCCATTTGAACTTGACAGCTGATTGGGAGACAGCTGTTTTATCTATTTTTTAAAAAAAACATTTTACATTTGTTTATTTGTATTTTAAATGCTGTGGTAATATTTTGATCATTTGATCACTTGGAAACCCTAAACTGAGTAGAAAGATGGTATAAATAAACAATTTTCTCTACACAATTCTTGCCAAGTTTCAACTTCACTGCCAACTATACATTCTCCCAGAGAGTTTGTGCCATTTGAAATATCGATGATGTTGAAAATTAGGAAGGATGCTGGTGGAAATAAATATTCCACAGCTTGGAAGGAATGAGATATTATGAGCCCAAACCAGCCTTTATTGCAATTTGGACCAAACTCACAATGAATTGACAAAATTCTAGCTCTCCTGGCTGCAGGTCTTCCTCTCTGCCAAAATCTATATTTGCAAACAAATGTGGTCCAACAAGTGGGAGGACTGGTAGCCAGGGTTGCCAGCTCTGGGTTCAGAAATTCCTGGAGATTTTTTTTTGGGGGGGGGGGATGGAGCCTGGTAAGGGCATGGTTTGGAGAGGGGATACCTCAAAGGTATATAATGCCAAAGTGTCCACCCTCCAAAGCAGCTGTTTTATCCAAGGGAACTTAGCCCTGTTGTCTGGATATCTCAAGGTCCTATCCAGAGTTTGGCAACCATACTTATTTTTAATGCCTATGCAGACCATCCATTGGTACTGCAAGTAGTCTCGAGAACTGTGGTTTATAAATTACATTCTCCATGCTTCTTCCAAACTGTGGATGCTCGATCTCATACATAAGTGTTTATTCCTGCTAAGGAGCATAAAGAATGCAATTTATAAAGTGTCCCTGTTGAATCCATTGAGCCAAGAGGCATTTAAAAAAAAATACATTATCCATATTCACCGATGTGTTCAAGTGCATCTCCTGCCAGGAACAAACGACAGAACTGTGCCAGTTACCACTGATGCTGTCTGCCTTGTTTTTTGCTGTCTGTTGCTTCTGCCAGTATGCCTACCTATAGGTCCTCTCCACCTTATAGTGATAAGACAGGGGTGGGGAACCTCCATCCCGAGGGCCATATATGGCCCTCGAGGTCACTTGGTGTGGCCCTCAGGGATTGCTGGGCCGAACCGAGCCATTTGGCAGCCTCCCTGGGACCTGGCTGGCCAGCGAGGATTGTGGGGCCCAGCTGCACCGTGCAGCAGCCTCCCCAGGGCCAGACAGGGATCACAGGGCCCAGATGTACTGTGCAGCAGCCTCCCTGGAGCCTGGCTGGCCGGCCAGAATTGCTGCAGGGCCTGGAAAAGTTACTGTCACAGTTTTCCCCTCATTTCTTTCTTTCCCTTTTTTTCCATTTCTTCCCCCCATTTCTTTGTGCCCCTTTATTCCTGTTTATTTATTGATTGATTATCCCAGATGGTGTGCCTAATATGCTAATGAGTGTGTGACCTAATATGCCAATATTAGGGGATGTGGTCTAATATGCTACTGAGTTCCTGCTGGGCTTTTTCTATAAAAAAAGTCCTGGACCTATGCATTTGCCTAGGGCGGTAGGCTGTGTGTGTGCCAGATTAGGCTCTCCCCACATAACTTCAAATAGAAAAACAATTATTTGCATTAATTTTGCTGGCCTGAATCATTCTCCCTTGGCAGAGCACTGTTTTTTAAGTTGATAATTTTGTATCGCCCGCGAATGATGTTATAAATGTCCATATGGCCCTTGGCAGAAAAAAGATTCCCCACTAGGGTTGCCAATCCCCAGGTGGGGGCAGGGGATCCCCTGGTTTGGAGGCCCTCCCCCCGCTTCAGGGTCGTCAGAAAGCGGGGGGAGGGGAGGGAAATGTCTGCTGGGAACTCTATTATTCCCTATGGAGATTTATTCCCATAGAAAAACATGGGGAATTGATCCGCGGGTATCTGCGGCTTTGGGGGAGCTGTTTTTTGAGATAGAGGCACCAAACTTTCCGTATAGTATCTAGTCCCTTTCCCCAAAGTACCCCCCAAGTTTCAAAAATATTGGACCAGGGGGTCCAATTCTATGAGCCCCAAAAGAGGGTGCCCCTATCCATTTTTTCCTATGGAAGGAAGACATTTAAAAAGGTGTGTTGACCCTTTAAATGTGATGGCCGGAACTCCCTTTGGAGTTCAATTATGCTTGTCACAGCCTTGATCTTGGCTCCACCCCTAATGTCTCCCGGCTCCACCCCCAAAGTCCCCAGATATTTCTTGAATTGGACTTGGCAACCCTATTCCCCACCCCTGTGATAAGACTTGGGAAAAGGGAGGGAGAACTGTGAGGAGAACAGGTGGAGTATCCCAGTGTCATCTGACAATCTGAAAGCTCAACAAGAAAGTTTGGAAATACCAAGCCAACTACGAATCATTGTATCATATTAAGTTTCACACCCACTAATAGCTTGAACCAGGTTTAAAATGAGAATTCGAACTACAATATGCTCTTAAAATTAATCCAGCTAAGCACTGGAATAGACTCACAGAAGCCTGAATATTTGGAGAATAACTGAGTTGTTTTAAATTTCAAAACAGTTATAAATCTGAAATTCTGCTATGAAAATGTCAGGTTCACCGATCTGCCCTTCCTGCCCCATTTCCTCAGCTAATATAACACTTCCTTTTCTGTTCTCACATATTTCCTGATAGCTCCTGGCAACCCTTTGCAGTTTTACAAGTGCCGCACAGAGCCCTTCACTCTTTTTTTTTGGGGGGGGGGGGAGAATGCATCTCAGTCCCAGCCTTATTCAGAAAACTCAAAGACTATCTAGAATCAAGCTGAACATATTTAATTAAGAATGTTCTACAGTGAAGCAATTAAATACAGCAGAAACCTCTGGATATTTCTGGGTTCCTAGATGCACCACAGGACCTCAAAACTGGAGGCCTTGAAGATCATGTTGGGGACATAAGAACATAAGAGAAGCCATGTTAGATCAGGCCAATGGACCATCCAGTTCAACACTCTGTGTCACACAGTGGCAAAAAATTATATATATACACGCACTGTGGCTAATAGCCAATGATGGACCTCTGCTCCATATTTTTATCTAACCCCCTTTTGAAGGTGGCTATGCTTGTGGCCGCCACCACCTCCTGTGGCAGTGAATTCCACATGTTAATCACCCTTTGGGTAAAGAAGTACTTCCTTTTATCCGTTTTAACCTGTCTGCTCAGCAATTTCATCGAATGCCCACGAGTTCTTGTATTGTGAGAAAGGGAGAAAAGTACTTCTTTCTCCATCCCATGCATTATCTTGTAAAACTCTATCATGTCACCCTGCAGTCGACGTTTCTCCAAGCTAAAGAGTCCCAAGCGTTTCAACCTTTCTTCATAGGGAAAGTGTTCCAGCCCTTTAATCATTCTAGTTGCCCTTTTCTGCACTTTCTCCAATGCTATAATATCCTTTTTGAGGTGCGGCGACCAGAACTGCACACAGTACTCCAAATGAGATCGCACCATCGATTTATACAGGGGCATTATGATACTGGCTGATATGTTTTCAATTCCCTTCCTAATAATTCCCAGCATGGCGTTGGCCTTTTTTATTGCAAACGCACACTGTCTTGACATTTTCAGTGAGTTATCTACCACAACCCCAAGATCTCTCTCTTGGTCAGTCTCTGCCAGTTTACACCCCATCAACTTGTATTTGTAGCTGGGATTCTTGGCCCCAATGTGCATTACTTTGCACTTGGCCACATTGAACCGCATCTGCCATGTTGACCCCCACTCACCCAGCCTCAACAGATCCCTTTGGAGTTCCTCACAATCTTCTCTGGTTCTCACCACCCTGAACAATTTAGTGTCATCCACAAACTTGGCCACTTCACTGCTCACTCCCAACTCCAAATCATTTATGAACAAGTTAAAGAGCATGGGACCCAGTACCGAGCCCTGCAGCACCCCACTGCTTACCGTCCTCCACTGCGAAGACTGCCCATTTATACTCACTCTCTGCTTCCTATTACTCAGCCAGTTTTTGATCCACAAGAGGACCTGTCCTTTTACTCCATGACTCTCAAGCTTTCTAAGGAGCTTTTGATGAGGAACTTTATCAAAAGCTTTCTGGAAGTCAAGGTAAACAACATCTATCAGGTCTCCTTTGTCCACATGTTTGTTCACCCCCTCAAAGAAATGTAACAGGTTAGTGAGGCAAGATCTATGCTTTCTACCAACTTTCCCGGTATTGATGTCAGACTGACTGGCCTGTAATTTCCCGGATTTCCTCTGGAACCATTTTTAAAGATGGGAGTGACATTTGCTACCTTCCAGTCCTCAGGAATGGAGGCAGATTTCAATGAAAGATTACATATTTTTGTTAGAAGATCCACAAGTTCAACTTGGAGTTCTTTCAGAACTCTCGGATGTATGCCATCCGGACCTGGTGACTTATTAGTTTTTAATTCGTCCATAAGTTGTAGGACCTCCTCTTTTGTCACCTCAATCTAACTCAGGTCTTTCAACATCCCTTACAAAATTAGTGGTTCTGGGGCAGGCAACGTATGATGTTTCATTGTGGATTGTTTCTAGTCCCAACATGTCTGTTCATTATTTGTCATTTAGAGTTTGCTTGATATTACAGTTAATAGAGGCTAGTATCCTACTGAATTTCATGGTGTAGTTCTGTATTCTACCACATTCATTATTTTCTCCCCAGTCCTTCTTGGGCCTTTTTAAAGAGACAGGTGAGAAGTAAAAAGAAATTAATAATCACTCAGCAACTGCAAGAACCTCCTAGATTTCTCAAAAGGTACTTTGTAAGTCCTGCTCTTCCCTAAACCTAAGTGCAGGAGGATTTCATCACTGTAAAAATGTAAACAGACTGGGGTGATGTCGCCTCACGACGTTTTCATGCCAGACTTTTTGTTATGGGGTGGTTTGCCATTGCCTTCCCCAGTCATCTACACTTCCCCCCAGCAAGCTGGGTACTCATTTTTTCAACCTCGGAAGGATGGAAGGCTGAGTCAACCTCAAGCCGGCTACCTGAACCCAGCTTCTGGCAGGATCGAATTCAGGTTGTGAGCAGAGAGCTCGGACTGCAATACTGCAGCTTTTCCACTCTGCGCCATGGGGCATTCATCACTGTATGCTGATATAATTTCCTTTAGAACAAAACAAATGACAACATAAGGCAGCAGATATGTGTATACTACAGGTCTCCAAGAAAGCGGCAACTGAAAGGTCTGGCAGAATACTCAAGCAGTATCAGGGACAAAATTTTATGAGATAAACAAAATCCAACTACTTTAAGCACATCAACTGAAATCCATAAACACAGCCACCTCAGATTGGGGAAAGAGTAAACCAGCCTGGCTGCAATTATCTCAGGTTCTCAATCAAGTTAGCTAATGCAAAAGCCTGCCAGAAACCATAAAGCTTCCAGCAATTCCTAGAACAACCACTGTCACTTCCAGGTTTTTCCTTGGAAGTGACATCATCATGCTGGCAAGATTTTTAAAAATATAATTCACCACCACTGCTTGGAGTGGTGCTGGGCAACAGCAACTGAGAGTGGAGGAACCCTTGACCCAACCAGGACACTGGTGGGCCTATATATCACCAGTTTAGCCAGTTTTACCCCTGCCCAATAGCACTTCTAGACTAGACTAATGAATGGAAAAGTAGATGTGGTGACAGCAGCCTGTTTAACTAAATTCTCCTCAATGATGATGAAAGCTCTATGAAAGTAAATGAGGCACAATAAGGGCCTAGAAATGCTGTCTTTTCAGTGAATCCATTGGGGGTGAATGAAAAACTGATGACTTGTTTACAACCAATCAAAAATGTCTATTTAATTTTTTACATGACTTGTGTTGAATGCAGAAACAATGAAGAGTCTTGTGATATTTTCAAGACTATGGACTGGATCCAAAATAGAACTTTCCCACCTCTTGCTGCTGCAGCCCTGTAAGCTCCCCAAATAGTAAACCAGCCTGGCTGCAATTATCCCAAGTTCACAGTCACTTAGCTAATGCAAAAGCCTGCCAGAAATCATGAAGCTTCCAGCAATTCCTAGAACTACCGCTGGGATAGCAGGAGACCATCTCAGTTAAAGTAGTGGTCTGCAAAGTAGGGTTATGCAATGGGAACAGAATTTGGCAAAAATGTGGAGGCGGGGAGGGGGCTGTACTGTAGAAAATAACTTTTGGATTCAACCCTAATGAATGTACTGTGGCATAAGTTTTCATGGGCCGGAGAGACTTTGTCAGAAAATCTGGGAAAATGACAGACAAAAAAATTATCTGAGAAAATAAAGGGGGGGGGGGAATCACTAGTTTTTCAGATGCCACAAGATTCTTCATTGTTTTCCCTTCATTGTTTTCCCTTCATTGTTTTCCCTAAATCTGAGGAAGTATGCATACACACAAAAGCTCATACTTTGAATAAAACTTTGTTGGTCTTAAAGGTGGACTCAAACTTTGTTCTGCAGATTAATATGGTAACCCCTTTGGACTGTTGCAAATGTAGAAAAATAGCATTATAACTTCTGTTATTATTTCCATTGCAAAAACAACTTTGATGGTTTCATAGCTGCTGAAATAAGTTTCTGAAGTATAACTTACAAAACATATTGCTACAAATGAGGGTCTGAAGCTGCCTGTGGTATGGCATTGCATGTTTCAAACTGCATCAGTTTGGAATTTAAAAAGGTGGATTCTGGAAATTTTGGAAAAAGGTGAATTCTGGCTATTTGGGGTTGTTTTTCTTTAACTGAAAATATTTAAGGTTTGGGTTGAGAACAGTTACAATTATGTGTTTATTTCTCCCATGTACTTGATTCCTAATTACTGCAGGTCAATCACAAAATAGATTGCAAAGCCGAAATGAACAAACACATTAATGGCTTGCTATGGTTTACAGATGGATTTCGAAGCATCCTTATCTAAGCATTTTAGACACAAATAAAGAACAGAAACAGTGCACCACATACTAAATGGTAAAATACGACAAATATCTTCATTCTGAGTTTCACAGAACCTCCACAGTGATTCACAGTTAAAAAAAAAAGGCGGGGGCTGCAGGTAAATAGTTACACAAAATTAGCACAACGTTTGTATTTGTAATTTGCATTAATACAGATGATAACAAACATTAGCGGAGCATATGTTGCTTTTGAAATATATGCATGATGCAGCCACAGTTGCCCATTTTTATAGTCTTCAAATCCTCCAGTCTCGAAGTCTTAAATAAATTGGATTTCAAAGTGTTTAACCATGGCCAGATTGTGCCATTCTAACACAGGAATTATGAACTATGAATCTGAAGGGCCTTCGATCAACCCATTAAAATCCTGGAAAGACAATTGAACAAATTCCTTTTTCTAAAACAAGTTTACTTTTCATTTATAGCTATTATTTTTAAACTCATTTTTGTATCCACTTACCATAAAACAAAAGTAAACAAAACCCTTAGATATCTAAGAAGGCTCTATGGGCCACTGAAATATACGGTACTTTAGGATGGTAACTTGCAGCTGATAGCCTTAAAAGTTACCCACCCAAACTTTCATGACTTGATTAGGGAGAGTTTCCTGCATTGTGCAGGGGGTTGGACTAGATGATCCTGGAGATCCCTTCCAACTCTATGATTCTATGATTACGAGAACCATGTTCCCCCCCCCCCCCCCCAAATATCCTTTCCTTTACAAGGTGCATGAATGCTTCTCTTGGCAGCCAAATGGTGCAGGAAATGTTAACTACTTACCCCTATCAGTGTCATACAGGAAGACAAAGCGGTTCCATTTGTAATTGCCCAGCAAACTTAGTAGTGCTCCCTGTAAGGAAGGCCTCAGTTGCAGCACAAACTGGCTCTCGCCCTCGGTTGGGAAACTTGGCGTGATGAGGGAGATGTGCAAGGCGCTGCAGAATGAGGTCAAGGTATGTACTGATCGTTTATCATACAGTCCAAAAATGGCAAAAACTCCTCTTGAGTACTGGGAGCAGACTGAAAGAAAACATGAAGAAAAACATGAGATTACAAATAAAATTGCATCAAACATTTTTTGGTTATTATGATGTTGAGTCAACATCAAATACAGAGGAAGAAAGATCAGTGTAATCTGGTTTCTGGGACTAAAAATATATGGGGCCTGGGACTGCCATCTCCAGGTTAGGAAATTTCTAGCTTTGGGGGGGGGGTGGTGGTGGTATGGTATCCAGAGAGGGTGGTGTTTGGGGAAGGGAGGGAGCTCAGCGGGGTACAATGCTGTAGAGTCCAGCCTCCAAAACAGCCATTTTCTCCAGGGGAACTGACGTCCATTTTCTGGAGATCGCCTGTAATTCTGGGTGATTTCCAAGTTCTGCACAGAGACTGGCAACTGTAATTGGGACTAGAGTTGTTTCCAATAGTCTTTGAGCACAAAAATTGACTCCTCACAACTGTATAAAAGGATAGCATAAAGTAAATGGATCAAAACCGTATACTGTAAGAATACCGTCAAGCTTTTCAGCCTCTTGATTACTGGGCTGTTTATTATTAGCATGATGCAAACTGGCTTTCTTCACTTGTCCTATGTAAATAACAATTTTTCAAGTGAACTGTTGAATATGTGAGTATATCTTGCAACGTTCTTGAATCCTTTCAGTTAAAAATGCCAATCAATCTTTGGCAGTTAAATCATTTGACAGGGTTTGTTTTGTTTTTGTTTTTTTAAAAAACCTTAATCATTTTGCTGATGGCAAATAAGTACATCAGAATTTTATTAATATTCAGTGTTTAACACAGAGTAGTGATGTCTCCAAGTACACTGTTGATCACAATATTTAGCAGTCACAAACACTCCTGTGCTTAAATTCAAAATTACATGAGCATATGACCATTTACTCTGTAAGAGAGAAAAGCAAATATATTCTTGCGCTGAATGGAATACAAGTACTTTCATACCATTTCCACTGCTCTAAAGATCAGTATTGTGAATTCAAATGACCTTTTTACAATAGGTATGACATCATATCACATCCCAGCTGGCCTCCTAAACTCATTCACATTCATGAAACATTAGAACATTAAAAGGCTTTATAAATCTTTCCTTTTTGACTTAATTCACTGAGACAGGAAACTATTATTTCTGTTTTTTTAAAAAGATAAAGTATTGATCAGGAGAGCAGTTTCCAGATGACTGCCTGTAAGTGAATGGTTGTGCCATTATATGTATGCTTCCTTTTTAAGATAAGGCCCCAAGTTCATGTAATGATGCTGACAGCAGTAAAAAAAAAAAAAAGTGGGGGGACTCATAGGTCACCTTGATCTACAAGGAAAGTCAGGGTATAAATGTTTTCATTCATTAATTAAAATAATAACAACAACAATAATAATACGCATTCTCATTACTAGGGTTGTCATTCCCCAGGATTTCCCTCATTGGCTGGCTTGGCAGAAAGGAGGGAGCCTTATGCTTCCTTCCCCTCCTGCTCCCTGGTTGGGCAGTCACCACCCGCCCCATGCTTCCTTCCCCTCTCCACCACCTCCTCCTCTTGCAGGCTGGAGAGCGAGGAGGAAGAGAGGAGCTGTGGCAAAGGAAAAGCCTAGTGGACAGTCACCACTCAGTCATATGCCCAGTGCTTCCTTCCCCTCCAGCTGGCTAGCAAGGAGGAGCAGAGGAGCCGTGGCAAAGGAGAAGGTTAGTACAAGGTGGCGGGGCAGGGCAGTGGCAGACCCAGAGGTTCATGCACCAGGGAGGGATATTCATGAACTTTGCTGCTGAGGCACCATTGCCTTCCTAGAATCATAGAGTTGGAAGGGACCTCCAGGGTCATCTAGTCCAACCCCTGGTACAATGCAGGAAACTCACAAACACCCTCCCTAAATTCACAGGATCTTCATTGCTGTCAGATGGCTATCTAGCCTCTTTTTAAAAACCTCCAAGGAAGGAGAGCCCACCACCTCCCGAGGAAACCTGTTCCATTGAGGAATCGCTCTTATGGTTAGGAATGTTGAGCTGGATACTCTTTTGATTTAATTTCAACCCACTGGTTCTGGGGCCACAGAAAACAATTCCACACCATCCGCTCCAGCCTGTTGGGGTCCTGCCAGTTGAGAGGACCTGGTTACTTTGCAGGGGCTTGAGGGCAGGTGGTGGGTCACCCACAGTCCGACTGCCCTGACGTGATGATGTCACTTCCAGGTGATGTTAAAGCAGCAGGGAATATCCCCATCCACTCCCAGAATGCCCCCTCAATCCCTCTGCCAGCAAGATGAAGGGGCCTGGAAACCCTACTCGCTACTCATTATACATACATACATATATATATATATATATATATATATATATATATATATATATATATATATATATATATATATATATATATATATATATATATATATATTTCTATATATATATATATATATATTTCTATAAGCTGAAAAACAGAACTTGCGCTATCCTTTGAGAACGCACACATAGCTGGTCTTGAGGACAAAAGGAGATTGAGGAAGAATCGTACTGCTACAGCACCAACCCCAAATCAGACTTTTCCCTGCAGCCACTGTGGCCGGACCTGCCTGTCCCGCATTGGTCTTGTCAGCCACCAGCGAGCCTGCAGCAGACATGGACTACTGCACCTTTCTTAAATCTTCGTTCGCGAAGTCAAGCCGAGAGAGAGAGAGATCATATATTAGTCTCCAGCTCTATTACAGATTTTGTGCCTGTACTTTCAGCATTAAACAGACAAAACACTGCATATTCTGAACCTGAGTATCTCCTTTAGTCTTAAATTCTGAATGAGAAACCATATTTCCTTGTTAACAACTGAAAACATTACTTGAGGGTGGTTGTTGTTTTGATGGCAATATAATTTATGTAGTAATAAAATTCACCTAGGCTGCTAACAGACCGGCACTTTGCACTGACTCACAGACACCTCTGAAATTGACCCCAAAAACCTCTCCACACACAAACATCTGCCGTCTGTCCTCATCCTGTCCTCCAGCCTTCACAGTGCAACTGAAAAAGCTACCACTTCCAAAGTGGTAGCAAATTTTTGAGCTGCACGCCAGTCGCCTCCCTGGCGTCTGGAAGCAGAAGGGTGCAAGAGAAACTTGGTGGTGTGAAACTGCCAAGCTGCCCCAAGTTGCATCCGTTTTTTTTTTTAAATTAAAACTGTTTGCTTATGTGCATGCATGTGCGTGACTACTGAAAATGTATGGGGACAGGAATGGTGCGCAATGGCCGTCTGAACATGCTCATGTCAACCCATGGACGGGATGGGGACGGCTTGTGGGGGAGCACGTGGAGTCTTCAAGAAGGCTCTTTTTGAGCCATCCTGATTTGGGATGCCTCCCAACCGTCCCCAAATGCCTGTCGTTATCAGCCATATAGTTCATCAATCAAATCAGCATCATGGCAGCATCACACATTTCATTAATCTACCAGCACCTGAACAATCCCTAGTCCTCAAACATTCATAATTCTGAGATGATGCCACTGCCTCATATCCATAGTTTATTCCCTGTTCAGAGTGCTTGAAGTCTATTTGATGTGCTACTGTGTCTCCTAAAAAGATGTATCCATTCAAAAAATAACAGACTTTACCCCTTGTAAATGCTAACAATATAATGGGAAGTACAATTTCAGCTGGCAAAACCAAGAAAGAATTTAATGATTAAACACCATTTCTTCTTCCTGTCTGGCTCCAATCTAAATTGGGACTGCTCACATATCCTGTTTTCCTTTTATGCAATGGAAATACATTATATTCATCATGTCTGTTTGTGTCCTTACTCCATTCTCCGATGCGATCTTGAAATATGACCAGCAATATGCAAGTAAAGGAGATCAACAATGAAGAATGTTCTGTATTCCCTGTGAAATCCATTGCTTCTGTATTCCCTGTAAAACCCATTGAATTTTATGGTGATGGTGGAAAATGCTGTCAAGTTGCAGCTGACTTATGGCAATCCCACAGAGTTTTCAAGACAAGAGACATTCAGAGGTGGTTTGCCATTGACCACCTCTGTGTAGTGACCGTGGACTTCCTTGGTGGTCTCCCATCCAAATACTAATCAGGGCTGACCCCGCTTAAGCTTAAGATTTATGAGGGGAAAAGCGAATAAAGCTAATGGAATAAACCATTAGTTTAGCACTTATCACACACATTTTGTTAGTTTGTTTTTAGCTGACCCAATTGCTGATTTGCTAATAAAAAACATATATGGCACAGCCAAACTGCAGATGTACCTACCAGCACAAAGAACAGATGAAGAAACTGAATAAAGTAATGGCAAAACTTTGTTTCCTTTGTTTAAGGCTAGTCAGCTGTGTAGTAATTTAACAGGCTACTCATCGGATATCTTGGCAGAGATGCAAAATTTTTTAGTGATTACAGGAACTAGTGACCTGTGCCTCATAAAATATAATATATCGAACCCAATTTCTTTGTGTTAAATCTTCTCTTTAGTCTATCAAATCAACAAAGAATGGCTACATGCTAATACAACATGGAATCCAAGAACTTTAAGATGATATTAAATGTATTGTTAAATATACTTCCCTAGGAACAATGGGAGGTCCCCCATTTAATGATATTACATCATGTGATAATTTGGAAGGGTGCAATTCTATTTGCATTAGTACCAACAAAGAACCATATTTTAAATCCAACAGAGCTCTTGTAATATGTTTTAATTAATTATAAGGTTGCCTTTCTATGAATAATTCTTATGAATTATCTCTAAAAGACAGTTTCAGCCCAGGATGAATTCTTGAGATAATAGCTGAAGGTTACAGTGCATTTTATGTAAACTGAATGGGAAATTAAAATTAAAATTAGCTGTAAATTAGCATTAGTTAAGTGTATTTTTTCTGTTACAATACATTTTGAATGTCATAATGGCACAATTTGCAAATCATCTTAACAGACTTTGCTACTAATACTATACAACAAAAGCTGCACAGATCTTTACTGGAAATAGAAAGTAGGAGTCTGAAAGATCTGACAATCAACTCAACAACACCTTTTTTCTCGTGGTTCAAATTTTAAAATACATAAAATAATGCAATATCATAGAACCATAGAGTTGGAAAGGACCTCCAGGGTCATTTAGAGATCATTGTTTACATTGTCAGAACTACTTACCTAACATCCCACACATCTGCACACAGATACACAGACTCTTATTATATAGCCAGGACCAGATCTACATGTTTTTTGAGGGGGAGCAAAATTAAAAAAAAAATACCCAATTTGGCACATACACCCCCTCTGTTGGTACCCGGGGAAAGCACACTATCTGCTTCCACCTAGATACAGCCCTGTATATAGCACACATGTTGAATTTAGAAACTGTTTGTCAAGTTTTTTTCACACACACCCAGTAAAGAGTTGTAAAAACTCTGGGGATCTGACCATATTAGGGCCTGTTGGGGGTGTTGGTTGGGAAGCTCCTGGAGATTTGGAAGTGGATCCTGAGGAGGAGAGGGACCTCAGTGGGGTACATTGCCATAGAGTCCAAAGTATGCATTTTTCCCCAAAGGAACTGGTCTTTGTAGTCTGGAGAGGAGCTCTAATTATGGGGAATCTTCGAGTCCCAACAGGAGGCTGGCATCCCTACCACTTATGCTGCATCTTAACTTCTGATTTCTGAGAAATTCAGCAACTGGAAGATTGAGGAAAATTTCAGGAAGACTGAAACAATAAGATTCCCCTTGCTGTGTATAAAGTTTCACCTGCCCTATTCTACATACTCTTTTAAGTTTTGACCAGAAGGTTCTGAGGGTGAAGGGATGAGGAAGGCAATATTCACACATGAAGCTTCCTTACACTGAATCAGACCATCCATTAATCATGGTCAAGTATTGTCTATACAGACTGCCAGCAGCTCTCCAAGGTCTCAGGCAGAGGTCTTTCATGTCATCTACTATCTGTTCCTTTCACTTGGAGATGCAGGGGATTGAACCTGAGACCTTCTGCATGACAGATGCTATACCACAGAATTATGGACTCTCATAAGAACATAAGAAGTCCCCTGACAGATCATGCCAGTGGTCCATCTAGTCCAGCATCCTGTCTCACACAGTGGTCAACCAGTTCCTCTGGAGGTGCAACAAAAGGCACGGAGGCCAATACTTTCCTCAGATTTTGATTCCTGGCACTGGTATTCAAAGGTTTACTGTCTTTGAATGCAGATTTTCCCCAATCAGCATGACTAGTAGCCAGAGAGACCTGTCCTCTCTGAATCTGTCTAATTCCCATTTAAAGCCGTCAATGCCTGTGGCCATGACTACATCCTCTGGCAGCAAATTCCATATTTTAATTACTTGTTGTGTAAAATATTTCCTTTTGATCATCCTTTATTTACTGCCCATCAGCTTCACTGGATGCTGTCATGTTCTAGTATTTTGAAAGAGGAAGAAAAATTTCTTTGTCAACTCTCCTACCCCATGCATAATTTTATAAACCTCTATCATGTCCCCCCTTAGTCTCTTTTCTAAACTGAAAAGTCCCAGACTCTTCAGCCTTTCCTCATAAGGAAGGTGCTCCAACTACCTAATCATCTTAGTCTCTTTCTGTACTTTTTCCAGCTCTGCAATGTCCTCAGCGGTCATTTTGTAGAAAAATAGGTGGTGGAGCTCATTCAGGGATTGTTATGCAGTTGCACATACTGTCAGAACTGGAAGAACTTCAAGCGAGGCCCAAGACTTTGTTGCAAAAGTATAGGCGTTTATTGAGAACTATAGTGCTGAAGGTACAGGATAACACTGATAACGAAGCTAGCATTGGTTACATTTTATGCGGTTGTAGCAGCAACAATAAAACGATCTTTCACATGGTCAGAGACAACTGTCTGTTTCTCAGGGTCTGTTATCAGCTAGGGAGGATGGAGGAGCCCTGCTGAGCTGTCCTGAGTGGCTGGCTTCAAAGGCCACCTGCAGATGTTGACCAGAGGCTATCTGCCATCCTCCAGTGATCACAGGCTGCTTGGAATGCAGACTATTTTAGTTAGTGGCCTGGCATAAGGCACGCTGGGTTAGTGTCTGGTTTCAACATGGAGTTAGTTAGGCTAACAGCATACAAGAAAGTTACAAGTTCTGACACATACTATTCAATGGACAAGGAGGTGGAACTCTCAGAAGAAGGAGGAGGAACTCTCAGAAGGAGGAGGTGGAACTCTCAGAAAGGTTCAGGAGCTGTGCTCCTGTGAGCTCCCACTGAATCCGAGGCCTGAATGTCCTTAATGAGATACAGAGGCCAGAACTGTACACAGTATTTCAAATGAGGCTGCACCATTGATCTATACAGAGTCATTCTAATTGTTGTGGGCCACCCAGGATCTGTAGATGCAGAGGATCTACAGATGCAGAAGCCTCCCCTGATAAGGAGGCTGATGAAGCTGGACCTGGTTTTCAACCAGCAATGGCCAACCCACTAGAGGATGTGGTTCTTTCAGTATCAGAAGATCTCCAGCCCAAGGCCAACATGCCACTTTTGCAGCCCCTAGGTCTGTAGCAGAATGCCCGCAGCAATAAGCATCACCCCTGAGCACCTAAGCGCTTGCAACACTAGAAAAGCCACAATAGAAGGAATGCACAGACCAGCTACCATAATGATGTTGGTTGGCTTGTGTATTCCTGGCTGGAAGCTCAGTGACATTCAACTCCAGCTAGTGAGGATGAGCCAGTTTGGTGTAGTGGTTAAGTGCATGGACTCTTATCTGGGAAAATCGGGTTTGATTCCCCACTCCTCCACTTGCAGCTGCTGGAATGTCCTTGGGTCAGCCATAGCTTTCATAGGAGTTGTCCTTGAAAGGGCAACTGCTGTAAAAGCTCTGTCAGCCCCACCTACCTCACAGGGTGTCTGTTGTGCGTGTGTGTGTGCAGGGAAGGTAAAGGAGATTGTGACCACTCTGAGATTCAGAGTATAGGGCGGGATATAAATCCAATATCTTATTCTTCTTCTATGAGTCCTCACAGGAGCAAGGCTAGGGGAACTGCGGTCATTGTCCGCAATTGCTTGAGCATGACTCAGTGTGGCTGAGGATGGAAGGGTCAGATATAAGCAAAAGATGAGAGGCAGGCTGGTGTGGAAGGAATATGTCTGTTACCTATTGATTACCACTGCTACTCACTGGGTTTGCTACCTGCTAACTGCACTGCCGATCTGCCATCAGGACTTGTTATGTCTGCCTTTTCATTGTGAATCGTGGACTTCTCCTCAAACCTGGAGGAGTTTTTTTTTTCTATTTTCCATCTGAAGCATTTTGCCAAAATACTGGGCATTGTGCCTGTCTATGCTACTGTTTGCAACCAGCTTGTATAGTGTTTCACTTCTTGTTATTGTATTATTACAATAATTTCAATAATATACAATAGTATCAACTGTTGTATTTTCAATCCCTTTCCTAATAATCCTCTAGTCCCTTTATTTAGTAAATGCCTTTATTATTTAATAAAATCTTTGAAATATGAAAAAAATTCCCTAGTAACAACATTGCAAAATCAGGTTAAATATATTTTATTTCTCAGTTAAATTTCCAAAAAACCTCCCTATGTGTTTTACCAACAGGCTTCGCCAATTTGCAGCCATTCTTCAAAAAGAACAAAACATTAGTCCTCTTGATAAAATAAGAATAAGGCTCAAAATGCAGATACATGCTAGGATTTCTAGACATTTACTTGAGTTGGAAAAAGCAGTTCTTTGGGAGGTGACAATATGGATCAGGACAATATGGATCATTAGGGAACCGTGGGCTAATTTCCCCCAAAACGATTTCCTCCTGTATGGGTTATGCTTAGATGCTGTATGAACAAAAAGGAAGGCACAATAGATACATGTTTGTCTCCTAGGGACTAAGGAAGCTATCTGGGGTGATTTCCACTTGGGGAAATGGCACAGGAGGGAGTGTTTATGTTCCTTTGAGCTAGGGCTGTGGCTGGCTGCTTTTTTACTCCATTACACACCTGGGAATCAAAACACAAATCCCAGAAAATGGCCTGTATTTTCCAGAGAGAAGGAGGAAGCCCATCACATGAGGTATGGCCTGAAAGAACAGCATTTTTTTTTAAAAAAAATAGTGTTTTATGCACTTATAAGTACATTATAAAATGTAGCTCTATCTTCTGTTATTAATTAAGGAGGAGAGGGAAAGATAATCATTGTGGTTAGATTCTCTCCCCACTTTAAGTATTAAGGCTTTGATGGAACATCATACGATAATTTTTGTTTCTTTTTATCTTGAAATGGAAGAAAATTGGCTCAGTTTTAAAACTAGTATTTGTTTCATCACTAAAGGGGGGGACACTTTTAGTTTAAAATGGAAGGGTTGTTATGAACTTGATGGCCTGCTGTAATAAAAATGGCAGTTTAAATAGCAGCTCTAAAGAGACTAATCATAAGCACATCCCTCCCCCTTTAGCTACTTCAAACAAAAATACTATTAATTTTCAGAAAGGGAAGAAATCATAATCCCAGCAATTTCACTTTATATTACAAATACTGTCAGCAACGATGCCACTAAATGAAATTCAGTAAAAGTGAGTGGATACAGCTTTTGTTGTAGATTGGGTAGAACAATTTGTTGTAGATTGGGGGGGTTTTGGGGGGTGGGCTCCCTCTGGGAATCCTACCCCCCCAGGGAAAGTGCATGCGCAATACATAGCCTCTCCTCTCCTGGTGTAGTGAACGCCGCGTGGTCACTGTCTGGCTATGCCTGGCAGATGGTCACTGCAATGGCCTCTCCTGCATTACTGCATCCGTAGCAACACCTTCTCGCTGGTCCCCCCCGTTTTCACAGAGTTTGCTACGTCATGGTGCGACCGAATTGTCCGGCGGTATAACCGGATGGGCAGGCTGGGCCCACCAACTTCGTCAGCCTAAGAGAAGGAAAACTCTAACATCAAACCCGGGCAGATAGAGCTCGTTAATGTAACACCTACCACCTGGAGGACTCACTGCCGGCGTCCCGGCTTACTGGGCCATGGCAGATGACCCCCAGGTGAAAGGGTGGAGCCAGTACCGCGCACACTGCGCTTCACCTAAAAAATTCCTCTGCGCAGGCCTGAAGGGCATATCCACACACACAACCCACAACGCATCAAGTCCTGCAGCGATAGGCAAGGGGCGAAACGGCAGGTGGAAGGTGCCACTGGAAGCCGCAGTCCCGATCCTGCATGTAGGCGGTTCAGGATATTGGTCGCCTGATGCTAACCCGGAGACGAAAGCATCTTTCGGCAGCACCCTGAACGACCAAGCAGCCCTATCTAGGGACAGCACTGCTTGCTCCACACGGAGAGGGGCCTAGAAAAGGTGGCCTAAACAAAGCTCGTCTCCCCCACCCCAGTTGGCTAGCCGCGGTCAACGGGCATCCTTACTTGCGGTCGAAAAATAACAACAAAGAAAAGGCATGCACCTGCCTCACAAAGTGTGCAAAGACTAAAGCTTGCGTGTTGGAACATCAGAACCATGCTTGACACAGTAGGCAGTGGTCGCCCTGAACGACGCTCTGCTCTCATTGCCCACGAACTTCTCAGGTTGAATATCGACATAGCAGCTCTCAGTGAGGTCCGTTTCCCTGAGGAAGGTAGTCTTCAAGAACACGGTGCTGGCTATACCCTCTACTGGTCGGGTAAGTCAAAGGCTGAGAGCCGCCTTTCTGGCGTTGGCTTCATGGTCAGGAACTCCATTGCCTCCAAACTCGAAAACCTTCCAACAGGTCACTCAGATCGCATCATGTCCATGCGCCTCCCACTTCAAAACAAGCAGCATGCAACACTCTTCAGTGTGTATGCCCCAACCCTTCAAGCAGATCCTGCAGAAAAGAACAAGTTCTATGCTGATCTACGCAACCTCGTACGGAAGACCCCTACAGAGGACAAGGTGATCATCCTTGGCGACTTCAATGCCAGAGTAGGTAAAGACTCGGAAGCCTGGAAAGGAGTACTTGGCAAACACGGCATTGGCAACTGCAATGACAACGGGCGCCTCCTGCTAGAATTCTGCATGGAGCACCAGCTCACCATCACCAACACTATCTTCCAGCAGAAGAACAGTCTGAAGACAACCTGGATGCACCCACGGTCCAAGCATTGGCACCTTATCGACTACATTCTGGTGCGCCAGAGAGACCTTCGGGATGTCTTACACACCCGAGTAATGCCCAGCGCAGAATGTCATACGGATCATCGTCTTGTACGCTGCAATCTCCGTCTTCACTTTAAACCCACCCCCAGGAGAGGAGGTATCCCTCGGAGGAAGTTTCAGGTTGGCAGCCTCCAGTCAGCCGAAGTTAAATCTGCCTTCCAGGCAAAACTCCAGTCAAGAATTGAGGACCTCAGTTGCCCCACAGACCCCTCTCCAGAAGCACTCTGGGAACACCTAAAAACTACCGTCCTGCAGATCTCTGAAGAAGTCCTCGGGTTCTCCACAAGGAAGAACAAGGACTGGTTTGATGAGAACAATCAAGAGATCCAAGAATTACTGGCAAAAAAGAGATCTGCCTATCAAGCACATCTTGCTCAGCCCTCCTGTCCTGGGAAAAAAGCAACCTTTCGCGCTGCATGTAGCAACTTCCAGAGCAAGCTTCGAGACATTCAGAACGAGTGGTGGACCAAGCTTGCAGAGAGAACCCAGCTGTGTGCAGACACTGGTGATTTAAGAGGGTTCTACGAAGCCCTGAAGGCAGTATATGGTCCATCATATCAGGCTCAGAGTCCCTTGCATAGTGCAGACGGCCAAGTGCTCCTCACAGACAAGGCATCCATACTGAACCGGTGGTCGGAGTATTTTCAGGTTCTCTTCAGTGCCAACCGCGTTGTTCAAGATTCAGCAATCCACCTCACCCCACTTCAACCGGTGAAAACAGAGTTGGATGAGATCCCCACCCTAGAAGAGACTGTTAAAGCCATCAAGCAACTGAAAAGTGGCAAGGCAGCAGGAGTTGATGGAATTCCACCAGAGATCTGGAAGCATGGGGGCACAGTACTACATAGCTCACTTCACAAAGTACTTGTCACCTGCTGGGAACAAGGCAAATTACCACAGGACTTTCGCGATGCAATCATCATCACCCTATACAAGAACAAAGGGGAAAAGTCAGACTGCTCCAACTACCGGGGGATAACCCTGCTCTCCATCGCAGGCAAAATCCTTGCCAGAATACTCCTGAACAGACTGGTGCCCACCATTGCAGAAGAACTCCTCCCAGAGAGCCAGTGCGGCTTCAGAGCTAACAGGAGCACCACCGACATGGTATTTGTTCTCAGGCAGCTCCAAGAGAAATGCAGGGAACAGAACAAGGGTCTGTATGTGACTTTTGTCGACCTTACCAAAGCTTTCGATACCGTTAGCAGGAAAGGCCTGTGGCAAATCTTGGAACGTTTAGGATGTCCCCCAAGGTTCCTCAGCATGATCATCCAGCTACACGAAGACCAGCGAGGCCAAGTCAGACACTGCAACGACCTCTCGGAGTCCTTCCCAATAGGCACAGATGTAAAGCAAGGCTGCGTTCTTGCGCCAACTCTCTTTACGATCTTCTTTAGCATGATGCTTCAAAGAGCCGCAGTAGATCTAGATGAGGACGATGGTGTCTACATCCGCTATCGCACCGATGGCAGCCTGTTCAACCTGAGGCGACTAAAGGCACACTCCAAGACAATGGAAAAACTCATCCGAGAGCTACTGTTTGCTGATGATGCTGCACTCATCTCCCACTCGGTATCAGCTCTGCAGCATATGACGTCCTGCTTTGCAGAGGCTGCCAAGCTATTCGGCCTAGAAGTTAGTCTGAAGAAGACAGAAGTTCTCCACCAGCCTGCACCCCAGGAAGATTATCACCCTCCCTGCATCACTGTGGGTGAATCAGTTCTGAAGACAGTCCAGCAGTTCAGCTACCTGGGGTGCATCATCTCCTCAGATGCCAAGATCGACAAGGAGATTGACAACAGGCTGGCAAAGGCAAACCGTGCATTTGGCCGACTGCACAAAAGAGTGTGGAGCAACAAGCATCTGAAAAAAGGCACAAAGATCAATGTTTACAAAGCTGTTGTGATGACAACCCTCATCTATGGCTCCGAATCGTGGGTTTTATACCGTCATCACCTGCGACTCCTTGAGCGCTTTCATCAGCGCTGCCTTCGCACCATCCTCAACATCCACTGGAGTGACTTTGTGACCAACACTGAAGTCCTCAAGCGGGCAGAGGTTACCAGCATCGAGGCACTGCTGTTGAAGACGCAGCTGCGCTGGGCAGGGCATATTTCTAGGATGGAAAACTACCGCCTTCCCAAGATTGCCCTGTATGGCGAACTCTCCACCGGCCATCGAAATAGAGGGGCACCAAAGAAGAGGTACAAGGACTCCTTGAAGAAATCCCTTAGCACCTGTCACATCAACCATCACCAGTGGTCTGACCTAGCCTCAGATCGCAAAGCATGGAGGCACACCATCCACCAGGCTGTCTCTTCCTTTGAGAACGCACGCATAGCTGGTCTTGAGGACAAAAGGAGATTGAGGAAGAATCGCACTGCTACAGCACCAACCCCAAATCAGACTTTTCCCTGCAGCTACTATGGCCGGACCTGCCTGTCCCGCATTGGTCTTGTCAGCCACCAGCGAGCCTGCAGCAAACGTGGACTATTGCACCCTTCTTAAATCTTCGTTCGCGAAGCCAAGCCGAGAGGAGAGGGTAGAACAATGGTCAGTCAGTAAACAGGACTAAAACGTTGCATGGTATCGGTCACACTATGCTGCAGTTATGTGTGGTGCAATTAGAAAAGTGCAACCTACTCACTCACCCTAGAAAACTGTGCCTGTAGAAAAGGAGGGAGATAGCTCAGATTATGCGGCAAATGTTGCACAGGCATCTAACAAGACATCACATATGGATTGCATCATTGGCTCAAAGGACTCCATACAACAGTAGAGTCCCACTTAACCATGATGGGTGACCATGGACCATTTAGGGCTGTCAGCCTCCAGGTGGGGCCTGGAGATCTCCCACTTTTACAACTTATCTCCAGCTGGCAGAGATCAGCTCCCCTGGAGAAAATGGCTGCTTTGAAGGGTAGACTCTATGGCATTATACCATGCTGAGGCCATCCCCCTCCCCAAACCCTGCTGTCTCCTGGATCCACCCCCAAAGTCTCCAGGTATTTTTCAACACAGACCAGGCAACCCTAGGACCATTTGCTCTCTCTCTCTCTCAGGCTAACCTAACTCAGAGAACTTTTATGATGATAAAATGGAGGACAGGAGAATAAAAATATGCTCATGTCAATAAATAAGTGCAGACTGGGATTTCTGTATTCCTTAACCTCCCCTGAGGCAAAACTGTCATCCACAAAGGCATATGGGGGAGTACCCAGTTTTCACAGGAGATATGCCACAGTATAATGTGTATAGTACAAACTGCTATCATACTGGGTCTGTACACAAGAGGCCTTTAGCAGTCAGAGCTAGACAGTGTGATCATACTCCCCAATAAACCACCAGAGAACTCTGTATGTACAAAGTTCACATCCTTCTTTCATCTTTAACATAGTGATGGACTCTTTGGAAATATATGGTTTCTAAGAAGCCACAATTTGAGGGAAGCTGGGAGAGGAAAGACAGAGGGACAGCAATAGGGGAGGTTGTTGGGAGAAAGATATAGTCTGAAGGAGTGGAATTAAAATTTTAAATACTGTCTTCAAAATGTTATAGCACAGTTTTGTAAATCATCTTGAAAAGAAGAGCTTAGGATGCATTTTTAAAACCCAGAACTGGCGCAAATACTCTGTTCAATTTAGGGCTGTGAAGTCCTTGGTGGGGGAGGGGAAAATTAAGGTAGGGGGGAAAGCCTGCCATATCTACTCACTGGAAGTTCATACAGTAAGTGACAAAGAGTATCTCTAGGATCTGGCAATTCCAGGAGCTAGCTTCTAGGGTAGCTCTAGGAGTTCTGGAAATTCGATGGTAGAACTAATTTCTTTATGCTTCTGCAAGGACCTAATATGTATGGCATAGCTGTGCTTCCTGAAGACATTTTCTGGGTCTTGATGGGGGCAAGAATTTGGGAAGAATGGGTCAGATAGCAACATTCTAGGTAATAGTTCCAGAACCAAGAGCAGTGATACATACCAACCTTCTTTTTATGGGTAATGAAGGAAGATGGAACTGAACTAGGGTTTCCATACAATGCGTGTTAACTGGTGGATAGGATTTGGGGGATGGGTGCAGCATTGCATGAGAAAAAGAAAGAATACTGCCTCATGTACTTATCCAAAGTCCATAAGAAATTAACAAAGGGTAACTCCAGGAATTGCTGGAAACTCCATGGTTCTCTAAGACCTACACTGGGAGTTTGTGTTCCCCAAGAAAGGTTAAAGTGCTTGGGACTCTTTAGCTTGGAGAAATGTCGACTGAGGTGATAGAAAAATAAGTACTTTTCTTCCTTTATCACAATATGAGAACTTGTGGACACTCAATGAAATTGCTGAACAGTCAGGTTAGAACAGATAAAAGTAAGTACTTCTTCACCCAAAGAGTGTTTAACACATGGAATTCACTGCCATAGGAGACGGTGGTGGCTACAGGCATAGACGGCTTCAAGAAGAGACTGGATAGACATATGGGGCAGAGGTCCATCAGTGGATATTAGCGGATATCAGTGGATACTATACAGAGTTTAGATGGAACTCTCTGTCTGAGGCAGAGCTTGGTGGGGGGGGGGGGCAACAGTGGAACGGCTTCTAGTATCTTGGCCCCACTAGTGGACCTCCTGATGGCACCTGTTTTTTTGGCCATTGGCCTGATCCAACATGGCTTCTCTTATGTTCAATTCAGTGTATCACTGCTGTTTTGTTTCAGTAGCATTTCAACCTAATAATACACCCTGAATGTTAAGGAAGAGGTTTAAAGTTTGGGGCCACAGAATAAAGTGAAATAAAAATGAAGCCATTCAAAATGCTAAAACAAATTGCATGTTAAAAGGAATAAATTGTGATGGCTGCTGCATGCAAATGTCAGCTATATTTTGCTATTCTTCCTTCCTCATAATTGCAAAAAGATGTGTTTAATATCTTTACCTACTTTATTTTGATTACTTACCAGGATTATATGACTCCTGGAAATAAAATCATCCTCCCCATGATTGCTTTTTGTTTTGCATGGATGTAGCACTGTGGGATTTTAATATGGATACAGCCTGTAATAACTGCTATTTTTATTCTTGGTTTTTTTTTCTATTAAGGTATTATATCCCATGTTCTGATTGTGGTTCAAGTCAGTTGACAATCCAGAATGAAAAACATATAAAGCACAGTAAACCCCAACTAGTCCTCTCCTGCAGTTTAACTCCCATTAAAAGTCCTTGTCCCCCAAAATGGCACTATGTGGTGGAACAGAAGTACTTGGCCTCAGCATCCTTCAGTCACCCTGCTCGACTCTACCACATGAGAGTTAGCTCTGCATGCCAAGTTAGCCAAGAACCTCCCTGCCTTTGACTTTTCCTTTGTATTGATTGCCATCAGCAAGATAATTGTAGTACTTTTACAGACCAGAATAACGTCTATCTATGTATGCACATGTGTTTTGCATGAGAGTGAGAAAGTGGATTTCAGGCCCTACTTTCCCCACACCTCATTTTAATTAACAGAACTGATCAACATTGGGTGAAATATGACTGGAATGCTTCCAACCACTTTTCAAGAACCAACCCAAGGATTGTGGTGATAGCTTTATGACATATAAACCCTAGAAATTATATGTAAATATGGCAGAACACTACAAAACCAAAACACTAAGGCAGAACACTACAAAAACCAGAAAAAAAGTATTTTGCTAGCTAATCATTACTTACAGTCTCTATACATCTACATACATACAGAGAGAGGGAGAGAGTCAGATCTGGTTCTTCCAGGTCCAACAACATGACTCCAAGCAACAGTGTCTGAACCCTATTCCCCAAAGTCTTGATTTGGAACTGCCCCACAGGCTAACATATTTTGTTGTCAGGATAAAATGAAGGTGAGGAGAACGATGTAAGTTGCTTTAGGGAGAAAGGTGGATATATTTGTTATAAATCTAATGTTGCCAACCATTTGGAGAAAAGGATGATTCCCTTATGACTGCTTCATCTACTATCACTGTAGCTCTATTGGTAAGAGGTCTCCAAACTGATTGGAGGAATTAGCATAACTGGAGACTAGCAAGAGGGAGTAAGTAGGGTAATCTCAATCAATGTTTACAGGAACTGTTCCCTGAGAACTCTCACATAAACTGTAGCAGTGTTTCAGAAAAGGTGTTTTATTAAAAAAACAATAAAGAGCAATCATACATGCAAAACACATGGAGGAAAACACACACACTAACTAAGAAGAAAGTAAAAAGGGAGTAGGGAGAACAGGTGACTGGGAAGGGCAATATTTACTAAGTCCTAGAAGACAAGGTCTGCAGAAGTCAGAGAGAGAAATGGCCTGTATTTTCCAGAAAGAAGGAGGAAGCCCATGAGCAAGCTGGCAGGGTGTGATGTTTGGCACCGAGGAGAAACACACACATTGCACTGGTCAGAATGTGTCTCGGCTGCAGTAGGAGAAAGTGCTTGGATCTAGAACAGATCTGCTGGTAAGGTGAATGAGACTCGATTTGCTTTTCTAAAACTGCTGGGGAGCATTACCTAGGGTTGCTGTGGGAGGTAACCGTGAGCGTTTTCGCACTCACCTTCAGCTGGCGCGACGCCCCTCTTCACCGCGCAGGATCTGCGCGGATTTCACACTAAACGCCGCAGAGCAGCCGGAAGAGCCGGAAAGTCCCGGCGCTTTTGCGGCGCAAACGGAAACCGCCAAAAAGCAGTTTCCGTTTGCGCAGCAAAAGCGCCGGGACTTTCCAGCTGCTCTGCGGCGTTTAGTGCGAAATCCTCGCCGATCCTGTGCGGTGAAGAGGGGGGTCGCGCTGGCTGAAGGTGAGTGCGAAAACGCCCTGTGTGTGTGCTTGGTGCCTGCTGGAGAGGGGTTTCTGATTGCTTTTGTGTGTCTTTTGTGTAGCTGTTGCTACACAAAAGCTTGTTTGCCTGGGGGTAATTGCTGGCCCCACCCTGGGAGAGCTTGTTTGCCTGGGGGTAATTGCTGGCCCCACCCTCTGCTGTTGCTCTGGCTGTTGAGTCAGAGGTGAGTGGGGGCTTGAGCCTTTAATTTGCAAGGCTCATTCTTGCCAGAGGCATGAGCCTTTGGCGCGACCTGAAGGGCTCTTGGCCTGTGGCTCTTAGCTTGGGGGTTCTGTAGATAGGTGGGTAGTTACCCACAAGTAGTTTCAAGTGGCAGTTGGTAGTGGGATTTAAAGGTAAGTGAAGATAAAGACAATTTTGAAATGGATTGCAGCAGTATGGTTGGTGAGGGAGCAGAGGCAGTGACGTGTAAAGACTGTGGGATGTTTGTATTTTTACCTGAGAGTAGCATGGATTACACTTGCAGCAAATGTAAGTTAGTGGCCCTGTTGGAGGAGAAGATACAGGGACTGGAGGCATGTTTGTCCACATTGCAGTGTATGAAGGAAGGTGATAATTTTCTTGACAAAATGCATGAGGTGCTCTTGAAAGGACAAGAGGAGGAAGAGGAAATGGTATCTCAGCAATTAGAAGAGAAACCAACACAGGTGGAGGGTTCCTGGAAAAATGTAACCCGAAGGAGAAAAAATCAGGAGACGTTCTGAGCCCCTGCTGCTCAGCAATAGGTTCGAGGATCTCCCCAGAGTAACTGATTTTGAACCATTGGAACAAGACCTACTTCCCCAGCCTCCACGAAGCTTGAACAAAGTTTCTCAGGATCCTGTGGATAAGAAACCTGGAGTTTCTGCTCCACAATATAGGAAGAGGAAGATGGTGATGATTGGAGACTCCTTGCACAGAGGGGTGGAGCCCAAAGTATGCCGACCGGACTTGTCATCCCGAGAGGTCTGCTGTCTGCCGGGAGCACACATCCAGCAAGTGACAGAAAGGATTGGAAGACTTATCAAGCCCAAGGATTACTATCCTTTCTTGCTGATCCATGTGGGAATGAATTATACTGCCCATCATAGCCCTGAACATATTAGAAAAGACTATGCAGCTCTGGGTCAGAAGGTGATGGAGCTGGGTGTACAGGTTGTGTTCTCATCAGTGCTTCCTGTTGAAGGCTGTGGCTTAGGACGAGAAAGAAGAATACTTCAAATAAACAACTGGCTACGTCAATGGTGTCATCAGGAAAGATTCAGATTTCTGGACCATCGTTTACGCTTTCGAGATGGTGGTCTTCTATTGGGAGATGGTTTGCATCTTATGGTGGTAGGGAAAAGGGTGTTTGGTAACAGCCTTGCTAACCTAATAAGGAGGGCTTTAAACTAAATTGTATGGGAGAGCGAAACAATAATTCAAAGCCTCGTATGATGCCAGAAACTGGGGATAAGAACATTAAAGATTTGCAGAGAGTGGCACATATGCTAGGTGATGTTAACTTGCAGGCTTGTACAGAAACCAAACCCTCAGGATGCATAAAATGTGGATTCTGATGTCTCTACACGAATGCACAGAGTATGGGAAACAAACAGGAGGAACTGGAAGTCCTAATAAAGGAAGGAGACTATGACATAATAGGCCTTATTGAAATGTGGTGGGATGACACTCACAACTGGAATATTAGGATTCAGGGGTACAACTTATTAAAAAGGGACAGGCAAATGAGAAAGGGCGGAGGCATAGCAGTATATGTGAAGAAGGTATATACTTGTGAGGAAATGTGTGAATTGGAGCATGGCAGCTCAGTTGAGAGTCTCTGGGTAAAAATAAAAGGAGTAAGAAATAACAGTGATATTATTGTGGGGGTCTGCTATAGACCACCAAGTCAGGCAGAGGACTTGGATGAGATACTTCTACAGCAGATTGCAAAGTTCTCCAAGAGAAGGAATACAGTGATCATGGGAGATTTCAATTACCCGGACATCTGTTGGAAGTCCAACTCTGCTAAAAATGAAAAGTCAAATAGATTCCTGACTTGTCTTGCGGACAACTTCCTTTTTCAGAAAGTGAAGAAAGAAACAAGGGGATCTGCTATCTCGGATTAAATTCTCAACAACAAGGAAGAATTCACTGAAGAAGTGGAAATAGTGGGCACCCTGGGCAGTAGTGACCATGTGATTTTGGAATTTACAGTCTTAGGGAAGGGAAAAGCTATACGTAGTCAGACTTATAGGTTGGACTTCAGAAAGGCAAACTTTGATAAACTTAGAACTATGCTGGGTAAAATCCCATGGTCAGAAATACTTAGGAGGAAGGGGGTTCAAGAGGGGTGGGAGTTTCTTAAAAGCGAAATACTGGAAGCACAATCACAGACGATTCCTATGAGAAGAAAAAATGGAAAAAAGCTAAAGAAGTCAAAGTGGCTCCATAAACAGTTCTCTAAAGACTTGAGAAATAAAAAAGACTCCTTTAGGAATTGGAAGGAGGGCCTTATAACCAAGGATGAATATAAACAAATCACCAGTGCTTGTAGAGAAAAAGTTAGGAAAGCTAAAGCTCAGTATGAGCTTAGGCTGGCCAAAGATGCTAAAAAACAACAAGAAGAACATGAGGGTTCTTATGTTCAGAGTAAGAAAAAAAATAAAGACATGGTAGGCCCATTGTGAGGGCAAGAAAGTGAAATTGTAACAGGTAATGAAGAGAGGGGGGAACTGCTCAATTCCTACTTTTCCTCAATCTTCTCTTCTGAGGGGAATGGTGCTCAGCATGGCAAAAAGAAGAACATATAAGGAGGGTATGAAGTTCCAACCTAGGATCAGCGTACGGGTATTACATAAACACCTAGTTTCTTTAAATGAAACTAAGTCCTCAGGGCCAGATGAATTGCATCCAAGGGTTCTAAAGGAGCTTGCGGATGTAATTTCTGAGCCTCTGGCTATTATTTTTGAGAATTCTTGGAGAACAGGAGAGGTGCCGGAAGATTGGAGGCGGGTGAATGTTGTCCCCATCTTCAAAAAGGGGAAAAAAGAGGATCCAGGTAACTAGCGACCTGTCAGCTTGACGTCTATGCCTGGAAAAGTTTTAGAACAAATAATCAAACAGTCGGTCCTGGAACATTTAGAAAGAATGGATGTGATTATTAAGAGCCAGCATGGTTTTCTCAAGAACAAGTCATGTCAGACTAACCTGATCTCTTTTTTTGAGAAAGTGACTACTTTGCTGGATTGGGGGAATGCTGTAGACATCGTTTATCTTGATTTCAGTAAGGCTTTTGATAAGGTTCCACATACTATCCTTGTTGGTAAAATGCGGTTTGGATGCTGTTACCGTTAGGTGGATCTGTAACTGGTTGACAGTTCACACCCAAAGAGTGCTTATGAATGGTTCCTCATCCTCTTGGAGGGGAGTGACAACTGGAGTGCCTCAGGGATCTGTACTGGGACCTGTTTTGTTCAACATCTTTATCAATGATTTGGATGAAGGAATAGAGGGAATGCTTATTACATTTGCAGATGATACTAAATTGGGAGGGGTTGCAAACACAGAAGAAGACAGAAACAGGTTACAGGATGACCTTGACAGGCTGGAAAACTGGGCTAAAACCAATAAAATGGAATAAATGTAACAGGAATAAATGTAAAGGAATAAATGTAACAGGAATAAATGTAAAGTTCTGCATTTAGGTAGGAAAAATCCAATGCATGGTTATAGAATGGGGGAGACTTGTCTTAGCAGTAGTATGTGCGAAAAGGATCTAAGGGTCTTAGTGGATCATACGCTGAACATGAGTCAACAGTGTGATGCAGTGGCTAAAAAGGCAAATGCAATTTTGGTTTGTATCAACAGAAGTATAGTGTCCAGATCACGTGACGTGATGGTATCGCTTTACTCTGCTCTGGTAAGACCTCATCTGGAGTATTGTGTTCAGTTTGGGGCACCACATTTTAAGAAGGATATAGACAAGCTGGAACGGGTCCAGAGGAGGGCGACGAAGATGGTGAGGGGATCTGGAGACCAAGTCCTATGAGAAAAGGTTGAAGGAGCTGGGGATGTTTAGCCTGGAGAGGAGGCGGATGAGAGGTGATATGATCACCATCTTCAAGTATTTGAAGGGCTGTCATATAGAGGATGGTGTGGAATTGTTTTCTGTGGCCCCGGAAGGAAGGACCTGAACCAATGGGTTGAAATTAAATCAAAAGAGTTTCTGGCTCAACATTAGGAAGAACTTCCTAACCATTAGAGCGATTCCTCAGTGGAACAGGCTTTCTCGGGAGGTGGTGGGCTCTCCTTCCTTGGAGGTTTTTAAACAGAGGCTAGATGGCCATCTGACAGCAATGACGATCCTGTGAATTTAGGGGGAGGTGTTTGTGAGTTTCCTGCTGGACTAGATGATCCTGGAGGTCCCTTCCAACTCTATAATTCTATAGGAAAAAATAGCCGTGGGGCAGTCTGATGTATATGCCCCTAACAGAGAACCATGATTGGCTTTTTGAGGGTAAACCAATGTATTGGGAGAGGCTTGATAGCTTTCCCATGGATGAACAAAGACCTGAAGAGACTTGTGAGAGTTTGCATGGTTGGTGTTAAGGGTGTGTGATGAAGTAGTTTGGAGTAAACTATTAATGTTCTTCTGATGACCCCTGAATACAGGATGGGAGAGGCTATCAAACCATATGAATAGCCCATTAATTGTTAGTAAGGGAAAGCAGAGCCATGTGCGGGGAGGGGAGGGGGATTTTCAGGAAACCCATTATTGAGATTGAGTGTCTTGTGTAGAGTGAGGAGAGATCCATTAGCAAGTCATCTACCCAAAATACCTTCCCAGGCTTGTCTCTGACCAGTTTTCATATTTTTTTTTGCTCCAGTTCCATTTTTTTCCACTTCTAGGCCAGGCTATACAGTACTCACATGTTTTGGGGGATGATATTTAAAGAGGGATATCTCGTACAAACTACCCTTCCATGGGAGGGGTCTGGCTGCTAACAGCAAGACTACTAATTCAGGATTCAAACTACATAAATAGCAGTGACTCACTCTAATACTCCCTCTAAGCAACGATTGTGAGCAAAAATTCTACTTTGTGAGCTACTGGCATTAAAGTTGTGAGCTACTGTATGAATTGGTTTGCTCTGGGGCCACTTTTTCCTGAGCTAAGACAAAAATGTGTGAGGCAGAGGCTAAAAAACTGTGAGCTAGCTCACACTAACTCAGCTTAGAGAGAACATTGATACGGGGATGGTGAGTGGAGTAAGCAAGCACACCTCTACTAAATAAATAAAATTATTCTTCTAAAGCAGAGAATATAGTTATGGGGCACAGCAATGTTAGAAAAGAAAGCAGCGCATTGTGGTCTAGGATATCAGGCTGCTAGATCTGCAGCTACTGAGCATATGAACATATGAAGCTGCCTTATACTGAATCAGACCTTGGTCCATCAAAGTCAGTATTGTCTTCTCAGACTTGCAGCGGCTCTCCAGGGTCTCAAGCTGAGGTTTTTCACACCATTTTGCCTGGACCCTTTTTTGGAGATGCCGGGGATTGAACCTGGGACCTTCTGCTTACCAAGCAGATGCTCTACCACTGAGCCACCGCCCCTCCCCTGAGGTCTCTGTTTATGAACGGATGAACACAGAGACCAGCATACTCTCAAGACTCTTGGTGATTCACATCACTTTGCTAGTTTCAATGTTCAAAATAATACGTTGTGGAGGAATGCCACACATATCCCATGTTTCTGGCACTCTGTTTGAAATGCACAAGTCACCTCTCTAGTTACAGTTAAAATTACATTTGTAAACTTCCAGGAAACAATAAACTAAAAAAGAAGAAGCAAATAACAAAATAAGGAGCATGTTCTTGAGCAAGAAGCCTGTGCAGTATACTCTACTGATTATCACGTATTAACATATCAATGTAGCAGAACAGAACTCCTTAATTCACTGAAATGTTCCAGACTAACATTACCTTTCTCTAAGTATATCCTTGTTCAGCACAGGACTCAAAATCTTTAGTTTTTCCACAATCACTTCAACTAGAATAATCTCTCTTTAGCAAACAGCATCCTCAGGTAAAAACAAATAGCTATGACGTAGGCACCAGTATCTCATGAGCTGCCAAAAAAAAAAAGCTTTAGGTAACCTGTGTGCCTTTTCTCAGATTAGTTCTAGCTTTTGAGTCATAGTGAAATCATCCAATCAGGACATCACAATCAGGCCTTTTTTTGAGCAGGAACACACAGGAACACAGTTCCAGCTGACTTGGCATCAGGGGGTGTGGCCTAATATGCAAATGAGATCCTGCTGGACTTTCCTACAGAAAAGCCCTGTGTGAAACAATGGTGATATCAGGAGGTGTGGCCTAATATGCGAATGAGTTCCTGCTGGGTTTTTGCTACAAAAAAGCCCTGATCACCATAATATAAAGTATAGCAAAAGTTTTGCAAAGGGATATGGATCCAGATCCATGTTCTCCAGGGGAAAAAAATCAGGAAAAGGTACTTGGGTGTTTTTGCTGTGGCTCAGTGAACCATTTGCTTTTCATACAAAAGGAGATCCTAGGTTCACTCTGGCAACTTCAGTTAAAATAATAATGTAGGAGATAAAAAAGACCTCTACCTGTGTACCTCGACAGCCACTGCTAGTCACAGTGGACAGCAATGACCTTGGTAGGCCAATGGTCTGACTCTTTATAAGTCGGCTTCATATGTCTATATATTTCCTTTTATATGCTACAGTACAAATGTATAAGTACTGTTAAGTCACAGCCAACTAACTTATCGTGACCCCCAGCAAGTGTTTCAAGGCAAGTGAGAAGCAGAGGTGATTTGCCATTACTTTCCTCTGCAGAGCAACCCTAATTTCCCCTGGTGGTCTCCCATCCAAATTCTGACCTGGGTTGTCCCTGTTTAGCTTCCAAGATGTGACAAAATTGGATTGTACCATGACACCTTGCCTCTCACATACTACAGCATCCATTTTGTATCTGCCATTTAGATGTGGGCTTTTAAGAGTAAAAAGAAATTGAATACCCTATTCTGTAACCAGAATTCTTGGTGTCTGTTGAGAGAAATGGAGTCAGGATTTTAGCTGAAGCCAGAGCCACCTGAATTACAAACTTGAATTGCAACAGGCATAAAATACCACACTGCTGACCAAACATGGGCAGAGGTCCACATTCCTGATATTCATTCCTGGTACAAAGAAACCAAAAAGCTAACAACTGTCTGCCAGCTGCAGATGCTAATGGTTTTCTGTACAACAAAGGACTCTATACCTACAGTGCCCCACAGTCAACAGGGCTAGCTAAGGCCTATCTTTGCCCTTTTGGCTTAAGTCTTAAAGACCTTGATGCTCAGGTGTGTGTATACTGCAAAGCTTTGATTCATTCTGAGAATGGGATACTGAAAGAAATCTAAGATGTAAAAGAAGAACTATTCTCTTTTTTTTCCTTTTCCAGCTACAGTGTTATCATTTTGACAGAGCTAGTAAGAAGGTGCTGACAATAAAAGAGGTGATACAATTCCGACTTCAATAGTTACTGTGGTGAGGGTGTTTTTAAGGACTGCAGATAAAAGTGACATTCCCAAGGTCAGACTAAACAGATACATGCCTGGAGCAATTTTCATGTGACCAAAAGCCTTTTATCAGAATCATGAAAACCTCAGACCGGCCAGCTTTGAGAAATAGATTGCCAGTATTAAGGCCAAACTGCCTCCTATCCCTCTCTGCCAATTTTGAGCCTTATTCTCTTGTTTGCTTTGTGCAATTCAATATTTTAAAATACGGCTGTGACCTGCAATATGCTTGTTTCACCCATATACTTGACTTAGCCACTATCATACAAATTCTGAAGTTAATATGTAAAAGATGGAAAGCGACACCAGTTGACTTTACAGGCTTTACAGGTGCTGTCATCCAATTAGATCGCTGTTGCCCACATATTCGACTGAAGAAGGAACAAATTAAGTAAAAGAAACAAACCATGGGAGGGGGAATCCATCAAAGCATGGAAACACTTATACAGGACTTCTGACCACCCCAGTTGGTGGAAATTGCTTCTTGATTGCAAATATATCATCATTTAGAACTCACCTGATCTGCCAGATTGAGGTTCCTTGAACTGGTAGAAGGTATTTTGCATTAGAGAAACTGAAATTTTCTGTGTCTCAGCCATTGAAACAACAATATTAGAACACCTTTCACTTAACAATGCCAAAAAATAAAGTTAGGAATGACAGGATCAAATTTAGGCAATTCAGAATGTAAGAACTGAATTAAGGTTCATCCAACGCAGCTCTCCAACAGTATTCTTCGAAGGATTTCTGTAATTGTACAAGAATGTCATGATAGATAATACTCTCTGTTTCCCCGGAATCTGGTACTCAGAATATGGAGGTTCATGGCTAATAGTTGTTGACAAAGCTATTATCCACTAATCTATCTAAACCTTTTTCTAAAAAAAAAAAAATGTATCTAAGCCAAGCACCCCGTCCTGAGGTAGTGAATTCCATACTTAATTCCATAATTATTTGTGTGAAAAAAACCCCTTTCTTTTTTCTGCCATAGATCTGTTGGCAAGTTTCCTTATCATTAAAATCACTGCTGCTATAAGTCTGCTTAAATGTGAAACAAACATTACTTAAAACTGAGGTGGGCAACACCCTCAGCATGAGTACCAGACAGTAGGATTCCAGACTGTGTTTTTCAGGTGTCTTGGAAGAAGGTGACATATTTAGATTACTTTCAGATGGATAGACATGTTGGTTGGCAGAAGAGCAAGATTCAAGTCCAGCAGCACCAACAAGATTTCCATGCTGGGAATTATTAGGAAGGGAATTGAAAGCAAATCAGCCAGTATCATAATGCCCCTGTATAAATCGATGGCGCGATCTCATTTGGAGTACTGTGTGCAGTTCTGGTCGCCGCACCTCAAAAAGGATATTATAGCATTGGAGAAAGTCCAGAAAAGGGCAACTAGAATGATTAAAGGGCTGGAACACTTTCCCTATGAAGAAAGGTTAAGAACATAAGAACATAAGAGAAGCCATGTTAGATCAGGCCAATGGCCCATCCAGTCCAACATTCTGTGTCACACAGCGGCCAAATATATATATATATATATATATATATATATACACACACACACTGAAATGCTTGGGACTCTTTAGCTTGGAGAAACGTCGCCTGCGGGGTGACATGATAGAGGTTTACAAGATAATGCATGGGATGGAGAAAGTAGAGAAAGAAGTACTTTTCTCCCTTTCTCACAATACAAGAACTCGTGGGCATTCGATGAAATTGCTGAGCAGACAGGTTAAAACGGATAAAAGGAAGTACTTCTTCACCCAAAGGGTGATTAACGTGTGGAATTCACTGCCACAGGAGGTGGTGGTGGCCACAAGCATGGCCACCTTTAAGAGGAGTTTAGATAAAAATATGGAGCAGAGGTCCATCAGTGGCTATTAGCCACAGTGTGTGTGTGTGTGTATGTGTGTATATATACATTTTTTTTTGCCACTGTGTGACACAGAGTGTTGGACTGGATGGGCCATTGGCCTGATCCAACATGGCTTCTCTTATGTTCATGGTTTAAGCTTCCAAGCGTCAAAGGGAATTTTGATTCTTGAAAGTTTATACTCTGGAAATCTTGCTGATTTTTGCAGATGAATGTGTATTTCCTTAGAGGTTTTGAACTAAGCAAAACCTTCACCTTTAGTTTTAAAATAATTCTTTCTCTTGACAGAGAACAAGCAGGAGTCAATCATTCACCGGCCTCACCCAATAAGGCTTTAGAAATACAGATGGCAGGCTTGGTCACATACAATGGGATGCTCCCCTCCACCTTGCTCCAGCTAGAAAGGTGAAATCTAGCAGGTTTACAGGGCAAAAAGAACCTCTTCCTGGAGATTTCAGGAAGGGTTTCTTTGACAGTTCCCCCCAGAAAGGTTTTTGTCACAATCTTTTAAGGTGCTACTGGACTCCACTCTTGATCTTCAGACACAGGGTATGACCATGATCACCCTCTGTTATTCCATGAACCTCCACAAACTCAGGGCCATGATGTCAACAGCCAGGCAGGTTTCATCTTAGCATTATGATCCAGCAATAACAGGAAGCAAGTACCATCAAACACCTATTCAGAAATAAGTGATCATACTGCCTTGGGAATGAACCTCACCTGGGCTTGTCTACTGATTTCAAAGATCATCCCAAAAGTAAGTATTGGTGCTTGCATGGTCATCACCTGACACTCAAACATATTTATTAAATCAGATAGAGAAACCTATCCTCTTTCCTGAATTAATTATAAAACATGGGACTATCTCCTGTTGAAATCACTGCAAGCCCTCAGGCAGTTCATAGTGAGGAAGGAAAAAACAGATTAAAAATACCATTCTAGCCAACAGCTTAGGTTTTCTCCTCCAGACATGCCTCCACCCCTATAGGAACTATGCCACACTGTAGGACAGGCAGATTATACTTTGGTCTCTTGACTTGCTCTTTCCTCACCTCCTCTCTTATGCTCCCTCCCTGTGTGCTCTTCCCCACTTCCCTGTTGATCTATCATCTGCCAATCAGTAAGCCTGACCTCAGGATTTCCCAAGAACCTCCCCACTATTGCTCCCAATTCCCTTTGATATTGATGATGTCTCTATCCCAAATGAGGATTTTTCCTCATCTCCCAGTGTCCTGGCTTCTGCTGGCTCTCTCTAGCCTCTAACATCTCTCATGCCACTCCCCTCCCTAAGTCTCCAAGCCTCTGATTCACTGTTCACTTTCACTGACTGGTAAACCTTTTCATTAAGGGGATTTCTCTCCCTCCTCCTTCCCTCTGCCTCTATAGGAGATATGCACTGTCTCTATAGGAGATATGCACTGAAAACAGTATTGTGTTGTGGCGGTTGCTGCCAAAGCAACATTTTAAAAAATCTGCATGGCCAATAAAATCTCCAACAGCCACAATGCAGATTTTGATGGGTGATCTCAAAGCCAAACAATCATTGCACCAGAATTACAAGGAGTGCTGCTGGATCAGAGCTGTGATCCATTGGTCCACATGGGGGCCAATTAATCAGCCTGGAAAGCCAACAGACAAGGCTTAGATGCCAAGGCCTTCTACTGATGTTGCCTCCTGGCTCTGATATTGAGATGTATACTGCCTCTGAAGGCAGAATTTCTCTTCAGTTACTACTGCTAGTAGTTACTTATGGATCAGCCCTTCATGATTCTGTCTAATGCCTTTTTTAGAGAGACCTATGTTCATGGTCATCACACTATGTCTTCTAGCAGCGAATTCTACAGTTCAGTTACTCACTGAGTAAACAATTACATTAAGGTTGCCAATCCCCAGGCGCGGGCAGGGAATCCCCCAGTTTGGAGGCCCTCCCCCCATTTCAGGGTCGTCAGAAAGTGGGGGGAAGGGAGGGAAATGTCTGCTGGGAACTCTATTATTCCCTAGGGAGATTTATTCCCATAGAAAATAATGGAGAATTGATCCGCGGGTATCTGGGGCTCTGGGGGGGCTGTTTTTTGAGGTAGAGGCACCAATTTTTCAGTATAGCATCTAGTGCCTCGCCCCAAAATACCCCCCAAGTTTCAAAAAGATTGGACCAGGGAGTCCAATTCTATGAGCCCCAAAAGAAGGTGCCCCTATCCTTCATTATTTCCTATGGAAGGAAGGCATTGAAAGGTGTGCCGTCCCTTTAAATGTGATGGCCAGAACTCCCTTTGGAATTCAATTATGCTTGTCACAGCCTTGGTCTTGGCCCCACCCCTAATGTCTCCTGGCTCCACCCCCAAAGTCTCCTGGCTCCACCCCCAAAGTCCCCAGCTATTTCTTAAATTGGACTTGGCAACCCTAAATTACATACATCTGTATGCAATGGGCCAAATGAGGCTGTACTGCAGATATATACAAGCAAATTATAATATTGGCCATCTTATCTTCAATCAGTTTCCAAATAATTGCCAGCATGAACTTTGCCTTTTCATTCAATGCCACACATTGAGTTGTCATTTTCATCAAGCTGCAATGCCCAGATCTCTTTTCAGCAATGTTCAGAATGCTTTCCTGCTCACCCATCAGCAAATGTTTAAATTCACAACAAAATCTGAGTCCACATCTATGAAATTCTCCAGGGTCTTCAAATGGAGGACTGCAGGTCTGAATAGAGGCTCAAAGGACACTTTAGTTTTCTGATTCTGTTCTATTGCTACAGACTGCCTTGACTTGGATAGCCCTGGTTAGTCTCATCTTGTCAGATCTCAGAAGCTAAGTAGGATTGGGCCTGGTTAGTATTTGGGTAGGAGACCACCAAGGAACCTCAAGGGTGTGATACAGAGGCAGCCAATGGCAAACCACCTCTGAATGTCTCTTGCCTTAAAAACCCTATGGGGTCACCATACTTGACAGCACTTTCCACCACACTACAGACTAACATGGCTACCTACTTGAAACTATTTAAAGTTAGGATTTTCTTTTCCAATGTGCAACAACATACACTAGGGGACCCCAGTGGGGCTATGGTACCTGCTGGTACCTTGCTTGGAGCCCACCAAGTAATTTTAGAAAGTGGGAGGGGCCAGGGGGGCTATTGGTGGAGATTATACTGGTTGTGCTGGTTTTTATAAAATGTTGTTTCAGCAGCTGCTGCCACCACAACACAATACAGGACGCGACTGAAGGTAATCTAAAGCAGCCACTTTGTGGCTGGCTCCACCTCCTACAACAGCCATTTTGTGGCAGCCATTTTATGGCTGCACTTCTGTGCCCACCATTCTATATCAGAATTCCAAAGGTGCCCACAGACGCAACTTGAAAAGGCTGGGGATCCCTGCCTTACATGTATCTGCATTGAAGGATTTTTTTCAATGCCTTTATACAAGGATGGAATCTTAGATGTTGGTGTGTGACGCCACAAATGCCAGCAAAAGGCATGGATAAACAGACACTTTTGGTTGTGTTCTTCTCCCTCCAACAATAACATTCCAGGATATTATTCCTGGAATCATGACACCTGCACACAAAAGCAGCTGTATGAGTGAATGGGCTATAGAGAGGAAGCTGCACCACCTCAATCTTTCATAGCCATAGCATGCTGATGAAAAACACAGATGAAACCCACAAAAAATTCATTCCTTTTATACCAACCACTCACAGCCTTCCATCTACAAGGGTGCCAGGACCCTGGGAATAATATGGGGAGGGGAGAGTGAAAGGATCTGCTGGGGGAAGGGAAATGTTGAGATAATCTTCATACCTGCTTCAACCCTAGCTGTAAAATCACCACAGAAGAATCGTAGGACATTACTGCTTCTTCTCTTATTTGAATGAAACAAACAATTGTATTCTTTAATGAGCAGCAGGGCAATAAGAGAGTAACAGGATGTAACAGCTGTTAAATGAATCAGTTTGAACTCATTCAGGATGCTCTTAATAAGTTTCTTCTTATGCAATAGTTCTTTAATGGCTGTAGAAGTACCACAATATCTGCTTAAATAAAACTTCTGCTTTGTAAGGCTTTCAGTAGGTTTGTTATTCTAGACATATGCATTGATTAAAAAAAGAACTACGTTCTGCACACGTTTTCCTGTCTGTCAATCCTAAAATGCAAACAAAAAAGGGGCATGATTAAATAAGCAAGTGATTTAACATCTTAGATGTAAATAATGCAAGAGTACATAATTTGCAATAAAACTCAGATATCCTTTAAATTCCTTTGCTATTAAAACTGCTTTTCAAAATAACATTGTGGCATTGTGGAAGGCTGGTAGACTTCTGTGGCAGCTTTTTTTCAGTGGTTGGAGGGAAAAGATCAGAAATAGTTAGCACTACTCACAGCTGCAGTTGCTGGAATAAAAATCTCACCCAGGCTGCAAGCTTCAATTCTACAGTACTGCAGTTGTACTTTTTTTTTTTTTTTTACTATGACTCCATTGGGCCTAATGCTAATAATATTTAAATGGCCTGTTAGTTACAGCCATGGCCTCAAGCTACCTCTTATTTCAAACCCCGTTAATGCTTGTATTTTCTTTTTTTTAATGTTTTATGATCTTAATTTACATAGATTAATTTCTAATTCTCAAATGTCTTGTTCATAACAACACACGCACATGCACGTGCGTGTACTCTTACAGGGGCATGCAGAAAGCATCAGGAGCAAGGCCAAAGAGCTGGTAATTTACATCCCGAATGAAATCAATCAGGCAAAATAGATAAGTGCAGCCATGCTGCTGTACAGGCTGCTTCTCTCTGCAGTGCTCTGCAGAATCACATTGGCTGTCCTAAGTATAATAGATTAGTGTTGTTTGTAGGTGCGCAAACACAGAAGGAACCCAACCCTCCGTTGCTGCAGTTTTAAACCCTCTAGATAGCAGAGCTTTCCCATTTTGTTAGCTAAACAATCAAAAGAGACTGCCTTAACGGCTCAAGCCTAAGCATATTTACACAGAAGTAGGCCCCCAGTGATCACAGCAGAATTCACTTCCAAGTAAACTCTAGGACTGCGGTTATTGCTGCCTGCTAACTGTGTATATTTATTGGCGGCGGGGGGGGGGGGAGTCCAGTGGGAAATTATTAGACTTCTTTCCAGTTATGGGGAGATAATCTATTGAAAACTGAACCAAGGATGCAATTCAATGAGAATTTTATCTCTTGAATTTACATATCCCAATGCAACAATATGCAAAGGACTACTATGCCTTTAACAGTGGTAGAAACCAGTGTTCCCTCTAAGCTGAGTTAGCGTGAGCTAGCTCACAGATTTTTATCCTCCAGCGCACACATTTTTGTCTTAGCTCAAGAAGGGTAACCAAAGAACACAATCATTTATGCATTAGCTCGCAGCTTTTAATGTCAATAGCTTACCACTTCAATACCAGTAGCTCACAAAGCAGAATTTTTGTTCACAAGACTCTGCAGCTTAGAAGGAACACTGGTAGGAACTACTATGAAATGGTGTTACAGTTTTAACACAGATGGTCACAGCATTTATACATTTAACTGGGGTTTAGGGAATGGGAGAAATATAGCATGGCAGGATGGTGATTTGTGCTTAGGAACTACAGAAGTGATTTGTGCTTAGGAACTACATATCTTAGTATTTTTCCTCCTGACCTTCCTCCAAGAAACGCTAGGCAATGTACATGGTATTCCTTTCCTCATTTTGTCTTCACAAAATATATGAGCATCTTTGGCTGAGAGTGTGCAACTGGCCCAAGGTCACCCAGCAAGCTTCAAGGTAGTGTGAGGAACTGAACCAGAGTATCCCAAATTTTAGTCCAAATGCTATTCTACACTGGATCCTTGCATATGTATATTAATAAACATTTCTATTAAACAACAAAAAGGTACAAGTGTATTGCCTTCATCTGCTTCAAGGTATTTTGTTTCTGTTTACTGATTCTGAGTCATCGTGGGGCTTTTTAAAAAAATGAAGCGGAACATCCATTAAACTGTACTGAAGAAACAGTTGTGATCATACATTTATATGTTTTTTCCAATGTGGCTATATATATGTAGAATATATGGCCAGTTTGGAAGACATCATAAAGGTTTCTTTTCAAGTCTGACATATTGCGAGCACAAACCTATAAAATTAGCATACCTCAACAACACTTTAATTACTGTTGTCGTCTCTTCACTTCTTTCCCAGATGCAAAAGAAAAAAAGATTGCATCTTTCATTTGAATGTAAGACACAATGAAAAGCAATGTTTGTAATGAACAAAACAAACCTTTCTTATGACTATGTTATATTTATTTAAATATACATAATCTTTAAAACTGCCTGCGGGTGGACACTGATGCTGAGCCAGAGAGAAAAGCATCCAAGTGGTTCTAAAACAACCACAACAGTTCAAAAGTTGCTAGCTAGATGAAAAGCTTACCCAGGTTGACATTTAAATTATACACATCATCATTACAAATTAACACCTGTCAAGCAATGATTATCATATCATTGAACCAAGAGGAAAGGTAGCATATAAATGTTTTAATAAATAAAATGCATATCATATATACATAAAACTAGTTCCCAACAAATCAAGATTATATAAACAAAATCTATGTTTAAACCAGATGAAATGGGCAGTATTGCAAGTGAGTGTCATAAATGCAGCACATGAAGACACAAAGATGCCTTGCATTGACTTTTTTCAGAACATCAACTGTGGTTTGATGTTCTACCCATGAGCTCAGTATCACACATGCCCTCACATGCCCTCCCCTCCTGCTCCACTGTACCCTCCCACACTTCCTTAGTATTAGCAAATCATGATGGAAAGTTTTGTCAAGCTGCAACCAACTTAAGACAAACTCACAGGGTTCTCAAGGCAAGAGACAAACAGAGGTGGTTTGCCATTGTCTGCCAGTACATAGCAATCCTGGAGTCCCCTGGTGATCTCCCATCCAAGTGCTATCCTGTTTAGCAGCCAAAATCTGAAGAGACTAGGCTAACCTGCACCAACCAGGTCAGGGCCAGCAAATCATAGTTTTCCTTTTCGTATGAATGAGTAAACTATAGTTTGTAATTCCCCTCCAAACTGCAGTGGAAAACCATGAGCAAACAAATTATGATACAGGAGATATGTCATATAAGATAGCTTGCTACTTCAAATAAAATAGGAAGCTATGGTTTGCCAACAACTCTGGAGGGTGGGAGGGGAAGGTAAATGAGGGAGGATGTGAGCCAAAGGCTCATACTTGTTATGTCAAACCATGAGGCACTATTCCATTCAAGATGTGGCTCAATGAAGACCATTATTGCCTATTTTGACTGGCAGCAGATCTCTGAGAATATTCCCCCCGCCACATATGAACACACAAAGCTGCTTTATACTGAATCAGACCAGAGGTCCATCAAAGTCATTTTTGTCTACTCAGATGGACAGTGGATGTCCAGGGTCTAAGGGAGAGGTCTTTCACATCACCTACCACATGATCCTTTTAACTGTAGATGCCAGGGGTTGAATCTGGGGCTTTCTGCATGCCAAGCATATGTTCTACCTATTGAGCCACAGCCCCACCCCTCCCCACTCCCAGTTCTAGTTCCCGAGATTCTTTTAACAGGAAAGGCTAAAGATTAACCTGAACCAATACCATCCAAATTATTTGTCCTCACAACACTATTGTCTTGTTATCACCTGTCTATTTTAACATTTAATCCTAGTGTCACCTCAATGGCATGATGTCACTTCCTGGTTTGCTCCAGAAGTGACAACAGTTTTTGAATATTTTCCTCCACCACCACCCACTGTGGAGGTGGCTGTGGGCTGCTGCCAGGAGGTCTCCGATTTTAGTGGAAGACCCAATAGCCCTCATGTTATAGAGTTGCCAGCCTCCAGGTGAGGCCTGGAGATCTCCTGCTTTTACAACTGATCTCCAGATGGCAGAGATCAGATCCCCTGGAGAAAATGGCTGCTTGGAAGGATGGACTCTATGGCATTATGCCATACTGAGACCCCTCCCCTCCCTAAACCACACCCTCTCCTGGATCCAACCCCAAAATCTCCAGATATTTTACAACACTGACCTGGCAACCTGGCAAGTTATGGAACATCATGTGTAAGTCTTAATACTACCTCCACTATATATGACTTTTTAGATTGTTGGCTTCCAACAGCTATGCAACAGCATCTGCTTTCCTGTTCAGTCTCTAAGGAGAAAATGGATTTCTGTTTCATAAGACAGCTTCTTTTGCACCACTTAAAAGTGAGGCTTGTTCTAGATAATATAAGACTTACAATGAACTAAACGAAGGTTATGCTGAGAACTGTTAGACAACTGATGGCACAGCATTGATGTTAACCTGCGTCTCCTTATCAACTTCAGTGGGTAACACTTCAATCAATAATAAAGCACAAAATCAACAGGATAACTGAAACAAATTATACCAGTTTATTACAGCACAAAGGAAAATTCTCTGAAGGACATCAATTAACACCTCCTTCTTCAGCTGGGATCTGGATAATGCCATGCATGCTGGTTACAAAACTTGTTACCTAAGTGGGCTCAACCCCTTCTCCCTTAAATGCAATCACTTAAGTAAGGGTGGTTCATTTTCCATTACTTTAATATTAGATGTGAAGGTCCATGAAAATAAACCAGAAAAATCCAGTGGGGGAGAGGGCTTTTTCCTGAGGCCTATTTTCAGTTTTCCAATGGAAAAACTGGGAAGTTTGGGGGAGCACTGAAAAAAAAACCCTTCATATTAATATATATTTATCTTGAAGCTCAGCAAAAAGCTTTTAAAGTAAGACCGTTTTCGCACACAGCTTACCACGGGGTCACGTTCCTGTTCTCTCCGCAGCGTCCATCGGATTTCCCATTATCTGCCCCGAAGTTACAGGAAGTGATGCGACTTTTGCTCAGCAAATGTAAACCGCTAAAACCCAGTTTATGTTTGCTACGCAAAAGCTGCAGCACTTCCTGTAACTTCGGGGCAGATAATGGGAAATCCGACAGACACTGCGGAGAGAACAGGAATGTGACCAGTACGCTGTGTGCAAAAACGGTCTAAGTTTTTACTCAAAAGATATAGCATGAAAACTGTTCAAGTTATTTGAGCATCAAAGGCTGGACACAGACAGGCAGCCTCAAATGCAATGGAGGTGTCCCAAACTATGCCACCCCAAACTGGAGTGGCCAAATCCCAATCCGATGCTCCCACGCAATGCACCCATATATCGCACAGGGGGTGCTTTGGTGCATTCACATGGTTGTTGCATACCACCCCCTTAGTGCAGTCTGGGTTTCTTTTTCTGCCGTAGATTTTTAGTAGCCATGTGCTCATACACTCATGCACACATTTGCTCATGCGCTCTGGGCAGGTTTTTTTTTTTTAAAGAATATCAGTGAGCTACTAGAGTGGATTGGCAGGTTCACATCACCAATCCACCTCGCTTGCATTCTCCTATGGTCAGAGGCCTGAAAAGACGGATGGAGTGCATAGGCTTCCCAAATCCCTCGCCTAGCCGGGGGACCCCCGATTTGTAGCCTTCTCCCCCCCGCTCGCCAAAAATCCGGAAAGCGAGGGGGAATGGCGGCCCTTCCCACCCAGCCCCGATCCCAGCAGCTTCTCCTTGCCCTTCTCTTTCCACCCAGCCCCGATCGCAGCAGCCTTTCTTCAGTTTTCCCAGGCTGCTTCCCGCCTCCAATCAGCTGGCTGGCGGGGGGGGGGGGAGAGGAAGCCCCGCCCGCAAAGGACCATGTGCCTTTGCACCTCTGGAGGCTTGACTTTGCACCTCCGGAGGCTTCAATTCAGGATGGTGTGTCTGTGTTTCTGTGAAGAAGCTGGCAGCAAATGGTGAGTAGAGAGGCCGATCCGCTGCTTCAGACTCGCCAGAAAAGGAGCAGGGAAAGAGGGAAACGTCTTCATTATTCCCTATGTGATCGACTCTCATAGGGTATAATGGGGAATTGTTCTGGAGGTTTCAGGGGCTCTGGGGGAGCTGTTTTTTGAGGTAGAGGCACCAAATTTTCAATATAGTATCTAGTGCCTCTCCCCAAAGTACCCCCCAAGTTTCAAAATGATTGGACCAGGGGGTCCAATTCTATGAGCCCCAAAAGAAGGTGCCCCTATCCTTCATTATTTCCTAGGGAAGGGAGACATTTAAAAAGGTGTGCTGTCCCTTTAAATGTGATGGCCAGAACTCTCTTGGAGTTCAATTATGCTTGTCACACCCTTGTTCCTGGCTCCGCCCCAGTGTCTCCTGGCTCCACCCCCAAAGTCCCCAGATATTTCTTGAATTGGACTTGGCAACCCTAGGAGTGCAGCAGATGAATTTGTGAAGTGGTAACTATTTGATCTGTCTCAGAGACGTAAAAGGACAGGGTGAGTGCAGGAGTGGGATGGGTGGCAGCTGTGCCTGTCTGACCTTGCTTTTTTAATCTACATGGGGGCCATCCCTATGTTGGCTCATATCAGCTGTCCAAATTCAGCCAAAATCTGAGCTGCCTCCACCCCATCCAATTTTTCCCAAGGAAATTCTGAGAAGCATTGAAGGGGGGGATCCCATTTTCTTCTTTTGGAGTCAGTGAAATGCTTTTGAAGACAAGGTTTACTCACTCTACATGTATAACATTCACACACACACCCCAAAAAGAAAAAAACCTGGAAAAACGAGGGGAGGGAGAATAGATCCTCCTTTCTTAATGATTGAAATGCTTTTTAAGATGAAGTTTCATTTAGGCAAAATGCATAGTATGAAAAAATGTTCATGACAGATTTTTTTTTCTTTTGAAATGAATGAAATGTGTTAAAATAGCATAGTGTGCATTAGTCTGCAACTGTCTCTTGCTTTAGTATTGAGTATATTTGCATTTTTGTTTGTAGAAAACAAAAACATTCATATTTTTAAATTCTATTAACATGCCGATTTGTTGTTGTTGTTGTTCGTGGTTGTCTTTGTTGTTAACTTGATGTAAGCCCACAGTTCTCATTGAGATTTAGGGAGGATAACAAAATATGAAAAGCAATTCAGTCAGATAGGAGAGACCTCCAACAAACAATGCAGCAGTTATGGAGCTGAAAAAACGTGCAAACAAAATGTAGAATAAGATTTCCCCACCCCCACGGCTTCAAAATTCCCACAAACATTGCATCTCTGGCCATGAGACCAGGCATCTGCAATATCATTCAGCTTGGCTATTTGAGGTTTCAGTAATTGTATGACTTGCAGAAAAGTCATCAAGTGAAGTGCTGTTCATCAGCATTATCACCATGCTGGGAATGCTTCAGCCTGATTTTTCACAAGCACCCCTCCATCCATCCTTATTTGTTCTTTTTGGGGCTGCTCTTTATCTTATATTGCACAGTCCAGGTTCTTTCCAACTCCCACAGTGGTACCAGAGAAGTTGTAAGGGCGATTTAAAGCCATGTGAATGCAAAACACATCAAAACAGGAGATGAGTCATCAAGAAGCAACTAGGCACCAGGCAAGATAATCTACTACTTCCAAAAGCATCTGGAGCTGTGCTTACTTAGGAGACCTACGTGATGAAATCAAAATTCCAAGTAGCCCACAATTTCCCTTCCAGTAGTAGCGAGCCAGATACTTCTGGGAAGTATACAAGCACTGCTGCAGTGAAAACAAGAGCGCTCCCTCTTGCTTTATCTCAAAGACCTGGTAGTCAGAAATGTAACGCAGCTTCTGACTACAGATATTCTTGCTACCTAACATGGGTAACAGCTGTCTTCAGACTGATCCTCCGTGTGCTTGGTCTGTTCCAGACGGTGCGTGGGGTAAAGAGAGTTGTCAATGATATTTTTTCTCTCTCTCTCCCAAAGTACTAACACTTGAGGGCATCCAATGAAGTTGATGGGCAGTAGGTTATTCCTACTTCCAGTGTTTTGCACTGAATACTTCCAGTGTATTCCTAATTCCAGTGTTTTGCACTGAGTGTCACATGTATGACTATCTGCCCAAAGGACAGAAGTCTTGGGTGTGTGCTCGGTGCAAGGAGCTCCCTGGTCCTCAGGGAACGAGTTCATACCCTTGAGGCAGAGGTGACTGCCCTGGAGAAGCAGAGACGGTCAGTTAGGCACTTGGGGAAGACTCTCGGGGGCGTATTAGATGAGCCCCGCTCTGAACATAGCAGCCCCGTTGCTGCCAGAGAGCGAGAGGGTCGAGAGGGAACAGGGCACCATGCTGAGGACAAGGGGAATGCGCCCTCAGAAGGGACCTCTTCTTCGGTTGGTGAGCGGGAATCCTTTCGAGCCAAGGAACCATCCCTGAGCAGGGGGAGAGGGGGGGGTTTGGTAGTTGGTGATTCGATCCTTAGGCAAGTAGACAGCTGGGTGGCGAAACCGCGTACTGACCGTATGGTGACTTGCCTGCCTGGTGCGAAGGTAGCGGACATTACGCGTGTAGTAGATAGACTGATAGACAGTGCTGGGGAGGAGCCTGTGGTCGTGGTGCATGTTGGCACCAACGATGTGGGGAAATGCAGTCGTGAGGTCCTGGAGGAAAAATTTAGGCTGCTAGGAGGGAGACTTAAGGCCAGGACCTCCAAGGTAGCCTTCTCGGAAGTGCTACCTGTTCCACGTGCAGGGCAGGAGAGACAGGCACAAATTAGAAATCTCAATGTGTGGATGAGACGATGGTGTAAGGAGGAAGGGTTTAAGTTTGTTAGGCACTGGGATGCTTTCTGGAACAAGCGGGAGCTGTACAAAAGAGACAGTCTCCACTTGTCCCTGGATGGAACCAGGCTGCTGGCGCTTAAAATCAAAAAGGTGGCAGAGCAGTTTTTAAACTAAATCTTGGGAGAAAGCCGACAGGAGATGAAATGTCTCTGGTTCGGGAGGACTCGTCTCAAAGAGACGAAGGGTTGGCTGCTATTTTTCTACCGGGTAACAGACCAGAGTTGTCCACTGTGAAGGCGACAAACAATATGGACTGTCTGCCAGAGTCTCGAGGTGGCAGGAGGAAGGTGGCGGGCCTAGCTCGCCTGGGAAATTATAGATGTTTGTATGCAAATGCTAGAAGTGTTCGAAGTAAAATTGGTGAATTGGAATGTTTAGTGTTGGGAGAAAACATAGACATTGTGTGAATTTCAGAAACTTGGTGGAATGAGGAGAATCAGTGGGGCACGGTGATTCCTAGATATAAGCTATATCGGAAGGATAGGGAGGGAAGGGTTGGAGGTGGGGTGGCTCTGTATGTCAGAGAGGATATACGGTCCAGTAAGACTGAGGTCAGAGAATTAGATTCACTTTTAGAAATGCTTTGGGTTGAAATAGAGGGCCCAAAAGGAAATTTAACTATGGGAGTTTGTTATCGCCCACCAAATCAAAAGAGAGAGGACGATTATAATATGATGGAAGGCTTAAAGATAGCGGCTAAACGTAAAAACTGTGTCGTAATAGGTGATTTTAACTACCCGCAGATTGATTGGGTCAATATGTGTTCTGGTCGAGAGAAAGAGATTGAGTTTCTTGATGCTCTCAATGACTGTGCTATGGAGCAGATGGTCTCAGAACCTACCAGGGGTGGGGCGATCCTGGATTTGGTCCTAAGTAATGCCCAAGACTTGGTGAGAGATGTAAAAGTGATTGCGCCACTTGGGAGCAGTGACCATAAAGTTATTGATTTCACCGTTTGTATAAATAGGGAGTTGTCCAAAAAGACCGCCACAACCACGTTTAACTTTAAAAGGGGTAAATACACTGAGATGAGGAGGCATGTGAGGAGGAAACTGAAAGGAAAGGTACATACGGTCAAAACCCTCGGGGAAGCTTGGACGCTATTTAAAACTATAATCCTAGAAGCTAAGATAAAATACATACCACAAGTTAGGAAAGGCACAAACAGGCATAAGAAAAGACCTGCGTGGTTAACAAACAAAGTAATGGAAGCTGTAAAAGGTAAGAAGGACTCCTTTAAGCGGTGGAAAACCAGTCCAAGTGAGATTAGTAAAAGGGAACACAGACTGTGGCAAATCAAATGCAAGAATGTGATCAGGCAGGCAAAAAGGGACTATGAGGAGCATATTGCAAAAAACATAAAGACCAACAATAAAACTTTCTTCAAATATATTAGAAGTAGGAAACCAGCCAGGGAGGCAGTGGGGCCCTTGGATGACCATGGGGTAAAAGGATTACTGAAGGAGGATAGGGAAATGGCTAGGGTGACCATAATGTCTGAAGGCCAGCCAGGGACACTGGGAGGGGGGGGGGGTGTGCGCGCGCGAAGCGCGTGTGCCGCCGGAAACAGGAAGTGACGTCACTTCCGGTGACGTCACTTCCGGTGATGTCATGCCACCACCGGAAACAGGAAGTGGCATCACTTCCTGTGACATCATTTCCCCCGCGTCACCTGCCGGAAACAGGAAGTGACTTCACAGCACTTCCTGTGACGTCCCCAAAAATCCCCCAAATATCACCGCCGGAAACAATTTTGTTCTCAAATCCTGTATATACTTCATCAGTATATGGGATAAGGCACTTTCTCAACTGTGCTGCATAATGCAGCCTATTTATTTTGTCCTGTTGGCTCTGTTGGCTCTATCTGCGCCACCTTCATCACTTTCGGGGTGTGGATCCCCCAGTGGGGTGGTCTCCCGACTCCCTCCGCTGACTGTTTCTGATAGCCCTGCGCCCCCTCTTTCATTTGATATGTGTCCCGTGCGGGTGCCACCCTCCCGCCGGGAGATGCCGCAAAATGAGCCCCCTTGAGGCTTATGGCGGCAGGGCTCGGGGGAAGCGAGCTAGACTGCTGTTCTTTTGAGGGGTTATAGAGTGTTTCGAGCCCATCCCTGTGGCATCGGTCCCATCGTTGTGGGACCAAGGGGGCCGGCGCAGCGGCACGCCGAAGCAGCCTGTCACTAATAACACCGGTCAAGATGCAGGACAGGAACCTGGAAGTGGCCAACAGGCTGCTTCAGCGTGCCGCTGCGCCGGCCCCCTGGGCCCCACAATGATGGGACCGATGCCACAGGGACGGGCTCGAAACACTCTATAACCCCTCAAAAGAACAGCAGTCTAGCTCGCTTCCCCTGAGCCCTGCCGCCATAAGCCTCAAGGGGGCTCATTTTGCGGCATCTCCCGGCGGGAGGGTGGCACCCGCACGGGACACATATCAAATGAAAGAGGGGGCGCAGGGCTATCAGAAACAGCCGGCGGAGGGAGTCGGGAGACCACTCCACTGGGGGATCCACACCCCGAAAGTGATGAAGGTGGCGCAGATAGAGCCAACAGAGCCAACAGGACAAAATAAATAGGCTGCATTATGCAGCACAGTTGAGAAAGTGCCTTATCCCATATACTGATGAAGTAAATACAGGATCTGAGAACAAAATTGCACTAGAAGACACAAACACAAAGCTCCCTTACACTGAATCAGTGCTTGGGTCCACCAAAGTCAGTATTGTCACATAAGAGAAGCCCTGTTGGATCAGGCCAGTGGCCCCTCCAGTCCAACACTCTGCGTCACATAATAACATAAGAGAAGCCCTGTTGGATCAGGCCAGTGGCCCATCCAGTCCAACACTCTGCATCACATAACAACATAAGAGAAGCCCTGTTGGATCAGGCCAGTGGCCCATCCAGTCCAACACTCTGCATCACATAACAACATAAGAGAAGCCCTGTTGGATCAGGCCAGTGGCCCATCCAGTCCAACACTCTGCGTCACATAACAACATAAGAGAAGCCCTGTTGGATCAGGCCAGTGGCCCATCCAGTCCAACACTCTGCGTCACATAACAACATAAGAGAAGCCCTGTTGGATCAGGCCAGTGGCCCATCCAGTCCAACACTCTGCGTCACATAAGAACATAAGAGAAGCCCTGTTGGATCAGGCCAGTGGCCCCTCCAGTCCAACACTCTGCGTCACATAAGAACATAAGAGAAGCCCTGTTGGATCAGGCCAGTGGCCCATCCAGTCCAACACTCTGCATCACATAAGAACATAAGAGAAGCCCTGTTGGATCAGGCCAGTGGCCCATCCAGTCCAACACTCTGCGTCACATAAGAACATAAGAGAAGCCCTGTTGGATCAGGCCAGTGGCCCATCCAGTCCAACACTCTGCATCACATAAGAACATAAGAGAAGCCCTGTTGGATCAGGCCAGTGGCCCATCCAGTCCAACACTCTGCGTCACATAAGAACATAAGAGAAGCCCTGTTGGATCAGGCCAGTGGCCCATCCAGTCCAACACTCTGCATCACATAACAACATAAGGAGGGAGGGAGGGAGGGAAGGAAGGAAGGAAGGGAGAAAGGGAGGAAGGGAAGAAGGGAAGAAAGGAAGAAGGGAGGGAGGGAAGGAAGGAAGGAAGGGAGGGAAGGGAGGGAGGAAGGAAGGAAGGAAGGGAGGGAGGGAAGGAAGGAAGGAAGGAAGGAAGGAAGGAAGGAAGGAAGGAAGGAAGGAAGGAAGGAAGGAGGGAAGGAAGGAAGGAAGGGGGAGGGAGGGAGGGAAGGAAGGGGGAGGGAGGGAAGGAAGGAAGGAAGGAAGGAAGGAAGGAAGGAAGGAAGGAAGGAAGGGGGGAGGGAGGGAAGGAAGGAAGGAAGAAAGGAAGGGAGGAGGGAGGGAAGGAAGGAAGGCAAGGGAGGGAGGGAAGGAAGGAAGAAAGGAAGGAAGGGAGGGAGGAGGGAGGGAAGGAAGGAAGGGAAGGGAGTGAGGGAAGGAAGGAAGAAAGGAAGAAAGGGAGGAGGGAGGGAGGGAGGGAAGGAAGGAAGGGAGGGAGGGAAGGGAGTGAGGGAAGGAAGGAAGGAAGGAAGGAAGGAAGGAAGGAAGGAAGGAAGGAAGGAAGGAAGGAAGGAAGGAAGGAAGGAAGGAAGAAAGGAAGGAAGGGAGGAGGGAGGGAAGAAAGGAAGGCCGCCCCCCGCCCCCCCCCGCTTTCGGCCCCCTTACCTTAATCCAGGGCGGCGGATCCAGCGGCGGCGGCGGCGGGGAGTCCTCCGGCGGCGGCCTCGCGGCGAGGGAGGGAGGGAGCTGCCGGGGCTGGCCTCTGGAGGCCTCCAGGGACCAGCGCCGGGCCTCTCCGATACCGGCGCTGGCCTCTGGAGGCCTCCAGGGACCAGCGCCGGCTGCTCCGCGGCCTCCGCTGGTCCCTGGAGGCCCTCCAGAGACTCTGGAGGGCCTCCAGGGACCAGCGGAGGCCGCGAGGAAGCCTTCGCTGGCCGGCGCTGGTCCCCGAAGGCCTTCCAGAGGCTCTGGAAGGCCTTCCGGGACCAGCGCCGGGTGCCCCGCGGCTTCCCCGCGGCCTCCGCTGGTCCCTGGAGGCCCTCCAGAGACTCTGGAGGGCCTCCAGGGACCAGCGGAGGCCGCGGGGAAGCCTTCGCTGGCCGGCGCTGGTCCCTGGAGGCCCTCCAGAGACTCTGGAGGGCCTCCAGGGACCAGCGGAGGCCGCGGGGAAGCCTTCGCTGGCCGGCGCTGGTCCCGGAAGGCCTTCCAGAGCCTCTGGAAGGCCTTCCGGGACCAGCGCCGGGTGCCCCGCGGCTTCCCCGCGGCCTCCGCTGGTCCCTGGAGGCCCTCCAGAGACTCTGGAGGGCCTCCAGAGACTCTGGAGGGCCTCCAGGGACCAGCGGAGGCCGCGGGGAAGCCTTCGCTGGCCGGCGCTGGTCCCCGAAGGCCTTCCAGAGGCTCTGGAAGGCCTTCCGGGACCAGCGCCGGGTGCCCCGCGGCTTCCCCGCGGCCTCCGCTGGTCCCTGGAGGCCCTCCAGAGACTCTGGAGGGCCTCCAGGGACCAGCGGAGGCCGCGGGGAAGCCTTCGCTGGCCGGCGCTGGTCCCGGAAGGCCTTCCAGAGGCTCTGGAAGGCCTTCCGGGACCAGCGCCGGGTGCCCCGCGGCTTCCCCGCGGCCTCCGCTGGTCCCTGGAGGCCCTCCAGAGACTCTGGAGGGCCTCCAGGGACCAGCGGAGGCCGCGGGGAAGCCTTCGCTGGCCGGCGCTGGTCCCGGAAGGCCTTCCAGAGGCTCTGGAAGGCCTTCCGGGACCAGCGCCGGGTGCCCCGCGGCTTCCCCGCGGCCTCCGCTGGTCCCTGGAGGCCCTCCAGAGACTCTGGAGGGCCTCCAGGGACCAGCGGAGGCCGCGGGGAAGCCTTCGCTGGCCGGCGCTGGTCCCGGAAGGCCTTCCAGAGCCTCTGGAAGGCCTTCCGGGACCAGCGCCGGGTGCCCCGCGGCTTCCCCGCGGCCTCCGCTGGTCCCTGGAGGCCCTCCAGAGACTCTGGAGGCCCTCCAGGGACCAGCGGAGGCCGCGGGGAAGCCTTCGCTGGCCGGCGCTGGTCCCCGAAGGCCTTCCAGAGGCTCTGGAAGGCCTTCCGGGACCAGCGCCGGGTGCCCCGCGGCCTCTCCGCGGCCTCCGCTGGTCGCTGGAGGCCCTCCAGAGTCTCTGGAGGGCTTCCAGCGACCAGCGGAGGCCACGGAGAGGCCTCCACCACTGCCGCCGGGCCCCGCGCGCGGGCGGGGAAGGCGGGGAGTGAGGGTGGGAGCGTCCCTGCGCGTGCGCAGGGGCCCTGCGCAGGCGCAGGGACGCTCCCTCCCTCACTCCCCGCCTTCCCCGCCCGCGCCCGCGGCCCACCGGCTCCTGGGCTGCCTAAACCGGGACCTTTAATGGTCCCGGTATAGGCAGCCCGGGATCCGGGATTGGGTGGCCAGATCCGGGAATGTCCCGGGAGACCGGGACGGTCTGGCCACCCTAGAAATGGCTGAGAAGCTAAATGAATTTTTTGCCTCCATCTTCACTGTGGAAGACGAGAACTTTTTGCCCTCCCCAGAACCACTAATTTTGGAAGGGGTGTTGAAAGACCTGAGTCAGATTGAGGTGACAAAAGAGGAGGTCCTGCAACTGATAGACAAATTAAAAACTAATAAGTCACCGGGTCTGGATGGCATACATCCGAGAGTTCTGAAAGAACTCAAAGTTGAACTTGTGGATCTTCTAACAAAAATCTGTAATCTTTCATTGAAATCTGCCTCCGTTCCGAGGACTGGAAGGTAGCAAATGTCACCCCCATCTTTAAAAAGGGTTCCAGAGGAGATCCGGGAAATTACAGGCCAGTCAGTCTGACTTCAATACCGGGAAAGTTGGTAGAAACCATTATCAAGGACAGAATGAGTAGGCACATTGATGAACACGGGTTATTGAGGAAGACTCAGCATGGGTTCTGCAAGGGAAGATCTTGCCTCACTAACCTGTTACATTTCTTTGAGGGGGTGAACAAACATGTGGACAAAGGCGACCTGATAGATGTTGTTTACCTTGACTTCCAGAAAGCTTTTGATAAAGTTCCTCATCAAAGGCTCCTTAGAAAACTTGAGAGTCATGGAGTAAGTGCCTCCCCAGGCACTTTTTGTGTGCTGCATACTTTAATCAAGACAGCCAGTTTGGTGTAGTGGTTAAGTGTGCGGACTCTTATCTGGGAGAGCCGGGTTTGATTCCCCCCTCCTCCACTTGCACCTGCTGGAATGGCCCTGGGTCAGCCGTAGCTCTGGCAGAGGTTGTCCTTGAAAGGGCAGCTGCTGTTAGAGTCCTCTCAGCCCCACCCACCTCACAGTGTGTCTGTTGTGGGGGAGGGAGATAAAGGAGATTGTGAGCCGCTCTGAGACTCTTGAGTGGAGGGTGGAATATAAATCCAATGTCGTCTTCTTCTTCAAAGCATAATCAGTCCAGCAGTCTATGGTCTTCAGATTCCCTAAGCAAATAACATAAGTTGTTTCTGCAGTCTTCCTGACCAACTTCTAAACCTCAGAATGGTTCTCTCTTCACATCTCTCCACAACTATTTATTTTCCTCAGTCAGAACTGCAAATTTGTTTCTACGCAGCAAGTTAGGTGTAACTTCATTCTACATAACAAGAATGGCTATTTTGTAACAAAAAGAAAAATTTAAATAAGCCCAATACTTAGCAGAATTTGCAGTGTCATCTCATACAGATTTACCTTAGTCTAAACTTTCTGAAAACAATGTGCTTTGACTGTAGTTACTGCATAGTATAGTACTGCAAATATATGCCTGTAAGAGATGCACTTCTGATCTTTAGATGAACCTCTATATCATTTCCCATTCCAGCCAAAAATGCACACTGCAATATGTGTGATTTAATTATATTAATTAATTAATCTGCTTTGCATCATATCCTCAAGGCTAGTGGGAAGCAGGTGCAATTCAAACAGAGCAACACCTGCATCTCTGTGCCCACATTTGGTCTGCTGAACTTGATGCCATGTCACATGAACACAATGAAGGGCCTGTTTTTCACCCACATTGGTGTTTTCTTTTTCTTTTTTTTAATGAAAGCGCTGAAGAAAACATTTTTGCCTGGGATTGCTGGGACTCCAGGTGCCGGCAAAACAGTCTGAATAAACAATTCAATTTCCATAAAAGTCAAGGGGCAGAATTCCAGGCCCAGATGCGCACAGCTGGCTACCCATTGGACAGATCTACTTAATGCAAAACTCAGGAAAGAATCCAAGATTTCCTGATGTTCAGTAATTAGCACCATAATAACAATGAACTGTGGACCAATGTTGTGCTGTTTGATGCCTATAAATAGACATAAAAGAATAGGGTTTAATTTTGCATTGCTGGTTTTTCTATGTCATGTTCCCAGATCTGTACCTAGAGCTTAGATTATCTAAAAGAAACTGCTTTAGTTCAATGTACCTTCCAATAATAACTTAATGACAAAATAGCTTAGTGCTGATATTGTTTCGTCTCTTTCTAACATCCTCAAGCTGTCTCAAGAGACATGCTCCAGTATCATGTTCATGTCATATTTTGACATTATAATCTCATCCTTATGGCTTTGTACTGACAGTTATCTTGAAAATTTTGTGACAATATGGGGACCCAATAAGACAAACAGTAAACTTGAGCTGCCAAAGGGAGTATAATCAGGATAATTGTTGCTTCTGATTTGTAGTGAATTGCATAATCAAATACTGAACATATTTATTCTGTCATCCACAAGTCACTTGAGTGGTCACTCCTGTGCTTAATTTGTGTGTCTACCCATCTATTTTGAATGTATATTTGGAATTAGTGTGTTTTGTTGTGTATGACTGGCTATCACTAAATTCCTCTTATTGATGTGTTGTTGTACCTAGAGCAGTATATTTTTGTATTTTTGATTTGGACCATTTGGAGACTAGGAACCCTAATTCAGGCATATGGGATCATATTTACATATATTTGCACATTGCCTGAAAAAGTTCAGTCTGTTATGTTCTGTAACAGCACCAGAATTACCATTCAGTGTGCTGGCACTAATTCAGCACATACATCCTAACATAGCTGGATTTAAATAAAACATATCCCATCCAATGAGGATTCCAGGGCATACATCATAAGCAAACAAGTATACTGTAAGCACGTGTCAAGAGCAGCTACTCAGCCAGCCACAGTGCTGAATGCTGCCATTTTACAGATACAAAAATCCTTGAATTCAGGGCTTTTTGGTAGAAAAAGCCCAGCAGGAATTTATTTGCATATTAGGTCACACATGCCTGATATCACCATTGTTTCACACTAAGCTTTTTTGTAGAAAAAGTCCAGCAGGGACCTATTTGCATCTTAGGCCAGACCTCCTGATGACAAGCCAGCTGGAACTGTGTTCCTGTGCGTTCCTGCTCAAAAAAAGTCCTGCTTGAAACGTTGCTTGTTTTGAATTGCAAATAAATAATCAAGGCTGCTTGAATAGTGAACAAGCATTGCAAATAAGTTCATTTTTTGAATATTTGTTTTGCAAACAGTGAATCATCCCTGAGAGAAGAAGCAGGAGGCACTTGTCCATTTTGGAAACACAAGTTTGCAAATTTACTCCATTTGCATCATGCTTTGATCAGATTTGCTAGAAAAAAAATTAGTTCTCAGAAGAGCACATTTACCCTTCTAAACAGATGTCAACTGATGCATTTATTTTTGTCTTGCCTTTTTTTATATGGCAGTTACCCATTTTGGAACAGCATGTTTTTTGAGCAAAAGGATAAATAAATAAAAGGATACCACTCCAATTACCAGTAGATGAAGTGGCAGGCTGAAGTAGCAGAAAATATTATGTTCTGTACAAATTGATATGCTTTTTCATATTGCATAATCTGCATTTATGCCCTTAAAAATAGGAGAGAACAACCAGTAAATGCCTTGGTATTCCTTAAGGCCAACACTTCAGTTACCCACAGTCAATTCTATTGGCATAGGAACTCCTGTTATGTTCTCCTCTCCCTTGTCTGGGGTGGTCCTAGATTTAGCACCATTGGTCAGAACAATGGCCAAAAACATCTTTCATCTATTCCATCTGCTGAGAAGGCAGTGAGCCTTTCTGGTCAGAAGCAGCCATGACTATAATTGTTCAAGCTTTCATAACCTCCAGGCTATAATATGTTCTATGTGGAGCTGCAATTGAAGACTCTTTGGCAGCTTAAACTGGTACAGAACACAATGAACCATCTCAACAAGGTTGGCACACACTAAGACTGCATGGTGCCAGTGTTCCTCCATTTGCAGTGGCTTCTGTTGTCTTCTGGATCGTGTGCCTGTGTGTGTAGAGAGGGAGAATCAAAATTATCCTTTCTTTCACCATTAATGCATGCCAACTCCAAAAGACAGGCCTCCTGCACAGCTGCTTCTTGGCTTATGCAAAAACATAACAATGATAGCAACCTAGAAGAAGAAATCAAAACATCTCTTGCTATGAGACTGTTCAGACCAACAAAAGACCAGTGTTCTCATTCAGTATAAGGTAGCTTCAAGGTAGCTTCATGTGTGTAGTCTCAGTCACTTACAAAGATCTCCAAGGCCAAACAATTTCTTATTAAACCATGGTTTTATATAATAAAGAAATGTTATCACTATAAGACACTTTTAAAAGATCTTTAGGAAGTTATAAATTGATGTACGATTTTTTAAAATCCCAAAGTCTAAAAATCCTAGGATAAAAAAATCCACACAACCAATGAAAACCCTAAATTTCAAGTATTCTAGGTGGAAACAACTCACTTAACTTCAGTACAAAACCTGCTTAGCTTTTGGGCCTTCATGTTTTGGCCTTACCCCAAAAGTAATGAACAAAGTCGACTTATTTGTGTGAACTTAGAAGAAGAAGAAGAAGAAGAAGAAGAAGAAGAAGAAGAAGAAGAAGAAGAAGAAGAAGAAGAAGAAGAAGAAGAAGAAGAAGAAGAAGAAGAAGAAGAAGAAGAAGAAGATATTGGATTTATATCCCGCCCCCTACTCCGAAGAGTCTCAGAGCGGCTCACAATCTCCTTTACCTTCCTCCCCCACAACAGTCACCCTGTGAGGTGGGTGGGGCTGGAGAGGGCTCTCACAGCAGCTGCCCTTTCAAGGACAACCTCTGCCAGAGCTATGGCTGACCCAAGGCCATGCTAGCAGGTGCAAGTGGAGGAGTGGGGAATCAAACCCGGTTCTCCCAGATAAGAGTCTGCACACTTAACCACTACACCAAACCGGCTGTATGTTGTATGTTTAGTTGACTTTAAACAAATCTGGTAAATGTAAGGGGATCTGGATACCTAGATATTGCATTGATTTAGTAAACCATTTCAAAACAAATTTTGATTTTAATTTCTGAGCCTCACAATTAGAAATTTGGATTGGATATATCTCAGATTTAGAGTAATTAACACAGCTATGAGTAAAATGCCTCTTCAGTACAAAAACTTAGTTTTGTATTAATCTAATTAAGTTTTGGAATGGAAAGCTATGTATTGTGTTATATAATTGTGCAAGACGGTCCTCGGTTCGCATATATATATGTATGCATTATTGTGATTTTCTCAATTTCTGCAGACTACTTTATTTGTTGATGTTTTGCATAAAAGTTTTGTATGTTTTTACATGAAATAAAAGGAAAATTTACTCCAAAAAAAAAAAAAGAAGAGATGCATGTTATTTGCAGCCAAGTTTAGAAATCTGGTCTCTGACTACCATTTTATGACCAGTTTGGCAGAATGGGGAGTTAGAGAAAGTCCTCACTACTCTGCCACAAAAGCTCACATGGTGACTTTGGGTCAGTCATTTTCTCAGCCTACCCTACTTCATGGGGTTGTTGGGAGAATGAAATGTAAGAGGGAAGACCTACTCGGAGCTCTCTGGAGAAAGGATGGGAACATGAGTAATAACTATATTAAGATGGTGAAACTAGGTGAGGTGAGCTTTCCCATGTCTCTAATTGTATTTACGAGTGGCTGTGGAGTGGCCCAGTTTTGACCCACAGTGCTGGAATTTTCCCTTGTATCATTTTCCAGAGAGAAATCTCTCCTATACTGCTTGTAGCTCCAGTAGCAGGGCTTTTTTTGCAGCAGGGAATAATGGGGAATAATGTATAATGTATAATGGGGAATTGTTCTGGAGGTTTCGGGGGCTCTGGGGGAGCTATTTTTTGAGGTAGAGGCACCAAATTTTCAATATAGTATCTAGTGCCTCTCCCCAAAGTACCCCCCAAGTTTCAAAACGATTGGACCAGGGGGTCCAATTCTATGAGCCCCAAAAGAATGTGCCCCTATCCTTCATTATTTCCTAGGGAAGGAAGACGTTTAAAAAGGTGTGCTGTCCCTTTAAATGTGATGGCCAGAACTCTCTTGGAGTTCAATTATGCTTGTCACACCCTTGTTCCTGGCTCCGCCTCCAGTGTCTCCTGGCTCCACCCCCAAAGTCCCCAGATATTTTTTGAATTGGACTTGGCAACCCTAGAAAGAGTGGGGAACTGAACCTGATTCTCCCAGATTAGAGTTCATCACTCTTAATTACTACACCATGCTGGCTTCAGGTTCACATTCCCGCTCTACTGTGGAAACTTGCTGGGTGGCTCAGTCACTCTTTCTCAGCCTAACCTATCTTGCAGGATGGCTATTGTGAGGATAAAAGGGAAGAAGAAAATCCTCATGGGGAAGAAAAACAGGACATAGATACCAAAATAAATAAATCCAGGGCTTTTTTTGTAGAAAAAACCCAGCAGGAACTCATATACATATTAGACCACACTCCCTTCCATCACCCCCTTCCATCACACAGCAGGAACTTGTTTGCATATTAGGCCACACACCCTGCTGCCAAGCCAGCCAGAACTGTGTTCCTGTGCATTCCTGCTCAAAAAAAATCCCTGAAGAAATAATTCAATATAGATACATCCAAGTGGGCAGCCGTGTTGGTCTGAAGCAATAGAACAAAGCAGTAGAAAAGTGTCACCTTTAAGACCAACCAAGTTTCATTCAGAATGTAAGCTTTCGTATGCTCTAAGCAGACTTCATCAGACAAAAATGGAATGGCAGGCAGCAGTTCTTAATATAAGTTGGCAGTGAGTTGGTATGTAGAATCATGGAAATGTTTTTAGCAGATTAAAAGAATCACAAATTGGGGTCTGTGTTTGTTAGTTAGTGTTGTTAACTGGGCTGAAACAATACTGGAGTGTGATAAAAAGCAGATTGATGTCATAGGTGTGACGTGCCATAAATCTGGGTAACATTCTGACTTTGTTAGTTTTGGGTTTAAATAGAGGGCATAGTTACTCAAGAGGTTATAACATCATTATAATTTGCCACTAGAAAAAAAGGAATACATTAAAATACAGTGGAGGATGGGTTAGTATAAGTAATAAGATAAACAGCCAATATCCCTTATTTGAGTATATCAATACAACCCCCTCTCCCAATATTCTGATACACTGTTCTAAAAGAGAAATACATATCAGTTAGCCATAAGGAAAACAGGGTACATTAAAATATAGTGGGAGGTGGGTTAGTTAATATGTCAGTTATCCTGATATCAGAGTTTAAAATACACACAGTTGTCAAAGACAAATTTACATGTTTCCTAATTATGTTGAGACATCCTCTGAAAACAGAAGTCTTTTAGCCCACTGCAATCTTTCACGGAACAGAGCTTACCTTGTGAAATGTGTAAAGCTCTAGTCCACAGAACCTGATACTATAATAAAATCCTTTAAGGGCCTCTTGATGTTGCAATAGATGGGCACAGCTCCCTCTGTGAAATTTATATTTTGTACTTAGGTATCTGAACTTGTCAGTGAAGCAGCCCTAGATTATTTAGGAATCTCTCCTGTCTATTATTGATACCAATTTCTGGTCACAAGAACAGTAGCTATACTTTAATAAAAACTTTCTTATAAATAGCTGCCCATCAGTTAAGATTTCCTGAAGAACCTCTTCTCCTTGGGGCCCCACCTTCCGAGTAGCTACCAGAGACAGGCCTTCTAAATGGTATCGCCTCCATTAATGGTGGGGGGAAGGAGAAATCAGACTGTTTATACTAGGGTTGCCAGTGTCTAGGTGGTTAGCAAAAAAGGTCACAATCACTAATTACTAATCTCTGCTCTGTAGTCTCTAGGTGGTGGCTGGAGATCTCCTAGGATTACAACTAATCTTCAGGTAATAGAAATCAGTTCATTGGAGAAAATGGCTCACTGTAGAAGGCCACTGTATGGCATTATATCCCATACAGACCCTCCCCTCACCAAACCCCACTCTCCTCAGGCTCCACACCCCCCCCCCCCAAATCTCACCCCCAGATCTCAGAGGAACATATTCTAGGCAGTAACCCTCACTGGGGAAGGAAGGTGGCATCGTACAGCCCAATCTCATCATATCTTGGAACCTAAGCAGGGTCAGTACTTGGAAGGGAGACCGCTGAGGAAGAGTATGCAGAGAAAGACAATGGCAGATCATCTCTACTCACTTGCCTTGAAAGCCCCTTGCTGGTGTCAATGTACGTCAGCTGTAACTTGATGGCACTTCACGCACACGCACACACTTGACTCACTGAGTGCGCTTCTGTAGTATTTTGAGTAAACCTGCTCTTTTAATATGTTTTATGGCTAAACAGGTATTTGAGCCTGAGTCTCTCTGGCTCATCTGATGCTCTGTCCATTACAACATGCTGGCTCCTTGGACAATGTTCATTTTAGGAATTTCCATGGGATATCCAGGATCAAATCACTGTTCAGTCATCAAGATAGTTGGTAGCCTTGAACAAGACTCTGGTTTGGATCTTGACAAGAATTTCCATGAATTCAAGGCTGGTGATTTTCACAGGTTTTTCTTGTCTCCCGGGAGCAGCATTTCTGAGGAACATTTTGGACTGACCTAGGAATCAGTGAAAATTGCTCCTCCCTCCCATACATACAGAAGTTTTAGGTGGATCCAACCAACTATTCCTAAGCTACTGCACATGATGATTATGATGAATGAGATTGGAATTGTAAAGCACTTTGAAAACTGAAAGATGCCATAAAATTTAACTATATAAAATAGCTCACAAGATTTAGGATTGTTCTGAAACTTAATCACAGTGTGGCCTTTTCATTTCACGAGTTACCAAATTCTCTTACGGAACAACTAGATGCAACTTGGGAGATTGGGTGCCTTTTTAAAAAATCAGTTGGGTGTATGTGTGGCCTAACTTAGACTGGGATACGGATGCCAGCCTCTAGGTGGGATCTGGGAATCTCCTGAAATTTGGGCCATTTGCTTTTTGAGATCGTACCGTCAGGTAGACGATATAGAGTGTTGAAGGCTAGGACAAACAGATTTAAGGACAGTTTCTATCCAAGTGCTGTGGTTAGGTTAAATGCAGGGTTATGAAGGATTATCTGTTTTAGATGTATTTAATGGTTTAAATGGTTTTAATGGTTTTATGAATGTTTATTTAATGGTTTAAATGGTTTTAATGGTTTTATGAATGTTTATCCGTTTTAGATGTATTTAAATGGTTTTAATGGTTTAAATGGTTTAATGGTTTCAGATGTATTTAAATGGTTTATGAATATGTGTGTTTGATGTGTTGGTATGTTTGTGGAAGAGCACCTCATTTCGTTGCTCTCTTTTTGTTGAGAACAATGACAATAAATTCATCTATCTATCTGAAATTACAGCTCACCTCCAGACTATAAAGATCAGTTCCTCTGGAGAAAAATGACTGCTTTAGAAGGTGGACTCTCTGGCATTGTACCCCACTGAGGTTCCTGTCCTCTCCAGGCTCCAGATCCCAACCTGGATTTGGCAACCCTACCTCCTATCTTCCACTGGTGGCCAGGGGGGACCTGGGAACCCTAGACTGGGGCCGTAGTTCTTGGACAAAGAGGAGCTTAACATTTCCCTCTTGTGCATTCCTTAGATGGAAATCACTTTTGTTTGCCATTAAGTCACAGTCAATTTATGGTGACTCCATAGGGTTTCCAAGGAAAGTGACATTCAGAGGTGGTTTGCCATTGCTTGCCTATGTGTAACAACCCTGGTGTTCCTTGGTAGGCTCCCATCCAAATACTGACCAGTGTTAACCTTGTGTAGCTTCTGACGAGGTTATGCTAGCCTGGGTTATCCAGGTCAGGGCAAATGCCTACCCCCTGTGATTATTAGGGAAAAATACTACTGGACAGGACTTTTTTTATAGCAGAAACTCCTTTGCATATTAGGCCACACACCCCTGATGTAGCCAATCCTCCATGAACTTACAAGTCTCTTAGTACAGGGCCTACTGTAAGCTCCAGGAGGATTGGCTACATTCCCCCCCCCGCTTTCCAGATTTTTGGCTAGCGGGGGGAGAAGGCTCCAAATTGGGGGTCCCCAGGCAAGGCGGGGGATTTGGGAAGCCTAACTCTTTCACATGCAGTCTGCTGGGTGACCCTGGTCAGTCACAGTTCTCTCAGAACTCTCTGCACTCCACCTATCTCCCAAGATGCCTGTTGTGGGGAGAGGAAAGGAAGGTGTTTGTAAGCTGCTTGGAGACTTCTTAAGGCATAGAAAAACAGGGTATAAAAACCTAGTCTTCTTCTTCATCCAGATCCTAGTCCAAAACTCTAACTACTACACCAAGGGTGTCAAACTGTTTTTTGTTATGAGGGCCAGATCTGACATTAATGGCCTGGGCCATGTGTGGCATAAAATATAATGCCAGGTAGCAGAAATATAAACTTTTTAAAGGACACAAACATAATTAAAGATTTTTTAAAACTTAAAACTTGCTTAAAACAGTAGCACTCACTGGTCTTAAAGGTGCTTTCTTTGTACCTTTCTTGTGCAATCCAGGGAAACTGGCAAAGGAAGCTCTGGCTCTTTCCTTCCTTCCCTAGGGGACCAGGAGGGGGAGGAATCTCAGCCAATAGAAGGAAGAGAGGTTTGGCTCAGTAGCTCAGCAGTACAATTGAAAGAGCCTGACAAAGCAGGTTATCTCTCCCCACCCCTTCCTCCCCAAGGGAAGAGCCTCAGCCAATGAAGAAAATAGAGGCTTTCCTCTGTAGCTCCTGTGTGATTGAGCAAGCCTGGCAAAGCACGCTGTGATGTAGAAGGAAGCAAGAGAGGGGGAGAAGAAGGCAAATGATAGCCAGTTGCTTGGGGGCTTGATAGGAGCTCTCTGAGGAGCTGATTCGGCCCCCGGGTCACATGTTTAACACCCCTGCACTACACAATGCTAGCTGTGGGCTCTAGTTTCCACCCTGCCCTATCTCCAGTGAATAGCTACTGTATGCATGCTAAAATGGACATCTTCAGCTACCATGAAACAACTGATTACACTTTCCCTGCCAATTTGATTAGCAAAGATCCATGCTACACGAGCTTTTAACTCCCTCCCCCCCTTCTAGTTACGCTAAAAAGTTTCTCCACCAGCTTGCTTTCATCCATGTACATAATGGGTCAATTTCTTTAGCATTGATCTGTTTTGAAATCCCATCTTGTACATTATTAGAAAGAGGCTTCATGTTACTATGGCAACACAGACATGCTGGTTCGTGGTGGGGAGGTCATCGAAATCACCTGAGGCTGCTTCTCTGTCAGATCTGACCAGTTTCGCTTCATATAATCAAGCAAAGCTGATTTCTACAGCTCCCTTTCACTTCTTCTACCCTCTCATAGTGTCATTGCCAGTATATTCTATTTATTTTGATCCTTTCCCCCTGTCATATATTATTAGGCTGTCCTCCACAAGCTTTTATTTTCCAAACTACTTATGTGGCTTTGGGTTATCATTTTGTTTATTTTACCTGCATATGCCCAAAACAGAATGTCTGTTTTCTTCCCGCTTTTATTCTTTCTATTGTCCAATTTTATTTCTATTTTTCTTAAAGCCCTTGTCATTTTCCATTCCATAGAGGTCTTCTCTCTCTCTCTTCCTCCATATTCATCTACTTCAGTTTGCTGCATCTTGTCCCAGTTTTCAGATAAAACTCCATTTTAGCCTTCCTTCCAGGATTTATGGGAAACTGTGATGGATCTTCCCATATTCATTTTATCTTCATACACCTAACTCATAAAGAAGTTAGGCTTAGAGAAAAACTGATCCAGTGGGCTTCATGGCTGAGTGGGAATCTGGACATAGGTCTTCCACAGTATGTCAGGTCCTATGAAGTTTCAATCCCCAGTGTACACGAAATACATTCAGATTACTGAGACCGATTCCACACTAGCCTTGTCCTGGTCTCACGCTTCTCTTCTTCGCAGGGCTTCCATCTGATTTCGCACAGGCTGCCCCAGGGCTGCAACTCGCTCCACCTCTTTCATGCGGCAGGCAGAAACCGGTTTTTAGAGGATCTTGCTTGCTGCACAAAAGAGGTGGAATGAGTTGCAGTCCCAGGGCAGCTTGTGCGAAATCAGACAGAAGCCTTGCAGAGATGAGGAGCATGAGACCAGGACAACGCTGGTGGGGAATCGGTCTGAGACTGATACCAGAGTCGCAGTTGCTCCACCCCCAAGCTTCTGATTTCATCAAATCAATTCCCCACCAGTTGCTGTGCAGGTGCATTTTGACCTGCGGCTCCCTCCAATTCTCTCCACGCAAGATTGAGAAGGCATGGGGAGAACTGGAGAGAGCTACGGGTCAAAATGCGCCCATGCAGCAACTGGTGGAAAATCACTCGCTTGAACCAATAAAAGCAGAAGTCTGGGGCCGGAGCAACGATGACTGCAGAATAAGTCCCAGTCGGTCCTAGAGACATAAAAGTCCTGGAAATTTTGAAGCCACAGGCAAAAACTATTGTTTCCTTCTGAGGGGAGCAGGGAGCTTAATTAGCATAATAAATTGTACTATTTGGCATATTTGTGGAATTTAAAAGAAAATATATTCATTTTCTAGAAGCAAAATTGAATGTATGCCCACTGCTTGATAAAGAGCTGCAAACTGTGTCACCCTATGCTACAACAGCACATGTATCTTTAAGTGTGGCCATCAAAGTGGGAGGAGCCCTGACCTGGAGAGATCTCATCAGATCTTGGAAGCTAAGCAGGGTGAGTCCTGGTCAGCATTTGAAAGGAATACCATCAAGGAATACCAGGGTCATGATGCAGAGGTTCTGCAATGTGCAGAGCTTCTGGATGGCTCTTGCCTTCAAACCCCTTGGGATCCCCATATGTCAGCTGTGACTTGATGGCAAAAGGGGGAGGATAACAGTTGCAGGTAGACGAAAAATTCTGATGTGCACATACATGAAGGCACATGAAGCTGTCTTCTACTGCATCTGTCCATCAGAGTCAATACGATCTACTCTAGGGGTGTCAAACATGTGACCCGTAGGTCGGATCAGCCCCCTGGAGGGCTCCTATCAGGCATGCGAGCAATTCACTGTTGTCTACTTTGTCTACTTCCTTTTCCCTCTCTTGCTTCCTTCTGCATCACAGCTTGTTCTGCCAGGCTTGTTCAATCAAGCTACAGAGCAAAGCCTCTATTTTCTCCATTGGCTGACCAGCACATGAAGCAACTTATCTGATTACACTTTATGTTCAAAAGCTTGCAATGCTCAGCCATTTCATATTTTTCTCTGAGTCTTAGGCTCAAAGCATTGCCCATGAGATTTCTGTAATGAATGTCAGTAGATCAAAAGTAGGTTTGCAACTTACAGATACACACCTGAACAATGCCTTAACAACATACTCAAGATTACTACAGCACAAAGATTTTTTTGGTCTTTGTTGGAGAGAAGAGTTGTGTATAAATAATAAATAATTTTAAGTGTACTTTTTAATGCATTTTATATTTAATATTTTCCCAAGGTTTATTATTATAGATTGCCCTGAAGAAGATTTGTGTTTGAGAAACTGTACAGTGTGTGAGAAACAGTACCCAATATTTTTAATGAAATATTTTCCTTCATGCCATTTTGTCTCTATTTGAGTCCTGTTCTTCCAGCTATGCATCCCTCAAGATAGCCAGGGGAACTTCATCCTGTTGGGATGAAGCAGTAAGGTTGACTGGTATCAGCTGAATGGAATAGTTAATGAGATCTACCTTGGAGTATACAGTGGGTTATCTCCAGGCTCAGCACTTGGATCTGAGTAAGTTGTTGGTAGTGTGTGTGTGTGTGGGGGGGTTACTATGTCTACTGGATAAGGGCACCTGACCCCTGGCCAAATCTGATCTTATTCCTTGGTTTTGTTTTTGGCTGATTTTTACTTCTTGCCTGACCATGACAATCTTCTTGTAAACTTTGGACTGTTCCTGATTTCTGGTCTGGCCCTGAATTTCTTCCTGTATGCTGTGCAGACCATTTGCCCATCTCTGACCCTCCAGCTACTTTACTTCTGGTCACATGTTCTCCGCTTGACCGATTCCATACCTGAGTATGTGACACAGTTCAAGTTTGACACCACAATCATTACACCACACATTCTCAATGCGATTTCCTCTTTTATCATACAAAAGTCTATACCTTACAACAGCTGCCCTTTCAAGGACAACTCCTACGAGAGTTATGGCTGACCCAAGACCATTCCAGCAGCTGCAAGTGGTGGAGTGGGGAATCAAACCCTGTTCTCCCAGATAAGAGTCCATGCACTTAACTACTACACCAAGATAAGAATCCATGCACTTAACCACTACACCAAACTGGCACTTGTTTGGTTGCATCCACACATCATTTGTTGTAAATCACTTGCAAATAAACTTAATTTATGGATGAAAAAATCCAGGTACAAGTAACTTCTATGATGACATGCCAGCTCAATACCAAGCAATGTTTGTATGCGGCCTTTCTCTGTTCATGCTCTCATACCTCATCTTCTGTAATGAACAATTCTCCCAAATATGGATTGGCATCTTAAACCCACTGCATCAAGCAATTCCCCCGGAGGCACGGAGCGCTGCTGCAACGCCATGGCTTTTAGTACTCATGAGTCCTTTCCAGTCTGGCAGACAAACCCACGTTCTCCCAGAAGATATGTGTGAGTCTGGTCTCCAGTCACCCTGGCAACCAAACGGGTGACTACGATGTTCTGGAAATAGGGGTGTTTTCCTCACAATTGCTACCACAGCAAACTGTTATGTTTTTTCAAGGAATGCCTTGCTTGCAAAGATTAAAGCCAAATATTCTCAGCCTAGAACATTGTTGTTGACATTGTACAGTTGGCAAAAGCAGGCCATTATTTGGAGCCACTGGAGTGGGAGAGATAAAGTGTTGCTGTCAACCCAGCCCCTTCAATGATCCCAAGGCTACACAAATACCTATGAGAGCCTAGACTAAAACTACTATGTGTGTGTGTTCATATGTGAAAAGCTGTCAAGATGTTTCTGACTTATAGTGACCCTATATATTAATGACCTCCAAAAGGACCTATTAACAGCTTTGCTCAGGTCTTGCAGGCTGAGGGCCGTGGCTTCTTTTAGTGAGTCAATCCATCTCATGTTGGGTTTTCCTGCTGCCTTCAACTTTTCTTTTCCAGTGACTCTTGTCTTCTCATAATGTGACCAAAGTACGATAGCTTTCATTTAGACATTTTAGTTTCTAGGGAGAGTTCAGGCTTAATTTGAACTAGGACCCGCTTGTGGAGGTAAACAATCTATATGTCCTCCTCATAGATTTTCAGGTATGATATTGTGGTTAATAACATATAAATAGCCCTTTGATGAATGCCAGGACAATAAATACTACACTACACAGTAATTACATACTAAAGAGTAACCACAGACATCTACCTATCTGGCATTAGGGGATAATTTGAAAATTGGAGGCATACAGGTATAATTTAGTAATCTCTTGTTTTAGTAATCAAAGATATCTGCTACCTAACTTTCCCAATGATGCTTTGCATCCTATACAAAGTTTTATATCCCCCAACCTCTCTTGTGACAAGAATATAGATACAGTAAGTGAATCAACAAAGGACCCATAATGTAATTATAAGCAGGGCTTTTTTCTGGGGGAACATGGTGGAACAGACTTCCAGAACCTCTTCATGGACACAAAATTCTTAAAAAATGTTAAAATGTTCATGAGTGGCACCTTTGTGTGTCTCCTTCATTTCCCTCTTGAGAGTTTTGGCACCTCTTTTTCTGGAAGGAAAAAAAAAAAAAGGCCCTGAATCATTTCCCCCTGACAATCTGATGATGTGGCATATTTCAGCTAAATGGCTTCTGGTGTGATGTAGTGTTCAGAGAGTTGGACTAGGATATTTCCAGAGGACAGTAGAACAATTAAATTCTAGTCTAGTGGCATTTTAGCATCCAACAAGATTTAAGACCTTGGACTAGGAACTGGGTGTCTCAAGTCTGAATCCCCACTGTGTCATGGAACTCTCTCTCAACATAACTCTCTCTCATATGGTAGTGGTGATGGTGAGGATAAATGGAAGGGGAGAGATGATTCTGAGGATAAAATGGAAGGAGTGTGTGATGTTATAAGCTGCTGCCTCATTGTGGTAACCAGAATTCTACTGGTTCAGCTCACATCCAATCATGAGCAGGGATTTTTCTGATTATCAGTTCGTCTGTTCCCATTTGTTGCTGTTTGCCAGGTTGTTTCATAGTATTCCTTTCTAAACTGGCAGTTCAGCTCAACTGACTTTGTGTGCATGCACATTCTCACAGAGCCTGTGTCAAGTCTGCAGATTCAATAACGAGTCGATGTAGATACAAAGAAACTAGTTTATTGATACTGGACACTTGCCTGAGTTCTACTATACTACCCTGAGTGCATAACTGGTCTCAGCAGACAATATTTTAAACAAGACACTTAAATCAATCATAAATAAATTCTGAGATTTAATAAAATCCTATCTTTGTGTATTTGTCAGCAGTCCCTAATGACATTAATGGATGCCACCTGGTTTGAATTGGCAGCATCTTTGCACGTCTACAGTTGCACAAAAGACTAAGAGAACACAATTCTTTGTACTCTCCAAATGAGGTCTTCTTGTCAGTCTGACACTGTAGTTCTGGGCAAGGCAAAAAAAAAAATGTGACATTTCTGAGCATTTACAACAATTTCAGCTCAACTCGAGTGTTTGCAACGATGTGGTACTGCTGCTAACAAGATAAGGAAGCTAGCCAAGCAGCCATTCTACAGTCACTAGCAGACTCTGCATCCACACAGTCTGCATTCAGCATTGTGACAAACTCTGGTTAGATTCTTCAGTTTGCTATGACATCCAAATATAATCACCTTTGTACATTGTTCTTCCTGCATTCAGATATCATGACAAGCTAGAGACTGATCAGACCAGGAAGAGTTCAGTTATTCTATGTATATGAAAGGAGGTGGTGGTGAGAAGAATGAGGGAATGCAGAAGTACAGCAAACAAGCTGTGTTCCTCTATGATGCTAACAACCCTCTGTTTAATTAGAATTTGTCACGATGCCTGAATGCAGCTGCAGCATGCTAGAGAAGTAGCTCCCCCACCCCCAGCAAACAGGCAAAAACTGTTCAGTGAAGTGAAACCATGTATATAATAGCAACAGGTACCATGAGAAATACCAACACGCACTGCTGGCCACTGCTGTCAAACATTGCCCCTTCTGGTATCCGCTGACAACATCTTTAAGGTACAAAAGCATGCTGTATCTGCACCTGTGGAAAATATCTATCTTCCACCAATTCAGATGCAGATAATAGCAGAAGTATGCTTCAGAACAAAGAGAAACTGAATGATGGGCAGTGGAAATCGTTATCTATGAACCATAGCTACTTGACAAAGTAACCTGACCTAAATATGAGCTCCTGCATAAATGTACAGTATTTGTGAGAACTTGCGGGCAGGGGGTGGGGGTGGGATTGTCTAATAAGGCAGCTGAGCTGGGGCTGCTGCACCCTCACTGTAGTTTCAAACACCCTGAATTCAGCCCAGGGGGGAAAAATTCTACAACAAGTTTAACCATTTGCCCATCACTCTTTTGTCATGTAAATCCATGTATTTATTGTAAAGCACCATGTAAGGAGTTTTCAGAAGGCATCAATATATTACTGATTCTGTGATTAATTACTACCAAGGCTTTTTTTTTGTGGCAGGAACTCCTTTGCATATTAGCCCTCCCTCCCCAATATAGTCAATCCTCCAAGAGCTTACAGGGCTCTTCGTACAGGGCCTACTAAAAGTTCCAGGAGGATTGGCTACATCTGGGGTGTGTGGCCTAATATGCAAAAGAGTTCCTGCTACAAAGAAAGCCCTGATTACTACATATTCAAATGCATTCAAGACCTAAATTGGTTATACAGTCTATCTTTCTTGGGTTGGAGGGAAGGCACTCTAGGGATCTCCTCAACCTTGAAAACTACACATAAGGGAAAGAATTAAGTTAAACGGAAATAAAACCAAAATATGTTTACAATGCAGATATATACTACTCCAGTGAGTTTTGCCATAAGTACAGGGAGAAAAATAATATACCCTCCCCCCTAACACTAAAACTCAGGGCCAGCCAGTGAAGCTGATGGATAGGCAAAAAGAAATACTTTTAAAGTCAATGAGTAATTAAATTGTAGAATTGACTGCCAGTAGATCTAGTGATGGCCATAAGTATGAATAGCTTTAAACGGGGTTAGACAGATTGATGGAGGAGGGATATATCAATGACTATTAGCCATAGTAACTAAGGAGAACCTCCATTTTGTGAGGCAAGCAATAAACTTCTGAATATCAGTGCTAGGAGGCAGCATCATGGGAAGGCCATGGTCTATACCCTATATGTTGGCCCTCCAGCGAAACTGTTTGGCCACTGTGTGAAAGAGATGCTGGATTAGATAGACATTTGGTCTGATCCACCATGTCTCTTCTTATGTTCTTAATGTGTAGCCATGAGATTTAGAATGTAATGAGGTCCAGCAGCTGCATCTGCATCATTTAGTTTTGATTCACAGCATAAGGTCGTGGTGCCCACTATGTTGCTTTGAACTCCAGAGCCAGTTTGGTGTAGTGGTTAAGTGTGCGTGCTCTTATCTGGGAGAACTGGGTTTGAATCCCCACTCATCCACTTACAGCTGCTGAAATGGCCTGGGGTTAGCCATAGCTCTTGTAGGAGTTGTCCTTGAAAGGGCAGCTGCTATGAGAGCCCTCTCAGCCCCACCCACCTCACAGGGTGTCTGTTGTGGGGGGAGAGAAGATATAGGAGATTGTAAGCTGCTCTGAGTCTGATTCAGAGAGAAGGGTAGGGTATAAATCTGCAATCTTATTCTTTTTCCATGGTGCATGTGTGCTTCTTCCCCAGTTCTCTTCCCTAAAGCTAAGAGCTGAACCTGGCCTTTCTCCACTTTATTGGAGGAAGAGGTATTTCAGAAGAGCCCGTGAGCCATCCCCTCAGTCACTGTGGGGAGCACCAATTTGGGAACAGCCGCCTCCACTGAGGAATCTTCCAATATGCTGGAATTATGCCTGGTCCCCTTTGGCAGCCATTTTGTTAATATGGAAGGTTTGCTTTAAATCTTGCATAATTTATATTGCATTGTGCTAAAAGACCATCTTGGTTCAGGCAACAGAGGTTCATTCCTGTTTCATATTCTTCCTACTACCTAGGGTTGCCAATCCCCAGGTGGGGGCAGGGGATCCCCCGGTTTGGAGGCCCTCCCCCCGCTTCAGGGTCATCAGAAAGCGGGGGGAGGGGAGGGAAATGTCTGCTGGGAACTCTATTATTCCCTATGGAGATTTATTCCCATAGAAAATCATGGAGAATTGATCCGAGAGTATCTGGGGCTCTGGGGGGGGCTGTTCTTTGGGGTAGAGGCACCATATTTTCAGTATAGCATCTAGTGCCTCTCCCCAAAATACCCCCCCACAAGTTTCAAAAAGATTGGACCAGGGAGTCCAATTCTGTGAGCCCCAAAAGAAGTTGCCCCTATCCTTCATTATTTCCTAAGGAAGGAAGGCATTGAAAAGGTGTACCATCCCTTTCAATGTGATGGCCAGAACTCCCTTTGGAGTTCAATGATTCTTGTCACAGCCTTGATCTTGGCTCCACCCCCAAAGTCTCCTGGCTCCACCCCCAAAGTCCCCAGATATTTCTTGAATTGTACTTGGCAACCCTAGAGCCCCAAAAGAATGAAAGGCATTAAAAAGGTGTGCAGTCCTTTTAAATGTGATGGCCAAAACTCCCTTTGGAGTTCAATGATGCTTGTCACAGCCTTGATCTTGGCTCCACCCCAATGTCTTCTGGCTCCACCCCCAAAGTCTCCTGGTTCCACCTCCAAAGTCCCCAGATATTTCTTGACTTGGACTTGGCAACCCTACTACTACCTGCCCTTACAATAAGCACTTTTCCCACTCCAGTTTATCATAAGAAATTCTGTATTTAAAGAGTTACAGCATATTGCCTATGAGGTTTTATCTTCTCCCCTTGTCCCTTTTTATCTTCTTCCCTTCCTCCCAGATGCTGCCTTCCTTCTTCCTGATTGGAAATCTTTCTTGTTGGCATGCCCTTCAGCCACCTGTATTGCCACGTAAGTATCATGGCAGGATCTGGGCTGTCTGCTCCCTCAGCCTCCCTCTAAGGCTCCAGTGGGCTCCTTCTCCCTTCCAGGGGACCTTCATATTTTACTTCCCTGTATTTAGCCATCCTCATTCCGAGATCGATCTGTAGTGTCATGGGCCTGCACCACCACTACCACCCCGCACCAGTGGCATCATGTCACCTCCAGCCCAGCCAGGGTCTGGCACAGAGACCACACATGGTTTATCTGATGACAGCCTCTGAGGAAATAGAGAGAAGGAAATGTTGAGGCAAACCAGGTTTTGAGTGACTTTTTGTGAGATGGAACCCGATATCACAAAGTACCATTGTTAAAATTAACTGCAGGTTCATATCATGTCGGAACCAGGATTTTTTTGTAGAAAAAGCCCAGCAGGAACTCATTTGCATACTAGGCAACACCCCCTGATGTCACCATTGTTTTACACAGGACTTTTTTGTAGAAAAAGCCCAGCAGGAACTCATTTGCATATTAGGCTACACCCTCTGACTCCAAGTCAGCAGGAACTGCGTTCCTGTGTGTGCCTGCTCAAAAAAAGCCATGGTCAGAACATCTTAGCTGAAAATCTGATATCTGTAAAAATAAATGTTTTATGAGCGCCATAACAGTTTACGCTAACTCTAGAATGCTTCCAAAAACAGAACAATTCAAATGATAGAAAATTAACTGACACATCAATTAACTGAAGATTGCACCATTAAAGCACAATCAGACTGTGCTTTACACTTTATTATTATTACTACTAGTAGTAGGAGCTGTATTTATTTATTTATTTACTAACAGAGTTTATACCCTCATTAGGGCCACCAAAGCAGCTAACAGATTCAAAACATACATTAAAAAAACCCCACAAAGCCCATTAAAACAACCCCCCACATAATTAAAGCAATGGAAAACAAAGCTGAAGTAAAAATGCAAAAAACCTAAGAGCAAATTCTCTTTAATGATAGGGTTTTTAAAGTATCTTCTGGACTTCGATTACCAGAGAAAGTAAGCTATACCATTTCTACCAGAGTAGGTAAGCTATACAATTTCTCCAAGTAATGGAAATTTAACATATAGCTTCAACAGATCCTTTCCCCCCCCAAACTGGCAAAGCATTTCTCCATTGTAGTATGACTGCAGCAGGTCATAATCTTGCCCTTCCAAACTCATTAAAGCTATTATTGCACCTCATTTAAATATGTTTTGCTGACATTTTTCATTCAATTTGGGAAATATCTAAGTGCAAATATTAAGTCAAATGTTAAAAGATTACCAGAGAGTTAATGTGTCCTTTCAGGACATATTTTGTGCCTGAAAGAGCCTTATGCAGGCAGAACAAGACTCCACAAACCAAAAAGACAAAATACTCAGACTTAAGCATTTTTACTCCAGAGTACTTCCACTGAATTCAATAGGATTGCTACCTGAGACTGCAGGTGACTTCTCACATGCTGGCATATTGACACACCTGAACATGTACATATAAATATGACCAACGTATGTGTATATCATACTAAAACACTCCTCGGGCAATCTGGACTGGTTCTGGTTTCCTGCTTATACTTTTGATAGAAACCCAATTTTGTTGCCACATGATGGTTTCTCAGTGTCCAGTCATAAAACCAGTTAATATACATAGGGCTTGTACCTGTCATGTTAATCAAAATAAATTCCCACTGACATCAGTGACATTAAACTGGCTTAGGGCACATCAGAATCACTGTAAATCTGCAAGTCAATCAATCACTGACTGGTTATGGAAATGCAACTGGATCAAGCCATTTCACCTAATTTCTAAGAATCACCTACGAGGGCACAGGAAGCTGATGGAAAACAACATTGTTCATTCTGCCATGGCACATTATATTGGTACTGGGTCATTCCATGCTGCGGTGCTCTCACATCTTCCCCAGTCTGTTGTTCCACTTCCTGCTGCGTCGTAGCAGCAAGAACAGCTTAGACTACCCAGGCTGTGGATGGTCACATTTTAGAAGAATCAATAATTAAAGCTATTATAAGTGACAGCTATCCTGAGTTCTAAGCATGTAAAGCCTAGTCTTTTTTTAGCCTTAACAGTGCCCGAAGGTCACAATTAGCTTATTTTGAAGTCAAGGTATATTTAATAATAAATGCAAGCCCTCTGGTGGCATTAGCCCCATGTGTATAAATAAGAGATGAGAAAGCAGCATGGGTGAAATACAAAGCAGCTTACCTATAGGTTATGCTTAAATGATCTTGCTTCTAGCAAATAACCTCCTCGGACTTTTACCAGCATTTTTAGTTAGCTCAGTTTTTTTTTAATTCATGTTTTGATGACATTGTGCCTTATACTTTGTCTGCAAAACTGAAAAGGCTGCCCATTTATTTACCAATGGTATAGATAGGCATACCTTTATGTGTCAATTTTGAAATGTCACCACCTTAATCGCTGATCCAACAAAGCAGGAGAATTGCTTCAGACCAACATGGCTGCCCACTTGGATCTACCAACAAAGCAGGATCGGTGACCAAAGATTCACAGGCAAGGTTAAGCGAGCTTCCACTGAAATCACACCCTCTCTCAAAGACTAATGCATGCTAAATTAAAAAAAAATGTAGATCTGTCTATTCCCCTGTTCCTCATATCAAATAGCCCAGCAATCATAATTAATAACTGTGTTCAGTCAATATGAACTCTGACATTTCTTCAGGCGGTGGGATTGGGTAGTTTCAAACATGTAAAAAAACCATTCTGCTGTGACATGTCTTGTTTAAAAACAAACAAAAGCACCATGCAGTTTTGTTCACTTGTTTGATAGACGTGCCGCAGCAAAGGAAGAGGAGGAGAAGGAAGAAGTGTTGGTTTTTATACCCTGCTTTTCTCTACCTTACAGTCTCAAAGGGCTTCTTTCCCGCAGAACAGGCACCTTGTGAGTTAGGAGGGTCTGAGAGAGTTCTAAGAGAACTGTAACTAGCCCAAAGTCACCCAGCAGGCTTCATGTGGAGGAGTGGGGACTCAAACCTGGTTCTCCAAATTAGAGTCCACCACCCTTTACCTCTACACCATACTGCATTCCAAAACCATACTGTAAAAATAAAAAAACCCATGCAATCAAGTAAAAGTACATTCCTAGTGTAACCCTAGGCAGAGTTATATCCTTCTAACCCATTCACTTCAGTGGATTTAGAAGTGAGTAACTGCAAATAATATTAGTTACAGAAGGTGGTAAGGGGAGAAAGGAGGTACTAGTTATTACAGATGATGATCAATTAATAGATTTGTAAAAACAAAAACCCTCTAGGGAATTTTGCCAGAGCTGCATCTCATCTCTGAATGCTCAACATACTAGAAGATTACGTAAAACCACAGGGCGGCATTTAACTTTTCATTGTCATATCATTTTTATTCGGAAGTATACTCTACACACAAGGATCAGAGCAGGTAATCACACATTAAAACATAAAACATAACAGCTGCAAATTAAAATGTTGATTTATTAAAATCAGCCTATTAAAATATCAAACGTCTGCCAACCACAATAATTTCAGTGGCTATCACCAGAGTTTGTAAGCCTCTAATGGGAGTCACAAATTCACAGGTCAGTCACCAGGATCATATCTCCACAAAAAATTTTATTTTCTGACATGGCACAATAATGGCATTTGTGTGTTTGTCCATTAAAAGCATATAAAACCACTCTTTCTAAAAATACATTGTCCAAAAGCAGTCCACATCATTTTTTTAGAAAAAAAATCTAATAAAATCAACAAATTAAACTAACAATCTCCTCCATACCCCCAAAGGAAAAGTAAGGCAGCAGTAGACATATTATAAAGCAATAGCATCTAACTAAATCGTATCAATTACAGCTTAATATGATCAGAGTCACTTTAACCAAAGGCAACAGAAAAGGCCTTAACAGGCAAATTCAGATGGAAGAAAAATTAAAAAGAAGAAAAATCACTTTTGTCTGGTGCCTAGGCCTTGAATTCAGCAGGAGCTCACAGGAGCAAAGCTCCTGAACCTTTCTGAGGATTTCTCCTCCTCCCCACCTATAGGGTTGTCAAGTCCAATTTAAGAAATATCTGGGGACTTTGGGGGTGGAGCCAGGAGACATTAGGGGTGGAGCCAAGATCAAGGCTGTGACAAGCATAACTGAACTCCAAAGGGAGTTCTGGCCATCACATTTAAAGGGACAGCACACCTTTTCAATGCCTTCCTTCCATAGGAAATAATGAAGGATAGGGGCACCTTCTTTTGGGGCTCATAGAATTGGACCCCCTGGTCCAATATTTCTGAAACTTGGGGGGATATTTTGAGGAGAGGCACTAGATGCTATACTGAAAATTTGGTGGCTCTACCTCAAAGAACAGCCCCCTCCCAGAGCCCCAGATACCCGCAGATCAATTCTCCATTATTTTCTATGGGAATAAATCTCCCTAGGGAATAAAAGAGTTCCCAGCAGACATTTCCCTCCCCTCCCCCCCGCTTTCTGACAACCCTGAAGCGGGGGGAGGGCCTCCAAACTGGGGGATCCCCTGCCCCCACCTGGGGATTGGCAACCCTACCCACCTACCTTGTTCTTGGATAGTAGGTGCAGCTGCATAACAATCCCTGGAATAGGAGAGCAGGCTTTGCTACGCCCCCAGCAGCCCCCTTAATCCCTGGAGAAGCCTACACCACCCTTTCTCCACTTCTTAGGTGATTTTGGGTGGTGGGTGGCTTGCTGGCCTTTTGACTGTGTGGAGGGGGAGGCAGGCAAGGAGAGCCCCAGGTGAGCAAGGCCAGCCAGCCCAAGCAGGCCTTGCTTGCCCAGGGCTCTCCTTTCTTGTGTCGGGTTGCTTTTATTTATTTATTTATTTACATTTATATCCCGCCCTCTCCGCAAGTGGACTCAGGGCGGCTTACAATATCATAAAAACAATCAATTCCATAAAACATATAAAACCATAATTCACTTATCAATTTAAAACTATTTGCGCTGTCTCAATCCAGTCTGGCAGTATTGGGTTCTGACTATGATCGCCAGCTTCTGTAGGATGTCCGGTGGCAGCCCATTTTCAGTCAACCAGAAAAGCCTGTCTAAACAGTTCGGTCTTACAGGCCCTGCGGAACGCCGACAAATCCCGCAGGGCCCTTATAGCTTCTGGGAGGGTGTTCCAAAGTTCTGGTGCTGCCACCGAGAAAGCCCTGGATCTTGTTTTTGCTGGTTGGGGGTGGTGGTTGCATATGCTAATGAGTTATGCTAATGAGCTCCACCACCTATTTTTCTACAAAACGACCCCTGCTGGTGCCTAAATGCCAACAAAGAAGGCATCACACAAAACTCACAAGGAAGAACTGGAGGAACAGATTCCACATCTGCAACAGAAGAGGTCCCATTCCAGTTGATAAACAGAACTTGCCTCCTTTCTTTTGGACAAAGTACCTAGCGATGGACCTCTGAAGACCTTAATGAAGGGACAGACATATATGAGTGGAGGCTCTCACTTATGTAGAAAATTACAGGCCAGTCAGTCTTGACTTCAATACCAGGAAAGTTAGTGGAGACCATTTTTAAAGAGAGAATCAACAACTTTTGAGGAAGACTCAGCATGGGTTCTGTAAGGGAAAATCTTATTTCACTAATCTGTTAAGAGTTATTTGAGGGGGTGGACAAAAGGGAACCAATAGATGTTGTTTACCTTGACTTCCAGAAAGCTTTTGATAAAGTTCTTTATCAAAGGCTCCTAAGCAAACTCAAGAGTCATGAGGTAAAAGGAGAAGTCCTCTTGTGGATCAAAAACTAGCTAATTAATAGGAAAGAGAGTAAGTATAAATGGGCAATTTTCTCAGTGGAGGGTGGTGAGCAGTGCAGTGCCATAGGGCTCAGTACTAAGTCCGATGCTTTTTAACTTGTTCATTAATGATTTGGAGTTGGGAGTAAGCAGTGAAGTGGCTAAGTTTGTAGATGACACTAAATTGTTCAGGGTGGTGAGAACCAGAGAGGATTGTGAGGCGCTCCAAAGCGATCTGTTGAGGCTGGGTGAGTGGGCGTCAACATAGCAAATGAGGTTCAGCATGGCCAAGTGCAAGGTAATGCACAATGGGGCCAAAAATCCTAACTATACATACAAGTTGATGGGGTGTGAACTGGAGGAGACTGACCAAAAGAGACATCTTGGGGTCGTGGTGGATAACTCACTGAAAATGTCGAGACAGTGTGAGACTGCAATAAAAAAGGCCAATGCTATGCTGAGAATTATTAGGAAGGGAACTGAAAACAAATCAGCCAGTATCATAATGCCCCTGTTGATAAACCGATGGTGCAGCCTCATTTGGAGTACTGTGTACAATTCTGGTCACCACATCTCAAAAAAGATATTATAGCATTGGAAAACGTCCAGAAATAGGCAACTAGAATGATTCAAGGGTTGGAACACTTTCCCTATGAAGAAAGGTTAAAACACTTGGGGCTCTTTAATTTGGAGAAACACTGACTCAGGGGTGACATGATGGAGGTTTACAAGATTATGCATGGGATAGAGAAGGTAGAGGAAGAAGTACTTTTCTTCATTTCTCACAATACAAACTTGTGGACACTCAATGAATTTGCTGAGCAGTCAGGTTAGAACGGATAAAAAGAAGTACTTCTTCACCCAAAGGGTGATTAACACATGGAATTCACTGCCACAGGAGGTGGTGGCAGCTACAAGCATAGCAAGCTTCAAGAGGGGATTGGCTAAACATATGGAGCAGAAGTCCATCAGTGGTTATTAGCCACAGTGTATTGTTGGAACTCTCTGGGGCAAATGATGCTCTGTATTCTTGGTGCTTGGGAAGGGCAACAGTGGGAGGGCTTCTAGTGTCCCAGCTCCACTGATGGACCTTCTGATGGCACCTGGATTTCCCCCACACACACACCGTGTGACATAGAGTGTTGGACTGGATGGGCCATTGGCTTGATCCAACATGACTTCTCTTATGTTCTTATGATCTAAGATGAACTAAGGCAGTTCTTGGCACCTAAAGCACTTGGAACTTTATAAGTGAAAACCATCATGCTAAATTGTGTCCCAACAGATAAAAACATGGAACAGATACTGAAGCGCTGGTTTTATGTGTGTGGCTAATGGCTTATTTAATGTGTATTTTCCCCTTTGCAGTGAACATCCTAATGTTTCTTTTATAAGAGGTGGGCAGACTGAGCAGGCCAGCACTCCAGATATCAAAACTAAAATAAAATAATCTGTGCCTCATTTCTTGTTATGGTGAATGACAAAGTATTGCCACTCAATTTTGTTGCATTTATTATATAATATCCTAATTCTGATATGGTTATTATCCTGCATAAAAATTTGGAGTGAATTTTTTAATAACAAGGACACAAATTTTTTATATTGGAGGGAAATGGAAAACATAATATATGTATTAAAAAATTACTGTTGCTAGATTGTTCCAGTTTTATTGCATTTATCAACCACGCATCTTCAAAAGAACCTTTGTAACCATAAGGGCTAGAAACATACTTAATTTTTAACAAATAAAAGATTTCCTCCTAGAAACTTTAAGAGGAACATGGAAGCTACACAAAGGAGCCTGAGAGCAGAAGAGGAAAGTGAAGCTTGCATGTTATTCTTCTGTGTCATTCATTTCCTGAACTGCTTGTTTAATCTATTTTTTTCTAATTGAAGGGATAAGATTATCAAACTATTATGTTTGAAGGCAGCTATTAATTGCTTAATAATTGCTAGGAAAGACAGAAGGTAAAAGAAGGGAATGGCAAAAGATGAGATGGCTGGACAGCGTTACTGATGTAACAAACATGAATTTGAGCAGACTTTGGAGGATGGTGGAAAACAGGAGGGCCTGGCGTGACTTTGTTCAAAGAGTCGGACTCCACTGTGCGACTGAACAACAACAAATTAATTGCTTAAGGCATGGGTTGGTGGACTTTTTTGATACCGCAACCAAAATATGCCACATTCTGTAGAAAGGAAAGTTAGCACAATGCAAACATTTACAGCAAACTTGAAGGGATAAGATTATCAAACTATTATGTTTGAAGGCAGCTATTAATTGCTTAAGGCATGGGTTGGTGGACTTTTTTGATACCGCAACCAAAATATGCCACATTCTGTAGAAAGGAAAGTTAGCACAATGCAAACATTTACAGCAAACTTGAAGGGATAAGATTATCAAACTATTATGTTTGAAGGCAGCTATTAATTGCTTAAGGCATGGGTTGGTGGACTTTTTTGATACTGCAACCAAAATATGCCACATTCTGTAGAAAGGAAAGTTAGCACAATGCAAACATTTACAGCAAAAATTAACACAATGCAAACATTTACAGCAAACTTCAATATCTGCATGTGAGCTTTTAAAAATACCTCTCAGGTACTGAGATAAATAAAATTTAAGGCTATATCTGTCAAAAAACTGTGGAATAAGGGTAACATGGATGAGCTAAAAAAAATGAAAAACACAAAAGAAAACATCAGGGTTTATTTCCTTTGTGCTTTAAAAGGAGGAGGGCTATTGTTTTTTTGCATAAGAGATACTTAGAATAATAGAATCACAGATTCTTGAAATAATCTAAGACAAAAACTGAAAAGACAATTGCTATACACCTCTAATTTACATTTATTTCCAATAACTCAGAGTGTAGTTTGGAATAGGCATATGTAGAGCAGCCAACCCCTGTCCCTTCATTTCGAATCACATTCATCACTCTATTTTGGGGCTGCTAAATTCATAAATGATTCCTTAGCATGGTGGCCAGATATGAAAAATAATAATAAAAATGTGGCCTAATTCAGTTAATACTTCAAAATTTCTTGGAACGATAAGTAACAAGGCTCTGTAAATTCCTGGATTTTTGAGGAAAGTAGTGAGGGATTCTACTCATGTTTAAAATCTTGTGCCCAAAGGGGAAAACCTAGCCGATGGGAGGCTATTGCCAAAAAGCCTTCTCCAGTGCCATTTAATAAAAGCAATGGCAGTGATGTATGGTCAAAAGCCTCTGGCTACAACTTAATTTTAAACTTTATTTTAAAAGAACCTCACACAAACACAAAAGAAAGTTATGAATTCAAACTGAATCACTGACACACAAGCCATTAAAGCCCTGCAGTCTGGTACTACAAAACCCAGACCATGAAATTCCAGGCTTGCAGCTCTGACTGCCCAAGAGGCAATATTCTTTGAACTGGAGAACAAGAGTAACTGATCCTTGTCCTTAGACTGCATACTGAGGACCTACTCGGGCAAATCATTGAATCTCAGCCTTGGGTCCCCATCTGTTAAGAGGAAATAGCAGCAACTCTTCCAGTGGAATCATTGTGAGATTGGAATTATAAAGCACTTTGCGTGACTGAATTGCCATTTAAAATGATAAATAGCCATAGTAGGTCCAAGAAACATCCCGCAGTAATAACCATGAAGCCTTACTGCTTCCAGTGGACCAAATAATGAGCAAATAAAATAACAAGGGATTAAGAAGAGTACGGGTCATAGCCAAACACCATAAACTTCTCTGTCCATCTGCCATTACTCTATGTTTTTCTGTCTTTCTAAAGCTCAAGTTGGCATACATTCAGATATTAAATCACAATAAAATAATAAGCAACCATCTAAAGAATCATGGAACAAATCCATATGGAGTCTATACTGAGAGGAGCTGTGGCTAGGGTTGCCAGCCCCCCCAGTGGAAATGGGGGAACCCCCACTTTCAAAGGCTCTTCCTTGCCACCAGCCAGCTGGCTAGCAGGGGGTGGGAATCCCATGTCCCCAACTGACCTTTTCAGGACTACTTCAGCTTCCAGGCCTATTTCTGGTTGGGGACAATGCTCTGGTTTTTGGACAAAACTCTATGGCAGGGATGGCCAATGGTAGCTCTCCAGATGTTTTTTGCCTACAACTCCCAGCAGCCCCAGCCATTGGCTATGCTGGCTGCGGCTGATGGGAGTTGTAGGCAAAAAAAACATCGGGAGAGCTATCATTGGCCACCCCTGCTCTATGGTTTGAAGCCAAATTTATTATAGAGTTCTGTCCAAAAGACTGTCACCCCAACTGGAAGTAGGCCTGAAAGTGGACATAGGTCCCAAAATGCCCAATATCACTTCCAGTTTTCTGGAAGGATGTCAGGAGACAGCCCCCTCCCTCACTGGCCAGGTAAGTTGACCTGGCAACTTTAGCTGTGGCTCAGTGGTAAAATATTTGCGTGGCATGCGAAAGGTCCCAGGCTTGATTCCTGTTGTCTCCAGTTTAAATAATCTGGTAGAAGGTAATATGAAAGCCTGAGACCTTGGAGAGCAGCTGCCCATCAGAGTGGACAATACTGACCTTGATGGACCAAGGTTCTGACTGAGTATAAGGCAACTTCATGTCACTCATAAGTACAGCTGAACCTTAGTGGTTGCGTAGGTTAATATGAGAGTGGGCAGTCCTTAAAGTACGCATGCTTTAACCCATACAGGGCTTTAAATGTCAATACCAGCATTTTGAATTGGGCCTTAAACCAAATTGAGAGCCAGGTTAGGTGGAACAAGACTAGAGTGGTATTTTCCAAACAACCAACTCGAGCCAGAATTTTGGCCAAAGCATTCCGCATCACATAAGAACATAAGAGAAGCCATGTTAGATCAGGCCAATGGCCCATCCAGTCCAACACTCTGTGTCACACAGTGGCCCCCCAAAAATTATATATATACACACACACATATACACACTGTGGCTAATAGCCACTGATGGACCTCTGCTCATAAGAACATAAGAACATAAGAGAAGCTATGTTGGATCAGGCCAACGGCCCATCAAGTCCAACACTCTGTGTCACATGCTCCATCACATGTAGCTTCAGGACACTCTTCAAGGGTAGTCCCATGCAGAGTTCGTGCCATACCACCACACTCGCAAATTCGTCAAGACAAAGACCAGAGTTTGCTCAGCACCAACTAAATCACTATTCCAGAACTCAGCCTTCAAAGAAACAGACTTCCTCTGAGGGTGTCTACAACTGTTTCTCTTGCATCACTGAACTCGTACACATTTGAGATTAGCATACGGATCAGTAAAATGCCTTCTAGGGGATTTGCTGATTCTTTCAAACAAAAACAAAAAACCCTGTAATAACTTTTCTCCTATCTTGCTAGTCCATCATTTGAATTCTGCTGCATTACAGGCCACATTGTTGTTCTGTCCTACACAAGCAGCAGGCTCTCTCCAACCTACACTATATGAAATTGCAAAGATTAGTGATGCTGCTGAAGCTCATAATTTCCTGATTGGATATGTATTAACACTTGTTTCCAATCTGAGGTGAACATTACTCTGAAATGTTCTTCCCCAGTTTGGATCGTAATGAAGGCACAACCCACCCAGCTTTGCTTTTTTTGGTAGCTGCAGCAGCCACGACAGGGATATTTCCCACACAGAACTTCGGGTGCTACTGTAAAAGCATTGCAGCAAGTTCTAGGAAGGCTGGGGAGGGGAGGAAGCAACAACAAAGATTTCTTGCCTCTGCTATTGTTGGTGGTGGATGGTTATCGTTATTGGCTTGTGAAGAGTCTACAGAAGAGCTGAAGAAGGTGTTCAGGCCGTACCATGTCCCTCAAATGGAGTTGGAATGAACCAAGTTGTTTTCCAATATAGCTTAATATGATCAAAAACTGAAACACCACTCTGATACGGAAATGTTAAAGCATTTGGGTCTTGTTTAGTTTAGAGAAAAATTTGATGGGAAGGGGATGATGGAGGTTTATCAAATGATAAGTGATGTGTAAAGAATAAGACTCTTTTTCTTCCTTCCTATAAAATATTTACAAACCCATCATTCTCCCAAGCATCCAAGGACGCAGGTGAGTAAGAGCAATATAGAAACAATTTGATAAAGCAATAAACATTGAAACAACAGATTAGCAAAAGGTTTGTAGGTAATATAACACAATGATCCATTTTGTAGCATACCTTGGAAAAGGGTAGTTCCAATCCTCAGTGTATAGATGATTAAATAAATTCCTTCACATGAGCTTGTGCATGTGATATGAGAGATCTAAGTCAGCCTGCCTGAAATTAATTGCTTATTGAATCACAAAGTAAACGAAGTTAGAGGCAGTTCAGGAAGATGATAATTACCTTGTTGATCAATCAGGTGCATCAAGTATGTGCCCTGGACTGCTCAGCAGCTTTTGATTATTTTAACTCACTTTTTAATCACAGCTCATATGAATGGAACTGGTTTCTACATCTTAAAAGTTCCTCAGAGCACAGACATTATATGTGCAAATGTGGAAACAAGACAAAATACCAGAAGTATGGGAATGGACTCTGAAAGTTATGCAATGGAGTGAAATGGACAAACTTATGAGAATCTTAAAAGAACAAGATTTAGAGAAATTTAAAAACGACTGGGGAAAGTTTCAAAAATACATTGAAAAACAATGGAATGTTTAAGGACATTTGGTGATCTTTGACAATGGTTAATCTTTATTTATTTTATTTTTTATTTATCTGGGATTTATATCCCGCCCTTCCCATCGAGTGGCTCAGGGCGGCTTACAACATATATAAAACTAACATAAAAGTATAAAATTACACTTTAAATTAACAATTCACAATATATAATTAAAATTTAAATATAATTTAAAGAAATGATGTATGGATTACAGTTTAATATACATGATTATTGGATTATAACCTTTTTTCTTTTTCCCAATGACTAAGAAGAAATCATGAAGATGGATTATAACCTTTGAGTTTTTCGGAGAAAGATTTTCTAATAGACAAAGTTTATTACCTTATAGCAAACTAGATTAAATAATAATATGGGGACGTTTGATAAGGGGGCATGCACTGCTGGGGGTCACAAAAGGGGGGGTGGAGAAAATGTTATATATGTGTACCAACATTTAATGACAAATGGAGATACGTTATTACAATATATTACAATAAATTGTTTTTTTTTTAAAGTTCCTCAGAGCAGTCAAGATATCAAGTGGACAATGCATTTTACTAAGGAAAACAAAACATTCAAGTCACTTCCAGCTTTTTGAGTCCCCTAGCCATAACAAAATTTAAAAATTACTATGTATGAGAATGAATGAAGGCACCCCACAAAAGTGAGTTACTTATTTGATTTTTTAAAAAGAACTTTCATGGTTTTCTTTTTCTGAGAGCCCCTTTGACTATACATCTCTAGCTAAATGTCCCCCCTTCCTCCACTACATTGACTCTGGTGCTTTCTATGGTTATAGTCAGAGGGTAGCTGTGTTGGTCTACAATAGAACAGCTAGGAAAGTTGAATGGGCAGGGTGAGCAAGCAAAACCATGTGGCTATTCCCGGTGAGTGTGTGACTCATGTGAAAAAGAGAGAGAAGCCAGTACAGTCCCTCTGTTTTGCATTGGTTTCAGAAGCCGTATGTACAGTAAAATGGAGTTAACTAGAACCTCATTATGGTATAGAGGAAAACTCCGCCCCCTAGGCTACCCTCCTTTCCTTTCCCTGTTAGCCTGAAGAAGTTGTTTAAATACAGCAGATGGTTACATTCAGCAACTCCCATGAGTAAATTTTCCCAGTGAGATCACAAGAGTATGTGCTTGCAAACTGTTTATTTTGGCTGCTTTATGAGTGTGGGTCTGTGGGTGTGTGTTCACTTTCATTTAGTGAAAGTGAAGCTGCCGGGGAGATGAGAAAATGAAGACTGTATTCAGGGGAACAGCACTACTGTATTTTATTTGTTTTAGGAATGGGAAAGTCTCCTGCCTCCACCCCCAAAGTCTCCAGGCTCCACCCCCAAAGTCCCTAGATATTTTCTGAGTTGGACCTGGCAATCCTATCTTGCTTAATAAAAGCAAACATTTTCATCTTTAGATTTAAATAACATTCAGTTTTCATTCCCGACATTTATATCTTAAACATTAACCATGCCTCATCCTGTAAGTACTTCCACTGGAATTACAATGAGAATGCTGCCAGTAGGATGAGGAGCCAGCTACTGAAAGACAACATGCATGTCATTTTGTGTATACTGATCAAATAAACCAGACCTTGTACTGAAGCTGTATGAGTAGGACCTTGTGTCCTTGCAGAATGATTGAAACTAATGCCTTACTGAATAGATTTAGTCATTCACTAGCTAACTTCAATATGTTAGGAGGAATTGTGTACGTACTGTCACATGTGATATATATGGGCCTGTAATATTTAAGACACCAAGAGCAGGATGTAAAACCAGGAAAAATGCAATAAAGACAGTCTGGGGCAGACTGGGAGGTAAAATCAGCCCTGGAAATTTAATTCAATTTAACTTAATTTTGGGATTTATATCCTGCCAAGGCAAGCTCAGGGCGGGTAACAGCATAAGAAAATATACATCAACTTCATTAAACCATAAAAATTCATCAATAAAAACAATTTACAACCTACAATATAACAACAGTAAAACCAGATGGCTAGATTCCTTAGATCTGTTCAAGCCTACTAATGACAATTTAATTTCAGGCACTTAACATGATAGCAAAAAGGAGCAGTCTGGGCCAACATAACAGCATATAGTAGCATACAGCATGCAGCAGCAGTCCCAGTAAAGGACTTCACCGAAATGCCTGGCGGAAGAGCTCTGTCTTGCAGGTCCTGCAAAACTGCAAGAGATCCCGCAGGGCCCTGATCTCCTTGGGGAGCTCATTCCACCAAATAGGTGCCAGAGCTGAAAAGGCCCTGGTCCTAGTGATGGCTAACCAAAAGTCCACCCCCCCCCAACAGAGAGGGGAGGGAAGGAGCAGGTTTGCTGTGGCTTCCACCCATCTTGAATCACTTACATTGAGTGGGGTAAAGCTGCTGGCTCGCAGTGGTGGTGGGCCCTACTCAAATGTTTTTTGTAGGGTGGGGGCCACTGGGTCCCACAAGGGGTTGGGGCTGGCTTGTGGTGTCAGCCCCTCCCATCCCTTTCCAGCTGCTACCATCTCACATACTTGAAATGTAACAGAGAACTGTGGTCTCTGAGGTCCATTTAATCAAGTTACCAGGACTTTCCTTAATAATTAGAGATTAGGTTATGTTGTTCTAAAGAAGGAAAATACCAAAATTCTAAGCAATATCATTTACTTCTACTGGTACACATGTTAGCTGCAGTGGTTTCAAAAATTATTTCCAGATTTTTTGTTCATCAAATGAAGGTTCCAGACCTAAGCTGACTAAGCTTCGAAACCTGTGCTTGCAAACTCCAGGAGTGTACAACTTGGGATGTCCCAAGTCAACAGCTTGATTCGTCCACTGGCTATGTATCAAGGCTCTTACTGTGTCGTCTCAGGCAGGCTGCCAATATGAGATTTTTCAAGGTCCAGCTGGGCCACTACACATGGCGAGTAGGCAGGGCTTTTTTTGAGCAGGAATGCACAGGAACGTAGTTCCAGCTGGCTTGGTGTAGGGTGTGCGGCCTAGTATGCAAATGAGTTCCTGCTGGGCCTTTTCTGCAAAAAAGCCCTGTGTGAAACAATGGTGATGTCAGGGGGTGTGGCCTATTATGCAGTTGGGTTCCTGCTGGGCTTTTTCTACAAAAACAGCCCTGCTGGTAGGACTACAGCTCACTAGCCACATAGATCCTTCCTCACAGCAGAAATCAGAGACCAAAGCAGTTTTGAGTAGGAATGCTGCAAACTGCACCATAGAGGAGGCAATTGGTTGTGAGGCAATCACTTTGTCTGCCAATTCACTTAGGCAAACACCACCAAACAGGGCACAAGCTGAACCGGCCAGTGTTTGAACATCCCTAGTTTTGAACAGGATCAAAAGGCACTCCACACAGAAAACCTCATACAATTGCGAACTATATGAATGAGCTTCCAACTAACAGGCACCTATTCCACAGCCATAATTACTAACGATGGTGTTGAGTATTTACCCTAACCGCTGGAAGAGGTAACTGTGCATTACATCCAAACCATCACACCTCTGAGAAGAACTAGGTGTTTGGTGGTAGACCAAGTCTCAGAGGCCAGGTCAATATTGGACTACTGAAAAGCAGAAAAGGGAGAAGGGACAAAAAATAAAAGCTGTGAAATGAAACTTGCTCCCCCCAGCCACTTTCTCCTGATGGGATTCCTGATCACATGTATGTTGGGGGAAATGAATAGCAGGGGGAAATAAATGAGAAGTGGTGAGCAGGGGAATGGTTAAGTATACCGTCTCCTCCCAGCTGCTTCTCCCCTTTAAACTGTGTTTTCCCTCCTCATTTTTCAGATGCTTGGAACAGGCTAATGAGGTGTTATAATTGGGTTCACCATTCAACACAAGGAAGAGGCGAGGTGGCAGTGATCGTAGCTCTTTTATTGTGTATAGTATGGTATAGGGCTGCATTCTAAGACTGGAGAACTGGGCCAAGGGGGCCAACTTATATACACTCAGGGCTCCCACACAAGCATGCTATTGGACCATTCAAACCAGCAGGGCGCCCGTGATTGGAGCCGGGCAGCAGGGATTTGGTTCCTACTGTCCATTGTTCCCAAGTCCCCAAGCTCAGTCCTACAGGCTCCAATGAGCCAGGCAGGAACACATTAAATATACACATTTCAGTTTGTATACACAACAGGTGTATTACTTCTTTATTTATAGTAGTAAACAAGGTCAGAAAAGCACCTGGGAGACTTGGGTTTGAATCCCCATTTGTGCCATGGAAGCTATTGGGTAACCTTGGGCCAGTCACACTCTCTCAGCCTTGCCTGCCTCACAAGGTTGTTGTGAGAATAACAAAGAGGAGAGGAGAATGATGTAAGGCATTTTGGATCCTCACAGGTGTGAAACAAATGAATTAAATAAGATTTGGGTGTGCTGCCATAGAGCATGATTCAGTTCTTTCCTTATTGTACCCTGGGGGCTGAGTGGTACTAATGTGGGAAGGAATCCACCATCACTTGCCCTGCCCTTAGTGTGATACCTCACCTTCAAGCTTGCCTTTCAGAGATCCCATACAAAAATTCATATGCAGCCACTTCATCTTTTTGCAAGCAGAATATGATGCACAGGCGCACATATTAAATTAGCTAATGAGACTGTTGTATTTCAGAACCCTACCGTTTCCAAGTGGAAGAATTTTTAAAATTATTTTACCTCTTCCTCATCTGCACTGGCACTAGTTCGCTGTTTTCTGCAAGTCTTAGAAGCTTTCACAAAGGCTAATATTCAAACACAGCTGGAAGAACAGGAGGTATAATACATGGCTGAATATTCACTTTTCCTCTTGAGCCTTCAGGCTGTGTCAGCAGTAGTTTTGGTTTAAAAGTACATTTTATTCACCTCCAAGATGATAAAACCTATATATTTCAGCTGCCTTTTTCAGGGTTTGCATAAGGGATTAAAAGTATATATTTCCTTTGATAACAACGTGTCACTTGTGACAGGATTAAAAGGAAGTTAAATACATGTGTGTTAAATTAAGTCTATGTAGAAGAGCTTGGGGGATAACTGTTATTGCATTTTCACACAACAAAACATAAAGGTCATGTGCTTGAATTGCTCCCTAGACTAGACTTTCTTATCTTTGGTGGAAATGTAATGTACCAAACATAAAGTCCCAACCTTAGGACACTGAAAACTGCTGAGAGCTTTGCAAAGAGACAAAGCAAATAGCTGGATTAAATGTTTTTAGAAAATAATACAAAAAAATAACTGCTCTCTCCCTCATCCTATTCCTTTTCTTTGCTCAATTCATTTCCAGTCAAATCAGCAGATATTATTTCTCTCACAAGAGCCTCTCTGTTTGCATCACATAAACCAAAAGATCACATTTCACAGGTGCAGGAACTTCTTTAATCAGGTTTCACAGACAGCTGTTGAGATGGGAGTTTGAAGAGACCTTCCACGGGACAGGGAGGACTGGGCAAGGGCATAAGAACAGGATGCAGGAAAGCATGCTCTGATCAGGTGTAGCCACACCAACAGAATGTCCCAAGACAGGAGTTTGACTTGACAGAAGGTGTTATGTGATCCCAAGCCAATCAGGAGTCTGGGCTGTGAGCCAAACAGCACCTGGGATATTCTGTAAAATGGCAGAGATGGGCAGTTCAGAGGTTTGCAAGGAAGCCAGCTGGTTGAGACCAAAGCCAATTCACACTTTATATTTCTAAACTGGAGAACAAAAGGTATTGAAGTTTAAATGTCTGCTGCCCCTTTAAAAAACACTCAAGAAGCAATAAGATCAGGATTGTTCCATGTTTCATTGCAGGGAAGAATGAATATCTGATTTAAATACACATGTACCATTTAGAATTGGGTAGTGCTGTACCATCGTTTTGGTATTTAAACTATGGCTGTCAACTCCTGGTTGAGAAATATCAAGAGTTTTTGGGGTGGAGCTTGCGAAGCACAGGGTTTGAGGAAGTGAGGGACCGCAGGGGACTATAACATAGAGTCCACCCTCCAAAGCAGTCATTTCCTCCAGGGGAACTGATCATAGGGTTGTGCTAAAAAATACCTGGAGACTAGATCTGGAAGAGGGCAGTGTTTGGGGAGGGAAGGGGCCTAAGCATGGTACAATGCCATAGAGTCCACCTTTTAAAGCAGCCATTTTCTCCAGGAGAGCTGATCTCTGCCAGTTGGAGATCAGTTATAAAAGCGGGAGATCTCCAGGACCTCACCTGGAGGCTGGCAAACCCTGATTTGAGAACCAATGTGGTATAGTATAGGACCTGGAAGACCCAGGTTCAAATCCCCACTTATGCCATGGAAGCTCACTTGCTGCTGACCTTGGACCAATCACACTACCTCAGACTAGGGCTGCCAAGTCCCCAGTCCGAGCTGGGGTTCCCCCACCCAGGAGATTCCCAACCCGCAGGCTCACATTGGGCCAGTGGGGGGAACCTCCCCCGACATCGCCAGCATGATGACATCACCTGGAAGTGACATCATCGCCCTAGCAATGTCATGTGGCAACCACTCTAGACGTTTCTGGGAAAACTCTATGGTTTTCCTGGATGTTCTAGCCATTTGGGAGGGGAAACACTATGGTACAATAGGTACCATAGAATTTCCCTCTCCCAAATGGCTAGAGCATCCAGGAAAAACACAGAGTTTTCCTGGGACCGTCTAGAGCAGTCGCTGCGCAACGTTGCCGGCCCAATGATGTCACTTCCGGGTGATGTCATCATGCTGCAGCACTGTGCACGCACGAGGAGAGTCCCCTGCTAGGGGCTTAAATGTACTTGGCAACCCTACCTCAGACTAACCTAATTCACTTGGTTCTTGTGTGGATAACATGAAGGAGAGGAGAATGGGTCCTCAATGGGGAGAAAGGTGAGGTGTAAATGAATTAAATAAATTAAAGCTTAAATACTTTTTTGGAGGCCTTTTTTGTAGCAGGAACTTCTTTGCATACTAGGCCACACATCTCTGATGTAGCGGCCAATCCTCCAAGAGCTTACTGTAAACTCTTGGAGGACTGGCTACATCAGGGGTGTGTGGCCTAATATGCAAAGGAGTTACTTCTACAAAAAAAGTGCTGCCTTTTTGTATCCAGTTTCAAAATGTAAAGTACAAATAGGAGTTTAAGGGCTCTGCTTTTTGTTCTGGGGAAGCCAGCATAAGACGCTCGTTTTATATGTGCCTGCTTTTGATACTGAATCTGAAACAACAGTGCACATTGCTGACATGAAAAACATACCCTAAAGTGGAAATGATTTTTATTTTTCTTGTTTGTTATAACCCATGGATAAATGTCAATGTTTATCATTTTAGGTCTGCCAGACCTTCACCTGTGATTGCCCTTGAGAATACTGAAGGTTACTGACATGTTTTATTTAAAGCAATATTGAGAGAGGAAGTAAGAAGGGGGGAAGTCATGTTCCTCTTGATATTAGATAATACGCTGCCTTTTCAGAGTGTGTTTGTTCTAAAAATGTCAAAAGTGTCCACAGCACAGAGATTCTGTGAGGCACTTCCTGGCTATTGAACAGGTGTGGTGAAATATATTTGACTGTAGTACATCTGTGCCACCATTTCCTGAGGGTTTCTTCCCCCCCCCCCTCCCCGACAAAGCTCACAGCACAAAGTCACAGGAATTTTCTCTGTAATTTAATTCAAGTACATTACAACCTAATGCATATTTAATGACATAATGAAACAGTCTGTTAAAAAGAGAGAGACCAGAGATGTGAAGGAAGGGGGGGTGGGGTAAAAGCAGAGGAACATTGAAGTTAACAAGAGCCAAAAGCTCTTAAAACTATGGGGCCAAATTCATTGTCCCTGTCAATCGATTGTTGCTTGCTCTTGGCAAGCAGGCTTGAGGATACCCTACAGTGAATCTGAGTAATGATTTCTTTGGTGTCCATTGTTACTGGAGACACCATATACAAATGCCTACAGGGGAAAAAATACCATTGCTAAGAAAAGTCAATGCTATATCAGGCTTGCCAGAGCTCAGAATAGTGTCTCTGCAGCCTCTCCGATAAGGCAACAAGCCACTACCCTCTTCCGTAACCATTTGAGTAAAAGAACCACTACATGCAGTCTGGTGATGATGTGCTTCAAGGAAGGAACTGGGAACCAGTTAAGAAAAATACTCATTCTCAGGAGGAGGAGGAGAGGCCAAAGACTGAAGAAACTAAGCAATCACCCAATGATACAATAACTGACTACTACCTTTTGTGCTGCTGCCCTCAGTGTCTTGAAAAAAGGATATGGGGAGGGCTACATACTCTGTCCTGTCTCCACTCTGTGTTATTCTTATATTCAGCTTTTCAGTCATATTGGCTCACATGGTGTAGTGTTGGGCTCTTCCATGCATTTTACACCATCATGTGACCTCTACTTTTTAATGCATCAGTCTTCAAATCACATGCTTACACAATGCAGCAAGTAAAAAAAAAAATTCTTTCCAAGTCCAGCCTTCACATGAAGAAGAATCACATGGTACAGCCATATCAGGACATGCACAAAAAAGCCAATCTATAAATCAACTCCCTTCTGAGTCAATGTAAACTTCTGCTATCCATGTTGTTTAGTGTATTTCATGAAAGACTTGGGGGACATCAAGGCATGTTTTTCTTTGCCCACAATTTACATCAATGATGTTTACTATCAAGGACACATATGTCATATCCACAATTAATATGGTTTGTTAATCTGAGCAACACGGCTAGAGGATGGGAAACTTGTTGCTAGGCTGAGAAGCTCCATGACAAATGTAGCATACAGATGAAATCCAAGACCATGATTGGATGTTCCCACCCCATTCCAAAGGGGAAAAGACCAGACTAGAAAAGAGACCCTCTCCCTTTCCAATATGAGACTTATACAATACCTTCAAATGACGAAGCTTTATTATGCTAATCCAAATCCTTACATTATAAAGCATCCCAGCTGTTTTTGGTGACCCACCAAACCTCCTGCTTTTGTTTATTTATTTTCTGCCAGTCAAAAAGAAGGGATTTCTACATATCTGCCAAGCCACAGAATGGAGGCGGGGGGAGCAGGTAGAACAACATGGCTGCTCCCAGTGGCTGTGACAGCAGCCTAAATCCTCTGTTGGTTGCACACTCTTTTCAGAGGTCATTTGCATAGGAAAGGTAAACTTGAACCTTTGGTTGCTCTGTGTCACTTTGTAGAAGTTGGAAGTTCAGCAACTCGTGAATAGAGATGTCAATCCCCAGGTGGCAGCAGGCCCTCCCCCACTTCAGAGTTATCAGAAACTGGGGGGGGGGGAGGGAAATGTATGCTGGGCACTTCATTATTCCCTATAGAGATCGATTTCCATAGGGTATAATGGAGAATTGATCTGGGGTATCTGGGGCTCTGGAGGGGCTGTGTTTTGAGGTAGAGGCACCAAATTTTCAGCATTGCATCTGATGACTCTTCGCAAAATTCTCTCCATGTTTCAAAACAATTGGACCAGGGGGTCTAATTCTATGAGCCCCCAAAGAAGGTGCCCCTATCCTTCATTATTTCTAATGTAGGGAAGGTATTTAAAAGATGTGCAGTTCCTTTAAATGTGATGGCCAGAGCTGTCTGTGGAGTTCAATAGTGCTTGTCAAAACTTTGCTTATGGCCCCACCCCCAAAGTCTCCTGGCTCCACCCCCAAAATCCCCAGATATTTCTTGAATTGGACTTGGCAACCCTAGACAGTACAATGGTAGAAGAGACGTGGAAAAGTTTGCAATATCCGCTCATGTCAAAGGAATTTAAAAGAACCACACTCTTAGCAGTGCTTACAGGCCCAGAATAAATATTTCTTCAAGGTAGCTTTCACTCCTCAAAAGAACTGTGTCCTTACAGGGTTTAATCCTATATCAGCAAAAAGAAGGAACAGCCTCTTCCTTATAGAGCATAGGTTTGCCAACTCCAGGTTGGACAATTCCCAGGGGAAGATGAAGTTTGGAGAGGGGAGGGACCTGTAGGGTTGGCAGCCTCCAGGTGGGGCCTGGGGATCTCCTGCTTTTACAACTGATCTCCAGCTGACAGAGATCAGCTCCCCTGGAGAAAATGGCTGTTTTGAAGGTAAGACTCTAAGGCATCGTACCATGCTGAGGCCCCTCCCCTCACCCCACCGTCTCCTGGATCCACCCTCAAAGTCCCCAGGTATTTTCCAATACAGACTTGGCAATCCTAGACCTCAGTGTGGTATAATGCCATGGAGTCCACCCTCTAAAGCAGCTTATTTCCTCCAGGGGAACTGATCTCTGTAGCCTGTAGATCAGTTGTAATTAGAGGAGCTCTCTAGGCCCCCATGGAAGTTGGCAGCCCTGTTAGAGAGTGACACAGAAACTCCTGGCTATGCTCTGAGAAGCATAATCTTTCAGACATCCATCCCATATATCTCATAGCTGTAAAAGAAGAACAGATATTTTATCATTACCTGTGGAATTGTTACTGCAATACTGTAACAGATTTATGCCTAAAAGCTGATGTATTTACAACAAATGCTATTGAACAGCATATAAATCTTGCTGAGGTGTCAACTTTCTTAAGCTACATTCCACAGTCACTATTGTCACTCTTTAAAAACCTGTGCATAGAAATTTCTGTTTTACTAGACAGTCAATGAATAAATATGGATATACTGATACATCAAACTCCTCGTTCCCAAGTCTTATTTACATGGAAGCAAACTGCATTTAAATTCATGGTGGTGGTGGAAAGTGCCATCAGGACAAAGCTGACTTATGGTGAACTCATAGGGTTTTCAAGGCAAGAGATGTTCAGAGGTGGTTTGCCACTTACCTCTGGATCATGACCCTGGTATCTCTTGGAGGTCTCCCATCCCAATACTGTTCAGGACTGACTCCACTTAACTTCTGAGATCTGATGAGATCGAGGTAGCTGGGGCTATCAAGGTCAGGGTCCCATTTAAATTAGTGGAACATAATTCCAGGTAACTATCTCTGCATCACTGAAATGCCGCAGCATGAGTACAAAAAATGAACGTGAAGGTTTGCAAATGGACAGATCCAACAACTGGTTGTTGCATGTGCCCATCAATGATGTATTCTCTCCCTCACAGTTAGCTGGTCACAGTGATTCCAGTCATGCAAATAAGTCCAGAAAAACATTTTTCTAGTCCATTTGTCCATACCTATATGTGTTTAGGTACCAGTGGCCTGAAAGTACCAAAATAACCAATTCAGAAGCATTAGTTTTTCACCAACACAGAAATACAGAGCTGGAAGGAATCCCAAGAGTTATCTAGCCCAACCCCATTCATAGGCTTCCCAACCTTCCACTGGGGACAGGGTTTCCCCCAGTTTTGGGGCCCCCAACCTGCAGGCATGGAGCTGGTCAGTGGGGGGATCCCTGCCCCCAAACAGCTCCATTGCGCCTAACGTGCCTATCACAATGATGTCACCTGGAAGCAATGTCATCACACTGAGCATATCACAAGGGGATGCTCTAGCAATATGGGTTAAAAACTCTATGGTATCACAAAGTTTGTACCCAAATTGCTAGAGCAGCCCTGCACAATGTGCCTAGTGCGATGACATCAGTTCTGCGTGACATCATCATGTCATGCATGCTTTGCACACATAAGAAGATCCCCCCCACCAGGAGATAGGTAAGACCTGGCAACAATGATAAGTAAGACCCATGTACAATGCAGGGAATACACAACTATCCCCTTCCATTCCCAGTGGCACCTGCTCTATGAACAACGAAGGCAAAACCCTCCACAATCCATGGGCTAATCTGGCCTGGAGGAAAATTCCTTCTTGACCCCAAACTGGAAATTGGTGTTACCCTGGACATGTAAGAAATGGTTACAAAAGCCAAGCACTGGCTCATTCCTTACTGCCTAAATCTGCCTAAATTCATAGTGAACCATAGAATCAGCTTTGCTGTCAGATGGCCATCTAGCCTCTGCTTAAAAGCCTCCAAAGAAGAAGAGCCCACCAACTCCCAAATAAGCCTGTTCTACTGAAGAACCACTTGTCAGGAAGTTCTTCCTAATGTTTAGCCAAAAACCCTTTTGATTTAATTTCAACCCACTGGTTCTGGACTGATCTTTTGGGACACCGAATAATAACTCCATTCCATTCTATGACAGCCCTTCAAATACTTGAAGATGTCTATCATACTGCCTCTCAGTTGTCTTCTTTCCAGGCTAAACATACCCAGCTCCTTCAACCTTGCCTCACAGGACTTGGTCTCCAGACCCCTCACCATCTTTGTTGCCCTTCTCTGGACACATTCCAGTTTATCAACATCCTTCTTTTGTGGTGCACAAAACTGAATGCAGTACTCCAAGTGATGTCTAACCAAAACAAAATGATACTATTACTTCATATGTGATCTGGACCCTACACTTCTGTTGATATAGCTGAAAACTGCATTTGCCTTTTTTTTTTGCTACCAATTGCACTGCTGACTCATGTTCAGTGTATGATCTACTAAGATCCCTAGATCCTAGAACAACACCCAGGTGAATTATTATTTGCAAGCCCTTCATTTTCTATGTGCGTGCTCTACCTCACTCACATTTGAGGAACAGCATGGGATAGGAGGGTGCATCAGCAGGCATGTAGCCTTCTGCTATGCTTGATATTTCCTGAACCACAGCAACAATGCAAATGATTAGTACATTAAGGGACCACTGTTTAATCCCATGGCTCAGTGGCAGAGAATCTGCTTGGCATGCAAAAGGTCCCAGGTTCAATCCCTGGCATCTCCAGTTAAAGAATCTTGGCAGTAGGTGATCTGAAAGAAATCTGCCTGTGAACCTAGGGAGCTGTTGCCAGTCTGAGTAGACAATACTGACTTTGATGTATTAAGGGTCTGATTCAGTACAAGGCAGCCTCCTGTGTATAGCCTGGCTCTGATAGCTGGCTCTGAGAACTTTACCCTCAAAGGCTGGAAGGTTTTCTGATAGGTGGCACCTTTTTGGAGAGCCAGTTTGGTGTAGCGGTTAAGTGCGTGAACTCTTATCTGGGAGAACCAGGTTTGATTCCCCACTCCTCCACTTGCACCTGCTAGCATGGCCTTGGGTCAGCCATAGCCCTGGCAGAGGTTGTCCTTGAAAGGGCAGCTGCTGTGAGAGCCCTCTCCAGCCCCACCCACCTCACAGGGTGTCTGTTGTGGGGGAGGAAGATAAAGGAGATTGTGAGCCGCTCTGAGACTCTTCGGAGTGGAGGGCGGGATATAAATCCAATATCTTCATCTTCTTCTGTGGAATGCCTTATTGCTGTTATTGTTTTAAATCTGCTTAAAACCTATCCAGGAATTGGTAACTGGATGTTAAATATCTTATGAGTTGTTTTGTTATCTGTTTTGACATAATCCCACTGATTTTACTGATGTTTAATTGAATACTTTTAAATGTGCCAAGACATTTTTGTTTATGAACTAAATTGGTGGGATATCAATTTCAAAATAAATAACCATTATGCTGTAAAACCAGCATGTACTTCTCCAATCCTTGTAGTTATTGCCATTTTAAATTCTGTATGCTGCTTTGAGGATCCCCTTTGATAGAAAGCTGAGATACAAATATCCTAAACAAACATCCTGTTTGGTTCCATGTTTTCCCCACTTACTCATTCAGAATTCTTTCACCGAAGATTCCAAGTGGACACGCTCCTTTTTTGCCCCATTTTATGTTCACAACTGTGGGATGGGCAAATCACAAGCACCTGGAGTAACCAACTAGTTTCATAGTTAGGATTCGAACTCAAATCTCTTGTTCCAGGAACAGCATTCTAATATAGCTATTTATATAACAGCTAGGATTAGATTCATTAGTTACTCCTGTGGCTCTTGTTCAATGCAACCATTCACAAGCCAGATCTGCCCATAAAGTCAAGCCAACGCTGTTCTCTGCAAAATATGATCTCTAAATCAAAGGACAAATCTAGCTCATCACCTCAGACTAATGAATCCTCTCTGGGGGCAAAAGTGTTTGATCTCTTTCACTTCCCCTTAGCAAGCAAGAAACTTTTTTTGTGTACCTACAGAGTTTCTGACAATTATTTATCACCTTGACCTTCCTGAGATTGCCTTGGCCGCACTAATAAAAACAGTTTCCTTCACCTGCGTTTAGTGCTCTACAAAAATGTTGTATATCTGAATGAGGCAGAAATATTACAGTAATCTATAATCCAGACTTCTTTTCCAACAACAGCAAAAACCACAGTTTTTCCTGATGCAGAATGTGGAGTTATAATTATTAATTTTACAGCACTGCACTAAAACCAAGTCATTTTCACATGGCATTCTGCGGAAAACTCCAGAGAACCTCACTTTCCTCAACACCTGAAGCTGCAAGCCTGACCTGTGCTCCACATGAACTGCTTATATGTCCTAGAACATACCCCAGAATGTTCCACAGCACACTAGGGTTCCAAAGCAGATGGGCAGCAGCTTTCCAGGGTCTAAGGCAAAGGCCTTTCACATAACCTACTGACTAGTTTCTTTAACTCGAGATGTTAGGAACTGAAACTTGGACCTTCTGTATGCAAAGCACAGGTTCTTCCACTGTGCCACAGCACCTCCCCATCACCCTGCCAACAAAAGTCGGTATAGCCAAAGCGATGGTATTCCCAGTAGTAATGTATGGCTGTGAGAGCTGGACCATAAGGAAGGCCGAGCGCAGAAGAATAGATGCTTTTGAGATGTGGTGCTGGAGAAGACTCTTGAGAGTCCCTTGGATTGCAAGAAGATCAAATCAGTCAATCCTAAGGGAAATCAACTCAGACTGTTCCCTGGAAGGTCAGATGCTGAAGCTCAAATACTTTGGCCACCAAATGAGAAGGGAGCACTCCCTGGAGAAGATCCTGATGCTAGGAAAGACAGAAGGCAAAAGAAAAAGAAAAGGGGGCGGCAAAAGATGAGACAGTGTTACTGATGTAACAAACACGAATTTGAGCAGACTTCGGAGGATGGTGGAAGACAGGAGGGCCTGGCGTGACTGTCCATGGGGTCGCAAAGAGTCGGACTCAACTGTGTGACTGAACAACAAGAAAACTATACCAAGGACATCTTAGAAGCACATCTTTTCTATTTCTTGCAACTCACACTGGCAAAGGCTCTGAGCAAATGGAATTTTCTTATACCTTCAAGAACAGCAGAAGGGAGGGCTGAACATCTTGCTAGAGAGAAAGCTTTCCTCATCTTGTGATCCTCTAGGTTAGTAAAATAGGGGAGTGGACTGAAATGATACCTAATTGAATCATGCACAATAAAATCCACGCATCTTGAGAGATCAAGGTATCTTTCTGTGTCCTTTATCCTTTTTTTTTTACGAGCTTTTTTGGCCTGATCACTGTTTAGGGACAGAATAAACTGAGGGGAGAAACCAAGTAAATTTAGTTTATTAGTAACAATTTTTAACCAGCTAAATTACTCTGGCCCATTTATCTGTGACTTGTACCATCACTAGAATCATTGTCATATTTTGCTTTAAAAAAATAACCATGCTCTCCTACTTTAAGTAGCCCAATGTGGAAAAATATGTGCTGCCAACAACTAACATATCTGATGAAGCAAGTTTTGAACTTTTGAAAGCTTATATTCCAAAAATCATGTTGGTCTCTAAAGTAGTACTGGGCTTGAACATAGTTTATCATAACATATATCAACCCAAGAATTGATGATTATAACTTAAGTCACCCATATGAATTCCCAGGGCTTTCTTTTGTAACAGGAGCTCCTTTGCATATTAGGCCACACACCCCTGATGTAGCCAATCCTCCTGGAGCTTACAGTAGGCCCTGTACTAAGAGCCCTGTAAGCTCCTGGAAGATTGGCTTTAGTGAGTCAAAACTTCTTTTGTCAGATACAAAATAGTATATGATGAAGTGAATTTTGACTCAAGAAAGCTTATAATCTGGAAAATTTTGTTGATCTTCACAGAGCTACTGAACTCAAACTTTGTTCTACTACTATAAACTAGGTCCGGCCCCTCCCCAGCCAAGCCGGCTTGCCGGCGCTTAGGCTGGGGGCCGTCTTTGCCTCCTTGGAAGGAGGAAGGGGCGACATCACCCAACATACGGGTGCTTGTTTCGGCGCGGAGCCGGGGCTATATAAGCCCTGGCTCCCGCCCCTCTCCACGCAGTTTGTTTTGGCTCTCTGTGTGAGAGCCGCGTGCTGGTCGCAGCGCGGACGAGGCCTTCGACGGAGGACCGGTGCGACGGAGACTGCTGCTTCGGGGACGCGTGCTTGCCTTGCGGCGCTTGCGAGGCTGAGTCATTTCTTTTGTTGATTAGCGCGCGGCTTGGGCAGTAATCGGACGGGAGGCCCGAGTGCGCGAAGCTAGCGAGGCGGCCCTTGGCCTTCTCTAGCCCCTTGGTTGCTTAGGGGCCGGATTGGGGGGGGGGTGATTTCTGGCGGCAGCATGTGCCAGTCATTCCTTCCTTTCCCCTCGGTGAGAGGGAAGTGCGCAGCGGCTCCTGTTAGGGGCAGTTCGCAAGCGGCTGGCCAGTGAATGGTTGTTCCTTGCCTCAGAGCAGGCATTGTTGGTGCGGCCCGTAGCGGCCTTTGGTTCCTTGGAGCTAGCTGCTCCCCCCCCACACACACACATTGGTGAAGGTTTTTATTGCAGGCCCGCAGGGAGCAGACATCTGCTTACCACTCCCACCCCCTCCCCTCTTTTGGCTGGACTGCCTGAGACCTGTTCTTGGGTGCACAGGGCTGGTTTTTTCCAGTCTTTCCCCCCTCCCCTTTTCTCTTTGGTGGGTGCGGGGAGCCAGCGGTCCATAGGGCGGCTGCTTGGTTGCTAGACTGTGCCTCTGGCCTTTGGGGAGGTGTGCTTTTGGGGACGCCCTCTGCCTGCATTTTCTTAATACTTCACCTGTTAGTGGGCAATGGTAGCTTTGTGTGCAGATACTGTTATTGGTGGCTTGTGTTTATAGAAACACTCGGGATGGCGCCAAAAAAAAAAAAAGGGGGGGGGGAGGGCTGGGCAAGTCTTAGGGCAAACAGCCCGCCCGCCCACCCCGTGGTTGGGGCCAGTAAGGTACCCCAATTGAGAGAGCCAGTTTGGTGTAGTGGTTAAGTGTGCAGACTCTTATCTGGAGAACCGGGTTTGATTCCCCACTCCTCCACTTGCACCTGCTGGAATCGCCTTGGGTTAGCCATAGCTCTGGCAGAGGTTGTCCTTGAAAGGAGCCCTCTCAGCCCCACCCACCTCGCAGGGTGTCTGTTGTGGGGGAGGAAGGTAAAGGAGATTGTGAGCCGCTCTGAGACTCTTCAGAGTGGAGGGCGGGATATAGATCCAATATCTTCTTCTTCTTCTTCTACCCCGGTTGAGGAGCCTGGGCAAGGAGCCGGCCATGGCTTATCCACCCCCCCCCCCCACTCATCCTTCTGGGTTGACGGGCGATGTGGCTCATTTTAATTCATTGTAGCGTCTCTGTGGGCATTATCTGGCGCCCAAGTAGGGCAGGGAGTATCCAAGGGCAAGCAGCCTGCCCGCTCGGCCCATGGGCGGGGACAGCAACCATGCCCAGCCAAGGACCCAGGACAAGGGGGTCGTGTCCGGTTGGCCATCATGAGACAACTGGAGGGGCTTGAGCAACAAATGGTTGCCACAGGGGCTTCCATATCGGAAGGACGTCGCCGCGCTCAGGGCGGTCGGCGCAGTTAAGCACCCCCTCCCCTTCCTCTTTGCACTGTGCCAGCTGGTGGTTGGGAATGTTGGAAAAGCCCCTCGATGCTGAGTGTTAACGCTGCAGTACCACAGTCCTATGCTCTGCTCATGATCTGAGTTAGGTCCCTGGCGGGGGCCGGGTGTTCGGGTGGCCGGCTCGAGGTTGACTTAGCCTTCTACCTTGTGCGGCTTGGGGTCTTGCCTGATCTTTTCCCCTAGTTAGGCCGGGTGGCTACTGTGTAGCTTAACCTTTTGGGCACCCAGCCAGTTATTGTGCCATTTAGACTTGATGGGGGAACTGGGACCAGCTGGGAAGGTGTCCCTCAGTTATTGCTGTGGGCCTGGCTGCGGATTAGAGGTGCCTTGATGGCACCCATGATAGAGCTGGGCAGGTCCAAGGGCGATCAGCCTGCCCGCCCGGCCCAGGGGCGATGCCTGCAGCCCGGCCTTGTTAAAGAGCTGGGTCAGGGGAATTGGGTCTGAAGGGCCATTATGAGCCGGTTAGAGGCCCTCGAGCAGTAAATAGTTGCCAAGGGTGCTCCCATCTGGGAGGGGCATTGTGGCGCCTCTTGGTATTCGGCGCCGCTAGCTTTTGAGTTGGTGGTTCTGGCCCGCTTTGCTACTGCATGGGGCGGCGCACCTGGGCTCGAGCCGCAATTGGAACTGGACCAGGAGGATGGCCTGGACGGGCGTCTGTCAGGTGATCAGGCTGGCGACGGCGCGTCTGGAGGCAAAGTGCAGCAGACCCCAGGGGGCTGCAATGCCCTTGGTATTGGCGGTAAGCTCCTGTTGCAGCAGACGCAGGGGGGCCCTGCGGTCCTATTCGAACGCCCCCCCCCCCGGCGTCGGGTGGTGGGGCTTGGGGCACTGGGCGGTCCGTGTCTCCCGCTGAGCAGGAGAGTTCTGAGCTGCCTTGGGCTTGGGGCATGCAGGGTGTGCCCCGCCCCCCCATGGATCCGCTTTGGGTAATTTGGGCTTACTGGCTGTGGATTACAGGCTGCCCTGGTAGTGACACCTGCTGTTCCCATGGTGTCGTCTCTACCCTGGCTTTTGCTCTGGCGTGGAGCAGTGGTATGCATGTGGCGTGGAGCAGTGGCATGCACATGTGGGGGGGCGTGGCCTAAGCACGAGGGTCTGCTTTGCGGTGTGGCTCAAGCCTCCTCCGCATGTATTAGGTCAAAGCCGTGGCCTGGGGCCAGGCTCCCCGTCGGGGGAGGTTTCGGATCCCTTATCAGGGGCCTAGGGCCAATTTTCAGCTGTAATGGACGGGTCTTGAGCACGTAGTTAGGGTAAGAGCGCCAAAGAGCGCCAGGAAGGCAGGATCTTAGGACCCCCTTTTGGTACACAGCCTGTACCCACATTGTGCGTATTTACCCCAAGGGTGGTGCCTAATAAAGCGCCAGGGGAATATCGCCTTATTCTTCACCGGTCCTACCCAAGAGGGGTGTCGGTGACTTATGGAATTATGTTCGGTTGAAGTACACTTCCTTTAACCAGTCGGTTAAAGTACTGTGTGGTTTGTGGTGTTGGGGCAGCGTGGGCGATATGCCATTGGGGCGGCATTTCGCCTCTTGTCAGTTCATCCTTAGGATTATGAGTTCCTGGTTTTTGTTTTGTGAGTAAATCTATATGGATCGGGCCCTCCCGATGGGGTGCTCGGTCTCCAGTGCTGTATTCAAGCGCTTTGGCTCCTTGGTGGAGTGGGTGTTATAGGATAGGACCGGGTTTAATGACATGGCGCACTATTGGGGCGCCTACTTTTCGTCGGTCCAGCTGGTACAAGGTGATGCGCCTGGTTCTTACATGCTTTTCAGGAGTTGGACATCAAGCTGGGGGTACCTTTGGTGTATGAGAATACCGAGGGGCCCAGTACGGTGCTTACATTCCTTGGGCATTGAGCTCGATACCCACCAGTGGGCAGTTCGGCTGCTGGTGAAAGTGGTTGATGACTTTAGGGGCCGGTTTGCTGTGTTTAGTGGGCAACGCAGGGTGTCGCTGCTCTAATTACAGTAGGTGGTTGGTCACCTTAACTGTGCATGAAAGTGGGGCCACCTGGTGGGGCCTCTTTGAGGTGTATTTGGGACGCCAGGAGCTCCTGCTTTGGACAGCGGGTTCAGTGTGGTCCCGCCATTTTTGGAATTGTTTTTTTTTTTTTTTTTTTTTTTTTTCCCCAATTCTAGTGGCAGTTTGGCGTTGGGGTGAGCTACTCGCCGACCGGTTTGGACTTGTCTGGGGCTTTAACATGGCGGTAGTACATGCTATCAACCCCTTGACTTCTAAGTCGTGTGGGTGACATACCCGGTTAGGTTATTCATACTTCGTTACTTCCGGTGGAACATTTGATTCCTGGTAGGGCATGTGCCCGGAGGCTGCAATGGGGCGGTGAACGCTGTGGTGCTTTAGGCAGCTCGCCCCGGAAGTTGACTCGCGGCCGACGTCATTCCTCCCAGATCTTTGGCAATTTGGGAAGCTGAAGCTGGTAGGCACATCCAGCTGGCTTTGGCACCTAGTACCAGAGGGGATCATGGTAGAGCGACTTTCCTATTCAGGAGCCGCATGGGGCCGTGGTGTTGCAGGATTACTGGCCGATTTCGACGGCTCATATTATGTAATCCTGCGTGTTGAAGAGTGACAGGTTTGGAGGCAAGGACTATTGGGGGCCAACTGGTGGCGTTTGCCTTTATTGGTAGAGCCCATGGGTTGGCTGAGAAGACCTACTAGCAGAAGGGCATATGACAAAGGGGCTTCCCAATTCCGGGCATTTGGGAGCACCGTGGGACCGCATGTTAATTGACTGGTTCTGTGGCACGAGTTATGCTCTTCCCCTTTCGGGACTGCGCTGCTTCATGCGGCCTCGTTGAGGGCCTGTTTTGGGCACTATGTATTAGCTAGTTAGTTGTGCAGTCTAATTACTGACACTGCGGGACGGGCGCCCCGGGACGTGATGTCAACATTGGTTGGCCTGCAGAGGGCGGCAACCTTTTTGAACTAGGTGCGCCCATTGATTGCCTGGGGGGCATTTTTGGAGGGCGAAGGTTTTTATCGCCTCCTGGTCATGACTTGTTCTGACGAATTTTCTTTTTTTTTCAGGTGCTGTGGCTCGTAGTCAGAGGCAGCGTGTTCTCATCTGCGCGCACAGCGGGGAGTTCCAGGTGGCCCCTCAAGCCATGTGGTCTCCAACAGGCACCCAGCTGGGTTTCAGCGACGGGGCAGTTGGGGAAGGGCTGGGTCTCTGGGGGCCAGTGTTGGCCGTAGTGCGGAGAGAGGCGGGGCACCTTCTCCGCACATCTGGGTCTTTCGTTTGGGCGGTTTCAGGGGAACACCTATGGCCTAGCACCAAGTGTGCAGGTGGGCTGTATGAACCGCAGATGGGCTACACGGCTCGGTGCGGGGACTACAGATCACTGAACAGCCTCACCTGAGCGTATCTTTCCATGGGGGGATTGACGCTAGCACAGGTGGTGAATGGCTCGGGGCCTGGCCGCTCAGCAACAACCCGAACCTGGCGGGCTTGTGCTGGGGGCAGGGTGTTCGCCCTTTGGACAAGGCGGGGTCAGGGTGTGACCCCAGGGCTTGTCCTTCTTGGCTGGTCCTGATATGGTCAGCTAGATCACCATGAAAGACTTGGAGGTGTTCCCTTTCACCCGGGGAGATAGAGCGCCTAAGCGCATGGCCAATAGGGCCATGTAGGGGTGGAGTCAAACGTGCCAGGCGTAAGGCCAATAGGGCCATTCAGAAAGCCATGGAAGGGGGATTGGGAATTTTTCTCCCGCATCCGGCCATACGGGTCGAGCAGGCCAACCTGTATCGGCCGGATGGCGTTCATCTTTTGAGTTGGGCAACCGGGCCTTTTTAGATGAGATACGGCAGGGGGTGCGGTTGGCTCTGGGCCACCCGTTGGGGCGCTAATGCCTAAGCAGAGGCTTGGCATTGGCGGTGGCTGGAGGAGGTTTGGCCACAGGGTTTTCCAGGGGAGCACCTATGGCCTAGCACCGTTGGTGCGGTGGTCTGCAGGAACCGTAGATGGGCTAAACGGCTCAGTGCGGGGAATGCAGATCACAGGGAGCCTCACCTGGGTGGATCTTTCCATGGGGATTGATGCCAGCCCAGATGGTGATGGCTGAAGGCCTGGCCGCTCAGCTACAACCCGAATACGGCGGGCTTGTGCTGGGGGCAGGGTGGCTCGCCCTTTGGACAAGGCGGGGTCCAGGTGTTGACCCCAGGGCTTGTCTGGTTCAGGTTTTCACCCCCCTGCCAGTTACAGTTGCTAATAGTTTAATAAAGCGGCCCGGTTTAAAACCCAACACTTGTGTCTGCCTCTTCATTCCAACTAGGGGGGCAAGGTCCGGCCCCTCCCCAGCCAAGCCGGCTTGCCGGCGCTTAGGCTGGGGGCCGTCTTTGCCTCCTTGGAAGGAGGAAGGGGCGACATCACCCAACATACGGGTGCTTGTTTCGGCGCGGAGCCGGGGCTATATAAGCCCTGGCTCCCGCCCCTCTCCACGCAGTTTGTTTTGGCTCTCTGCCCGCCCACCCTCCCTTTTGGCAGTACAGGCATATGCCAGTCGCCTTATTAGGGGCCAGGTAGGAATTTTTTCACTTCCACACAATTGGCGCATGTGGGGGTGTTTTTCGCCTACCTTGTACTGCCTAGTAGGTTAGGTTTTGTTAGTGGTATTTGTTATGGTCGCAGGCTGGAGGAGGTTTGGCCACAGGGTTTTCCAGGGGAGCACCTATGGCCTAGCACCGTTGGTGCGGTGGTCTGCAGGAACCGTAGATGGGCTAAACGGCTCAGTGCGGGGAATGCAGATCACAGGGAGCCTCACCTGGGTGGATCTTTCCATGGGGATTGATGCCAGCCCAGATGGTGATGGCTGAAGGCCTGGCCGCTCAGCTACAACCCGAATACGGCGGGCTTGTGCTGGGGGCAGGGTGGCTCGCCCTTTGGACAAGGCGGGGTCCAGGTGTTGACCCCAGGGCTTGTCTGGTTCAGGTTTTCACCCCCCTGCCAGTTACAGTTGCTAATAGTTTAATAAAGCGGCCCGGTTTAAAACCCAACACTTGTGTCTGCCTCTTCATTCCAACTAGGGGGGCAATAACAGCTACCCACCTGAAACTGCCCTTATTTCAGAACAACATCAGGAAAATTTAACAATTAATGTTATAAAGACTTTTTAAAAACTTCACTTAGTACATTTATATGTCTGGGATAGATCCAGGTGCGCGGCCATGTTGGTCTGAAGCAACAGAACAAAGTTGGAGTCCAGTGGCACCATTAAGACCAACAAGCATGAGCACAAATGTTTATACTCACAATTAAACTTTAAGGTGCCGCTGGACTCAAATTTTGTTCTATCTCTAGAATAGTTCTCATCTCTCCCCACATGCTAGAGTGTACTGCTGTCACACATTTGGTTATAAGGTATCTCCTAGGATTTCTGCCCTGTCACTTGGTATTGCTCTAGCACTGTGCTGAAGGAATACCTTCTAAGCAGGTCAGTCTAGATGTTCTAAGGAGATCCTGAGTAGTGGTCACTGGTTACCAGGGTGCTTTCCAGGGAGTCCTTGGTCTAAGGGAGTTTCCAGGAAGGAGAGATACCATTTCCCCCTTCCTACTGTAATATTGGAGACTGAGCATGGGACCACATATATGCAAAGATAAGAGCCCCATGGCACAGAGTGGTAAAGCTGCAGTACTGCAGTCCTAAGCTCTGCTCACGACCTGAGTTCGATCCTGGCAGAAGCTGGGTTCAGGTAGCCAGCTTAAGGTTGATTCAGCCTTCCATCCTTCTGAGGTTGGTAAAATGAGTGCCCAGCTTGCTGGGGGGAAAGTAAGGCAATGGCAAACCACCTTGTAAAAAGTCTGCCGTGAAATTGTTGTGAAAGCAACACCACCCCAGAGTCGGAAATGACTTGTATTTGCACAGGGAACTACCTTTACCCTTATAGGGTGCGTTCACTCTACACTAAATAATGCATTTTGCAACTGGATTTTTGCTATTCTTACACAGTAAAAATCCAGTTGCAAAATGTATTATTTAGTGAAGTGTGAATGCACCCATAGTGTGGTGCCACTGAGCCAACACCCCTATCCTGGAGAGAATTTAGGATGACTAAAATGCAGGGAAATGTTTGTGTGAATCCTCCCACACTGATAATCACAAGAATAAATGAACCATAAAAATTAATGTTTGAATATTTGCTCAGTACGTATATACTATTTGGAGCCAATTAATTTCTTTAGAATCACTTTCTGAACTGGTAATTACTGAAGTCTGTACATTATGTTCTTTTTGTCTGAATGTTTTATTCCAGTTTATGGCCATTTGCAGTTCTCATACTTTTGTATTTGTCTTAGACCTGGTTTAAGGAGCCACAGCTAACAATAGCAACTGCCTACTAGAGTGTAAAATGAGAAGGTCAGGTTAAGGACAGGCAGCCAGCAAAATGTACCCTACGGAATCTGACAGGCTGTGATGTGATACTACTACTTGATTCTACCTCACATCTTCCTGTAGCAATAAGCAAACCAGTACAGAGCAACAGCAACATATAAACTCTTTTTTTTTACATTTTTCATGGGTGAGGGGTGATATCCAGCTTGAGGATGAACTCAAGAGAGCCAGTTTGGTGTAGTGGTTAAGTGCGTGGACTCTTATCTGGGAGAACCGGGTTTGATTCCCGACTCCTCCACATGCACCTGGTGGAATGGCCTTGGGTTAGCCATAGCTCTGGCAGAGGTTGTCCTTGAAAGGGCAGCTGCTGTGAGAGCCCTCTCAGCCCCACCCACCTCACAGGGTGTCTGTTGTGGGGGGAGAAGATATAGGAGATTGTAAGCCACTTTGAGTCTCTGATTCAGAGAGAAGGGCGAGGTATAAATCTGCAATTCTTCTTCTTCTTCAACTCAAACTGGTGATAGGGTTGCCAGCCCCCAGGTGGGGACAGGGAATCCCCTGATTTGGAGGCCCTCCCCCTTCTTCAGGGTCATCAGAAAGTGAGGGAGGGGGGGGAATGTGTGCTGGGCACTCCATTATTCCCTATGGAGACTGATTTCCATAATCTACAATGGAGAATTGATCTGTGGGTATCTGGGGTTCTGAGGGGGCTTTTTTTGAGGTAGATGCACCAAAATTAGCATACCATCCAGTGCCTCTCCTCAAAACACCCCCCAAGTTTCAAAAGGATTGGACTAGGGAGTCTAATTCTATGAGCACCAAAGAAGGTGCCCCTATCTTTCATTATTTTCAGTGGAGGGAAGGCATTTAAAAAGTATGCGGTCCCTTTAAATGTGATGACCAGAACACCTCCCGAGGAAGCCTGTTCCACTGAAGAATCGCTTTAACGGTCAGGAAGTTCTTCCTCATGTTGAGCCAGAAACTCTTTTGATCTAATTTCAACCCATTGGTTCTGGTCCTACCTTCTGGGGCCACAGAAAACAATGCCACACCATCCTCTATATGACAGTCCTTCAAGTACTTGAAGATGGTGATCATATCACCTCTCCGCCACCTCCTCTCCAGGCTAAACATCCCCAGCTCCTTCAACCTTTCCTCATAGGACTTGGTCTTAAGACCCCTCACCATCTTCGTCGCCCTCCTCTGGACCCATTCCAGCTTGTCTATATCTTTCTTAAAATGTGGTGCCACTCCTCCATGTGCAGCCAGCTGGGTGACCTTGGGTCAGTCACAAGTTCTCTCAGAGCTGTTCTCTCAAGATCAGTTCTCAAAAAAGGTCTCTCAGCCCCACCTATCTCATAGGGTATCTGTTGTGGGGAGAGGAAGGGAAAGGAGACTCCAAGCGAAAGTTGGGGTATCAATCCAATCTCTTCTTCTCTCCTGAGCAACTCCATTCCACATAGTTTGCAGCATGACTGGAGAGTAAGAGCCCTCCTGACCTCCTCAGGGAGGCTGTTCCAAATGGTAGGAGCCACAACAGAGAAAGAATGTGTACACAATGTTGTTGATCTTGCCCATTAGTAGTCATAAATTATTGTAAAATCTAGAAATATATGAATGTGTTAACCAGCTGTGCAGCAGTCAAATTTAAAAGGAATGAAATTGCATAGCCCTGCTATTTTCAGTTTATTGCTTTTTATTTATTTATTCAGAGGCCCTAGGGGACAGCATTAAAAGCCCAGTTGGGGTGTGCATGGGAAGAGGGAACCAATAGAAATGCCCCTCCCTTTTCTAAAGAATTAAATACCATTAAGTCTTTAGAACTGTGCAGCTAGATACATCCTGCTGTGTGGATTATATTTAAGCAAAAGTATAATTGCTATTTTAACCTGAGCTACAGGCACTCTCCTTGCATCTAGCGCAGGAGAGACAAGTTCCCACATCGCCTCTAAGAAACAAAAGGGAAATGATGGCCTAGATTCAACTCTTGCCTTTGTCTAGTGGGTAGGACTAGCCTTGGGAGGCAGTCTAGGGTCCTTCATTTCCTGGGAAACATTAGAAAGCCTCACTTGAGAAGCCTGTTCTTTAAATCCTAGTATGCAAACTGCAAGAGTGATAAATTTGCCAGGAGACTTGAAGTTGGAGATATTTCTCATTCTCAGTCTAGAAGCTACAGTGGCCTTATCTTCAACTGTGGAAAGAGCATTAAGTATCTGCGGAAATGCCCAGCCACTTTCAGGAATCCGCCATTAAAATTCCAGTCAAGGAATCTTACATGCACCTGTAGCTCACCTTACATGAGTGAATAATTACACAACATGATATTTATGAGCAGAAGAGCTTTTCCTTGAGGACTTCCATGTTCATGAACAGAAGGCCTTTTGCTTCTGCTTCACCTGCTTGTTGAGGGCTGATGTTTTATGCATTGCCTTCTCTTACCAGGTAATCTCTTGCCGATTATAGTCAGAGATATGGTCACACTGATTTTCTAGCCTAAATGAAGCCCGGTCTTTTATTTTTAAAAAGTCATGTCATACTTTTGTGTTAAAAACCAAGCACAAAGGAGAAAGAAGGTGATGAAAATCTCTCCTTTTCCCGCTATGCAGATTTGGATGTTAGAGATGGCAGGGTTTATTCACAATCGCCAATATCTTATCGACTATTAATCTTGAGATTACAGTTGGTAATGAACACCTCCGCAGGTAAATGGATTTCTATTTCAAAGTAATATTTTCATTACCTTTGAAACAGAGCATGAAAGATCACCCTTAATGCATTTATCTGTTCATCCAAACTGTAATTTAAATGGAAATATTTTTACAGGTCATATAGTCAGCTGTATGACTGTAAAGACACGATAAATCCACCAAGCTTTAAACATAGCTATCTTGAAAAGAACAAAGACTAAACCAAGCTAAAGTGTTACAGCTGGCAATATCTTAGCAACCCACAATTCCCTTACTTAGCTTGACCTCAGCTGGTACAAATGTAACAAGCATATACTTAAGGGTGCATCTTTCCTCCTCTCGATCCTAATTCTGGTCTCTACTAATGGTTTATAGGGTAGGGTTCTTTTGTTACTGTTGCTGTTCATTATAGCCCTTGAAGAGGGTCACATTGGGAGACCTCTTGCATTACTCATGCACTGCTTGTCAGCACACACACTGGAGCGAGATTACTAATACAGCTGTCTAATTTTGCTGAGCCAGTTGATGTAAGCAGTTGCACATTTGCTGCCTGCTCAACTAGAAGCCAACCTATTGGGAATTTTTTTTTTTTAAAAAAATAACAGGCTACAACTCTTTCTTCCACACCCAGTAAAGCTGTGGGGGAAAAACGCTGGAAGGGACACACTTTCCTTGCCCTATGTTAATGTACACGACAGATCTAGGACTTGTTTATTGCAATTTGTTGGATGGGAGTACTGTGTATGCACAGATCACAACTGCTGGAACTTCAGGTGGGCAAGCTCACTCATACCCACTTCCTGAAATTATAGCCAGGTTTGGAAAGAATCACAGAATCATAGAGTTGGAAGGGACCTCCAGGGTCATCTAGTCCAACCTGCCACACAATGCAGGAAACTCACAAATACTGTACCTCCCCCCAACACCGCCAGTGACACCTGCTCCATGCCCAGAAGATGGCAAAAAGGTGGAATATATTTTTTAAAAAATAAATAAGTCCTTCTTGAGTTCTACACTTCTTTTGAAATCTTGTTGCTGCTTCTTCTCTTGCCCTAATCTATTACATTTTATCCCATTGTTCCTCCAAGAAACTCAGCCTGCATGGTTTTCAGCTCCTCCATTTTATCTTTACAACAACCCAGTGAGTAGGGTTGCCAGAGTTACCTCCCACCAACTGCCACCTTTGCCCACTGCTGCTCAATGATGGAAGAAAAATTCAAACGCTGCTGGCCTTTATGTCAATACGTGACTTTCGTGTATGACCTGGATGTTACTACAGGTCGCTCTAGCAATCACACAGTTTCTGCTGATTCTTAGAGTTAGTTACCCATTGTCACTTCCAAATGGTACTGGGAGATTAAGTAGTGTCATCAGTGATATCACATGCCCCTATGTCCCCACCCTCAACTCTCCAGTGAGACAGGTGAAGCTGAGAAGTAGAGACCAGCTTTGTAACATTCTGAGGTTATGCAAGCAAACCAAGGCTGCAATGAAGTGAGCTGTTTGATCCAATGCTGTTGCTGCTGCCATCCAGATAAAAAAATTCTCATTCAGACAATAACATCTGTATCCTGTTCCCCAGACATCAATGCCCTGTTCTCACCCGTGAGTTTCCCAACACTGGAGAAAGTCTGGTCTTTTCAGATTGAACTAGTTTCACCACACATTTCCTGATGTCTAAACTCTCTCTTTCAAAACCAAGTCATTTGGGAAGTCAGGTTGCGACTTCCATTTGTGGGCGATTTTTAAAAAAAATCAATTAACAATGCGTGCATAAGTGGATCTTTATCCTAGGGTTTGAATCACCTCTTGTTCGTTTCTGCATCCAAACATTCTGTCAGGATTAGGAGCCCCAGGGAGAGTTCTTTTTGAGCAACAAATTCCCACCCCCTCTCCTGTTTTTTGGTGTTAGAAAGCCATGGAAATAGATCTTAGTTAGGCTCCCATACTGGCAGAAAGCCTGACATCCCTAATTCAGGGATAAAGCTGGAAGAATTTAAACATTCAGGCAGCCTTGCTTCTAAGTAAACTTGGGCTGAATATCTGCCCCAAAAGTGTAAGCAGGGCTTTCTGGGCATGTGCCTTAACTAAAGTGGGGGTTGGATGTTAACCAGACTACAGAGATCAGATCCCCTGGAAATAATGAATGCTTTAGAAGGTTATGGCAGTACCTCACTGAGGTCCCTGTCCTTGCCAGGCTCCATCCCCAAATCTCCAAGAGTTTCTCTGGCTGCCTGGAGCTGGCAAGCCCACTCCCCATCCCACTTTCCCCCATGCAAACTCTGTTAGCAGAAAAATCATTTTCTTCTTCAGAGTTGCTGTTTGAGACCACACCATGATTGACACAAGAATAAATGTACTGAAATCAATGGGGCTATTCTCTTGTAAATCAGCATGATACTTACATCCCCCCCCCATGTATTCCAAGGAAGAGAGGCAAAGCAAAGGGGGCTTAAAGGAGTCACAGTACTACTTGGTGGAGCTGCCAAAAAGGAGCGGTGGTGCTTTAGCTATACACTTATGTGCTTGTGTAAAAGACAAAAAAAAAAATGCCATCCACCCACTCCATGGTTACTACACAGCTATAACCTGAATGGTCAACCACAGAGTGAGCATGCATGGTGAGGTGGGTTAAGGGTGGCATGTTTGGATAAACCTCTCTGGGACAAATAACACGAGATAAAAGAGAGGCACAGGCAAACCACGCCAAGCCTGCCATCTGACCGCAGCCCAAGAGTACACCTCTGCTTCAGGGGAAATTTGTCACTGATATGGTTGTTCGAGTGGGAAGAGACATAATATTTTCTCATTCTTCCAACAGTTGGCAGTAAGGGAACAAAACATAGTGCTCCTCTACTGTCCCTTCTCCCCAATAGGAATATTATGGGGAAACGTATTTTTAAGATTGCCGAAGTCATTATCACATTTGGCAATGCCAGCTGCCCTCCAAAATTCCCAATACTAAGATTTGGATTTTTAAAGTAACATTTTCCTGAAAAAGCTATTATGAGGGTGAGTGGAATTGTGCAAAGCTTTTCCTCCCACAGCTTCACCTTTGGTGCCTTCTGCTATATGAAGATTTCTACAGAAAGAGCTTTTCTTATGATTTTATGAGGGTACTTTGCTAGTTTGTACTTGATCTATGAGGATATACTATTTGACTGAATTATATTTTAGCAATACAGCCATGTTCAGCAACGGCAGACCCTCGATGCTGGCCTCGAGAGGTGCCATCTGGCTTCCCAACTGCCAGTCTAGAGGTGGAAAAAAAACGATATGCAGAAAGATGCATCTGTAGCAATGAAACTTACTGACAGTGCATTTTAGAATGTTGGGTGCTGGCCCATCAAAATGGACCTTAAGGAAAGTTAGCTGCTGATCACAGTAATAAAGTACTGGTTGTCTCTAATAATGTGCAGAATGCATAATTGCACTACATCCTCCAACACAACTATTTTTGATTATGATGATTGATGATAATGATGATTGTCTGCCTTTCCCAAGGTGGATTACAAGTATGTAGTCTGTCACTGTGATACCAAAATGAAGGGGAGAAACCTGATAAACAATGAAGTACAGCAGTCATTTGTGACACTAGGATAGGAACATAAGAGAAGCCTTGTTGGATCAGGCAAATGGCCCATCCAGTCCAACACTCTGTGTCACACTGTGGCCAAAAACCAGGTGTCATCAGGAGGTCCACCAGTGAGTCAGAACTCCAGAAGCTCTCCAACTGTTGCCCCTCAGGCACCAAGAATACAGAACATCACTGCCCCAGATAGTGTTCCATCTACACCTTGTGGTTAATAGCAACTGATGGACCTCAGTCCAATATGTTTATCGAGTCCCCTCTTGAAGTTGTCTGTCCTTGTACTTGCCACCAAATCTGCAGCAGTGAATTTCATGTGTTAATATTACTCTTTGGTGAAGTATTTTCTTTTATTTGTTCTAAATCTTGTGCATATTAATTCCATTGTGTGCCTGGGAAATCTTGTATTGGGAGAAAGGGACAAAAAGTACTTCTTTCTCTACATTCTCTATCCCATGCATAAATTTGAAAAGTTCTGTCACCATTCCTTCAAGCTAAAGAGCTCTAACGTCTTTAACCTTTCTTCATAGGGAAAGCGTTCCATCTTCTTACATCATTTTAATTGCTCTTTTCTTCACCTTTTACAATGTTACAATATCATTTTTAGGTGTGATGACCAGAATTGTACACAGTATTCCAAATGCGGTGGCATCATTGATTTATGCAGGTGCGTTATAATATTGTCTGATTTGTTTTCAATTCCCTTCCCAATAATCCCCAACATAGCATTTGCCTTTTTGTTACGATCACACACTGTCAACATCTTCAGTGAGTTATCTACCACAACTTCAAGATCTCTCTCCTGATCAGTTACTGCCAGTTCAGACGCTATCAACACATATTTATAGTTAGGATTTTTTTTTTTTGCTCCAATGTGCATCATTTTGCACTTGACCACAATGATGCCCACTCACCCATTTTGCATTGATGATGCCCACTTGCCCAGCCTTGACACATCTCTGAAGCCCCTAACAATCCTCCGTGGTTCTCACTGCCCTGAACAATTAATGTTGTCTGCAAACTTAGACACCTCATTGCTTACTCCCAACTCCAAATAATTAATGAACAAGTTAAAAAGCACTGGATCTAGTACTGAGCCCTGAGCTACCCCACTGCTTACCACCTTCCATTGTGAAAACTACCCATTTATACTCATACTCTGTTTCCTGTTAATTAACCAGGGTTTTTTTTTTAAATTCACAAGAGGACTTGTGTCCTCTTATCCCATAACTGCTGAGTTTACTTAAAAGCCATTGGTGAGGAACTTTATCAAAAGGTTTCTGGAAGTCTAAGTAAACAACTTCTACTGGGTCACCCTTGTCCACATGTTTGTTCACCCCCTCAAAGAACTCTAAAAGGTTTGTGATTCTTCCTTAGTAGCTTTAGTTCAGCAATGTGCCTACTAATTCTATCTTTAATAACATATTCTACCAATTCACCTAGCGTTGACATTAGATCGGCCAGCTTGTAATTCCCTGGATCTCTTCTGGAACTTTAAAAAAAATGGGAGTTACATTAGCTACCTTCCAGTCCTTGGGAATGGAGGCAGATCTTAGTGGCAGATTGCGTCCCCCCCCCCCACCTAGGAAATCCACAAGCTCATATTTGAGTTCTTTCAGAACTCTTGGATGTATGACATCTGGACCTGGTGATTTGTCAAGTTTTTAACTTGTCCATTCATCATAGGAACCCCTCTCTCATCACCTCAATCTCACTCAGGTTTTTTTATACCCACCCCGTAAAAAGTCTGTCGTGAAAACATTGTGAAAGCAACGTCACCCCAGAGTTGGAAATGATTGGTGCTTGCAAAGATGACCTTTCCTTTTCCTGCCCCAAACTGACAGTTCTGGAGTGGGCAAGCCCTTCCCATCTTCTACTGTGAAGACAGAGGCAAAAAAAATCAGCTTCTATGCCATTTCTCTATCATACTTTAGTCATCCTTTAACCCCTTGGCCATCCAAGAGCCCCATGCCTCCCTGGGTTCAAATCCCAACAGCATTGTATTGCTGGACAAGTTACTCACTGACTTGCTAGGGCTGGTAACAGTCTGGAGGAAAATGTCTCCTCTTCAAGAGAAGCTTAATTTGTTTGTGAAAATGGTCAGCTAAAGCTTTACATGGCACAGAAGTAGGATTGCCAGCAGTACTCCCTCTAAGTTGTGGAGTCTTGTGAGCAAAAATTCTTATTCATGAGCTACTGGCATTAAAGTTGTGAGCTACTGCATAAATCAGTTTGCTCTGGGGCCATCCTTCCTGAGCTAAGACAAAAATGTGTGAGTCAGAGGTTAAAAAACTGTGAGCTAGCTCACACTAACTCAGCTTAGAAAGAACACTGGTTGCCAGGTCTATGTTAGAAAATACCTGGAGACTTTGGGGATGGATCTGGGAGAGAGCGGGATTTGGGGAGGAGAGGGGCCTCAGCATGGTACAGTGCCATAGAGTCCACCCTTCAAAGCAGCCATTTTCTGAAGGGGAGATGATCTCTGCCAGCTGGAGATCAGTTGTAAAAGCAGGAGATCTCCAGGTCCCACCCGGAGGCTGGCAACCCTATGGGAAGTGAATTACGCCACCTGATAAATAACATCCCATTACTCCTCTCTTAAAGGGGTCTAGACTACCTAACAGGGTTGTTGTGAAGATAAAAAGAGAAACAACCAAAGATCCCCAAGGAAGAGATGTACTAGATTATACATAATTTTTCTTTTCATTGACTAGAATATGACATGCTAAAACACATTATGCTGTTTTATTTATCTTACAACTGTAACATTTTAAAAGATGGATCTAATTAACTATCAAAATATACCACTCTTTCTGTGACATATGAGTACAGACATACACAAAAATCAAATCTTTTATAAATCTTAAGAGTGTCCCAGATTTTGTTTTTCTTTTCAACGTATTTTAATCATATTGTATTAAAGATCAACAACAGTGGACGTTGTGCATTTTGATTTTTCAACTAAAGGAAAGAATCAGATGATCCTCAAATTACAAACAGATGATTTAACACTGTAGTTTCATAAGTACTACAATTTTCTGCCAAGGAAAACTGGAGTATTCATGTGCATAAGACTTCTCAGTTACACTTCTACAACTACCTGTCTTATAATTCTTCTTGGATGTCCAACCAGGATCCCAAATTCAGTATGAATTTCCTGATTATTAAAAAAATCTCTCCTATCCTCAATGATTTTTCTTTTATTTTACAAAATTTAAACCCTGCCTCTCTGCACTCATAAAGGCCATCAAGGCATCTAACAAATTAAGAACATGCATAATAAAATCATATCTTAAAAACCATTAAAACCAACAAAACACATCACTAAAACAACTGAAACCAGAGCTAAAATACATACAAAAAGCATAAAAATAACAACACATGGGCAGAAAGAATGAATCACAGAGCAAATGCTAAACAAAACATCAAAGGCTTCACCCACGGTTGGAAGGGGACAGAATATTCCCTGGGAGACACTTCCAGAGTTTTGGTGCCATGACTGAGAAGTCCTCTCCCAGTCCCAGGTTGCCATCTGCCTAATATGAGAAGGTGGAGTCACTCTAGGGTTGCCAAGTCCAACCCTAGAAATATCTGGGGGCTTTGGGGGTGGAGCCAGGAGACTTTGGGGGTGGAGCCAGGAGACATTGGGGGCGGAGCCAGGAGCAAGAGTGTGATAAGCAGAATTGAACTCCAAGGGAGTTCTGGCCATCACATTTAAAGGGACACTCCCCCCCACCACCACCACGAGAAAGGGGGCTCCCCTCACCCTCGCCGCTCCTGCCGGCCGTCCAGCTTCGTTGCCGCGGGGAGACGGAGGCGAAAGAACTTTGCGCGCCCCTTTAGCGGCTTCCCACCGGCCGCAAAAGTTCGCAGGGAGAAGTGCCTCACGGCGGCGGCAGGGAGAGTAAACAATCTGCGTCTCCTTGGCAAAGGAACGCTCTCCTCTCTACCCCCCCTTTCCTTCCTCACGCTCCAGTCGCTGAGAGGAAGCGGCGCCGGCGGAGGGAGGCAAAAAAGAGAGCGGCGATTTAGTAGGTGGGGCCAGGGAGCGCCTCGCGCCGCAGAGGCGAGGCTTGGTGAGGCGAGTGCCTTTTCCGGCGCGGTTTCTCCCCGCCCCCCTTTTGCCATTCCCCCTTCCAAACAGGGACAGGCTGCCGCTGTCTTCGCCTTCCCCTGTCCTTGTGAAGTCTTAGGAGAGGGGAAAGGGGGGCACCCTGGCGCCGTTTCCCCCCTCCCCCCGCTTCCGTTTTTTGGGGGAGCGGGGGAAGAGGGTGGAAATCCTGGGGTCCCCCACCAGGGCGGGAGGGTTGGGAAGCCTAAGTCACTCAAAGCAGGTCCTTTGGTTGGGTATAATCATGACCTCAATGGTTGGGTATAATCATAAGGGAGTAGGCAATCCTTTAGGTATGTTGGTTTTGAACCACATACAAATTTAAAGATCAACACCAACACCCCAAATTGTGCCAGGAAGCAAATTTGGGAGCCAGTACAGATGGCCCAAGACTGGAGTGATATGGTCTGTATTACCCACACTACTGTCAGAATCTTGGTCCCTATCACCCATTCTGCAATTGAAGTTTCTGGACGCATGGCAGAAATCTAATCTAGATGAAACCAGGCCATGCACCACCATGGCCATATCTTTTCTGCACAGGAAAGGTCACAGGCGGCTAAGCACTTGAAATTGGAAAACGACACCAGCAGTAGGTCTGGGGCAAAGAGCACCCCAAGATTAGAGACCTATTCCTTCAAGGGGAGTGCAACCTCATCCAGAACAGGTGACACCTTAAAACATTCCATTCACCAATAGCACTCCTGTCTTTTCAAGACTAAGCTTCAGTTTATGAGCCTGCATCCATTCCAAAACTGCCTCCATGCACCAGTTCGGGGTTTCTACAGCCTCCCTGGGATTAAGATATTTGTAACATATTGGTGACAAACCAGCTCAAATCTCTGGATGACCTCAACCACCAGTTTCATGTAGACACTGAAAAACATACAGGACAAAATGGGCCACACAGGCCAAGGGGCTAAACAGAAGTCCTCCAGCACCACCCTCTGCAAACTACCTTCCAGTTAGGACCAGAACCACCACAAAATGATACATCCCAAATCCAGACAAGATAGGTGGTCCAGAGGGATACCATGATTGATGGTATTGAAAACTGTTTAGAAGACCAGAAGAATCAACAGAATCACACTCCTCTCTCCATCTGTCACAAGTCATCCACTTGGCCTACCAAGGCTGTTTCAGTCCCTCAACCAGGCCTTAAACAACACCAGAAGGGACCTAAACATTCTGCCTCATTCAGGAAAGCTTGAAGCTACCACCCATTTGATCTAGGGATGCCAACCCTCCCCCCATGTGGACAGGGGTCCCCTGGTTTCTAGCACTCCTCTCTATCCCAAATTACCCTCAAAAACAGACAAGAAACTGGAAATAAATATAATGTGCCTACATAACCCATAGGCAAGTCGATGATGTTGGGGGGTAACACTCTGGTTTGGGAACAAAACTCAATAGTAGAAGTTAATTCTACCATAGAGTTTTGCACAAAAAACAGAGAATAACCTCCCCCCCCCCCATGTCCCCAACATGCCTACATCACTTCTGAGTCAAGCAGGCATGTCTCATTTATCTTCAGCCTTCCTCCCTGCTTCTACTAAGTTCACCCCCATCCCCTGCCAGCAGGTCAAGGAACCCGACAAACCTAGCTTGATCAATTTACTTAAGAATGGAACATTTGAGACTGGTTGATAATCATTTAGCTCTCTGGGGTCCATAACCTGTTTCAAGTTTGGGAAGACCACAACCTCTCTCAAGGAGGCATTAAACTATCTCAGGCACCCCCTCCACACTTAAGTAGTCAGGAAGGGCAAAGGTCATCAAAGCAGGTGGTAGGCCTCAAACTTCCAAGGATCCTGTCACATCCTTGACTGAATAAACTAAAAATATCACAAACAACTGGGCAAATCAACACCCTGGCATCATATGATCTTGTCACTGTTAAGGTTTAAAATCTAAGGGTGTTTTTACGCTGACAGTTTGTGACTGTGACCAGTGCTGCTGCTGCAACATTTTTCTCGAAACTAGTTTTGATCCAGTCATTTCTCTACAGGCGTTTCAAACTTGTATTGTTGAAGTTTTCATGCGTTTTAAAGAAAAGGAAAGGAAAGGTCCCTTGTGCAAGCACCAGTTGTTTCCAACTCTGAGGTGACATTGCTTTCACGATGTTTTCATGGCAGACTTTTTACGGGGTGGTTTGCCATTGCCTTCCCCAGTCATTAACACTTTCCCCCCAGCAAGCTGGGTACTCATTTTACTTACCTTGGAAGGCTGGAAGACTGAGTCAACCTCGAGCCGGCTACCTGAAACCCAGCTTCCGCTGGGGATCGAACTCAGGCCGTGAGCAGAGCTTAGGACTGCAGTACTGCAGCTTTAACACTCTGCACCACGGGGCTCTTTTGTTGCGTTTTAAAAGACACCTCCAAAAGCCACAAGGTGCAGTAATTTGCATGAGAACTGACAGCACTCGAAATTTTTACATATCATTGCTTCCCTCATCTTGTAATTTAAATTTGTATTGTTTTTGCAGTGTTGACATGATTTCCAAGCAATCGTATACATTTAACTAAGCACTGGTATTCCATCTGCCCTCTGATCAGAGACACCCCTCCCCCAAATTGAAACTCTTTCAGCAAGAAATATAGAAGTTTGGCTACACAAAATGAGCAGAGCAAATCCACAAATGTAAAAGGAAAATAATTAAAGCAGAATGGTGGCAGGCGATTTGAAGACTCTAAAACTCTGGATCAAACTGAATGTAAAAACACCCTAAATTGGAATGGATATGAGGGATTTTATCTCCAAAGTGCTAACCAAAATGGTCATAGTAGTCCTTTCATGCAGAAGGCCAGATCCCATCATGTTTCTGACCACCTGGAATAGCTCCACTGGCCTAAACTGTTAGCTCCACTGGCGTAAACTGTTGTTTCTTTGCTGCCACCACCATGGAAAAATCTTTAAAATGAGCTTTTAGCATGTATATTATTGGATTCATCCCAAGGCTTCTTCCACTGTTGTTCTAGACATCTCCCTTGTCTTTTCATCACTCAAGTCCCTCAGTAAAGCAAGGGGCTACCCGGATTCTTAACACTTGAGATAGGGTGCCTGGGAGTGAACATCTTATGAACTTTAACATAACTATGTTCATTGTCACCAAACAGCCTGTAGAATAGGGTTCCCAACCCCTGCCCTTCCGGGGGACCCCTGGATTAGGAGCCTTTCCCCCCGATCTCCAAGAACGTGGAAGCAGGAGGGGTGGGGAGGGAAACGGCGCGGCCTCCTTTCGCGAGGGGGGGAGCTCCGCCCCCAGAGGACCATGTGCGTTTCTACCTCCGGAGACTTCAGTTGCTGATTGAAAGGCTTCCTCTTGGGATGGAGTGTCTGTGTTACTTTGAAAAAGTTGGCAGCAACTCGTGAGTAGAGAGGCCAATCCCCCTTCAGTGTTGCCAGAAATGGGGGTGGGGGGGGGGAGTCTGCTGAGTACTTTATTATTCTCTATGTGGAGATCAATTCTCATAGGGTATAATGGGGAATTGATCTGGAGGTTTTGAGGGCTCTGGGGGTGCTGTTTTTTGAGGTAGAGGCACCAAATTTTCAGTATAGTATCTAGTGACTCTCTCCAAAGTATCCGCCAAGTTTCAAAATGATTGGACCATGGGGTCCAATTCTATGAGCCCCAAAAGAAGGTGCCCCTATCCTTCATTATTTCCTATGGAAGGAAGACATTTAAAAAGGTGTGCAGTCCCTTTAAATGTGATGGCCAGAACTCCCTTGGAGTTCAATTATGCTTGTCACACCCTTGTTCCTGGCTCCGCCCCGATGTCTCCTGGCTCCACCCCCAAAGTCTCCAGATATTTCTTGAATTGGACTTGGCAACCCTACTGTAGAACAAGCATGAAGCCCCAACTCTGTCTTTGAATTTTCGCTCAGACTGTCACCATTTCATGTTGCTTTTTCCTTTACAGAGAAACAAAAGTGATTATAAAGTCAGAGCTGAAACCCTAATCACACACATCTCTTATAAAAATAGCAAATCATTAATGCATCATCCTAGACATCCTATTAAGTATATTAACAACATACAATTACACATTCAAAAATTATATGTTGTTAATAGGATGACTATGATGAAGCATTAAACACTGGCTATTTTTAAACACTGTGCATTATTTCCCCCCCTCCTAGCTTACGTCTCTTCTTTTGCATTTTCACTTTTCCTTTTATAGTATACACAAAACAAAGCCACTTCTCTTGGTTCCCTTGGTAAAAACGCTGATTCATTTTCTGATTATCTGTCCCCTAAATTGCTGCAACATTCCGCTTTGTGGGGTTCCACTGGCACTATTCAATTCCCTCATCTAGGGTTGCCAGCTCTGGGTTGGAAAATACCTGAAGATTTTGGGAGTTGAACCTGGGAAGGGTAGAGTTTGGGGAGGGGGAGGACCTCAGTGGGCTATAATGCCATACAGTCCTTCCTCCAAAGCAACCATTTTCTCCAAGGGAACTAATATTGGTCATCTAGAGATCATTTGTGACAGCAGGAGATCTCCAGGTGCCACCTGGAGGCTGGTAACTCTATTCTATCTAGAACTAAGTATCCAAAACAATTTAACTCGTGTTCTGTCAATAGTAGCTTCCACACAACCTCCAGTATTGCACCATTGGTACCGTTCACAACCAGATTGCTGTGTCCACACGGGATAGTCCACTTTCAATTACTGTCATAGTGTACCAGTAGTGGAGTATCCAACTCTTAGATTCAGCACAAACTCATTATTACCTTCAAATAGAGATGCAATTTTTTTGCAGATTTTGAAGCCATCATTAAAACATGGAAATCTGGGACAACACTGAAATTAATTGCAGTACTTATTTTCCTGTCAAGTCTAAACTCATTTTGCCCACATGCCATAAAATGTGTCATTTATAATTCAGTTAGCCTATACATTTGTATTACTGGTACATTTATGGAATTTAAAAGTATAAATGCCTTAGTTTTCTTCAACAAAATGGCAAAAATACTGAAGTGAAATTGAGTTTCAGACCACTGTACTTTTTGCTACCTTAGGACATATCACTCACTCCAAAAGAAGTGTGTGTGCATGTGCGTGGATGTGTGCTTGCGTGCAATATATGAGATCTTTTCAGTGTTCTACCAAATTCCATTTTTTTCTGGAAGCAGAAAACTCTTGTCTTTAAAATGTTCATTAATTTCAAAACAAACTAATCATTTATTTTGTTTCCAATAGTCCCCAAAAATCTGAATGCCATATATATTTGAGTGAATAAAACCTTGTTTTAAAAAGCATGCTGTTAATTCCAAAAATAAATAAAATATTATAGGGTTTTGCTTCAGTGCTCTTCAGAATTTCCGCTGGGGAAAAATGTGGGTGGGAGTTAGTATTTCTCAATACATTTTGATTGAAGAAACCATTGCCTTAAAAATGATTTCACTAATTTCAAAAGAAAGGAAAAATATTTTCTTTCAATGCGCTCAATTTAACCAGAAAAATATCCTGACCTAGGGATGTTTTTTACTACATTTTCTGCTGTTTTTTTTCTTTCTCCAAGCCTTCACATACATTCGTTACCCTCCCAGCTTTCATATCTTGACACAGTAGCCCTCAAATTTCATTCCTTCAGCTCTACCACCCAATCATCTGAAAGTTTTCAGATGATTAAACAATTCCACCTTTTTCTTACTGTCTCCTTTCATGCCTAGTAATTCCTTTCCTCGTTACCATTTCTCTCACCTGAACCCTTTCTGAAACATCACCTTTACCATAAAGCCTCTGGCACAATTCCTTAGTTCACTTAACCTGCAGAACTAAACCTTACCAAAGTGTACACAAATGATGGCTTAACTAGATGTGACACTGGAGAAAAGATCTCATGCTGGGTGGTAGTGGTTGTTTGTGTTTATTATTTACATTGCAAATAGAAAGCTACAGGGAGCCTGATTTGTTGCCTCCCTTGAACTGAACTCATTTGTAAACTTCTTGGATCTTCTCATACTCTATAAACCAGGAACTGCATTGATGGTGCTATATAAATATATAAATGAATGCAAGCACTTTAAAGCCATTAAATTATCCCTTTACAACCAAATATTTACAGTGGACTCTGGAATCCTTACATTATAATAACTGATGGACTCAGTACTGAACTTTATTCATAGGGGTTTTTTTTTTTTTAAAAAGGAACATAACAAATTATAAGTGTAGTGATAGAATTTAAAATTTATTTACTTGATTTACGTATACCCCACTTTTCTCCCTAATGAGGATCTAAGGTGGCTTACAACATTCTTCCATCCTTCATTATACCCTCGCAACAACCCTGAGATGAAGGTTAGGCTGAGAGTACGTGAAAGGATTCACACTCTTCCATTGGAGGAAGGGGAACCCCTGCCTTCGCAGGGTCTTGCCTGCCACCAACCAGCTGGCCAGCAAAGAAAAATCCCATCCCAAGCCAACATTTTCAGGTGATTACAGGTAAAACCAGATGTGCAGTTCCAGACATGATGACATCACCCACAAGTGACATCATCATGTTGGGGGCAATGTTCTGATTTTTAGGCAAAAACTCTATGGTTTGAGGAAAATTTACCATAGAGTTTTGTTCAAGAACCAGAACATCTACCTCCAATGTTATGACATCACTTCTGGAGGAGTGGGGAATCAAACCCAGTTCTCTCAGATTAGAGATAGGCAATACATCAGAACCAGAGCCACAACTATGAATGCATTGCTCCTTCCCTGCCCTAATAAGCAAATTATGAAGAAATTAGTTTAAACAAAATGTGAACTTCACAAGCAAGAATGAATATAAATATCCAAGGTTAAAGTTTAAATTCTGTTCCTTCAATCACAGCTCCCTCAAATGCTTTTCCATGTGCCCCTGACTATTTGGAGATGCTTGTCCATCTGCCTCTTTTCACACTTTATGGTTTTTAGTGTTTCAAGCTCTAGCAGCATATTTGCAGCAAGTGCATTTGCTACGTAAATCTGAATCAGCATTGAGCCTTTTATCTTGTGACTTGCACGAGTCACCTTGACAGAGCCAGAACAGCTTAAATTTGTTTTTTTGTTTATTTTGTTGGATGGGGTGTAATTTCAAACTTTCCCCCCTTAGTGTAAGTCACTTTGGGTCCTTCTGGGGAGAAAAGCAGCTAAAGAGCAGCTTTCCTAGTTATTTTTTTAAAAAGGAAACAGAAACTCTCCTTGGATTTTTCATCTAGTAAGGAGAAATGAAATTCTTTCAGATCTTGAGGGCTCAGTGAGCAAATGATAGTACCCCTGAGGTTGTGCTCATAAACTTCCATGTAAACAGGCTTCCCATTCACTGTATTTTTAAGGTGGCCATTGCCAGCACTAGCATGGGAAATTCTGAGAGGTTTGGGGGCACACCTTGGGAGGGCAGAGTTTGAGGATGGGAGGAAGCTCAGCAGGAATGAGATCTGACACAGTCTGCCTCCGAAGCTGGCATTTCCTCCAGGGGAAATGACCTCTGTATTCCTGAGCAGACATTGGGGCAGAGCCAGGAACAAGGGTGTGACAAGCATAATTGAACTCCAAGGGAGTTCTGGCCATCACATTTAAAGGGACAGCACACCTTTTAAAATGCCTTCCTTCCATAGAAAATAGTAAATGATAGGGGCACCTTCTTTTGAGGCTCATAGAATTGGACCCCCTGGTCCAATCCTTTTGAAACTTGGGAGGTATTTTGGGGAGAGGCACTAGATGCTATATGGAAAATTTGGTGCCTGTACCTCAAAATACAGCCCCCCCCCAGAGCCCCCGATACCCATGGATCAATTCCCCATCATTCCCTATGGGAATTGTTCATGGAGGTGCAGAATGGCTGTGGGGGCAGGGCTTCCCCCCCCCCCCGCCGGCCAGCTGGCTGGGGGAGGGGGGAAGCCTGTAAAACTGGGGGATCCCCCACTGGGACCTGGGGATTGGGAAGCCTAGAGGTGTGTGGCCTAATATGCAAAGGAGTTCCTGCTACAGAAAAAAGCCCTGGCGTAATATTATACAATACAATACAAAGATTCATTAGCAAAATTCTAAAATAAAACAAGTTGCTAAACTCTCATAATCAGGAACATTTAATCTTATATGTTTTCTGTCAAATAACATTTAAAAGGATTCTTATAACACTGAAATTCAGCAATCTGCTAATGCTCTTGGTAATGGTAATTTTCTAATCAAACCACTGAGAGCTGATTCTAGTCTGTCTCATATGGATGAGACAGGGGAGGGATGGTGGCTCAGTGGCAGAGCATCTGCTTGGTAAGCAGAAGATCCCAGGTTCAATCCCCGGCATCTCCAAAAAAGAGCCCAGGTGAATAGGTGTGAAAAACCTCAGCTTGAGACCCTGGAGAGCCGCTGCCAGTCTGAGTAGACAATACTGACTTTGATGGACCAAGAGTCTGATTCGGTATAAGGCAGCTTCATATGTCCATATGTTTATATCAGCATCTACCAAACTGTTTTACTTTTGAAATATTTTGCTTACTTTTTCCCCTCTTATTTTAGGTGTTATACCATGACAAGTCAAGTCAGATGAAATCAGCCTGACTAGAATAGTAAGGCAAGTACTAACATGGGTGGTTCAAAGAACTCATGATAGATCAAGATAGGTAGACGTGAGAAGTGAGCAGTGACCCATGAAAGCTCATACCTTGCCACAAATTTTGTTAGTCTTTAAGGTGCTCAAAGAACCGGTATATATTAATTATAGTCACTATTGTATTGCGAGAACAGCAGCATGGCAGAAAACACTTCTGTGCTTAACTATATAAAAAAAATTATTTTGCTAATAAATAATCTACTGAATCCAGGCCTTTCACAGCTGGCCCCAGGGCTCGGTTCTTGAGAGGTCTGGAGCAAATTGGCTGAAACTGAAAGCAGCATGGCCCTGTTGACGTCAGTGTTTCAAACTGCAGTAAGTATAAGGTTGCCAATCCCCAGGTGGGGGCAGGTGATCCCCCGGTTTGGAGGCCCTCCCCCAGCTTCAGGGTAATCAGAAAGCGGGGAGATGGGAGGGAAATATCTGCTGGGTACTCATGATTCCCTATGGAGACTTATTCCCATAGGAAATAATGGAGAATTGATCCGCGGGCTCTGCAGGCCCTGTTTTTTTAGGTAGAGGCACCAAATTTTCAGCATAGCATCCAGTGGCTCTCCCCAAAACACTCCCTAATTTTCAAAAAGTTTAGACCAGGAGGTCTAATTCTATGAGCCCCCAAAGAAGGTGACCCTATCCATTATTTCCTAAGGAAGGAAGGCACTGAAAAGTGTGTGGTCCCTTGAAATGTGTTGGCCAGAGCCCCCTTTGGAGTTCAATGATGCTTGTCATACCCTTGATCCTGGCTCCATCCCAATGTCTCCTGGCTCCACCCCAAAGTCCCCAGATATTTCTTGAATTGGACTTGGCAACCCTAAGTAAGCACTATGAAAATTTGGTACTAGAGTCACCATTATTTGCACATGGCAAAATAAGCCATCTACTTGCAGCAGTTTTTCTTCCACTGTGGTCTTTGAAAGGACCAGTTTGGTGTAATGGTTAAGTGTGCAAACTCTTATCTGGGAGAACCGGGTTTGATTCCTAACTCCTCCACTTGAACCTGCTGGAATTGCCTTGAGTTAGCCATAGCTATCACAGGAGTTGTCCTTGAAAGGGCAGCTGCTGTGAGAGCCCTTTCAGCTTCACCCACCTTACAGGGTGCCTGTTGTGTGGGGAGAAGATATAGGAGATTGTAAGCCGCTCTGAGACTCTGACTCAGAGAGAAGGGCGGGGTAGAAATCTGCAGTCTTCTTCTTCATATTCAAAAGGGCCAATGGCTACTAAAACCATAGAGGGAATCCATGATGGTTTGCCCCATGATTGTTGTAGAGTGAATGACAAAGTCAACAACATGAATCCCAACATGAACATGGATCCCAACACAAATATGAATCCCAACATGAGGACTTTTGTCGGAGAAATAGCATGGGCAGATTTTTAACGACAGATTGATTGTTGCATTAATACAAGCAATCATTTCCCCTGATTTATAGATGACCTGCCCTAAGTACTAAGCATTATGCTCCAGTATTGTGTATGTATGGGTGTGTGCCATCAAGTCACTTCCAATCATATGGCAACCCTATGAAAGAATGATCTCCGGAATGTCCTATCATGAACAGCCTTGCTCAGATCTTGCAAAATGAGGGCTTTGGCTTCTTTGACAGAGTCCATCCATCTCATATTGGATCTTCCTTGTTTCCTACTGCTTTCAACTTCCTAACATTATTGCCTTTTACAGTGAGTCTTGCCCTCTCATAACGTGATCAAAGTACAATAGCCTCACTTTAATCATTTTAGCTTCTAGTGAAAGCTCAGGCTTGATTTGCTCTAGAACCTACTTTTTTGTCTTTTTTGGTAGTCTATGGTGGCATTATATGTGGGAAGATGAAATTAAGGTTTCTGGTTGGTCTGGTAAAGAAACAAACAAACAAGGAGTGGCTTTGATTTCCAAAGTGTAACCATTAACAGAATGAAACATTTCTTCATTCGCAAGGCTTATTTTTCAATCTGGGCGTAGCTTCTTTCAGATTACTGTGATTCAGTAAAATAGAAAGGAACAGCAGTACTATCAGGAAGTCTACTACTAGGACAACTCATCCAAATATCAAAAGAATGGACAAAAAGCATAATGGGACTATGAAGACAGGAGTTTTTTAAATGTTTCCTAAAGGTTCATCCACTTCTACTGAATACACATGAAAGTCTACTTCCACTGAATTCATATAAAAGGGTTTTGCTATTGTGTTTTTATTTTACAAGAAAATGCAACAAAAGTAATTTTAAGAAGGTCTGAAGATTTTGACTGTATTTTGTATATTGACTTTATCCTGTACTTTGCCGGACTGATGATGGATGTGTCAATTTGGTATCCCACAATAGCACCAGTCTGACATTTTGTTTTCTTCTCTAGTATCTAATGGATAAAATCTCCATGACTCGCTTTCTTTACTCTGCTATCTAATCAATCAAATCTCTATGCTATGAGTTATAGCTTTGCTCCAGAGCTGCATTGGACATTTATATGGAAAGTCCCAGTAGTTTCAAAAACTTATTAATTTTCTTTGTGAAGGTGATACTCTAAATTCAGTCCTATAACTTGGAAGAATGATTCTAGATCAGTTGGGGGAAATGTATTTTCAACTATGGCAGATACTCCAGAACATGAGTTCCATATTGTAACTATAATAATTGATTTCCACAGTAGCAATAACCAGATGGGCATTTTGAACAAATTTAACTCTTTTTTTTTTTTACAGCAGAGGTAAATCTTTAATTTTTAAGTGGGCTGGGAAACCAAATTTAACACAATCTTGGTTTCTCAGAATGAACTTTATATGGCCCTTCTCAGAGGCACATTTAACATGCATAATTTTAAAACATTCTGTTTATATATATTGTTATATATTGTTTGGAATTGCTGAATTTGTGGATGATCTAATCTATAATTGGTTTGGAAGGTGTGGATGGTATCTTGAATGTGAGGAATTTATCTAATATTATGCAATGCAGTTTCAGTGACCAGGGATTTTTATTGTATAGTAACAAAAGTTCAGAAACTTGATGGGATGAGGAAAATCTGTGGGATACAGTGATTCCTGGATATAAATTATATCAGAAGAATAAGGAGGAAATGGTCAGAGATGGAGTGGCTCTGAGAGTCCAGTAAGATTGAGAATGTAAGAGAAACAGATTCACATAGAGAAATGATATAGGTGGAAACAGTGTGTCAAAAGGAAGTTTAACTCCTGAAGTTTGTTATCGCCCACCAGATCAAAGATTAGAGGATGATTTTAAAACATTTGGACCTACGGGAAGGAAGTCCTTGAGTGATTTCACCAGGATTTCACAACTTCTACCCCACCATCAACCTGAGCCCCTGACCACTCTATACAACTTTCTGGACACTGCTGTACAACTACATGATGGACTGATAAACACCACCTTATATTGGAAACCACCTACCGATACTCTTATCTACATGCCTCCAGCTACCACCCAAAACATACCACTCCGTCCACTGTCTACAGCCAAGCTTTATGTTACAATCATAACTGCTCCAGTGCTCTTGATCAGGAATCTCACTTGAGGGACTTCCAACAAGTGTTTTTGGGACTACAATTGAGGTGAAAAAACAAACTGACAGGGCTAGACTAGTACCCAGAAACAGCCTACTCCAGGACAAACCAAAAAGAACCAACAACAAAATACCACTGGTCATCACCTATAGTCCCCAGCTCAAACCAGTCCAGCATATCATCGGTGTTCTACAGCCCATCCTAGAAAATGATGCCTCTCTCACACAAGGTGGAAACCTCTCCTTGCCTACAGACAGCCTCCCCAACCTTAAACGACTTCTCACTAACAACCATGGCCCATCTAACAGAGTCACTAACTCAAGAACCAGACCCTGCAACAGACCCAGATGCCAACTCTGCCCATGAATCTACCCAAAAAATATTATTACAGGACCCAATGGCATCAACTACACAATTTCTGGCTCTTACAGCTGCTCATCTTCCACTGAAATATATGTACCAACAATGCCCCTCTATTCTGTACATAAGACAAACCAGCCAACATCTACACAAAGAATAAACGGACACAAATCTGACATCAAAAATCACAACATCCAGAAACCAGTAGGAGAACATGTCAAACTACCAGGACTTAAAGGCCACCATAGTTCAAAAGAATCATTTCAAAAACAAAATCTAATGGGAAGCTGCTGAACTGGAATTCATATGTAAATTTTACTCAGTCAGACTTGGAATGAATGCGAATTTTGGATGATTATCTCATTACCAGAAGTAACTGCCTTTCCCTTTCAGGTATTCCATTCAGATTTATCAATACAAGGAAGTGGCCACAACCAGCCTGTTTTCATACCAAACCCAGACCTGAACTCTTATTGAAATGAATCCAGATAATCAGTTTCATCCAAGAGTTTGGTGTTTTATACGCCAAATAATGCTTATAAATTAAGGGAATATGCCACTATATATACACCTTTATAAAGAACTCAGAGCAGTTAGTATTTCTAAGTAGCTGCTTGTCATTTTCTTACAAGTTGGCCTCTGCCCCAAAGCCTGCCTGATGGCTAGGTAACAGAACATTTCCCTACTTAGCTCCTACTGAAAATGGAAGTATGATTTACTGTATGTATTGCTTCCAGCATATGCTGATTACACAGCTTTGAATTTTCACTACAGATGAAATTTGTAGAGAAACTGCACCAAACCAATACATATTCTATCTTGAATGGGTGTGTGCATGCACACACACATCATGATCACAGAATGTGACTTTCATGATTTTTATAAGACTCCTCTCTAGACATTTGGGAGCAAACAAGCGCTTATAAAACTGTGCGAAATAGAAGAGAGCCACAATGTCTACCTTAGTCTTGAAACTTGAAACTCACCCATTTTAGCTGAAGGCACTATGAAATCAATGCAGCTGCTTGAGAGTTCTCTGATTAAACCGTGAAAACATTAAGCTTTGTTCATATTAATGGAGGTTCAAAAGAATGCAATGATCATATTGTTGCTGATGATACTTCTATTAACGTGACATACATGTGATTTAATGGAGTTTGCAGTGATTTTATTTAGACCCTATCTGCATGTCGCATTTTATTAGGTATGGAACAACTCCCCAAAGATATTTTCTGCGTCCTGATTTACTTGCAAGTGTAACGAGATTTCATCTATGCAACAAGGAATGGTATGGGACTAGTAGTCTAAAACGGCAGATAGCGACATGAGTACCTATCCATATTGCAATACTGAAGGCAATGTACATCTTTATCCAACCTTCAGCAATGTGTATTAAAATCACACTGGAACGTCTGATGTTCACGGCACTCATGATCACCCGCTGTTTATCTATAGCAAAGATTTTATTTATTTATTGGATTGCATTCTGCTTTTGGAGTGGAATCCCCAAAGTGACTCATGACATTTGTAATATGCTTCAGTTTCCAAATAACGTTTTGATTTAAAAACCTGAAACCATAATATAAATAAATCTGTGAGAAGAGGCCCAAGTGGGGTGAGATGAGAAGGGATGTGAAACAGAATTTTAAAATACTGACGTGAAAGGGAAAACAGAACAATAAAAATCTAGGAACAAACATTTAAACAAACAAGAAAAGTAAACAAACCACCAACTGCACATTCATGAAAGAGAATTAGTTCTTCTAAAGATGGAGTAAGGGAGAGAGTAGGAGGCAACATGAGCTTATGCAGAAGCAAGCATGTAATGGTGTCTTTGCCTGCCTATTTCTCCTGGGCTTCTTCCATAGGACAGCAGCTTTAACCAGTCACTGTAATGGGGGAGAGCCGAATAAGAAGCAGGTGTCTGTGCTAGTTTATTTAAACACACACAAATAATTAAACTGCTTGCTGGATAACAACTACATTAAACTTTTAAAATTCCCTGCGGGAGGACAGAAAAACTCTGGTCCACCTGGTTTAAAACCAGTGAGGCAGGAAGTAAATTTATTTGATAAATGCAACACTGACTCCACATTAAGGGTTGCACGCTACTCTGAGTAAACCCTAATCTCATTAATGCATGTTTCCACTCAGAAACTTTTCACTGGTTCACAAGGTACATTTGGAGGATTGGAAATGCCACCCAACTCTATCCTGCCTTTAAGCATACCGGTATGCTGATATATGCACATGCATAAATATCAAAGCAACAACCTGCAGCCTAGGGATAACCAGCTGCATCTATTACTTTCAGGCAGCAGATAGTAAAGGAAAATATATATGGTAGGTATCCCCCAAGCCTTTAAACACCCAGATCTGAACTCATATTCCTGCTCCTACATATAAATCTAATTTAAAAAGTAAAGGTAGTCCCATGTGCAAGCACCAAGTCATTACTGACCCATGAGGTGATGTCACATCACGATGTTTTCTTAGCAGACTTTTTACGGGGTGGTTTGCCATTGCCTTCTCGAGTCATCTACACTTTACCCTCAGCAAGCTGAGTACTCATTTTACTGACCTTGGAAGGATGGAAGGCTGAGCCAGCTACCTGAACCCAGCTTCCACTGGGATCGAACTCAGGTCACAAGCAGAGCTTGCACTGCAGTACTGCAGCTTATCACTCTGCACCATGGGGCTCCCTATAAATCTAATTAATATCATTTTAAAATGGCTTATGCAATATGAGCTTCCCAAAGAGCCTCACAGGTACCAAAGATGACATTCATCCAACTTCTCTTTCATGGAAGACAATGAACTTATATTCTAATAGTTAAGTCAGCCAATCTTTGGATACTTAAACCTAGTGACTAAAGCTGTGAAGAGGCAACACAAATTTCTACAAACCTGAAAAGGGTCCAGGTTTGCAGAAAAATGTGAAATATAAAAAATACAATGGGGGCTTTAAATGACCTGAAAAGCACCTGTAACTTCAGGCAACAGATTCTCTCAATGGCTGTTATTGGGCAACCACATTGTTCCAGGTTGTGTATGTGTCAGTAAAAGATGGGCGGAGGGCTCTTTCCAGGTCTCTTTTGGCCTTTGGGGGAGGACTCATTAGGACCAGGCCTGACTAGGGTTGTTAACCCAAGTTAGAAGGTTCCTGGAGGAGGAGGAAAAGGAGGAGAAGAAGAAGACTGCAGATGTATACCCTGCCCTTCTCTCTGAATTAGAGTCTCAGAGCAACTTACAATTTCCTTTATCTTCTTCCCCCACAACAGACAGCCTGTGAGGTGGGTGGGGCTGAGAGAGCTCTCACAGAAGCTGCCCTTTCAAAGACAATTCTCTGAGGGCTATGGCTGACCCAAGGCCATTCCAGCAGCTGCAAGTAGAGGAGTGGGGAATTAAACCCAGTTCTCCCAGATAAGAGTCAGCACACTTAACCACTACACCAAACTGAACAGTTCCTATGGGTTCTGAGAAAATCTTAAGAAATGGAGTTATACAAAGAAGCTCAGAAATCAATCAGGAAATCAAAGGAGTGCCAATATTGTGATGGTTTTCAAACTCTTGATAGATATGTGTGGGGAGGGAGTTCCTTAAATGATTTTTTAATTGTGTGGGCTTAAATCATACTAGAGACCTTGGCTACTTTTGTTTTTTATATAACTCTGCAAGAAGAAATATTTGAACACGCCAAGTTACATTTTATATTATATTGGACTAGATGACCCTGGGGGTACCTTCCAACTCTATGATTCTATGATTAGCAAATATTTTAAAAGATTATTTGTGATATGTAGGTGCCCACAGAATTTCAACTTCAAATATTAGGGCTCAGCATGGCCCTCCCTTAGCCTCTAGTGCTCTAGTCTCGATAGCCCATTTCCTCACAAAGAAGAGGCAATCAAACTCACTGTTCTTGAATAACTGTGTTGTTGAGTATGTGCAGGGATGTGACTGAATGGTATGGTATCGCCTCTTCTGCTCAGAAATTAAGAAGGATTGGTACTCATATGGGGAATTACCAAGGAAGACTTCTGTAGAGGAAGGCAATGGCAAACCACCTCTGCTTCTCATTTGCCTTGAAAGCTGCTTGCTGGGGTCACCATAAGTCTGTTGCAATTTGACAGCACATATATACACGAATATGGGTTGGGTCCTAAGTTACTGTTCCATAAGTGTAACAACAGCTCCTCTGGCAGAATGGAATTTCTGTTGGCAGAAAATTTTTGATTACTCTTCCATATTTCCCTTCTACTGTTTCTGTATGCCCTTTGACTCACAGGAGCATAATTTGGGGGAGCTGTGAACATATGAACATATGAAGCTGCCTTATACTGAATCAGACCCTTGGTCCATCAAAGTCAGTATTGTCTTCTCAGACTGGCAGTGGCTCTCCAGGGTCTCAAGCTGAGGTTTTTCACACCTATTTGCCTGGACCCTTTTTTGGAGATGCCAGGGATTGAACCTGGGACCTGCTGCTTCCCAAGCAAATGCTCTAACACTGAGCCACCGTCCCTCCCCTGTGGCACTGGAGAAATCCCATTCCAAGGTCAAGGCTAGATATCAGTGCAGGAGCAGGGTTAGGCCAAAGCCGATCACTGTGGAGGTGACAGTAGGGCAATAGCCAAAAGAAGAAAGTGCCCACACATGAACAGAGATGTGCCATGATGGTCAGGGTTTGACCCTGCACCAGCATGCTGGGAGAGGTTTGGTTAGCATGGAGGGTACCAATGGGAGAAGAGGAAAATGTTCCCTGTCTGCGAAGAAGTACACAACAGGGTAAACATAGCAAAGGGATGGGACCAGACCAGCCCTACATCTGTGCAGGTAGGACTTGGAAAGGGCAGTCTGGCACACCTTGCAGCTAGAGACAGAAAGAAAATGAAAATGTATACTGTACACAAAAAGAAAGTGTAGGTGTTTATTGCATCTAGCTGTTCCATGGGGCCCAGCAATTATCCAGCCTCTGGGGCTAACAACATCCATGGCCTCAGTCACAGGGGCACAGAAGGCTGGATGGGAAGACACAGGTTTTCTCCATCTAGCATAACTCTGCCCATGCTACTTAGAAGCCAAGCTTATAGCTGTAATGAGTCAAGCAAAATGAAGGGAGAAAAAAAATCCACCTTGAATCTACATCAATATTTTCCATTTGAATCTGTATAGCTAGGTATTTTCAATTTAGCCTTCTTGCATTCCAATCTCTGTCCTGACTGTTTATCTATTTCCCATTAATGAATTATAAATAAACTTGATAATTAAAAGCTGGTATTTACAATCCTAGCTATGCAATCCTTGCACAATAAATGGGTGATGTGAGGATGTCGGTCTGTATTACATGCTGCTGCTTAAAGCTCAAAGGGTCTCTGACAGTGTGACAATTTTTGGGTGGGTGGGGTGGGTTGAAGAAAGCTTATCTAAGAAATGGCAACATCACATTAACCCTTACAGTGATTCATTTCTGTCTGGTTACTCTACACTGCAAAAATCCACAGAATAAGTGCTACAAAGGCAATTTGACACATCTGTTCAAAATTATAAGTTATATTGCTGAATATATATATATTTAAACTTACATATTATTATGATCACATCTGTATCTTGCCTTCTCTCCAAAGAACCATCTATCAGCCCATATGAGATTTTCCTATTTTATCTCCAGGGCAATTTATTAGGGTAGTTTAGACTGAGACATAATGACCTAAGGTTGCCGCAGAGAATGTATAATTCACCAGAGATTCAAGCCTGGGTCTAAGAACAGCATTTTGCTACAACAATACACTAGCATTGACTATTTTCCAGGGTTCTCATGATCTTTACTCCTCCAACACTGCAACCCTTGGCTACCCTTTAATTTTTTACACGGTAACCCTTCTCTGCCTATTCTCCATTGCCATCTTCATGTGTGGAACAGAATGGGCATGGGGTGCCTCCTCACCCTTTTTTCTATCAAATCTCCCTCCTCAAAGGGTATGTATTTAGCAAGGCCTTTGGCATGACCCCTTAATCCCTACTCCCAATTGCAACCAAGTTTAAATAAGTGGTTGCATAAGAACATAAGAGAAGCCATGTTGGATCAGACCAATGGCCCATCCAGTCCAACACTCTGTCACACAGTGGCCAAAAAACACCAGGTGCCATCAGGAAGTCCACCAGTGGGGCCAAGACACTAGAAGCCCTCCCACTGTTGCCCCCCCCCCCCAGCACCAAGAATGCAGAGCATCACTGCCCCAGACAGAGAGTTCTATCAATATGCTGTGGCTAATAGTCACTGGTGGACGTCTGCTCCACATGTTTATCCAATCCCCTCTTGAAGCCATTTATGCTTGTAGCCACCACCACCTCCTGTGGCAGTGAATTCCATGTAATAATCACCCTTTGGGTAAAGAAATACTTCCTTTTATCTGTTCTAGCCTGACTGCTCAGCAATTTCACTGAGTGTTGCATTTGATTACATTTCCTCCTTCCCACTTTCTGTTGAATTACCAATTGCTTTATTTATAGTGCAATCATAAGCAGAGTTATTCCGTTAAGATGAATGATTTCAATAGGCATAGAAGGGTATAAGTCTGCTTAGGGTTCAAGTGAGTAACTGTGTTGGTCTGAAGCAGCAGATCAAAATTTGAGTCCAGTGGCATCTTTAAGACCAACAAAGTTTTATTATAGGTGTAAGTTTTTGTGTGCATGTACACTTCTACTAGGGTTGCTCGATTACAATATTAATTGCTTGATGGCAGAAACAAGTTGACTTGTGGCTTGTCAGTCTCTGTAATATGCCATGTACATTGATGGGGATGTAACCATAATAAAATTATAATTATTATAATAATGCATTTAGTGCCTCCAGTGAGTCTGGTGTCCAAACACATTTGCTTGTTTGGATGAGTTCTTTCCACACTTTTGGTTTAGCAGTTAAGAGCAGTTAGTAGAAGCTCCCATGTGGTTAACAGCCAAGTCTCCAAAAAAGGGCAGTCCATTGAAGCCTACATCAGCCAACATCCAATTTTCTCCAGTAATGTAATTTGGAATTAAGGGGAAATTTGATTACAAACACTTAGATCCTGCCCAGGCCTAAATGCTTGTAGAGTCAGCATTTAAGGAAAAAGTGATTGGGGGTGGGGGGAAAGCCAGGTTTGCAAGCTCAGAGTTGTAAAATACCTGGAGATTTTGTGGGTGGAGCCTGGAAAAGGCTGGGTTTGAGGAGGGGAGGAACTCAGCAGGGTATAATGCAACAGAGTTCACCTTCCAAAGCAGTCATGTTCTCCAGGGAAACTGATCTTGGTTGTCTGGAGAGCAACCGTAATAGTGGGAGATCTCCAGGTGCCACGTGTAAGCTGGCTCCCCTAGGATAAATCCCATGGAGCATTCTGAGCGAGATTAGATGTCAAAGCTTGACTGTGGATCCTCTCATGAGTGAACAAACATATGAGGCTTTTTATATTGACCAGGCTAATGGTTCATCTAGCCCAGGACTATGTATTTTTAATCAGCAGCATCTTTGATTAAAAATACATAGTCCTGTCTGGTGCGGTGGTTAAGTGTGTGGACTCTTATCTGGGAGAACTGGGTTTGATTACCCACTCCTCCACTTGCAGCTGCCTTGAGTCAGCCATAGTTCTCACAGAGTTGTCCTTGAAAGGGCAGCTTCTGTGAGAGCTCTCTCTGCCCCATCTACCTCACAGGGTGACTGTTGTGGGGGGAGAAGATACAGGAGATTGTAAGCCGCTCTGAGACTCTGATTCAGAGAGCCTGGTGGGGTATAAATCTACAGTCTTCTTCTTCTCTTTCACATTTTAGGCAGGGTTTATTTCTACCTCTGTAATTCAAGCTCCTTTTCATTGGTTATGCCAAAAACCAGCCCTTGGACAATGTACAGACTGTTTGCTATATCATGATCCCAGATAGATGGATGCCATCAAATCCACATAAGGGGAGCAGCTGATTTTCACTGATTCTCCTCTTTCCTCAGCATAGCTGTGACTCCCCCCACACACACGATTTCTCCCAGGAGAAGCATTTCAAGAGCCCTTTTATGCTATAGCAGGAGATGTGGAAATAGAGAAGACATCTAACCAGAAGACATCTAATTCTGCTCAGCTGACAGAAATCTAACCAGGGCTTTTTTTTTTAGCAGGAACACACAGGAATGCAGATCCAGTTGGCTTTGTGTCAGGGGGTGTGGCCTAATATTCAAATGAGTCCATGTTGAGCTTTTCTTACAAAAAAGCCCTGTAGGAAACAATGGTCATGTCAGGGGGTGTGGCCTAATATGCAAATGAGTTCCTGCTGGGCCTTTTCTACCAAAAAAGCCCTGAATCTAACCATCAACCATCTCCATTATTGTGGGGATCCACAATAATGTTCACGCAAGTGAGCACAGAAGCTGACCACTTACTTTCCTGAATGCTGCTCAAGCATTAACTTGGCATGCATTCAGTTAAATTGTAATATACAGGAGCAGAATAAGAAAGCAGGCACAGAAAGATCAAGAAACAGCATGGTGTGTGCACAGTGCTGGAATGCTGCCACATCTCAGGTGTGCGATGGTTAACGATCTGTGAAATGGCATTAATCCAGAACAAAATTCATGTTGGTGCGCTGCGCAAAGATTAAGCTTGTTGTGTTCTTCTTCAGGCTCGTTGCAGTTCCAGCGATATGTTATAGCCCACTGGTACGTGATAACACTATTTTGAGACTCTCAGTAAGCAAAGAAGGGCGGGGGGAAGCAGAAGGTGCAAGACCTGGCTACCACACTGCAAACTTTGCCTGAGGCATAATGACGACAATCCTGCTCTACTTTCTCTGTTTTTGGGGAGATGTTCAGCTGTGTGTTCATACAATAGAGGCCCAAGTGGGATGTGATTTGTTTTCAAAACTTGGGATATTTTAGGATTGCACCTTCTCCTTTGTTAACCCCAAAAGAGTAGGGGAAGTATAGCTGATGCAATTTCCCTCATTGAAATAACTGATCTATCCTCATTCTGCGGAACTGCCTTTCCCCATATGTTTCCCAGAGAATACTGTGCTCAGGAGCACAAAATCTCTTCTCTATCCCCAGACCAAGGGAGGCCAGACTGAGTTCTATAAGGGCCAGGGTCTTCTCGGCGGCAGCACCGACGATGTGGAACACCCTCCCAGAAGCCATAAGAGCCCTGTGAGATCTTTCCCAATTCCGCAGGGCTTGCGGAACAGAATTATTTTGATTGGCCTATAATATCTGAATGGGAGAGGATTCCCACTTTAATAGAGGCTATGAGGAAGCTATGAGGAAGTGAAGATCATCATGAGGATCACTGTCATTTAAAAGTAACTATGAAACCAACACGAACTAAATTGCCTGCTGAAGAAGGTTGTGATTCCGCCTGTCTAATTTCTGCTGAGTAGCAGCACAATGCTGTTTTAATTGATTTTAATATTAAAAAATATTAAAATCAATTAAAACAGCATTGTGGTGCTACTGGAAAAAGGTGATTTTTATGCTTTAATTTTTGGTTGATTGTTAGCCACCTTGTCTGTTCACAGACAGAGTGGGATATAAATCCAAAGTAGATAAATAAATATAAATAAACAAACAAACTACATTGCAGTGCTTTTTTTGTAACAGGAACTCCTTTGCATGTTAGGCCACACACCCCTGATGTAGCCAATCCTCCAAGAGGTTACAGGGCTCTTAGTACAGGGCTTACTGTAAACTCTTGGAGGATTGGCTACATCAGGGTTGTGTAGCCTAATATGCAAAGGAGTTCCTGTTACAAAAAAAGCCCTGCTACATTGATTTGTCTACTTCATTTATACCTAACCTTGCTCTCCAATGGAGACCCAAAGAGCTTACGTCGTTCTGCTGTCCTCTGTTTTATCCTTGTGCTATAAATTACGTTAGCCTGAGATGGTGTGACTGGCTCAGGGTCACCAGGAAGCTTCCATGGCAGAGCAGGAATCTGAGTCTCCCAGTTCCTAATCCAACACTCTAACCACTACACTGCACTGGCTTACCATGTAATCAGTGGACAAAATGAGCCCAAAGCTTGAGGAAATGGGCACTGAAATTGGCTACCTCTCAGTTCAGTCCCAGAGTGCACCTGGGCATCCATATTGGACAGCTACGATCTGTGGATACTGAATGTAATTCTAAAATACCTGTAATTTATCAGTGTGGCTTACCCATAATAGTCTTTAGAACAGCACAGCTGACACTTGTGATGTTGGAGACACTCAGGATACCTTAACATGGGGGGGGGGCATGATCTCTGTTAAATTATTCTTTCCTGGGAATGAACCAATGAACTCCTCAGTTTTCTGGCTGACCCTTTATAGAGACAGACAGACATGATGCCAATGACCTGCCAGGATAGCTATCTTGATATCCTGAGTTAGGTCATAAGAGGTTTGGGGAGAAGTTGCTTGATTTGACTGGAGAAAGGTACAAGGCAGCATACATGGGGACTCAAACCCAGTTTCAAAACAGGTCAAAGTTAAACCCTTCCAGCTGGGAGGGGAAGGGTTAAATGGTCTGGTGCACTGTAAGAAAGTATGCAAGCCAAGAACCAAGGAATAGGGTAGAAATGAAGTCTGCCTTGACCAACCTCTGTTATAAAGTTCCAGTAGGGTTATGTCCCTTTCATGGGAGGGGAATGCCCAGGTAAAACCAGTAACTAGTCTCATGTTTTTATTTTTTTCTTAGACTTGTAACACCTGTAGTATTTTGATACAGAGTTTCCAGGGCTCTTGTGCTCTAATGAATTGAGATTGTATTTTAGTATATAAAGACATTTTCCCTTTTAAAGATCTCAGACTGTTGTCAAAGATCTCACCTGGGGCACCAGGTGGCTTGCCCATGCATAGATCAAAAACTCCTAACTGGGCTACAAACAGCTAGCCAGAAAAGAGAGGGTGTATAGCAGCTAACATGCACACATATAATCCCTATCAGCACCTCGAATCATGGATAGCGAAAGATTGGGCAGTTTTTGAGTGGTATGACTAACCAAATAAAACGAGAGGAGCAAGTAAGCCACCACACACACAATCTTCTCTGCTGCCTTTCAAGTACCTTTGAGCAAAAAGAATGGGTGAATGGATGATCAGGTTATTACGATATGAGCCCAAAATTTTCAGCAAGAATCCCATCTTCTTTACCACTCTTTTTGCCACATTCCAATTTATCCTTTTCACATATGCATGTATGGAAATCATTAGCCCTGAAAGAGATTTTTCTTTGCTCTTTATAGAGCTTCAGCTGGCTTCGAAATGGCTTTTTCCCATTTAGTAAATCACTATAAATGAAGAAGCAGCACCCTCCATAGCTGTAGCTATTAAAATGAGGACGAATAATTTTATTTTTTTCAGTCAAGCATTGTCAACTCTGGTCAAGAGATCTATACTGACATATTTTTCTCCACATAAAAGGAATCAGAATACTGAGTGATTCCTATCACAAAAAGCAGCACTTAACAAGACAAATATGTAGTAGTCATAATCTGAGTATCTAGTGGCCCATCACAGAGAACAGTCAGTTAGAAAGCATCAAAGACCAAGGCTGCAACTTTGCTCTGCTAAATTGCTTGAAACCCAGAGATCGGTGTGCCTAATTCCTATTTTAACATAGCGCCTGTACTGTTTTTAATGTTCTTATTGTCTTGATGTTTTAGTGTGTCAATTGTTTTAATGTTAATTGTTTTAACGTTTTAATGTCTGTGTGAGCCGCCCTGAGCCTGCCTTGATGGGGAGGGCGGGATAAAAGTGGAATTAAATAAATAAATAAATGTTTATGCCTTTTTAAATTGGTTTATATAGTGTTTTTTGCCTTTAAGTTGCCCTGACTCTGCTTTGGCAGGGAGGGCAGGATATAACTCAAATAAATAAATAAATAAATAAATTTAAAGGATTTGGACTGAAATATTCTAAAGAGTGGATCACTTGAAGAGTTTTTGTCTGCAGTTGGCTGAACGATTAGAAAGCTGGAGAGGGGCTGAATAGGTAAAAAAGATTTAAAAGGGCAAAGTAGGAGCCTTTGAAAAGAGGTAGGTCCAAAAGAACAACGAGGGGGGGGGGGGAGGAAGGGAAAATCTCAAAAGTTCCCTATAGGGTTGCCAGCCTCTGGCGAAGGATTAGGGGGTAGGGCTCACAGATCCAGGTTAGGAAACTCCTCAAGATTTGGGGCTGGGGGCTGGGGTGGGCAGGGACCTAAATGGGGTACAATACCACCCTCCAAAGCATCCATTTTCTTCAGGAGAACTGATCTCTGTAATCTTGAGATAAACTTTAAATCTGTGGGATTTGCAGGTCCCACCTGGAGGGTGGCATCCCTAGTTCCCTAAAGGTTGCAAATAGAAAGAAAAGGCTAGTAAGCAGGAACCTGACAGAGGAAAACAAAGTAGGAGAGAGAACAGGCGAAGGAGAGAGCTGTAGAAGGTAGTGGTAAGAACAGCTGAAAATCTGATACTTATTTAAAATGGACCAGCCAAATCTTAGGAGTTGCAGGCTTCTAGCAGACTGAAGAACCCATCCTCCATCCTGACTGTCTGACATCTGTAATTTCCACCACAGAAGCATTTTCCATGACTGTTAAAAGGTGTCGGGGGAACCCTTCTTTTCTGTGTGGTGTGACACAGAAACAGCTGAAAGCTACAGTTAAATTTAGAATTGAGTAAACATATAGACACAGGGACTCACTATTTAGACTCATGTTAAATCTCAAACTGTTTGAGCAATCCCTTGCAATGCTAAGACATTTTATTTTCCTCTCAAGTACACATGTATAAATCTGGAGGTGAAAAGCAGTGAGAGCAGCAGTAGGCTATAACCTACATTCTGTCTAATAAGGGTTTCTCCCCCCCCCCCCTTCTATCACACATTGTGTTACAGGTTGGGGGGAAGAAATAACGTTATTACAGAATTATTCTTTCTGCTATAAATTTTAAAAACTAGCTCTATGAGTAAGTGAAGCTTACAGTCCTTCAGGGATTATCATAAATCTACGTGCTGTCCCCAAACTCTAGATTTAGTGTTTGGGCCTTTTGAATTAGCTGAAGGAATAAGATGTATAAAAACACATATACGAATGCACACACACACACACATGCAGAGACAGAGAGAGAGACAGAACTCGCTTTGGCAGACCTCTTGGCAACAGACTTTTCACTAAAAGGTGACAGTGACTTTCACTTAATAAACCACTGCCAATTCAACTCACACACACATCACCCCCGGAAAACAGTAAGTTTCCCATCTAATAAACTTCCAAGGAAAAGGTCAGACACATTCTTATGCTCTTTGTTGGATGTTTTTTTGTTGTTTTTTCTGTCATCACAGCTAGCAGTGACTGCGTAAGGTTTTCAAGGCAAGAGACATTCAGAGCTGGTTTGCCATTGCCTGCCTCTGCATCACAACCCTGGTATTCCTTGGAGGTCTCCCATGTCAATTCCCTGCTTAGCTTCTGAGATCTGACAAAATTGGGCTAGCATAAGCTATCTGGGTGAGGGCTTGTTGGAAGTTATCTTTTCCCAGATTGGTAGGTTCCTTTGGTAAAAACATGGCAATTCACTTAGCCTGTATTTGACAATAAAGCATTTAATTTTTCGCTGCATTTCTCATATAAAGAAGATGATGGGAGAATGGAATGCCTCATCTCCTTTTCTGACCTTGACTAAGCAGGCCACCCTATCTGGTCTTGAGGTTCCAATCAGCCTCAGTGAGTGCTTAAACACATCAGTTTTTTCATCCTCTCAGCCACTACAATGTACAAGCAAGTAGGAAATGCTAACTCCATTACTGACATCCACCTCAGTTCCTGCTGACATAATTTGCTTTGTTTAAAAACAATGAATCCTGAGAATGAGGGTACCCATGATTTCTGCACATACCCAGCTGAATTCAAATGTGTAAACTCGTAATAGAGAAAGTAGAATAAGTATTTTGGGGGGATGGGGGACTGAATCCCCAAAAGGTACCATGTGTAACATCTCCAAACAGACTGACTGGGCAACAAATAAGACCGACATGTATCCAACCATCAGTAGACTCAATGAAGAAAGACTTTCCTAGTTCCTTCTCATATTGTAGCCCATGGATCCCCCCTAAATTTTGTTCCTGGGGTCAGTTGGTGCAGTCAGGAATATCACTAGAGGCACAGTGAGACACTGAAATGGGGGAGGGGAATTAGCAGAAAATGTTGCCCTCCCTTATAAAGACTTACATCCATTTGGAACTGTGCGGTTGGATCTGTGCCAAGGCAACTTAGTGAGAAGTGTTACATATTGAGACTAATTTACTAAAACTCATAACTTTACCTACATCATCATAACGCTATGCTAGGCAGCTAGGGCTTTTTAATTCAGGAGAAAAGGTGACTAAGTTGGAATGTCATCGTTACTCATAAAGTCATGAAATGTGGCAATAAGAAAGAGAACGTTTATATTCTCATTACATTAGAACAGTAAGGGTCAGTCTATGATTGGCAACACAGACAAAAGAAAGTTAACTGTTCATACAACAAATAATTAACTTACAGAATTCATTAACACAGGATGAAGCGACAGCAATTAGCTTACATGGCTGTTCAGAACCTTTATAGAAATCCGTGAACACTTTCATCTATCAGATGCTACTATGCAAGAAAACTAAGAGCACATATTTCCCATATTCCTCTGTTAGACCTGTGAGACAAACAACAGAGGTTGGTTGTTACTAGGGTTATCTGGATAGCCACTAATGCGAAAGAGCTGCTAGATTAGATGTACTGGTCAGATCCCATAAAGCAGTTATTTTCCTCTTTCTTATTAGGTTGAGAAATTTTAATCACAAATTGTTTTAAGCTCTGGAATAAAGCACTCCTTTTGCCCTTTCATTCACATGATGCCAGTTTTATGTGAAACTGGAGCAAAACAGGACACAAGACTAGACATGCTACTGCTCTGATCTAGAAGGACTCCTCTGATGTTCTTGTTATGAACAGTAGCATGTCTACATGTCACTGAACTCTCCCTCCAGGACTATAACTAAAAGATCTTATTTGAAATATCCAGCATATATGGCTAAGCAGAATGGAAATTACAAAATGCTGAAAACACAGACAGGCAGAAATAACAGAAAGCAAAGAAAGTCACAGTCCATTGCAAAGTTGAGTGCACTTAAAGATCACTTGCAGAGCTCGTAGGCACATCTAACTATGCCAAACTGTAACCATTCAATAGTGTGATACACACTGGTGTCTTTTTTTTTTAATGCTATAGTTTATTAAATCAAAGAGAAGCAGTGAGCAAAAACTACTGAATTTGAGTGAACACTGTTATCAGCACAGTTTCAGTTCCCAGTGGCTGTTCGATGCTGACATCTTATAACAATGAGAGATGGACCAGTTCCAACATATATGATGTGCTAAGCATCAGCTACACTTCCACCAAATAGCCATTCAACACTCTAGTGGCACAGGAGTATCCCACCAACTGACTGGTTAAATATCAAACTTCGCCATCTTCTGATATTAACAGGTTGCTACAGATGGCACTGTATGTTTTAGAAGGCTACACCTCATCTGAAACTGACTGTGCACACATGGCTTCAGATACCTTTGTTAGGTTTTTCCCCCTCCAATGGAAACTATCAAATTGGTTGAATGTGGGGTTTGTTTGCTCTTCTGTTTGTGTGTTTTAAAGGTACATAGTGTGTGTGTGTGTGGGGGGGGGGGATGAGCTTGCATGCACTTTCTAGCAATTAACAGACGCAGATCTTCTGATAAGGTATTTGTTCTGTAATCAAGGGTAGATGCAATTTTAACTTTCTTAATTTTAATTAATTGCGGAAAACAATTTTTTTGGCAGGAGAAGGGTCCCAGCAGAGCGCATTGAACTAGATACAAACCACTTGCTTACTACATCAATAAATCCTAACAGTCCTCCGACAATACTTTCACAGAAAAGGGCTTGGTGGGAAGGCAGCGCAAGTTCTTAATGCACTGCCTAATAAACCAACATTTTAATAGCTAATCCTTTGGGCTATAATTCATGGTGGAAACACTTAACTTGCATTAGGAGTAATGGGAACTCTATGTGCCACCTAGAGAGCAATGCACTGCTGTTACATAGATTTTCTAGTAAGTATAAGGAAACCTACCTGGTGTGAGTATCCTGAAAATGACTCCCACTTCAATGGTCTCCCATATTTAAAAATGCAGATAAAACAAGTGGGGACTAGCAAGAAACTTGTGGGAGTGGCTATCCCATTTCCCCTACCTTTGCTTCCTCCCTTCTCCCCCTACTTCTCCCTCCTGCCACCTCTTTTCTTATTCCTCTTCTCCATGTCTATCACTTTATCTCTGCCTCCCACCCTGTCATTCTCTCTTTCATTTTCTGCCTTCCTACCTCATCACCCTTTCTCTCTTTGCTTCCCAGACATCACTCTCACCTTCTGTCCCCATAATTCTCCCAGCCACCCACCTGATTCCTCCCCCCCCACCACCACCACCACAGCAGCAGTGGTAGCAGCAGCTCTCCAGGAATCACAATGGATCTTGCAATTACAAAGATAGGTTCCCCTTGAAGATGCCAGCTCCAGGTTGGGAAATTCCTGGAGACTTGGGGGTGGAGCCTTGGGTAGGATTGCCAATCCCCAGGTGGGGGCAGGGGATCCCCAGGTTTGGAGGCCCTCCCCTGCTTCAGGATCATCAGAAAGTGGTGGGGGAATGTCTGTCGGGCACTCCATTATTCCCTATGGAGACCGATTCCCATATCTGGGTATCTGGGGCTCTAGAGGAGTTTTTTGAGGTAGAGACACCAAGTTATCAGGCCTTATGTCAGCAGCATATACAGCATATTGCAAATATGTACCTTCCAGTTTAGGTCCTAAAAGTAAAATCCCCTTATCAGGGCCAGTGTAACATCAGTATGTAGTAGTTCTGTGTGTATGTATCTTTCATGTGCATTTGTCACTTTGATGATTTTATAAGGCTTCGTTTGGGCCCCTACAAGGTTTCTATATGTTTTTGTAATAAGCATGTGCACTTTATCTATAACTATTGATGTTTTTAACTTTTGTCTCCTTAGTATTCTAAACTTTCTTTGGAGGTTTTTGCTTGGTTGATTTAGTTTCTCTCTCCTTCTCTTTGTGCTTGATCTCCAGTTCTCACCTGGAGGTTGGCAACAATGTTTCCCCTGGAGGAAATTCTTGTTCTATAAGATGGACTCTGTGGTATTATACCTTTCTGAGGTCCCTCCCCTCCTTAAACCCCATCTCCCCATGCTTCACCCTCAAGTCAACAGGAACTTCCCAATCTGGAATTGGCAACACTATCTCCTTCCCACCCAACAGCCAACCTGCCTTTATCTGCTTCTCTGTCTTCATCTTTCCATCGCCTCCCCCCACCACCCCGCAACCTCTGCCTAGGAAAATGACAATATTCCTCCACAGTGGAGAGCATCTTCTCCTCCTTTTTAATCTGCACAACAACCTTGTGAGGTAGGTTAAGTTGAAAGTATGTGACTGGTCCAAAATCAGCCAGTGAGCTTCCACAGAAAGTTCTGAGCCTTGGTCTTGTAGACGCTACTCTGAAGTTCTAACTGCTAAACCTCACTGCATTTCATAGGGTGACTGCTGTTGAACAATAGCAAGCAGCAAGGCTTAGTTGAGTCATGCAGTTTGGGTGATATCAAGTCACTCAAAAGCTTTTCATGGAGGGCTGCAAGCCTCCAGGTGGGAACTGCATATCCCCCTGAATTACACCAAAACTCCAGACAGATCTGTCCCGCTGGAGAAAATGACTGCTTTGGATGGTGGACTCTGTGGCATTATACCATGCTGAGGCCTCTTCCCTTGACCAACCCTGCACTTCACAGATTGTACCACAGAATCTCCAGGAATTTCCCAATCCAAAGCTGGCAACCTTAGGGCAAAATAGGCCTGGAAACAGCCCCACCCCTCCACTGCCTTTTACTCACAAAAACCCAGCCTGGAATACTGTGGTTGCGTAGCAACAGCCACTGAGGGAGACCAATTTCACACTAGACCTTTAATTCTGGTTTAGCCCTGTCCCCAAGCTGATATTCTACACTAAAATCATAGAGTCATAGAGTTGGTTTCTCTGATTCTAGTGTAGAATGTCAGTTTGGGGACTGGGCTAAACCAGGATTAAAGGTCTAGTGTGAAATAGTCTGGGTTTTTTTAAAGCTACAGGGTCTCCTTTTATCATTTTCACTTTTAAAAGTCCCCAATGTATTTTTTTTTTAGATTTCACTTTTTTTCTACAAACCTGGGGCCCTTTTCAGGTTTGTAGAAAGATCTTTCTTGACTGTTCAAAGTGCTAATCACTGGATTGAAATATCCAAAGATTTTGTATTCCAAGATATTCAGGATAAGTGGACAATTACAAAGATGGGCTATAGGGTTTACTTTTAATCATCATCTACCACTAGTATCAGAGTGATAGCTGAATTTAAGTGCTTCATTTACAGTGCTATCCTCACCTGAGGTACTCCATTCTAAATACATTGAAACCAATGATCTTAAAAAAGGTGAATTTCTGCTTGGATTGACTAGAGTTGCCAGATCCAACTCAGGAAATACCAGGGGACTTTGGGCATGGATCCAGAAGACTTTGGGGAGGGGGTGGAGCCTAGAGACCTTCCTATTCCCTAAAATAAATAAATAAATAAAAATGCAGCAGAGCAGTTCCGTTTAATATAGTCTTCATTTCCTCTTCCTCTTATTCTGCCTTCAAAGGGTTCCCCAAGCAGCTGCACTTCTACTAAATGAAAGTGAACACACACACACTCACAAAGCAGCCAAAATGAACGGTTTGCAAACCCACAATTTTGTGATCTCACTGGTGCAATTTGCTCAAAGGAATTGCTGGATGTAGCAATCTGCTGTATTTCAACCAACTTCTTCAGAATAACAGGGAAATGAAAGTACTGAACAGAGTAGTCTAGGTTCTGGTTAACTCTTTACTATCCATACAAATGACTTTCGAACCAAATATTAAACAAACAGAGGGACTATACTGGCTTCTTCTCTCACACACTCACCACAAAGCCATGTGGCTCTGCCTGCTCACCCCATCCCCTGCAGCTTTGTCCTGTTGAGATTTAAAGGCACACACACCTTCCTAAACACAAGAAGTTCTTTGCAAGTTTCTTCTAAGCCTGCCAAGATTTGAAGGCACATGGTGGCCAGGCTTCCCCCATCTAGCCAGCTGGCTGGTGGCAGGGAGGAGCCTACAAAACCAGGGGATCCCCTCCTGGGACCTGGGGTGTCGCAAGGCATTTTTTTTCCAGGAATAAGGCAATGACAACAATTGCTTAACATCAATTGCTTAACACTGACCATAGGAATTTTTAAAAGTTCCCAAACACTAGAACTGATTTATTTATTTTAAATATTTTGATGCTACCTTTTCACTCAATCAGGGTCCCCAAGGCAGCACATATAAAACATTACAACAATTTAAAGCATTAAAAGTATAAATTAATTCAATAAAAACACATTTTTAAAAACTACTAGAACCAGCTGGCTCACCAGCCAAAACTGCTGAAATGACACATCTGTTTATCCAACTGGAGGCCTGGGTCCATGAGCACCCCCAATCACCTTTAGGGGGAGTGCAACCCCATCCGGAACAGGGGATAACCAATTTCCCAGACTACACCTTCTCCCCATCACTGTTTTATCAGGATTAAATTTCAGTTTATTAGGCCTTGTCCATCCCAAAGCTGCCTTCAGGCACTTGATTATGGTTTCCACAGCCTTCCTGGGATCCGCTGGTAGAGCAAGATAGAGCTGAGTGTCATCTGCATATTGGTGGCAAATCAACCCAAATCTCCAGATGAGCTCTCCAAGTAGTTTTACATAGATGTTTAAAAAGCACAGAAGACAAGATCAAACCTTGGTGAACCCATAGCCAAGGGCAATGCAGCAGTCCCCCAGCACTACACTCTGAAATCTATCATCAAGGTAGGATCAAAACCAGTCCTGAAAGACAATCCAGAAGGATACCATGAATTGATAAGAGGCTTTGGCAGCACTCTTTTCCTCTTCTATAACTGCTGAGGCATTCATTGAGAATATGCAAAACCATAACTTTCATTAGCATCAGTATGTCTCCTTCCCACCCCACATCACCTCCAAATATAAGAACAAGAGTAATTCTTCCATGTCCACTAAGAAAACAAAAATGTGACTACACATTTGTAATTTGGTATTTAAAGGCACAGAAAAAAGGGGAAAGATTTGCAACCAACGCCAAAAAATCCTCAAAGCAAAAAAAGAAAGAAGATTAAATCATATGTGTGAAAGCAGGGCTTTTTTTGAGCAGGAACGCACAAGAACACAACTCCAGTTGGCTTGGTGTCAGGGGTGTGGCCTAATATGCAAATGAGTTCTTGCTGGGCTTCTACTACTAAAAGCCCTTTGTGAAAGTATATACCTCAATCTATTTTGCTTTTTGAATGGTGCATAGTGAAACAAGAAATCATCAACCTTTTGTTATTTTGCTTTTCTCAACTGGACAACATATCATCCTGCATAGTTATCTAATTTTTCTCTATATACCCCCACTTTAAAGTATTCAAGCACATTTGAATATAGAAGGCTGCAGCAAGGCTGTTAAAGATAGCACTTGTGATAGGTCACTAATTCATAGGGTCATAGGATTGCCAAGTCCAATTCAAGAAATATCTGGGGACTTTGAGGATGGAGCCAGGAGATATTAGGGCGGAGCCAGGAACAAGGGTGTGACAAGCATAACTAAACTCCAAGAGAGTTCTGGCCATCACATTTAAAGGGATAGCACACCTTTTAAAATGTCTTCCTTCTATAGGAAATAATGAAGGATAGGGGCACCTTTTGGGGGGGCTCATAGAATTGGACCCCCTGGTCCAATCGTTTTGAAACTTGGGGGGTACTTTGGAGAGAGGCACTAGATACTATAATGAAAATTTGGTGCCTCTATCTCAAAAAACAACTTCCCCAGAGCCCCCGAAACCTCCAGATCAATTCCCCATTATACCCTATGAGAATCGATCTCCACATAGGGAATAATGAAGTGCTCAGCACATGTTTCCCTCCCCCCCCCCACCCCATTTCTGGCGAGTCTGAAGCAGGGGATTGGCCTCTCTACTCACAAGTTGCCGCCAATTTCTTCATAGCAACACAGCCACACCATCCCAAGAGGAAGCCTTTCAATCGGAGACTGAAACCTCTGGAGGTCAAAGGCACATGGTCCTCTGGAGGCGGGGCTTCCCCCCCTGGCCAGCTGACTGGGGGCGGGAAGGAGCTTGGGAAACTCCCGCTGGGACCTGGGGATTGGCAAGCCTATAGGGTCATCTTAAACTGGAAGTGACTTGATAGTACATAACACACACAGTATTCATATATGAAAGTAACAGAGCTAGAGCACTTGAATTACTGATCCTTCAGGGTTCTTTGTTTAAAATCTGTAGCACCTAACATGGTCAGAAGTTCAAATTTTACAAGTCATCCCTCATCATGTGTTGTGGTAGTTTCTAAGCAGGTTGTGTTCCTAGTTAACAAGTGCTGTGATCCACTTGTCACAAGCAGGCAGAAGACACGCAACGAAAAAATAGATACATATATACATACTTCTTGGTTCATATTATGGGTCACACAGATACAGAAGGAAAAAATGGGTTGGAAGGGGCAAATTTTACAGATTCCCCCCTCCTGTAGTAGTCCCACAACTTTTCCCCCAGGTCTTCTGTCCCCCAAGAAGCAGGGGCAGCTGTGGCTGCAGCAGGAGGAAGAAGACTGCAGATTTATACCCCGCCCTTCTCTCTGAATCAGAGAGGCTAATCTCCTATATCTTCTCCCCCTACAACAGACACCCTGTGAAGTGGGTGGGGCTGAGAGGGCTCTCACAGTGGCTGCCCTTTCAAGGACAACCTCTGCCAGAGCTATGGCTGACCTAAGGCCATTCCAGCAGGTGCAAGTGGAAGAGTGGGGAATCAAACCCGGTTCTCCCAGATAAGAGTCCATGCACTTAATCACTACACCAAACTGACTACAGGGAATCAGGAAAGTTATGCTTCCGTGCATGATAGTTTTAGGCAGGATCCAACCCATCAACTTGCAGGTAAGTAGGATCCAAGACAAGTAGTATAGTACTTATCTTGCATAGTTTTTTAAATAATGTATTCTTTTTAAATTGTTCCTGTGACCCATATAGGCAAGGATGCATTCTTGCTGCAGTTTACATAGCTATTTTATGTTATTTACCTCTAAATGTCAAGTATAGAAAGCAACACTGCTTTATGCTGAGTCAAGCCACCAATGGTTAGTATTGTTTACTCTGACTTTCAATGACTTTCCTCAGGATCTCAGGAAAGGGTCTTTCATATCCCCTATTACTAATCCTTTTGATCTGTAGATTCTGGTGACTGAATCTGGGACCTGGCCCCACCACTGAAAATGTGCAACACACCCAACACCTGCAATAAAAAAGTGCACACTTCAGCTCAGACTATAGACCAGGGATGGCCAAACTGTGGTTTGGGAGCCACATGTGGCTCTTTCACACATATTGTGTGGCTCTTGAAGCCCCCACCACTCTGTCAGCCAGCTTGGAAAAGGTATTTCCCTCCTTAAATCACTTCTCCATGCCAAGCCAGCAGGCAACTTGGAGAATACATTCAAAGTTAAAGTTGCTTCATTCTACCTTCCCCTCCCTTCCCATCTATTTTCCTTCCTTCTGTCCAATTTGCAGCTCTCAAACATCTGATGTTCATGTCTTGTGGCTCTCAAACATATGGCATTTATTCTATGTGGCTCTTACATTAAGCCAGTTTGGCCACCCCTGCTATAGACAGTATCATGCATGGTGATGTGGTAGCAGTTCTTGAGCCACTGTCTGACTGCTCTGTTTTAATAACTAAGGTTGAACAAGTGGAAACTGAATCCTGATAAGGCAGAGGGGATACTGGTTGGAAAGGCTGAGGACCTGAAGGGAATTTGATGGGGTTCAGCTGACCTTCATTGATTTAGTTAAGAGCCTAGCTGTTATAGTAGAGCTAGGAACATTGTGGGAAAAGCAAGTTAATGCAACTATGAGACATGCCTTCTTTCATTTTCATTGATCCTGGAAAATGGGTCCCTATCTTGACTCCACTAATCTGCACATAGATCCATGCCATAGTAACCTTATGACTAACCTATTATAATACACTCTACATAGGTCTGCCTTAACTTGGAAACTCCAGTTGGTAAAGAATGACACAGGGTATGCACATTATAGCTATTCTGCAGTCACTCTACTGTCTACCAGTCAGATAGCTCATGCAATTCAACACACTGGTTTTCACCTACAAAGCCCTTCATAGCTCTGGAACCACCTATCTGCATGATGGCATGGCATGTTATGCTCCAACAAAACAGCTTTGCTCATCACAGCTAAGCAATTGAAGGCACCAGCCTGCAAACTGGTAAAAATAACACTGTCCATTAAATGACTTCATTCTGTTGTGACCCCTGCCTTGTGGAAGGTCCAGAAGATTTCTATAGACTTCTATAATTTTACAGAATGTATAAAACAGAAAGGTTCACAAGGGCATTTTTATAAAGAAAACGGGGTTGTAGTTATAATGGCATAGTTCAGAAGAGATTTTTTAAAAAACAGTATAGGATTATTGTCTATTGCAGGGTTGTCAAACAAGACATTTGGGGGCCAAATCGGGGCCCCAGAGGGCTCCTATCAGGCCCCCGAGCAACTGGCTGTCATCTGCTTCCTTCTCCCACTCTCTTGCTTCCTTCTGTATAACAGCTTGCTCTGCAAGGCTTGCTCAATTGCACAGGAGCTACAGAGCAAAGTCTCTATTTTCTCCATGGGCTGAGGCTTCTCCCTTGGGAGGAAGAGGGGAGGAATAGTTTGCTTTGTCAGGCTCTTTCAGTTGCACAGCAGAGCTACTGAGCCAAGCCTGTCTTCCTTCTATTGGCTGAAGCTCCTCTCCCACCAGTCCCCTGGGGAAGGGAAGGAATGAAGGAAGGAAGGAAAGAGCCAGAGCTTCCTTTGACCAGTTCCCTGGATCCCCCCATTGTCTACCAGGTTTGTAATCCTAGCCCTGTTGCATTGCTTTTGGGGTGGTTTATGCTGCCTGTTTTTATATTTCGTAATCCACCTTGCATGTCAGTGAGAAAGGCAAGCTGTAAATAAATAAATAATGATCATTACTTTGCCAGTTTGCTATATGCCAACATAAGGTCCAGCACACTCCCCATCCAGACTTCAGGAATTAATTCTACTGAATCAGTGTGCCTGAAAAACAAATGACAGCTAAAAACTCCTTTCAAGTGTCATGTGCAGGTTTCCTCAAGTATTTTTAATAATAATCTAAGACTTCACAGTGTCTTTTATTTTTGGTATGGGTTCTTATTCTATCTTAGTTTGACAGTAATGGCTTCCATTAAAGAAGTTTGGTAAGGTTTCAAGATTTCTCTGCAAGCACAAAAACAGAGTTTGAAGGGAACCAACCAGTTAGCTAACCCACTCTTATATCCTCTAGTATCCCTGATAAATATTTGTGCAATTCTTTTTCATCATCTCGGTAGGATTTTTCACAACCTCTCAAAATTGCTTACTCCTGGGTTGGATTCGCCATATAATGATTCAACCCAAGCACCACCCCCCAGTAGGGCTCTTAATACTTTCCCATTGGTTATAGTAAAGAATAACACAGCCATAGCACCATCTGCTGTTGGACAGCACAATAATCATGAAATGGATTTTTATGTACGTTGGCAGCTACTCAATAAACTCCAGTGCACTTTAAAAGGATATACATACAAACTTATTTTGATTTTATACCAGTTTAATTAGCATAGCATTCTCCAAAGAATTTTGGTAACTGTGGTTTTTTTGACAGGTTGAGAATAGATTCCAACCACTCACAGAACTGCAATTCCCAACATTTCTTTGAAAGCAATAACTGTTGGAATAATAGCATCCATTAATTTGGCTGTCTGGTCTGATCAGCAGGGTTTTAAAAACACTTCCTTTCATCCAATGTTTTGGCAATTCTACACATGTTACAAAGCAAGGTTACCTAAAAGGAATGTCAGTTTAAAATATGTTAATCTGCATATGTTGTAACTCATTTGAATTTCATATTTGCTATTAGCAACCCCAGAGTCAGAAACGACTGGTGCTTGCACAGGGGACTACCCCTACCTCTCTACTAGCAACCTTCTTTGCCTTACATTAGAATCAGTGAGCTGCCATCTAAAAAGAGATCTTTAAACTACAGGCAACTGTATCAGTCATAAACTAGCCATTTCAGTAGAACATGTTCTACACTAAGATGTCCAATGCTTTCTCAGAGGCTTCACTGAGTTCAGTTGGGACATCTCTAGAGTAAGCAGTCTCAAGGTGTTTATACATTCTAAATCCACTGAAGTTAATAGACTTGGAAGGATGTAACTTTTCCTGCAACCGTGTGGTCAACCTTGGAACGTTTCAGATTCTAGATCCAATAAACTTAGAAGCCTTAGACATACAATTGTCTAATAATAATTTGTATTCTGCCACTCTGGTTAGCAAATTCTGAATTCTTCCAATCTAAGGAGCCTTCCTCCAACCTGTGGCTCTTCTATTTGAGCTGGAAGAAGGCTTCGAATATTGCTGACCAGACTGGTTATTTATAGGCTAATCCCATCATTTAAAACAGGGATGTCAAACCCATTTCTTATGGCAGCTGGATCTGACATAAATGAGACTGGGCCATGCATGTCATAAAATGTAATGTCAGGTAGTGTAGATATAAAATTTATAAAGGATACAAACAAGCACAATTAAAGGTTTTTTTTAACTTAAAACACAAACATGCTTAAACCTCTTGGGATATTTTGTTTAGAATGGAAAGGTGGGGAAAAAGTGGGATTTGGCAATGCTATTTTTATATTAAAACACCAAGAAAAAGCACAAGAATCACAGCAGAAGCTAAAAATATAAAATGATCTGAGCCTAGGAAAACACAAAATGGCTGGGCATTGCCAGCTTCTCCCCACACCCAGGTCTACTCAGATTGGCAATGGTTCTCCAGCGTAATGGCTTTTCCCTTTGGCTGTGGGTTCCCAGATCAGAGTACTCACTAGGCACCAGTTCCCAGGTCCATTCAGCAGAGACAAGCTGGCTTGAAGCATTAACCCTTAATTTGCAAGGAGGCCACTCCAGCAAACAACAGCTTCTGCTGGCCATACAAATGCTGGAAAGTGAAACTACTTGAGCTCCACTCTATTGAAGTACATTGCAGTACAGACAAAGTTGCAAGGAAAATGCAGAATGGTTTTTCCATTAAGGAAAAGTAGTCTATCTGGACACAGAGACCTTAATGTAAAATCCATTCTACATTTTCTTTGCCACTTTACAAGCCCAGAGCAGTTTCCTGTCAAAGCAGGCAAAAACAAGGTAGAAGGAGCTGGGAACTTCTGCAGCCTTTGAGCTTCAAAGGCCGAGGACAGGAGTGGGGGGGGGGAGAGAAAAGGGCTGCGGGCCTGACTAATGCCTTGGTGGGCCAGTTACAGGCCATAAATTTGACACCCCTGATTTAAAAGTTTGGAACATTGCTGTTTGCTGAAAGCATTGTCTGGATAACCCAAACAAAAGAGCCTTTGCACAAGCTAGATTCACAAACCATTGAAATTGAAACAAGTTGGTGAGCAGTGCTCCCTCTAAGCTGTGGAGTCTTGTGAGCAAAAAATTCTACTTTGTGAGCTACTGGCCTTAACCTTATGAGCTACTGCATACATTAGTTGCTCTGGGGCCATCCTTCCTGAGCTAAGGCAAAAATGTGTGAGCTGGAAGCTAAAAAACTGAGCTAGCTCACACTAGCTCAGCTTAGAGGAAACACTGAGAGTCATTTACACTGTACACAACAACAAACTCTGGTAATATTCTTAGTAATGAACATCAGCAAAGATGTTCCAGTATGATAGACACATTTCCAACCAACTGTTTATTATATTCACATATTATATTTTTGGGGCTGTATACCCCAAAACACCAACAAAATCTGAAGAGAGGCTGATGTACAGAATACTCTTAAACTTTGTAATAGTGCATCAGTCAACAGATGTAAGGTAACATTCCTACAATACAAGAAGAACATTGTGCCATGTGATCCTATCCTGGCACTGGAACCAGTACAATTATTTGCTGGTCTAGCAAACCATTTCTTCTGCATAAGTCAATGGTCCAGTTCAGCTATAAGACTGCCTCATCACCAAACCAAATATGATGATCAGCAGTGTCCTGTGTGTTCTCACACTCCTTCCCATGCCTCCTCTCCCCCGTTCTCTTTAAATTTTGGAGGTCAACATGGGTTTGCATTACCTCTACACCAAATTGTTTGTTAATGGTGTGTGTGTGTGTGCATGTAAAGTGCCATCAAGCTGCAACCAACTTATGGCAACCCCAGCAAGGGGCTTTCATGGCAAGTGAGCAGCAGAGGTGGTCTCCCATTTCCTTCCTCTGGAATCTTCCTTGGAGGTCTCCCATCTAAGTACTAACCAGGACTGACCCTGCTTAGTTTCCAAAATCTGACAAGATTGGGCTATACCATGCCACTTTTCCTCCCTTTGTTAATGACAGTTTAAGGCTCTGGTCAGCAAAAGGCTTATAAAATAGAAACTGGTACTATCATTAATGAAAACTTCAGTCCCGTCATAACACTAACCACCAGATCTATCCAAATCTAAAAGGAAGAATGCAAAAGATATCTTTATAAAAGGAAGGATAGGAAGGAACACACAAGAGCACAAGATTGCTCCTGACAGCAAACCACGATGATTAGGCAGAATTTTGATTGAACCAGGACCACAGAAGTAAGCTGGTTTGGGCCAAAATACTCTAGCTCCACTGTGTTGCAGAGCAGATTCTCCTGCAGTACTTTGAAGTAAACATGAAAATATTGGATTATGAAGGGCAGTGACTGATGTCTAGCTACTTTTGCCCAGTTGGTATTTGCAGCTAACTGTGAACTCAGGAAAGGTCAGAGATTGTCAAGTTCTAAGGAAAGCATTTGGCAGGAGGTGGGTGGGGTGCTGTCTTCCATGGCAACTTTAAGACTGCTTTTTCACCAAGAGTTCTGCAATAGAATATGTAGGGCTGGGTCACAGGATACAGGTACATTTGAAGGCCAAAGTACTTTTTGTCCCACCTCAATTGCCTCATAAGCTATCCAACTTTTCTAAAGTCTTCATTCAACTAAAACTTTCACAGTTTGAACTGTATACAGAAATTCATCAATAAATCTTATGTCCTATTTGGTTTTGTTTTGTTTTTGTTTTTTAAAAGAAATTGCATAAAAATGGTCCTCTGGAAGGAAAAAGAGAAGAATCCAAGTGTAATTAATTAATTATCACATGGCAGTGAGTGTAGTATAGCCAGTGAATCTGAAGATTATCTGGGAGCCTGAAACTCTAGCTCTTTTTGTGATGAGCTAGGTTTATTTTGGAGAGAAGTGTGACTGACCCAAGGTCACACAGTTGGCTTCATGTGAAGGAATGGGAAATCAAACTCTGTTCTCCAGATTTGAGTCCGCTGCAGTAAAACTCAAAAAGCACTAATTACGAACAAACATTTCTGCACAAGGCATGCAAATATTTATACCATACCATATACTTCTAGTTTTATGTTCTGAAAGTGGATTTTAGTATACTCTAACAATTAAAACTGTGTATAATCCATATTTACATCCATCTTTTTCCTACTGAACACTTTTCATGCAAGAAAATATTCAGTGCAAGAGCAAAACCACTACACTTGTTGGGTGGGGGAGAGAGGAAGAAAAAGGAAAAAGAAAAGCCTAACACATAACAGGAGGAAATGAGAACCAAACTAACATAAATCATGTCAACTTTATTGAACCACAACAGAATCTATATGCTAAAATGACCTGTTTTTTGCTTACGAATGCCTGGCATGTAAGGAAAAAAACCCTAAGGTTTGGAGCCTGTTCAAAGCAAAACAAATAGAAACTATCCTAAGATATGTATAAAGCTGAACAATAATAGATCCGGGTCTGCAAGCATTCTTAATCGAATATTGCAACACCAGAGAAGCAGCCAATGTAGCCTACCAAAAAGAGAAAAATAAAGAAAATCCAGTTGATACTGCACACCTTGACTACATCCTTCCTGATTATGGTACTTCGTTTTTCTACATGGAACTTTCAGACTCCTTGTTCATTAAACCCTAACCCCCAGCATGGTCCAGATACTGCAGCTTCAAAAAGTAACCTATGCAGTGAAAAGAAATGTGAAAATAAAGCGAATCAATCATGTCTTAAATCTTTATGCTTGACCTGACATGAATATTCATTTTTGTCCAGTAGCTGAAAGGTTTTTGCACTGTGTTATTTTGGGTCACACACGCACTTGTGCTCTAAGTAAAATTCTTCTGAATTTTCCCTTCCTTCATCACCCTAAAACTACCATGAGGCTGAAATCCTGAAATCACTTTTCTTGGAATAAACTCCACTAAATAAAAGGGGACTCAGTTCTGAGTAAACTTACTTTGGAGAGCTCCTAAAATTAGGTTAGATTGTCTTGTCACAATATTAGTTTCTGCATTTTTTTTTTCACAGTGATCTTTAGTTATGTTAGAACATCACACACATCTGTGCTTTGGAAACCTCTCTCAACCCAGCAAATGCAATCACATGGAAACCAATGTCCTCCAGCTATCAGACAATTGATTTTTGCAGGATTCTGCTCATGTGTAGCTGTAGGGACATGGGATATGTTCATTTGTCAGTCAGTTCACTTATGCTTCACTAGCAGAGAGCATGTTTTTACATTTTCCAGTACTAAATATTTTACCATCACCCCCAAAACTCTCCCTTAAGAAACTACACAAAAAAGCCACAATTCAACCAAAGTTAATCACTTTCAACTCAACCCATTTGAACAGGGGTGAAGTCCATGTTAGTATCTCCACCATTAAAATAAAGGGATAACCTTGTATACAACTTTGGGGTAAAAAGATGAATTAAATGTATTCTGACATGTTAACTTATAAGTTAAGATGTTTTGTTGTACAGTATTTAAATATCTTTTCTCTCAAGATTATGCCATATATGACTCATAGTGTTGCCCTCTATGGATTATTAAAAATGATGCAACCACAATTGATTGGAACTGTTCTTTAAAAGATGGCAAAAACAGAGCCCACATATCAGAAAAGCAAGGGAAAAGAGAGCAAGGTGGGCTGCTGTGGTAGTGTGTAGTAACAGAACAAAATTCAAGTCCAGAAGCACCTTAAAGACCAATAACATTTTTCTAGGGTATAAGCTTTTGTGAATCAAAGCTCCCTTTTTCAGAAAGGGAAAACAGAAAGGATTACTAACAGCTTAGGTTATATACCATAGGAAGTTACTGTATAGTATATAATCTTTGAATCAGAGTTCCGCTTGCTCTTTGCATATACATTCTTTCACATGTACTGATAGACAAAATACCTCATGATTGGCCTAAATGCTGTATTACATGGAATTCACTGCTGTAGAATGTAATTTCTAAAATGATGGCAAACTAGGTGCAAATCCAGGTTTTCAAACAATTTGGATGAAACTACCTGAAAACTGTAAGCATGCTGCGCTATTAACTCCAGTTGGGAAATATATGGTTAATGATTGAAAACACACAAGGAAGAGTCAACACATGTCAACTAAACACACCTTTGCAGACTGTTTTCCTTTTATAATCTCCTTCCATCAATGTTACCAAAATATAGTACCAGAATAGACACTTATACAGCATATATCATTTGCATAAAATATCTTGGGAAGACAGCGTACTTTCTGAATTCCAAAGATTTCCTTGTTAAACAAGGTGGCAAGGTCATGTAAAACTTAAGGGAATCACTCCAGTTCCACCTGACTTCTGCCCTGCAGTTCTTTTGAAACAAGTTAATGAAAATTCCATGCATATTGACATTTAGATGTAAAACAGACATGAATGCAAGAAATCTGGGTTACCAAGAAATCCAGCATAAGTTTTTAACAGTAGATACTAGCAGGATCTTCTGCAACATATTTTTTTTTACTTTCAGATTTCTGAAAGCAATGCTGTTTTACATATCCTTGTTAGAGTTAAAACATTAATTCTCCAATAAAGGGGAAAACAGAGGTGGAATGGTAATGATTGGGGTTTTTTTCCTCCAGAATGTGGAAGTCAATTCTAAGTGAAATAGGGATTCCACTGTGATAGGAGCTCTCCAGTGCCTGAAGCACTTTATGTCTGCTGAAGCCGGCTTCACAGAAGCAGATATATGAATTACATGCCTTTCTACTCTCAAGTTCGCATGCATCTTGCTTAGTATTTTGGCAGGTTGGGATTACATGGAATTCACTGCTGATCAGATAGGATTCTCTTCTTTTTTTTAAAAAAAACAGGGTCACATTTTGAGAAAGAACTTCTGTTCTAAAAAAATGAGTGTGTACACACATTGGTCTGTATGCCGTTCCAGTTGGGGTGGTACGTGCAGTCAAGCAGATAAGATACTAAGTTGACTTGGCACCAATGTATGGATGCATGGAGACATATCCACAGAATGTATGCATTATGAGATAATAACAGACATTTACAACCCAGAATATAGGAGCGGGGCAGCCTCAAGTGACATCACCAGATCAACTGCAGTGTCAAGCCACGCCAATATATTATCCCGCACGCCACTGCTTTCAAAGCCTCTTTTTCTGCTCTAGCCATTAGAAAGCACTTGTGACTGCAAATACAAGGGGATCTTTCCAAACACAGACAAGGCATGCCATATCCTGTTGGCAAACAGGAGCTATTGGGAGGGTTGCTCACTTGATCAAGACATTCATATTTTTTTTCAACTACAAAATGCATCTCCATAGAAACCAGGAAGCAAGAAACTACAGTAATAACACTAAAGTAAATGCCGTATCCAGTTAGTCATTACAAGACAGCCTAAGGGATTCCACCAAGGAAAGAAACTAACTAGGGCTACATTCAAAGCATGTAGACTTAAATAGTTGAAAGCAATTTTTTCTGAAGGAATGTAATGAAACATTTTCATCTTCATTTCACTATCACTTGATCATAACTTTAGATAAATTACATTTTTTTTTTGTTTCTTACTTACAGGCATTTGTTACAGCGAAGCTGTTTGCTGTTTCAATGTTGTCTACGTGAGGAACCAAATTAAAAGGTGCTTCAGATGCATTGGGGCTGGTGTTGTGAAGAAAAATTGCTAGTCGAAAAGCAGTATATTCCTGATCTGTGTTTCTGATGAAGAGGCCACCTACCAATAAATAAACGATTGCAGAAGAGAAAGAGTGTCACCATTGATTATTTCTACCCCCAGCCACCGGAGTAGTGCAAACAGCTTTCTTAGGGTCCCTTTAATAACAATTACTCATTGATGTACCTGCAGACTTTTAGACTCAGGGCTTCTGTGAAAAGTGAGGCTGTCAAGCTGTCCTATTTTCTGCTCCCCTCCCCCTATATATCGCTAGATCTGCTCGGAGGAGAGCGACCTTTGAAACCATTTTGCTCCTGTCTCTGTAACAAGAACCACTGCTAAATTGGCCCTCCCTCTCCCTGCCATTAAGTGGCGGGTAGATTAAAGAGAACCGGGTGCTCTCTGTGGAAACACACAAATGAGGTGTGGAGACCACACCATTCCGCACTCTCACACTTTCCCCCCTTTTCCCGTCCGGGCATCCACCTGAAATACAGGTTGGGGAAAAGAAACAAACCAGCCAAGAACACACTTGAACTTTGTCCCTCCGCAGCCCATCTCAGCAGACAGGCAGGCGGGGAGCTCAGCCTTCCTAAGAAGCATCTTTCGGAGGGCATGAGAAATGATGCAGTGGTGGAGCTGGAAGTCATTCAAGAACTGCGTCCCATCCAAAGCGGGAGAAGCAGAAGGCAAGCAAGGGAAAGGGGGGGGGGGGGCAACAAGCCTTCAAGGGAAAGGGGAGAGAGAGAGAGAGAGAGAGACGTGGAAAAAATGCCCAAGTTTCAAAGTAGTGACAGGCGAGGCTATAAAGCAGCAGCAGCAGCGCAAGCGACTCTTTCCCACCCCCCCCCCCTTCTACCCCCAGCCCCACAGGCGAATCGGCTACTGCAACGTGCAGGCTGTGCTAAACGGGGGGTTCACTGAAGCATCCTTCGCAAGAGATGCAGTTGACAGCGGGAGGGCAGCTTCCCAAGTTTGCCACCACGCTAGACACAACACGCACACACACACACACACAACACACCACCACGTCCCCCTGCCCTGCGGACCGCTGGAGGAGCTGTCGTCTCCCCGGCCCTGCCTGTGCCCGCAGAAGGGGGACGGCGGGGACTCCCTAAACCTAAACCCGCCTGTCCCGGTTTGACCTCCCTGGCGCCTCTCCGCCGCCCCCCTCGCCGCCCCACTCTTTCGCGCCCCCTCCCGCTGTCGTCTCAACCGCCGCCCCCCCCCCCTCTCCCGGCTCCCCCGCCAGCCCAATGCAGCGCTTACCTATTTGCACGCTGCTAGGAAAAGCGCCCATTGCGAGTCCCCAAAAGCCAGAAAACAACAAGAGAAGCTGTCTGCAAATAATCCTCATCTTCTTCTTTCTCTTTTTGCCTCCCCGGGTCTCTCCTCCTCGCGCTCTCTCCCTAGGTGTTGTTCAGAGAGGCATTGAGGACGTGGAGGAGGAGGTGGTGGTGGTGGCGAGGGGGGGGGGGGGCTGGACCCAAAAAAATGAGGGGGGAAGGGGGGGAAGGGGAAAAAAAATTAAAATGGGGCAGGGAAGAAAAGAGAAGAGGGTGGGTTTCGCTCCCCCTCCCTTCCCTTTCTCCCCCCCGTCTTCTTTCCCTCCCTCTTTGATTTATTTCTCTCCTTCTCTCTCTCTCTCTCCCCCTCCCGCCTGCCTTTCCTTCCCCTCAGCAAGCCATCCTGCTGAGGCGGATTTTTCCCGCAGTCTCCATAGCCCTGGCAGAGGTTTCTGTCCGGCAGCGAAATGTTTCACATGCAAAAGATGGTGGAGAGTTTGGTGGTGCTGGCGAGAGAGGAGTCTAGTGGCTGCGCTCAGAAATGAAGACATGCGCTATTCCTCCCGCCTTCCCTGCTCCAACCGCCCGCCCGCCCTCCCTTCTTCCCTTCCTTTCCCGCCCTGGCGTCCCCTCAGCAGGCTCACAGCACACACGCCGACGGGAACGGCCGCGTAGCTTTTCTTCCCCCCCCCCCCCCGCACCCCATGCTTTGGACACCTCTCCTTCACACAGCACAAAGGGAGGAAATCCCTCAAGTGGACGGGGCGGGGGGGGGGGTAGGCTGACCCCCGCCCCTCAAAAATTCAAGAGGGAGCCTTCGCTCCTCCTTGTATCACATATAGATTCTCTCACATACAACGCAAGCATTGTGCATTCTGGGTTCACGCATATACATCACACACACACCTGTATGTATGCCTAGGTACAAAGGGTAGATCCAAATAGGCAGCCTTGTTGGTCTGAAGTAGTAAAACAAAAGAGGAGTCAATTGCACCTTTAAGACCAACTCAGTTTTATCCAGAACTTAAGCTTTCGTGTGCATGCACACTTCTTCAGATGAGGAATGAGGTACAGTAAGCAGAGCCACATATAGCTGGTGGGGTTTGGAACGCCAAGTGGTACAAAGTTAAAAACCAATAGCAGAACAGTAAAATTAACAAATTCAGAAAACCTTTGATCTGGGTTGAATTCAACGCTAAACTTTGTTCAGTGGAGGCATAGGATAGGGGTAGGATCCACACCAGTGACTGCCTCAAGCTCATCCTGTGAACTTCCAAGGCAGACTGGGGATTCGAACCTCAGTCTTCCAGATTCTAGCTTAACCCTAACCGCTACAGTATGCTGCCACTGCGTTTCAGGAGATAACGAAACTGATGTGATGTGGCAATGGTTCATTCCACAAGTATATGGCTGATGTTGGATTACCACCAGGCCAAAGGTGGAGTGATGTGATGTGATGTTGTGTAGTAGTATAAGAACAAAGATTCTGAAAGTCACATGTTTAATTTTCTCTTCAGCCTTGAAAAAGGAAAATGCAGTTTGGGGCTGTATCAACAAAAGTATAGTGTCCAGATCACGTGAAGTGATGGTATCGCATTACTCTGCTCTGGTAAGACCTCACCTGGAGTATTGAGTTCAGTTTTGGGCACCACATTTTAAGAAGGATATAGACAAACTGGAATGTGTCCAGAGGAGGGTGACGAAGATGGTGAGAGGTCTGGAGACCCAAGTCCTATGAAGAAAGGTTGAAGGAGCTGGGTCTGTTTAGCTTTGCGAGGAGGCAGCTGAGAGGTGATATGATCACCACCTTCAAGTACTTGAAGGGCTGTCATATAGAGGATAGTGTGGAATTGTTTTCTTTGGCCCCAGAAGCTAGGACCAGAACCAATAGGTTGAAATTAAATCAAAAGAGTTTCCGGCTCAACATTAGGAAGAACTTCCTGACCTAGAGTGGTTCCTCAGGAGAACAGGCTTCCTCAGGAAGTGGTGGGCTCTCCTTCCTAGGAGGTTTTTAAACAGAGACTGGATGGTCATCTGACAGCAATGAAGATCCTGTGAATTTAGGGGGAGATATTTGTGAGTTTCCTGCATTGTGCAGGGGGTTGGACTAGATAACTCTGGAGGTCCCTTCCAACTCTATGCTTCTATGTACTCTTGTTTTCCTTCCATCATCACAGCTGACTTATGGCAAGGCAACCCTATGGGGTTTTCAAGGTAAGAGATTTCAGAGGTGGCTTGCCATTGCCTGCTTCCAAATAGTGACTCTGGTATTCCTTGATTGGTTGCCTGCCCATCCAAACACTTACCAGGACCAACTCTACTTAGCTTCTGAGCTCTGATGAGATCCAGCTAGTCTATATGTGAACTCATTAATCAACCGACTGCCAGATACATGGCCCTTAATACATGTTGATAGTAACACTGGCCTACCTTACCGGAATACTGTTAAGGAAATATGAAAACTGCTATATGATTGCTAGGGGTTATATGCAAAGTGCTATATGATTGCTTGGGGGGCGGGGGTGGGTGGGATCCCTCTGAGTATCCTACCCCCCCCCCAGGGAAAGTGTATGCGCAATACAAAGCCTCTCCTCTCCCGGTGTAGTGAACGCCGCGTGGTCACTGTCTGTCTATGCCTGGCAGATGGTCACTGCAATGGCCTCTCCTGCATTACTGCATCCGTAGCAACACCTTCTCGCTGGTCCCCCCCGTTTTTCACAGAGTTTGCTACGTCATGGTGCGACCAAATTGTCCGGCGGTATAACCGGATGGGCAGGCTGGGCCCACCAACCTCGCCAGCCTAAGAGAAGGAAAACTCTAACATCAAACCCGGGCAGATAGAGCTCGTTAATGTAACACCTACCACCTGGAGGTCTCGCTGCCGGCGTCCCGGCTTACTGGGCCATGGCAGATGACCCCCAGGTGAAAGGGTGGAGCCAGTACCGCGCACACTGCGCTTCACCTAAAAAATTCCTCTGCGCAGGCCTGAAGGGCATATCCACATACACAACCCACAACGCATCAAGTCCTGCAGCGATGGGCAAGGGGCGAAACGGCAGGTGGAAGGTGCCACTGGAAGCCGCAGTCCCAATCCTGCCTGTAGGCGGTTCAGGGTATTGGTCGCCTGATGCTAACCCGGAGATGAAAGCATTTTTCGGCAGCACCCTGAACGACCAAGCAGCCTTATCTAGGGACAGCACTGCTTGCTCCACACGGAGAGGGGCCTAGAAAAGGTGGCCTAAACAAAGCTCGTCTCCTCCACCCCAGTTGGCTAGCCACGGTCAACGGGCATCCTTACTTGTGGTCAAAAAATAACAACAAAGAAAAGGCATGCACCTGCCTCACAAAGTGTGCAAAGACTAAAGCTTGCGTGTTGGAACATCAGAACCATGCTTGACACAGTAGACAGTGGTCGCCCTGAACGACGCTCTGCTCTAGTTGCCCACGAACTTCTCAGGTTGAATATCGACATAGCAGCTCTCAGTGAGGTCCGTTTCCCTGAGGAAGGTAGTCTTCAAGAACACGGTGCTGGCTATACCCTCTACTGGTCGGGTAAGTCAAAGGCTGAGAGCCGCCTTTCTGGCGTTGGCTTCATGGTCAGGAACTCCATTGCCTCCAAACTCGAAAACCTGCCAACAGGTCACTCAGATCGCATCATGTCCATGCGCCTCCCACTTCAAAACAAGCAGCATGCAACACTCTTCAGTGTGTATGCCCCAACCCTTCAAGCAGATCCTGCAGAAAAGAACAAGTTCTGATCTACACAACCTCGTACGGAAGACCCCTATAGAGGACAAGGTGATCATCCTTGGCGACTTCAATGCCAGAGTAGGTAAAGACTCGGAAGCCTGGAAAGGAGTACTTGGCAAACACGGCATTGGCAACTGCAATGATAACGGGCACCTCCTGCTAGAATTCTGCATGGAGCACCAGCTCACCATCACCAACACTATCTTCCAGCAGAAGAACAGTCTGAAGACAACCTGGATGCACCCACAGTCCAAGCACTGGCACCTTATCGACTACATTCTGGTGCGCCAGCGAGACCTTCGAGATGTCTTACACACCCGAGTAATGCCCAGTGCAGAATGTCATACGGATCATCGTCTTGTACGCTGCAATCTCCGTCTTCACTTTAAACCCACACCCAGGAGAGGAGGTATCCCTCGGAGGAAGTTTCAGGTTGGCAGTCTCCAGTCAGCCGAAGTTAAAGCTGCCTTCCAGGCAAAACTCCAGTCAAGAATTGAGGACCCCAGTTGCCCCACAGACCCTTCTCCAGAAGCACTCTGGGAACACCTAAAAACTACCGTCCTGCAGATCTCTGAAGAAGTCCTCGGGTTATCCACAAGGAAGAACAAGGACTGGTTTGATGAGAACAATCAAGAGATCCAAGATTTACTGGCGAAAAAGAGATCTGCCTACCAAGCACATCTTGCTCAGCCCTCCTGTCCTGGGAAAAAAGCAATCTTTTGCGCTGCATGTAGCAACCTACAGCGCAAGCTTCGAGACATTCAGAACGATTGGTGGACCAAGCTTGCAGAGAGAACCCAGCTGTGTGCAGACACTGGTGATTTAAGAGGGTTCTACGAAGCCCTGAAGGCAGTATATGGTCCATCATATCAGGCTCAGAGTCCCTTGCGTAGTGCAGACGGCCAAGTGCTCCTCACAGACAAGGCATCCATACTGAACCGGTGGTCAGAGTATTTTCAGGTTCTCTTCAGTGCCAACCACGTAGTTCAAGATTCAGCAATCCACCTCACCCCACTTCAACCAGTGAAAACAGAGTTGGATGAGATCCCCACCCTAGAAGAGACTGTTAAAGCCATCAAGCAACTGAAAAGTGGCAAGGCAGCAGGAGTTAATGGAATTCCACCAGAGATCTGGAAGCATGGGGGCACAGTACTACATAGCTCACTTCACAAAGTACTTGTCACCTGCTGGGAACAAGGCAAACTACCACAGGACTTTCGCGATGCAATCATCATCACCCTATACAAGAACAAAGGGGAAAAGTCAGACTGCTCCAACTACCGGGGGATAACCCTGCTCTCCATCGCAGGCAAAATCCTTGCCAGAATACTCCTGAACAGACTGGTGCCCACCATTGCAGAAGAACTCCTCCCAGAGAGCCAGTGCGGCTTCAGAGCTAACATGAGCACCACCGACATGGTATTTGTTCTCAGGCAGCTCCAAGAGAAATGCAGGGAACAGAACAAGGCTCTGTATGTGACTTTTGTCGACCTTACCAAAGCCTTCGATACCGTTAGCAGGAAAGGCCTGTGGCAAATCTTGGAACGTTTAGGATGTCCCCCAAGGTTCCTCAGCATGATCATCCAGCTACACGAAGACCAGCAAGGCCAAGTCAGACACTGCAACGACCTCTCGGAGCCCTTCCCAATAGGCACAGGTGTAAAGCAAGGCTGCGTTCTCGCGCCAACTCTCTTTACGATCTTCTTTAGCATGATGCTTCAAAGAGCTGCAGTAGATCTAGATGATGACGATGGTGTCTACATCCGCTATCGCACCGATGGCAGCCTGTTCAACCTGAGGCGACTAAAGGCCCACTCCAAGACGATGGAAAAACTCATCCGAGAGCTACTGTTTGCTGATGATGCTGCACTCGTCTCCCACTCGGTATCAGCTCTGCAGCATATGACGTCCTGCTTTGCAGAGGCTGCCAAGCTATTCGGCCTAGAAGTTAGTCTGAAGAAGACAGAAGTTCTCCAGCAGCCTGCACCCCAGGAAGATTATCACCCTCCCTGCATCACTGTGGGTGAATCAGTTCTGAAAACAGTCCAGCAATTCAGCTACCTGGGGTGCATCATCTCCTCAGATACCAAGATCGATAAGGAGATTGACAACAGGCTGGCAAAGGCAAACCGTGCATTTGGCCGACTGCACAAAAGAGTGTGGAGCAACAAGCATCTGAAAAAAGGCACAATGATCAATGTTTACAAAGCGGTTGTGATGACAACCCTCATCTACGGCTCCGAATCATGGGTTTTATACCGTCATCACCTGCGACTCCTCGAGCGCTTTCATCAGCGCTGCCTTCGCACCATCCTCAACATCCACAGGAGTGAGTTTGTGACCAACACTGAAGTCCTCAAGCGGGCGGAGGTTACCAGTATCGAGGCACTGCTGCTGAAGACGCAGCTGCGCTGGGCAGGGCATATTTCTAGGATGGAAAACCACCGCCTTCCCAAGATTGCCCTGTATGGCGAACTCTCCACCGGCCATCAAAATAGAGGGGCACCAAAGAAGAGGTACAAGGACTCCTTGAAGAAATCCCTTGGCACCTGTCGCATCAACCATCACCAGTGGTCTGACCTAGCCTCAGATCGCAAAGCATGGAGACACACCATCCACCAGGCTGTCTCTTCCTTTGAGAACGCACACATAGCTGGTCTTGAGGACAAAAGGAGATTGAGGAAGAATCGCACTGCTACAGCACCAATCCTAAATCAGACTTTTCCCTGCAGCCACTGTGGCCGGACCTGCCTGTCCCGCATTGGTCTTGTCAGCCACCAGCGAGCCTGCAGCAGACGTGGACTATTGCACCCTTCTTGAATCTTCGTTCGCGAAGCCAAGCCGAGATATGATTGCTAGGTGTTATTATAAATTATTAGAAATACATTTTTTTTAAAAAAAATCAAATATTCTAGTACCTTGAATAAAATTTCTTTGGAACATGTTCAAAAATAAACTAGAAACATTAAAGGAACCTGTGTATCAAGCGCCAATATTTCTCAATAAGCAGTCTTTTGTTTTAAATCAAAGCTGTTTTATTGTTAGAAATTCAGAAGCTGTACCAAGGACACAGACCTTGGGAGTAATGACGTATACAGGGTTACACAGTTGCTATATAGGATATCTTCAAAGGTTACATTACAGATGCATACTTGAGTCACGGGTTCAAAGGTTGCTAAACACTATCTTTTTATTACTAAGGAATTTAGGCTATTAAAAAACATCTCCCTTTCTCACACTTCCCTAGCAGAAGATAAGAGTTGTCTGTGTGAACCTGTGGGAGAGGCGACTTGAAAGTGGTACAAGCCAGACTGTAGCATAAACATCCTTGAGCCAAATGGATTTATTACTTGCCCAATGGCTGTAAATAAGGGGGGAACAGTAGAGAGCTGGTGACCTGCTCTTTGTCTAAGAAACAATTATGTTGCAGAAATAAGCGTGCTTGACATACTGCCCCCCCTAACCCCTTCTCCGGGGTTTTGAAGGATATTTAGCATAGAATTGTTTAATCAGCGTTGGTGCTCTCACATTTGAGCTAATTACCCACTCATCATGTGCTGTTGGGAAATGTTTCCATCTAATCAGAAAATACAATACACTCCACTTCAGTTTAGCATCTAAGATTTCTTTTACTTCATGGTGATTCTGATCCCCCACTGGAATAGGCTCAGGAGCTTTGGGTCAGGGATGCCAAGGCGTGGCTCCAGGATCCCTCCGAAGTAAACTGCAGTGAAAGATGGGATGTATCTTACTAAACAGTTTGGATAATTCAAGTTCTACAGTCACTTTATTGATTACACGTTTAATATGGAATGGTCCCAAAAACTTGTATGCCAGTTTTTTAGAAGTTTGTGGTAGAGGCAAGTTTTTGGTAGATAGGAACACTGTATCTCCCACTTTAAAGTCCCAAGTGGGTGAATGATGCTTATCATAATGCTTTTTGTAGCTCTCTTTAGCTAATTCCAAATTTTCTTGGATGTTGTTCCAAGCTTTCCCCAACTTTCCCCACCATTGTTCAAAAGTTGATGGTATTTCAGGCATCGTTCCCCCGGTAGCTGTGGGAAAGGTTTCTCTTCATAACCATTCACTACTAGAAAGGGGGATGATTTAGTAGAGCTATATATGCTGTTATTATATTCATATTCTGCAAATGGAAACAACTCTGCTCAGTTGGATTGCTGATAGTTCACAAAACATCTTAAGTATTAGGGTTTGTAGAATCTTTCGGGCTCAAGTGCCGTGTTCTACTGGAGAAAGTTTTCCTTCCAGACGTTTCGTTCTCAGCTGCGGAGAACATCCTCAGTGGCGTTGCAGCCGGAGCAGGCGCTCTGACCTTCTTGGCTGCTGTGCATTGAGTGGGCTACTCCCCACTCAATGCACAGCAGCCAAGAAGGTTAGAGCGCCTGCTCCGGCTGCAACGCCATTGAGGATGTTCTCCGCAGCTGAGAACGAAACGTCTGGAAGGAAAACTTTCTCCAGTAGAACACGGCACTTGAGCCTGAAAGATTCTACAAACCCTAATGATGTTACCAGCCGTGAAAACCTGAAATCTTTGATCTTACGTATTGCTCCAGCAGCGCATTTACTCTTTCCATCTGTCTGTCAGTCTGGGGGGGGGGGGTGGTACACAGAGTTCAATCCCTGCTTGGTCCCAGGTAATTTACAAAACTCTCACCAGAAGTTGACAATGAACTGAACGCCTTTGTCACTAATTAACTTATCCAGAAACAAGTGTAGTTTCGCCACCTGTTGGAAGAATACTTGAGCTAGTCTTTTAGCTGTGGGTATTTGAGAGCATGGAATGAAGTGGGCTTGCTTAGAGAAAGCGTCCACTACTACAAGAATTACAGTCTTCCCCTGAGAGGGGGGAAGTTCTATGATAAAATCCAATGAGACTACCGACCACAGTCTGGTTGCAGTTTCTAGTGGTTGTAACAACCCTGGGGGCATCCCCCCCTTCTCTTAGCCATCAAGCATATTGGGCACGAAGCGACATAATTAGACATGTCTTTTTTCATAAACGGCCAACAAAATTGTCTATTCGCTAGATGGAGAGTTTTTTACATATCCGAAGTGCCCAGATAGCTTGCTGTCATGACACAATTGGAGCACTTCTTTTTGGAGGCTATCTGGTATGTAAAGTTTACTGTCCTTGTCCCAGAAACACCCCTCCCCTTTCTTTACCCCCTCGGGTATTGCATCTCCTTCCTTTTCCACTTCGGCAATCAGTCTTTCTTCCCCCCCACTTTTCTTCCAATTTTTCACATTTTGCTTGTGAGCAGGTAGTTACTACTCCCCCCAATTGGCTGGGGGAGATGAGTAAATCAATCACCTCCTCCCTTTGGCTGTTATGCTGGGGGAGTCTGGATAATGCATCGCCAAGAAAATTCTTAGATCCTGGGATGTGCTTCAATTTAAAAACAATTTAGCAAAGAATCCTGCCTACCGTATCTGTTTCTCAGTCAGTTTCCTGCAACCAGTAAGGGCTTCCAGATTCTTATGGTCAGTCCATATTTCAAATGGGACCCTCACCCCTTCTAGCCTAGATCGCCATGTCTTTAGTGCGAATGTTACAGCAAAAGCCTCCTTGTCCCACACTGACCAAATTCTTCTAATCTTGAGAGAATTTTTTAGAGATGTAAGCGCACGGTTTTAGGGACCCCCCTCATCTGGTTGCATGAGAATTGCCCCCATAGCGACATCGCTGGTGTCGCATTGGACCACGAAGGGTTTTAATTCATTGGGGCGAATTAGGATGGGTTTGCTGGTGAACAACCTTTTTAACTTGTTGAAGGCTTCCTGACAATTTTCTGTCCAATTTAATTTTGCTCCTGGCTGCTTAGCTTCTGGACCTTTCCCTTTCGTTCTGAGAAGGTCTGTCAAGGGGAGCATGGTATGTGTGAATCCTTGTATAAAATTTTGATAAAAATTTGTGAATCCGATGAACGATTAGAGCTGTCTACGTGTCCTCAGCGGTTCCCAATCTAGTACTGCTTGTATTTTGGTGGGGTCCATTGCCAAACCCCTCCCTGACACTCTGTAACCTAAGTAATCCAATTCGGTCTTATGGAATTCACACTTGGATAGTTTTGCATACAGCTGATTTTCATAGAGGGTTGCTAAGACTTCCCTCACTAATTTCACACGGGAGGGGAGGTTGTTTGAATAAATAATTATATCATCCAGGTACACCACTACCCCTCAGTACAAATGTTTTACGTGTTAAACGTCGTCTTCCATTCATCCCCCTCTTTTATACTTACCCTGAAGTAAGCGTCTCTTAGATCCAGCTTGATGAAAATCTTTCCCTCCGACACGGTGCTTAATAAATCCTTTATTAGGGGTATGGGGTACACATTCAAGGTTGAAATCACATTGATCCCCCTAAAATCCATTCATAGCCTGAGCCCCCCGTCTTTCTTCTTCCTAAGCAGCGTGGGGGGCCATAGCCGGTCTGATGAACCCCCGCTTTAAGTTCTTGTCTAGGAACTTGTGAAGTTCTGCTTTTTCAGCCCACCCCATGGAGTATAGTTTAGCTCGAGGGAGGCTCTGCCTCGGAATCAATTCCATAGCATAGTCCGTATCTCGATGGGGGGGGGGGGAGCTTCTTGCTTCTTCTTCACTAAACACTTGTTTTAAGTCTCTGTACTCATGGGGAATTGATTTCACCTCTTCTATAGTGAGGCATAGTTTTTCATTTAGGGCGAGTGGTTCCGGACCCCACTCCACGTTCCATTGGTGGGGCTCACATCTCCCATCTCTAAAGTCTATGATTTGATCTCCCCATTTTATGTTGGACTTATGTTTGGCCAACCATCCCACTACCAGGACAATGTCAAATGACAAAGAAGGGGCCACAACATTCCCATTGACACCCCCTGGGTTTGTTCCGTACAGGGTGCCCCCTTCATCACTGTCCCATCCATTTGCTCAAATTGTATGCGGTGTGGGAGTGGACTCATAAGGAGTCCAAGAGCTTCTACTAGTTTGGGTGTGATTATGTCTCTGTTACACCCCGAATCTAGTAGTGCTCGGGCATGTATAAAACGTTTAAGTCTAGGGTTCGGTAAAGTCAGTGGGATGAAAAATAAGGTCCCAGTAATTCTCACCCTCAGCTGTACCATTAATTCCATGACCTACTGCTCAGCACCTCTCACTGCAGGTCACCCTCATTTCCCGTTGGCTCGCCTTCCCAGACGTCTTCTCCCAGCTCGTCAACAACAATGATTTCTTCCTCCCGTGGGGTTGCAGACGCTGAGCTGCCCTTAGCTGGTTCTTTCACTTGTCCCTCCGCATTTTTCGCCTTGGGTGCACTGGTCTTCAGAGTGAGGGGGGGCCTTGAGGCCGCTCGGGGCAGTTGGCCGCCATATGGTTGGGGTTGCCACACCGAAAGCAACATCTAAGGGAGGATAGTTTAGTGGTTCCCCCAGACTGACTTGCTTTCTGCCCTTCTGCTTTTGCCCCTGACTGAGACTCATGTCCCCCCTTACCCCCTTGCTGCTGTTGACACTGGAGAGCCACTCTCTTCATGGTGGTTTCCACCTCACCCGCCAGTTGCACCCACCCTACCAGTGTGGTAGGGTGAGCCTGTTGGAGGGCTCGATCCAGTACGCTGGCATTCAGGCCCCTCTGGAACTGCTCTATCTTCATCTGCTTGTTCCACCCTTGCAATTTGGCTGCGTTGGCTTGGAATTCGACGCATACTCTCTCACGGCTTTGGGGCCCTGTTGTAGGTCCCTCAGGGTGGCCAGTGCTTGGGTCTCTTGCAAAGGATCTTCATACTGCATCAGTAGGGCTCGTAGGAATGCCGCTACCGTGTCTAGTTCGGGGCTCCTGGTCTTGTACAAGCTTACGTACCATCTCTTGGTTGTCCCCTTCAGTTTCGAGCCTAAGTAATCCACTCTGCTAAATTCATCGGGGAAGGTGTGCCCCCAGTAGAACATAAAGCTATTGGCTCCTGGGGCTCCAATCAGTTGGGGTTATAAACAGTCACTGTATGTGCAGCGGAGACCCTTTCCCTGCCAGCCTCCTGGTGTCGAGTACGTGCCACGGAGGTTGTCTCGGGGCTGTGTCGGGTCCTTTATCTTTGCCAATTGGTCGTTCTGGGTTTTCAGGGGCTTCTTCTTTATCTGGAGCTCTGTCCGCCATTTGGGTAGAAAGTTTCCAAGTCAGTTATGTCCCCAAGTAGGATTACTCCCAAAATGTCAAGCACCAATATTTCTCAATAAGCAGTCTTTTGTTTTAAATCAAAGCTGTTTTGTTGTTAGAAATTCAGAAGCTGTACCAAGGACACAAGCCTTGGGAGTAATGATGTATACAGGGTTACACAGTTCCTATACAGGATATCTTCAAAGGTTACATTACAGATGCCTACTTGAGTCACGGGTTCAAAGGTTTCTAAACACTATCTTTTGGTACACCAGTTTGGTGTAGTGGTTAAGTGTGTGGACTCTTATCTGGGAGAACCGGGTTTGATTCCCCACTCCTCCACTTGCACCTGCTAGCATGGCCTTGGGTCAGCCATAGCTCTGGCAGAGGTTGTCCTTGAAAGGGCAACTGCTGTGAGAGCCCTCTCAGCCTCACCCACCTCACAGGGTGTCTGTTGTGGGGGAGGAAGGTAAAGGAGATTGTGAGCCGCTCTGAGACTCTTCGGAGTGGAGGGCGGGATATAAATCCAATATCTTCTTCTTCTTTTTATTACTAAGGAATCCCTTTCTCACACTTCCCTAGCAGAAGATAAGAGTTGTCTGTGTGAACCTGTGGGAGAGGCAACTTGAAAGTGGTACCAGCCAGGCTGTAGCATAAACATCCTTGGGCCAGATGGATTTATTACTTGCCCAATGGCTGTAAACAAGGGGGGAACAGTAGAGAGCTGGTGACCTGCTCTTTGTCTAAGAAACATTTATGTTACAGTAATAAGCGCACTTGACACTGTGTCCGCTAGGAAGTCCCTTAAAAAGAAGTGCAAACCCCCAATAAAATCCAAATGGCTTCCCCATAGTCATCCACCATACACAAACTTGTGTCTATTGCTTTCACATGACCACAAATGAAAGAAGCTCATAGAGAAATTCAGTTCAATCACAGAAGTGCAAATGGCACCTGTGATCTCCGCCCAGAGATGAAAATAGTCACATGAAGACCAAGATTCAGAAAAAAAGATTAATAATGTCTTCCCAAACTTACAAACCTACCTATGCTTCGGGGCTCAATTCTGGAACATGTGGAATTATACTTTAGATCAGAAGATAGAAGAGGCCTCCTAAATCCATCTAAATCAACACACAGTGATGCCCTTGGGAAGCCTAAAGGCAGCACATGAAATCTTCACCTGCAATTTGTCCCATTTCTCAAAAACATCATTTTGCTATTATGATGGTTCATGGCCTTTCTTGCATGAATATGTATCATTTTATTTTAAAGCCATTTAAGCTTTGAACTAGGTATTATTTTTTTCTAATGTGGTGTCTGAGCTCCCCTGCAACATGGGGAAGGGGCTTCAGCTTCAGCCTCTACCTATACCATTTTCCTGATCTGAAATAGCCTTCAGGGTGTTATTTGTTCCACTTTGGAGCTGCATGTGCAGTATCCAGTGAAGCCCCCTTCCTCCCTGAAACATGGCCCCAGTCCAAATTTGCAGGGAAAGTGAGTGGGGTCAAGAGACTCCAAAGCTATAGAAAAAAGTGATGGTCCAGGCTAGTCTGATATGATTAGATTTTGGAAGCTAAGCAGGGGTGACCCTGATTAGCAGTTGGATGGGAGACTGCCAAGGAAGTCCAGAGTTGCTACATAGAGTCAGAGCAAACCACCTCTGTTTCTTTCTTTTGCAAACCTTATGTGGTTGCCATAAGTCAGATGAGACTTGACAGCACTTTCCACCATTTTCTGTTCATACCTAAGCCAGCAACCATCAACACCACCATATCCTGTGGCAGCACATTCCATACATCAATTAGGGGTCAAGTGAATATGTATTTTTTTTCATCCTGTCTTTCTACCATTGGATGACCTCACCCAACTCTGCAACTGCCCACTTGTTCTCCAGTTCTAATACAATGGGTAAGGGAGAAAAATCTCCCATCTTGCAAAAATCTCCACTTGCTGAACATCATTTTACAGACCTCCCTCACATAAGTTAGTAGTCTCCAAATGCTTTAGCCTTTTGTTGTGGGGAAGATGCCCCATGAACATTGCATGCTGCATGTCTGGGATTAGAAGAGTTTACTTGCTAGAAGGCATGGTTTTAAGGTCACATTAGTACTTTACATTTTTAATCTTAAAAATTAAATAATGGTAGAATCAAAAATTTAATCCATATCATTCTGCTGCAGGAAATAATTGCCGATAAATAAAACAGTAAGAAATATAAGTACTGCAAAAAGACCACTGTGGATGTCCCTGTCACAGCTTCCTTTTCTTTATAGTCACATGAAAAAATGACTGGTATAGTGTGGAACAGCAGGATAGCAGGTGTAGAATTAGTATTACAAGTATAAACTATGTGCCAGAAGCCCTAGGTTCAAATGGTCATACCCTGGATTCAAATTATGTAATTATCTTAGCCTTGAACTCTGCTAGAGGAGCTGGGGCAAAATTACATGCTATACTGGCAGCATAGGGTTCCTAAACCACATCTGCTGGCCAGTACAAATACAGGAGTGCATTTTCACTGGCAGGTCAGTGAATGTTAAACATTAACACCCCCCCCCACACACACACACACTTTTTTTTGCATGATTATTTAGCACTCCCTATTTTTTCTATGCATCTTTAGAGTGTGGCTGCAAAGGGAGTATGTTAAAATTGAACAAACATACCTGTATGCACACACAAACTGCCCACCTGCCAATTATTCACTGCAAATTTGCTCCCTCCTGCATTTGCACATCAATAGAAATCCAGAGTTAGGAACTCCATGTTTCCTTCATAACAAGGCACTCTGCTTTGAGGACAAGACATCTTCTCGTCTCTTCTGTCTTCCCATATGTAACAAGAATAACAGTACTGACTTACTTACAGGGCCAGTGTAAGGATTATTAATATAGGAAGGCCTTGAATTATTGATTATCTTTCCTGCCTTTGCCGAAACTGTCTCCTCCTCATCTCTAATACTCACCATGAGCTTCTGACTTTTTTCTTATTACTGTTCATAGGATTTTAAACTTTATTTGGGCAGGAAACATTAGAGAAAGGGCACCACAGTAGGACCATTGCTAAGAAATATCCAACTTGAATAGTCCATATGGTTCATGCATTAAGCACACAAACACACACACACATTGCACTGTGTTCCATCAGTGTACACTATTAGGGCTTCTGTTATGGCTACTAGATAAGTTCATGAAAGGTAACGAACTAAAACTACTTGGAAACATACACATTCAACTAACTATTGCATGTAAGTTCCATGCAATAATTAGCTGGATGTGTATGTTTCCAAGTAGTTTTAGTTCGTTACCTTTCATGAACTTATCTAGAAGCCTTTTTAAAAAGCATTTATATTATTAGCCCTTACAGTTTCTGGTTGCAGGGGTTTCTGCAGATCATTGGGAAACTGCCTGAAAATCTGTTTCTTTGTTTTAATAAGCTTTCAGTTCTACTATCATGCAACAGGGTAAACAACTGCCCTATTTATTCCTTCATTCTGATTTTGGTTTTATTTATTTATATTAATATATATTTCACTGCAGAATTGTAAATTCTATTAATCATGGTTTACATGGGTTGTCAGTTTCCTCAGGAAGAATCCTAATTTCATGTTAGTCAACATGAAAGATGGTTCAGTGCCTCTTTGCTCTGTATCATTTCTAGTTTTCCTTTTCTATGGGGAGGCAGATTTTTTTTGTGGGGGAAGGAATGAAGCTGAGGAACAAATCCCTAAGAAACAAAAAAAACAAAGGAGAGTATTAGGCTACTTTACCATTTCTCTAATTGTTATCAATTCTACTACTGAATAATAAAACAGAATTAGTAGACTTTTAAAGAAGAACAAGCCCTGCAAAGGAAAAGGTCAGCACAGCTTCTACAAACAGACATCCCGCCTAATCATCTTTTTGGAAGTCATTGAGAGTATTAACTACTATGTGGATAAAGATGAGTTGGTAGACATGATATACTTTGTATACCTGGATTCTAAAAAGCTTTCAACAAAGTTCCTTACCAACAGTTCTTTGGAAAATGTAGCAATTATAGTGTAAGTAAATAAATCCTCTCCTAGGTAATCAACTGGTTAACCAGGGGCAAGAGGCTAGAAGAAAACAAATTGTTCTCTCAGTAGAGGGGATTAGGGAGCTGAGATCCTCAAGGATCTGTGTTACAAGTGGTACTATTTGAGTTAGTCATTGGCTCCCAGTGGAGTATTGGATCAAGTTCAAGGTGTTGGTACTACTCTTTAAGGCCTTTAATGGCCAGGGACCCATGTACCTCCGGGACCACCTTTTCTGGTACATCCCCAAAAGCCTTGTGCTCTGATGATCAACATCTGCTGGTGGTTCTTGGCCTGAGATACATCTGGCTGTCCTCTACCAGGGCTAGGGCTTTCTCTGCCTGGCTCCAACCTGGTGGAACACTCTGCCAAATTCCATCTGGGCCCTGTGAGATTAACTACCATTCTGCAGGGCCTGTAAAACAGAAATGTTCTGCCAGGGATTTAGCTGAGGACAGGGACGGCTTTCATCTGGCACTCTCACTCTCACTTTCACCCCCCACCCCATGAGCTTGATCTTGCTTTTAGGGAACTGCAATGGCGCAGAGTGGTAAAGCTGCAGTACTGCAGTCGGAGTCCTCTGCTCATGTCCTGAGTTCGATCCCAGCAGAAGCTGGGTTCAGGTAGCCGGCTCCAGGTTGACTCAGGCTTCCATCCTTCCGAGGTTGGTAAAATGAGTACCCAGCTTGCTGGGGGGAAAGTGTAGATGACTGGGGAAGGCAATGGCAAACCACCCCGTAAAAAGTCTGTCGTGAAAACATTGTGAAAGCAATGTCACTCCGGAGTCGAAAACGGGGGACTACCTTTTTAAAAAACTGTTTTTACTGTTTTTAATTTGGTTTTGATTGGAATTACACCAGTTGTGAACTGCCCTAAACCTGGCTATTGGAAAAGGCAGTCAAAACTTTCAATAAAATAAATAACAAACTATCAGGAACTGGAGTGAGTAGTGAAGTCACCAATTTGAAGATTACACCAATTTTTTTTCAAGATGATAAATACTAAAGCAAATTGTTATGAGCTCCAACAGGATCACTACAGATTGGGTGAGCAAGCAACAACATGGAAATTGGATTCAGTTAAGGTAAATGTAAAGAAGATGAAGATATTGGATTTATATTCCGCCCTCCACTTCGAATCTCAGAGTCTCAGAGAGACTCACAATCTCTTTTATATTCCTCCCCCACAACAGACACCCTGTGAGGTGGGTGGGGCTGAGAGGACTCTCAGAGCATCTGCCCCTTCAAGGACAACCTCTGCCAGAGCTATGGCTGACCCAAGACCATCCCAGCAGGTGCAAGTGGAGGAGTAGGGAATCAAACCCAGTTCTCCTAGGTAAGAGTCTGCACACTTAACCACTACACCAAACTGGCTCAAGCACACTGGGGCACCCCCAACACTCATTCACACATTTTACATATATACTGACATAATTACAGAAGTTGAAACTGTTGGTGACAATCCTGAAAAAAGATCCTGAGGTCTCTGTTGATAGTTCAATAAATATGTCAGAACAGTACTGGGTGACAGCAGTAGAAACAGCAATACCAGGCTGTTTCCAGACCAAGGATTTCCCACATTTCAGCCACCTGACTGGTGAGGTTTTTTATACAATTCCACATCACTTCATCCTCTGTTTGTGCACAGACCATTAACAGCCTGCTGTTTCCACACACACACAAATGGCTTTATTTTAAATCTGTTAAAAACGGTATTTCCTGGGCAAAACATTATAACCAGGAGCAGTTTCTTGTGTCTGAAGAGGAAATAGTTCAATTACAAAAGTCTGGTGAAGAGGTAGTCCATTATTCATCTGTTACTCTTTTCATTTGTTGATGACCACAAGGGCCCAGAAATAATTACCATAACAGAATAGAATCACCTGCCTTTTAGACAGAGGGGAGGAGACCATAGGAAACTCTGCAAATATGAGTTTTAAAAATTGAAGTATTGCCTTATTCCTATCCAGCACTGTCATATTATTTTTAAAAAGAGAGAGATAGGGAGAATCACCTGCAGCTCAGCCTGCCTTTTGGGTGTGGGAGAAGAAATAATTGGAAATGTCAGCAAATATGTTGAGATTTTTTTTTTAAAAAAAGATTTTTTTAAAAAAATGGTATTTCTGTGCAGCCCTGTGTTATCCATGGTCCTCAAGGAGGGAAGACAGCAGGAAAGAAAATGTGGAGAAAAATGAGGCAGTGGAAGAAGACTAATGGGAAGAAAGGAAGCAGACTGGCAACAGGAAGAAACAGGAGCCATGGGAGAAATTTGTTCTCTCTCATGAATTTCTCATGGGTATGAGCTTATAACACTACAGCAATATGTTGTTTGCCATTAAAAAAAACAAAACAGAAAAGCTCCCTAGTGGTGGAAAGGGGAAATGGCCACAACAGGGCACTGAGGCAGGGAAACGGAGGATGTGTGAGTATCGTTACCGCTGCGCTCACTGCACTGGCAGCCACAGTAGCAATGGGAAAACCACATAAGCAATTCCCTATGTGGAAAACACCTCTATGGCAGGAATTAATAGGGGAAGGACTGAAAATAAAGTGGTCAATGTCATACTACCCTTGTATAGCTCTGCAATATGGCTGCCATCGGAATACTGTTTTCAGCTCTGGTTTCCTGATCTCAAAGAAGGATATTGAGCTGGAAAAGTTGCAGAAATGGTAGGCCAAACTGGTAGCATGTAACATTTTCTGTCTGAGAAAATGCCAAAGGTTGTGGGTCTTCTCAGTTTATAAAAGAGGATCAACAGGGTGAGGAACATGGTTGTTGTTGTTCAGTTGCACAGTCGAGTCTGACTCTTTACGGAGGGACCCATGGACCAAATCACGCCAGGCTCTCCTGTCTTCCACCATCCTCTGAAATCTGCTAAAATTCATGTTAATTGCCATCAGTAACGCTGTCCGACCATCTCATCTTTTGCCATCCCCTTCTTCTTTTTCCTTCTGTCTTTCTCAGCATCAGGGTCTTCTCCAGTGAGTGCTCCCTTCTCATTTGGTGGCCAAAGTATATGAGCTTCACTTTCAGCATCTAACTTTCCAGGGAACAGTCAGGGTTGATTTCCCTGAGGATTGACTGATTTGATCTTCTTGCAGCCCAAGATTCTTCTCTAGCACCACAGCTCAAAAGCATCTATTCTTCTGTGCTTTACTTTCCTTATGGTCCAACTCTCAAAGCCATACATTACTACTGGGAATATCATCGCTTTGACTATACAGACTTTTGTTGACAGGATGATGTCTCTAGTTTTTATTATACTGCCTAGGTTTGCCATAGCTGTCCTCCCAAGGAGCAAACGTCTTTTAATTTCATGGCTACAGTCACCAACTGCAGTGATCCTGGACCCCAGGAATGTGAAGTCTGTCACTATTTCCACGTCTTCCCCTTTTATTTGCCAAGAAGTGATGGGGGTGGATGCCATGATCTTAGTTTTTTTGATGTTGAGTTTCAAGCCTACTTTTGCACTCTTCTCTTTCACCCTCAACAAGAGGTTCTTTAGATCCTCTTCACTTTCTGCCATTAGAGTGGTGTCATCTGCATATCTGAGGCTGTTGATGTTTTTCCCGGCAATCTTAATTCCAGTTTGTGATTCATCCAGGAACATGGTAAAGTGTCATAAAATTATGCAAAGTATGAAGAAAATGGAGGAAGAGCGGATTCTTCTTCCTGCTGTTGTGTTGGTGGAAGCCAGTGAAGTTGATAGACATTAGATTCAGGACAGGGAAAAAGGAATTACTTTTACACAGAATGCATAATTAATTTACTGAATTCACTGCCACAAGATGTCATGATGGTTGCTATCTTAGGCAGCTTGTAAAGGGCATTAGACAAACTCATGGTGAAGAAGTCCATCAGAGGCTATTAGCCATAAAGACTAAATGGAATCTTTATGCCAGATGCTGGATGCATGTGTGTGGAATGGAGATGTGGGATCCTTGGACCTTCATGACATGCTTATAGTCTTTCTGGAGTGTCTGGCTGACCATCATAGACAGGTCTAGATTAACAATTAAGCCAAGTAGGCACTGGTGTCATTGCCAAATTTGCCTTTCTCTGCCTCTTTCCTACAGCTTTGTCAAAGGGGCTTTTGAGAAGGTGCCTGTAGGCTGCAGCGGGGGTGGTGGGTGGCAGGGCCGGCACTCCAACTCTGAGATAATTTCCAACACCTCCCCCCTTGAGATTTTCACTGCCTAGAGGCCTCCAGAGGGATACCATTGATCCAATCTGGCTGGGTTAGTCTATTTTCAGCAATGACTATTAACATTTATATTTATATTTACTATACCCCCTCCTCCTTTAAAGCTGGGGTGGGTAACGAACAATAAATTAAAAGTACACACCAAAATGAAAATTCAATTCAATTAAAAACAACTAAAATGTAATAACTTTAAGCCTCAACTCTTAACAACCTTATCTTTGGCACTAAAATACAGCTGAAGTTAAAAAGCTGAGGAAATGTTTACACTACTAATTACTATCAGCATTCTAATTAAACTGTATTAACTTCTGTCACAGAATCTTGGATGAAGTGCTGCTGAAAATTCTCTAGCAAGAGAACCCTAGTCCCCCTCAGAGAACTACAATTCCCAGAGATCCCTGATAAGAAGTTGATAATCAACAAGATTAAGTCTGTAGGGTAGATTCCCATGATCCTGTGTAAATATGTTCAGGTTTCACCTTTGATGAGTCTATACAGAGAAGAAGTCTATTGGGCCAGCCATAGGGCAAACTTTTCCATGTTTCTTTTCTTTAGAGGCACAAACAGACCCTGACAGCACAAACTTAAGGAAGTTTTTTTTCCTCATTAACTTAAATGGGCCTTATATCTGGTAATTATGTTGAGAAATTTATCCTTAGATATATTGGGCTAAGTGAGCATAAAGTTTGGCTAGGTGAGCATAAAGCCAAAAGACATAAAACACACATCATGCTTTTGCCATAAATTCACCAGCTGTCCATCAGAATGCCACTGCTACCTTATCCTCCCACTCTAATCATAAAAATAAAAAAATACTGGCATACACTGCAGAGGTTTTTCCTTAAAAAAAAAAATCTAGTTAGAGAATTACCTGAGTGCTTTTGTGTCATAAGTTGAATCCTTTTCTATTTATTTTTTCTCTCTATGTGGCACTTTCCCACCCTGTATTCAGATCAGCTTGTAATACAAAGAGATAAAATATTTGTATACAATAATTACTATACTTCAGAACATCTGACACAACAAGCCATCAAAGAAAAATAAATCTTAGGTGAATTTCCAAAGCCGAGAGAAAAGGGAAGGTTTTAAATTAAGAGGAAAACAAGAAAGAGCAATCCTTCAACCCTAAGGGGAGATCAGTTTAAACTCTTAGCATTAGAATAATGAAAATATTGAATGTTCATACATATAAATATCAATGGTATCTCAAGTGAACAGGATGAGTGAACCAGGAGATAAGTGGTAGGGGTTGACAATGAGAGAAAGATATCTTAAGATATATGGAACTCAAAGACTTCTATGGATCAGAGAATCCACCAACTTGAACTGAACCCTGAAGCAAATACATTAGACTAGCCAATTTCCAGGAAATTCCTGGAAATCTGGAATTACAACTGATCTCCAGACCACAAAGATCAGTTCCCCCAGAGAAAATGGTTGCTTTGGAGGGTGGACTCTGAAGTCCCTGCCCTCCCCAAACCCCACTCTCCCCAGGCTCCAGGCCCAAATCTCCAGGAATTTCCCAGTCTGGCAACCCTATATATCATTGTTTTATCATCTTCTCCTCTGCCTTCCAACTTGCTCTTGACAGCCTGGTATCTTGAGAAGCAGTGGGGTGGCATAGAGAAGGCACTACATTTAACAGGCCTGACAACATTAGTCAATCAGTAGGATTAATTTAAAAAATCCATTAATCACAGTTCTATGGGTTGTAAGTGAAAACCAATGAGCCTTATAAAATGGTTTTAGCATGAAAGCACTAAAAGCACTCTGAGCATGTCTCAGTCCTGGCAATTTGTTTAAGATGCTTTACTAAATAAAAAGTAAAATTCCTGCAGCTAGATAATGTGCACATAAATTCTTTTTTGTTCAGGGAGATCCATGTTATGATTATGGTATGATCAGGGAACATTTACAGTACGAGTCAGCTTTTTGATTGATTCCATTTGTAAATTGTACCAGAGCAAGGCTATGGTGCAACTCTTACATGAGACTGTAGATTTGAGGTTGGAATGATAGTGTCATCATGGACATGCAGGCTATCCAAAATCTCTTTCTAAGAAGGATTCTGGCTCTACCCCAGGGCTCTTCAGCAGCCCTGCTGTGGGCTGAACTTGGTCTCCCTTAAATTGGAATCTACCTGCATGTTGTCTTGCCTTGATTAGCTATTTGCATAAGCAGAGCAATATACCAACTGAAGACCTTTCAAGGCAATGCTTTATCCTGTTGCAGAGAGATCATACCGAGGATGCTGCCTACAACCAGGGGTGGAATTCTAGCTTCTTTGCATATTAGGCCACACACCCCTGATGTAGCCAAGCCTTCAAGAGCTTACAAAAAAGAGCCTTGTAAGCTCTTGAAGGATTGGCTACATTACAGGTGTGTGTCCTAATATGCAAAGGAGCTCCTGCTAGAATTCCACCCCTGCCTACAACCAAATTCTTCATCACTATTCTTCACCAGCTAATTCCCAGGAAGTTACCCTTGACAGTTTGTAGCTTTGGTTTTTCTATCTTGATGTCATGTTCAATAGATGTGCTGTATTCAGCTTCAAATTTTCCCCATGGTTTGGATTGCTCGAAAGGGATTATAACAGAGCCACATACCTTTCTAAATAGCACTTTTCATAAAATTAAAATAGCTAACAACTAGGGGTGTGCAAAAAAAAAAAATCGGAATTAATTGGATTCAGAAATATATCAGGCCAAAATATTTGGAATACCATACATTTCCAAATACCGGTATTTGGAATAGCCATATATACTGGAGTTATATGATTATTTCCAAATATACGGCCCAATTATACCCTATGGGCCACTGAAATCAATGGCAAAATAGGGTATATTGGAAGCCGCCTGGAGGGGAAAGGGTTTGAGGGAGAGCCCCCAAATTTGCAAGGGACTGCAGGGGACTCTCCCCTATGAACCTCTGAAGTCCCAAAAAGATTGGGCCAGGGGTTCGCATTCCAGGGGCACCCAAAGAGGGTGTCCTTATCCCTTCATTATACCCTATGGACCATTGAAATCAGTGGGAAAATAGGGTATATTGGAAGCCACCTAGAAGGGAGGGGGTTTGAAGGAGAGCCCCCAAATTTGCAGGGGACTTGCAGGGGACTCTCCCCTATGAACCCCCCAAGTCCCAAAAAGATTGGGCCAGGGATTCCCTTTCCAGGGGAACACAAATAGGGTGCCCCTATCCCACCATTATACCTTATGGGGCATTGAACTGAATGGCAACATAGGGCATAATCAGAGGCTACTGGGGGGCAGGGGGCTTGAGGGAGAGCCCCCAAAACTGCATGGAACCCTCAAATTCCAAAAATAGCTCTATAAAAACATGAAAGTGATCCACCCCACACACCAACCAGAGGTAATTAAAAAAAAAGTGACAGAAAGAAACTTAACTTTTAACCGCCCCCCCCCCAAAAAAAAAAAAACAGAACCAGGAAAAGGGACAACAGGACAGGATGCAAAACCAACAGCAACAGATCCAAACAAATCCAACTGAGAAAAGGCCAACAAACTCAACTGTTAAAAAACTGAACTTTTTAACAATAAAAACCTCAGGCCAAATCAGTCAACACCCCCCCCCCCAAACAAACAAACAAACAAACCAGAACCAGGAAAAGGGATAACAGGACAGGCTGCAAAACCAACAACAACAGATCCAAACAAATCCAACTGAGAAAAGGCCAACAACTCAACTGTTAAAAACTGAACTTTTTAACAATGAAAATTAGGCCAAACAGACCCCCCCCCCAAAAAAAAAGAACCAGAACCAGAAGAGAAAAGGAACAACAGCAGCACAACACAGCAGCAACAAATCAAACACAGAATCCTTTTAAAACAGTAAAAAACTTGACTTTTAACAATACAGGAACTTAACCAACCCCTCCCCCCCAAAAAAACTTCACCCTAACCACAAGAAATCCACACAATCCAAATCAGGAAAAATAAAAGGACACTGCACTTTTAAAAGTCCTCTCACTAAAGTTAGACATAGGCAAATTGGCAACCCCCTCAGCCCAGGCCCCCACCCCCAGCAGAACCCCCTAACCCCAAATAAGCTACCCACCCACCCAAATCTGGATAAGTAAAGGGACTCTGAGTCTTAAAAAGTCCTTTTACTTTTATCCTAACTAAAATAAAAACAAGAATCCCAAGGCTGTCTTACCTTAGATGTCTTCTCCAGGCAGGTCAGACAAGGCTGAGAGAGAGCAGCAGCAACTAGGCCAAGGGCCAGTGCAGCACAATTTCTCTCACACACCAATACCAACACAACAGCAATGGAATGGAGTCCAGCCAGGCAGACTCATTAAAAAGGTTCTCTGGCCCTACATAGAGCAGTTTCAAAAAATACCACTGCTCTGTGATAGGCCAGAGAACAGTGTTTACTTGGATACCCAAGTAAACAAAAGAACAACAATGTTGCTGATGGCTGGGGGATTAGCCCAATCATCAGCTACACAACAGCCCTGCAAAGCAGTATTTGCAATGCATTTTGCAAATGCATGCTTTGGATTGGCTGCTGGGGCTCCTCTCTCCCTCCCTGATCTCAGGGAGGCTATAGGAAAGGTGGGAAAAGGCTTTCAAAGGCGGAAAAGGAGGCAAGCAGCTTCACTGAGGCTGCAGAAGCTCCTTCCCGCCTTTTACATTGAGTTCCATATACTTCCGAATGATTGATTCGGAAGTATACGGGGAGCCATATACGGCTCCTGTGTAATGCCTTCTAATTGGATTCGGAAGTATACAACGCTGTATACTTCTGAATCAGGGGGTATTCAGCGGTCTATTCAGTTTGGCCGAACCGAATGCACACCCCTACTAACAACCATGTTAACCGTCATTATGCTCAAAAAGCTGTTGCCCAGCCCCTATGTCACTGTGAAGCCTCAGAAGTGGAGAACCATGTTTTGTCCTGCCCTCTCTGTCGGGAGCCCAGATCTAAATTTCTTGCTGCAATCCTAGCCAGCTTTGACCTGGGGCCACCAGCAGAGAAAATTATTTTCTTGCTAGATGATGCAGACCCTCTCGTCACTTAGGTAGCTTCATTGTTTGCATTGGTCACTTTGAACATTCAAACTAAAGTTCTGCTTGGGACCTAATTCATTGCAGCCTGATTTGTGGTTTTTCTGGGTCAGACTCTTTGCTTATTAATTTTCATCTAATCTGCTTTTATAGTTGTTTCCCTCATTGTTTTATATATTTTAATTTAATTTAAGATTGCAATGGCCTTTGGCCCATATGTAATAAGTTTTGTTATGCATTACTACTTATTAGGGTTATCTCATTTAGGCCATTTGCAAACCACAATTATAATTGTTTAATACCAGATTCTTCTTTCTCCTCCTCTGGTTTCTCTTCAAACCATATAAATCATCATCATCTTCTTCTTCTTCTTCAAGCCCCCCTTCTCTCTCTCTCTATCCACCCACCCATCCACCCATCCATCCAGGGTGGGGGAGGGCGGGATACAAAAATAAATTTACATTACAATAAATTTATATTACATTACATTACATCCATCCATCCACCCACCCACCCATCCATCCAGGCTCATTTTCAATGAGAAACACATTTCTGGATGTAACTTTCCCCATATATATCTGAGACAGAAGTCTTGGGAATTATATAAACCTCTCACCCAAGGGATCCTCCCTCCCATATTTCTGACATTTAGGGGAAAGGGTTCGGTTTAATTATGTGTCTTATTGTCATGAGTGGTGAGCTTTAAAAATCTGTCTCTAATCCTGGGGAAAGCTCTGGAAGCTAGTGAGATGGTGCTGTGTTTAGCAGAAAGCAGAAACTAAGGCAGGAAATCGCATGATCTGAACAAGAGTGGGGAATGTTTGTATGGGGAGAGCCAGAATGGTGTGGTGGTTAAGAGCAGTGGATTCTAATCTGGAGAACCAAGTTTGATTCCCCACTCCTCCACATGACCCCTTCTGGGTGGCCTTGGGCCAGTCATCGTTCTCTTAGAATTCTCTCAGCCCCACCTGCCTCACAAGGTAATTTTTGTGGCGAGAGGAAGGGAAGGTGATCATAAGACTACTTAGGGTAGAGAAAAGTGGGGTGTAAAAAGCAAGTTCTTCTTATGGCAGAAGAGTACTAGATTCAGGTGAGAAGACCCAAGTGTCCCTTTCAGATGTTACCATTATGCATACCAGGAACCCAGGAACTATGGATGTGAACCTTGGAAAAAAATGGTACTTTCAGATTGAGATATCAAGGAGCCAAAAAAAAAAAAAAATGCGATAGTCCCGGGCTATTCAGATTTCAAGTACCAGTTTAGTATTTGGATCTAGGCTTTTCTTTTTGGAGAGAGGGGGCTGAATTCTAATTTTATTTGACTCCATTATTACCTATTGCAGTGGTGGCCAACGGTAGCTCTCCAGATGTTTTTTTGCCTACAACTTCCATCAGTCCCAGCCATTGGCCATGCTGGCTGGGGTTGATGGGAGTTGTAGGCAAAAAAACATCTGGAGAGCTACTGCTGGCCACCCTTGCTTTATTGGAATCTTGCTGGGTTGGGTTTTTTTTTGCTTTTTTGAGCAAATGACACACATACAAAAAACACCCAGTCCTGGAAGCCTTAAAACACTGACACCTGATATTCCCAGTTACTCTAAAATATGTCTAGGATTTTTTGGGAACCATTTCCTGATATCCTGAAAAATCCCAGATACCATTCAGGAACTTGACTACATCTGGAAAATACTGATTTTTCAGATATATACTTGGACCAGAAATATCCGACCACACACCTCTACATATCATCTTGAAATGTGTGGTTGCCATGTTGTCTGAAGGGGGTGACGCATTGATTTTCAGCTTTAGTACTGCAGAATCAGAAGCCTGAAAAAATCAGGATCTGGCATAACAAGTACAGAAGCTTTATGTGTGAACAAAATCCAAGCATTGTCCCTTTCAGGCCTCATGGTGAGTGTGCATTTTAGGAGGATTGTGGGTAGCATGGGATCCTGATATGCCCTATTGTCAAGCTCTCATTACACACAATTATAGCTTTTAAAAAGGCCAATTTGAAGATCTCTGAGGAGAAACTTACAGGAAATAAGAGGCGAATCAGAATTTTCACCAAGGGGATAGAAAAGAAAGGCCAATGGTTTTGCAATGTGGTAAAGGAAGAAGTGACATGGATTGGTGACAGAAACAAATATGAGGAGCAGGGAACAAAAAAAGAATGACAATAGGGAAAGAGGAGGAGGAAAAGAAAAAGAAGAACAGCAACAACAAGAAGAGTTGGTTTTTTACATTGCCCTTCACTACCCAAAGGAGTCTTATAGCGGCTTACTATCACCTTCCCTTCCTCTCCCCACAACAGACATCCTGTGAAGTAGGTGAGGCTGACAGAACTCTGAAAGAGCTGTGAGTGACTCAAGGTCACCCAGCTGGCTTTATGTGGAGGAGTGGGGAACCTGGTTCTCGAGTCTAGAGTCTGCTGCCCTTAACCACTACACCAAACTGACTTTCAAGGAGAGGAAAAAAGGGGGGGAGGGGAAAAAGTTACTCTTGAATATACTGAGATGGAGATGATGAGATATCCAAACAGAATTCTCAAATGGACAATCTGATATGCAGAGCTGGATGAAGGAAAAAGAGAAAGAAAGGGTAAGCAGGATGATATCTGCATATATGTGTTACTAAAAATGAAAAGAGCCCCATAGTGCCGAGTGGTGAAGGTGCAGTACTGCAATCCTAAGCTTTGCTCATGACCTGAGTTCGATCCTGGCGGAAGCTGGGTTCAGGTAGCTGGCTCCAGGTTGACTCAGCCTTCCATCCTTCCGAGGTTGGTAAAATGAGTACCCAGCTTGCTGGGGGGGAAGTGTAGATGACTGGGGAAGGCAATGGCAAGCCACCTCCTAAAAAGTCTGCTGTGAAAACGTTGTGAAAGCAACGTCACCCCAGAGTCAGAAATGACTGGTGCTTGCACAGGGGACTACCTTTAAAAAAAATGAAAGACTTTATGGTGTTATTCATAGCCAGCATGGAGAGGGATAACAGCTCCTCATCAATTAACCAAGAACAGATGCCAAAGGACTCCAAGAAAGAGAAGTAAAGCCACCACAGAAAATTGGAAAAATCTGAATGGGTGATTAAGTGGTTTGGAAGAGAGCCAGCTAAGGACAATGTAAGGGAAATCTACTATGCAAAGGATATCAACATGAAAAGAATGATCTGCTATATTAAAAAAAGCAAAGAAGTAAAAGTATGATGGAATAGATATCCTTGGATTTTATTGTGGAGAGGTGTTATTATGGTGAAAGTAGTGGAAATCAGCCAATAACTGGAAAGGGTAGATGAGTCAAGGGATGTCTTTTTGATAAGGGGAGGGGAATTGGCCCTAATGAATGCATGAGGTAGCCTTGAGATGCTAGACTAGTAATCTCTTATGTGTGATGTCAAATGAATCAGCTCATCTTTTACTCTGGGCTTTCTACCCTCAGTCTCCTTCATCTTCAGTCGATATTTATATTTCCTTACAGTGCCAGTGTATCATTTGTATTTATCTCTGGCTTGATTCAATGCTTTACCAATTGAAGTGTTACGGTATTTGGCAAAACACTAATTATTCCATGTAATCAAAGATTCTGTCCCTGTGGTCTCCAGATTACTGAAAGTATCCACCGTTTATTCCGTTTTTGTAGGTTTTACATGGAGCTGTGTGCTCGTAGTAGCAGTAAGAACTGCACAAAGAATCATCTTCATATAGAAGCAAAGGCCTATGGATTTGTTCCCTTTTCTCTGCAGATCAGTGTTTGCACCATTTAGCAAAAATAGACTGAGGATTTGTAAACACACAATGAAATTACCTATGTCCTTTTTGCCTCTGTGAAGTAGGAGCATTGCATTTTGCAACAGAAAATAGCCATTCTTTATGCAAGATCTCTACTTGTATTGTTGATTTTTTCACTTTATTTATAGCCTGCCTTTCTTCCTGAGACTAAAGGCTGATTACAGAACAAAAGCAGTGTATTCATACTGCATAAAACATCCAAAGGTTTATGCAGTAAGACTAGGATTACAGAATTGGAAGACAAGTGGGGACCTGCAAGACTCAAAGGGAAGGAAATCCCTAAACACCGAGGGCCAAATTTGCTTCCACTCTTGTTTAATGCCGGAGTTGCACAGGAGATCTTCCCAGTGTATGAATACCTACGGTATGGGTTGCCAATGAACAATCAAGACCTTCCCAGTCCCTGTTGCCTTGTGTTCCTCACCAGCCTACTTCTACCTATATGGGTCAAGGGCCTGCCACTTGAACTGCCACCCTGGCTCAAATCTGTGCAACTCCCAGGCATATAGCAGGGAGACACTTAGCCTGACAGAGGTGAAAATAACAGCAAGAGGTGCCAGTGAATGCACAACCTGCCAATCAGGCTGTTACATCAAGCCAGGACTTTCTTCCTGCCCAGAACTTCATCCAGGACTTTCCTCTTGCCCAGAAGAAGCTCCCTCTTCTCCATCCCAAGTTGCAGCTTTGGAGGAGGATGGGTGTTGCTTATCCACCCACCTACAGCCAATGCTGCAGCCTCAGCCATGCCAGTAATTGGAGAAGACCCACCTTCCCTCCGATCTCACTATTGACTATGCTGTCAGGCCTGCTGTGGCTTCTGGCCACCACCACCACCACCACTACCAGGCCTGCCTCAACTCCTGGCCATCACCCATACAAACATATAAAGTAAGACTCACCAAAACTTCAGGCCACCCACTCACCAAAAACAATGTGGCTTGGCCCATCAGGGCTTCCAGCCACCTCTCCAACTAAGAGCAGTGCATCTGCCCCAGTACCCAGGCCACCTTCCCACATCAAAAGCAATGCTGTGGCTCCTGGCCACCCCCACGTTAGCAACACTGCTGGCCTGTTGAAAGAAGAGGAGACAGGATGTCGGATAGATGTTGGAAATGTAAAAAACACGAGGGTTCTTTATTTCATATGTGGTGGACTTGTGAAAGAGCGAAAAAGTTTTGGCAGATGATACAACAAGAAATTTCTAAAATTTTGGGATACGACTTTAAGAAAGTTGCAGAGACTTTTCTGCTGGGATTACAAATGGAAAAATTTCCAAAAGAAGATAGGACTTTAATTTGGTATTTGCTCTCAGCTGCTAGGACATTGTATGCGCAGTTGTGGAAGCAAGAAAAAATACCAGAGAAATGGGACTGGATTGTGAAAGTCTTATCGTGGAGCGAGATGGACAAATTAACAAGAACTTTAAGAGACTATGACTTGGACGTGTTTAAAAAGGAGTGGAAGAAATTTAGAGGATATATAGAGCAAGAGTGGAATGTAAAAAGATATTGGACAATTTTTTAATATGAATGTGAGAAAAGAAAGACATTGAATTGTGATTGGTTAAGGGTACCTTTATAATTGAACCTAAGTATAGAACCTCGGCGGGAGTCTGGTAACGGAGGGAGGGGGGATTGAAAATATCATATGGGTTAGAGATAGTAAGGATATAATTAAACATTGTAACTATATGTTATTAATAAAATTGTTTAAGCGGAAAGAAGAGGAGGCAGGTGCATTGTCTGCCCTTTGTTTTATGGGGATTAATCCCCCCTTCCATTAGCAGAAATCTACTATTGGATCCAACCCCATGCAAATTTTTCTGCAAACCTAGAAGGGTCCCCCAAGTTTGGATGAAAATCTGCTTTCTCTCAATGTGGGCCTGATCCACATATTTAGATATCTGTACATCTGCTCATACCTGAGAAACAACTGTATAGATGCGAATATCAAATTGCCTGAGGCATTATAGATTTAGATCTGGCTATCTGTTGTTTTTCTTGAAACAGGTCCTAATAAACAAAAAAAAATTATAAAAAAGAATTCAGATACTATTTAGTCACTGGATTAATACAAATAATAGTAACAATAATAGTAACCCAACAACAGTAATACCCCAAAATTTCCATGTATCATTCATTTGGACAACTCCATAATTTATCATATATTCTGTTAATCTGAAATAAATACTAGTCTTCTGCTGCTACCAAAATTCCATTCCATCTGTTCCACCTTAATTCTAAAATTATTTCTTTTTTCTCTTCCTGATTAATTGTTTTTGATACAACATATAGCTTTACTCAAGCTTTTTTATTTCAGGTTTACTTTATTCTCGTCTGTGATCTTTTTTCCACTTCGTTTTGTCTAGTGTACTGTTGGCCAACTGCCGTTAATTACTATATATCACAAAGAGTCATGCCAGCAATTTTATCCTTGATCTATTTGTCGTGTTCCCCCAGAGGAGAATATTTTCTCTCATTCCCCCCCCCCCCCCTATGAGATATAAGCAACTTTCACAGCCAGTCTAACATACCTGCTATAGACTAAAGAGAAAGACTGGGCAGTATTAAGTAGATATATACTCTTTTTAAGACCATTGAACTCAACTGTTACAAAGCAGAGTCAAAGCCTGGTCAGACCATTGGATTAAATGGCTTTAGAAAGGTACGACCCAGTTTAGGATTGCTCTGAAACCTACCTATGATTAGAACTGGAATAATTTCATCCAGGTGAGACTCAGTCTGCTCCAATAAACTTTCATCCACTCTACTGTCTCTCTGGTTTATTTATTTAAAACATTTGTCTCCTTTTCTACTACAAGGTTGTTTATATTTACAACATAAAGCAATAAATTAAATCAACAACTTGAAATATCACACACAAAAAACTAACAGAATCACAATCAGGAGTTGCAAAACAGGAAAGGAAGGGAAAGACCAAACGACTATGGTTTGGATTCACCAACCAACCAAAGAGATTTCCATCAGTGAAACTAGACTTTCTCCCTTCCCTTCATCTGTTCCACTACAGCCCAAAATGCCACCCCAAAAGCTGCTCCTGGAAAAAGAGAGGCCCTGACCTTATTAGATCACAGAAGCTAAGCAGGGGCAGCTCCAGTTAGTATTTGGATGGGAGACCACCAAGAAAATCCAGGGTCACCCTACAGAAGCAGGCAATGGCAAACCACCTCTGAATGTCTCTTGCCGTAAAAACCCTATGGGGTCACCATATGTCAGCTGTGACTTGATGACACTTTCCTCCACCACTGGAGGAAAAAGGACTCCAAGGAACAGCACGAGGGGAAACTGAGAGGTTTACAGTGATGAGGAAATTGACCAAAATGTGCCTCCTCTTCCATTAGCAGAAATCTACTGTTGGATCCAACTCCATGCTATTACTTGCCAACATGGTTTTTTTTAGAGCAGGAATGCACAGGAACACAGTTCTGGCTGGCTTGGCATCAGGGGGTGTGGCCTGATATGCAAATGAGTTCCTGTTGGGCCTTTTTGACAAAAAAGCCCTGTGTGAAACAATGGTGACATGGGGTGTGCCTAATATGCAAATTAGTTCCTGCTGGGCTTTTTCTACATAAAAGCCCCGCTTGTCAGCAAGTGCAAGAGAATAAGGGTAAAAGTTTAGGTGCCAAGTAAGTATCTTTGGGGCAGGAACTCCATATTCCAAGCCCCACCACAAAGAAGGCACTATCTCTGTGAACCACCTGTCTTCTAGGTGAGGTCACTCATAGTTTCACAAGAATACAGATTTATATGCATTGTTAAGGGTCCCTTGTCTGTTCCTCAAGATAGTACTTTGCATTTTAAAAAACAATAGATTTATGTGTAGTTTATAAGTTCATTAATCTTATTTATTTATTTATTGTATTGGATTTATATCTCGCCCTCCCCGCTGAAGCAGGCTCAAGGCGGCTCACAAAAGGACAAAAACATTTACAGGTTAAACATTAAATCCCTTAGCTTTATAATGAGCTTCAGTTCCTTGAAGGCAATACATACACATATAAGTGCCTTCCAGTTGCAACTAATTTACTGTTACCGCAGCAGGGGCTTTCAAGGCAGGTGAGAAGTGGAGGTGGTTGGTCATTGCATTATTCTGCAGATGCTTCCTTGGTGGCCTCCCATCTAAGTACTGACGGTGCTTAGCTTCCGAGATCTCATGAGATCAGTTTACATACCGTGCCACCTTCATCCCGCTTAAGTGTGTAATTCAATAAAAATACCATAGGAGAATCTTTGCATTCCAAACTGGTATAGTCAGGAGATGCGGCTGCGCACACAGAAGGTCCCAGTTTGTCCTTAGCATCTTCAATTTAAAAAGGATCTGACCATAGGTTATGTGAAAGACCTTTATCTGAGACTCCAGAATAGCTTATACTGACGTTGATTGGCCAGGAGTCTGATTCACTACCAAGTAGCTTCATGCATTCAGAGGTTCTTGATGATGTCGCAAACCACTTCAACTTTTACTCATTGAGGCTCTTCGCTAAATCCATGACACTTCTTCACATACAGGGATCCTTGTGTATTTAGACTTTAAAGCTTAAGACATTAAACTGCACCCAGAGACACAATGAAAGCCAGATCAGATCTATTCAGCAGGTTCCTCTTAACAACTTGGCCATTTTCAAGTTTCCAAGTACTTTCAAAGATAACCCAACCTAGATCATATTGCAATAAATTATAACCTAGATTTTACCAAAGCAAAGTTTAAGGTGGCAGGTCCCCAGAAGCTGTGCATCAGTCTTATACCTCTATCAGCTGACCAGGAATTTTAATGACCAGGAAGTGGACACACACTTCCTACTGCCAGAAGGAGTAACACCACTACTAGAGCCAGTTTGGTGTAGAGGTTTAGTGTGTGGACTCTTATCTGGGAGAACCGGGTTTGATTCCCCACTCCTCCACTTGCAGCTGCTGGAATGGCCTTGAGTCAGCCACAGCTATCTCAGGAGTTGTCCTTGAAAGGGCAGCTGCTGTGAGAGCTCTCTCAGCCCCACCCCACCGCACAGAGTGTCTGTTATGGGGGGAGAAGATATAGGAGATTGTAAGCCGCTCTGAGTCGGTGATTCAGAGAGAAGGGTATAAATCTGCAGTCTTCTTCTTCTTCCTCTCTCCCAGAGTGGATAATAGCCAGCTGAGCAGTCTGGTTGGGATCAGTAAGGAAGTGAGGACACCACTGGAGAAAGTGATTCCAGGAAAGCTTCCAAATGGGAAATGCTGTGGTCATGGATGCAATGGAAGAGCCAGACTTGTCCCTGTCAAGCTGGTCTTTGAACATTAGTGGCTCCTGCCCTGGTTGCCAGGAATGAATGTGTGACGCTGTAGCAGGGGAAGATGTGGCTGAATGGTTTTGGACTGCGCAAGAATAAGTCAACAATTAAGGAATCACAAATGGAAGGGGGAAGGAAGTACATAAACTGAAGGACACACCAGAATTAAAGAGGCTGATAATGAGTCAACACTGGCTACATGAATGTTGAATGTGAGAATGGATGGTAGAATGGTAGAATTGGGTGAATATATTCTGATTCCTGTCATTCTAGACACAGCAACTCCCATCCTTATTCTGAAGCTAGTGGCCATTGGCCAATTTTGAGGCACCTGCTTTATTTTCAGAGGAGTCATGTCTGCCAGGGACAACTATAGTTCTCAATGAAAAAAGTGGTGTGTTTGTGTGTGGGGGGGGGGGAGAGTGTCCTGCACATTATTTGGGCCTAGATGATTTTATTCCTTTCATGTTTGACACTGCAATTCCCATGATCAGCCTGAAGTCAGTGGCCCGTTTTGAGGCACGTAGCTTAATTTTCTTAGGATTTATGTTTGTCAAAGATGGCTGGACAGATGGATGGATCCTTTTATTATTATGGATATCCCCAGAGATTCAGAAGAGGATTAGCAGAAACATTAAGCTGCTCAAAAGCAAGTAGACAACAGTGGAAGAAAAGTGGCCAGTGGCTCTTCAGCTTACTCTCCCTGTCTCTGGGGAAATCTTCAGAGATTTCCATACTCAGAGGTTGGCGTACTCGTGAATACCTTTCACGTGATTAGACGATGGATTACCAGGCTTTTCAGTTGCAACCAAAGTAGACGTTAGTACACTAGACAGATCAAGTAGTTTGATTCAGTATAAGGCAGCCTCTTACATTCATAACTGAGAGTATGGAATCCATATATTTAAGCAGGGCTTTTTTTGTAGCAGGAACTCCTTTGCATATTAGGCCACACGCCCCTGATGTAGCCAAGCCTCCAAGAGCTCTTAGTACATGGCCTACTGTACACTCCAGGAGGATTGGCTACATCAGGGGCGTGTGGCATAATATGCAAAGGAGTTCCTGCTACAAAAAGCCCTGTATTTATGCAAAACATTAGTTGTTACAAGTGGGTTCTTGTAAGGCTTCTGTGGGGACAGAATTTTCATCAGTTTCCACTGCTATCAAATATTTTAGGTTTTCACAGCTGGTAACATCATTAGGGTTTGTAGAATCTTTCGGGCTCAAGTAGAACACGGCACTTGAGCCCTAAAGATTCTACAAACCCTAATGAGTTTCCACTGCCCCCAGTCTGCTCAGCTCCATCATCATCACTTTCTCTCCCGTTCCTTATCTCCATATTGCTTCTTTCTTTCCCTTCTTTATACCATGGCATCAAGGTTGCTAGGCAACGCCAAAGTGCCATCTATGATTTCATAAAGTTTCCCAAGATATCAAGAGACATTTTTGGCAGCTCTTAATGTCATGAGATTTTTTTAAAATATATTTAGGTATTCCACCCCCCCCCCTCCGAAACTTGACTTTTCCCTTTGGCTTTCTGAAGCATCTTCCCTTTCTGTACCTGGCCCAGTTGTACAGATTTTTTGATCCACACTTTGAGGTTCAGAATTAGAAATGTTTTTTCCCATTTCTGTCCCCCCCACCCTTTCTGTTATTTCCAAACTTCAGTCTTGAATAATTCAAAATTACTTTCCCAAAACTTAATGAATTGCTTAGATCCCCACCCCCTTTCAATAACTAATGTTCTATGCAGGTAGAATGAACACTTATCAAGGTTAACATTAAAGGATATTGTATGCCATTGTGAATTCTGGATTTTTTTTAAATTGGAGAAGTAATTCCTTCTTATTACATTACCTTGAAAGCTGATGAGCTTAGACACCAGTTCTTAGTAATACAGTCTCTATGTACATTCTTTTGAGAACTGGGGTGGGGTGGGGTGGTATAGGGGATGACATAGGAATGAAGATGTTCCAGTTTGGTGTAAGATGAATTAATTATTCCTTTTGAGAGCTGTGTGTAGTATCATCAATGTAATGTAAGTGCTTTGCAGACAAGATGTGTGAACTGTACTGAGATCTCTTCATATTCAAAGCAGGTAAACCTGCCTCATTAACATAACTGTAATTAATTTCCTTTATGGAGATGTAGCAATTGGTATAACTATTTGCGGGGAGGCCACCTACAGCTGCTTTGCTAAAGAAGTTTAAATTGCTAAATGATCTGTTTAGTCATTTTCAAGTGACCTTTGAAATGACAATTTGAACTATCCTCCAATGTTCTGTGTATCAAGCCTACACTCACAAGCAATGTGTTTTGTAGGCAAACGGCACTAAAATAAATTCACCTCATGTTGCCATGGAATTTTTAATCACATCAATGCTGGTTTCTACCCTCTGTGTGAACCAACTTGTTAGGATGAAGTCACACATTGCTTTTAAGCTGCTTTGCCATTGAATTTTGCCAGAGGCAAAATCCAAGGTGAATTTTGAAGGTCCTGCTTAAGACAAACATAAGCTGGAATTTCACGGAAGGAAGAAGGCGTAAGGGGCTATTTCATCTATACTTTTTTGTTATGAAACCAATGTTATTATCATTAATCTTATAGCCACTCCCCCTTCAGAAAAATCTTAGTGGAATTCATGTGGGTTTCTCAGTGGTCTCTTTTCCAGACACCAATCCAACTAGAGCAAGGGTATGAGACCAGTTATATTTAAAAAGCCAAGCTGTGTTAAAATTCAGAGCAAAAGATCTGCAATAAACCCATATGAGAAAGTCCATCAACATAACTGAAAAATATACAGCTTAACAAAACAAAGGGCGAAATCAATATTTTGATTAATAATACTCAGGGCTTTTTTTGCTAGAAAAAGCCCAGCAGGAACTCATTTGCCTATTAGGTCACACCCCCTGGTATCACCATGGTTTCACACAGGACATTTTTGTAGAAAAAGCTGCACAGTATCCTGGTTAGTCTAGCATCTTCTCAACCCCTTTGACACACTTTAACTTAATAACTTCATTTTTGTTATTAAATTTTGTTATTAAATGTTATTAAACATTTGGCTCTAGAGCTGTCAGACGATGGGACTTCAGAATCAACCAGACCTTGAATTGTTGCAACGTTAGGCTTTATTCTGTAATCCATAAGTATCTGAACACAAGGAAATTGAGACTGATACATTATAGCATTAGGAAGATGGCTATATGGGGATACATCAAAGGGAGTCATACAAAGCCACAATTCTAAACATTGTTGAGGTGAGGTGCAAAGATTCACACGGTCTTGTTCTCTTATCTTATTGTTACTGCTAGTCTTCCCGGGACAGCCCAGAGCTGTCCCTGGAAGCGCCTTATCTTCAAAGAGTGGAATTTCTGCTTTTGTTAGTATCAAGGGAAATGAAGGTTCACAGTAAGCATTGGTAACATCTGCATTTTCTACTTTGATATGCAAGGCCCTTTCTCATGGTTAGTAACAGGGTTTAAAGATGGCTACAGTGCAGCTAAGCATTTCATTCAGTAAGGTTACAAAGCATTTTATTCAGCAAGGTTACATCGGCTGACAAGAGCCATATGCAAACCACCGAACTAGAGGACTGTGGCTCAAACATGCAGAATGAGAAAAAAAAATGTATCTGCCCAAATTCACTGTCCATCTGAACTATTAAAGGTGTAGGAGCTGTCTCTTCCCTGATCAACCTATTTACATTGCCAGCTTTAGTCTGACATTATAACCACCAAGAGGGGAAACTGTGGGAAGATGGCAATCAATTTGTAACATCCAGTCCAAGTGTTTAGGAGAGCCAGTTTGGTGTAGTGGTTAAGTGTGCGGACTCTTATCTGGGAGAACCAGGTTTGATTCCCCACTCCTCCACTTGCACCTGCTGGAATGGCCTTGGGTCAGCCATAGCTCTGGCAGAGGTTGTCCTTGAAAGGGCAGCTGCTGTGAGAGCCCTCTCCAGCCCCACCCACCTCACAGGGTGTTTGTTGTGGGGGAGGAAGGTAAAGGAGATTGTGAGCCGCTCTGAGACTCTTCGGAGTGGAGGGCGGGATATAAATCCAATATCTTCTTCTTCTTCTTCTTCTTTAACTCTTTCTACTGTGCATGTACCTATGGCATGGGCATGGCTGGAGAGCATGAATCAAAGTGGTCATAGTCCTAAGGTGGCAGAGAGAGAGAGAGATGGCACCTCCTGATGGCACCTGGGTTTTTTGGCCACTGTGTGAAACAGAGTGTTGGGCTGGATGGGCCATTTCCCTGATCCACCATGGCTTCTCTTATGTTCTTATGAGATATGCTCAGTATTTAGAAGCCTTCTGCCTTCCTTTCTTTTGTTTGTTTCTATATTACTGTTAGGCTGCCAAATTCTGGCCAGTCATGGTTCATGAAATGATGTTCATGAACTGAAGAAGAGTCACAAACTTCCATGAAAAGCCATGGGGAGCAGAAAGCAGGGGTTTCCAGACAGCTGAGTGGCAGCAACCACTGTTCAACCACTCTGAGCCATTCATACCTGCTTTCTGCTCCCAACAAAAAGCCACGGGGAGCAGAAAGCAGGAGTTTCCAGACAGCTGAGCAGCTTATTGTGGAAATTCATAATAGCTTTTCAGTTCCACAGATTTTGATATAGTTGTTCCAGATGTACAGCCTTGGAACATCATTATCAGTTATGGGTAATATCTCATTTTTCTGTTTCTTTTGATTCTCTGGTGTACCCAAAAAGCAAACAATGGAATTCAAATTTTGAGTTCTAATATCACTATGTGCACACCAACTGATTGCATTACATTAGACTCAGTTCTCTGAAAAAACCTGACGGAAGTCCAGAGTGTTCTGATCTTTAGGCAGAGGACAGATAATTCTTTTTATAGAGTCTTCCAGATGTTCTTTAAACTTTCCATCTGGAAGAGCTCCTAGTCTGTGTGTGCAAATCCCACTCAGCAGGGATACTTCAATGGACTTAGGGGGGTATAACTCTGCTCATGATGGCACAGTAAATGGTCTAACCACATGGACTGGGACAATCATTTGGGTCTTTACCACCGGGACTCTTTAATTGTGCTAGGCAGTCAAAATCGTCTAATGATCCCCTGACAGACTGTATTGGTGATGGAAAATGCCATCAAGTTGTGGCTGCCATAAGACCACCCTGTGAGGTTTGCAAAAGAACCAAAGGGAAATAGTTTGCCATTGTCTTGTCTCTTTGCAGCAGTCCTAGACCTCTTTGGTGACTCCCATCCCAGTACTAACCTGGCTGACACTGCTTAATTTGCAAGATATGAAAACATCAGGCTAGCCTGGGACATCCAGATCTGGGCTAGATTAGACAGTAAAATCCTACAGTTAGAAGCTGCATTTTATAACAGAGGTAAACACCAAAAGAAACAGAGGGTTACTGCTAAAAATTGAATCCCTGAGTTCCCCCTTTCCCTCCCTCATGGGGATCTCAGTGGGGTACAATGCCCCCAAAATTCACCCTCCAAAACCTCAATTTTCTCCAGGAGAACTAATCTCTGTAGTCTGGATATAAGCAGTAATTCTGGGGGAACCCCAGGTCCCACCTAGAGGCTGGCATCCTTAGAATTTGGATTTACTGGGTGCAGAGGGAGAAAGGAAATCCATCACCCTGCTGCCATTTTAAGAGGCAAAGATGTTTCTTGTGACCCGTGTTCCCTCTAAGCCGAATTAGTGTGAACTAGCTCACAGGTTTTTTTTGCCTCTGGCTCATACATTTTTGCCTTAGCTCAGGAAAAGTCATCACAGAGCAAGCTAATTTATGCAGTAACACACAACTTTAATGCCAGTAGCTCACAAAGTAGAGTTTTTGCTCACAAGACTCCACAGCGTAGAGGAAACATTGCTTGTGACATTTAATTGTTTTCTAAATGGGACAGGGAAAGAGAAGATTCTAGTATATTATTAGGCCAATTCCCAAATTAGTTAAGATCAAGTATGTGGATTCAAAACAATTTAATATTATTCGAATTAAAGGGATTAAACTGGTTTAAACATAAGAATCCTGGGTTAGCCAATTTACAAAATGATCCGTATCCTCTTCCTTGAAGGCATGCCTCTTGATAGTTTGGTGCTGAGTTATGTAAATTACTTAATAGCTTGCATTACTGTATGCAGTTATACATCCAGTTCATATTACTTGATAACAACCTTACCAATTCTCGCAGCATTTTTTAAGATTAGAATTTGTCAGAGTGCTCTCACTCCCTGATGAATGTACTTTTGTATATTAGTGAAAACGCTGGGATGTGATTACTGCTGGGATAGAATTTGAGAGATCTTGACAGCTGAGGGGTTATTTTCAGCATCTTCGTACACCAAGGTTAAGGGTTGCAGTCACACAACTGATTTTCTCACATGGAATTTCTTTTTTTTAGATCTGTGCAAACTATATATTGTGAAGTGCCTATTGTACTGCAGACTCCCCAGCAATTCAAACTAATAAAACTAGGGTCACTAACTAGCCTGGAGAAAAATGTTCTGTCCCTTTAATAGAGGCTCAGCAGGAAAGCTATTTATTAAGTGATGTTATTTACCTCCATGCCATGCTTCAAGAGGGGATTGGATAAACATATGGAGCAGAGGTCCATCAGTGGCAATCTGCCACAGTGTATTGTTGGAACTCTCTGTCTGGGGCAGTGATGCTCTGTATTCTTGGTGCTTGGGGGGGTACAGTGGGAGGGCTTCTAGTATCTTGGCCCCACTAATGGACCTCCTGATGGCACCTGGGTTTTTTGGCCACTGTGTGACACAGAGTGTTGGTCTGGATGGGCCATTTGCCTGATCCAGCATGGCTTCTCTTATGTTCTTATGAAAAGCTGCAGTTGGCTGCAAACCTTTCAGCCCCTTCAAGAGCAATACAATTTTCAAAGCATCTATAACTTGCCCATTTTCTACTGGCTTGTTCTGAAATTTGGGGCAAACTGTGCCCCTTTCAGACTGACTGGACAAATGGTGTTGCGTTAACAATGAACAGAATTTGCCCAATATTAAAAAGGAAGAATGTGTGTATGTGTGTTTGGGGGGGTGGAATCAACTATATAGTTAATAATTCTTCACTTGGTTGGCTGATTTTTATTTAGAAGTGAACAAATACAAGAATATACAATTCCCATTTAAAACAGCTTTGTATATTCTGGATTGAAATTTTTAAAAAGAATACAATAGAAAAACACATTTTTTAGAATTTGTTTGTGTCTGCCTCTTTGGAATCTCACTAGGGAAGCTGGTTTCACAGTTTGAGGTTCTCTGCTCCATACAAACAAATAACCCCCTCCCCTTAAATACATAATAGGAGCAAATGAGCACACAGTAGCATTATGCTAATCTTGAAGTGAAAGTCGCCATTCAAATAAAGTCCAAAAAAAATCAGTTGCATGAACAGCACTGTGAAGCCAACTGGCCTATGAAAGAGGAGCTGTACCTCAAGACTAAAGCACCTTCAGTACATTTATTCATTTACTTATTTACTTCAGTACATTTATTCATTTACTCATTGAGCCAGCAACCCTCTCTTTCCACTTCTTTTCAGAGCAGCATTGGGAGAAAAACAACCAACCAACCAAACAAATGAGCCATGTTTATTTTATGTTTTTAACTCACGTGCACCCCACCTCTCACCCCAGTGGGGATCCAAAGTGGCTTATATCATTCTCCTCTCCTCTATTTTATTCTCACAATAACCTTGTGAGGTAGGATAGGCTGAGAATGGATAACCCAGGTCACCCAGAGAGTCTCCATGGCACAAGTGGGGATTTGAACCCAGGTCTCTCAGATACCAGACTGCCACTCTTAACCATTACACCACACTGGCTCATTGGACTGAAAATATGATGTCACTTCTGGGGACAAACCAGAAATGACATTAATTCCCTCTATGAATGACTGGAAACTCTATGGTCCTCTATTCTCCTGTGTTAGCTATTCTCTCACATTCACTTAATGTAGCAAGAAGAGAAAATGAGAGGGGCAGCATCACATTGTCCATTGACTCTCTAGGAACTCTGTCTAGGAGCTGACTGAGTGTCTAGAACCCAGGGATGCAGAGAAATCCAACATGAACACAATCACTAGGTGAACATTTTGAGATTGAATTTCTTTGCTTACACATAAACAGAGTTTCTTATCAGATTACCTTAATGTGTTTTGTCAAAATTAATCTCTAACACTGTGCTAGACAACTTTGCATCTGAACAGGCCTTCAATTAAACCTTCTAGTATACTGGAGAAAAGGCATGTATTCTAGAGAGTCGTGGTTATTCAAGTGACCTCCTTGTCAAGTATACTGTCACCAAAACGTTTTTCCTTCTTCCCATCTGCATAGTTTGATGCATTCTTTAAATAACCCTACAGGAGATATGTTGCCTACTTTTTGAAAGCAAGAACTATCAAGAAAGTGATAGCAAGAACTGCTTGCAAGACTAGATAGATCCATGGGCAGACACCAAAGGCATAATGAGACAGATAAATTGTGGATCTCAACAAAAAAAAAACCCTTTAACCAAGTAAATATAGATATGAATTCTCAGTCTTTGGTAGAAACCTGGGTGTCTGCCAAACAACCTCAGAGTTGTTGGAGGGCATAATTTGAAGTTGAAGAAAGCAAGAAGGAGGAGTCTCATCTTATCCCATACACTCCTTTGTCCCTACAATCTCCTCCCCTGTAGTCAGAATGTTTGCTATGCCACACAAAAATCATTAGGGATGGAGTTGATACTAGGGATGGGCACAGACTAAAAAAAAAATGAAGGCCCATGGAGGTTCATGGTTTGTGAATTTCATGAACCATGAACTTCCATGACTTTCCCAGTTCATGAACCAGTAAGTGATCTGTGAGGTCCATGATGTGGCATGGCCCAACAGTTGCACCACCACTGCAACATGACCCAGAAGTGTCATGATCCAGAGGTGGTCTCAGAAGGCATTTAAATGCCTCCTGAGGTCACTTGCACTGCACTGCAGCAGTGCTGCGGCTTCAAAGGGTTCTTTGGGCACCAGCATGTCTGGCCCATGGACTGCTCCAATGGACCAAATGGACCACCTAAAAAAATTGTGGTTCATGGGCGGTTTGTCAAAACTGCAAATGCACAGACTGGGCAAACGGACCACAAACTAGCCCCCAGTTCATGATGAAATTAGGTCTATGGACTGGTCCATGCCCATCCCTAGTTGATCCAGAAGAAAAGTATTCAGTAGGGGGAAAACTAAAGTAAACAACCCCTCCCACTCACTATTTCCTTACTTCAGATTATGCTTTTCCTACCACATTGTAGTTCCCAGACCTGAGTCTCTGCCAAACATTTAGTTTGAAGGCAGGCAACGCTCCAGCATGTATGCTGAACAGCAGTATGCAAGAACGTTTTGCTTAGAACAAATGGCTATTCTCTGCTAAAACAACCCAAGGCAAACCCTTAAGCCACTCATGTAAAAAAGTCAGCATATGCCCATCTTTATCTTCTATATCTGTTTGCTGCCAATCAACTCTGAGACAAGCGCCAAAATGCTCCTGGGACTCAGCTTCCTCCTTGTGTGTCCGGCTAAGTACAACCTTCATCTCTGTCCCTGCTCTGTTTACTATCACATCACAATCTTCACAGGTAGACACACTATTTTTATCAGGCCCCAAAGGACTCCTTCCTAGGGTTGTCAGCCCCAGCTAGCATCCCAACAAGAGAAGTTGCAGGGTGGGGACAAGCTATTTAGTGATACACTGGTGTACGACATTGCTTTTGGGTCAAACTGGAAGCCTTTGATTGTGTGGATCACAACAACCTGTGGCAAGTTCTTAAAGAGATGGAAGTACTAGACCACCTCACATGTCTCCTGAGAAACCTGTATAAGGGTCAAGAAGCAACCATCATAATGGGATATGGAACAACTGATTGGTTTAGAATAGGAAAAGGAGTTTGACAAGGATGTATATGGTCACCCTGCTTATTTAATTTATATGCAGAGCACATCATGCAGAATGCCAGCCTGGATGAAGTGCAAACTGGAATTAAGATTGCTGGGAAAAACATCAACAACCTCAGATATGCAGATGACACCACTCTAATGGCAGAAAGTGAAGAGGACCTAAAAAACCTTTCGTTGAGGGTGAAACAGGAGAGTGCAAAAGTAGGCTTGAAACTCAACATCAAAAAAACTAAGATCATGGCATTTGGCCACATCATTCCTTGGCAAATAGAAGTGGAAGACATGAAATTCATGACAGACTTAACATTTTTGGGATTCAAGATCACTGCAGATGGTGACTGTAGCCATGAAATCAAAAGACATTTGCTCCTTGAGAGGACAGGTATGGCAAACCTAGGCAGTATAATAAAAAGTAGAGACATCACCCTGCCAACAAAAGTCCATATAGTCAAAGTGATGGTATTCCCAGTAGTAATGTATGACTGTGAGAGTTGGACCATAAGGAAGGCTGAGCCCAGAAGAATAGATTTTTTTTGCTGTGGTGCTAGAGAAGAATCTTGAGATTCCCTTGGACTGCAAGAAGATCCAATCAGTCAGTAATATGGGAAATCAACTCTGACTGTTCCCTGGAAGGTCAGACGCTGAAACTGAAGCTCAAATACTTTTGCCACCAAATGAGATGGGAGCACTCATTGGAGAAGATCCTGATGCTGGGAAAGACAGAAGGCAAAAGAAGAAGGGGACGGTAAAAGATGAGATGGCTGGACAGTGTCACTGATGTAACACGAATTTGAGCAGATTACGGAGAACGGTGGAAGACCGGAGGTCCTGGTGTGACTTGGTCCTTGGGGTCACAAAGAGTCAGAATCGGCTGTGCAACTGAACAACAACAACAACTAGAGAGAAACCTGCCCCCCCCCCCACAACGCCTACTCTGGTCTAGTTCCTAAATAGGAAGGATCAGGCATTATTTAAAGCAGTGAGCCCTCTTTCTTCCCTTCTGACACCATAAGCCTTAACAAAGGCAAGTTCCCTTTCCATTTTTTGGAATCATTTGTATATCAGCAAACATGCTTGAGAGAAATCTGCCTCCCCCATGAAAGCTTTTTATGCTAACTAGAATAAATGCTCTGAAGTCCAACAGCTGTCATGTAGATTCCCAGACACCCCTCCAGCTATAGATAATATTAATCCTCGCACATTACATCATGCCTTGTGTATTTTCTAGATGAAGTTTCCCTCAATTGTGCTCTATTAATACAGCAATAAAACTGCCTTCATTTGGAAAGAAATTGTAATTCATGCAATAATCGCACTGAGGGAAAGTTCGTTTTTATGCAGAGGGGGAGAGAGAATGTCTGGCTGGCCTCTGTGCTCATTTTGCTTTTGGATTTTGTATTTAAGTTGGCTAATAAGGCTCAAGGGCATCTTCGATGACAGACAACAGTCTAAGAAGGGAAGATGGATTATATGTGTCATTTTCACCTGAACAAATACAGAAGCTCTCTGGGTAAATGCAGATCACCGGTTTCCAGGTAGTAGCCTTCAGCAATGGGTATGTACCACATTGGAAGCCAAGTGACCATTTAATCGGCCAATGTGGTAGGGATAATTGTTTCTTTAAAAAAAATTAATTGTGTTTGTCTGCTTTCTTTATAAAGTTTACACCTCCGCTACCTGGTATTATGAAACTCATGGCCGAGCCTGACAAGGTCTCATTTATGTTGGATCCAGCCCTTATAACAAATGAGTTCGACATCCCTGGATAAAGCTTGAAGGGCCACTATCAGATAGAATTGCCACTGCCAGCTCTAAGTTTGGAAACTCCTGGACATTTGCCTGGTGGAGGACAAGGTTTGAGGAGTGGAGGTACTGCAGCAAAATGAAAGACACCACCCTTCAAAGCAGTCATTTCCTCCAGGGGAACTGATCTCTTTAGTTTAGGTCCCACCTGGAATTTGGCAGCCCTACACCTGCCAATGGAGACAGAAAACAGAAACATGTGGCCAAAAGATTTTTTTTAAGCTCTGGGTTTTAAATTCAGAACTGGCATCTCTAGTTGAATGTCTGCATACCTATAACCTGACCACTGCTTCTTTGCTCCTTTCACAAGATGGACAATATGGAAACATGACCCTCACAAGTCTCCATTTATGCATCTCAGGGAATGAGAAAGTTACTCAGCCAACCTAGGTCTCCTGTCTTGAGATTCCCAACAAGCCTCTTCTTCTTCCACTCCATACTTCTTTCACAGGGTATTGTCACCACCAGGCAAACACTGTTCTAACAGGTTTTGGCTCAGCCTAAGCATTTGTGGTCAGGTTAGAGCAAATGTGCTATGTTGTTTGGTACCAACTCATGAGAACTCTAATGGACACTGGGGGTGCATGGTTTTTGTTATCTATAATAGTATCCATTGCATTCAATGAGCCACTCTTGGCAATGGCTTTCTAAACAGAAGGTCATGCTCTGTATCTGACTTCTAATAAATTTTAACTATATTCATATGTGTATGGATTTGAGGGGTCAATAACTGGCAAAACCTTACATAGATGTGGTAGAGATTTGGAAGTGGAGCCTTGAGAGGCCAGGGTTTGGGGAGAGAAAGGACCTCAGTGGGTTACAGTGCCATAGAATCTTCCTTCCAAAGCAGCCATTTTCTCCAAAAGAAGTGATTTCTGCAGTCTAGAGATCAGCTGAAATTCTGGGAGATCTCCAGACTACATCTGGAGGCTGGAACTCTACATTCAGTTGATGGTCTCAGAAAGATAACACTCTGCATATAGCCATGCAAGCAGTTAAGGCCAATTACATTGGCTGGATCAATGCATTCAGGAGCATCAAGTGTACATTTATATCTCTGTGATTTTTTTTTAATATAAAAAGGTCATCAGTTGGTCAAACTGTTCCAGAAATATGTGCCACAAGGGGATAGCAATTGATCCATGTACCTGGTGTCTTTGTGTGTGGGTGCAATTCTATTTTTTCCAGTCCTGGTAAGTAGTACCTTAAGTATTAATTATTAATTATTAACATATAACAGCTGTTTTATCTAATTTTATCCTAACTTATAATGGTAATTTATCCTAACTTATAATGGTAATTTAATTGTATTTTAATTTGTCTTATTGTATTGATTGTATTTTATTGAATCATGGTTGTTCCATGTCTGTGAGCCGCCCTGAGCCTGCCTTTGGCGGGGGAGGGCGGGATACAAAAATAAATTTACCTTACCTTACCTTACCTTACCTTTATTGAATGGGAATTAACATGGTTCAGAGAGATTAGACTGACAGGATTCAAAATGAAATGTAAATTAAAAGCACACGCTGCATAGGTAAACACAACAGAGTGAAAGATCAATATACACTTTATACATGCATTGAGTAAGTTTCACATTACATTCATTGCACTATAGGTTAATTTGAGAGCCAAGCCCCACTGTTATCCTGGTATTGGTGCGTTGGCTCTGTCCTACAAACAGATATAGACATGGAATCCAATCCATTCCCCTTTTGGAATTTCAGGAGGCTTCAGGAATAAAGTTGGTGAAACCATCTGGATTTGTTTTCTTTGTTTTGCAGACTCTGTAAACGTCCTAAATCTCCATTGAAAATGTCATCCCATTGCTGTTGTTTGTGGTGGCTTATTGCCTGCTTTTATTTCCCTCTTAATTTATTTAATCAACTTCACTTCCTCCACTCTATCAATTAGATTAGAATCTCAATGAGATATGACCTGTAGAGGAAAGAAGTCATTTATGAAATATTGGTTTACATTGTTTAACTGCTACTAAAACAGTCAAGCAAAGGGGAGAGGTCTCCTTAATGACCCAGACCTGTCCTCCAAAGGGACATTGTCCAAGGACTCATGTTGAGTGGCCTAGAGGTCCAAGACTATGCCAAGAGGGTCAATTGTTACTCTTGTCCCATAGGACTGGATGACACAGCTGAGCTAACTGTGCTGCTTGAAGTCCAATGGTGCTACAAACAGTAAAGATGGGCAATGAAGAAGAAGAGTTGGTTTTTATACCCCACTCTTCTCTATCTTAAGGAGACTCAAAGAGGCTTACAATTGTGTTCCCTTTCCACAGCCAGCACCTTGTGAGATAGGTGGGGCTGAGAGAATTCTGAGAGATCTGTGACTGGCCCAAGGTCTCCCAGCAGGCTTCATGTGCAGAAGCAGGGAATCCAACCCGGTTCTCCAGATTCAAGTTTGTTGCTCTTAACCACTACACCAGTCTGGCTCTCAGTGTCCATCCAATAACCTGACATTTCTCCTTCGCCTCTTCTGTCAGAGATTCATGGCGCAGGACAATTCCTAATTACAGTGGTCTGGGAGACATGCATTCAAAACCCTATGCTGTCAAAGCTTACTGTGTGAGTTTGGGCCAGTCATTTTCTCTCAGGCTAACCAACCTCACACAGGTGTTATGAGTGTGAAAAACGGAGAAAAATAGTATGCTGCCCTGAACTCCTTGGAACATAAAAGTGTATTAAAATAATAAAAAACGAAACTATAATGCTGCTTGACTTGGCTGCTGGCTGAAATCCAGGTACAATGTACTAAAATAGCCTTTGAACAAGTATGCTGAACGATATAAATTAGAGGCCAGTCAGTCTGCAGAAAAAAGAAAGAAAGCTTCCTTCTCTCAGTTGACTTGGTTATGTGACTCCTCCATTTTCAGACTCCATTGGCGGGCCTGCCCTTCTGCAGAAAGAGCCAAGCAGCAATCTGTTTTTCCTCAGGGAAATAACAGGAACATATTGTCACTATATATAATATAGTGTATAATAGCACCAACATTAATATTAATTTTACCGTTTTAGAATTTTAATAGTTTTTAATTAACTTAGGGTTGCCAAGTCCAATTAAAGAAAAATCTGGGGACTTTGGGGGTGGAGCCAGGAGACTTTGGGGGTGGAGCCAGGAGACACTGGGGGTGGAGCCAGGAACAAGGGTGTGGCAAGCATAATTGAACTCCAAGGGAGTTCTGGCCATCACATTTAAAGGGGCAGCACACCTTTTCAAATGCCTTTCTTCCATAGGAAATAATTAAGGATAGGGGCACCATCTTTTGGGGCTCATAGAATTGGACCCTCTGGTCCAATCGTTTTGAAACTTGGGGGGTATTTTGGGGAGAGGCACTAGATGCTATACTAAAAATCTGGTGCCTCTACCTCAAAAAATAGCCCCCCCAGGGCCCCCAATACCCACGGATCAATTCCCTATTATTCCCTATGGGAATCATTCTCCATAGGGAATAATAGAGTGCTCAGTAGACATTTCCCTCCCTCCCCCACACTTTCTAAAGGGAGGGAGGGCCTCCATACCAGGAAATCCCCCTCCCTCTCTCACACACACACAAATACTTACTTGGTCTTCTTCCGGAGAACTGTGCCTGCTGAGAAAACGAAAGCAAAGAAGGGAGGGGCTGTTCTCCGAAGCCCTTCCTGTTTCCTCCTTCCTGCCCAGCCTTAAAGGGACAGGGATTTTACAAACTGCTCAGGAGCTCTACAACAGGAGCTCTATAGGTATGTTCTCCCCCCCTCCACCCCCCCCCCCCCCGCTTCTCAATTTTTGAAGACCGGGAGATTAAGCTGGGAACCCAGAAGTCTCCCGCTAAAGCGGGGGGATTGGGAAACCTAAATTAACTGTAGTCTAATATTGTTAAGTGTAGCACAATGTATGTATTGAATTTCTGTTGTTAGCCGCCCTGAGCCTGCTCCGGCAGTGAGGGCGGGATATAAATAAAATGTGATGATGATGACTACTATTACCTTGTTAGATCTTAATCTTTACTATTTTATTTTTGTAAGCTGCCTCATGAATTTTTGAACAGAAAGAACAGGATAGCAGTGTCTTCAATAAATGCCTGGTACATTCTGCCTCTCTTCCAGCCTTTCAAGATGGCTGCCTCAAGACCTGGCCAGAAATAGAGATGCTAACCTCCAGGTGGGACCTGGGGATCTCCCAGAATTACCACAGACATCAGTTCCCTTGGAGAGAAAGGATGCTTTGGAGGGTCCCTGTCCTCCCCAAGCTCCATCCCCAAATCTCCAGGAGTTTCACAACATGGATTTGACACCTCTAAAGTAGAAGAAGAAGATATTGGATTTATATCCCGCCCTCCACTCTGAAGAGTCTCAGAGCAGCTCACAATCTCCTTTACCTTCCTCTCCCACAACAGACACCCTGTGAGGTGTGTGGGGCTGGAAGGGTCTCACGGGCAGCTGTCCTTTCAAGGACAACCTCTGCCAGAGCTATGGCTGACCCAAGGCCATGCTAGAAGGTGCAAGTGGAGGAGTGGGGAATTAAACCCGATTCTACCAGATAAGAGTCGGCACACTTAACCACTAACCAAACTGGTAGAGACGTATGTGGATGATTAGTCAACCACTCCCTCATAACTGGAATTAGTCAACCACTTCCTCATTCTGTTTGAGGAGGGAGGGAGAGAAAAAAGCAGGAATGAATTGGAGGCAACAGCGATAAGAGGTGGAATGGTAAGTCTTAGCTGCTGTCAAGATAATAAATCTGAAACTGAGTGATAGTTCAGGAACACTCCTGTTGCATCTGCAGATCAAGATTTTTGTCCTTTGGGATCAACTTCCTTAGTAGTCCACCTTGATTGAGATGTCCTGGATCTCTTCATTGTCTAATAATTTCAGAAGGTAGCTGTGTTGGTCTGGAGTAAAAGAGATACATTTGAGTCCGGTAGTGACCGAACAGAGATTTGGGGGATATAAGTTTTGGAGAGTCAACGCTCTATTCCTTAGGAGCAAATCTTAGCAATTCAGTCTGTTTAACCAATTCAAGTTCAGGCAGGCATTCCTCTACCTTCTCTTTGTAGTGTGTTCGGGTTTTTTTTTTAAATATGTGGCAGATTGACCATAAAACATCCATTTTGTGAAAAGGAAAATGTAGCTTGACTAGGAATTAAAGCCATCATTTATATAATCTTTGGGGGTGGTGTAGTAAAGCTACAGTACTGCAGTCCAAACTCTCTGCTCACAACCTGATTTTGATCCTGGCGGAAGCTGGTTTCAGGTAGCTGGCTCCAGGTTGTCTCACCCTTCCATCCTTCTGAGGTCGGTAAAATGAGTACCCAGCTTGCTGGGGGGAAAGTATAGATGACTGGGGAAGGCAATGGCAAAACACCCCATAAAAAGTCTGCTGTGAAAACGTTGTGAAAATAACATCACCCCAGAGTCAAAAACGACTGGTGCTTGCACAGGGGACTACCTTTACCTTTTTACCTTTTGTCTATGAGAGCCTTTTGCTTTCCCCAACCACATTAGAGCACCCCCCATCCCCCCTCTCTGAGTCTCCATGAGTACTCTGATGCGTCCTCCAAGACATTATGGCTTCCCTCCTCCAATCACAATCCCTTCTACCTGGTGGAAAATTCTAGCCTCTTGGATCTGGAAGATTCCAATTAATTCCTTTTTGCAGGCATGCAGGAGAGCTCTGCTTCCTTGCCAATGCCACTTGCCATTCTCCTAGTGAGGCAGGGTCAACAGTGACTTGAGAAACAGAACCTGCCAGCTTTGTTCCAGTGCAAAGCCTTTTCTAAACCAGCCTCTGAGAATTAGCATTTTTCTTCTAAATGTGTGACTTCCCCCCACAAATTACCTGTGTGAGAAGGTGTCATTTCACCACATACAGAACTATTACTGAAGGTGTCCTTAGTGCAATTCGGCACGTGTAATTTCTACTCTTATACCTTTAATAGAAGCAGAAATGCAATTGGTTAGGCTTTGCGGCATTGCACTTATGTATTTGTAACCGCTTCTTCTGTTGAATTTCTGCCTGAGAGCTGTTAAACATACACAGACCACTTCACCAGTACATGAGTTATTTTTCATAAGATGGATCCATGATTGCACCCATTATTATTATTCTGAAACATATTGGAGCACCTGCAACTACCATAAAATAATTTAAATAAGCCATCAATTCTAAATATACTTACAGGCATGCAAATTTTATTTAAATCACTGCCATTTCTTTCTAAGCAAATATATTTGGTGTTAGAGCATTAGTACAAAAGATATAAGGCTTCCCCCCCTCCCCACACACACATGGAGAGGTTCAGTATGAAAGAAGCAGCTTGTCAGAGGGCCAGTTTGGTGTAGTGGTTAAGTGTGCGGACTCTTATCTGGGAGAACCGGGTTTGATTCCCCACTCCTCCACTTGCACCTGCTGGAATGGCCTTGGGTCAGCCATAGTTATCACAGAGGTTGTCCTTGAAAGGGCAGCTGCTGTGAGAGCCCTCTCCAGCCCCACCCACCTCACAGGGTGTTTGTTGTGGGGGAGGAAAGTAAAGGAGATTGTGAGCCACTCTGAGACTCTTCGGAGTGGAGGGCGGGATATAAATCCAATATCTTCTTCTTCTTCTTGTCCCATCAGACTCTATTTCTCCCCTATTTTGCCTCCTAAATATTTTCTTCTAGTGGCTTACAATTGCCTTCCCTTCCTCTCCCACAACAGGCATCTTGTGAGGCAGGTGGGCCTAAGAGAATTCTGAGAGAAAGAACTATGACTAGCCCAAGGGCAACCGGCAGGCATTGTGTGGAGAAGTGGGGAATCAAACCAGGTTCTCCAGAATAGAGTCCACTGCTCTTAATCAGTGCACCTCAGTGGCTCTTTGAATTCCCCTTAATAGAGGCTGGATGTGTGGGTATGGGCAGGTGAAGTGTTTCATGGCATGGAGTTAAATAACATCAGCTGGTAAAGAGCAGCCCATGACACCTCTATTAAAGGGGCAATTTTTTTCTCTCCAGGTCTATTGGTAACCATATCTGTAGTTGTCACCAGAGTTCTCTCTAAGCTGAATTGATGTGAGCTACAGTTTTATAGCCTCCACATATTTTTGTCTTAGTTCAGGAAGGATGGCCCCAGAACAAACTAATTTATGTGGTAGCTCACAACTTTAATGCCAGCAGCTCACCAAATAGCATTTTTACTCACAAGACTCCACAGCTTAGAGGGAGTATTGGGTGTCACTAGTAATGGCTCTGTCATTGATGAACTGCCTTCCATCTAGGATTAGTGGCTAAAGCTTTCAGTCTGTGTAGACACAGACTTTTTTTTATATATATTAAAAAGTTTATTCTAAAAAGAAAAATTAGATATTACAGTATTACAGTCTCATTACACCAATTCCATATTACATAAATATATCTCTTTTTCAAATTATCACAAATCCTAAATAATTATACAAAAGAACGAGAAAGAAAAAAACAAGGAAAAAAAACCAGAGAGATAGGTTGGATACAAACATTCTTGTGAATTTGCCAGTTCATCTATACGTTATTATTTCATATCAAAACTTAATTTCTTCATTTTCACATTAGTTACTAATTATCCCTATTACTCCCTCTTTTCCTTCTTTTCACCTCTACTTTCAATCCACATATAAAACTTTTCCCATTTTTTACTCGCCTGTACTTTAGATTTCCCATTAATAATTGCGGTCAATACATCCGCATCTGCTGCCTGAAAAACTTTGTCTATCACTTCTTCTAGGTTAGGGTATTTCGCTTGTCTCCAGTACTTAGCATACACTATTCTTGCCACTGCAAGAATGTAGCTTATCATATACATATCATCTTTTGAGGTCTCTTTATTTATCATTGAGAGTAGCATTACTTCTGGTTTAAACTGACATCCATTTCTAACAATTCCCCTCAAGAAATCATAAATTTCAATCCAGTATTTTTTTGCCACTTTACATGTCCACCATAGATGAAAAAAAGTACCATTTCCCCCCACATTTCCAACATATTGGAGATAAACTAGGATCTATTCTTGCTAACTGGATCGGTGTTATGTGCCACCTGTGAAACATTTTAAAAAGATTTTCTCTAAAGTTCACCGCTTTAATCTTGTAGTTTGTTTGCTACGTTCGTGACCATTGCTCTAACTCAATAGGCTTCCCCAAATTTTGTGCCCATTTTATCATTGCCACTTTTACCACCTCATCCTCCAACTTTAATTGTATCAAATAATTGTAAAATTTTTTAACTAGTTTATTCTCCTTTGACACAGAAGTTTTAAGGGGTTCCTTGCATTTTAGCAGGAAGAATTCTGGTAAAGGAAGCAAGTGGGTAGGAATCACCTGCCTACCGCATTGCCATTCAGATGACCTTGGCCAGAGGAGGACTATTCTATATGCGGTTCAATGTGGCCAAGTGCAAAGTAATGCACATTGGGGCCAAGAATCCCAGCTACAAATACAAGTTGATGGGTTGTGAACTGGCAGAGACTGACCAAGAGAGAGATATCTTGGGGTCGTGGTAGATAACTCACTGAAAATGTCAAGACAGTGTGCATCTGCAATAAAAAAGGCCAACGCCATGCTGGGAATTATTAGGAAGGGAATGGAAAACAAATCAGCCAGTATCATAATGCCCCTGTATAAATCGATGGTGCGGTCTCATTTGGAGTACTGTGTGCAGTTCTGGTCGCCGCACCTCAAAAAGGATATTATAGCATTGGCGAAAGTCCAGAGAAGGGCAACTAGAATGATTAAAGGGCTGGAGCACTTTCCCTATGAAGAAAGGTTGAAACGCTTGGGACTCTTTAGCTTGGAGAAACGTCGACTGCGGGGTGACATGATAGAGGTTTACAAGATAATGCATGGGATGGAGAAAGTAGAGAAAGAAGTACTTTTCTCCCTTTCTCAGAATACAAGAACTCGTGGGCATTCGATGAAATTGCTGAGCAGAAAGGTTAAAACGGATAAAAGGAAGTACTTCTTCACCCAAAGGGTGATTAACATGTGGAATTCACTGCCACAGGAGGTGGTGGCGGCCACAAGTATAGCCACCTTCAAGAAGGGTTTAGATAAATATATGGAGCACAGGTCCATCAGTGGCTATTAGCCACAGTGTATGTGTGTATATAATTTTTTTTGCCACTGTGTGACACAGAGTGTTGGACTTGATGGGCCGTTGGCCTGATCCAACATGGCTTCTCTTATGTTCTTATGTTCTTATTCACTGCCACAGGTGGTGGTGGCAGCTACAAGCATAGACAGCTTCAAGAGGGGGTTAGATAAAAATGGAGCAGAGGTCCATCAGTGGCTATTAGCCACAGTGTGTATATATATATGTGTGTGTGTGTGTGTGTGTATATATAATTTTTTTGGCCACTGTGTGACACAGAGTGTTGGACTGGATGGGCCATTGGCCTGATCCAACATGGCAGCCTTGAGTAACACCTAAGCCATAAAACCTTAGGAGACCAATATGAGAATGGACCTCCCAGAAGATATGAAACAATAAAACTTTTGAGGTTGTTGAAGAAGTGGCCATTTTTACATACATTTCAAGAAAAGGGAGTAGTCCATCTTAGTTCAGAAAGGCAGCCATGAGCACATGATCCTACAAAAGCAAGAGATGATCACTGAATGCTGGAACCAAAGTCGGAGAAAAGATGACTAGACCAAGGTTCCACAGTGAGAGTCATGACTAAAGGAGATTTGAACCTAGACGTCTTTGTCTTAATAGGGTTGCCAGCTCTGGGTTGGGGAATACTTGGAGATTTGGGGGGTGGAACTTGAGCAGGGTGGGAAGGGGAAGGACATCAGTGGGGTATAATGTCTTACAGTCCACCTTCCAAAGTCTGACACTAGAATCACTACACCACTCTGGCTGTTATTAGGGATGGGCACAAACTGGTTCATGAACGAAGGTTCGTGATAAATTTGGGCCTGTTTGTGGTTCATGAAGTCAATCTATATGAACTGTCCATGGACTTTCAAGCAGTTCATGGAGTTTTGTAATGGTTAGTGAATTGATACACTTGCAAACAGACTGTCTCTGCTCAAACGAATGTTTAACTTCAAAGCAATGGGAGGGAGAAGAATTCTCTAGCCTTGGAAACACTGTTATCAGTTTCAAACTAGTCATGTCAGTTTCAAGAGAGTTTCCTCCTTTGCCAGGGTTCTTTAGTGTTCATTTCCCATTTTCTTGCATCAAGTTTGCAATCCCCTCCTCCCTATTTGCATTTCAGTCTTTTTAAGCTTGCAATGCAGTGGCACTAGGTTTTTCTGGGCATTCTTTACATTGTAATTGGATGTGCTGAGCTTGTGAACTCCCCACCCCCACGCACACTGGATTTCTTGAGATCTGCTTTGAGATCTGTCTTTTTAATCTTGAAGTACCACAGTGGCACTGGGTTCTCCTGGACATTCTGTAGACTGAACTGGTTGTGCTGGGTTTGAAAAATGTTTCTGCACCTTCAGTTTTCTAGATTTTCAGAAATTCTCTGGTTTGATATTATCCATCTTAAAAAGACTGATCTCATTCTGCACAATGAACTGGTGTGGTGGGCTTGCAGCCCCCCCTCCCTGCTACTTGGATTGTGATTCTGTACTCCACATCAGTCCTGTTGAGCTGGCATTGCTACAATGACACTAGGTTCTGCTGGGCACTAGTTACATTGCACTGGTTCATCTGGTCTTGCAAAAACACCCCTTATCAGTTTCTACTGCAGAGATTATTTGACTTGACCTTAGTCCTATCAGTTTTGCAGTGGCACTGGTTCTGCTGGACTTGTAAAATGCTCCCCCCCTTCAGGTTCTATTGCAGAGATTCTCTGGTACTTTGATTCTGTTCTGCTGGGCTTCTATTGCTCTTGTTACTCTCCCCCCCTTTTTTTTGCTGTTTTCCCCCTCCATTGGAAACAATTGAGGATGGGAACCCTTTCTTTGGAGGTCTGTAACTTGGATCCCATAAATCCAATCCTCACAAAACTTGGAGGGCAGGTACAGGAAAATCAGCAGAGATGCCCAGTGAGTTTGGTGTCCCTAGCATGCCTGGGGAATTCTACCGTGTCACAAACTGAACCAGTTTGTTTAGCTGTTATAGGTTTGTGATGGTTTGTGGTTCACAAACCAGGCACACCATAAAACATCACAAACTGCATCTTCCCAGTTTGTGCCCATCCCTAGCTTTATTATGTGAAAAATATCTTGATTAATGCACAGGCCTAATGTGGAGTTCAGACCTTTATTCTACATATTGGATTATAGCAGGGCTTTTTTTGTAGCAGGAACTCCTTTGCATATTAGACCACACACCCCTGATGTAGCCCGTCCTCCTGGAGCTTACAGTAAGCCCTGTACTAAGAATCCTATAAACACTTGGAGGATTGGCTACATCAGAAGAGTGTGGCCTAATATGCAAAGGGAAAAAAAAACCCTGGATTATAGACTTACTCAATTGGTCATTTGAAAATTGGAAAAAGTACAGAGGAGGGCAACCAAGATGATTAGGAGTCAGAACACCTTCCATATGAGGAAAGGTTGAAGACTCTGGGACTTTTCAGTTTAGAAAAGAGTTAGCTAAGGGGTGAACATGACAGAGGTTTATAAAATTATCCATGGGGTGGGGAGAGTTGACAAACAGAAAATTTTCTCCCCCTCTCAAAATACTAGAACTTGAGGGCATCCAATGAAGCTGATGGGCAGTAGGCTAAGGGTGAATGAAATGAAATCCTACTTTACACAGAGAGTGATTAAAATGTGGAATTCACGGCCAGAGGATGCAGTGATGTCCACAGGAATGAACAGCTTTAAAGGGAATTGGATAGATTCATGGAAGATAAGTCTATGAGTGGTTACTAGCCATGGTAACTGAGGGGAACCTCCACATTCAGAGGCACTCAGCCACTGAATCCCAGAGCCAGGAGGAAACATTAGGGGAAGGTATACCCTGTATACCCTGTTTTTGGCTGTCCAGAGGAGCTGGTTTGCCACTGTGTGAGACAGGATGTGGGACTAGATGGACCACTGGTCTGATCCAGCAGGGCTTTCCTTATGTTCTTATGTTAATTTTTCTACCCAACTGTATCTTTCTAAAGCTATACCTTCTCTCTTTTGGAAAGCTATCTTTCAGGAGCATGAGGCATGAAAAGAGGGAAAGTTGGAGGCAACCAATTTTCTTTATTTTTTCAGGTTACGAATGTTGCCAGAACACTGGGTCTCTTTTGTAGCGCTTGTCCATAAGAACTTTCCCTATTTTTCCCCTCTGCTTCGGTATGTTATTCTTGTACTGGCAGGAGATAACACTGCCATTATATTTGCAGTACAGTATGTTCTAACTTCCTGACACTTTCTATAAAAGCTGAGGTTGGGAATATGCTTTATTTGCACCAGATAACAAAGATCTTCTCATGTGCCATCTCTTTTTCAGACTGCTTCTCTTGTTCATTATCAAGCTGTTCTGTTCTATGATCTACCCAAAAAAGTTGAGTCTTGTTCACTGTCTGAATCTTCAACTCTAAAGAATACCAAAACGATCATTAAAAAGTGATTGCATAAGACTGAAACTGGTTGTTGTAAGGAACAAAAAGGCTTTTTGCCTTCTGTGTTAGGACCTTAACTGAGCATAACTCTGCCAGGTGCATATATATCCAGGAAAGGAGAATGGAAAATACATCTGTACTTGAAGGATCATTTCAGGCAAACTCCCCACCCTGACATTTCAGTACACGCTGATGTAGAGACTCATTTAGCCCATATAGGCGCCTCACTTTTGTGATTGGTCATTGGCAAATATCATAGAATCATAGAGTTGGAAGGGACATCCAGGGCCATGTAGTCCAACCCCCTACACAATGCAGGAAACTCACGAACACCTTCCCCTAAATTCACAGGATCTTCATTGCTGTCAGATGGACATCTAGCCTCTGTTTAAAAACTTCTAAGGAAGGAGAGCCCACCACCTCCTGAGGAAGCCTGTTCCACTGAGGAACTGCTCTAACGGTCAGGAAGTTCTTCCTAATGATTAGCTGGAAACTCTTTTGATTTAATTTCAACACATTGGTTCTGGTCCTACCTTCTGGGGCTACAGAAAACAATTCCACACCATCCTCTATATGACAGTCCTTCAAGTATTTGAAGATGGAGATCATATCACCTCTCAGCCACCTCCTTTCCAGGCTAAACATGCCCTTCAACCTTTCCTCATAGGATTTGGTCTCCAGACCCCTCACCACATTCGTCGCCCTCCTCCTTCCCATGGTGATGGTGGAAAGTGCTGTCAAGTCACAGCCAATTTATGGTGGACTCTGTAGGGTTTTCAAGGCAAAAGATGGTTTGCCATTCCCTGCTTCTGTGTAGTATCTCTGGACTTCCTTGGCAGTCGCTTAACCAATTATATTTCAATAAGGGTCTACACTCCTTAGCTCTCAGCATCAAAGATTGGGCTATCTTGGGCCATCTGGATCAAGGCCTCCTTCCCATCCAACCCCTAAATAAGGACTAGCAAGACGATGGCCTTTGTCAACATTAAGGTCTTGGAATGCTTGGCCTGCCTGGCAGGTAAAGCCTACAGAATAGAGAATCCTTGTACTTTCTGAATTTGCTAGAAACTGTACTTGAACTTTATTTTTGTATTTGCCTTTCCCAAATCTTTTCATTTTTCTACATGCTTAGAATAAACCTTTAAAAATAGAATCTTAGTTGTGAGGGACTTTCTTAGTCTTCTTCCTCCATGGCCCACTGCTCGGCTCAGTTTTCATAATTTCAGTGGGAAGGTTGAAGAAGGAGAGTGGCTGCCATGCTGAAGACAAGGAACTTGCCTGGTTTGCACACCATGGCTGATCCCACACTCCTTTGCAGATGTTACTGGAAATGCAAGGCCACCAGCAGAAATTGCACTCCCAGGGTAGTAACGTGCAGTGGTTGGAATGTTGCACAAGAATCCAGGAGACCAAGGTTCGAATCCCCACTCTACCACTGAAGCTTATGGGGTAACATTGGAACAGTCACACACCTTCTGTCTAACCCACCTCACAAGGCTGTTGTGAGGATAAAATGGAGGAGAGAAGAACAATGTAAGCTGCTACTGGTTCCCATTGGGGAGAAAAGGTAGAGAATAGGTTTTTTTAAAAAATAAAAAAGTATAATTTTATTCTGCCTTTCTTCCAAGGAATCCAGGGTGGCCTGCCTGATTCTTTCCATTCATTTGTCATATTCCCAGCTCAGAGAGAGTGACTGGCTGAAGATCATCCACTGAGTTTCATGTAGGATGTGAATTTCAGCCTGGTTCTAGACCAGGGGTGGCCAAACTTGCTTAATGTAAGAGCCACATAGAATAAATGGCAAATGTTTGAGAGCCACAGGGCATGAACATCAGATGTTTAAGAGCCACAAAGCATGGATGGATGGATGGAAGGAAGGAAGGAAGGAAGGAAGGAGGGAAAGAAAATATATGGGTGAGGGAATAGGTAGAAAGATAGCAACTTTAAATGTGTTCACTAAGCCACCAGCTGGCTTGGCTTGGAGAAATGATTTAAAGAGACAAATGCCTTCTCCAAGCTGGATGATGGGTCAGTGGGGGCTTCAAGAGTCACACAATATGTGTGAAAGAGCCACATGTGGCTCCTGAGCCACAGTTTGGCCACCTCTGTCCTAGACCAACTGTTACACCACACTGGCATAATGGCAATGAATATTCAATAGCTTTCAGACATAATACAAAACCTTGATTACCTTACAAAGGTTTGCAAATGGTCCCTCAAATCTTGGCTAGCTTCAACAAATGCTCATTTCATTGTAACTCCATAGCTGGAGAGGGCAGTGCCTGGATATCTTCATTCACACAGCATGCAAAGCCATCATTCATTGTTGTTAATAAACCAACTTCATACCATAATGTTGATTTGATGGAACCAAACCAAGCCGTAATTACTGGAGCAGCCCATATTCAGTCAACCACCCTAACCAGTTTAATTCAACCATGGGCTTGCTTGGTAATCTGAACTGGGCTATGTGATATTATCACACAGTGAATTTCTTCATCTTTGTGGTGAAAGCCAAAGTTATAGAACCAAAGAGCAAAAAGATGCAGCATGAAATATCATGTTAGGTATCTCTAGGTGTTTCAGGGCAGAACACATGAAGTTGCCTTATGCTGAGTGAAACTGTTCATCTATCAAGGTTAATGCTGCCAACTCAGATTGGCAGCAGCACCGATTTCACACTCAGCTTACCCCCCTGTCATGTTCCTCTTCTCCGCGCAGCGTCCTTCGGATTTCTCGCTATCTGCTCCGGAGCTGCAGGAAACATTGCAGTTTTTGAATGGCAAATGGAAACTAGTTTTTACCAGTTTCCGTTTGCCGCACGAAAACTACAATGTTTGCTGCAGCTCCGAAGCAGATAGTGGGAAATCTGAAGGATGCTGCTCTGAGAAGAGGAATGTGACAGTGGGGTAAGCTGAGTTCGAAATCAGTTCAGCTCTCCAAGGTCTCAGAGGTCTTATGCATCACATATTACCCGGTCCTTTTATCTGGGGATGCCAGAGTTTTCACACGGGACCTTCTGTATGCAAAGCAGTTGCTCCACCACCGAGCTACAGTCCCAACCCCAGTCTCAGGCATGAAGCTGCTGTTTTTGGTGGCATCCACATATTTTATCATACTTCTAAGAAATATGAATGAAAGCCCAAACTTGCAAAAAGGGACACCAGTTTAAAACAGCATGTCCAAACTAGAGAGCCAATGTTGTGTAGTGGTTAGAGTGCTGGACTAGTACAGGGATGGCCAAACTGTGGTTCAGGAGCCACATGTGACTCTTTCACAAATATTGTGTGGCTCTCAAAGCCTCCACCACCCCATTGGCCGGCTTGGAGAAGGCATTTCTCTCTTTAAATCACTTCTCCAAGCCAAACCAACTGGCAGCTTGGAGAATGCATTTAAAGTTGATTTCTTTCCACCTCTCCCTCCCCAACTATTTGCCTACCTGCCTGCCCTCCTTCCTGTCTTGCAGCTCTCAAAAATCTGACATTCATGTGTTGTGGCTCTTAAACATCTGAGGTATATCCTATGTGGCTCTTACATTTAGCAAGTGTGGCCACTCTTGGACTAGGATCTGGGAGACCTAGGTTCAAATCCTCACTCTGCCATGGAAGCTTGGTGGCTGACCTTGAGCCAGTCACACACTCTCAGCCTAACCTACCTCACAGGGTTGTTGTGAGGATAAAATGGAGAAGAGAAGAATGATGTAAGCCATCTTATGTCTCCATTGGAGAGAAGGGTGGGATATAAATGAAGTAAATCAATAAATAACTAGAAGTCCTCTGATAACTGTTGTGGAAAACTTCTTAATTATGTTTAGTGCAGAAGATGAGCAATTGTATGACTAACAGGCCATGAAATGTGAACAACAGAGACACAGTTGATCCATTAAAAAGTTAAAGATACCCAGAGGAGAACAGGGGAGGGCTGCTGAGGCTCTTAATAAGCCTCATGTAGACTCACAGGATGCATAGAAAAGGCCTTGAGATCAAGGCTTGCAATGCCTCCCCTTCAACAGTCTGATGATGAGTTCTGCAGAACTCCAAAGCTTGCCCGCTCCACTGCATTATTTTTGGCTGATCCTAACAAAAGACATTCCTTGGCATGTGGCTTAAGATTTTGATTTGGCCCTGCAAACTCTCCACAAATAAGAATTCTCTCCCCTGAGCAGGGCTTTTTTTGTAGCAGGAACTCCTTTGCATATAAGGCCACACACCCATGATGTAGCCAATCCTTTTGGAGCTTACAGTAGGCCCAGTACTAAGAGCCCTGTAAGCTCTTGGAGGACTGGCTACATCAGTGGGTGTGGCCTAATATGCAAGGGAGTTTTTGCTGCAAAAAAAGCTTTGCCCCTGAGGTAAGAGTTACAGATGCCTGAGCACTGGCTCTGTGGCCATCCCAACTGATTCTACGGGTCTTCTTCCATCTTCTCCTTTCTGAAAACATGCAGTGAGCCAGGACATCTCTCACCCCCATCTCCAGCTGGTTACAATCCAAGGGCCTCATTTTCTGGTTCTTTTGGCAGTTCTGGAGGCTTTTGAGATCAAAACCGTGAGTGTCTCCTCTTCCCAGGACTGATGATTCCCCCAGACTAACCGGCTGGCTCTCTTTTTTTGCTGTCACATGCTGCCTTATACTGAATAAGGCACTGGTCCATCAAAGTCAATGTTGTCTATTCAGACTGGTAACAGCTGGGGATTGAACCTGGGTCTAACACTGAGCCATAGCCCCTCCCTGCCCCATTATTGCTGGTCATCCATACTGGAACGAGAGTCTACAACTGCCTGAACTAGAATAGAGTAGGGAGGAGATGAGGAAAGCTAGGCTGAGAGCTAGAGAGTGGCTGGCTCGTGGTTAACTCAGCAAGCTCCCATGCCACAGTGGGGATTTGAACCCAAGATCCCCAGATCTTATCCTCACACTCTAACTTCCACCCCACACTGCAATTCTGTCTGCTGATTTTTCTCTCTCTATTATGTGACTGTCGAAGGCATAGGGACCCTGTGAGAAAGAGAGACATGTTCGCTCGACAAGATAAACTGTTCCTATTGAAAGTCTTGACTCTTAAAATTTTGCTGGAGATGAAAACTTAAGTCAAAATAGTAGCACAGCCATTCCAGCTTCGTCTCTGGCTTCCTTCATTTCTCACTCAGGCAGCCATCTGTGACTATCTTGCGGGCTTCAGCTATCAGAAATAATGTACAGTGAGATTTTAAAAAATGTGTTTTGTCAAAAAAAATCTTCCTTAAAGAAACAGCAATACTTTGAATCACAGATTTTAAAAAGATAAGTTTCGCAGAGCCTTTAGGGCTGGCACAACCCATTTGGGGGCTTCTTTTGGACGGGCATTTAAAATACCTTCCCACATAGCAGGTTGGCCAGAAGCTAGTGATGTATCAAGCGAGGGGCTGTGGTTCAGTGGCTGTGGGTCAGCCCCTGATTCACATGCACAAGGTCCTATGTTTGATATCTGCCACGTCCTTTAAAGCAGGGGTGGCCAACGGTAGCTCTCCAGAAGTTTTTTGCCTACAACTCCCATCAGCCCCAGCCATTGGCCATGCTGGCGGGGGCTGATGGGAGTTGTAGGCAAAAAAAGTTCTACTTTAAAGAATTTCTGGCAGCAGGTGATCCCTGGAGAATCCTATGTGAGGTCCTCAAAAGCTGCTTCCAATCAGACTATTCTGAACAATGGCCCAATGGCAGGGCCGGCCCTAGACTGTCTGGAACCCTAAGCAAGGCTAACTTCTGGTGCCCCCTTGCACTGATTATGTCACCAAGTCACATGGGGAAGTGTTCAATTTGAGACCACCAGACAGCCAGTGCCCTAGGCAATTGCCTAGTTTCCCTAGTGGCAGGGACGACTTTGCCCAATGGTATAAATATGTTCAGTATAAACAGTATTGTCCAGACCTGGATAGCCTAGGCTAGTCCAATCTCATCAGATCATAAAAGCTAAGCAGCGGCAGCCCTGGTTAGTACTTGGATGGGAGACTGCCAGGGTTGCTAGACAGGAGTACCAGACTTGAACATGGTCAGATTCATTCTGAGGTGTAGTTTGAGGGAGTCTGGATTGCAAAATTTGTTCAAACTAGATTTAATGGTCAACCCTGCAATTAACAAGGCAAGTGTATTGTTAGAAGTATTGTTGTACTGATATGCAGATTGAATTGATACTACCATCCCAAAAACTAGGAATGGTCAAAATAGGAATGTATATTTTGACTATTTTTCATTAGCTTGGATTGAGTATGGATTATACTATAGATTCAGATTGCAATTTCATGTGGAATCACAAATAATCTTTCTAGAGATTTTGTTATAGCAACTTAACGCAGAATTCCAGCCTATGGTAGAACATTAGGGCTGGTTCATACATGCGTGAATATTACTTGATACCTCTGCAGTTGATTCTTGTGTTCTTGAGGACTGTCAGGAATGTGTGAACTGCCTCCATTGGAAAACACTGTTTTAAGGGTAATTCACTTCGACCTGGGATGGCTTATTCCCAAATTCTTTTGCAGTCATCAAGTGGTGAACATGGATATATAAACTCTCAGGCTCAACTCAAATGTGAAGACGAGGGAATGGATGGGCATGAACCAGGAAAGTGAGATTTGGTTCATGATCTGTGGATGAACCATGAACTGAACTAAACGAGCAGAAAGGTGAAAGTGAAGCGGTCCCAGGAAGGCACTTCACTCCTTCCATTTAAACCTTCCTTTCTGCTCCCTGTGACGAGCCACGTGGAGCTAAAAGCAGGATTTAAATGGCTGTGAGCCAAATCTCCTTTCTGCTTTTCATAGAGAGGTGAAAGCAGGGCCATTTAAACTCCTGTTTTCTGATCCTGTGAAAAGTTGCAGGGAGCTGAAAGCAGGGTTTAAATGGCTCTAGATCAGGGGTGTCAAGCTCATTTGTTATGAGGGCCGGATCTGATATAAGTGAGACCTTGCCAGGCTGGGCCATGTTGGGCCGGGCCATAAGCGTACCTATTTATGATTAAATAGCAGAGATATAAACTTTATAAAGGACATAGACAAACACAATTAAAGATTTTTTTAAAGAACTTAAACCTTGCTTAAATATTAGCACTCATTGGTCTTAAATGTGCTTTCTTTGTATTTCTCCTATGGGATCCAGGGAACTGGGCAAAGGAAGCTCTGGCTCTTCCCTTCCTTCCCCAGGGGACCAGGAGGGGGAGGAGCCTCAGCCAATAGAAGGAAGAGAGGCTTGGCTCTGTAGCTTTGCTGTGCAATTGTGATAGCCTGGCAAAGCAAGCTCCCCCCCCCACTTTCCTCCCCAAGGGAGCGGCCTCAGCCAATGGAGAAAATAGAGGCTTTGCTCTGTAGCTCCTGTGCAGTTGAGCGAGCCTTGCAATGCAAACTGTGATACAGAAAGAAGCAAGAGAGAGGGAGAAGGGAGCAGATGAGAGTCAGTTGCTCGGGGGCCTGATAGGAGCCCTCTGAGGGCCTGATTCGACCCCAAGCCAGATGTTTGACACCCCTGCTCTAGACAATTAAACCAAACAGCTGAGCAGTGGGGAGCTCCCAGCTGCTTAGCTGTTTCTTGTGAAGAGCAGAAAGCATGGGTAAACCCTTGCTTCCTGCTCTTCACGAAGCACCATGAGCCACTCCTAGTTGTGCCAAAATTCATGGTTGTTCATCCCAGTTCTTCAGTTAATTAATGAACTGTTCACAAGTTCCAAACAGGCCAAAATTCATGGCAGACTTTAGGTTGTCAGCTGTTTTATTTCTATCCTTAGTGTAGACTGTCTCCATTGAACATTTTTGCACTTGCAATCTATTACTTGATGCTACAATTATTGAGGGCCTGACAGGTGGTGGAAAATTCTGCAAATGACTTATGGTGACCCATAGGGTTTTCAAGGCAAGAGACTTTTAGAGGTGCCTCTGCATAGCAACCCTGGACTTCCTTGGTGGTCTCCAAATACTAACCAGGGCCGCTCATACTTAGCTTCCAGGATCAAATGAGATCAGGCTAGCCTGGACCACCCAGGTCAGGGCTTGACTACATCTTCCACTTTCCTTGTGTTCTCCCTGGGTCTGCCTTTAGGACTTCCAGTCAGATATCAACCGTGAGTTCCCCTCCTACCCTCCCCCCAATAGTACTCATTATTGTTTATTAAACTTAATTAATCACCCCATCCCAGCTTGTACTGGGCTCTGGATGATGTACAACATACTTGATTTGGGAAAAAAGAAAATAAGGAATATTATGATTGTCTCCTTTTTTTTTAAAGGGTCTAAGCTCACCATAGAGCCCTGTGGCACAGAGTAGTAAAGCTGCAGTACTGCAGTTCTAAACTCTTCTCATGACCTGAGTTCGATCCCGGTGAAAGCTGGGTTCAGGTAGCTGGCTCGAGGTTGACTCAGCCTTCCGAGGTCGGTAAAATGAGTACCCAGGTTGCTGGGGGGAAAGTGTAGATGACTGGGGAAGGCAATGGCAAACCACCCCATAAAAAGTCTGCTGTGAAAACGTTGTGAAAGCAACGTCACCCCAGAGTTGGAAACGACTGGTGCTTGCACAGGGGACTACCTTTACTGTTTTTTTAAAGCTCATCATCTACTCAACTAAATTACAATGTCTTGTGGTAGCTTAATTTTGAATGATTTTGCAGCCATACAGTGGCAATACAGAACCCTATCACTAACCAATTCCATCAACCAAAAAACATTATAGGACCACAGAGAGTGGGTTCAATTTTTTCCCTTTCTGCCTTCAAGAAGGAATTACAGACCAGCTTAAAAGGAACAGCTTTCTCTTATCTCTGCAACTTGGCTACCAAACAAATAATAAACAGTGACTTATATTTAGAGAGCACGGCTCCAGTCAAAAGGACATATAAGCATTGTAATACCACTGTAAATCACATTGCCTCTTAGCAAATGAAGTCATTCTCAGGGCGAACATTTAAATGCTTCACAAAATTATCATGTTAAGTTATAGCTAGATGTGGAGGGAAATGCTTACTGCTGATGTGCTCAGAAAAAACAAATACTAGACACAAAAAAAGTAGAAAAGAATGCATACAAAGTGGCTTTTATGTGTTGATGTGCAGAAACAGTACATTTTTCAGAAAATAAAATCTGGTTACCAGTAGAATATATTGCTGCATTCTGGGCTGGCATCAGTAGCTGGTGCGTTTGGGCAGCTGCTGGGTCCTGTGCCAACCCAACATCTGGTCAGGGCACAGGACTCCAGTGTCAACCCCACCAGACTAAGAGATCTGGAGAACCATGTGCTTTGATCTTCCTTCCTGGATGCCTCTCCCAGTTGTGTGTGAATGTGTTTTTGTTAAGTGCCATCAAGTCGCTTCCAGTTCATGGTGACTGTATGAATTACCATCCTCCAAAATGCTCTATCATTAACAGCCTTGCTCAGGTCTTGCAGACTGAGGGTCATGGCTTCCTTGATAGAATCAATCCATCGCATGTCGAGTCTTCCTCTTTTCTTGCTGCCTTCAACTTTTCCTAGCATCATTGTCTTTTTTGGTGAGTCTTGTCTTTTCCCACCTAGAAGTGGGAAATTGAGGCTGTGAGCTGATGGGGCCTGAGGGAGGGTGAGAGCTACTCTTGGCTTCTTCTTTGGAAAACCCACCCAGCTGGAACTTGGAGATTTCCCCAAGGCCCTGATCAGAGGTGGAATTCTAGTAGGAGCTCCTTTGCATATTAGGCCACACATCCCTGATGTAGCCAATCCTCCAAGAGCATACAAGGCTTTTTTTTTTTGCAAGCTCTTGGAGGATTGGCTACATCAGGAGGATGTGGCCTGATATGCAAAGGAGCTCCTGCTAGAATTCCACCCCTGGCCCTGATGATACTTTGCAAGAACTTAGTGTCTTATTGGTAGCTGGGGAGGCTACAAAGGGCAGGTTGGATGCCTTGTCCTTCTTCAAGCCCCATCAGTATCCACTGGACCTGAAGGCTCATGACATCACCAGTCTCCTTTGGAAAGCAGTAATACCCTACTAAAATATAGAAGGTGGAGCTCTGTCTTGTATCATAGTATCATTGTGCTCTGTCTTGTATCATTGTATCATTGTGCATAAAGACCAACAATAAAAATTTCTTCAAATATATTAGAAGTAGGAAACCAGCCAGGGAGGCAGTGGGGCCCTTGGATGACCATGGGGTAAAAGGATTACTGAAGGAGGATAGGGAAATGGCTAAGAAGCTGAATGAATTTTTTGCCTCCATCTTCACTGTGGAAGACGAGAACTTTTTGCCCGCCCCAGAACCACTAATTTTGGAAGGGGTGTTGAAAGACCTGAGTCAGATTGAGGTGACAAAAGAGGAGGTCCTACAACTGATAGACAAATTAAAAACTAATCAGTCACCGGGTCTGGATGGCATACATCCAAGAGTTCTGAAAGAACTCAAAGATGAACTTGTGGATCTTCTAACAAAAATCTGTAATCTTTCATGGAAATCTGCCTCTGTTCCTGAGGACTGGAAGGTAGCAAATGTCACCCCCCATCTTTTAAAAGGGTTCCAGAGGAGATCCGGGAAATTACAGACCAGTCAGTCTGACTTCAATATCGGGAAAGTTGTTAGAAAGCATTATCAAGGACAAAATGAGTAGGCACATTGATGGACACGGGTTATTGAGGAAGACTCAGCATGGGTTCTGCAAGGGAAGATCTTGCCTCACTAACCTGTTACATTTCTTTGAGGGGGTGAACAAACATGTGGACAAAGGAGACCCGATAGATGTTGTTTACCTTGACTTCCAGAAAGCTTTTGATAAAGTTCCTCATCAAAGGCTCCTTAGAAAGCTTGAGAGTCATGGAGTAAAAGGACAGGTCCTCTTGTGGATCAAAAATTGGCTGAGTAATAGGAAGCAGAGAGTGAGTATAAATGGGCAGTCTTCGCAGTGGAGGACGGTAAGCAGTGGGGTGCCGCAGGGCTCGTTACTGGGTCCCATGCTCTTTAACTTGTTCATAAATGATTTAGAGTTGGGAGTGAGCAGTGAAGTGGCCAAGTTTGCGGATGACATTAAATTGTGAGAACCAGAGAGGATTGTGAGGAACTCCAAAGGGATCTGTTGAGGCTGGGTGAGTGGGCGTCAATGTGGCAGATGCAGTTCAATGTGGCCAAGTGCAAAGTAATGCACATTGGGGCCAAGAATCCCAGCTACAAATTCAAGTTGATGGGGTGTGAACTGGCAGAGACTGACCAAGAGAGAGATCTTGGGGTCGTGGTAGATAACTCACTGAAAATGTCAAGACAGTGTGCGTTTGCAATAAAAAAGGCCAACGCCATGCTGGGAATTATTAGGAAGGGAATTGAAAACAAATCAGCCAGTATCATAATGCCCCTGTATAAATCGATGGTGTGGTCTCATTTGGAGTACTGTGTGCAGTTCTGGTCACCGCACCTCAAAAAGGATATTATAGCATTGGAGAAAGTCCAGAAAAGGGCAACTAGAATGATTAAAGGGTTGGAACACTTTCCCTATGAAGAAAGGTTGAAACGCTTGGGACTCTTTAGCTTGGAGAAATGTCGACTGTGGGGTGACATGATAGAGGTTTACAAGATAATGCGTGGGATGGAGAAAGTAGAGAAAGAAGTACTTTTCTCCCTTTCTCACAATACAAGAATTCGTGGGCATTTGATGAAATTGCTGAGCAGTCGGGTTAGAATGGATAAAAGGAGGTACTTCTTCACCCAAAGGGTGATTAACATGTGGAATTCACTGCCACAGGAGGTGGTGGCGGCCACAAGCATAGCCACCTTCAAGAGGGGTTTAGATAAAAATATGGAGCAGAGGTCCATCAGTGGCTATTAGCCACAGTGTGTGTGCATGTGTGTGTGTGTGTATATATATATATAATTTTTTTGCCACTGTGTGACACAGAGTGTTGGACTGGATGGGCCATTGGCCTGATCTAACATGGCTTCTCTTATGTTCTTCTTATGTGCTGGGGTTTCATTGCCCTACAGTGCAGCAAGACACAGAATCATTCACTCACCCAGTGGTTCAACATGTTCTCCCTTCCCCTTGAAATAAGGACACCTACAAGGGCCTCGCTTGCCCTCAATGTGATCACAGTGTAGCCGCTCCTGATTTGCTACAAGATGTCACAATATCATGTTGCTTATGTGATTCCTGATTTTCTGCCAGTGTGCAGCAAGCAGGGGTTAGTAAAAAGTGAAGTTGGGGTATGGAGAAAAAGGCTGTCTAATATTTCAGGCCACCTAAAAGCTTCTTTTCTTTTTTTACACATGAATAATTTTTGTCTCCAAAGTCCAAATGATAATTGATGAGTGAGTAATTGATAAAACCCTGAGAACTGGAGAAAAAGAGAACAGAAAGAAAAGAGTTTCAATCCTCTGACAACTCATACTGGAATACTCTAATTGATGATGTCATGTTCAAATCCACTGTAACTAATTTGATGATTCCCGGTCATACAAAATCATAAAACTGCAGAACCTAGTCTGGTCAAACTATATTTATAATAACCTTTGAATACTGGGAGGGGGAAAAAAGAACTAATTTTCCCATGATACCATTTCTGAAGTGATGTATGATTCTCTCTTTTAAATGTCAATGGGACTTATATGGAAAGATCAAAGTCAAAGCATTGCTTTTAATGAACCTTATCTGTTAAATTATAGTTCTCTTTCAGCTCTGAGACCAACAGGGCTTGTTCTTGGGTTAATAAGGAACCATGTAACATATTCCTCTGTAATCCAGAAGTCCATCTGCAGTCATTCAGTGCTTAATGTTGCCATTTCCCATATGCAGTGGGAACTCACAAAAAAGTGTCATGTTATACCATGTTCTGCTGTTTGGCAGTGCTGTAAAATTGTCTTGATACTTTTTGTGTGTGTGTGTGTGTGTTAAAGGCTCTCCATCAGGAAAGGACCTACAAGAGTAGATGTTTAAAAATAAAAAATTATACAATCAACAGCTTTTCAGAAGGCAGTATAAGGCATTATTATTTTATGATGCCAACCAAAAGCATGCGCTTTCTGCTGAAAACAAACTTTGCTTAAAGTTATGGAAACTAATAATCATGCAAGATTATCAGAACTTTCCTTTGAAGAATGGTTCAAAAATATGGGCTCCAAATCTGCCTGCTGAATTGCAGGGTGTGGGGGAAAGCGGGGAGGATCTGTTCTTTTAGATCCCCTTTTGGAGAATGCAGTAAAAAGAAACCAAAGCCTTTTGAAAGGAGTCTAAGGCAAGGGTGTCAAGCATTAATCCCAGGGGCCAAATCAGGCCCTCAGAGGGCTCCTATCAGGCCCCCGAGCAACTGGCTGACATCTGCTTCCTTCTCCCTCTTGCTTCTTTCTGCACAACAGCTTGCTTTGCCAGGCTTGCTCAATTGCACAGGAGCTGCAGAGCAAAGTCTTCATGTTCTCCATTGGCCAAGGTTCCTCCCTTGGAGAGGAAGGGGGGAAGGAAAGCTTCCTTTGCCAGGCTCTCTCAATCACACAGCAGAACTACTGAGCCAAACCTCTCTACCTTCTATTGGCTGAGGTCCCCCCCCCCGATCCCCTGGAGAAGGAAAGAAAGAGCCAGAACTTCCTTTTCCCAATTCCCTGAATCCCATAGGAGAGATACAAAGAAAGCACCTTTAAGACCAATGAGTGCTAATGTTTTAAGCATGTTTTATTTTAAGGGTTTTTTTTTAAAAAATCTTTCATTGTGTTTGTCTGTGTCCTTTATAAAGTAATGTCTCTGTGCTACCTAATCTTAAATAGGTACACACCTGGCCCAGCACGACATGGCTCAGCCTAACAAGATTAATTAATTATTATTTTTTAAGGTTTTATCTGTTTTTAAATGTTTAATTCCTTACATGTTTAAATATTGTTTAATTTTTGTGTCGGATTTATTGTTGGAAGCCGCCCTGAGCCACTTGTGGGAAGGCGGGATATAAATTCTAAAATAAATAAATAAATAAGATCTCATTATTGTCAGATCCAGCCTTCATAACAAATGAGTTCGACACCCCTGGTCTAAGGTATCCATATGCCTTAACTTGACGTTCTAGTTCTCCTAGCAACTTATGGATCCTTAGCCACCCATTCCAATCACCCATTTCTATTTTGAGGGTAGTGATGAAGGTATTTGAGAATGCCTGGTTCAAGCAGGAGTGGTGTACCATGCTGAGAAAGTTTCCAGGGTTGCTTTGTATTTGAGAACAATCTGAAGCCTGTAGCCTTTGCATCACTTGGCTTTATTTGCCAGAGGATGGGAGGGAGGGTCACATCCAAGTCACAAGGTGAGGATCACATCCAAGTCAGAAAGGGCTCAGACTGTAGAATAGTCTCAGCTGTTCCTCTGGGAGTAGCATGTATTCAAAGTATCTGGAGATTATGGGAACCACAGCAGGCCAAAAATTAATAAGAGACAGGGGAGTTCTCCCCTCTTTGTTAAAAGCATTTGCACAGGTTTAATGCATTGTCCTGTGGAATAAATGGTCTTGCATTTTCCATACATTTTTTTTTTTGCTTGTGAGTTGGTAGAACCCACTTTCTGATTGTGATTGTTTCCTTGTTTGGATTTGGATAACTTTCAGTTTTCCAAAGAACATACTGAAAGAATGCAAGATAAGCTTTCTATTTTTGATTCAAGGCCATCTCGAGGTAATAATGAATGGGCGGATTTGGAGATGCTCCAGGAAGAAAAAAGGATGCAGATTGAATTGCATGCCTCCACATTACTGCTCTAATGTCAATCAAAATGTATCCCTAGGGTACTGTGTACTAATAAATAGCCAGAAATGCAGAAGCATGATGACAAATTTGTTTAAGAAATGGTTTGCTATTTATATCAATAACTGCTTAATGGTTTTCCATAGATGTCTTTAAGAAGGACTCTAGTAAAATGAAGACAACTATCAATAACACAGCCAACTCAAGGCAAGAGGTTTATTTATTTATTTATTACGTTAAGCTTATATCCCACCCTCTCTGCAAGCGGACACAGGGCGGCTCACAACATCACATTAATTCCATTAAAAACCAATAAAACATATAAAACTTAATTACATATTTAAATTATTTAAAAACATTTAATGGTGCTATATTAATACAGTACAGTATAGCGGTTCTGAAAATTCGATGGTGACCATCGGTACTCTGCATGGAGCTCTATATAATGTCCAGTGGCAGCTCTCTCTCGGTTAAATGTCGAAGGCCGGTCAGAACAATTCGGTCTTACAGGCCCTGCGGAGTGTAGACAAATCCTGCAAGGCCCTTATGGCCTCCGGGAGAGTGTTCCAGAGTTCTGGCGCTGCCACTGAGAAGGCCCTGGCTCGTGTCGTACGCAACCTGGCTTCTTTTGGTCCAGGGATGGACAATAGATTTTTCGTCCCTGCACGCAGTGCTCTCTGGGGAATATGCGGAGAAAGGTGGTGCGCAGATAGACAGGTCCCTGACCATAAAGGGCTTTAAAGGTCAACACCAACACCTTGAAACGAACTCGGAACACAACAGGAAGCCAGTGCAGCTCTTTCAGCACTGGCTGAATGTGCTCCCATCGAGGAAGTCTCATTAAAAGCCGCGCTGCAGCGTTCTGCACTAGCTGTAGTCTCCAGGTTAGCGTCAAGGGTAGCCCCATGTAGAAGGCGTTACAGTGATCTATTCTTGAGGTGACCGTAGCATGGATCACCATTGCTAAGTCGTTGTGCTCCAGGAACGGGGCCAGCTGCCGTGCCCGCCGAAGGTGGAAAAAGGCGGATCTAACTGTGGCCGCTACCTGGGCCTCCATTGTAAGGGAGGACTCAAGGAGCATGCCCAAGCTCCTGACCTTAGGGGCCGGTATTAATGGTACCCCGTCAAGAGCCGGCAGATGAACCCCTCCCCCTGGACCATCCTGGCTCAGATAGAGAACCTCCGTCTTCGTCGGATTCAATTTCAGTCAACTGAAAACAGTCGGTCCAACAAATTCACCCCAAAGGACAATAGGGTGGCAGGAGCAGAACATCTTCAGCTTTAAAAAGTTGTAACAGATGATGCTGATGGAGATGATAACAGAGGGTGATATCAGTTTAGGCATTGCACTGAAAAAAATAAATAAAAGCAGCAACCCACCTAGCAGCAACCACCTAGCACCTAGCAGCAAATAAAAGCAGCAACCCACCAATCAACCCACTGTTGATGTATATTATATTTTTATGCTGTGAGGCGCCCTGAGCCTGCCCCGGCGGGGAGGGCGGGATACAAATAAAAAGTATTATTATTATTATTATTATTATTATTATTATTATTATTATTATTATTATTATTATTATTATTAGTAGTAGTAGTAGTAGTAGTAGTAGTAGTAGTAGGAAGCTTTAAATCAAGGCCCTGTAATCTTCATTTAAAAGGACTCCAGCAGCAGATGTTGGGAAACATCTTGAAATCCTGAGGACAATGATGGGCTATGGTGATGAATGTTCTGACTTTGAAGAAGGCCAAGGGAAGGGTCAGAACTCAGTGGAAGAGCATTTTCTTGGCATGCAGGAGGTCTCATGACCAGTATCTCCAGCTCTGGTAGTGAGTAATAGGAAAGACCTTGAACTTGAGACTCCAGAGAGCCACTTCCAGTAAGAGTAGACAGTACTGACCTTGATGGACCGATGGTCTGATTTGATAAAAGGCAGCTTCATGTGTCCAAGGCTGATCTGCAAGTTCAGATAAGACTTTCCCATTGATTTTTAGTATTGTGAACTCCTGGGACAGGTTTATTATATGGGTCTTTCTTGTGGAATTGACACCCTGCCTCCCAGTGATGTGCTGACTTCATAGAAAACACTCTTATAATTGTCCTTTATGCATCTATGACACCTGCATGGGAGAGTACCAAAGCTCTCTCTCCTTCTCTCTCTCTGTGCAAGTGTGTGTGTGTGTGTGTGCATGCATGTGTGTGAGCTTACATGTGTAATGAGTGAACAAATACATAGTCTTCCATTTTGTTGTTGAGTTTTCTTGTACACTACACATAAACAAGCTTTCATTACTTGAGTATGCAAAAGACCAGTACAATAAATGCAAGTTATTATTTTCCTTCCACACATTATAAAGAGTTTATGCACCCATTACTGGGAAACCAAGCAAACACAAGTACATATTACAGTAAAATGCAGACAATAAAAGCATTATTTATAATGAATATCAGTGAAGCTGGTGGCTAAGGAACCATGTATTTATTGGACTCAGCTTGATTACATTTGCAACATTAGTCAAGTTGAGTGATTAGTGTATGCTGCTCTTTCATTGTCTATATAAATATGTTGGCTATAGAATGCTATGTTTCTGCCTTGAGGAGAGTGTGAAAAGATGATCTGATAGCAGCTAAATGATCAAATATCAAATATACGGGTTTATAAAAAGAGCTTTCAGAACTTTAAATTTCAGGACTGCAAAACTGAGACATATAAGAGTATGCATTCTCTTTTATGCAGGCTACAACAGCATAATTTGGAATTTATATAGGTTGTAATGGTAATGTTTAGGGTGCTTTTACAGTATGTGCAACATGCAAAGATTAAGCTCCTTGTACAAACATTAGACAAATTCATAGACAAATTCATTCTATTGAGGGCTTTTACACATGAAGCTGTGTTATACTGAATCAGACCTCTGGTCCATCAAAGTCAATATTATCTATTTAGACTGGCAGTGGTTTTCCTGTAGGGTTACCAAGTCCAACTCAAGAAATATCTGGGGACTTTGGGGGTGGAGCCAGGAGCAAGGATGTGACAAGCATAATTGAACTCCAAAGGGAGTTCTGGCCAATGAGTTTAAAGGGACCACACTTCTTTTAAATGCCTTCCCTCCATTGGATATAATGAAGAACAGGGGCACCTTCTTTTGGGGCTCATAGAATTGAACCCCCTGGCCCAATCTTTTTGAAACTTGGGGGAATTTATGAGGAGAGGCATCAGATGCTATGCTGCAAATTTGGTGCCTCTATCTCAAAGAACAGCCCCCCCAAGCCCCAGATAGCCATTGATCAATTCTCCATTATACCCTATGGGAACCAACTCCATATAGAGTTTAATGGAGTGCAAAAATTCAGTTGCAAAATGCATTATTTAGTGAAGTGTGAATGCACCCAATGTGTTTCAGCCTAACTGGTCTTCTTTAATGGTCAAACAGAGACAGTACAATTAGGCTCAATATTGCAGAATTAATACAAATAGTTAATCAATGTAGGACTAAAAAGGAGTTATATGGTTACAATCAATGATGTAAGGCATAGGAGCATTATGGAAGTCTCATTGTTGTATTATGACTGTGAGCCGCCCAGAGTCATGTGGCGTGGGTGGCATACAAATTTAAAGTAAATAAAAATAAATAAATATGCCTATTGAAGAAGAAGAAGACTGCAGATTTATAACCTGCCCTCCTCTCTGAATCAGAGACTCAGAGTGGCTTACAATCTCCTATATCTTCACCCCCCACAACAGACATCTTGTGAGGTGGGGAATCAAACCCAGTTCTCCCAGATAAGAGTCCGCACACTTAACCACTCAACCAAACGGGGTAGTGTTTCAATTACAGTACATTGTCTCTGAATTGCTTTTGAGACTATCCTCTGGACCAAAATAGGAAGGCATGTAGATGAAACGCTATCCACATTATATGCACCTGATTATGACACAATACAAAATCATATGAGGCCTCCATCTTTCCCATTTCTTTTTTTCCCCTAAAGCAGGTCCCAGGACACCAAAATCAACAGAACTTCCTTCATTTGAGCCACTGACCTCTGATCACATGCACCCCAAACATACATGGCTAAAGTCAGATATATTTACATCTCCTATGTGTCTTACTATCTACAGCTGTGAGTCCCAGCTCCCAAAATCAACTTAACTGCAACCTTCTGGACCATGGGCCTCTGCTCACCTGCTCCCCCTTAGCACACCAGTCTAAATATAAATGGAGATGGGATGGAAATATTTCTTTATTTAAAGGAGGGTCTAGGTAGTGGACTAACCTTTGGGGAACCACTTTTCTCTTGTTCTCACATGTGCTCCCTGTTTTAAATATTCATAAACACTCATGGACTTAGAATAATGTGGGTTGAGGTCAGGACACACAGTCAGAACCCCAACCAATTTGGGAGAATTAAGCTCCATGTCAGAAGGAAAACTCTTCCCATGGAAACCTAGCGTTGTCAGTTGGGAAATACCTGAAGATTTTGGGGGTGGATTCTGAGGAGGATGCAGTTTGGGAAGAAGATGGACTTCAATGGGGTATAATGCCACATTCCAAAGTGCCCATAATCTTCAGTGGAACTGATCTCTGTTGTATGGAGATCAGTTGTCATAGTTGGACAGCTCCAGCCAGCACCGGGTGGAAGGTCACCCTATCAGGCCAACTGACAGTTGCCAACAACTGTTATGGGCCTAACAGTAGGGAGTGGGGGATAGTTGGGAGTGGGGGAGGAGAATGCGTGGTTTAGGGATCTTTACCTGATTAGGAAGCAGCCCAAAGTGCCTCTAACAGGCTATCAGTAACCATGGAACAGCCTTCCAAAGCAAGGGTTGGAATTTATTTACACAGAGGTACAGGAATCAAAAAGGTACTCCAGCACAAGAACAGTGAAATTGTTGTATTGAGAAGGATGTGTTTGGAGAGAAAAGGGAAGTTAAAAGAGAGTCAAGCCTTTGGCTGAATGAGAATTCTGCGCCAGGGAACAGCTGTGAGGAGAAGTGGGAGAGAAATGGATTTAAAGATTTAAAGAAAGGGAGAAGAGAGTTTTTTAAGCTACAAGGAATGAACAGAGAGAGGGAATTTATCTGACCACAGTCTGTTGTGCTGGGTACAGTAGATTGTCTGTTTCAATGATCCACAGGCTGAGATTAAGGGCTTTAGGCAGAACTTCCAAAGATCCCAAGGGAAAAAATAAGAAGGTAAGACAGTGGTGTGGGGGAATGCTGCTGATGGCGAAAGAAATGTTCCAAAATGCAAGAGAAAGAAAAGTGGAGTTGGCAGCTTCGTAGTGGAGAGGATGAGACAGCAAAGTTTTGGCTGGTGGAGCAGGGGCAGTTATAAGAACAAGCACAAAAGAATATCAAAGAAATAATTATAAAGGTCCAGGAAGAGAATCTATGGATATCTAGGCTCTGACTGAATTACAGGGGAAGACTTCCCAGAAAGATAACAAAAAGTGATTGTGTCCAGGCAGGGTGGACAATGGGTTGGCTGAATGGAAACTAGGAGATATTCAGGCAACTTTAATTGTCCCTCCTCTTCATCCCTATTGGAGGGACATTTTCCATCGGCGCTCAAAGAGGCGGTGGTCCGTCCCCTCCTGAAGAAAACAACGTTAGATCCGACCGAATTGGCACACTACCGGCCGGTATCGAATTTGCCCTTTTTGGGCAAACTTATAGAGAGGGCAGTGGCGTTGCAGCTACAGAGCTTCCTGGAGGATGCTTCTGTCCTCGACCCCTACCAGTCTGGTTTTCGCCCGGGCCACGGGACGGAGGCGGTGCTGGTCGCCCTGGTGGACGACCTTCGGCGACATCTGGATCAAGGCGGCTCGGCGGTGCTGATGTTGTTGGACCTATCGGCAGCGTTCGATATGGTCGACCATCGGCTCCTGGCGTGCCGCCTTGCCGACGCAGGGATTCAGGGGTTGGCCTTGCAATGGCTTTCCTCTTTCCTTGACGGTCGGGGACAAAGGGTGGCGATTGGGGAGGAACTGTCCCGGAGACACACGCTTGAGTGCGGGGTGCCTCAAGGGGCGGTGCTTTCCCCGATGTTATTTAACATCTATATGCGCCCCCTTGCCCAGATGGCCCGAGGGTATGGGCTGGGCTGCCATCAGTACGCTGATGACACCCAGCTCTATCTGCTTATGGACGGCCGGCCCGCCTGTGCCCCAGAAAATCTGGACCGGGCGTTACAGGCAGTGGCTAGGTGGCTTAGGCTGAGTGGGCTGAAGCTGAACCCGGCGAAGACAGAGGTCCTTTGCTTAGGTCGCTGCGGCCCGGGAAGGGAACTCCCCCTGCCAGTTTTTGACGGCGCTCCATTAACAGCGTCGGGCAGGGTTAAGAGCCTGGGGGTGCTGTTGGAGCCTTCATTGACGATGGAGGCTCAGATAGCAGCCACTGCCAAGTCCGCTTTTTTTCATCTTAGGCGGGCGAGGCAGTTGGCCCCCTTCCTGGAACGTGACGACCTGGCAACAGTGATTCATGCTACGGTCACCTCGAGGCTGGACTACTGTAATGCCCTCTACATGGGGCTACCCCTGTGCCGAACCCGTGTGAGAAAATGACCCCTCTGTCACAAACAAGGTTGCCAGGGCGCCTGGAGAAGCAAGCTTGCATCCGCCTGGCCAGTGAATGCGAGTGGAGCTACCCAGGAACTACATAAGACTCCCGTGTACCTATTAGCAAGTATATAAGCGCTTGAGTCAGGCACAGAGTGTCTGCAGCCGCGCTCCAACGTTTCCCCGCCATCGCGTGGAACCCGCCATGGTAAGGAGGAGGCTACGCCGCCACGGAGCTGTCCAGGCGAACGGTGTTGAAGCGCTAAGCATGGGAACCACTGTGTTTCGCTAACACCACATGTAGCCATCTTCCTGCCTGGCTGAGTTTCATTCCTTCTATGTGGGAACCTCACGTACACACCTTGAGTCATTCCTAGCCCGCAAGCAACCCACCTAGTCTATGAATGGATTAATGGCTCCACTATTAATCCTGATTGCCCAGTGATTTCCTAAACAACTGTCTTCACCCCGGAGAGTTGAGAAAGAGGAAGGATCTCTCCTGATACCACCAAGCCCTTTTGTCTACACCGGAATACCTAGGTGCATATCTGATTCTCTATTGTCCCTTTCCCAGTTAATCCCATCTCCTCCCAATCACCCAGTCATTCCCACATTGATACCAACGGAGCCGCCCCAGGCCCTGTCGCAACCTGGAAGTTTCCAGGCTGCCCAGGATAAAGGTGATGTTCATTGGTTGAAGCACACACCCAATCAGGTGTCGCCATTAACCCACCATTGGTCCAGCCGATGTCCAGCCTTCCTGGTCATCAGCAGAACCTCCCATTACCACTCCCAGTCACCTCCCATCCCCTCAGGACTAAGGTGACTCTATATAACCTGTGGACTAGCTACCCACAGGTGTGCCTTCTACTCAGTAAACCCCCATTCCCGCTGGGTAGTAACACCCCCGATTCCTGATCAGTTTCGGGACCTTACCCCCCCCATTCCCTCATTCGTCGCCATCGGAGCCTTCCATTGGAGTCTGCGAGAGGTAGTATTGCCCTGTATGTCAATTCCTTTATGTTCCCCTATCGATCTCTCTATTTTTCCTAGACCTGTATGAATGTGTGATTGATTTTATACCTTGTGTGAACGAACTATTGTTTCAAATAAACCACAATTGATTTTATTAAATTAGAGTTCTTTATTGAACATTGACTCTCTGATCGGTTGAGCCTCGTATACACAGATAACAAAGATTCCGTTGTGGGGCTAGCTGTCTCTCACTCTAATTCCCCAACTTTGTTTTGAGAGCAGTTTCCCTAACAGAAATTGGTGGAGAAAGCTTGGGCATTATCCTGTTTGTGTGAACGCACGCGAGTCGACACGCGTGTCTTCATACAGACAGACGTAAGGTTGCACTGTTCAGAAAGTCTTGCTAGCGAGGCTATTGCGTGAGTGATTGAGTGAATGAGTTCTGTGTGAACGGCTCTAGCGAGCATTTCTATAATTTGTGGGTCGGGCTGCTCCCCTTTCTATCATTCAGCGTTGGACTCTTCAGCCGCCCCGAGGAGGCCAGAAACCTCGCAAGAGGACTGAGCCCGATCGAATGCAAGGGGGGAGTCCCGTGAAGTCCGGCCGCCGTCCCGAGGCCTTCTAAACGCGTCTATCGTGGGAGGGAATGTCAGGACAGGCTAGGATTGTTTAAGATCTGGATAGAGCACCCTTCCCTTCTCCCTTTTCTTTAGAGCTTAGTGCACACACGCACACACACTACATAAACACTCAGACACCTACACACACACACCCAAGTCCTTACACGAGTCTAGGCCAAGGCTAGTCTAAGGCACCCGACAGTCAAGAAGGCAAGCGGGTCACAGGACCGTTGCAATCTGACTGCTGGGCAACTTTTATTTTGTTTTTGTTTGCCCGGAGACGCGATCGTTGGGTCGGCCCGTGGCTCCCTTTTCACCCGAGACGCGATCGTTGGGTCGGCTCGTGGACTTCCCTTTGGCTGAGACGCAATCATAGGATTGGCTCATTGCCTAAAACTCTGCCCGGAGACGCGATCGTTGGGTCGGCCCGTGGCTCCCTTTTCACCCGAGACGCGATCGTTGGGTCGGCTCGTGGACTTCCCTTTGGCTGAGACGCAATCATAGGATTGGCTCATTGCCTAAAACTCTGCCCGGAGACGCGATCGTTGGGTCGGCCCGTGGCTCCCTTTTCACCCGAGACGCGATCGTTGGGTCGGCTCGTGGACTTCCCTTTGGCTGAGACGCAATCATAGGATTGGCTCATTGCCTAAAACTCTGCCCGGAGACGCGATCGTTGGGTCGGCCCGTGGCTCCCTTTTCACCCGAGACGCGATCGTTGGGTCGGCTCGTGGACTTCCCTTTGGCTGAGACGCAATCATAGGATTGGCTCATTGCCTAAAACTCTGCCCGGAGACGCGATCGTTGGGTCGGCCCGTGGCTCCCCTTTTCACCCGAGACGCGATCGTTGGGTCGGCTCGGTGCCCCGTAACCTTAGCTGAAACACCACCGGAGGTTGGCAGTAGGCGAAATATAAGTAGAACCAAAAAGAGAAATCCCCACACGCCACAATGGATATTCTTGCCAAGAAGGAAGAGATCCCCAAATTGGATAAGTGGCTGATAAAGAAGGGAGATAATCCCTGGAAAAAGGGACTCTTTAACCAAGGCCCTGATCCCCTCCAATCTCTCAGAGACATTTTTGAGGAGGGCTGCAGCAATAAAACAATCAGCACCGGCAAGAGAGATCTTTTTGCCACATGGGGCTTGTTTGAAGCCCTGCGGGATAGCTCTGCCTTGAATAAGCAACTCAAGGAGCAGCTAACCCAGAAGGACCAGCAGATAGAAAGGAAGGAACAAGAAGTTGAGGAAATTCTCAAGAAACATGCAGAAGCATTGGAACAGGAATTCCAAAAACATACCACTGAGAAGGAAATCCTGCTCCAACACCATGAAGCCGAAAAGGCAGAATTAGGCAGAAAATACACGGCAGAGATAAATAGGCTAGCAGAGGAGAATAACAATCTAGACCTCGACTGGCAACAGGCAAGTCGAACCATAGACGAGGTCAAAATAGAGAAAAATACTCTGGCCTTAATACACCAAGATACCATAACCGCTCTACAGAAGGCTCAATCGCAAGTAAAGGCATTGAGCAAAGAGCTGGAGCAAACCAAAAACCGGAATGACAAACTGCAATATGCCGTTGAAATAGCCACAGAAACGGTGAAGAAAACCAAAGAGGCAGCTAATCACGAGGCATGTAAGAAAGAGATTGCCTTACTGCAGCAGAAGTTAAACCGTAAAAATGCTCTTATAGCAACGGTCTCCCCATCCACCTTCTATGCTTTTTCGGATGAGGAAAGTGAGGATGAGGAGGAAATACAACCATGTGAGATTACCCCCGCCCCAGTATGCCCGGTGGTCACCCGGCAAACTACCACTAGACAAGGGCCTGACAAAGAAACTGTACAGATAACTAAGGAAGTTAAAGATTGGAAGACCGAGGACGTTAAAATGGCCTTTCAAATCCTCGGCCCTTATAATAAGGAGACATTGGTACAATGGATGATGCAACTGAAACGGGAATACCCGGACATTACCATTAAGGAATTAAATCAGGTTTTGCGACTGGCCGCAACAGGCCCAAATGCAGAAAAAGTAAGGGCCCAATTGGTGATCCCATACCCAGATGCACTCACCACCCGGGAATGGATAGCTGAAATATTAGCAGTCACCTGGGAGGAAGAGAGCGTTAAATATGTTTACAACCAGTTCGTACAGGGTCCGGATGAAGACCCCCTAATTTATCTATCAAAAAAACAGTTCCTAGCCGTAGTTGCAGATGTAATCATACCAGACGAAGGAAAACCGCCCGATTATAATGACGAGGATTTTGTCCTTGATGTCATCCAAGGTCTTAATAGAACTACCCGACAGATGTTAGGACCCACCCATGCACATAACCCCGAGTGGGATCTCCTTCATTCTAACCTCAAGAATATCAGTAGATATATAGGTAAATACGGGCCTGATAAAAGGGGTAACAAGAAGGACCGCGCTAAGGAAGCCGTTAACACGGTTACTTATGCCAACAACGAGCCTCACTCTCAGTATCAGAAGAGGGAAGTTAATCCGGACCCCTATAACCCATCGCAGCCTCCAGTCAATCCTCCAACGGGACAAAATAAGCACGCCCAAGCGCGGAACAATGGGAAACCGGCCAGGCAGAGGCCCGGAGCGGGGGGAGGGAACTCTAACTATCAACCGAGAGTCCCTCCTCCACCCGTGCAGCCCTCGGCCCCCTTTCCTTCTCCCACAGTGCAACCGCCTCCGGCCCCACAGCCTAATACAATGACGGGACCTTATGGGGAGGCATATCAAGATTTGCAGAATCAGAGTCGAGGGTACAAGCCTTCCTATAACAGAAAGGCCGAGCGAGCCCGTTTTTGGAATTCGCTATCGCCCGGAGAACAGACTCAGCGGAAAGCGCTCTGGAACTTTTTACTCCATGCGGGGTGCGACATGACCAATATGGATCTAGCACCCACTGCACTTTTGATAGAAAGGCAACAACAAGTGATGCAGGGGTGGGGAAATCAGCAGCCGTCTGCTCCCCCACCTCCACCAACCCAATCCCATTTTGCAGCACCTCAAGGGTATTCACCGCCCGTAGCTGCAGTAGTTCAACATCCACCCCCTCCAATGCACCCCACTGTTCAGTTATACCCGGCTCCGATAGCCGCGGTCCAGCAGCAGACGGTCGTTAACGGTCCGGAATATGAGGAACAGGGTCTGCGCTAGGGGTGCCCGGGGCCCACTAATCTCCCCGAAGGAGTAGTGGCTAAACTTAAGCCAGACACTTGGGGGAGACCAATGGTAAAGGCAGGCATTGGGGCTCCAGGGAACATTAAACCTGCCACTCTATTAGTAGACACAGGGGCATCGATTAGCGTGCTCCATCCAACGCTAGTTACCCAGGGAACCCAGACAGATAAAACTCTGGAACTGGCTGGGTACGCGGGAGGAAGCCACCTCTCACACATCTGGAAAAAGATTCCAATCACTGTAGGGAGACTCAAAGCCAGCATGAGAGCCTGTAACAATGCAGGAGAAGACGATGGGATGATTGGGGCCCCCTTCTTAAAGAAAAACCATTTAACTGTAGATTTAGCCAACGGACTCCTGTGGCACATCCCGGGAGGCCCGGACTTTATTAATGCTATACACCGATGTGCAGCTCTAAAAGCTCCCTTCCCTGTATGTTCAGTAACGGGAGATCTATGGACCCTAAAGTTTCCCGGGGTATGGATTACTGACAAGGCGGAGTGTGGGACTGTGAGAAACGCTTGTGTTCTCATAGAGAGCAAAGATCCTCCTCCCCAGCGTCAGTACAAATACCCCGCGGAGGCGGAAGCAGGAATAGGGAAAACTATTGAGGGTCTGTTGAAGTGGGATGTCATCCTCCCAATGCAGTCCATCTGCAATGCCCCCTTGTGGCCGGTCCTAAAGGCAGATGGAGTAACTTGGAGGATGACAGTGGACTTCAGAGCCCTCAATGCAGTGACTCCCCCGGTGGCCCCGGTGGTCGCTAAATACAACGAAATTGTGGCAGCTATTGCAGCGGGATCTAAATTTTACAGCGTGGTGGACTTGGCCAACGCGTTCCACTCGATCCGCCTGCACGAATCCTGTTGGTATAAATTCGCATTTACCTTCCGCGGCCAACAGTACGTGTTCAAGCGGACACCGCAGGGCTTCCATTCTAGCCCAAGCATTTGTCACGCGCATGTTGTGCAGATGTGGGACCGACTGCTGCCTGGATCAAAGGATTGTGTGCTCAGTTATGTAGATGACGTGCTGATCCACGCAGAGACAGAGGAGAAGGTCCGGGAGGTCACTGAGGAGGTCCTCACCCTCATCCAAGAAACAGGCTTTAAAGCAAGTAGGGAGAAAGCCCAGCTAGTGAAGACCGAGGTGAAGTACCTCGGCATCACACTAGGAGCAGAAGGGAGAACACCGGATTCACAGAGAGTAGAAGTGATTTCTAAACTCCCCGCCCCCACAGACCCCCATTCGCTAAGAGCTTTGTTAGGCACCTTTAACTTTTCCCGAGATTTCATCGAGATGTTCTCCGAGAAAGCCCGACCTCTTTATGAGCTCCTGAAGAAAGATGTGCAGTGGTACTGGGGACCGGAGCAGCAAAAGGCTTTTGCAGAGCTCAAAAATGACCTCGCAAAGGCTCCGGCGCTTGCCCACCCCGATGTTACCCAGCCGTTTTTCATTCAATTGGCTATCTCGGAGCACAGTCTGGGGGCTACTCTGATCCAGAGACGAGCGGGATCTCAGAGGGTGGTGGCCTACGCCTCCAGGAACCTTACTTCCGTGGAGGAAAAATTCTCCCCCTGCGAGAAGGTCTGCCTCGTTCTGGTTTGGAGTTTAACCCATTGGGAGTTTATAATAGGAGGAGCAAGGGTGGTAGTTCAAACCACTCATTCCCCTCTTAAGTATATTCTCTCCGGGAAGGTTAAAGATGGGCAAGTTTCGAACCAAAGGATCGCCCAATGGACGCTGGCGTTAACTAATAGAGGGGTAGATTTCCAGAAGGAGCAAAAGGAACCGCCCTCGCCCTATGGCCTCGTAGTTGAAGGGGAAGAGCATGAGTGTCCGCTGCCAGTGGTACAGCATATACCCTGGCCAGTTAATGGAGGGATAACCCTAGCAGAAGCCCGACAACAAGAGCTTGTTTGTTGGTTTTGCGATGGGTCTTCTTTCCATGTAAACGGCTCAGCTCGGACCGGCTACGGCGCCATTAGAGTGCGGGATTCCCTAGTCCTTAAAGGAACCGTCCGCCCTCATTCTAGCCAAGCCGCAGAAGTGGAAGCAGTGCTAGCAATCCTCCAGTTCGAGCCTTTGGATGTTCCCCTAGCCATTTTTACAGATTCTCATTGGACGGTGCAGGCGATCACGGCCTGGCTGCCCATTTGGAAGAAACAGAATTGGCAGAATAGCGAGGGGAAAACAGTCGCGCATTCTCAGAAATGGCTGCAAATAGCGGAGAGGATAGAGGCGCGAACTGACTCCACCTACGTGACTCACGTTAAGGGACATCAGAGACAATATACAGAGGAAGGGATGTGGAACAATAGAGTAGACGCTATTGCCAAAGAAGCTGCATTCGCAGACAGCAATCCTTTCCGCTCACCCCCCACCTTTCCTTTACACCCGGTCACCACCCGGAACCAGAGCAAAGGGAGGGAAATCCTAATGGATTTGGGCGAGCTCCAGAAAGACGACCCAGAGATCCTGGAGCTTGCCAAAGCCCAGAAGGATGAAACGGGGAAGTACACCATCATTCAGAAAGAGGGCATTTACTGGGCAGTAGATAGCCAGGGGGAGCAACACTGGATTGTGCCCCTGCAAGTCAGGGGGGATTTAATCAAGTTTGTGCACGAGCAGGGACACCGCGGTGCAAATCTAACTTTGGAGCGGGTAAAGGAGACGGGCTGGTGGCCGGGCATGCGCCAGGAAGTAGCACAGTGGGTTAATAATTGCCTTGCGTGCGCTATGGTTAATGCCGACACATCAGGACCCAAAGCTCCCATCCAGCACCAAAGAATAGAGGGACCCTGGGCTCGTATACAAATCGACTTTATCGGCCCCCTTCCCCGCACAGCCAGAGGAAATCGATACTGCCTCACGGTAATCGATCCTTTCAGCAAATGGGTGGAGGCTTTCCCTTGTAAATATAATACTGCCGCTACTACTGCTAAAATTTTATTTAACCACCTATGGACGAGGTGGGGAATCCCGAGGGTCATGGACTCGGATTTGGGGTCACACTTCATCGGGGAGGTCACAAAGGAATTGTGCAAAGCCTTGGGGGTGGAACAGCGGTTTCACATTGCCGGGCACCCCCAGGCATCAGGGGCAATTGAGAGGACTAACCGGACAATCAAGGAAGCCCTACGGAAAGTAGTAAAATCCACAGGCAGGGATTGGGACGAGAAGCTACCCATTATCCTGATGGCGCTGAGGGGAACTACTGCCGTCCATGGTCACACACCGCATATGGTCATGACAGGAAGGAAAATGGTGTTGCCAGAAGCCTTCTGGCTCAAAACACAACTTCCATCTGACTGGATGCCGGTGGTTGTGAATGACGCGTGGGTGCAATCGCTAGTCACGGAGGTCCACAATATCCACCTGGAGGTAGCTAAACAACTAGGAAAAACACAGCAGACAATGGACCAGAGATTAGGCTGGGTTAAAAATCCTCGAGTGTGGGATCCAGGCCAGCTAGTGCTATATAGGAGATTCTCGCAAAACGAGCACTCCTTGGAAGCCAAATGGTTAGGTCCCGTCCCGATAACACTGAGGATCAGCCCAGCAGTCTACCAAGTAGAAATTCAGAAAAAGAACGGGGAAACCTGGCGAAAGTACTTCCATTGTTCCCAACTCAAGGAATGGAAGGGGACTGCGCCAGCTAACCCTAATCAGATTCAGCAACCTGAAGGGGCGCCGCCGCAGAGAAGAGCCGAAATCCGACAAATCTCTGTCATGCCCTGCCCTGAACCGGTGGATTTTCCCTTAAGTGACACATTCCTCACCCTTGGTGTAACTTGAACAAGTCCAAGTATAGGAAAAAGATTCCTGAGACAGACCTGTCCACAGTAATCTAGGGGGGGAGTGCAGGAGAAAAGAACTCAGAACACAAACATGTAATTTTAGAACTACAACAATTTTTTTCCTCTTTTCTTCTCTCCTGTGAAAATTGCTCCTTCCCTTTCCCCCTTTTCCCCAACCTTGTCTTAGTACTTTGACTCCTTCAAGCTTATAGAAATAGCAAGAAGGGTCTACAGCGCAATCTTATCTTTTATTTTCAGGTACACAATATGGATTACCAGAATGTGAAGGTGAGATTTGTGAGAACAATGATGTATGCAATGTATTTAGTGTTGATGTTAATGCAGGAGGAATGTACAGCTGATAGAGCAGTATTGCCCACTATAGTCCCATTCTCTCATTGGAGATGTAAGACAAGCCTATATCCCAAGGAAATCATGCTGTGCAAAGTCATAAAGTCTAATTATGGGGAAAATGACAGCAGACTCCCCAGAAGCAGCTATGACTTTCGCAGCTGTGATGAAGAGTGGGTCAGACCACCTAATATGATTCTGTTATGTGCTGGGACCAGAATGCTAACGCAGGAACTGTACTGTTTTTCTCATGAGGACACCATGAGACCTCTAGTGCCAATGCATTGTGTTTATGTCCCAAAGGGCCCACGGAAATTAACAACAACTCCCACAATAACTTCTAGCGCTACTCCAGCCTCTAAAGGGTTTACTGAGGACATGGGGCCATACTGTGAAATTGCAATCGTGTCGACCGCAGTGTGGAGCGCAAAGAATCCTTTCAAATTTATATTATCAATTGGCTCTAGGATAGAAAAGCCGCTTGCGTTCTCAATGCAGACACCTAGTGGAGAGACGCATCACTACCAGCTAGGGTGGCCATAATGTCTGAAGGCCAGCCAGGGACACTTTGGGGGGGGAGGTAGGGGTGCGCGCGCGTGAAGCGCGCGCGCGCCGCCGGAAACAGGAAGTGACGTCACTTCCGGTGACGTCACTTCCGGTGACATCATGCCACCTGCCGGAAGCAGGAAGTGACATCACTTCCTGTGACATCATTTCCCCCGCGCCACCTGCCGGAAGCAGGAAGTGACGTCACTTCCTGTGACATCATTTCCCCCGCGCCACCTGCCGGAAGCAGGAAGTGACATCACTTCCTTTGACAGCACTTCCTGTGATGTCATTTCCCCCAAATATTACCACCCCCAAAATATACAACTTTAAAAAAGAAGAGAAACTTCACGATGTTCCCTGCTAAAGAAAAAAAGGCTCCAACAGCAATCCCTCTTGAGTCAGATTCACAGGAAAACAATCCACTATCCTTGATACCTTCTTGTGCTCACAAACATTTCAACAAGACTGTCCACAATATCAAAGGGTCTTGATCAGCCTAGTAAAAGCAACAAAGCAACCCTTATGTACAATCAAACTGAGATCAGAACTAAAACCACCACTGCCAGTCTGTGCCCCGTAGCCCAGCCTGAAGGCAGGCGGATACAGGTCTAGAAAAGCAGGTCCTCCCCAAGCAGCACACAAAAAGAAAAAGGTGTCACCAAAATACTAAAAATTGCAAAAGAGAAAGGAAACCAAGTTCTCTTCATATTATTAAAGTGATGGAACGAGCTGTCAAGTCACAGCCAATTTGTTCCTTACCTTCTGTTGTGTGATGGAAGTGATCTACTGTTGTCTGTGGTTGTTAGTTTCCTGAATGGAGCTTATCTGGAAAAAAAAGAAACACACTGTCAGCAGTTTAAAATTACTTTGCATCTTGGCAGCTCTTCCAACACACCCAGGAGGTGGCTGCCTAGTGTCGTTTTTTTTTTTTGGGGTATCGCCATTAGCCCTAATCCCCAGTTTTGTTTTGTATTCCTTTTATAATTACTATTAAATTCTGGTCTTACATTAACATACGCCCGCACAGTGGAGCTTCTTGGACCTCGACTTCTCCCTGGACAAAGAACACGGCTGGTAGGATGGGACTTGCGTGCTGTGGGCCCAGGCGGTGGGCCCGCAGGTGTGGGCCATCCCGACTCCCACGCTGGACGAAGGGCTGTGGTGTGGAAGGAGCGACACAGGTTTCAGTCTTTCGCTTTTTTACTGAATTTATACTTCTCTGATTTCCCTGAAGCCTTGAGGATATCTTTCTTCTCCTTAATAAAGTGATAAAATTGATCACAATCCATATTAAAATTCAATCTGACTTGCAGCTCTGCTTTCACCAGGTCTATGCTACAACGATTCCTGGTGTCCGTCCAGTGAGCTGACATGAGGCTGAATACCCTCTCCACAAAAGCGTTTGAGCATGGGATACTCAGGATCTTGCTTACAAGAAGCAAGAGGTTTTCGCACTTCTGAGACCGAGTTCCCATCTCAGAGAATATGGCCACCCACTTTTTATCCACAGTGATTTCTGGGTCAACACAGGCCACTTGCTCATCCAGCAGGCTCTTGGCATCAGTGTATTCACTGTATAGGTGATCCAGGTTTATTATTTTCTCCATTTTCAGCTGCTCAGCAGCACACCGCAGGTGGTCATAAGTCACACTTTTTTTAAGAGAAAATGGTGTCAAAGCACACAGGTGATTTTTCTCAGAGAAATCAAACTTTTCTTCCAGATAGGTGGTGGTTCTTTCAAAGAACTTGAGGAAGTCCTGCTTCGCTTTCCTTGCCTTCGAAGGTAGCATTTTGCGCAGCGCCTTATCTGTCTCCGTTCCAAAAAAGGAGTCAGCTTCGCGTTGCTTAAGGCTGTTTAGCAACCTGAGCATGGTCTCAAACAATTCAGGTGCTGTCAGTGCATCCCGCTCCAGAATCAGTACAGTCTCCTCAATAGGCGTCAGAGTGGTCTGGAGAAACATCATGTAAGTTTGCGATGTACTGTAGTCCTTTTCTCCAGACTCATCGTCAATGTGGCGCCATATCAGAGTAGGACAGTGGTCCTCTCCCAGCTTTTGAAAGTACGCTTTAACGGCTGGCCAACACTTCAACATCTTGTTTATGGCAGGCAAGAAAGATAGCCATCTTGTGCGTACATGTCGAAGCAGGTGATCACCCTCCATCTCCAAAAAATCAAACATCTCCTGAAGTTCCTCTGAGCGTTTGGCAGAAACAGAAAAATGACCAAAAGCCTTCAGTATGAGAGACTCGATGTCGCAGGTGAGCATATCACATCCTTTTTTGGCAGCATTGTGCACAATGTGTGCAGGGCACCTGGCGGACACGATGTCTTCACGGCCTCTACTCAGAAGTGTGTACACAGAATGGTATTTTCCAAAGTTTACATTCGCGCTGTCTGCTGAGTATGCAGACAGACGAGCTAAGTCCAGCTGGTATTTTGCCAAGACATCCAAAATCCTTCGTGTGACATTCTCAGCCGTTTCATTGGCATCTTCATAGAAATCAAGAAGACGATTTGAAATGCCGTCCTTCAAAGTGAAGTATTTAAGGCATAGGGGGAACATTTTCCTGTTGCCATGATTTGATGCGTCGCTGGAAACGCTGTAGAAACAATGTGCTGTGTCAAGATCTAACAGAATCAGTTCTACAGAGTAAGGTGCCAAGACATCGCTTATCAAAGCTGCACCCTTTGTTTTCCCAAGGGTCATCTTGGTCACAGTCTCGGAATCGGAAAATGCGGCTTTGCACAATTTGACACCGCAATCAAGAGACCGGTATGATAACGCATGCCTGTTATTGTGGTATGCCAAGGCTAGTTCAGCAGCCGAAATTCTGGCCTGAGCAGCGGTGTCTTTTTGGTAGGCGAAAAAAGTTGTGATGGATTTTGAAGTTCCAGCTTGGCTTGCCGCACTCCTGTGAGAGTCGGTGTCCTTATGAGCTTTCACATCATTCACTCCACCGTGACCAATTCCTATCTCCTTAGAACACATCGTGCAGAATGCTTTGTTCTTGTCCTTTGTCTCTTTTAGCCAGGGGTAGGTGTTTTTCCATTCAGGATTGAACACAACCAAACGTTTGGGCTTCTTTTTTGGTGGTTCCTGGGGCTGGTGACCTTTGCCACCCCCAGCACCTGATGCTGAAGCCATGGTCTGCTGTAAGGGCCTAGATGAAGAGGGCAGAAGAATCGTGATTAAGTCCTCGCCACTTCTGGAGGACGTGGGCCTTGGACTCCAAGCTGGGGAGAGAGGGCTTGTTCAGCCGGGGGCAGGATTAAACCCGTAGAGGCCCATAGGCAACTGAAATCTTGGGGTCTCCTCTCGCAAATTATCTCCAGTCCTAATGCATGGAGGCTGGGAGGGCAGCAAGCGGGGGGGGGGAATGGGGGGTGAGGCAGCCTGGGGCATCTAAAGGCGTGGGGGCCCATAGGACGCTGCCTACTTGGCCTATGTGTTACTCCAGCCCTGCATGCAAGACTGCAATGAAGGGTATTGATGCAATAGGCATACACACACGTGTAATGGCAGTGTTTGTGCAATGGAAGAGGTAAAAGGTGGGGGGCCGCTGCCCAATGGGAGCCCCGTTCACACGTGCTTGGGGGACCCAAGCACAATGGGCGAGGCGCACACACGGAACCTGGTGCTGCTGCTGGCGCGTGGAAGCAGGCCTGGGATTCAGGGTCAGGTCAGACGCCACTGCACCTCGGCAAATGGGGGGAAGGCCACTTACTGTAGTCTGTAGGGGAATCCTTTTCTCTTCTTCTCCCCTCTCTCTTCTCCCCTCTCTCTTCTTCTTCTTCTTCTTCTTCTTCTCTCTCTCTCTCTCTCTCTCTGCAATGGGCAAGCAAAGCAGATCGAGTCCCGGTTAGGCCATCCCTCCACTGGAAATAATGAAGGATAGGGACACCTCCTTTTGGGGTGCATAGAATTAGACCTCCTCTACCTCAAAAAACAGGCGCCTTCCCCAGAGACCTGCATATCAGCTCTTCATTATAGCGTATAGGAATCGGTCACCATAGGGAATAATGGAGAGCCCAGCTTTCTGATGACCCTGCTTTCCCCCGCTTTCTGATGACCCTGAAGCGGGGGAGAGGCCCTCCAAAACGGGGGATCCCCTGCCCCCACCTGGGGATTGGCAACCCTATCTCATGAGCCTTGGATAACACAGAAAGAGCCAGAAGTGCACAGTCAATGGCAGGGGGCGATTCCACAGTGCTGTAAGAAACAAATCCAAATAAAAGATGTTGTTGCTAAAGGAAAACTGGTGCATGTTTGTTTGTCAAAGACTTAGGATATAACATACTGTTTGAAGTACCACAAAGCCAAAGCTGAAAATAACACAAAAAGGGGAACAGGCAAGTATTTATGGACTTTGAGAATGGGAACATAACTGTCCAGTGAAGGAAGTACACTGAACTGATATTTACAGGTCCCACAGAAAAATGGTCTACAGTAACAGAACTCACTGCTGGGCAGAAAGGCAAAGATACTTGCAGGCCCTGAGATTTCAGTGGCATGAAAGAAGCCCACAGTGCTGTTTGCAAGATCTGAAGCACACACACACACCAGAAGAAGTCTGAGTACAGTCAAATGGGGTAGCGGAAAAGTATGTCCAGATCTTCAAAAGCATAAATGCAGATCTTCAGAAGTCTTCCAATGGGCACTCTTCGCAGTGGAGGATGGTAATGCATGGGATGGAGAAAGCAGAGAAATAAGTACTCTTCTCCCTTTCTCACAACACAAGAACTCGTGAGCATTCGATGAAATTGCTGAGCGGTCAGGTTAAAACAGATAAAGGGAAGTACTTCGTCATCCAAAGGGTGATTAACATGTGGAATTCACTGCCGCAGGAGGTGGTGGCGGCTGCAAGCATAGCCAGCTTCAAGAGGACGTTAGATAAAAATATGGAGCAGAGGTCCATCAGTGGCTATTAGCCAGAGTGTGTGTGTGTGTATACAGCTCTTTTGGCCACTGTGTGACACAGAGTGTTGCACTGGATGGGCCACTGGCCTGATCCAACATGGCTTCTCTTATGTAGACATTTGCCTAAGACAGATGAGCTACAGAAGCATAACAATAGCGGAAGAAGCATTTGTTAAGGATCAGATGTGTTTGTGAAAGACTTAGGTTACAATGGTTGGCAATCCACTGGGAGGATTGGGGAGGACAGGGACAGGTGTACCAGTGTCTCACCAGCACACAAATACAATGCCATTGCTGACCAAGAAAACCACCCTGAAGTGATGTCATGATGTCAAGACAGTGCTCTAGGATACACCAAAGTTCTGTTTTGAACTATATAGTTTGAGGAAAAGCTTAGAGGGGCCCTCAGATGTCATTACTTCCCTTTTTCAGAGGAAGTGACATTGTACACTGGTGCACATGTTTGCACTCCCCCAACTCCCGTTCCCCCCCCCCCCCACACACTGGTTTTTGTAGCAGGGGGAAACAGGGTAAATTGCTATCTGCCTAACATTTGTACAATTCAGCATCAAAAACCCATTAAGTATAAAATCACAAATATAAAAAGCAGCACAAAGTATATTGATCCTCCTTGTTTCGCAATGCATGTACTTGTGACAAAACTAGTAGTTCTACCACAAAAAAGCACAGTATGTACGTGTTTTGCAGAGGTAAACCTGCCGTGGGTCCTAACTGAAGGCCATTAGGAATATTGCTTTCTTCATATTCTGCTGTTTGTTTCTGCTAATCCCCACAGTCTTCCACAATTTCCCCAACCCATCCTCATAAGGAAATATCAGTGAAACATCCTTCATTCAAATACAAAGCTTAAAGACTAATGTTCAGGGGCCACAATCATCCCAGGGCCACTTCACTTTAAAAGATGCCTGCATGGATGGCACTGTCACATATTTCTTTATGTTGCTGCTTGTATTAAAGATTATTATATGCCTCTTATGTAAAGCATTTGCAGTTGCTTTATGTCTATGTAGAATGATTCAAAATGTTTTTTTGAAAGATGGGGCATTAACTAGAAGTAGGCTCTATAACAGGGGTGGCCAGATTTGCTTGTCACATAGAAGAAATGTCAGATGTTTGAGAGCCGCAAGACATGAACATGAGGAAGAGAAAGTGATAGAGCAAGAGGGAGGGAATGAGGGAGGCAACTTTAAATGCGTTCTCCAAGCCCTCCAAGTTCTCCAAGATATCTTTTTAAAGAATGTGGAGGAGGAACACACTTTCCAGTGAGTGTCTCAATTCACAGCAACTCAGAAACTGTAATATAGATTGAACACAACTCAGCAGGCATGAAATGCACCCTAAGTTGCATATAAAATCCAATTTAAGATAAATTACAAGTTAAAATTTACAAATTATAACAAGATGGTAAAACATAAGAACATAAGAGAAGGCCTGTTGCATCAGGCCAGTGGCCCATCCAGTCAACACTCTGTGCCACATAAGAACATAAGAGAAGCCCTGTTGGATCAGGCCAATGGCCCATCCAGTCCAACACTCTGTGTCACATAAAAACATAAGAGAAGCCCTGTTGGATCAGGCCAGTGGCCCATCCAGTCCAACACTCTGCGTCACATAAGAACATAAGAGAAGCCCTGTTGGATCAGGCCAGTGGCCCATCCAGTCCAACACTCTGTGTCACATAAGAACATAAGAGAAGCCCTGTTGGATCAGGGCTTCCTATGGAAGGAAGACATTTTAAAAGGTGTGCTGTCCCTTTAAATGTGATGGCCAGAACTCTCTTGGAGTTCAATTATACTTGTCACACCCTTGTTCCTGGCTCCGCCCCCAGTGTCTCCTGGCTCTACCCCCAAAGTCTCCTGGCTCCACCCCCAAAGTCCCCAGATATTTCTTGAATTGGACTTGGCAACCCTACCATGAAGGCAATGGCAAACCACCCCGTTAAAAGTCTGCCATGAAAACTTTGTGAAAGCAACGTCACCCCCTTGCACAGGGGACCTTTCCTTTTCCCATGTTGCCTAGAATTGCCAGCTCTAGGTTGGGAGATTCCTGGAGATTTTTGGGTTGAAGTCTGGGGTAGAAAGGAGAAGGAGATAGGGTTGCCAACTCCAGGTTAAAAAATTCCTGGAGATTTAAGGGATAGAGCCTGGTGAGGGTGGGGGTGGGATTTGAGGAGGGGTGGGACCTCAGACAGGTACAATAGCATTTCCTCCTGGGGAACCACGGTTGCCAATCACCAAGTGACAGCTGGAGATAACTCAATGTTACAACGGCTCTCCAGATGGCAAAGATCAGCTCCCCCGGGGGGGGGGGGGGGATGAATACCCTCACTTGGGTGGGTGGGAAGAGGGGAGGCACTAGCCCAGAGGCTCTTTCTGGAGCCCATTCTATTTTTCTCTTCAACAGGCCTTATTCCTAGTTAACATATAAACATCTGAAATACTTCCCAATCACTCCCCAGGTAAAAAAAATTCAATATATATCTTATTACATATTCTTGATATTTTAAATTTAATATGGCCATGATATGCCTGATCTGCAATATAGGAAATTTTCAGTCTTTTATCAATTTATCAAATGTGCATAGTTTTGCCTCTTCCTATTGGCTGGCATACATTACTCAATGCACTTGGATCTGTCATCTCATAATAAAATATTTATACTAATGGGGATAATCCTGGACTCAATACTGGTTTCAATTTATTCACAGAACAAAGACCATTGCAATTTATGCTTCAAAGAACTGGCAGCATTTTTCCCCACTGTTTCCCTCCTCAAAACATCCTCACCTTTTCTGACTTTGGGAGAAATAAATCTCCTTTCTCTGTTTTCAGCTTTTCACTAAGCATCAATGGGAAGATGGGACTCTATAGACGCTGATAAAGCATTTTGCAAACTGAAACAGTGCTATTTAGAAGCAGGAAATAGTACAGTAAGACAGCAGCCGTGTTTTAATATGAACTTGGAGCCACATTTCTCCATTGCTATTAAGACAGACTGAAAGAAACCTGCAGCATTACTTCCCCCACCCCCCCAAAAAAATCACTCTGTGCCACATAAGAACATAAGAGAAGCCCTGTTGGATCAGGCCAGTGGCCCATCCAGTCCAACACTCTGCGTCACATAAGAACATAAGAGAAGCCCTGTTGGATCAGGCCAGTGGCCCATCCAGTCCAACACTCTGCGTCACATAAGAACATAAGAGAAGCCCTGTTGGATCAGGCCAGTGGCCCATCCAGTCCAACACTCTGTGTCACATAAAAACATAACAGAAGCCCTGTTGGATCAGGCCAGTGGCCCATCCAGTCCAACACTCTGTGTCACATAAAAACATAAGAGAAGCCCTGTTGGATCAGGCCAGTGGCCCATCCAGTCCAACACTCTGCGTCACATAAGAACATAAGAGAAGCCCTGTTGGATCAGGCCAGTGGCCCATCCAGTCCAACACTCTGCGTCACATAAGAACATAAGAGAAGCCCTGTTGGATCAGGCCAGTGGCCCATCCAGTCCAACACTCTGCGTCACATAAGAACATAAGAGAAGCCCTGTTGGATCAGGCCAGTGGCCCATCCAGTCCAACACTCTGTGTCACATAAAAACATAACAGAAGCCCTGTTGGATCAGGCCAGTGGCCCATCCAGTCCAACACTCTGTGTCACATAAAAACATAAGAGAAGCCCTGTTGGATCAGGCCAGTGGCCCATCCAGTCCAACACTCTGCGTCACATAAGAACATAAGAGAAGCCCTGTTGGATCAGGCCAGTGGCCCATCCAGTCCAACACTCTGTGCCACATAAGATAAGGAGGGAAGGGAAGGGAAGAGAAGGGAGGAAGGGAGGAAGGAAGGAAGGAAGGAAGGAAGGAAGGAAGGAAGGAAGGAAGGAAGGAAGGAAGGAAGGACGGAAGGAAGGGGGAAGAAAGAAAGAAGAAGAAAGAAAGAAAGAAAGAAAGAAAGAAAGAAAGAAAGAAAGAAAGAAAGAAAGAAAGAAAGAAGGGGAGGGAGGGAAGGAAGGAAGGAAGGAAGGAAGGAAGGAAGGAAGGAAGGAAGGAAGGAAGGAAGGAAGGAAGGGAGGGAGGGAGGGAGGGAGGGAAGGAAGGAAGGAAGGAAGGAAGGCCGCCCCCCCCCCCGCTTTCGGCCCCCTTACCTTACCGACGAGTCCGGCGGCGGCGGCGGCGGGGAGGCCGGCGCTGGAGGGCAGCGGCGCAGCCAGGCCCAGGCAAGCCCGGGGATTGCTCCGCGCCTGGGCCGGAGGGCCCAGCCGCCGAGCAGGTGAGCGGGCCGGGCGGGGGTCGGGAACCGGCGGATGGGGGGGGTCGGGAACCGGCGGCCTCTGCAGAGGCCTCCGGCGGGGTAAGCGTGGCGGGGGTGGGTAGGGGGGGTCGAGAAGCGGCGGATGGGGGGGGCGGGAAGCGGAGGCCTCTGCAGAGGCCTCCGGCGGGGTAAGCGTGGCGGGGGTGGGTAGGGGGGGGCGAGAAGCGGCGGATGGGGTGGGCGGGAAGCGGGAGGCCTCTGCAGAGGCCTCCGGCGGGGTAAGCGTGGCGGGGGGGGTGGGTAGGGGGGGGCGAGAAGCGGCGGATGGGGGGGGCGGGAAGCGGAGGCCTCTGCAGAGGCCTCCGGCGGGGTAAGCGTGGCGGGGGTGGGTAGGGGGGGGGCGAGAAGCGGCGGATGGGGTGGGGCGGGAAGCGGAGGCCTCTGCAGAGGCCTCCGGCGGGGTAAGCGTGGCGGGGGTGGGTAGGGGGGGGCGAGAAGCGGCGGATGGGGTGGGCGGGAAGCGGAGGCCTCTGCAGAGGCCTCCGGCGGGGTAAGCGTGGCGGGGGTGGGTAGGGGGGGTCGAGAAGCGGCGGATGGGGGGGGCGGGAAGCGGAGGCCTCTGCAGAGGCCTCCGGCGGGGTAAGCGTGGCGGGGGTGGGTAGGGGGGGGGAGAAGCGGCGGATGGGGGGGGCGGGAAGCGGAGGCCTCTGCAGAGGCCTCCGGCGGGGTAAGCGTGGCGGGGGTGGGTAGGGGGGGGCGAGAAGCGGCGGATGGGGTGGGCGGGAAGCGGAGGCCTCTGCAGAGGCCTCCGGCGGGGTAAGCGTGGCGGGGGTGGGTAGGGGGGGGCGAGAAGCGGCGGAATGGGGGGGGTCGGGAACCGGCGGCCTCTGCAGAGGCCTCCGGCGGGGTAAGCGTGGCGGGGGTGGGTAGGGGGGGGGGGGAGAAGCGGCGGATGGGGGGGGGCGGGAAGCGGAGGCCTCTGCAGAGGCCTCCGGCGGGGTAAGCGTGGCGGGGGTGGGGTAGGGGGGGGCGAGAAGCGGCGGATGGGGTGGGGCGGGAAGCGGAGGCCTCTGCAGAGGCCTCCGGCGGGGTAAGCGTGGCGGGGGTGGGTAGGGGGGGGCGAGAAGCGGCGGATGGGGGGGGTCGGGAACCGGCGGCCTCTGCAGAGGCCTCCGGCGGGGTAAGCGTGGCGGGGGTGGGTAGGGGGGGGGGAGAAGCGGCGGATGGGGGGGGGTCGGGAACCGGCGGCCTCTGCAGAGGCCTCCGGCGGGGTAAGCGTGGCGGGGGTGGGTAGGGGGGGGGCGAGAAGCGGCGGATGGGGTGGGCGGGAAGCGGAGGCCTCTGCAGAGGCCTCCGGCGGGGTAAGCGTGGCGGGGGGTGGGTAGGGGGGGGCGAGAAGCGGCGGATGGGGGGGTGGGCGGGAACCGGCGGCCTCTGCAGAGGCCTCCGGCGGGGTAAGCGTGGCGGGGGGTGGGTAGGGGGGGGGGGAGAAGCGGCGGATGGGGGGGCGGGGAAGCGGAGGCCTCTGCAGAGGCCTCCGGCGGGGTAAGCGTGGCGGGGGTGGGTAGGGGGGGGCGAGAAGCGGCGGATGGGGGGGTGGGCGGGAAGCGGAGGCCTCTGCAGAGGCCTCCGGCGGGGTAAGCGTGGCGGGGGTGGGTAGGGGGGGGGCGAGAAGCGGCGGATGGGGGGTGGGGCGGGAAGCGGAGGCCTCTGCAGAGGCCTCCGGCGGGGTAAGCGTGGCGGGGGTGGGTAGGGGGGGGGCGAGAAGCGGCGGATGGGGGGTGGGCGGGAAGCGGAGGCCTCTGCAGAGGCCTCCGGCGGGGTGAGCGTGGCGGGGGTGGGTGGCGGGGGGGCGGGGAGAGAAGGGGAGGAAGGGAAGGCTTACCTTCTTCCGGCGGGCGGGCGGGCCGGCCAGGAGTCCCCTCGGAGTCCTCAGGTCGGGAGGCACGCAGCAGCGGCTGGTTCAGTGCTGCTGGCTGCGCTGCTGGAGGCGAGTGAGGGAGTCAGGCCAGCGTCCCTGCACGTGCGTACGACTGTGTGGCGGGCCCTACGCATGCGCAGAGCCCGCCACCCCGCCGTGCGCACGCGCAGGGACGCTGGCTCCCTCACTCCCCCGCCTTCCCCGCCCGCTTGCGCGGCCAGCTGGCTAAACCGGGACGTTTTAATGGTCCCGGTATAGCCAGGGCGGGAGGCGGGAAACGGGGGCCAGACCCGGGAAAGTCCCGGGCAACCGGGACGGTCTGGCCACCCTACTACCAGCTAACTGCATGGTCAAATAAAAATTGGATTGTTACTGATTCGGAGCTAGGGACACAGGGACCGCCTGACTGGTTTATAGTAATAGACCCTCTATGCCAGCGGGAGTCCGCGATGGGAATGAAATTCACCAAATTGGGCACCTTCAACACAGAGCTTCCATCGGAGGAAGGAAACTACACCCTCACAATAGGGAATTTTTACCCAGCTCCAATTCAACCCTCTCATTCCAGACGCTGAGAGCACATTAAGTGCCAACTCTCACATAATTGGCTCCCATGTGATTAAGCGGGATATTAGGGAACAAGTTTTAATTCGGCCACAGATGGTATTAAAGGAAATCAGGGTCAGCCTGACGGGATTAAATACCATCGAAAAATTGCCACAATGTGCTCCCTACTTGGAACCCAGTAAAAAGGGTTGGAGGCTTGGCTGCAGTTATGGGTGGGGAACACGCCTCGCAGATTGAAACGATCTGTAGGAGACTGGGTTGCACCAGTTGCTGGAGGAGTAGCGGTTTTAGATTCTATAAATATAGAAACCCTTGCAAATAATTTGCCTACGCTACCTCTTATATTTCCCAGCTGGGAAAACCCATTAATGACTCTTTCCACACCATCTCCGAAGTCCAGCATTCCATCAGCTCCATTTTAGTAAATTGGGAAAACCAAATTGAAAGAGATTTTGCCTTGCTGTTGAGAGGGACTCAATCACTACAATTGAATATTTCTTTGGCACTGGCATGCACTCAGGCTCAAGCTATGAATTTAGCAGTAACCATGGGCATGATCAGGCAAGCCACGGAAGGAAATATTCCTCTGGAAATCAAGCAGTTGATTAGACCAGAAATTCCTACCCCACAACTGGAATTGGAAGCCTGGTGGACTCTGGTGAATACATCTTTCTCAGTGGACAGGCAGGAATTGAGACTTCTCATCCTGATGCCCACTGCACAAAGGTTCTTTTATGTACACCCCGTCGTGCCACTAGGGCTGCAAGTGGGACCAACCGAAGTTTTGTATTCCGTGGACTCAGATAAATGGGCCAGGAATGACAACGGGAGTTGGGAAGCTGTGGATCTAAAGGCATGTGTACACAAAGACAACCTGGGATTTATTTGTGATGAGCAGACTCTACAAACTCACCACCCCTGCGTGAACCCCTTAAGGGACTCCCCTCAAGAATGCAAATATGCGCTTAGGCAAGAGAATGCCTCTGCTTTTGTGTACTTGGGAAGAGGGTGTGCTTGCGTGAGGACATATTGTGAGTACCTCATCATAAATACTTTCCACATCCAACCCATGTTGCCAGATGTCAACAGATGTTTCTGCAACCTATCTTCCATTGTGGGATGCGATATAGAATTCACAGTCCCCATATGGACTAGGGAGGAAATCCTGCTGGCCCCTAGTCTGTTCAAATTCATTCAACCAGTTTTTCTGGGCATGGGGCTGCGGGCGATTAGATCCCTGCTGTCTCATCCCCTTTTAAAAACAGACCTTGCAAGATATTAAAAGAAGCGGAGACACAGCGTCCATGGTGGTTAAACATGATGGACAGGAAATCTCCGGGCTTTTAACACAAATCAAGGACACGGGAAAGCATTCGTTCCTTGACGCGCTCCTTGGCTGGAGCCCTACTGGGTCAGCGATACTTAACGTAGCCCTGCACCCCATCGTGGTCATTTTGGTCTTCCAGATTATACTCTGTGTTGTAATAATTGTCTTAGGGTGCTGGCTGAGAAAGCAGCTAAAGAAGGTGGACGAGCTCAAAACCATGTGGAGATACCGTCCCCTCGTCATTGAAAAGCCCTAAAGTACCGCCTTGAATCCCCTCCCCACTTGTGCGGGGGGGGGGGGCTCCCTTTCTTCATTCCTTCTCCAAAGATCTTTCTTTTACTTGTAAGGGAGGGCTGTAAAGCCCAAGGGAAAGGGAGAGGGGAGAAAGGCGACGAAACCGAACCGTGGAGAGCGGACCAGCAGTGGCAAGGTAGAGCTTGCAAGGGCTGCCACCCGAGGGTTCAGAAGTCTTCATTGGAAGACTCCCATCGGGTGCGTGCCCTGCTTTGCCACTTCAGGCTCCCATCTGAACTGGATTGCGCCAGGCGCTTCAGTTCAACAGGCCCGCTGGGACCCCCGGCTCTGCAGCCCCGCATGTTTGATAACAGCGGGGACCGGTCGGGTCACAGGCTAAAGCCGCCCGATCATCCCCCTCTGATGCCTCTATCCCACCAAGCAACTAAAAGGTTACTAGGAGTCAAATGGAGGCTCGGCCCAATATATATATTTTAAATCCCTACACCCCGTGTATGGGTTTGGAAAACTTCCCCCTTCCTAGCTCACCCCTGGACAAGGTTCTAAGGGTGAAGACTCCACTGCCCCGTCGCTCCCAGACCACCATGGATTTGGGGCATTTGCATAAATCTCTTCAGCACATGCTCCAACTTTTGGGATGGGAAACGGAGGACGATGGGAAATGTAGTCCCCACAGCTAGCCTTTACATTATGCATGTCAGTATATTTCAGCTCCTAGCTCTGTTCCTATGGGAAGTTCTATCTTTTACCAAGTAAAGGGTGGGCTCGTTGGCCCAGGGGAACGGGGTGAGAGGAAGCCCAAATTGAGCAGAACAAACTCAGGGCATTCTTGCAAGTGTTGGATCGCTTCTTGATGGTCTAGATAACAGTCCCACCAAGTGATCCATCACTACAAGGCCCGAAGTGACTCTGGGACAGAACCTGTTCTGACCCAGAGAGACTCCCAGCAGTCCAGTGTTTGAGCTCTGTGACTCTTCCGGCGCTCCGTGATCCTGAAGGAACACAGGGAACGGAGAGGGGAAGAAGTTGCAGACGCTCAAAGCATCAGGAACCTGGTGCAGCCACTGTTCTGACCCATTGGGACGCCTGAGCGTGCAGCCCTTACCCACATAACTGTGGAAGGGACTCAGGCTGTGCATGGGCACCCGAACCGAGGAGCTTAGGAAAAGCCACCTCCCGCGGGCACCCTAGGTCCGCCAGCTACCTTTTAGATTGAAAAGGCGACACGGGTGAAGAGCGACCTTGGGACCAGTACACCTGAACTATGGCCCGTTCACAAGCCACTATCCCCTCAAGGAGCGGACCGAACCTAGGTCCATATATTTGAAAAATATTTTATAATACCCCATCCCCAACATGCCTTGGGCTTAGTTCATCTGCATAAACACACCATGCGCATGCACTAACCCAAAGCACAGGACTGGGGACATCTGGGACTTAGAGTTCCAACACCCTATGTGGGTAATGAACTGTTGTTATGAAAACTTGTCTATCTTTCACCAAAGAAGGTTGGGCCGCCGAAGCAGCCCGAGGATTAAAAGAGGGCAGGCACTGACACTTGCCCTCCGGAGCGCGGAGCTCCAGCTAAAAGTTCCGCCCACCTAAGGGTCTCAGGGGGCCAGAACAGACTCTGCACCAGGTGCCATACTTGCAGGGGCACCCTGAGTTTGTAAAGGCGCACACGAGACCAGGCAGAATGCTTGAACTCGGCCCCCACCGGGAGAGCCAAACGCACCGAAGCACCTTCAAGTCACAGTGACTCTGGCCTTCCCCCAAAAGAAAAAGTGCCCAAAAATAGGAAAACCGCTGGAATAAAACCTCAAAACCTTTTGGGGCGATACTGAATAAGGGGGTGCTCCACAATGGCCCAAAGAACCCATTTCAAGGCAAAAGAGTATTTGCATATGTGCCTCCCACTTGGACTACTTAATGAACTGAATGTCCTCATTGCCTGGCGCCTCTGTAAACCGCCCTGTCTGCCAGCAGAAGGCAATGCTCAGCGGAAGACATGACGTGTCAGTCTACCCGTTGCCATCTCCCGGGCGGGAGAAGTAACAGAAAATGGGATTTCGACCCACCAGCCATGTGTATCTATGTTTGTGGGATATTATGCATCTATTTTTGACCAAAAGAAGGGTGCCCGCCCTTGGGTGGGCAGGCTGTGAAAAATTAGAGTAGGCTTTTTGAGAGATTACAGTACCGAACCAAGGAGCATGGAGTTGGAGAGCGAGGGAGCCGAGTTAGCCCTTTGACGAGCTATCTCATCAAGCTTTCCCAAGAGGCGTCTCCGGGCACAGGCCTCTCCAATGGTGCAGGTTCGGAGAAGCCCACCCAATGGAGTGACTGGCCCAATTTGACACACTCCTCCCCATGGTTTCCACTATACTATCAGATTAGTGTGGGAAATGGCAGAAATCTCCCAAGCCGCTTTTCAAGAAATCATTTACATATCCCACGCCTACTGACAGGATATGGGCATCATGATATGGGCACGACCTCACAGGAAGTGGTGACTACCATGCAACTTAGATCCCACCCCTGCCGGTCAAGGATTTGATTGACAGGCAAGGATCCTTGGGCCACATACCAACATGGACCAAGGTTTCCCTGTGAAAATGTCTTTTTTTATTATTTATTTATGTTTTCTATCTTTTACCAAGTAAAGGGGGAGTCCCCCCCTCCCAGTCAGGGAGGGACTCCAATAGGCCCTAAAAGAGAGCCACGCTTAAAGCTGGCTCTCCGGAGCCCAAACGGGCTCCCGATTAAAATGGGGAAAGCGGCCAATGGGTCAACTTCCCCGAACCTACAACATGGGAGAGGCCTTTCCGCGGCCGTGCTCCCCGGTTCGGGGTGTTGCTCCAAAGGCCTGCACTTCCAGGCGTATGCCTTCCCCTTCCGCAGAACCGGGAAGGCATGAGGAACGAGGTACTCCAAGGTTGAGGGGAGTCAAACCAAGGTCGGCCGGAGAGAACTGTAACCTCATTAGGAAAGTTGGTCCTGTAAAAATGCTGTGACAGAGTTTGCTAAATGTCATTCTAAACATGTATAAACAATGTCTAAATGTGAAAAAACTTCTCCCAGAACCCCATTGTTCCTTAAATTTACATAAGTTCCCTGGAGATCCCTCTAGATAGGATCTCCTCAGACCATGTGAACGGGCCCCCGACCGGGTCCGAGCAGGATCGGAGGCCTCCGTGTTGGGCATGCTCCATGCACGACTTGGCTTCACTATGGGCAGCCTGGATACAAGGGGGGGTGGGGTATCCGCCGCAGACTCCTCGGCGCCGCCAGCCTCCTCCCCTCCAGGAAAAAGACTACAGACAAGCCAAAAGAGAAGGGAAGCCTCCCCTTTCCCCAGCGTGGAAGTTATCGAGGGGGGGAGAAGAAGAAGCCCGAAGACCAAAGGTCAGACAGATGAATTGTGTACTAGCATAGGGATAAGATTTGCGTTTTTCTTTTTTTTTTCCCTTTTTATATATATATATATATATAAGTATGAAATGGAACCCGGTAATTTTAAATGATTTGCCTTGTGAATCCGTGAATAATATGAAATGCTTATTGCCGGTCTAATCAATTATGGCAGCCTAGCCGGTCTAGACTGCACACATGATTTCTGCTTTTAAGTAACCTCTGATTCAAATACTTTGTATTATGAGATTTTACCATGTGTTTTTATGGATTTTAATAATGCTATATGAAATACCGAACATGTACAATGTACCCCAGAAGGCCTCCCTGTAAGCATGAGCGCCAAGGAAGGATCTGATGGCCCATTGGCATTTTTAAATTTATGTTTTTGAGTAGTTTTAGATAGTGGCTCCAACCTTTTTGCAGGTAGCCGGTATTCCATAGTAGACTTCCCATGCTTCAAGGGTTTACCGCCCTCTTACCGAAGCCCCGTTTTGTTTGTTATCAGTTGTACCTACGAGACTTTGCCACTAGACGGTGACGTCAGTCTCGAGGGGGGGAACTGTGAGAAAATGACCCCTCTGTCACAAACAAGGTTGCCAGGGCGCCTGGAGAAGCAAGCTTGCATCCGCCTGGCCAGTGAATGCGAGTGGAGCTACCCAGGAACTACATAAGACTCCCGTGTACCTATTAGCAAGTATATAAGCGCTTGAGTCAGGCACAGAGTGTCTGCAGCCGCGCTCCAACGTTTCCCCGCCATCGCGTGGAACCCGCCATGGTAAGGAGGAGGCTACGCCGCCACGGAGCTGTCCAGGCGAACGGTGTTGAAGCGCTAAGCATGGGAACCACTGTGTTTCGCTAACACCACATGTAGCCATCTTCCTGCCTGGCTGAGTTTCATTCCTTCTATGTGGGAACCTCACGTACACACCTTGAGTCATTCCTAGCCCGCAAGCAACCCACCTAGTCTATGAATGGATTAATGGCTCCACTATTAATCCTGATTGCCCAGTGATTTCCTAAACAACTGTCTTCACCCCGGAGAGTTGAGAAAGAGGAAGGATCTCTCCTGATACCACCAAGCCCTTTTGTCTACACCGGAATACCTAGGTGCATATCTGATTCTCTATTGTCCCTTTCCCAGTTAATCCCATCTCCTCCCAATCACCCAGTCATTCCCACATTGATACCAACGGAGCCGCCCCAGGCCCTGTCGCAACCTGGAAGTTTCCAGGCTGCCCAGGATAAAGGTGATGTTCATTGGTTGAAGCACACACCCAATCAGGTGTCGCCATTAACCCACCATTGGTCCAGCCGATGTCCAGCCTTCCTGGTCATCAGCAGAACCTCCCATTACCACTCCCAGTCACCTCCCATCCCCTCAGGACTAAGGTGACTCTATATAACCTGTGGACTAGCTACCCACAGGTGTGCCTTCTACTCAGTAAACCCCCATTCCCGCTGGGTAGTAACACCCCCGATTCCTGATCAGTTTCGGGACCTTACCCCCCCCATTCCCTCATTCGTCGCCATCGGAGCCTTCCATTGGAGTCTGCGAGAGGTAGTATTGCCCTGTATGTCAATTCCTTTATGTTCCCCTATCGATCTCTCTATTTTTCCTAGACCTGTATGAATGTGTGATTGATTTTATACCTTGTGTGAACGAACTATTGTTTCAAATAAACCACAATTGATTTTATTAAATTAGAGTTCTTTATTGAACATTGACTCTCTGATCGGTTGAGCCTCGTATACACAGATAACAAAGATTCCGTTGTGGGGCTAGCTGTCTCTCACTCTAATTCCCCAACTTTGTTTTGAGAGCAGTTTCCCTAACAGAAATTGGTGGAGAAAGCTTGGGCATTATCCTGTTTGTGTGAACGCACGCGAGTCGACACGCGTGTCTTCATACAGACAGACGTAAGGTTGCACTGTTCAGAAAGTCTTGCTAGCGAGGCTATTGCGTGAGTGATTGAGTGAATGAGTTCTGTGTGAACGGCTCTAGCGAGCATTTCTATAATTTGTGGGTCGGGCTGCTCCCCTTTCTATCATTCAGCGTTGGACTCTTCAGCCGCCCCGAGGAGGCCAGAAACCTCGCAAGAGGACTGAGCCCGATCGAATGCAAGGGGGGAGTCCCGTGAAGTCCGGCCGCCGTCCCGAGGCCTTCTAAACGCGTCTATCGTGGGAGGGAATGTCAGGACAGGCTAGGATTGTTTAAGATCTGGATAGAGCACCCTTCCCTTCTCCCTTTTCTTTAGAGCTTAGTGCACACACGCACACACACTACATAAACACTCAGACACCTACACACACACACCCAAGTCCTTACACGAGTCTAGGCCAAGGCTAGTCTAAGGCACCCGACAGTCAAGAAGGCAAGCGGGTCACAGGACCGTTGCAATCTGACTGCTGGGCAACTTTTATTTTGTTTTTGTTTGCCCGGAGACGCGATCGTTGGGTCGGCCCGTGGCTCCCTTTTCACCCGAGACGCGATCGTTGGGTCGGCTCGTGGACTTCCCTTTGGCTGAGACGCAATCATAGGATTGGCTCATTGCCTAAAACTCTGCCCGGAGACGCGATCGTTGGGTCGGCCCATGGCTCCCTTTTCACCCGAGACGCGATCGTTGGGTCGGCTCGTGGACTTCCCTTTGGCTGAGACGCAATCATAGGATTGGCTCATTGCCTAAAACTCTGCCCGGAGACGCGATCGTTGGGTCGGCCCGTGGCTCCCTTTTCACCCGAGACGCGATCGTTGGGTCGGCTCGTGGACTTCCCTTTGGCTGAGACGCAATCATAGGATTGGCTCATTGCCTAAAACTCTGCCCGGAGACGCGATCGTTGGGTCGGCCCGTGGCTCCCTTTTCACCCGAGACGCGATCGTTGGGTCGGCTCGTGGACTTCCCTTTGGCTGAGACGCAATCATAGGATTGGCTCATTGCCTAAAACTCTGCCCGGAGACGCGATCGTTGGGTCGGCCCGTGGCTCCCCTTTTCACCCGAGACGCGATCGTTGGGTCGGCTCGGTGCCCCGTAACCTTAGCTGAAACACCACCGGAGGTTGGCAGTAGGCGAAATATAAGTAGAACCAAAAAGAGAAATCCCCACACGCCACAATGGATATTCTTGCCAAGAAGGAAGAGATCCCCAAATTGGATAAGTGGCTGATAAAGAAGGGAGATAATCCCTGGAAAAAGGGACTCTTTAACCAAGGCCCTGATCCCCTCCAATCTCTCAGAGACATTTTTGAGGAGGGCTGCAGCAATAAAACAATCAGCACCGGCAAGAGAGATCTTTTTGCCACATGGGGCTTGTTTGAAGCCCTGCGGGATAGCTCTGCCTTGAATAAGCAACTCAAGGAGCAGCTAACCCAGAAGGACCAGCAGATAGAAAGGAAGGAACAAGAAGTTGAGGAAATTCTCAAGAAACATGCAGAAGCATTGGAACAGGAATTCCAAAAACATACCACTGAGAAGGAAATCCTGCTCCAACACCATGAAGCCGAAAAGGCAGAATTAGGCAGAAAATACACGGCAGAGATAAATAGGCTAGCAGAGGAGAATAACAATCTAGACCTCGACTGGCAACAGGCAAGTCGAACCATAGACGAGGTCAAAATAGAGAAAAATACTCTGGCCTTAATACACCAAGATACCATAACCGCTCTACAGAAGGCTCAATCGCAAGTAAAGGCATTGAGCAAAGAGCTGGAGCAAACCAAAAACCGGAATGACAAACTGCAATATGCCGTTGAAATAGCCACAGAAACGGTGAAGAAAACCAAAGAGGCAGCTAATCACGAGGCATGTAAGAAAGAGATTGCCTTACTGCAGCAGAAGTTAAACCGTAAAAATGCTCTTATAGCAACGGTCTCCCCATCCACCTTCTATGCTTTTCCTTCTATGCTGTGCCTTGTATACAGGCAATTCCGCAGGGCCTGTAAGACAGTCCTCTTCCGGCAGGCCTATGATATTAACTGACAATGTAAAATATCCTGGATGAAAAATGTATCCATAGGCCGCCAGTTTTTACTCTATCTTGTTTTTACTAAATTATCGTTTAATGGTATTTTAATTGTTTAAACTGAAATTGTTTTAATTATTGTGTTGTAAGCCGCCCTGAGACACCTAGGTGAGAAGGGCGGGGTAAAAATCTTAATATAAATAAATAAATAAATAATAAATAAATAACTTTGCACTGTTAGGTTACCTTAATCCAGGATGTTTGCAGCTAGGACTGACTCTGTGCCATGCAATATTCCCTCTAAGCTGAAGAGTCTTGTGAGCAAAAATTCTCTTTGTGAGCTACTGTCATTAAAGTCATGAGCTACTGCATAAATTAGTGTGCTCTGGGGTCGCCGTTCCTTAGCTAAGTAAAAAAATGTGTGAGCTAGAGGCTAAAAATCTGTGAGCTAGCTCATGCTATCTCAGTTTAGAGGGAACACTGGTGCCATGTAAGATCTACTACCCTTTGAAAAGAGTAGATTACTCAGGACTATCACTGACATTTCTTATCACACACATTATGAAGAACTCATTTCACAATATATTTTTAAATCTCATGCCCCCCCCCTAGTATATATCATAATCTTTACTGAGTTTTATTATTTACAAAAGGTTAATTACATTGTGCCTTGTATAATAAAGATCAGTTTATATATGGAGTTGGTGCTGAATATTTGCAAGTGAACACATTTGGTATGGGGGAAGGTTTCAGGGAGCATTCCCCCACTCACATTTTTTTTGGCGATCATTTGCTGTTTTTTTGTCCCCTGCTTCAGTGTTATTTTCTCTGCTTTCCTTTCTTCTTTCTCAAATAATCTTCAATTGGCAATGAGTGAAGACAGGAAAGAAGGTGACAGGCATGACTTGCATCTGTCACTGTCTCCCAAACACCAGCTCTCAGGTCCAGGTTGGGATGAAGAACTCATACATCTGGAGCTTGTCCTGAAAACTTTGTCATGGAAGCATGAGAGGAGGTGGCCCTCCATTCATGTGCTGTTACCTAGGACCAAGCTGGACTCCAGCATAACTGATTCCTTTGGGGTCTGTCCTGGACTCTGTAAGGATGCATCTGAGAAGACAGATCCTCCAAGATGGGCACCAAAGTCCTTGCCAGGGTTACAGAGAAAAAGGTGCCCTCCCATTCACAGTACCCACATTTTGGACCTTAATAAAATGGCACATGGAAGTGCACTTGGGGTGGCTGAATGGCTAAGGTCATTCCTGTATGTTGGAACATCATCTAGCCAATCAGAATAGCTTATGTAATGACAACAGGAAAAAAAATATTATTTTATTTATTTACTTTCCATTTATATTCTTCTCATTCCAAAATGGACTCAGGGTGGCTAACAGTCATAATAAAACCAATGTCTCAATTACAGGTATAAAAAGTTAAAACATAAAGAGTTTACAATTTAAAACAAAATATTGATGCTATACAGAATCTTAAAGCACAGGCGGATCAGATTGTATTAGATCTTCTATCTATCTGTTAGTGGTCCTTCTGGTGGAATTGTCCAGCAGCATAGAAGTGGCAGCCTTCTCCCCCTAGTTACTATAGGCTTGTTTTAAAAGTTTGGTTTTACAAGCCCTGAAGAATAGGGAGAGATCCTGCAGGACTCTTATGGCCTCAGGGAGAGTATTCCTCAGCATTGGTGCTGCCACTGATAAGGTCCTGGCCTGTGTATAGTCTAGTCTGGCCTCCTCTGGTCCAGAAAAAGCATACAAATCCCATTCAGACTGAGGTAACAATTCACATTGCCCTCACTCTGAATGGGACTGTGGAAGCAAAATATGTGGTGGGAAGAGCCAAGTGCAATCAGAGACTTAGGAGGGTTCAAAGGGGGAGGAGTGGAGTGCAGTGGATCAACAGGAGCTGTTGCTTGAATGGGAGATGGATTTCACAGAGTACAAAAGACGTTCATTGCCAATACAAAACAGGAGAAAACAATCCTGTGAATAAACAGAGCATGCACAAATAACAGCTACCTCATTAAGTGCTTGCGCCACAGACTCAAATGCACTCAAAATACTGCTTATTTTTAAAGTGATAATTTATTAGCCACCCAAGAGCACAGGATTGTCTCCTTGAAAGAAAACAAGAATTGTAAAGTTGGTACTTTGACTTCCAAGCAACTTATTTTTTCTGAAGGAACTCAAAGTTGATGAGTTCTGAAGGAACTCAAAGTTGAACTTGTGGATCTTCTAACAAAAATCTGTAATCTTTCATTGAAATCTGCCTCCATTCCTGAGGACTGGAAGGTAGCAAATGTCACCCCCATCTTTAAAAAAGGTTCCAGAGGAGATCCGGGAAACTACAGGCCAGTCAGAGGAGATCCGGGAAACTACAGGCCAGTCAGTCTGACTTCAATACCGGGAAAGTTGGTAGAAACCATTATCAAGGACAGAATGAGTAGGCACATTGATGAACACGGGTTATTGAGGAAGACTCAGCATGGGTTCTGCAAGGGAAGATCTTGCCTCACTAACCTGTTGCATTTCTTTGAGGGGGTGAACAAACATGTGGACAAAGGAGACCCGATAGATGTTGTTTACCTTGACTTCCAGAAAGCTTTTGATAAAGTTCCTCATCAAAGGCTCCTTAGAAAGCTTGAGAATCATGGAGTAAAAGGACAGGTCCTCTTGTGGATCAAAAACTGGCTGAGTAATAGGAAGCAGAGAGTGAGTATAAATGGGCAGTCTTCGCAGTGGAGGACGGTAAGCAGTGGGGTGCCGCAGGGCTCGGTACTGGGTCCCATGCTTTTTAACTTGTTCATAAATGATTTAGAGTTCGGAGTGAGCAGTGAAGTGGCCAAGTTTGCGGATGACACTAAATTGTTCAGGGTGGTGAGAACCAGAGAGAATTGTGAGGAACTCCAAAGGGATCTGTTGAGGCTGGGTGAGTGGGCGTCAACGTGGCAGATGCGGTTCAATGTGGCCAAGTGCAAAGTAATGCACATTGGGGCTAAGAATCCCAGCTACAAATACAAGTTGATGGGGTGTGAACTGGCAGAGACTGATCAAGAGAGAGATCTTGGGGTCATGATAGATAACTCACTGAAAGTGTCAAGACAGTGTGCGTTTGCAATAAAAAAGGCCAATGCCATGCTGGGAATTATTAGGAAGGGAATTGAAAACAAATCAGCCAGTATCATAATGCCCCTGTATAAATCGATGGTGCGGTCTCATTTGGAGTACTGTGTGCAGTTCTGGTCGCCGCACCTCAAAAAGGATATTATAGCTTTAGAGAAGGTGCAGAGAAGGGCAACTAGAATGATTAAAGGGCTGGAGCACTTTCCCTATGAAGAAAGGTTGAAACGCTTGGGACTCTTTAGCTTGGAGAAACGTCGACTGCGGGGTGACATGATAGAGGTTTACAAGATAATGCATGGAATGGAGAAAGTAGAGAAAGAAGTACTTTTCTCCCTTTCTCACAATACAAGAACTCGTGGGCATTCGATGAAATTGCTGAGCAGACAGGTTAAGACGGATAAAAGGAAGTACTTCTTCACCCAAAGGGTGATTAACATGTGGAATTCACTGCCACAGGAGGTGGTGGCGGCCACAAGTATAGCCACCTTCAAGAGGGGTTTAGATAAAAATATGGAGCACAGGTCCATCAGTGGCTATTAGCCACAGTGTATGGAGCACAGGTCCATCAGTGGCTATTAGCCACAGTGTATGGAGCACAGGTCCATCAGTGGCTATTAGCCACAGTGTATGTGTGTATATAACATTTTTTGCCACTGTGTGACACAGAGTGTTGGACTTGATGGGCCGTTGGCCTGATCCAACATGGCTTCTCTTATGTTCTTATGTTCTTATGTTCTTATTTGGGGAAGATTGCAGCATCACTGGATGCTTTCACAGGGCGACTGTTTGCAAGTGGATTTTGCTATTCTTACATAGTAAAAATATAGTTGCAAAGTGCATTATTTAGTATTTTGTGAACAATTAACCTCTAGGAAAGTATACTGGGAAAGAACATAAAATTATCAATGTATTGTCATATCCTGAGCATAAATCCTTGCAGCTTTGATAAAGCTTACTATGAATATAGGTAAATTTGTCAGTTGAAAACAATCTTTTCTGTGTTCTTATCTGTTAAGTATATTTTTGTCCTGCCTTTCCTTCAAGGAGCTGAGAACAATGTACATCTACTTCCTACTTCCCTCGCAAAGCATTTTGTGAAGATATGTTTTTCAAGAATTCCTCTAAGTACGCCCAAATAAATTCATGTACAATGTGGCCATTGCTTTTGCAATTACACATTTTATTCACGGAGTTATAATTAAAAGCAATTTTGAAATGCTTTGCAATTATCATATGCATAGCTCCAGTCCTCTGTAGAAAAATGCCAACATTTATGATTTGCATGTTGAGTTGAGGAAATGGTTCGGAGAATGAAAACTGGGTGACCTACTGCCAAGTTGGTTTGTAGCATATGTGCTGACAGACACCACTGGCTTCTCTAAATGTTTTGGCATAAAAAGGTTTTGATGGGGAATATTAAGAAGGGGGAAAATGTTTCTGTGAACATGAGAAATATTTAATGTTATGAGTCATGTCTTGAGGAATAACTGAAAAACTGTTTCACGCTACTGTTGGCAGTAATGTCAAAACAGCAATATAGCATATCCTCCCCAGCGGTGGTGTGAGGAGGACTCATAAAGCAAATTCATGGACTAGAGCAAGACCCAGGTTTTTAAATGAATTCTTGGCCAAGCGATTATGATGGAACCCACTAACTATATTTTGGTAAGGCTCCAGTGACCTCCAGCATTTGAACATTGTAATGCATTTTTCTCCAGCTGGACTGAGCCAGTGGATGCCAAGCAGGACCTAATTGCTCAGTGGATGCGGAGGATTTTTTCAGCACCATGTCAGACCACAGACCTCTGCAGGACCTTGGAGAGCTCCTAGGGAAGACAGGTGTCCCTTCAACTGGAATTGGAGCACTGCAGTAACCAAGCCAGCCACCTGGATATCGAAGAGTTGCCCTTTAATTAAAGCCTATTGAGAATATAAATGAATACAGATTTATTGAGAATCCATATGTACACACTCTTTGACACAAATCCATCCAGCCTAAACAGCTGAGCTATACATTCATAGGGTAGAATTTGTTTCCTACCCTCAGTTAAAGAATTCCTGCATTCTTGTCTGACATGGTAGGACTTTCTACTGAAAGTTTGCATAATCTCTTAGTGTGTGGTCTTCTTTGTGCCGATTTTCTTACTCTTTCCAATCTCTTTTCTGGAGTCTTTTTAATATCAAGAGGAAGGCTGAGAGTACTTAGAGATATAATGAATGTACAAAACAAGGTCTTCCTGGAGATATCTGATTAACTTCCTTGAGTGACAGTAAGAGCTGAACGGAAAGAAGGAAGAGATATAATCTGGTTCGACACCAAAGTTTTTCACATACCATTACATAAAAGCAAAGCATAAAATATATTATCTGTAGTGAAATTCTCAAGTGGATAGAAATGATTTTAGTGACCAAAGCCTCAATCCAGAAGGGCAAAAAAAAAGGGGGAGGGAGAGAAAAAATGGGTCAAGTGGAAAACTTTGATGATTGTTATCAGGTCAGCTGGGTAGTAATTTTGATGCAGCAGAGCAAAAGTTCCTCAACCTTAATTGGATAAAAGGGACGTGGGTGACTTCACGATTATTTCAAAATGATTGGTGAAATGTCTGGGAGCTCTAAAGCTGTGCTGTAAAAACAGCAATATCGTAATGCTTATGCAGCTCATTTTGAAGTCTTACATCTCAAAGCTTTTTCAAGGAAGCAAACTACATTTGTCCACCATACTTTACCCAGGCAAGCAGCCAATATACTTAAAAGAGGCAGGAGGGAGGCAGGGAAGGAAGAATGATGTTGAGTTTATAGGAATTCTTCTTTGGGGCCCTTCATAGCCTCTTAGGGCACAGTGTCCTTCTTTGTGCCAGACTCCTTGTGTATGCAAACCTCATTCACACTCTTATTGCTACACTATTTTGCTGAGCTAAGTGAAGGAATAATAAACTCTTTAGGTTTCTGTATAACTTGCATAAGGTATAACAGTATTCACTGGGTATTTACAGAATCAGAAAAGCAGGCCAGCGCCTCAGCTTTTAAATCATAAACTCAGTCTGTTTTGAATGGTAGTTAAATGTTTGCCACAGGAATTAGGATTGTTACATGAACACATGAAGCTGCCTTATACTGAATCAGGCCCTTGGTCCATCAAGGCCAATATTGTATACTCAAGCTGGCAGCAGTTCTCCAGAGTCTCAGGCAGAGGTCTTTCACATCACCTACTACTTGATCCTTTTAACTCGAGATGCCAATCATTGAATGTAGGACCTTCCGCTGATGCTCTGTCATTAAACCATGTTCACAGATGGTAAAGCAAAAAGGATCAGACACTTCTACTACCTCATTTATTCCAAACATAGGATTTATAGAAATTATTTTCCCTGTTATCATGGCTGGGATCCAAATAGCTGTTTTAAGTGCATGCAAGACCTTGTGCACACACATACTGATGATGATGATATTGGATTTATATCCTACCCACCACTTCGAATCTCAGAGTATCAGAGTGGCTGACAATCTCCTTTATCTTTCTCCCCCCACCCCTGAACAACCCTGTGAGGTAGGTGGGACTGAGAGTGCTCTTACAGCAGCTGCCCTTTCAAGAACAACTCCTATGAAAGCTATGACTGACCCAAGGTCATTCCAGGAGGTGCAAGTGGAGGAGTGGGGAATCAAACCCGGTTCTCCCAGATAAGAGTCTGCACACTTAACCACTACACCAAACTGGCATGTTAAATCTTATTTTTCTTCTGTTAAACAGAAGACACAAAGATGATAGTTGATACTCCTCTCAGTTTCAAAACCAGATTGGTCAGGACTCAAGAGACAAGGGAAAGAGCTCTTTGAAAGAATGTAGGTTGCCATGTTGGGAGCAAATAGGCTAAGAGTGCAGAGTATAATTATTTTCAGAGAAGAAGTCTAAAATCCCATTGGGTATATGGAACTCTTTGTATTGTTCTTCGGAAAGTCAATTAAATTCTCATTTTGAAGTCTTTGAGTTCTCTTTAAACTTGCTTACAGAGTGCTTATGGAGAATAATCCTGCATATGATAATTTGAAAGTTACATTTCATTGGTTTTGGTAGGACAAAGTCTTGCCACGTTGCTCACTGGTGACGTGATGTCTGTCAAGAGTTCTTGTAATTAGTGTTGACATGCACTGCAGAGTGTAAAGGATTTTTTAAAAATCCATAACAATGTGTTTCTCCCTTCCCTTTCCTCTCTTGGAACACTGGAGGTTTCATCTCCTCCCATGAGTCATGATAAAGGAAATTGTAGAAGTGACAATTTTGAAGGAAAACTATGGATACACAGACAGCTAAAAAACCTCCATTTTTTCCAGGTGGTTTGGAAGGACAAAATATGGCCGACAGCTTTCAAAAGCTTCGTTCCTGGAAGCAAAAATTTTGATTGCCATGGGCTAAGAAGATCATATGAAGTCATCACAGAAATCTTGAGGCACACCGCCAACTCAATATATGAAATGCATGTAACATGGGGGAAAAATCTACCTATGATTACTATATCATCTAGACTAGACTTCAGCATGCATAGACTTCAGCTAGGCATAGTTAATTGAGTTGTATTGTTTTTCTGATTCATTCCGCCCCCCCCCCCCCCGGATTTTCTGGCAAGCTATAGAATGACATCACTTGAGTGTCTGATATAACTGAAATAACCAATCACATGCTGTGCATTAGTATATGAGTTTACTTTGATTTTTAAAAACTTCATCTGGTCATATTTTCATGATACACCAGTGAGAATTATTCTTGTAGTTTCCGCAGCATCAGATCAGGCTCCATGCTGGAAATATACACCTGAGCCAAACGTTGATATTGGAGGTTGAATCAATACTGATTGATAAACTAATTGATAGTCAATAGATCTCCTTTGCCTCTCAGAAAGACTGGCGGACTAGGAAGTAGGAACATAGATTTGGTTTTGATGATGTAAATCTTAGTGCATTTGCACAACACATCTTTCATCAGAAGACTTAGTAACCACAGATAATGAGCACAATTGCTCACAAAACCTTTTGTCCAGTATTAGCTAAGTTTTGACAGAAGTGCACAAACGAGGTCTGGAATTACCAGGCTCATCAAGGAAGATATAGGATGAAAAATCTAGTGGTCCATAAGTTTACATTCTGGTATGGATTCAGTCTAAATTTTCCACTAATGAAAGGGGTGGGATAACTTCCATCAATTTCTGCTACAGAAATTTGTCCTTCATGCTGCTCCTCTGAAGAGTCCCATGTCCCCTCAGAGCAGCATTTCAGGGACATCAGTGTGCTGTGAGGAGGGTAAAGTCAGGAACATTGTATTCCACTGCCCAAAGTGCCTTGTGTGAGCATAAAATTTGGTCTAGATCACACACATAAATGCATATGAAGCTGCCTGATACTGTATCAGAACATTGGTCCATCTGAGTAAATATTGTCGACTCAGGCTGGCAGCTGCTCTCCAGGGTCTTATGCACCCACTTCCTTTGAGCTTAAATAATGTAGGGTTTCAAAGGTGAAAAACCAGGTATGTAGTCGCAGTAGGGCATTTTGAGGCAATGCCCCCTCAGCCATGCCCCAGCTGTAGTCACCCTTGTGACTCAAAATGCTGCTCAAGCAACAAGTAGTGAGCAATGAGCCCACCCACAGCCAGCAGAGAAGAAGAAGAAGAAGAAGAAGAAGAAGAAGAAGAAGAAGAAGAAGATATTGGATTTATATCCCTCCACTTCGAAGAGTCTCAGAGCGGCTCACAATCTCCTTTACCTTCCTCCCCCACAACAGACACCCTGTGAGGTGGGTGGGGCTGGAGAGGGCTCTCACAGCAGCTGCCCTTTCAAGGACAACCTCTGCCAGAGCTCTGGCTGACCCAAGGCCATTCCAGCAGGTGCAAGTGGAGGAGTGGGGAATCAAACCCGGTTCTCCCAGATAAGAGTCCGCACACTTAACCACTACACCAAACTGGCTCTCCGTGGCCTCACTGCACCTGTGCAAGCTGAACCAGCCCAGGTCACATGATGGTGGGTCAGATGATACCAGAAGCTGGGTCCTCTTCCTTGTCTACTGGCTGCTGCCGGGCTAGCTGCTCACTATTTATCACTTGAGTGGTGTTTAAATTCTCTGTTGTGACATCAGTGCCCCCCCCCACAAATGAAAATTTGTTGGGCATAGCCCAAAAGCAACCCGGAAACCAGTGGAATTGTCAAATAACAAGGTTATGCATTCCATTTGACAGGGCCCCAAAAAGTACCTTGGTTGCTGTATTTTACATGAGATGAAGTTTCCAAAATGTTTTCAAGGACAGTTCCATATGTAGTACATTGCAGTATGAATCTCCCTTACAATGAATCAGGCCATTGGTCCATCTAGGTCAGTACTCAGACAGGTAACAGCTCTCCAGGGTTTCAGTCTGAGATCTTTCATATCACCTACTGACTTAGTTGGAGATGCTGGGGACAGAAACCGAGACCTTATGCAATCAAAGCAGATGGTCTTCCACAGAGCCATAGACCGTCCTGGTAGTCTAATCTGGATATGATTAAGGCATGTGTGACTGTGGACAGATCAGCCTTGTGTGGCTGTGCTTGAAAAATCAAGTTAAACTAGGAAAAAAATCAGCCAGCATTTTCTGCAGCCAGACTTTCTACAGACTGTAAGGCACCCATGATCATCGTTTCGGCTAACTAATAAAACTAGATTTGCAAATGCAAAGTCAAACATATGATTAAGTAAATAAATTACACTGAAACATGCTCTGTTACACAAATGGTAATGATAGCAAAGGCAGCCCTAGACTTCCACATCAATGGCAACCCACTCCATTGTACAAAAGCCATGCTGACTTGGCTATATTCATGAAAGCAATAAATAATACTAGCCATTTGGAGGGAAACACAAAAGCTTAATTGGCATTTAAATAGGATAAGCCATTAGCAAAATTACATCTCTGTATTAAACAGCTACTTTCTATGGACATTCCCAAGTAGAACAACCCTCCTACATTTTTACCTAAAGCCACATCTCTAGGTGAAATTATAGCTTCCTGAAGAATTTTCAAGGAGGATAAAAAAGAATTTTGAGCAGACAAGTGGAATTCTTAAGGGGAATTTTGCACATTCTTCAGCTGCCATTGAATTCCACCTGGAGCAAAATTTCGAGACAATCTCAAAGGGTGCTGCCTGGCAAAACATCAAAGGATTTCCAGAGATGTTTAAAGCAGTTTTATCAGACTAAGAACTGGGAAGGACTATAAATCCCTAATCCTAAAGGTAAAGTTTTGCCAAAGTCCTGGTTCCAGGATCCTTTGGTAGGGATTACACTACCTCAGTTCACCTCGGCCATCTTTCCTAAACCTCAGCAATCATCTAACCTGGCATTGAAATGTAATGCTGGCAAAGCAGAAACAAATTTCTCATGGGGTTCTGCACTTATGCAGCACGTTGTTCTAAGTGGGCTGCTGCCTGCTCAAAGCAGTTACAACTGCTTAGTTAGCAGGCAAGCACAACACCTGACCAGCCTCTGGACTTCTGTTGTGCTCACTAAGCACATGGAGTTGCTTGCACAGACAGCAGGCCAAACTTTAATGGAGACACAGTGGGGGTTGCATGTAGAACCTTTTTTTTTTTTTTGCTTTGCTAGTGTCAGTTTGAAATCAAACAATTATACAGTGAAAAACAGAAGAAGAAGAAGAAGAAGAAGAAGAAGAAGAAGAAGAAGAAGAAGAAGAAGAAGAAGATATTGGATTTCTATCCCGCCCTCCACTCCAAAGAGTCTCAGAGTGGCTCACAATCTCCTTTACCTTCCTCCCCCACAGCAGACACCCTGTGAGGTGGGTGGGGCTGAGAGGACTCTCACAGCAGCTGCCCTTTCAAGGACAACCTCTGCCAGAGCTATGGCTGACCCAAGGCCATGCTAGCAGGTGCAAGTGGAGGAGTGGGGAATCAAACCTGGTTCTCCCAGATAAGAGTCCGCACACTTAACCACTACACCAAACTGGCTCTCCAAGAAGAGCCCTTTTGGATCAGACCAGAGATTCATCTAGTGCAGCATTCTGTCTCACACAGGGCCTGCAAGACCATCTTGTTCCGAATGGCATTCACCGACTGAAATTGCTAAACTGCTAAGTAAACTTGCCAGCGATTATAGCACCAATATACTAATGTCTTTGTTTTTAGAATTTTAATAGATTTTAACCAATTGTAGTTAAAATGTTATATGTTGTACATTGTATGTATTAAGTTCTTGCTGTTAGCCGCCCTGAGCCACTTCGGCGGGGAGGGCGGGATACAAATAAAATGTGAAATGAAAGGAAAATGAAAAAAAAAAAACACAGGGGGCAACCACTTACTCTATATTCAAAGCTGGAGTAAGAGGATCAGTTGAACATGTCTGAATAAATGAAGCTGCCCATCAAGGTCAATGTTGTCTGCTCTGACTGGCGGCAGCTCCCCAGGGTCTTAGGTGAAGGTCTTTCACATCATCTATGACCTGATCTTTTTCACTGGAGGTCCTGAGGATTAAATTTGGGACCTTTTGCATGCCAGACAGATTAACTACCACTGAGCCAAGGCCTTTGCCTTGTTGTCCCCTTGTGTTAGCACAGAAACATTTGTAATTATGTAATTGTCACCTTTCCTAAGCCTCAGGTAAGGTTCTTTGCTCTCTCTCTATTCAATTGTATATATATAGAGAGAGAGCCCGAAGACCCCTACATTGGTCTCTCTATATAGATATTATTTAGCTGGGGGAGTTTAGAAACAAGGTCCTAGCTTGTATTGGGCTTGCTGCTGACCAGTCCTTGCAGCCAACAGACTCTTGCCCAAATCCATGTTTGTGAAATGGGTAGGAAGCATTGGTTGAAGAAAGCAGAAGTTATGTTGCGTTCATTCTTAATGCCTGGAACACATAATGGTGGTAGCTTCTGGGGCTCCCAGTTTAGTGAATGGACTGGGAAGCACTGGAAATTATAGTTCCTGTGCTGCTAGGGTTGCCAGCATGAAGTTGGCAACCAGCAGGAGACTCACCAGGTGTGGGTAGGTGGGGAAGACCTTGCTAGCAACATAATGACATCACCAACAGCATGCTGAGATCACTTCCAGCACAATCAGAAGTGACATCAGTGCATTGCTAGTGATGCTTTAGCATGATGTATGGTTTAACCATAGAGTATTGACCAAATGTTAAAGTGATGCTGCAAAAGAAGAGGAGAAGAAGACGGGATTTATTCCCCACCCTTCACTACCCAAAGGAGAGTGGCTTACACTCTCCTTTCCCTTCCCCACAACAGACACCCTGTGAGGTAGGTGGAGCTGAGAGAGTTCTGACAGAAACTGCTCTTGAGAGGAACAGCTCTATGAGGACTTGCGACTGACCCAAAGTCACTCAGCAGGTGCATGTGGAAGAGTGGGGAATCAAACTTGGTTCTCCCAGATTAGAGTTTGTGCTTCTAACCACTACATCAAACTGGCCAAAGGATGATTGCCCCACCCACCCATTCCCCCATTTTTTCCTACCACTCACCTGAGTGATGATGGGAAAGGCCTGATGGGAATCCCAGTGGGAACTTGGCATGTGGATATGCAGCCCAGCTACAAATTTAGCCACGTGATGAAATTTCATTTCCTTTTGTTTTTAAGTAGGCAAAATTGTTTCTCTCCCAGTGCTGTGAATGTTTGGGTCAAGTAATTAAAGAATGCAGTAGCAGGGGACTATGGGTCCCATAAGGCTGCGTGGAAGTGTGAAATGACATTGATAGCATGGACTGAGCTTGACACTCTATGTTAATGAACACCAAAACTGCTATTATGAGAGTCTGCCTTATTGAAAAGCAAAAGACAGCATGTTGAATGGCTGGTGACATTTGGCCATGGAAAGAAAATCTAGTGCCAAAGATCTCTCCTCCTCTTCTACACTCATGTGTTCAATAAAATGAGATGTTCTGAAAGAAGAGAGTTTCTTTTAAAGTGTTAGTAATAAAAATGGAATTGAGGTAATGCTAGTAAGATTTTTTTTTTTAAAAAAAAAAAGAGAGAGACAGAGAGAGAGATTATTTTTGCAAAAGATTGCACTCTAATTTTTTTTATTGAAAAAAGCTTTTATCCCAAGTAGCTCTGACTGGTGCTTTAAATCAATGATTATATATTATTGCTTTCTGACAGAGAAAATGGTATATAAATGCATGCACTTCCCAAGATCTCAGGCCACCAAAGAACATGCTCTGGAAACAGTCCCATTGCCTTCTACACCTCTGCTTGACAGCAGGTTTTTTTTTGAGGAACAAAAAAGCTCTGGAAGAGAGAAAAAAAAATCTTACAATACATGTATACACCACCTTTCTTCTAGTTTGGAACTCAAGGCAGGTTGCCCAGGAGGTCTCCTATTCAAAAAGTGCCACCAAATGCAGACCTACTTAGGTTTAGCAAGGCACTCAGCACAACACTAACGTGCCCTGTGTGTTATGTGCTGTCAAGTCACTTCTGCCTTACAAGGACCCTATGAATTAATCAATTAATCCTAAAGTTGAGAGTTTTGCTCAGATCTTGCAAACTGAGGGCCATGGCTTCCTTGATTGAGTCAATCAATTTCATGTTGGGTCTTCCTCTTTTCCTACAATTATTGTCTTTTCCATTAACTCTTGTCTTCTCATGATGTGACCAAAGCATGATAGCCTCAGTTTAGATATTTTAGCTTCTAGGAAGAATTCAAGCTTGATCTGATCTAAAACCCACTTGCTTGTCTTTTTGGTGGTTCATTATATTCTGGGACAATACCACTGGGCACAATAGTGCATAGCATTTATATGGTTCCATACAGCTTCCAAAGTTCTTTGTATACATGATTTCAAGGTGTTTTACAGGAACTTGATGCGCATAAAACTGTAAGCACCACCATCCTCATGATCACTACCAAGGAAGAAAAACCAAGATGGAGTCATGCAGATAGGACTAAGTTTCTGAGGGTAGCCATGTTGGTCTGCAGTAAAACAGCTAGACTTAAGTTCCATAGCACCGTAGAGGCCAACAAAATCTTTTGGGAATATGCTTTCAAGAGCCAAAGCTTCCTAGTAGCTTTGACTCTCAAAAGGATAGACAGACAGACAGACAGATAGATGATAGATAGATAGATAGATAGATAGATAGATAGATAGATAGATAGATAGATAGATAGATAGACAGACAGACAGATATTTTGGTCTCTAATGCACTTTGGGACTTGGATCTAACTGTACAGACAGGACTAAATTTGATGCTTAAGGCCAAATTATGCATTACTGTTTTTGATGAGTTGGGTTCGTGGACCCCTCTCACTTTTCCTTCAATTACTCAGCAACTGGGGGACAAAGGGACAAAAGGAGCATGATAGCACTTGATAAAATGCTGCAGGAGGAGGTGGGGCTGCTGCCTTCCAAAGCCAAAATGGTCTTCGGAGGTAGAATCTGCCCATTTTTGAAGCTGCACATGGTAAATTCTGCTTACAGGCAGCAACAAAAGTGGACAAGTTGAGCTGTTTTGGTTTGGGAAAATGGCATGAGGGGGAGGCACAACCTGTCCTGTCACCTGCACCATTCTCACAAGCTAATTAGGCTTCTGGGGACTTAAGAAATGCCTTTTCCTGTACTTGCTATGTGACTGTGGGAAAAGCAAGATGAATCTGAGGAACTGAGACCCAACTCATCCAAAACTGTGTACAATTTGGCCTTAAGCGTTCATGTTCAGAAGGCATGTTTCATCCACAATAAGGCATGCTATTTTTTTCTCCCTTGTGAGAAAATAGCTTCCTCTGGAGAAAAAAAAAATAAAGCATCTCCCCACCCCAGCATTTAGTAGGGCAGCTATTACTCCCAGGCATCCACAAAAAGAACACCGAAGCCCCCCTTCCTCTGTCACCAGCATTCCACCCATCAGAAGTAGGAGGACATTGCTGGCTAACAATAGCAGCATCAGCAGCAACAACAACCCCCTTTAAGGTATCATATGGCTTCACAATGCATTAGCTCAGCAATCTTTACCCCAACTCTGTAGATAGCAAAGCAGCTGTGCCACAGGTGATTTGACAGAGAGAGAGAGAGAGGCAGGCTCACCTAAGGTTGCCTGGTGAGTGGATGGCAGAGGTGAGATTCAGCCCAGGGAATAGTTTTTAATCTATTTCTGAACCAGTTTGAGGGAAGCAAAAAAAAAAAAAAGAAAGTTTAAAATATTTAAAAGAAAGAAAGCATTGAATCTTCAGACAGCTTGGCATGAAAAACTGGGGCATATCTTTGCAACCCCCTCACAATACACGAGAAATCTGAGGAAATGTGATGGGTTGGAGGCCACAGAACTATACCCTGCATATGTTCCATTGGCTGCATGAAGCTCCGAATATTTTCCTTCTCTTTGAAATCTGTAACAATTGCTGAGTCTTATGGATGGCCCAGAAACGATACCAAAATGAATTAGAATAAGATGCCGCAGCATGTTCATTAGTTCTCACTTAACTGTATTAATAAGCGGGTGAAGACTCTTTCAATTAAATTTAATAACAAGTATACAAAACAAATCAAATGAAAACAAAGGAAGGCTATTACATACCACATTAGTCCAGACTTGTTTACCCTACTCTCTATCTATCACATTTTTAAATCCTAAATTTCCCCAAAGGAGTCATCTATCCTCACAAAGAACCCTATGAGGTAAGCTAGGCTGAAGAAGAACGACTGACACACATCTTCCAGTAAGCTGTGTTGCTGAGTGGTGCCGTGAAGCTGGGCTTTCTTTCTAGTGTAACACTCTAGCTGCAAGTAGGTGCCTTTTAACCACTACATATTAATGCTAAGCTTTCCCCTGTGTTTTTAAAACTATCACGATTCCTCATTTCCTCCACACAGAGCTTCTACATGCATGAAGAAAATTATTGTGAAACTCTCTTGGGATCTATCCCTCCCTCTCCTTATCTGGGAGCTGGGCCCTATCTCATTCTGAAGAAAAATATAAGAAGACTCATGCTGAATCAGACCAATGGATCATCTGTTCCGACATTCTGCTTCCCACAGTGGTTAATAGATGGCAGGAGAGGTCACAAGTGGGGCACAAAGACTTCAGTCTCTCTCTGTTGGTGTCTCCAGAAACTGGCTTTCAGGGCGACTCTGTACACTGGAGCTTAATTTAACCATCCTGGATAAAAGACCCATGCAATGTGAGGGGAGAACAGCTCACATTGCTTACTTCCCTTCCCCTACTCACTGTCACAATTGGCTCTCCTTCTCAGTGCTTTTTTGTAGCAGGAACTCCTTTGCATATTAGGCCATATACCCCTGATGTAGCCAATCCTTCAAAAGCTTACAGAGCTCTTAGTATAGGGCCTGTTGTAAGCTCCAGGAGGATTGGCTACATTGGGGGTGTGGCCTAATATGTAAAAGAAAAAAAGCCCTGCTCCTTCTGACCCTCCATCTCATGGTCTTTTTTCCTTGCCTGACTGATGCTGCTGCTAATACTGGATTGATGTTCCTGCCTTTGTCTCCATCTAACCTCTCCTCAAATCCAGCAGGCCATTTTGAATTGCCAAAGGCATATTTGCAGTTCATGATGGCAACCCAAAATACTGCTGAACTCTTGCTGGTTTTTGGTGCAAACCCTGTACTAAGAGCGCTGTAAGCACCAGGAGGATTGCCTACATCAGGGGTTTGTGGCCTAATATGCAAAGGAGTTCCTGATACAAAAAAACCCCGGGTAAAAGAATAAAAAAGGTTACACAAATGGCCAACTGTATATGGAAGCAAGAAAAATTGTTTACTTTTCTAAGATCACCTGTGAAATATTTGAGGGGGTGGGGGTTAATACAAAATTGTTTCTTCAAAGCCAGAACCAGAAACCATGGCTGTGGTATGGATTTGCTAATTCACGCGGGGGATTGCCCTTGACTGTAAGACATAGGGAGGGACCTGGATTTTCTGCTGGTGAAGAACAAGCATGGATTCCAACCCATTATAATGCACCAGGCAACAAACAGCACATCCATGTGCTGCCTGTTGGCAAAGAAGAAGAGGCCTGGGCTTCTGTGCAAGCGCAGCGAGAAGATGACGAGATGCTCACATCAAAAGTTGCAATACATTGTACAGCAATAAAAACATTCTCTACTCTTTTATCACAGAAAACAGTGAAGGTTCTGCTCATTTTTGGCCTCCCACACTCAGCATGTTTTTCTACAGTTAGATTCAAGCCCAGTAGCACCTTAGAGACCAGCAGGGTATGAGCCTTCGAGTTCATACGTTTTCAGGGTATGAGCTTTCGAGCATTAGATGAAAGGAGCTTTGACTCTCAAAAGCTTACCCCTTGAGGCTCTTCTTCTCTTCGGTGCTGTTGGTCTCGAATCTAACACTTCTACAGCAGGCCTCCACAACTACCCGCTGAAACTATCCTCTTCTATAAATGGTTTCTTTTTAAGAACATAACAGAAGCCATATTGGATCAGGCCAATGGCCCATCCAGTCCAACACTCTGTGTCACACAGTGGCCAAAAAAAACCCCAAGTACCATCTGGAGGTTCACAAGTGGGGCTAGAAGCCCTTCCACTTTGCCCCACCCCCTGCCACAAGCACCAAGAATACAGAGCATCACTGCCCCAGACAGTTCCAATAATATGCTGTGGCTAATAGCCACTGATGGACCTCTGCTCCATATTTTTATCCAATCCCCTCTTGAAGATGGCTATGCTTGTAGCTGCCACCACCTCCTGTGGCAGTGAATTCCACACGTTAATCACCCTTTGGGTAAAGAAGTACTTCCTTTTATCCATTCTAACCCGACTACTCAGTAATTTCATTGAATGCCCACGAGTTCTTGTATTGTGAGAAAGGATGAAAAGTATTTCTTTCTCTACTTTCTCCATCCTGTGCATAATCTTGTAAACCTCTATCATGTCACCCCGCAGTCGATGTTTCTCCAAGCTAAAGAGCCCCAAGCGTTTTAACCTTTCTTCATAGGGAAAGTGTTCCAAACCTTTAATCATTCTAGTTGCCCTTTTCTGCACTTTTCCCAATGCTATAATATCCTTTTTGAGGTGCACTGACCAGAATTGCACACAGTATTCCAAATGAGACCACACCATCGATTTATACAGGGGCATTATACAGGGACAAATCCGGAATCAAAGGCTGCTGCGACCACCAGCAGTTTGATGTTCCATTGCTTGGTGTTCATTGTGGAACTTAGAGTATAGTCAATCTGTGTCATGGAAGCCATGGCCCTCAGTGTGCAAGGCCTGAGTAAGCCCATTGATTATAGGACACTTTGGAGGTCATTAATTCATAGGGTTGCTGTAAGTTGGAAGTTACTTGATGGCACTTAACATGCACACGCACCCCCCCCCCCATTGTGTTCTGAAGGCTGATGTCTCTGTGCAGACTTATTCTGGACTGCTTACCTAGTTCCACTTACCCAGTTTTAAAACACACCGGTACATATATTTTCATATTATATTAATACTCAGCTTGTACCTGGTATTCATTAATTTTTTTTATTTATTTATTTTATTTATTTAGGATTTATATCCCGCCCTTCCCACAAGTGGCTCAGGGCGGCTTCCAAAAATTGGTCAACATAAAATTAAACACTTTTAAATATATAGGCAATTAAATATTTAAAACAGTTAAAACCTTAAAACCAATAAACATTACAGTTACATATAAAACAGACGTCTGGTAAGCTACATTGAGTTCTCATCTTAGCTAGGTGTAGGCTAACCGGAAGAGGGTCGTCTTACAGGCCCTGCGGAACTGAACAAGGTCCCGCAGGGCCCTCACCTCCTCCGGCAGCTGGTTCCACCATGTAGGGGCCATAACGGAGAAGGCCTTTTCTCTGGTGGATTTCAAGCGGGCTTCTTTTGGCCCAGGGATAGTGAGGAGGTTTTGTGTTCTTGACCTCAGAGCTCTCTGGGGAACATGTGGGGAGAGACGGTCCTTCAGGTAGGCAGGTCCCAGGCCATATAGGGCTTTAAAGGTAATAACCAGCACCTTGTACCTGACTCGGTATATCACTGGAAGCCACTGCAGGGTCCGAAGACCAGGCCGAATGTGTCCCCACTTTGGGAGACCCAATAACAGCCGGGCCACGGCATTCTGCACCAGCTGTAATTTCCAAGTTCGGGACAGGGGCAGCCCCATGTAGAGGGCATTAAGCTAATAAAGGGTGACTGCAATGCCTGAACTCTCTGGGTTCCTTGTCTGCCATTTCTTAAATGCATGTATTAGGTCAGTATTGCTATTTCAGACAATTGTCAAGTCTTTGAAATCCATTAAGATTGCCAGAAGTTTTGCCATTTGCAAGGTACATTTTTGACTTCCTGGAGGCAGCTGGTCAGTCACTGTGTGTCTTCTCCTCCTCCTGCTCTTCCTCTCTCCTCCCCCTGGATTAATTGCCCTATCCTGTCTTACATCAGGTTCTGGTGAAGTACAACATATATTACAAAACAGCATACAAGTTAAAAACCAACATAACAATTTCAATTTTAAAAAATCATTTAAAAGCCCAGGTGCTCTTAGAAAAGTAAACAATTTTTCATGTTTCCATATACAGTTGGCCTTTTGTGTAACATTTTTTATTCTTTTACCCAGGGCTTTTTTGCAGCAGGAACTCCTTTGCATATTAGGCCACAAACCCCTGATTTAGCCATTCCTCCGGGAGCTTACAGCAAACCGTGTACTAAGAGCCCTGTAAGCTCCAGGAGGCTTGGCTATATCAGGGGTGTATGGACTAATATGCAAAGGAGTTCCTGCTACAAAAGTAGCCCGACTTTTAACTATTTTTTTTTCATTATCACACATGCTTCTTTGCTTTATCTCTCTGGTCTGCATAGAGGAACATGTTTCTGGCTGTGATGATTCCCCCCTCCCCCATCCAAATGGCATGAAATTCCCAGGGATTGCACTCCTCCCCCAAGTGATCATTCCCATCAAATTTCAAGCAGGTAGCACAGGTCCCATCTCATAGGAAAATAAAATTCTTACAAGAAAAAAGTAAAATTTGATGACCCAAGAAAGCAGGCAGTGGGCCCCAGTATATGCAACAAGAGGATCCTCATGTATAAGCCTGTCAGTTCACATCCAAAAGGGATAGAACCTATTTTTGAACAAAAAAGAGGTTGTGGTTAGAAAAAGTTAAGCCTGTCCCCTCTGATGGCTCATTTCATTAAGCTTCTATGGCTGAAACATTTCTTTCCCAGTCTGGTTCTGCTTCCAGTCATGAGTCTGGCTGAGACAAAGTAAAGTAACAGCAAATAGTAAAACATCAGATCATTTTTAAACATAAAAATGGAAACATCTGTTGTATCTTTGGTCATGCATCTATCACATTTTCATATTGCCAGTTATCTAGGGAGCTCAGGAAGGTGTGGCACGATATGAATTCATCTCTTGCCAATGTTCCACAATTTCAGAAATAGTCACTCTTTTTCTTTGATTCAGACTTTAGACCACAGTTCTCAAATTCTTACAATCCAGAGTAATCCTGTCATAAGATACAAACCTACCTGAACTTACTGACTGCTTCATTATACTATTGTGAGGTTTTCAAATTGTATGCTCAGGCTGGTAGACGGTTGCTTTGCTGCTGATTTAATTGCCATTGTGTTCCAATAAACTTGTCTTTTGCCACATAGAAATTATTGTTTGAGAGTGGATTCAGGCCATCTTTTTGAGATGATAACCCAATCATCCTATCATAACCTTATTGAATCCAGCCTGTGAGGTTTCAGGGTAAGCATTTCCTGAAGAAAATCTTGTAAGGGCAATTTGCTGTCCATGGTACTGAAATGTGGCAGGCTCTTTAAAATACACATGATTTTATAATATGCATGGGAATGATTCACATGATGTCAGTCTCAGAATGCACACAGACACCTTTCCTATGGAAAAAAAAATGGCTACGACTTTGCAAATCAAAAAGAATATCTAATAATGGCAACTAGTAATGGCAAATAGTCCATAGACATTATGCTCTGAAGTACACGAGGCCATTGCTACCTTTCAGAATCTGGTTTGTTACAGTATATTCTAGCTTCAGGCTTTTGAAAATGCAATTATCCCTGATACAATTAAGCTTTTGCAATAAAACAGTCTCCCCCTCAAAAAGAACTCTTCCTCCCGTCTCTTATTTTGAATGACTGTTTTATTTATTTAATACATGTTTATCTTGGCTTTTCTTCAAGGAGCTCAAGGTGGCATAAATCATTCTCCCCATTGATATTTTATTCTCATAACAACCCTTTGGGGCAGGTGGGACTGAGAGGGAAATAGTGGCTGAAGATCAGCCAGGGGGGTGGATGGCAAAGTGAGGATTTGAACCTGAGCTCCCCACCATCCTAAGCCAAACCTTACAAGAATTTCCCATTGCACTCAGTATAATTCTGTAATGGAATCTGAAGACTTGCATTGCTGTTCATGCAAATCATGGTTCTTCATGCTACTTTCACATATGCTTCAATCTGAGGAGCTATCTTCTTGGAGCCAGTTTGGTGTAGTGGTTAAGTGTGTGGACTCTTATCTGGGAGAACCAGGTTTGATTCCCCATTGCTCCACAAGCAACAGCTGGAGTGACCTTGGGTCAGTCATAACTCTATCAGAGCTGTTCTCTCAAGAGCAGTTCTCTTAAAGCTCTCTCAGCCCCACCTACCTCACAGGGTGTCTATTGTGGGGCGGGGAAGGGAAAGGAGATTGTAAACCATTGTGAAATTCCTTCAGGTAGTGAAGGGCAGGGTATAGATCCAATCTCCTCCTTCTTTTCCTCCTCCTCCTCTTCTTCTTCTTTCTAAAAGGGGTGTGCTATTCTTCAAAGCTACTGTGGTAAACAAAACTCTTCCCTTCTTGTTAAAAATTGTGTCCTACTCTTTTATAACCACTGCTATTTGTGTGTAAATATTATACAGCTACTAAAAGATCCAGTTGTTTCCAGTTAGTTGGGGGTGGGATAAATTCAAGGACTGAGAAAAAACCCTCCATATGGCATCAATCCAAGCTATCTTAGAGAACATATTTTCCCATAGGAGACTCCCTGTATATTTCAATCTGCAGATGGAGGCCTGTTCTTCCTTTCAAAGACATGGCATTGTTCTGATAGATAGCTTTACAAAGGGATTAGAGAAATTCAAAAGGATAAATTTTCCAGTGGCTGTTAGCCACCACAGCTAAAGGGAGCCTCCATTTTCAGACACAGCATGTTTCTAAGTATCAAAAACTGGGGACATATAAGGATTAAGCTGCAGTCTTGCAGCCCATTTGAAGACTAGTAATATTTGTCCCCATATACGTTTTTGTGCATGAGAACCCACTCCCTCATGGACTCTAGGCTATCTGGAGTAAAAACTTATTAGCCTTTAGGGTGCTACAAGATGCCTGTTTTTTTTTCTACAATAGACAAATACAGCTATGCTCTGAAATAAGAAGTAAGGTGGTGAAACAGTTGACATAATATTCTGTGGTCTTCCCAAAAGCATCTGACTGGCAATTAACTCTATCAGCCACCTTCACCAATTTGAATATGATGAGGTATCCACTCGAAACAGAGCTTTTCCAAATGTCACCCATGTTTGCAAAGTCCACGGGGCAAGTTATCTTTTGGGCTCTAGGAAACAACTGAAGGTTTTCCTTTTTGAACAGGTCTTTGGGATTTATCAGTGCTCTTTGTGCCATAAGCATAGATGACTTTAAAGGGGAGTTAAGCAAATTCATGGGGGATACATCATCAATATTAATGGTGAGTAAAGAGAATCTCCACCTTCAGAGGCAGTGAATTTATAAAACCCAGTGTTAGGAGGTAACACTGGGAAGGACACTGGATTTTATGTCCTGTCTGTTGGACTTGGAGGTCAACTGATTATCCATTATGGGAAACAGAATGCTAGACTAAAAGGACCACTGGCCTGATCCAGCATAGCTCTTTTATGTTCTTATATTCTTGAATCTCTTGTTATGATGTTAATAAATTTTACCATATCTTTATACGTTTGGGTTTTAATATTTTACCAGAATGTTGTAGTTGTTACTGTTATTTTGTTGTTGCCTTCTGGAATCATTGGGTAGCATATGTATGAATAAAACAGAGTTGATGGATTCATTGGTAGACACTGAGCTCTGGGCTTGATCAGATTCTCAAAAGAACAACTTTTGACCATCCATTACAAAGTAAGACCTCTGAATATAATGATCCTCACTGGATTGAAGCCAGGGAGTGTTGCTTTCATGGGGTAACTGACTGACCCTCCCAGTGAAGTCTGTTTTAATGCACATCATGAGCTCATATCCTTCTAAGTGAAGAAGAATGTGAAATAGTAACATGATAGATATGGTGCAAAATGTTACTTAAGACTGATTGCTCCCGTGGTAGGATAGAGACAAATAACTTAGAGGCAAAGCTAGGGTTGGGGGAGAAGGACACAGAGATAAAAATATACATTCCTTATATCATAAACTTGGCAGCCGAGCTTCAGTTGGGAATATCCATCCATGACAATTTCCATGCCTGAACAGGATGGATAGAATTGGTGTCCGAGAGAGCTATCTGTGGTATATGGTAGAAAGTACCTTGAGCTGCAAGCAGTGAGGGAGAAGGCAGCCATAGACATCTCGTCCAAACCTCCTGCATGTGATTGCTTCCAGTTTGCCCTATATAATTTCCTCCTGGAGAAGTACCTCTGCTTTAGAATACACACACTGTGGAGAGACCATGATTCAGTATTACAGCGTCTATCTGCATGGGAAAAAAGTCTCAAATTCAATCCCTAACCTTTTTAGATAAAAGACTCTGGAGACTTGCTGCCTGCCAGGATACCAATGGACCAGTGCCTGAGATCATAGTAAGACAGCTTTGTACGGTCATCCTAAGCATGTATTCAGCTCATCTAGCCTTAATGGTTGTCATTGCCCTTAGACCCTATGTACTCTTTATGAAATTTCTATATTGTGCAACAGTATTTGGAGTACTTCTTCCAGACAGTTTTCATTGTCTCTGCTTGCTGCAACAGATGCAGCTCATTGATGTGCTTTTGCATATGTGGAGGAAGATTAACAAAGGAGGAAATGGTTAAAACCATTCATGTCTTGCATACCCATTTCCCTGTGCTGAAGAACCATAGGCAGCTTGAATTGTATTGGATACAGTGAGAGTTTATATGCCTTATTCCTTACAACTGATTTTTTTTGCTTTGAATTTCAGTCCTGACCGTTCTTATTCACCCCTATTAGTCCTACTCCAAAACTTATTACTGCAAAGACCTATTACCATCTCACTCCCCAGAGCTGCTCCCAGGGAGTCGGACCACCAATAGCGATTTTTGGGCTGAGTACATTTCTGATATTCAACATCTTCCCCCTCCTGCTGGGCAAGAACATTCAGCATAACAAGAGATGCCAAAATGCTTAAAAAAACATCAATAGAGCTGCAGAACGGAGACATCAGTTACAAAATCTTATCTCAAAAAGATACTAATCCGTGCTTTCATTTCATTCCATCTATGCTGTCATTATTTATTCGAGGCATTATACTGGGAGGATAAAAAGCAGAGAAGCTGTGCAAGGCCTAATGAGAACCAATCTGCCTAGAAACCTTCCCACAAATGGGTTCATATGTATCCCATACATTTTCCTGTCCAGGAGGTGTCAGTCCCAGTGGGCATGTACTAATTGATCATTAGCTAAATGACCAAGAATGATTGTCCCCTAGAGGCAGGGAATCTGTTTATGATTTAGAGGCAATCAAGAGGCCAGGCTGGGAATCAAACCTGAGTTTAAGGAACACCCCAAACAACTGTAAGTTGGAAGGTTCTTCTGTCCTAGCACTTTAAGTTCTTGATGATCATACCTTGATAATGTCTTTGCAGCCTCAGGCTACCACCCAGTCTGAATCAAATCATGTGAACCCACAACTCCACATACATGCTGCTATATTGTTGCTTTTAGGAGCATGCCACAGGAAGTCTGTCTTACTAAAACCAGAAGCTGCTGGAGATGCATCTCCATGCTTCCAATTAAGGACTTGCTTGTCCCATGCATGGAGCACCTTCTATTGCTACTAAAGCCAATTTCCCACGATGAAGAAGGAAATGCAAGTGTAATTTGAATGTAGGTTCAGTGACAAATGAGTTCTCTACAATGATGGGAACGCAATGGTGCTTTTATTGCAATCACAGTGATGAATATAAGGGGGAGAGAGAATGGCATTTCATCAGGGACCTCAAGTGGTACCACCACATGAACACAAAAAGCTGCTTTATACTGAATCAGACCCCTGGTCCATTGAAGTCAGTACTGTCTATTCTGACTGGCAGTGGTTCTCCAGGACCTCAGGTAAAGGTCTTTTCCTTTACATCACTTACAATTTGATATTTTTATCTAGAGATGCCTGGGATTGAATCTGGAGCCTTCTGCATGCCAAGCAGATGATCTACCATTGAGCCATGGCCCATCCCTAATACGATGGAAATTGAAGGGTATGTGAGTGTATCCTCTTCTAACAGGGGGAACACAGTGCATGGTGAAACTCTTCACCTTGACTGCTCAGCATACTAGAGAATTTTAGTTGTTTTAGAAATGGGGAAGAGGTGCTCCTTAATACACAACTGACATGCATGGAGGCTGATGGGGGAGTACATCATTTCTCTATGCAAGGCATAGAAAATATTTTCCCCCATTTACAAGGAACACAAAGAAGTGATGGTGTCCTCATCTCCCCACCTTGCAGCAATATTTGATGTGTTAGTACTAGAAGGATGTTCAAGAGAAGCCACCCTTTTGCTCCTGTCCACTGACTATTATCCAAGCTGTAATGGCTGCCAACTGAGGGTGCAGCATCAATAGACCAAACATGCAAGTGACTTTTGCATTCATCTTTTTTCTGGTTCATGCCTTGTGTTTGTGTAAAGTGCCAGCAAGTTATAGCTGACTTATGGTAACCCCATAGAGTTTTCAAGGCAAGAGATGTTCAGAGCTGGTTTTTCCATTGCTTGCCTCTCTGCAGCATCTCTGGCTTCCTTGGTGGTCTCCCATCCCAGGGTTGGTTCTGCTTAGCTTCCAAGATCTGATGAGATGAAGGGTCTATGTATTTGGTTGATGGTACTTCATCAGTAACACTCAAAGCTGCACTTTGGGCTTTTGTACGCATGTAGGTGTTAAAGGCACAGATGCAAGTTCAACATGAAAGGTGGCAACCTTACCTATCAGGCCAAACGTATGGATGGATTGATTTTTTTAAATTCTGCCTTTCTCCCAATAAGGATTTAAGATAGCTTACTGAAAGAGCAGATCACAGCATAATACATAAAGCAGGAAGAATAGATGCATCGAGGATCAACCATTTATCACTGAGCCTGCTACATAAGTTGACAAACACCAACCTTCAAATGCCTTCCAAAGCTTTCTTGAAAAACTGTGCATTGTCAAGGTTTCCAAAAGGCAGAAGGACAGGAGCTGCCAGATGAGAATGTTGGACTCCAGTCATATATATACCTGATATATATACTATATTGCCAACCTGTTACCCTTCATAGTCCATTAATGTTAATGACTTAGAAGGGTGTAACTCTGTGCAGGATGACAGAACCTACTCAATATCCTTTTACCTCACCTTTCACTTATATAGGATCTAAAGGTCTCAATCTTAACTCTTCACACTGAGATGCTTAACTTGTGTCTGGGTTGAACCACTGCAGATGACAGAGGGTGGCCTGCCTAATTAGAATGTTGTTTTATACCACGACCATCCCTATCTGATGAAGGGAGCATTGACCCTCAGAAGCTTATGTCTTGGAAACTCTTTGGGTCTTTTAGGTGATACTGGACTCAAACCTTTGCTCTTCCATTGCAAACCAACACCTTTGCTTTTCTATTGCAGACTACCCACATGAAACATCCCACCCTCAAACCTGTCCATATAGACAGCACCGTGAGGGAAGTCACCAACCTAATGGCCTTCTCCCTGACATTAACTTGCAAGGATCTTTTTAAAAGAAGGAGCTTTCAGTCATGAGTCCCCATCTGCTGCTTGTGAATTTTAGGGACAGGTTTGGGCTCAGTACCTCAAGGATGTTCAAACTGCCCAGAAGACAGAGGGCACACCTCCCTGTTGTTGGTTTTTGGGGTTTTTTTTGCTTAATGTAGCTGTTCTGTATTTGATTAGAGCATCAGTGTGGAGACTGATGATTTCCACAGTAATGAAATTCCCTACATTGACATTTTTAAAACTGCATGTTATGTTAAATTTTCCGCAATGGGCTCTTCTTCACCAGGTGCAAACACAAAGTTTTCTCCTTCTTACCCCATGTTTTTGGAATCTCCAGACTTAGCAAATTCAGAAAATGTGCAGTAAAAAAGAGAAAAATATACTGCTGAAAATTTCACATAATGCAGTTTTTTAAAAGCATCAATGCAGGGAATTTCACTACTGTAAAAATACTCTGTATGGCCACTAAAAATCAAATACGCCAGAAGCAAATCAGGGTTTCCTCAGATCTTTTAGCCTGTGGAAAATAACTTGTTCATGTATATGTGCTATTTTTTTTAATAAGTAGGGAAACAATTATACATCCTTTGCCCTAGCATTACCTAAAAAACAACCACAGAACAAATGAGTCAAAATAACCAGTCCATTTGTCTCTTTCATTATTGGTGGTTTGGCTCTCAAAATTAGGCTTAGGCAAAGCCAACCTCAAATATCCTCTGTAACGTAAGAAAAAGTTGAAGTGTCCTAAGATCTAGGACAAGATGCTTAGAAAAATAGCTAAAAGGCTATTCAACTTCCTGTGGAGCATGGTTATTTTGATGAGCTTTCAAGATAGTGGCCTAAAATGAGAGTTCCCCCCACCCCAGCACTTTTCAAGCAGTAGCTGGATGAACAGTTGCCAGGGATACTTTAGGCTGATCCGACATTGTGCAGAGGGTTGACTAGAAGGCCATCAAATGGAGCTGGTGGGCAGTAGATTCAGGACAGACAAATGAAAATATTTCTTTCCACAGGAAAGGAAAGTCCCCTGTGCAAGCGCCAGTTGTTTCCAACTCCGGGGTGACGTTGCTTTCACAACATTTTCATGGCAGACTTTTTATGGAGTGGTTTGCCATTGCCTTCCCCAGTCATCTACGCTTTCCCCCCAGCAAGCTGGGTACTCATTTTACCGACCTCGGAAGAATGGAAGACTGAGTCAACCTTGAGCCAGCTACCTGAAAACCCAGCTTCGAACTCAGGTCATGAGCAGAGCTTAGGACTACAGTACTGCAGCTTTAGCACTCTGTGGCATGGGGCTGTTAGTCTTTCCACAGAGAGTGATTCAAATGAGGAATTCACTGCCAGAGGATGTAGTGATGACCTTGGGAATAATCAGCTTTAAAAGGGGTTAGATATAGTCATGGAAGATAGATCTATCAGTGGATACTGGCTATCGTGACTGAGGGGAACCACCCCTAAACCTCCGAATACCAGAGCCAGGTAGCATCTTGGCCTCCATACCCTGTTGTTGGCCCTCTAGAGGAACTAGTTAGACACTGTGTTGGAGATGAAGCTGGACCAAATGGACAACTGGTCTGATCCAGAAGAACTCTTCTTCTGTTCTTATGTATGGCCCTCTCCAACTCTATGATTCTAAGATTGTTTCAAAGGACTTCTGTATTTCAAACCAGTAGAGGTTGCTGCCCTTCGAGCGATCTGTCTTTTGACTTTGGCTTGTCTCCAAGGTCTACACTGTTGGAACATGATTTGCTACTTGCAAAGCATGAGAGAGTTTTCTATTAATACGTTCTGCTTATTGGTGTACAATGCACCTGCTCACATTTTACAGAGAGGGCATCAATGAATGAGTGCAGCAACCGCAGCCTGTCACATGCTGCCCGCTCCCTGACAGAAGAGCTGGTGTCATCATTGGAAGTACAATCTCCATTCATCCATATTATTATTTTAAAAAAAAACCCACACAGGCAGATAAAAGGGATGGGAACCCTTAATGCCAGTCAAGTAGGAGGCAGAGAAGTATGCCAATGTATATTCACTAATTCAAGCTCAGCATCCGCATGGAGGTTGTCAAGGTACATCAGCTATGAGCTACAGTACCAAAGGGATACATATGGCTGATGATAACCAGACGGTACAGTTGAACTGCATGGATTAATCATAGTCATGCAAAACGAAACCAAGAGCATTTATCCATATTGGCGCCTACATCTGCACATACACAGTCGTAACTCAAAGGAACAACTATACACATGTGTGCAACTCAAGCCTTCTGTACAGAAATTCCCAATGCATGATCCTTCCAGGTGACTCCTTTATGGGTCAACACTTCCCCCATTAGAAATGGATCTTCATCTTTTTTGAAAAATCCAGCAATCTCGAATATGGCTGTGGACTTGCAAAGGTCCTGCTACTTAGCCCTCTATCGCTCTGGGGCATGTGGGAAAGAAGAAACAGTGGTTTGGAAAAGAAGAGACAATGGACATCAAAATGAGAAACTACTGTCAGTATTTGGAGTGCAGAGAATGCAAATTTTGCCATAAATGTGTTCAGTCGTCAGACTTACCATATTTGAAGGTCTATGCCTGAAGTCCAAGTTTTCATTAGATTTTTGCATGGGCAAAGATGCTGCGGATTCAAACCAACCAATAGCTATGACTACTCAAAACAAAAACAAAGCCATTTTATTTTATTATTAAAAATTGAATTTATTAGGGATGCCTAATTCAGATTTGGAAATATTTGTAAGCACTATATTCAGGGGTGACTTATGGTGACCCTGTAGGGTTTTCAAGGCAAGAGACATTCAGGAGCATTGGAGGGCATCTGCGAGGTGCCCTTCGAGTGAGACAGAATGGCACACAACAATCCACAGTACAGGGTATGCCATGCTTCTGTCTATTTCTTCCTCCTGTTGCCTTTTCCTTTCTTCCAATTGCAACTCCAGGACTGTGCTCACTCACTCACTCCACTGTACAGTGCTCACTGCTGTTGGGGATCATTCTCCCCTGCTCACCACTGTCTGTCTGCTTCTCCAATCTGCCTACCAGAGCTGCCCAGGGTATCACTTTCCAGCACCAACTATCATCTGCTCCACTGTGCCATGTCCTGTGCTGCCTTGCTGGCATTTGCACTGTTCAGGGTTCATGCCCAGGTTGCAGTTATTTCATTAGCTGTGGGTAACACTGTTGCCTGACAATAGTAGCTATTGCTTTATGCACTTGCTGCATCTTCTCAACTCCTCATGATTGGTACAGGCTTTGCACAAATAAGAAGAGAATGGATTTTTACCCTGCCCTTCACATGGAGTCTCAGAGTAGTTTACAGTCTCTTTTCCCTTTCCCTCCCCACAACAGACACCCGATGAGGTGAGAGTTTTCTGAGATAAGTGCTCTTGAGATAACAGCTCTGTGAGAACAGTGACTGATCCAAGGTCACACCAGCAGGTGCATGTGAAGGAGTGGGGAATCAAACCTGCTTCTCCCATGTTAGAATCTGCACTCTGAACCACTACACCAAACTGCCTTTCCAGAGAACTGAGGTAGAGAGCTAAGGGAAATACTTTTTTTAAAAAGCATTTTGATTTGTTGTGGATTTTTAAATCTGGAATATGGCTCTTCCTATTGACTTTAATGGAGTTCTGGATATTCAGATATTCTGGAGTGTTTCCAATTCCATATTCTGAATCTGAAGGATCCTATTCCTGAATTCCTAATCTGCAAGTTGGTGCCACTGCACATCCCAAGCGTTTATTTATGATTTATGTGATTGGCAACTGATCTGTCTGTCCAGAAAAACAGAGCAGTTGTCCAGCAAGAATGAGGGAAGGGTGGTAGAACTCAATCAGGTTGTGTGAAAAGGTGCATCTGGGGACAGTCAGTTGTGCTGTACTGCATGGTTAGGAAGGAATACAGTCCAGCACTTTGCCAAGCAGCCATGAACCAGTCAATGAACAGTAGAACCAATCACTGAAAAATCAACTCCGTGGTCATAACCAGCAAACAAGGCATAAGCTGAGCTGTGGGTATCCTGAAGCTAGAATAGCATCATGACTATGAAGAAGTGCTATAGCCAGAAAATGTGTGATTCAAATCTTATGTATTTCCCTAGACAGACTTAGGAAAGTAATTCTTTCTTAACTTTTCCCTCTAGTATCTGAACTTACTTTGACCAAGTTCCTTTTATGCATGTGAGTCAAGTCCCCTTTTCCAGATCATGTTGCTCCTGCTGTTTAGTGTTCACCTTGAACACTGCTGAGTGACTTTGCACAGCTTTGCATGCTACCGGCTGGGTTGTCCCTTAGAAAATAAGCCTACTTTCTAGTTGTCATTGTGGGCAGTGTGTACCAGGGCATAAATATTGTGGTGGAAGCACATCAAACCCCCAAACACATCTCTTTTTATCATGTAAAAGGTTTCTTTCAATGTAGGTGTGGGAAAAAGGAAAATGTCGTTTCATGAGGCCATGGACGAATGCACATGAGGGAAGTTATCTGTATCCAGAAGCTCATTAAAAGCAAAACCAAAGTAGTAAGTCTCAGCTTAAAGATGTCAAACATTCTTTTCTTTTCATATTGTTTCTTTAATCTGGAGACACTAGTGGTAGAAGACAAGGTGGGCAGCTGTGACAAAGTTGTACATAATTACATGTGTGTAGTTGCATCCCCCCCCCTTGCAAAAAAAGAGAGAGAAATTAAGCTGTTTAAATGAAAGCAGCTTTCTTAATTTTTTTGCTCCCTGATGGCTACCTGCAAGTAGAACATCAGCAGAAAGAGCAGATGAACAGGTGCTTGTTAGAAGCAAAATAATGTGCAGACTAGTTTCTTGTGCAAGGTTTTTTGCTGCTGCCTATAAAGTTCATAAGGATATTTTATGTAATACTTTAGTTTCTTGAAATTATGCATCTAACTTGTAACTGTCTATTTTAATTTGTTTTTATATCCATTTAATTGATGGACCACTTTTAAAATTCTGAATGGTGTGTATAATCTTATCTGGGAGAACCGGGTTTGATTCTCCACTCCTCCACTTGCACCTGCTAGCATGGCCTTGGGTCAGCCATAGCTCTGGCAGAGGTTGTCCTTGAAAGGGCAGCTGCTGGGAGAGCCCTCTCCAGCCCCACCCACCTCACAGGGTGTCTGTTGTGGGGGAGGAAGGTAAAGGAGATTGTGAGCCGCTCTGAGACTCTTTGGAGTGGAGGGCGGGATATAAATCCAATATCTTCATCTTATAATGATCTGTGTCAGTTGTTGACTGTAAGAAATAAATTTAATTGAATTGAATGGATAGAAGCAAAGTCACCAAAGATATCACTTTCAAATTGGCTCACATCCCAATCATGATACTTTTCAATAGAGACTGTCCAAAAGTTTATCTGAGTTGTTGAGAAAACAGATAAAGAAAGATGTACATGGCAAAATAACCAAAAGAACACAATATATTGCACTGCCACCTTCTGTGACTCTCCTATCCATCTCTCTTCTTCCCGACATCCCATAAAATGCTTTGATCTGGACAATCCAGCACAGGAGGTTTGGTGGGGAATCCCATCACAGTTACAGATTCTGCTCTGTCTTAATATATCTCACATCCCCTATTGATGAAGGCTCTTGGTTTATCAGCAGAGAAATTACAAGCTGATGATGTTTCCAGTTACCACTCAACCAAGATAGCAGTATAACTACCACAACACAGCTTTCAAATAATTTTGTAAAGACCAACCATTAGCTACTGTTACAATCAGCATGCCTTTCAGGACTTGTATGTGTGAAAAAATATAACAAGCTTCTGTTTGAAAAATTGCACTGAGCAATACTGGGAATAGACCTAATTTTAATTTTAGGAATAATTGCCTGAGTATTGAATTTTATTTGCCTTTTCATTACACAAGTTTTATAAGTGTGGATTTACAAGTAGGAAGACAGGGATTTAACATCCAAATTCTAAAGTATTTGCTTCTGACCTCCTTATTTAGTTACATATGATAAAACTATCTCAGTAGGAGTGTGGTGTAGGTCTATATTTTGTAAAAGATAGACTTGGTATCTGCACACGAGTGCATGTGTGTGCACACACGCGCGCACACACACACAGAGGTGGAGTAGGGTTGCCAGCCTCCAGATGGCAGCTAGAGGTCTTCTGGAATTACAACTGATCTCCATGCAACAGAGATCAGTTCCCCTGGAGAAAATGGCTGCTTTGGAAGGTTGACTCTATGGCATGATACTCCATTGAAGTCCCTCCCCCTTCCCAAAACCTTCCTTCTTCAGGCTCCATCCCCCAAATCTCCAGGTATTTCACAGCTTGGATCTGGCAACCCTAATGGAGGGAGAGAAGATATTTGGAGCCCACTGGACACAATTTTTTGGATGACAGTGTTTGTGAGAGTAAATACTATTACTGGATTAGATCCCACATAACATTCCCATGGGCAGAAGGGAGAGACCTTTGCCAATTCCACTAGCTTCTGGTGGCTGGTGACTGCTACCTCAAAACACATCTAGGGTGGGGGCATCAATATTTGGTGGTCTGAATTCATGCACAGAAGGACACAGGCGGATGAATATTTGCAGCATGCTGGCAAAAAAGGGACAAAGGAAGACGCTCCAAGTTTATGCTGTTTTCTTGCACAGAAAGAGATGCTGGTGTGAAGATTAGTACAATCTGACAGATTCTGATTGAGGCACAGCCTGATTCTGGCACGTTCAGTGTGTGTTCTTGTAAATAAACTTGTATTATTAAACAAAAATACCACAAGACTCCTGCATGCTCTCATCTCTAGGAAACTAATCCAGTAAAGTGCTATTTACTGCCTGAGGAAGAGTACAGCGCCAACCAAATATAAAATTCAGTACTAAACTGAGCAGTCTATCTGACTCAATTGTGGGATGGTTCTTACTTTGCCTGCGAAAGATGTGAACACAACATTGGTCAGAGAGGATGTTAGGTGTGAAATGCTTTGATCTTGTATGCAAGTTTTAGTGCTCTTCTTCCTGACGAAATGCTTTTTGGGGAGAAGAACAGTCGAGACAAAGAACGTAGCCATGTAGTAAGACATAGATAGACTAGCTGGTAAGCTAGATTGTTTTTCTGTTTTATCCCATGTACCCTATCCTGATGTTTTCTAGTAAACTTTATTTCTTTTGCTAAACTTAAGCCTCAACTCCAATTACTGCCACTCCAAACCTCTGAATTTAACGTGTATTTCCTAACAAAAATCCCACACTTACCCAATTACAATCTGATTGAAAGATGGTTTTCTTTAATCTGTGCAGCAGTGTGTGTGTGTGTGTGGGGGGGGTATTGTGAATTTGTTTTTGTTCTGAGTGATGGATTGTTGTGCTGGACTTGAATCATGCTTTTGGTTCACACTACGGAGGTGTGAGCCAAAGGTAAAAATGTAATCCCCCACCCCCCAATAACAAAGGGTTGTAAAATGAAACTTTAAGAAGATCTCTCTTTCTCTGCCTGTCTCTCAGAGACATTTGAAATGAGCCCTGGATATTCCTTTCATCACAAGCATACTGACACAAGCTCCCAGTCAGGCTGGTGATGAGAGCCCTTGTGTGTTCTACACTATTTTTGCATTCCATTCAAAGCACTCTCTTTTTCCCACCCAACAAAGGTAATTCCTGCCTGGAAACTGCTCTCCATGATGGAACCCGTAATGTTTGAAGTAGTCCTGAGTGGCTAATATAATGGTTTTGTCCTGGGATGCTCTTTCTAGCAGAGGAAAACCTAATATTTTGCTATTTTCAGAGCATGATTAATGACTTTAATCACTTCAATTAGTGACTTAAATGACTATAGTAGATTGCACAGCAACTCTTTAAAAACACCACCATTCTGGAATTAATGCAAGGAGAAAATTGTGTATGTTTGCTCCTGAGTAACCTAGATTCTGACTCAGCAGATCCCCTTGATTTTTTTTCTTGGTTCTTTCTTAATTAATTCAAACAAATGAGTGGTTAGCGTGTGATCCATGACAATCCTTTCGGGGGCTGTTACTTTGACAAATTCCATCCATTTTCAATTAACTTGAGTATATGTTTTGTGGTGAGAGATTCCTTCTCATTAGGATAAAGGAAAATCGACAGGATTCATTGGCATAAAACCCCTTGGTGTACTTGCTAGAGTAGTGTAGTAGTTAGTATTGGACTAGAATCTAGGAGCCCTGGGTTCAGTTCCATGCTCTGTTAGGAAAACTTGCTGTGTGGTGTTGCACACTCCTAGCCTAACCTACTTCACAGTGTTGTTCTTGTGCAGATAAAATGGAAGATAGGAGAACAGTGTAAACTGCTTTAGGGCCCCATCAGGGAGAAAAGAGCAAATCCATCAATAAATACCTGGCTTTTTCAAACAGGAAAACATGAATCTAGCCTGTTGACAGGTTATAACACATTCATATATTGATAGAATTGCAAGCTGGCGGTTTCCTCCTCATGGTTTCCCCTGCTGTATCTATCTTTTCTCCTTTCTCCATTCACTTTAGAAAATATAAATTGTGAATTTCCAAGCATCAGCAATTTACCACCAGTCATTTCTGCATGCTGAGATACACATTTGTGAATTTCTTTTCATCCGGCTAAGTATCACCTCAGAACTCAAAGTTTCACCCCCTCCGAGCCTGACAGAAGTTAGAGATGACTCACTGTAAAGCAGTGCATTGTACATGGGATTGGATGGATTTTGAAGGCACCATTGTTTGTCCCTTCAATCTGAAGGCAAAATTCATGGCCAGAGACTAATTGGCTATTCCCTTCCTTAGTTAGGATTATTGAGTCTTAAGTGAATTCAACTATTCAGAAAGAACATTCTCCCCTAATGCAGCGGTCTGATAGGTTTAACCTTTAAAAGCTGTTTTATGGTCTCCTTCTAGCCCAGGAGTCCCCAGCCTTTTTGCCCCCCAAGTCGGAATAAAGAGGCGGATGCAATGAGTTGGTAAAACTATGGGCCACTTTATTAATTAACAGAAAACAGCAAGGGCAACCAGAATTGCAGCCAGGCCAGGGCCAGGGGTCTCACAGACCGCTCCCCTGTCTTTAGCGGGCGAGAGACCCGGCCCCCCAGCCAGAGCTGTGTGTCACAGCTCCTGTCAGGAAGGCCCAGCAGGCAGGCATGCACCAGAGGGCCCCAGTCACCAGACGCACGTCTCAGCGAAAGACACTCTCCAATCGAGTCTCCAGGACAGTCTGCATTCTCACACCTCGAGTCACCACAACCCGAAGGTTGATCCTGCCAGACCCCTAACTCCCCAAAAGGGGGAGGCTTACCGGTCCTCCTCAGGCTGCATGTAACCATAAACCCAGTAAAAACCTGCCACAACTTAGACCAAGTCTCTACTTAGGGCTTAGCACCCACAGGAAGGCCAAGTGCCAACACCAGCCCTTGCCGCAGATCCCTCAGGAAAAGCATATTACCCTTTTCCGAGAGATGCACCCCATTCCCTCTGTAGAGGTCAAGATATTTCGTAGAAATATCCTGATGGGGCAAATAGTGACCCAAACCACCCTCCAATGTCTTGTGAATCTCCTTATTTGCACTATAACGAGCCCTCTCTATCCCTGCCAGATTCCAAGCACTGTGCCATACCAAGCGTGGAATCATGGCCAACCAAACTATAATGGTACCAGGCCATCTCTTCCTAATGTACTTGAAATCCTCTCGAGCCTGCAAGATCAAAGCCTTGCCCTTAACCAGCCCGAGATCATTCCCCCCAGGTGAATAATTAAAACATGATGAGGAGGAGCCCCACTCCCATGAAATAACAGCAGAAGCAAACTAGGCCACTGAAGACCTCGGCGCCCCCGCCATTCAACAATAACAAATCGGCTGAGCCCCAGCTGAGAGCCAACAGAAGTTCTCCGAGCCTGATGTGCCACCCAAAACATATAACTGTGCCCGCAGATGAGAACTCGGCTCCTCCGGCCAGGAACAACAGCATCTAAAGAGAAACAGATAAGTTATAAAACATAAAACAACCTCAGCTCCAGAAACAAAGCTACGAGTGGAGTAAAGGGCGAATATAACATTTATAAGCCCGAGACCGCCAACGGCCAAGGCGCTGAATGGATGATGCAGAATATCCCAGGGCCGTGGCCATAGAGGCCACCCCAATTCTAAAGGAGTGGATACCAAAACTCACTCCAGACAACCCCAACAGAGCTAAGGCCCTAGACGTCACTGCCCAAAACTGATGTTTTGTCAGAGGGCTGCCTCCAGAATGACAAAACAACAACCTTTCGCAGCCTCCCCACACAGCCAAATAATCAGCCGATGTGGAAACCAGGCAAAGCTCCGCCTCTGAACTCGGACCCAGCTCCCAACGGTCCCAATGCCCTGTTGGTCCATCTTGGAGCACCGGATGGTAAGAGCCATCTTACCCTCTGTTAACCTAACATCCCTAAGTGACATGGCCCTGCCAGAAACATCGGTCCTGGAGCTTCCCACTAACTCACTGATTCTAAGTGCCCCAAAAAAGACCACCAAAGAGGCTGCATGAAATAAAACAGCCTCAAAGTGAGATGCACTCCAAACCCCCTTCAAACCCCTAAGAATCTCAGGGGACATAGGGTTCCTAGTGTCAGGGTTAGGCCCGATCTCCCTGGACCACCCTTCTAGCATCTTTCGAAGACAAAAGTCTGCTGTTTCTTCTTTATACCCTAACGCCTTATTGGCAAAAGCCAGCGCAGACAGGCGTCCTCTAATAGATCGCATGGCCAATCCCTTACCTTTTAAGGAAACACAATAATGGAGCAACTGCTCCACCGGGAGGGGCCAAACAATATGATACCCTACCGGCCCTAAAGTCTTCAAACTGCCACACAGCATGTTCCTAAGACTTCCTGGTGCTAGCTGTGATGGCTAGACCTATTTCTTTGCAGGCCTCAGCTCTCCAATCAGCCATAGCTCCTGGGGCATTGGCACCGCATCTTGATCGACCTCTGGGGCCAGCTGACGAAACCTCTCCATCTGTTTATGAGAGAGAGCGTCAGCCAGTCCATTATTCACCCCAGGAACATGCTTGGCCAAAAACAAAATATTAAGCCGCAGACAACGCAGAGTGAAGGCCCTCACCAACCTCATAACCCGTTGTGCTTTGGATGAAAGGGAGTTAATGACATGAACCATAGCCATGTTATCGCACCAAAAATGTACCGTGCGATCGGCCATATCACTCCCCCACAGCCAAACCACAACCAAAATGGGAAAAAACTCTAAAAAAGTGAGATCCCGATTCAACCCAGCCTGCACCCATGAATCTGGCCAAATATCTGTGCACCAATGTCCACGGAAGTAAACCCCAAAGCCCAACGACCCAGCAGCATCAGAAATGACCTGAAGCTCCGCCTCAAGTCTCATGTCCTCTCTCCAGAATGAAATCCCATTAAAGGATTCCAAAAACTCCTGTCACACCTGCAGATCCTCCCTCATGCTACTGGTAACCCTAGTCCTGTGCTGAGGCAAGCGAAGGCCTGCCATAGCGTCACAGAACCTGCGAAGAAAGGCCCTACCAGGGGCAACCACTTTGCAAGCAAAGTTAAGATGCCCAACTAACTGCTGAAGCTCAAGCAACGTAACCTTTCTCTTGAGGAGGAAAGTACTAAGCCTATTCCTTAAATTCTCCAGCTTCTGAAAAGGTATTCTGGACGATTGCACCAGGGTGTCCAATTCAATTCCTAAAAATACAAGGCATTGGGCCGGGCCCTCATTTTTCTCGTTGGCCAGCAGCACACCCAACTCAGCAACCAGCTCAATAAAGCCAGACAACAACTGAGCGCAATGCCCAGTACCCGCAGGACCCACAAACAGGTGGTCATCCAAATAATGGACCACATCCTGCAAGCCCACTTTTTCGCATACAGCCCATTCCAGGAATGTGCTGAAATACTCAAAAGCCACACATGATACAGAGCAGCCCATAGGCAAAGCCCTGTCCATGTAAAATTGCCCTGCAAAAGAGAAACCCAACAGCTCAAAGTCATCCAGATGGACAGGGAGAAGGAGAAATGCAGATTTGATATTGCATTTTGCCAGCTCAGCCCGATGCCCACGGCCTGATCAAAGGTAGTATACCTAACTGAGCATAGTTCCTCCGGAATCCCATCATTAACGGAAGAACCCCTGGAGTAAGAAAGGTGGTGAATCAAATTCACCAGGCGCCTTCTTTGGTACCATCCCCAAAGGGGAAACCCTAAAGTTAACCACTGGAGGCCTAGAAAAAGGGCCCAAAATCCTGCCCTCAGCCAACTCCTTGGCAATCTTAGCCTCCACTACATGTTCTAAACCTTTAACCGAACTAAGGTTCCAAGTTGGCACCCGAGAACCCTGAAAAGGAATTCTAAAACCCAATGTAAAACATTTCAACAAATATAAATTGTCAGCCCTGTGTGGTTACCTATGAAACAACCGGTCAAGAGGTCCCGCCTTTATCGGGCTGGGGCCCTTTACCAGCTTGGGAAGAACCCCCACTCCCACCCTGTCTCTTTTGGCCCTTATGTGGCCGAACTCTTGGACAGTTGCTAAAAGAGTGTGGGCCAGTACACATGGAGCATTCATGTTTGAAATTGAAACCTTTCTGATTGCACACCCCCTGTGACCCAAACTCCCAACAAAGCAAGCAGGGTTGAACCGCCTGCCCCGCTGAACTGTGGGAAGATGATGACGAAGCAGAAGGAGAAGTGGAACCCTTAGCAACCAGGTGACCGCTGTCAGAGCGGTCCCCCAAATTGGGCCACGCAGGTGACATAACCTGCAACCACAATTGTTGATGTATATGATCCCAAGGAAGGGAAGGGTACAAAGCGGCCCTCATCCTGAATTCCTCACCATACTGAATCCAGGCCGAGCCGCTAAACATCGTGCACCCCTTGTATATAATGTCCACGTACTGGATCAGCGCTGCAGCCCTCCAAGGCTGAGCACGCGCTATCACTCCAGCATGCACAAAAAAGCCTGGCAGCCAATTAGCCCAGGTCTGATCCACCTTCCTCTTTTTCAACTTCTCCTTCTCCTTGTCGTCAAGATCCTCCTTATCTTTCTTTTCAAGTTCCCTAAATAAAAGGGAGAAAATATCCACATACTCCCTTGAGGATCTTTTCTTTAGTGGCTGGCAAAAGATGGTCACCCAAAGGCAAGGCGACATCTCCAAAAGGCATGGCACCAAAAGGGACCACACCATATGAGGAAGGTAAACCCCAACCCCCAGTTAAGGAAGGTGCAACCCACGGCTGTCAAGCCCCTGACCAACTCCTGAATGGTCCAAACTGACCATGAGGCCATGCCCAGATAGCCTGGGGGCCCCCACCCAAAGTGGAAGGAGTGTTTAAACTCCCAGGAACCAAGCCAGCCGCATTAGGTGCAGCAGATCCCCAAGGACCCCACGGCCAAGCAAGCCCCGTGAAGGCCGTAGAGCCATCACCCGACTTACCTGGCAATCCAGCAGGTACCAAGGCAGTACCTGCACCCACAGCACCCAAAGAAGGGCCAGATCCAGCATCAGGAGCACTCGGACCCACAGCTCCTCCAGACGCAGCAGCAGACCTGCCCTCTAAAATGGACAATCTTGTTAGTATATCAGCCTGAAAAGCCATTTTTGACACCGGCCCCTTCTGAGAAACAAATGAAGGTGGCAACCTCGACGCCTGTTCCAGGGCCCGCAGCCTCAAAAGAATAGCCACATTCAACTCATCCTCCCCCTCCTCATCAGAAGATGAAGGCGGCGGAGGATGCTTCTGCAGCGGCTTGGGCACCTTACGCTGTTTCCCCTTTGCTTTTCCTGAACCCTTATGCCCTGACATATCTAACACAAAACACAGCAGGATATAAAAACCTCAAATGCTCAAAACACAAAGAGGGCCCCCGAGTGCAGACCTGTACACTGCACCCTTGCAAAAACCACTATCCCTAAAATGGCTGCCAAAGCTCCTAAAATGGCCACCTAGCACATGTGCCCCAAGATGGCTGCCAAGCCGCAAGGCACATGAAAGAGGGGGGGGAGGAAGGGGGGGTGGATAAGTGGCAAAAGCCTAAGCCAAGATTAGCCCCCAAATGCCACCCAACACACAGCCCACAACAGCACCCAACCCCACTGGGCTCCCAACCGCGCGCAAAAAAACCCTCTCTCTCTCTCTTTTTTTTAAAAACCGTAATTCCAGCGATGCTCTCCTCAGGTTCCCCAGCCGATGCGGGCTTCAATGAAGCACCCCCAGGTCCCAGCTAGACCCGCGGGCCCGACCGACACAGCCGACAAGGCTAACGGCCTCCCACAGGGCCTAATACCTCACAGCTCAGCAGAGCAACAGGCACGCTCCTCTTGCCCGAGCAGTCTCCGAGGGACTGAGGAGAGGGGGCGGAGGCTTAACCACTCAAGCCCCGCCCCCACCAGAACGTGCCCAAACGGGGCCTGCAATGTCTGCCCTATGCCTCCAGGGCAGCAAACATCCCCCGACAGCCAAGCCGCGATGCAGCTGGCTGCTGAAGAATCCATTGTGTCTGTGGACACACTGGGAATTTTGACTTGACATGGTGGGCACAGCAACAAAATGGCTGCCACAGGAGGTGGAGCCAGCCACACAATGCCACAGCTTAATTTCAGTGACACAGTGAAGAACCTTGTGCTGTGGGAGCAGGCTGGCAGCTGCTACCAAAGCAACGTTTTAAGAAACCTTGCTGGGCAAAAGCCCTGTCTGGTCCCACCCACTGTCAAAAAACACTTGGCAGGTGCCAGAAAAGGTGTTGGTGGGTGCCATGGGCAACATGCTGGGGGCTCTTCTGTCAAGTTTAGGACCTGTTGCTTAGATATAATTTTAGGATGCAGTTTCATGTTATTTTTATGATCCAGGCTAGTTTGGATACTTGTTTTCATAGTGACCATTCTCATTTTTAAATGATTGTATTGCATTATCTTTGTGCATTGCCTCAAGCTGCAGAAACCATATGCAATAGTTTTAAAATTTGCCACAATTTTATTAGTTTTAAAATCTGCTTACTTAGTCCACCTTTCTCCCCAGGAAGCTAACTAGGTTTACTCAGAAGAAAGTCTGATTTCATTCAATGGGGGCTTATTTCCAGGATAGTATTCTTTAGTCTTGCAGCCTGCATGTGGCAAACTGTATGGCTGGCTGTGTGCAGAAATCTTCACCTTGGTCATGCAAGGCACACAACTGAAATATTCATCAGCTTGGCCAACTTGAATCCATTGGAAGTTTTGGATGTCTGTTCCACAGTTATTATGTGTTATTGCCGAAATATATTTATGTTAACTTCCTTTCTAGCTTTTACTCTTTCAAACGGCATTCAATTTACCTTAAACACAAGCTGAGTGTGAAATATATTTCAGGCCAAACTTCCCCACTTCATTGCTTTCGAATAAAAGATTTTGCTAGCGCTCTGATGGATGAATGCATTTGTGTACAGATTGAGGACATGTATGGTGTATGTGGAAGGAATAAAGAAACATTCGGTCTGGAGCTTCTGCTTTGTTTGGATCTGTCTCCTCTTTGTGGCAGGATCAACATCATTAAGCATTTCAAAACTAGCCCATCTCACAGTCTTAAGGGGAGCCAGCATTTACCTCCAGATTGTGATCAAAAAGGAGGGGGAGGCGGAATCCAGAAACAATGTGACATTCTGTTTGAATATTTGTTTGAAAAATGTCCTCTGCTGTAGCAAGAAGAGCCAAACACTTGGGCACCACTTTAGTGAACCAGTTGCTAATATAAAATTGTATGAACATATATGCACGTGGGTGGCTGTATAGGTGGGAGGGTTTATGTAACGTACTCGAAGCGGAGACGAGAGTAGGGCAACATCCTTTAATGGGAGCACGTTGCAAGAGAGGGAACACGCGGGCCGGGCCCCGCTTATGTACATTGCCCGGTTCAGCCTCCTGTACAGGACAGGCCAATCCTGACCTGTTAAACTTCCCGCCGCAGATGTGGTAGGCGGGGATTGCGCGCCCGCGCTAGAGATGCCTGGGATACCCAGCCGCCTCTGCGCGTGGGCGCGTATTTCAGTCGATACATTACACTCCTCCCCCCCTAGTCACGAATATAGTCTTTGAGATACGCAGGCGGTAGGCTCTCCCTGGTGGACTGTCTGGGAAGGTCCTGTGGGGGGCCCACGGCTTCTTTGGCGGGCACGTCTGGGGGTTGTGCCGCCAGAGGCTGCGGGGCTGGTGCCTCGGGTCGGTCGGGCTCGGTGGGCCCCTGTACTTCTGGCGTCGGCGATGCCGTGGTTGGGGGCGCGTAGTCTGGTCGGCCTCTGGTTGGCTCCGCCTCCTCTATGTCCGCCGGTTCCTCGGGCAGCGTCCGGCGGCGCAGCTGGTCGATGTGCCGCCGTATGACCTGGCCCCCCTTGGTCGATATGTCGTAGTGGCGGGACCCCGTTACTTGTAACACTCGGCCCGCCACCCATTCCAGTCCCCTAGCGTAGTTCCGGGCATACACCGGGTCGCCTGCGAAGAACCCCCTTGCCGCGTCCCGGACCTCGGGACCTCCGCTGGAGTCAGAGGTCCTGTCGGGGTGTAGTCTGTCCAGCCGTGTTATGAGTTTGCGCCCCATGAGGAGCTCGGCCGGACTAACCCCGGTGGCCAGGTTGGGGGTGACCCGGTTATCGAAAAGGAACGCAGCTAGTCTGTGGTCCCAGTCCCCCTGAACGATGCGGCTTAAGGCTTCCTTGGTTGTGCGGACCATCCGCTCCGCCTGGCCGTTGGTGGCTGGGTGAAAGGGGGCGGAGCGTATGTGTTTAATCAGGTATCTATTGAGGAATACTTGGAAGTCCGCCGATGTGAACGCTGTCCCGTTATCGGAGACTATGGTATCCGGAATACCGTGTGTGCACAAGACCCTGCGCAGCGCTCTGATGGCGGCGGCCGCTGAGGTGGACCCTACTGGAATGACCTCTAGCCATTTGGAGTAGGCGTCCACGATGATCATGAAGATTTGACCCTGGAATGGCCCCGCGAAATCGATGTGGAGCCTCGACCAGGGCTTCCGGGTGGACTCCCACCGTGTGGCGGGGGCGCTGGGAGGCTCAGGCCTTGACTCCTGACACTTTTGACACCTGCGAACCCACGTCTCAATCTCCCCGTCCATCCCCGGCCACCAGACGTAGCTCCTGGCTAACGCCTTCATTCGGACTATGCCGGGATGGGTCTCGTGTAGGGATTCCAGGACTCGCTTTTGCAGCGGCGGCGGGACCACCACCCTGCTTCCCCATAGTAGGCACCCCTTGTGTGCGGCTAGTTCCTCCCTCCTGGTCGTGTATGGTTTGAATTCTTCCCCCATGTTCCCTTCCGGCCAGCCTCTCATCACCCAGTCGAGCACCCTCGCCAGTGTCTTGTGTTTCTGTGTGGCCTTGGCGACCTCCGCAGCGTGGAGGGGCTGCTCCGGGAGGCTCTCCATCATCATGACCTGGTGTGCGGGGGCGGGGTCTGGGCCTACTTCTGGGAGCGGCAAGCGGCTGAGCGCGTCCGCGTGGCCCATGGCCTTGCCTGCCCTGTGCACCAGTGTGTACGTGTAGGAGTTGAGGAATTGGTTCCACCTCAACACGCGCTGTGAGAGAATTTGGGGGGTTTGCCGGTCTGGGGCCAATAGGCCTAGGAGAGGCTTGTGGTCAGTGGCAATAGTGAACCTTCGCCCATACAGATATTCGTGGAACTTGCGGACCCCCGCCACGATTGCCAGCGCCTCTTTGTCTATCTGCGCGTAGTTGCGCTCGGATGGAGTAAGCGTGCGGGAGTAGTATGCCACCGGGACCTCTCTCCCGTCTGGGAGTTGGTGCCCCAGGACTGCCCCCACTCCGTAGGGCGACGCATCGCACGCCAAGATGACGGGGAGACCCTCGTCAAAATGGTGGAGCACCGCATTAGATACTAGGATGTCCTTGACCGCCTGGAATGCGGCGGCTTGCCTTTTTCCCCACACCCATGGGGCCCTTTTGTCCAGTAACCTGTGGAGGGGCTCCGGGAGGGCTGCCTTGTGGGGGAGGAACGAATGATAAAAGTTCAGCACCCCCAAGAAGCTTTGGAGTTCCGCCTTGCAGGTGGGAGCCGGGGCCTGCAGGATGGCTCGAGTTTTTTCTTCTGTTGAGTGGATTCCCGCGGAGTCTACGGCGAAACCCAGGAACTCCACCCGTGGGACCCCCAGCAAGCATTTCTCCCGTTTGACCTTGAGCCCCGCTGTCTGGAACCGGCGGAGCACCTTTCTCAAGCGATTTCTGAACTCTTCGGGGCCGGGGGCGGCGATTAAAACGTCGTCGAAAAACGACTGCACTCCGGGGATCCCTTTAAGGAGAGCGTCCATTATACTCTGAAAAATCCCTGGAGCGACGCTTACCCCGAACTGTAGCCTCTTCACCCGGAAGGCCCCCCTGTGTGTCACTATGGTTTGGGCTTCCGCTGTCTTGGCGTCTACTGGGAGCTGTTGGTAGGCCTGGGCCAGGTCCAGCTTCCCAAAGACCTTAGACCCCGCTAGAGCAGCCAGGACGTGGCTCACCACCGGCACTGGGTAGGGGTTGTCCTGTAGTGCCTTGTTTATCGTGCACTTATAGTCGGCACAGATTCGCACGTCCCTGTTTGGCTTAATGGGGGTTAGTATTGGGATACCCTGCCGCCTCTGCGCGTGGGCGCGTATTTCAGTCGATACATTACAGTTTATGAGCATACTAGCAATTGATCCTCCCCATGATCACTAAGCAGCCTGATTGAAGCACGTCATGTACCTTATTTACTGGATGGGGGGTGGGGAAAAAAACATATTAAAATACATAGCTACATTTTTGAAAACAAGACTATCACAAGAGAGTCCACATTATGTTTCTGTGTTTGGTGCTGCTCAAGCAACAATATTCACCTGAATACCAAGATTTGTTTCCTGCACTGAAGAGACAGCTTCAAGAGGAGATTGGATAAACATATGGAGCAGAGGTCCATCAGTGGCTATTAGCACAGCATTTTGTTAGAACTCTCTGTCTGGGGCAGTGATGCTCTGTATTCCTGGTGCTTGGGGAGGCAACAGTGGGAGGGCTTCCAGTTTTCTGGCCCCACTGATGGACCTCCTTCAGGCAGGCCCCTAAATTTCTATAATTGTGCAGATTGTGTAAAAATGTATTGTTCAGGAGGGTATTTTTTAAAAAGGAATATGACTGTAGTCTTTTCCATTGTTTATCATAATGTATTTCCTTGGTGGTACAACATAGTCTTCCATTTTTATAATTCCATTTTCTGAATTGGTTATACCTCAAGTCTTATTCTGTTTGTGTTGCATTGTTATCTAATTTATTTTAATGCTGGTCCTATTGCACTGTTTGTTGAATGAGTGTTTCACTGCTAAAGGCAGCAGAACCCAGGAAAGGAGGAACTGATCATTCTTGTCCAGCTAAGTTTTTAATAGCAACATTAATGGCTGCTGATCTGTTTGTATGAGCTGTATTTTTGGGCATGCGCAATTAAAAACAAAAACCTTCTGCAAACTTGTTCGGCAGAAATTTGAGCTACTAAGTGAGAATCAAACAGATTAGGCATTTTGCTCACATTTGATCATTACAGCTGAACATAGTAAGTTTGACTGTAAAACATGTTTGTGGTGAAATGTGCAGCCTCAATTGTCCCAAGAACTTTGCAAAGGGTTCCTTTGACGCCTTGCTAGTCAAAGCGTATTTCTGCAGAACACCACAATCAAGGTCCATGTTATAAACCCATTGAGTGCATCCCCTCCATTTTGGCATCAACTGTTGCTGCTATTTGTCAGTGAAAGGACTTCCTGTTATGGGCATATCTCTGGATCTAAGATAACATTTTTCAATGATTGCTTGTGCTGCTGATTGCCTGTATTCCTTATGCCAAATGACTGAAAGGGTGGGCTTGCTCTGTAGTCAGGATTTCTTGCTCTACACACACACACACAATCTCTGATTATAATGACATTGGATATATTCTCAAGGCTCATGAGTGACCAAAAAAAAAGGAAACGCTACTAAGAATAGAGCATATCTTTTAAATCATCCATTGAATTCTTTTTCTCCCAGCATCTTTTTTAGCCTGCACAACATGCTTCTTGGGTTATTGATTAGGAGTGTAGTGACTGAGATGCCACCCTTTAGTCAATTTTTGGACATTTTTATCACCTAAATACAAGCTTCTTGGCACATGTGAGCTTCTTTCCTTTCCTTTCTTTCCCCCTGCTGCCTTCTCTGAACAATCAAGGATGTGTCATTAACATTTTCTTGTCCATTATATGTAAAAGACGACTGCTCCAGCCTCGCTCCATTTGCATTCAGAATCAGTTTCTTGAATTATCCTTCTGACATTATTTTGCAAAAGAGTCTTGCATGATTCAGTCATTGAAGAATCACAGGGAGCCAAGCCCTTTCCCCATCAGGACATCAGTTTCTCTGTCTGAATACTTACAGCCCAGCTGGGAGGGAAGACGATGTGTTATATAGCCTGATCTCATCAGTTCTCAGACACTTTAAGCAGTGGAACTGTTTTTCTTAGAACTACTTGGAACTGTTTTTCTTAGGGCTCGTGTGTGTTTAAGTGCATCTGATCCTTGGTGTGATTCTCCTGTAAAGACAATACTACAAGTGGCACAATACCCTCTGTCTTCATGAAACCTGGTCCATGTGTGTTCAAGATCCATGAAGGGATGTCCATAAAACTTAAAAGGACACAAGGATCATTGCCAGCCTTTAGGAGGGCACGGAGATTTCCTGGAACTATGACTTATCTCCAGCTGATAGAAATCAGTTCTCCTGGAGAAGAAGAGGTGGAGGACTTATACGTGCCCTTCACTCAGAGTCTCAGAGTGCCTTACAATCTCCTTCCCTTCCTCTCTCCACAACAGATGCCCTGTGAGGTAGGTGGGGCTGGGAGAGTTCTTAATGAGAACTGCTCTTGAGCAGAACAGCTCTGAGAGAACTGTGACTGAACCAAGATCCCCCACAGACTTCATGTGGAGGAGAAGTGGGGAATCAAACCCGGTTCTTCAGATTAGAGTCTGTCACTCTTAACCACTACACCAAGCTGGCTCTGGATTGAAGACTTGTACCCTCCTAAGGTCCTTCCATCCCTGCCCCCCCCCCCCAGACCCTGCCTTCCTCATTCTCCACTTCTCACATCTCCAGCAATTTCCCAATCTGGAGCTGACAACCCAATGTTTTTCCTCAAAGAAGCTCAGATTTGTTTGATTCATTTGTACCCCACTGCTCTCTTCAATAGAGACCCAAAGCAGCTTACATCATTCTCCTCTCTTCCTCCTCCCCCTGTGAGGTAGGATAGGCTGAGAGTATGTGACTGAACTAAGGTCACCCAGTGAGCTTCCTGATACTATTCCAGCGCTTTTAACCACTACACCACACTTGCTCTGGTTTGTTCTCGTCTTCATTTTATCTTCACAACCTGACAGAGTGGTTCCTCAGTGGAACAGGCTTCCTCAGGAGGTGGCGGGCTCTCCTTCTTGGGAGGTTTTCAAGATGAGGCTAGATTCTGTGAATTTAGAATGCTGATTCTGTGAATTTAGGCAGATTGTGAGAGGGTGGGCAGGAAGGGATGAGCCAGTGCTCAGCTGTCTTGGTCTTTTCTTACTAGGGTAATGCAGATCACCACTTTGGGGTCAGGAAGGAATTTTTCTCCAGGCCAGATTGGTCCAGGGATCTTGGAGGTGTTTTGCCTTCCTCTGTAAACAGAGCAGGGGCTACTGGGGGAGTGGGTGGGGGAGGTAGCTGTGAATTTCCTGCATTGTGCAAGGGGTTGGATTGGATAACCTTTGGAGTCCCTTCTGGCTCTATGTTTCTAACCCTGTGCAGTAGGTAGGGTGACTACCACAAGGTTTAGCCAATGAACTTTGTAGCTGAATGTTACTTTGGATCCAAGGGTACTTTCACACGGCTACTGTTTGCAAGTGGATTTTGCTATTCTTACTCAGTAGAAATCCAGTTGCAAAGCACATTATTTTAGTGTGTGTGAATGCACCCATTGTCTGCCCAGTCCTTTTCTGGCATTTTCTCCACTGCTACACTACATTACCAGCCATAAGTTTAAGGCTGATGGAGGCAGCCTGATAGCACTTCTGTTGTATTCTGAATAACACACATTTTTGTCTTGGAAGGTGGGGGACACACAGTTCTGTATTGTTTCAGCCTGTTGCCTAGCATCTGTGACATTAATTCACTTGACCCTAGTACAGGTTTTGTGTGTGTTTGTGAGAGAGAGAGAGAGAGAGAGGTGTATAATATTTATTAATGAGTATGTGCTATGCCTCTCTTTAAAAACTGGATAGGCTGTCTTCTGGATTTCAGGAAGAGGAATAAAGGCTTACCTGTTTGGGAACACAGGATCTGTCTTAGTGTACCAAGACAGGTTCTCTCAGTAGTAGAGTTGCCAACTTTTGAGTCTCTCCTTGCAGCTGTGCCTTTAACCCAGTTTGATATGCAGCATGAGCAAGTGGCAACTTTGTATCATGCCAGGCTCCAACTGCTCATCTTTGTACCTCAGGCTTTGGTTAATAGCCAGCTGGGGTGTATTTTTCTGACCAGTTGGCAATCTTGCAATGCTATGCTGCTCATAAAATACTATTTTGATGGTGTGATTGATTTCAAGGTGAACTGATTAAACAGTGGTCAGGTGTGGAGTAATGAGCCCCAAAGTACAGAATGGTTAGCTGCAGTACTGCAGTCCAAGCTCTGCTCATGACGTGAGTTTGATCCCGGCAGAAGCTGGGTTCAGGTAGCCAGCTCAAGGTTGACTCAGCCTTCCATCCTTCCAAGGTTTGTAAAATGAGTACCCAGCTTGCTGGGGGAAAAGTATAGCTGACTGGGCAAAATTGGACATGGCAAACCACCCGGTAAAAAGTCTGCCATGAAAACGTCATGATGTGATACCACCCCAGAGTTGGAAATGAGACTTTGGCTTGCACAGGGGACTACCTTTACCTTTTAGGTATGGAGTGGGAAATTTAAATTTGAATTTTGAAAGAAGGCGGTGACCTCACAGGAAGGTAGGGTTGCCAAGTCTCTTTCTTGATCTGGCAGGGGGATTTGGAGGGCGTTTGGAGGAGGGGGGCAGAGACATCGTGCAGTGCACTGGGGATGAAGCTCTGGTTTTTGGGTCAAACTCTGGTAAATTCACCCTCAAACCACAGAGTTTTGCTCAAAAACTATTTGTGCAAGCTGCAAAAGTAACATTGTACTGTAATGTGTGAGCAATTGCATTTAGCACGAGTTCCAAAGCTAAAAGAAAAGCAGCCAGTGGAAGGTGAACGAAACACAGAACTGAACCTAGGACCTGTGTAGCCACCGCACCTGTCAGACTTCGGTCTGCTACCCATAGGAGGAATCATGTACAAGCGTGGCACTGTCTACGTCTTTCAAGCAAAGGAGAACTGAGACAGTGGATTGTAAAGTACTACTTTACAAGAGTGGTGTGAAATAACTTTTTGATTTTTCTATGGCCATTTAATGAATTTTGGTTTGTGATGATGATAATATAATTGCATCATTGTGAAAGAAATTGCTTAAGCATTTATTCGCAACATAAAAATGCGGTGGTTTATTTATAGTGTTTGCTAATCAGTACACTGCAGTTTCCAGTTTGCCCAGACCTGGGGACTGGCAACCCTACAGGAAGGGGAGGGATTTAGGATTCACCCTTCGACCTGGGATTGGCATAACAGGAGGGTGCAGGTTTTGGGAAGTGACATCATGATGTGCCATCTATTGATCTTTGACCCAGTAGTGACATCACATCCTTGCTAAGAACTGCCTCTCCCCCAGGTCTCCAGGCAACCCTAACGTGGGGATTTTGTGGCCCCAGAACTCTCAGTAATGTGATATAGTTGATATTGGACAATATTTTGCCATGTCCAATTTTCATTCTTTTCTCATAACCTTGTAGCTTTAGTCTGCATCTTTTCTGGAATTCCCTTAACAATTTTGATGACCTCCCCAGTCTGCCAGTGATTCATCAGGCACTAATAACATCTGATTTGCTATCTGAAGCCATACCAGGGAGCTTCGTGGCTGAAACAAGACTGAATGATCAATCCGTATTGCAATTCGAAACACATCTCTCTCTGCTTTAATTCATGGTTAATGACTGCATTTCACACACACCAGAGCCCAATACAATCCAGAAAAGATACAGCTTTGCAAAGAAGTGAAACAAATTAAAAATGATTCCAGAGGGCACTTTTGAACATTCTTTCAAGAACATTTGCAGATCTGGATCTGCCTCGGCTGAGTTGCAGTCATTGTAAGTTAGGTTAAATGTCACAGCGAATTAAGGGGAGGTGGGGAAACCCAGAAGTCTCAGCTCTGTTCCTGGGTTTAAAAGTTTTAAACACCAGAATTCATCTGAATCGTGGAAACGCTGCTCCTGAACATAATGAGAAGAACAACGCTGACAGACAAATCCAGGAATAATTTTTAAAAGGCAGCTCTTGATTGACAATGGACAGCTCTTCTTGTTTTCACAAAGGAAGGGCCTTCATATTATTAGAGCCATACTCACCACCCACATTGCACACATTTATTGTATTTTATAAGTGATGATTCAGAGCCTGAAAATGATGCGCATGCATTTTTTTTGCTTCGGATTGTGACCATTTTCCAGAGACACCTGAAATGATAAGAAATTCATTTCCATGATAATGATGATTCCTGCGACATATCCTTGCAACACATTAGGGTAGCCCCCTAACTCTACCCCATACTCTGGTGTGGCACCTGCTATAAGACCCACTATCACTGCATTCAGGAAGTAAGGCAAGAAAGGGCGCCTTGTGAGGAACCTCCGAATGCTTGGGGAAGCACCATGTCTTAGTAGCAGAGCATTTGCTATATGTGCATGAAGGTCCCAGGTTTAGCCCCTAGCAGTTTTCCAGCAATGGCTGGATGAACACTTCTCAGGGATCCTTTAGGCTGACCCTGCATTGTCCAGGGGGTTGGACTAGATGGCCTGTATGGCCCCTTCCAGCTCTATGGCTGTTTCTACACTCAGGGTTGAGTGAGGAGCAACTCTGGGGTGAAAAAGCTTTTGGTGCCAATTCAAGAAAATGAGTGTAGATGACTTAAGAGAATGCAAAGCAAGACAGAAGTGATGCAGCATGCAATGCAGATGAACATTTTAATTGCGCACTGAGAGAGGATCTTCTGTCAAGTGTAGAAACAGCCTATGATTCAATTGTTCTATTACCAGTTAAAAAGATACAGAAGTGAAGTGAAATAACTCTGTCTAAGACCCTGGAGAAGCTGCTGCCAGTCATGGGAGACAATACTAAATGAACTTGGTCCTAGATAATTTTTACTTAATAGCTGGAGGGTATTCTACAATGTAAGAGCCCCGTGGCGCAGAGTGGTAAAGCTGCAGTACCGCAGTCCTAAACTCTGCTCACAACCTGAGTTCGATCTCGGTGGAAGCTGGGTTTAGGTAGCTGGCTCCAGGTTGACTCAGCCTTCCATCCTTCTGAGGTTGGTAAAATGAGTGCCCAGCTTGCTGGGGGGAAAGTGTAGATGACTGGGGAAGGCAATGACAAACCACTCCATAAAAAGTCTGCCATGAAAATGTTGTGAAAGCAACATCACCCCAGAGTTGAAAACGACTGGTGCTTGCACAGGGGACTACCTTTACCTTTTTATTCTACACTGTATTGTGAGTTCTCCTGAATTATTGGGCAACATACTGTTGGTGCTGCAAGAAATGTGAGAACATTCATTTTTTATTTGGTACTTGGGGAGAATCAGAGCGACTTATCTGGGTCATTGAGGTGTGGGGCAGCAGTGTGGGAAAACCGTGTGAAGCTGAGGTGTGGGGAAGCAGGGGAAGCAATGTTTCCTCATTGTTGGCAGATTTGGGTGATCTCTGGAAAGAATTACAAAACTGGAAGTGACCCTTGGGGATCCTCCTCCATGGAAGACTTTCAAAGAAAGACCACAAAGTTTGGGAAGGAGGAGTGACAATTCCTAGGGGACTTTTGCTCCATCTTAGATTGTTAATGGAATGTGGAATGATGTAGCCAGATTTTGGCAGATCGTGGAAGATAAGTAAGGTTGGTACTTGGATCAGGGAGCACCAAGGAAGACTGCAGAGGAAGGTGATGGCAAACCACCTCTGCTCCTCACTTGCCTTGCAAGCCCCTTGACATAAAACAGCTGTAACATGACAGCACACACACACATAGCCAGTGCTGGATTAAACCCTGTTGAGGCCCCTAAACAGTCTTGGGGACCCCTCGCAAATTATCTCAGAGTCAGAGTGCCACCCCCCCACACACCGCAGCCCCTGCTGTAGCCTGCAGGTACCTTCTTAAAAGCCCCTTTGACAAAGCTGCGGGGGAGAGGCACGGAGAGAGGAAGCCCCCTACTGGTGGAACCAGCTACTGGAGGACATGAGGGCCTTGTGGGACCTCGTCCAGTACTTCAAGGCCTGTAAAACCACACTCTTCCGGCTAGCCTTTAACTGATCTAGAGCTATTGTATTGTGGGAGCAAATGTAAGAATACTGAAGCCATCGGAAGCGAAACAATTACAAATGATATCAGCACCAGATTGTTTTAATGATTGGTTTTTAAAATCATCATATTAATAGCATGCTATTTTTAAATCGATTGTTTCTATTTTGTTGTTGTGAGCTGCCTTGAGCCTGCTTCGGTGGGGAAGGCGGGATATAAATCTAAATAAACAAATAAAATAAAACTTGGCGACAATGCCAGAAGCGGCTGCACTAGGCAATTCGGAAAAAGAGCAGCTCAGTTTCTGGCTGCACGTGCAGGCTGGGAGGGCTGCAAGCAAAGGAGGAGCCGGCCCAGGTCAGCTGGGCCCATAGGCCAGTGGGGGGCCCATGGGCCAGTACCTACTTGTCCTAATTGTTAATCCAGCCCTGCACATAGACTTTGCCAAGAGATTTGGAAAAAGGAACCTCTGGGGACAGTCGAAAGACTTTCAATACAGGTTGTGAAATTGTTCAGGAGTGTTTGGCACAACTTTATCCCACACCTATCGCTGTTCAAAACAGCTACGTGCAGGATTAAATTAACAGGAGGAGGAAATGATGTTGCATTTCGGTGCCATTCCATTCTCTTGATGCTTGCTTATCGTCAAAAGGCAAGTCTTAGCCGGTTTATCTTTTCAGCGTTATTTCCTGTTCCAAAGGCACAAGGCAGTCGGTGACAGAAATATCACACGCAAACTCTACATGTTGCTTCGGATGAGTCAAAGCGAATGCTCTGAAATTTCCCCAGTAGGTGTAACCACAGCAACCTTATTTTGGGCTTTGAAAAAGCAAGATGTGACATCACATAGAGTTTTTTTTTTAAGTGATTCAAAGAGGCAGGAAAGCTGTGTGAAGATTTAACCAGAGCATCACCTTCTTAAGTGAGCGGCAGCAATTACGAGTTGCCGAGTCTCCATTAGAAATGCACCAGCCGTAGTCGTGTTGGCCTTTAGCAAGAGGTTTACAAGTCAAGTACTCTGGAGGAAGTCATTCCACTTTCCTTAGAGTGAACCCCATTTGTTTCAGTGGGGCTTATTTTGGAAAGCAGACAGACAAATATGAGGTTTGCCAGCTGCCTGGAGGGGTGGGGGGAGTCCCGTCTCTTTAATAGAGGCTTCATGGGGTGTTATGTACCTCCATGCACTGAAAAACTTTACACCCCGGTTGGGAGTAGTAGGACAAATGTATATATTTTAGAATTACTTATTTCATTTACAAATTTGTACTAGGGTTGCCAAGTCCAATTCAAGAAATATCTGGGGACTTTGGGGGTGGAGCCAGGAAACATTGGGGTGGAGCCAGGAGCAAGGGTGCGACAAGCATAATTGAACTCCAAGGGAGTTCTGGCCACCCCTTTTAAGGGGACAGCACACCTTTTAAAATGCCTTCCTTCCATAGAAAATAATGAAGGATAGGGGCACCCTCTTTTGGGGCTCATAGAATTGGACCCCCTGGTCCAATCCTTTTGAGACTTGGAAGGTATTTTGGGGAGAGGCACTAGATGCTATACTGAAAATTTGGCACCTCTACCTCAAAAAAACAGCCCCCCCAGAGCCCCCGATACCCACAGATCAATTCCCCATCATTCCCTATGGGAATCTTTTGTGGAGGTGCATAATGGCTGTCGGGGTGGGGCTCCCCCCACTGGCCAGCTGGCTGGGGGAGGGGGGAAGCCTGTAAAATCGGGGGATCCCCCGCTGGGACCTGGGGATTGGGAAGCCTAATTTGTACTCTGCCATTCTGCCAGTTTGAGAGCCAGTTTGGTGTAGTGGTTAGGATGCGTGGACTCTTATCTGGGAGAACAGGGTATGATTCCCTACTCCTCCACTTGCAGCTGCTGGAATGGCCTTGGGTTAGTCATAATTCTGTTAGGAGTTGTCCTTGAAAGGGCAGCTGCTGTAAGAGCTCTCTCAGCCCCACCTACCTCACAGGGTGTCTGTTGCGGGTGGGGGGGGGAGGTAAAGGAGATTGTGAGCCTTTCTGAGACCCTGAGATTCAGAGTATAGGGCAGGATATAAATCCAATATCTTCTTTTTCCTCCTCCTCTTCTTCTTCTTCCTCATCTGGGTCACCAATGCAGCTGACAAACTGAAAAACAAAACGTGTTAAAAACCATGATACAAAACAAAACTCACATCAACATGTGTTAAAAACCATGATAACCAAACAAAACCCATATTATTTAAACAATTAAAACCAAGCTAAGATACACATACAAAAACAGGACAACCCTGGAAATGTAGGGTAGAAGGAGAGATCACTGGGGAACCACCATGTGAGACAAAAGTCTTCCCCCATTGGTTGAAAAAGTTGGTGACAGGTGAGTCTCTCTGGGGAAAAGAGCTGTGGTGACATGACTCAGAAGGTTCTCTCCCAGAGGCTACCTGCCCAAAGCTTTCTTTGTAGAAAAAGCCCAGCAGGTTCTCATTTACATATTAGACCACACCCCCTTTTGCCAAGCCAGCCGGAACTGCATTTTTGCTCAAAAAAAAAAAGCCCTGCACCTGCCTATTCTGAGAATGCGGGAGCACCCAAAGCAAGGCCTTGGAAGATAACTTAGGTAGGTTCGTAAAGGAGTAGGCAGTCCTTCAGGCATGCTGGCCTCAAACCATAGAAACATAGAGCTGGAAAGAATTCCAAGTGTCATCTACTCAAACCTCCTGTACAGTGCAGAAAATCCATAGCTATCTCCCCCACCTTCACTCCCCCTCTGACCCCTGCTCTGTGCCTAAAGTGGGGATCGGCATTACTCTGGGTATATAAGAATGGGCCACATTTTGGAACACTCCTATTTCTGGACATCTGAGTCCATACTGTAACAGGGAAATCCTTATAGCTTCTTTCAAGCGCCAGCATTAAGAGGGGAAACTCTAATATGGAGAACTGGGTTTGATTCCCCACTTGAAGCTTGCTGGGTGACCTTCGGCCAATCGCAGTCCTCTCAGAACTCTGTCAGCCCCACCTACCTCACAAGGTGCTGGTTGTGGGGAGAGGAAGGTAAGGTAAGCCGCTTTGAGACTCCTTAGGGGAGAGAAAGTGGTGTAAAAAAAACCTTCTTTTAGTTTAGCTGAGATTTTGGTGTAAGTGCCAATCATGAATGTTTCACTTATTCTTTATTTTTGATTTACTGTAATTGTGCTACAAGACCTCCCCCAAATATTGTGTGTATAAGGAAGTAGTCAGCCAATAGTAAAAACACCCAGGGGTGGAATTCTAGCAGGAACTTTTTTGCATATTAGGCCATACGCCCCTGAAGTAGCCAATCCTCCAAGAGTTTACAGTAGGTCCTGTAAGAAGAGCCCTGTAAGCTCTTGGAGGATTGGCTACATCAGGGGTGTGTGGCCTAATATGCAAAGGAGTTCCTGCTACAAAAAAAGCCCTGCTACTCAGAATGGCAGCTCTTTTTTGTAAGCTCTTGGAAGATTGGCTACATCAAGGGGGTGTGGCCTAATATGCAAAGGAACTCCTGCTAGAATTCCACTCCTGAAAACACCACAATTGAGTGGTACAAGATGGAATCCTACTTTAGGCTATAGGAATTGCCTAAGGAGCCTTCCTCCAATTCAACTGGCTATTCCACTGGAAATGTTGCTTTGTGGAATTGTAAAATGCATGCCACCATCTTTAATAGCTCAGACTATTTTTTCTTTTAAAAACTCAGTATCTTTTCTTCTTTTTCTCAAGAGCCAGCATGGTGTAGTGATTAAGAGTGGTGGACTTAAAACTGGAGAATCAGGTTTGATTCCCCACCCCTCCACATGAAGTCTGGTGAGTGACCCTGGGCCAGTCACAGTTATCTCTCAGCCCCACCTTCCTCACAAGGTGCCTGTTGTGGGAAGAGGAAGGGAAAGGCAATAGTAAGCTGCTTTTGACTCCTTAGGGTAAAGAAAAACAGGGTGTAAAAACCAGTTCTCCTTATTTCTTCTCCCTTTCTGGCTCAGAATAATTTCAAATCCTGAAATGGATGTCTGTCTAATCAGGACTTGTGTATGATTTCCCTAAATCTGTTACCTAAATCAGAGCCATTGGAAACCTGATTTCTTTCTTATTCTATTAGCTACAGAGGATAAAAGTACTTTGGGACTGCATCTTGGATTAGATGAAAGAGCAAGTGTGAAAGAACCAAGATTTTTTTAAAAGATGCTTTAAAAATCGCAGAAGGAAAAGGAAAAAAAGTTGGGGGGATCTTTCAAATGACTCATTCAAATATCTGCAGTAGTTTAGAAAACAGAGTTTTGTTATAATAATATGCACTGCGTGTAGAAGTTCTTCCAAAAGAGCAAAGCATCAAAGAGACAATGGGGGTTTGTATTGTGCCCTGACTTTCAAAGCCATAAGCAGCTTAGTCTAGTACCGTCTTAACAGGATGACTAAAACATAAAGGCAGCTAATTCCGCAGGAGAGAGAAAGAATGAGTTATGCAATATAACCAACGTCAAACAAACTAATTTCAAGTGCAAAAAAGAAATGTTCTCAGGGGACATATGGTGAAGAGAGGTCGTGTCAGGAGGAACTGTCAGCCTCAAGGGCCATGACACAGAATGGCAGATGAGGCATCAATTATAGAACCAAACACCAGACAACAGCTTCCCATAACTGGTAGATACATCCTAACAGGAATAATATGTGAAAACAGGCCCTACAACAGAAATGACTCTGACTGCAAGCTGAGAGAGCTGCGATGTTTCTCTAACAATCAAAGGAGACCTTTGTCTGTTTGTTCCTCTGACTGTGGCACATATAGCTCATCAGAGAAGGTGGTTAGGAGGCTCAGCATTGGCCACCAGCTTCAGGATGGTCAAGGAAGCTGCAATGCGAAAAATGAAGGGATTACAACCATGCTGGCCCACGTTACCTTGAGAAATACTCTACCCCTATGATATTTGCAAAGGAAGCTAAGGTTCTTTGTCTGTGGCAGGCATAAATCAGGTGGGGAAAGCCAGAAGTTTCAAAACTGGCCAGCAGCTCCACCGACAAAAATGAAGGAAAACAGAAATTCTAGCACAGACTGACTCTTGAACCTCTGGTATTTCCAATGATAGCAAAGGTTTATTCACAAGAAGCCAGGGCATGCAAGCAGCACAGCCAAGGATAATGGGAAATATCTTCTATGTCATGGGTCAGCCAGGGCTCAGCAATAGCAAAGGCTTCTAAGGAAAAGAGGACTCCTCAGGAGAAGAGGAGCCCCAGGTAGCCAGCTCTGAGTCAACACAAGCTGGCAAGCAGGAGGATGTCCTGCAGGCTTGTCAGGATTCACAGCCAAAAGCTGGTACAGAGCCACTGAGCCACCCTCCAGCTCTGATTCATGGAGGCTAAGAACAGAACTACAGGAGAAATGACAAAGTGCACACCTTCTGGCCTGACACAAGCTGCTTGCTGACAGCAAACATGAGTAGTTGCAGAATTACTCTTGAGCATGACCCTTAAGCACATGGCTATAAAAACCAGCCAAGGGAGTTGTTAGGTGTGTGTATTCCAACCTGCACTATGAGCCCGCCTTTGTTAATAGTACTGTGTTGTGTTGTTTTGTTTTAATTGCATTTTATTGGTTTTATTGTATTTGACTGGTTTTACTTGGTTGTGATCCACCTTGAGCCCATTTAGGAAAGGGTGGAATATAAATTTACTGAAATAAATAAATAAAAATAAATACTCAGGGCTTTATTTGTAGCAGGAACTAATTCGCATATTAGGCTACACCCCCTGATGTAGCCAATCCTCCAAGAGCTTACAGGACTTCTAGAACAGGGCCTGCTGTAAGCTCCAGGAGGATTGGCTACATCAGAGGGATGTGGCCTAATATGCAAAGGAGTTCCTGCTACAAAAAAGCCCTGCACTTAACCACCAACTCTGCCTTTCCTGATTTTCAGGAACCCTCACCTTTGGACTGAACAACTTTGCCTTGCCTGTCTTTTCACCTGATACTCTGAGCCTGATAGTTAGTATACCCTATGTGATAAAACCAAGGGAGCTTAAGAACTTCCCTAGCCTATCAGAGGCTATGAGATGTAGTGGTTAGAATGTTGGACTAGGATCTAGGGAACTCTGGTTCAAATCTCCAATCTGCCATGAAAGTTTGCTGGATGACCTTAGAGCAGTCACATCTGCTCAGCCTAACATACCTCACAGGACTGCTAGCCAGTGGGGAGGCTTACCAGGAACAGGAGGGAGGCTGAGGCTGCATCATTAGTTATGTGCCAACATCACTTCTTGTGTGTACCAGAAGTGACATCATCATGTCAGCGATGACATGGAGATTATCTGGTTTGTGGGCAAAAGCTCTATGGTGGAAACCATTTTTACCATAGAGTTTTTGCCCAAATACCAGAGAATCACTGCAACAGCACCACATGATGATGTCACTTCCTGTACTCTCCAGACGTGACATTGCCACTTTGCTGGTGGTATAGCCTGGGCCTTCTCCCCACTCCTGGCAAGCCTCTCCCCTCTTGCAAATTGCCAAGAGGGACCTGGCAGGAGGGACCTGACAACCCTATGTTGTTGTGAGGTCACAAAGTTAAAGAGTTTCCTTCTTTCTGGTTCCAGAAAGCCACATTAGTTCTCATATCTAACTAAGGGAGCTTTGACTCTTAAGCCCTGGAAATCTAAGGTACTACTGGACTGAAATGTTGTTTTTCTAACTACAGGCCAACATTACCCCCTCCACATACACACACACACACATCCCAAAACTTTTTTCTTGAATCACCCAGAATTTCTCAGACCAAGCAAAGCATTTTCTAACCTGTACCTGTACTCATATTCCAGGTACTTGGAACAGTCAATTGCAGATTGTTCCCTGCCAACTACCAGGTTTTGGCAAGCAGTGTGAAGGAACCACTTCCCCACTTTGTGTAATGAAACAACACAGCTTACAGCAAGATGTTAATTCAGGAACTGACAAGCAGGCCACAGAAATAATTGTTTCCATATCACTTTCACTAACTTAAGCTAAGGCCCTGTTCTTTGCTAAGACATATTACAGTGTTTGACAACTTTCTTTGTCCAAATTTGGCACTCTTGGATGTAAAAACCTGGACCTAAGCCTTAAAGTTCAGATTGAATTATGGATATAGAAATCACAAGAGTCTACAAGGCTATGAATCTAGACAAGGTGTATATGAAATAGGTATTAGTGCAGTCGCAAGAAAAGTCACACAATTCAAAGACTATTGAAATCAGCGGGCTTAGAATGGTGTAACTCTGTATAGCAGGGGTGGCCAACGGTAGCTCTCCAAATGTTTTTTGCCTACATCTCCCATCAGCCCCAGCCAGCATGGCCAATGGCTGAGGCTGACAGGAGTTGTAGGCAAAAAACATCTGGAGAGCTACCATTGGCCACCCCTGCTGAATAGGATCGCACTGTGTGGCTGCAGAGAGCAGCCATATAGTCATTTGTACTTTGGCCACTGGCTACCAAGGTGTGTGTGACTTCAGAAGCACAATAGAGTATAGACTATAATAAAGCCCCAGTAATCAGTAATTTACATGGGCCCTATGAGAAGCTTGTGTGTGTGTGTTGGGGGGCGGCGGGGGGGGGGTCAATTGGCTACTGGAAGATCTGTCTGTCTGTCTGTCTTCTATCTTCTGTCACATTTTTTGATCCTGCCCTTCCTCTGAGAAGCTCAGTACAGCTCACATTACCACATTACCTTCCTCCATTACCAGGTCAGGAAATGCTCTGTGAGTGCAGCAATCCATTGCATGGATGGTGCATTTCATGATTCACTGAAGGAAAAGCAGCAGCCCTTCATTGAAAAGACCACTGAAGATTAGTGCTTCCTGCCCTTCCCCTTCCATTCACTAATTGTTGGGCTGCTAAGGTCATTTCCATGTGGGCTGTTTAATGCAGGTTCTGTGCTGTTGGGAAGCAGATTCCCACCCACTCCTTCCCTATAGCATTGTGATGCGTTAGAGCACTTCCCAGGGATTTCCCCTGATTTTCTTTGAACTTTCTCAAACCTGCTTTGCTGTAAAGTTTTGGGAAAGACCACAGTAAAGCCCAGATGGTTACCACGAGGATGGGAGAATTAGGATCTTCCTGCCTTTATAGCAGCCATTTTCTCTGTCTCCACTGCAGCCACTTCCTTTTCCTGCCACCAGGCCCTTTATATATATATATATTTAATAATCAGCACTAGAATATCATTACACCTCTATATCATTGTACCAATTGGTGTAACAGGTTATCTGAATTCCAGGGATGCTGCTAGGCCTCCCTGATGTGTCTCCATTGTTGCATTGGCCAATGATGGGAGAAAATGGAGGAAGGGAAATGGAGAGTATACCTATGTTGCTCTGGCAGACTGACATCACTTCTAATGGGGACTGCCCCCCCGCATAACTTCTGTTAAAAATGTCATAGTGAAAGCTCTAGCATTTACGAAAACTCTATGCTGTAACATCTAAAGATGTCACTGCTGATTTTTACTGAAAGTTAAGTCAGCACACTGCCATAATGCTGACATATCTGGCCAGGCTCCCAGATTTCTTCCAGGGGTTGCCACTCAGCTGGCAGAGATCAGCTTTCCAGGAGAAAATGGTTGCTTTGAAGGGTGGTCTCCATGGAATTGTACCATGCTGAGGCTTCACTCTCTAAATCCTACCCTCTCCCAGATCCACCTCCAAAATCTCCATGCATTTTCCAACACGGACCTGGAAATCCTAGTTGCCAGCTGTAGCCTGGCAAGCCTACTGAATTTCCAGCCTTTTTTTTTTTTAGTAAGTCTCTTTCCTCTTCACTTGAGGAGATATAAGCTGTATCTCCAGAATGAAAGTTGTTTGAGACTTACTTATTTAAGGGAAAAAATAATCTCAGAATTCTGAGAACCTGTTATACCTACTGGCAATGTTTCCTCTAAGCTGAGTTAGTGTGAGCTAGCTCACAGTTTTTTCGCCTCCATTTCACACATTCTTGTCTTAGTTCAGGAAAAATGGCCCCAGAGCAAACTAACTTATGCAGTAGCTCACAAGTTTAATACCAGTAGCTCACAAAGTAGAATTTTTGCTCACAAGACTCTGCAGCTTAGAGGGAACATTGCCTGCTGGTACAATGATTTGCCCTAACCTGTATAGCCCAGCACACTCAATCTCATCAGATCTCTGAAGCTAAGCAGTGGTTGACTCTGGCTAGTATTTGAATGGGAGACCTCCAAGGAATACCGGAGGTGTGATGTGAAGGCAGGCAATGGCAAACCACCTTTGAATGTTTCTTGCCTTGAAATCTCCTCAGGGTTGCCATACGTCTACACAACAGTGATATATCAGTTTAAATATGCCAGGGAAACTGCAAGGAAACCTGCCTTGCAGAAGTTGCCACTGTGCTTTTTTAGCAGCTGTACTAGCAGTGGGGAAACCACACAAGCCTGTCCCCCTTTGGAAATCACCAGATGGGGCCAATGCACAGATTAAATTTTCAAGTGTAACCGTGAATTGATGGATCATATCAAAGAGCTCATAGAAGGTGATGGCAAAACAAACCTGTTTTGTCCTTCTCTAAGCAGCCCCTTTCCCCATGTGCCTGGAGAATCCTCTGCTGATTTATAGGATTGCCAACTCTGGGTTGGGGAATTGCTGGAGATTTGAGTGAAGCCTGGGGAGAAAAGGGCTTAGGGAGGGGGGGGGACTGTATAATACCACAGAGTCCATTTTCCAGGGGAATTACTCTCAGAAGTTTGGACATCTGTTGTGATTCCAGGAGATCTCACTTAAAAGTTGGCAACCCTAAAGGGGATCCTTGTAAACAAAGTGCAGGGAAGAGACTTTTGGTACTGGGGGGAAATGCACAAAAGGGCATCCAAAATGATCAAAGAACTAGAACATCATGCCTATGAGAAAAGGCTAAAGACTGTGGGGCTTTTTAGTTCAGAAAAACAGTGCCTAAGGAGGTGGGATGTGATAGAGGTTTATAAAATGATGTGCTGAGTGAAGAAAATAACAACTTTTCCTCCTTTCCCCATAATACTGGAAATATTGAGCAGCCAGTGGAGTTGCTGGGCAATCAATTCAGGACAGAAAAAGGAAATACATTTGCAAACATTGTGTAATTAATTTGTGACACTCACTGCCTTTGGATATATTGATGGCCAGTAACGTAAAGCCAGTTTGGTGTAGTGGTTAAGTCCATGGACTCTTACCTGGGAGAACCGCGTTTGATTCCCCACTCCTCCACTTGCAGCTGCTGGAATGGCCTTGGGTTAGCCATAGTTCTTGCAGAGTTGTGCCTGAAAGGACAGTTTTTGGAAGAGCTCTCTCAGCCCCACTTACCTCACGGTGTGTCTGTTGTGGGTAAGGAAGGTAAAGGAGATTGTAAGCCGCTCTGACACTCCGAGATTCAGAGTGAAGGGCAGGGTAAAAATCCAATATCTTCTGAAATATTTAAGCAGGGAATTAGACAAATTCATGGAGGGCAGTTGTTGTAATAACTCCATAGCATCCAGGGCCGGATTAACAATTAGGCCAACTAGGCACTGGCCTATGGTTCCCCATACCTTTAGGGGCCCCGGGCCAGCTTCCTCCCCCCCCCCCCCAGTTTCCCCCCTACTTGCAGCCCTCCCAGCCTGCATGCACAGCCAGCAACTGAGCTGCTCTTTGCCCAACTTGCCTGGTGCAGCTGCTGCCTGGAGTCATTGCCAAGTTTGCCTCTCTCCCCCGCAGCTTTGTCAAAGGGGCTTTTGAGAAGGTGTCTGCAGGTTGCAGTGGGGTGGGTGCTCCGACTCTAAGATAATTTGCAAGGGTCCCCCCCCCCCCCAAGATTTTGACTGTCTAGGGCCTCCACAGAGTTTAATCCAGCACTGACAGCATCAGGTTCCAAAACAGTTCATAACTTTTTTGGAACAAAGGCAAGGCTTCATCTAGGCCCCACTAGGCCATAGGCCACCACACTCAGAAACCAATAGGGATGCCAGCCTCCAGGTGGGACCTGAGAATTTCCCAGAATCACAGCATCTCCAGACTACAGTTCCTTTGGAGAAAATGGCTGCTTTGGAGGTGGACTGTCTCTATGGCATCGTACTCCACAGAGGTCCCTGTCCTTCCCTGGCTCCACCCTCAAATCTCCAGGAGTTTCCTAATCTGGAGCTGGCAACCCTACATCCCCCACTGGTGGTGGTGGTGGGGAGACCTGGCAACCCTAAACCAACATAGCAAGTGAAAAGTGAAATGGAAGCAAAGGCTTTTCCCTTAGGGGATCACATTAAAATAACCATGCAATACAATAAAGTAACAACATTACCAAATCCACAGCTCCCCACTCCCATGATATAACAAGGTCCATAAAGGCATGAATAAATGGCTGATAACGAATGGGCTTTTATAGCCAACTGGGGGGCAGGAGGCAGGCAGACCAGAAAAGCACGTCCAAACGCACACATTTGCCTCCCATCCCCATCCCACCCTCGAGTTGCCCCCGGCTTAAAAAGGCACCATTTTGAAAGTGGTGCCTTTTTGCTGGGGCGCCTCCAAGGTGCCTCCCTGGCCATCTGGAAGGCTGGGAAGCACCCAGAGAGTGCCCAGGGAGCTACAGACAGGATGTGTGAGCATTCCAGACACTCCCTGGGTGCCCATGGACCGCCCCTTTTCTGAGCACTCTTCGGCAGCTCCAGGGTGTTCTATTTCCAGCTGGTTCTCTTTGGGGCGGCTTCAAGCCACCCCAAACTGGCCATCTGTTATCAGCCAATGTGATCTATACGTGGAATACCTTTGAATACAGTTGACAGCTAGAAGCAAAAAACTTTGCCTCTGCCTTTTCCTGGCATATTTTTCAGGGATATGTCTCTGGCTAACGTGTGAAGCAGGCTACTGGACCTCATGAAGAATCAGTCTGGCCCAAATTATCTAAACCAATTAATTAAACAGCAATTAATCCAGCCAGACTGCTCTACTCTGAAGTATCCTTGAATGAAACGAATGCTTTGATACATGACCCCGCATTGCGCATGTACTAAAGCACTGTCCCCGAACACCAAGAGCTCAATTTGCACTTGGAAACTGCCATGCTGCTGTTATTGTGCAACATAATCACTGTTTATATTAATCTGCACAATATCATGCATTAACATAATGAACGTGTGGCTTTGGAAAAGAGGTAGCAGGCCTGAGTTCCTTTGCAAGCCTAACTAGCAAACTAGCTATTAAGTGCTGCTGGCGACCAAACCCGCTGGGATTTCGAAGCCTGCTACAAATGAAGTTGAGAGCGAGAACTATTCATTCCAGGAACAAGTAGGCTGGTGATTGTAATTTATTCATACGGTTCAACTTGCAGACCCGGCTGGATCATAATAGGGAATTATCATTTTTTTTGGATGTATTAATGGGGGTTGAAAAAAAGGAGCAGTAATTGAATGGCTCGTGTACATGGGAAGCCTCAATTCACATGTTTCAGGATTCTGAGTCTCCGGAGAAAGAGCAAGCTCCACTATCTTGACCAATAGTTAAGCAATAGAGGAGCTGAAGCAAGAGGGATAGGAGGGATAAGGCAAAAGAGGAAGAAGAAGAAGATGGAAAGAAAACAGGAAACTCACAGCAGGTGAGTTTCAGGAAAGAGCTGCTGGATGAGGGCTGCAAATTCCATGTTGGGAAATTCCTAGAGATTTGGGGGAGGAGCCTGGGGAGGAGGGGAAGGACTTCAGTAGAGTACAATGCCAGAGAGTCAAACCTCCAATATTGTCATTTTTGTTTCTCCAGGGGAACTGATCTGCATAGTCTGGAGATCAATTGTAATTCCAGGAGATCTCCAGGCTTCACCTGGACGTTAGCAACCCTGTGCAGGTGGACTATAGTGGGTTCCATGGGAGGTGATTATAAGGCAAAAGTTGAACAGAGCAGTCAAATAAGAATGGATGAGAAATTACCATTTTGTGGGCAGTTTGGTGCAATGGTTAAGTGCACAGACTCTTATCTGGGAGAACCATGTTTGATTCCCCACTCCTTCACTTGCAGCTGCTGGAATGGCCTTGAGACAGCAATAGCTCTCATAGAGTTGTCCTTGAAGGGGCAGTTTCTGTGAGAGCTCTCTCAGCCCCACCTACCACACAGGGTGTCTGCTGTGGTGGAAGGAGATAAAGGAGATTGTAAGCCACTCTGAGACTCTGATTCAGAGAGAAGAGAGGGGTGTACATCTATGGTCTTCTTCTTTTTTTTTGTTGCAACAAATAGTAGGGCTTGTATGAACAGTCAATTACCCTAAGATGAGAACTCTCTGATATACTTCAATTTTTGCTTCCCCCCCCCCCCCCATGTTCAAAGGGTTTTGGAGAATTGAAAGAAGCAGATGCCTAGCCAGCAAGAAGTGATTAAACACTTAAAAATATCAACAAACATTATTTTAAAAAATCAAATCTTATATACCATATCTGTGCTCTGGTCATACGGAAAGATGATTCAATACTCCTCAACCAATCCTTTTTATTTGCAATAATTTTATCACAGTAAAAATAGAATGATGGGCTTCATGGAATGATGTGCTTTCCCTCTGTAATGCGGAAGTCTGTTTACAATGGGAGACAAAATACATTTGGATGAGTCCCCCCCCCCTTATGTTTATTCAGGGCTTATTTGTGTATGAATGCAACCAATGAATAAATTTTCATTGTTGTTCATTTGCCTTCTCTTTCCTTCCTCTGCAGTTTATAGCCCTTAATCTGATGCCTGTAAATTTCCCTGACAATTACAGGGAACACTGAAGTTGAAAGCACTTGGGTTTGTACTTATTACCTTGTTTACTTCTACATACCTAAGTAGTATTTTAGCAGGTTGTCATATTGGAAGTAGATGGTCCAATAAACACAGGACTACAATCAAAAATGGCAGTCCTGCAATTGGGTACACATTCTTGGTTTCGTAATCTCTAGTTGGAATTGTCCCTGATGTCATCATGTAGCATTTTCCCCATCCTTAGAAGCGTGAAGCTGGGTTAAGAAAATGGACAGTACCAAATTGTCAAGACATAGTTGGCTGGATTCAGCAGCTCCCTTCCCTTATGTGAGGAGTCTGTCTCCTATGGAGAATGCCTTCCACAATGGGGAAAAAAAGCCTTATCCAGAGTAAGCTGCTTTCTTCTAGAGCAAGTGACATGAAGTTTTGCTACTGAGAGAGGAAATGTCTTGGACATTCTTGACTGACAGGTAGAGTAAACATTTTCAATAACTCAAGTAATATTTATGAACGAATGAAGTTGCCATATGTTGAAACCCATTAGTTCGGCACTGTGCACCAGAACTGGTCATGTGGCTCTCTCGACTGAGACAGAGATATTTTCCAGCCTGCTACCCAAGACACTTGTTATTATGATGCAGAGCTTAAACGCAAATCGTGCACTTGACACAGGCTGCCATTTTTGGTGGCAGCCATGTGTTTTCCAAAACAACTAATTCCATGCTAAACTGAATCGTCATAGATTATTGGAGCATTCTCTTCTGTATACCTTCTGTTCATACTTAAAGATGTGCTGATAGAAGGTCAGCATATGTTAATAAATCACAAGGAAATAATTCCTCAATATTTCTCAAGCATTCTGTGCTAGATCATTCCATTTCCTTCACCCTTTAATTTCCCCTCAAATAATTTGACCCTGCTTTATATGAGTCACCACCTCCAAAAGAATGCAAATAAGAGTGGAAAGTGTTTGCCTATGACTAGTTTAGAATGCTATCCTGACAAGATTGGATGAGACACAGGACTGTCAATTCCTGATTGGACTTGTGGCTGAGTGTCTGCTTCTCCCCCTTTTCAGGTATTGCTTTTAAAAACAGAGCTTGCTTGAGGCGTGAGCTAAAGAGCTCTTGGCCCATGGCCTCACTAATCCAGCTCAGCAGAAACAGCCTGAGATGACTACGCGATTGTGGAGGACAAAGCAGTTGAAAGACAGGATGGTGTGGGGGTTATTGTTGGACACAGATCTGAGAGACTCAGGTTTGAATCCCTGTTTTGCTATGGAAACTTTTTGGATGACCACTGATCATTCTCTGAGCCTAATTCACCTTACAGGGTTGTTGTCATTGTTGTGAGGATAAAAGAGTGGAGGGGACACTGATGTGGTAATGGAATGTCAGGGTTGAAAAAGTAAAATGGCTGCTCAACACCTAAACTGTCCAGAGCTACATGTCTTGACCCTAATTTTGTTGACCAGATTGATTGAAGGAACAGAACTGTTTTTTTTTTAAAGAATCAATCCTTGAGGTTCTACTGAATTAGCTTCCTTCTTACTTAAATCTGAAATTGCACTTCTGCCATTCAACTTTTATTTCCATTAATGACTAGCTTATGTATGGTTTGTTTCATACTCGTTGGTTGTAGCATAATGGAGGCATTAAGATTGCTTTGTGGTTAAATTCTAATAGTATTAAGTTTGATGCTGGCTTAGTTATTGTGAGTGGAAGTTTATAGAATATATTTCAGAAAGGGGTGAAACAAAGTGCATGAGTTGCCCTGGGGAATGCAATCTGTTTCTGACATTTAAGCAAAGTAGGGCCAGTCCTTTTTTGCGGGGGTGATGGTTAGCAATGTCATGTCCAGTCCTGGATAGCCTAGGTTAGCCCAATCTTGGAAGTTAAGCAGGGCTGGCCCTTGTAAGGAATAACTGAGTTTTGATGCAGGGTGGGCAGTGCCAGATTAAACTCTGTGGAGGCCCCTAGGCAGCCAAAATCTTGGGGGCCCCGTTGCAAATTATCTCAGAGTCAGAGCACCTGCCCCGCTGTCTGTGGCCCCCACTGCAACCTGCAAGCACCTTCTCAAAAGCCCCTTTGACAAAGCTGCGGGGGAGAGGCAGAGAGAGACAAACTTGGCAATGACTCCAGGCAGAAGCTGTACCAGGCAAGTCGGGCAAAGAGCGGCTCAGTTGCTGGCTGTGCGTGTAGGCTGGGAGGGCTGCAAGCAGGGGGGAAACTGGGAGGGAAGCTGGCCCGGGGCGCCTAAAGGGGGCCCATAGGCCAGTGCCTAGTTGGCTTAATTGTTAATCCGGCCCTGGGGGTGGGCAATGGCAAGACACCTCTGAATATCTCTTCCCTCAAAAACCCTGTAGGGTGTCAAACTCATTTGTTATGAGGGCCAGATCTGATATTGTTGGGCCGGGCCATATGTGTCATAAAATGTAATGCCAGGTAGCGGAGATTTAGACTTTATAAAGGACACAGACAAACACAAAGGTTTTTTTAAAACTTAAAATAAAACATGCTCAAAACATTAGCTCTTGTTGTTCTTAAAGGTGCTTTCTTTGTATCTCTTCTGTGCAATCCAGGCTCTCTCAATTGCCAATAAAGGTATTTGGATTGGATTGGATTGAACTGGATTGGAGCAAGTTTGGCAAAGCAAGCTGTGATGCAGAAGGAAGCAAGAGAGAGGGAGAAGGAAGCAGATGACAGCCAGTTACTTGGGGGCCTTATAGGAGCACTCCAGGGCCCAGATTCAGCCCCTGGGCTGCATGTTTGACACCCCTGCCCTACAGGGATGCCATAAGTCAGCTGTGACTTGACAGGAAACCTTTCCCAAAACAAAACAGTGTCATACCCTGACCTGAATACCCTGAGCTAGCCTGATATCATCTGATCTCATAAACTAAGCAGGGTTGGTCCTGGTCAATATTTGGATGAGAAACCATCATGGAAATCCAGGGCTGTGATGTGAAGGTAGGCAATGGCAAACCACCTCTGAATGTCTCTTGCCTTGGGAACCTTGCAGAGTCACCATAAGTCAGCTGTGACTTCATTGCAAACCCCTCCTCCCCCAATAAAGCCAGCGTCATCTAAATAGTTACACCTTTCTAAAACTGTGGACTTGGAAGGGTATAACTATTTTTAATGAGCCAGTTTGGTGCAGTGGTTAAGTGTGGAGGAGTCCCCACTCCTCCACTTGCAGCTGCTGGAATGGCCTTGGGTTAGTCATAGCTATCATAAGAGTTGAACGTGAAAGGGCAGCTTTTTGTGAGAGCCCTCTCAGCCCCACCCACCTCACAGGGTGTCTGTTGTGGGGGGAAAAGATGAAGAAGATTGTAAACCACTCTGAGACTGATTCAGAGGGAAGGGAGGAGTATAAATCTATGGGCTTCTTCTTCGTTTACGATGGTACTTTAAGTGCTGTGGGGAGCACCCTAAAGTGATAAGTATCCTCCCTAGTAACAGTACCCACTTATGGATCAGGTCCCTCACTCACTTGATAACTTCACAACAACATCTTCTAATTCCATATTCACTATAAGTTTCACAACACGTTGACATAAATTGGTAGTAGGGGATGAAGAATACCTACAAGAAAAAGCCATTTGTTGTGATTATCCCATTCTAACCATAATAGAATTAGTTCCCTTCTCCCTATCTTTATGGCACAGTTATTTGTATTTTATGTCTGTATTTCAAACACACCAGGCTAAAGATAGGATCATTTGTGCTTTTGTGTAAATAATCTCTCTTTATCACACCTTTAAAACAAGGTTTTCTAATGCAAACTAATATATCAGAGCTGTGGGAAAAATTTGCTCGCATTTCCCAAAGATCTGCTGGAGAGGAATATAGAAATTCATGTTATCTAACCTGAATTGCTGCCGCACTCCCAAAGGATTTTTTTCACCCTCAGAACTGAGCCACACATTTCAGAAAGCTGCAGGAGGTCTTTTATAGTAATGAATAAATTGTAAAACAGAGATACATTATAGTGCCTGCTCATTTTTATCTTAAACATTTAATCACATTGGCTTATGCTTGCTGGAGTTTCTCTAGTCACATTTCTGCTCTGCATAATAATAAATTTGGGGTGTTATTAAAGGGATTGTTAAATAGAACTGTCAGTTTATTCAAGCTTTTGGGACAATTAACTGTTCTATTAAGTGACTAATCAGCTAACTGATTTGCGAATTAGTTAAATATCATGGTGCCCACAAACAGAAATGAAGTCTTGTTTGTATCCTGTTCTTCCTATTAGGAATTTGAGGTCATTTTACATTAAGCTATTCCATTTTAACCCTCACATCAGCTCTAAGAGATGGGTCAGATTAGGAGCCCACAACTTGCTCTATGTCATAACTGAGCACTAATTCAAGGTCACATTAAGGCACGTGACACATGAAGGTACCTTATACTGAACCACACCATTGATCCATTAAGGTCAGTATTGTTTACTCAGCAGGGCTTTTTTTTTTGTAGCAAAAATTCCTTTGCATATTAGGTCACACCCCCTGATGTAGCCAGTCCTCCAAGAGTTTACAGAAGGCCCTGTAGGAAGAGCCCTGGAGGACTGGCTACATCAGGGGTGTGTGGCCTAATATGCAAAGGAGTTTCTGCTGCAAATAAAGCCCTGCTACTCAGAATGGCAGCGGCTGTCCAGGGCCTCAGGCAGAGGTCTTTCACATCACCTGCTACCTGATTCCTTTTAATGGGAGATGTTGGAGATAGAACTGTTTCAAAGCCTTCTGCTGAGCCACAGTCCCCCCCACCCCGCCCCCCAAAGCTCAGTTCCGTTTTCATTTAGCTCAGTGGTATAGCATAGAGATTGCAAGCAGAAGGCCACGGGTTTAATTCCTGGCCTGGTCAGCTTGTTTCTCAGGCAGCAGCCATAGGGAAAGATCATTATCTAAAAGACTGTCTTAAAATTATTTTATAAATTATTTCTTTCTTTAAAAAAAAGCAGAAAAAAGAACAAAAACAGGGAAAGAAAATCCTGCAAATAAATGAAAAGAGGAAGGGAAAAAAAAGGTAGAGACAAAAATATAACAACAGTGGTGATAGATCTACACATTAGTTTCTATTAAAAAGTTTCCAAATATCTAAAAATAAGTCCATGCACATTTGCTGTCTATGCCATACATTCAAATACTGATAGAGTTCTAAGACCCTCAGTTCATTGATTTACCAGAGGTGGGCATTTATTTCTCCAATTCTGCCATACAAGTCTTGTAGCTGTAGTAAGGGCACAGAGGGTAAAGGACCGTCTCAATATGTCTCCCTGTTTCAATACTATATCCTCTGAATTGCCAGCTTCTTAAAGCACAGTTGGGCCCATCCTGACTGAAACCACTCAACTCAGCCAGAGTGTCCCAGGTAGAGGCTGCCAGGTGGAGAGAAGGAAGGAGTCCTGAAGATAGGGGGGGCAGATCAAGGGTTGGCTGGTGGGTCCTGCCCTGTGATGGCACTGCAGATTTTCTATTTGCCTATTAGGAAAAACAAAAAAGCAGCACAGAGATGTATGCAGGTTTACCCTAAGGGGCTAATAGCAGCTCTATGGGTAGATTTAAAGTTGGAACAATGGCATGGAGAGAAGAGGGAAATACCTCCTGCTAGTAGTCCTGAATCAAACCAGGAGTCCACACAACTACTATTTATAAAGAACAAAACCAGCAAGAAGAAGCAGCAGCAGCTTGTGATTCTCACAATGGAACTCCCAACACAATGTCCAGCTAAGCCCTTTGAGGTATGTCACATCTGAACTCAAAGGTCCCATTTAGTTGCAAAAGCTAACAGCCTCTGATAACCCCGTCATCCATGCATTTCTGTAAGCAATTCATCTCAAAGCCATCCTCAGATTCTATGATGCTTTCATTAGGTCACTGTGCATCTGTTTATTTAAAATATACCACTTTTTTTTTTACAAGCACTCGAACTGGTTTCCAGTGCTGCAGCAGATGAATCCATAAACATTAAAGACCAACAGCAACAGATGTCAACAGAGGGACAGTTCTCCCTATGCCCTTTTGAATTTAAGCCTCTTAAATTATTTATTTATTTATTACGTTCGACTTATATCCCGCCATCTCCGCAAGCGGACTCAGGGCGGCTCACAACATCATGTCAATACAATTAAACCAATAAAACATATAAAACCATAATTTACATTTTCGATTTTTTTTAAACCAATTCTGTGGTGCTGCATCAGTACAGTATAGGCAGCATTGAATTTTCGAACAGCGATCACCAGCATTCTATATTATGTCCAGTGGCAGGCCTCTTTCAGTTAAGCATCAAAGGCCTGCTTAAACAATTCGGTCTTACAGGCCCGGCGGAACACAGACAGATCCCATAGGGCCCTTATGGCCTCCGGAAGGGTGTTCGAAAGTTCTAGTGCTGCCACCGAAAAAGCCCTAGAACTTGTCACACATAACCTGGCTTCTTTTGGTCTGGGGGCGGACAGTAAGTTTTTTGCCCCTGAACGCAGTGCTCTCTGGGGGATATATGGAGAAAGGCAGTCCCGTAGATAGGCAGGTCCCTGACCATAAATATTAAATATTACCAGTTCTCCGTTTTCAAGGTGAGAAGCTCTCTAAATTTTATACTGGCTTGTAAGAAGGTCCCACTGAATTTAATAAGACTAGAGGAGAGGAGACCTAGTATTGCAGCTGAGAGTCCTGAACCTTTACTCAGAAGTAAGTTTCACATAGCTCAGCATTTAGTATCAAGTATGTATGCTTGGGACTGTGGCCTTCTTTGTTGCAGATCCCAAACAGTTTCTGCACTTAAAGAAATGCAAACAGCCGTCAGATCCCTGGAAAAAATGCATACCATATTGAGAAGGGAAAACCAACCTGGGTTTTTCTCTTATTGTGTGAATTTAGGGGGGAGATATTTGTGAGTTTCCTGCATTGTGCAGGGAGTTGGACTAGATGACCCTGAAGGTCCCTTCCAACTCTATGATTCAAGGTTCCTATCCTTTTGCCACTGCTGCACAACTCTAGAGAAGGGAATTTAAACCCCTTCTGTGGTGTGGCACTGCAGAGGGGCGCACAAAGTTAGTTTTGGCTAGGGCTCAAAACGCTCTAGGGCCAGCCCTGCTGTGGCTTCCCCTCCCCATACAAACACCCGATGGGATGTTTAAATAGAGTGCGTGTGTCAGATTGCCCACGAGTCCCTTCATTTTTTGAGTGGGGGGCACCATTTTTTGGTTTTGCCCCCCCCCCTCAAAAATATGTAGATCTGGCCCTGGTTAATGGTCAAGTTATGTCTGCTCTGATGGACTCAGCACCAAAAGAAAAGAGCTTCTTCCTTGCTCCCCTGAGTTTTATCACCTCTCTTTCCCATACCCACTGACCAGGTCAGGCTCATCAGAGAAGCTGTTCCTGAAGATTATAGACATTTCCTTCCTGGAGCCTCTCAAGTATTCAGTTCCTCCAAATTCCTGTTCCCTGCTTGAAGGGTGCAGGATTTGTATGAAGGTAGGCTGAGGTAAGTCTGGAAAGCAATTAAACTGAATTCTACCTTCCTGCCTGTTCTCTGCCCAGAGAAAAGGGGGGGGGGCTTTTAAAACTTAGAGTGAAGGTTTTGCTCATTTCAGACCTCCAAAGGAAAAAAAAATGCCTTTCTTCACAGATACATAAAAGCATTTTGAGACCCAAAGTGCAAAAACTTGTTCTTCATATTGTTCGCATAGTCATATTCAGACTAGAGGAAGTTCCATGGCATGTCAGCAAAGCATGTAAGCATCTGCTGAGAATGAGAGCTAAAGCTTGAAAAAATGTCGACTCCTACAAGGAAAGAGAACAAACAAAATGGTAAATGTGGGCCTTTCAGCAAGGAGATACACAGAAGCAATGCAGTTTACTGTACTTCAGCCTGCAAAGGATCAGCATGCAAAAGAAAGAGAGAGCTCAGTCTTGTATTTGGATTGAAGGAGGAAATGAAATGCTATAGGCATAGGACACAGAGAGCAATCCTGTGCAAGTTATTCCAGTGTAAGCCTATTGACTTCAATGGACTTAGAGTTCCAATACCTGTGGAGAAAATGGCTGCTTTGATGGGTGGACTCTATGGTATTGTGCTATTCTGAGGCCCTCCCCTTTCCAAACCCCACCCTCTCCTGGCTCCACCCTCTAGGTATTTTCCAACACAGACCTGACCACCCTAGCTTAGACTGAAGTAACACTGCATAGGATTACAATGAAAATTATGTTAGAAAGGAACATACCAGTTCTAAAAATAAGGCTTCTGTCACAGAAATATTAAAGTTTTCTGGCTCATCTGAGTCAGGTGGATAGACCTGTTGTAAGAGAGACCAAAGTAAAGACTGTGAGCCCTGGTCACATATGAAGAAGGGAATACTCAGAGACACCCTTGGTAGTTGCTCTCATTTTCTAGGCTCTCTTTTCCTTAACCTGAATTTTAAAAATACACAATAGTTGCGATCACACACTAAATAATGTACTTTCAATTCACTTTTGGTGCACTTTCCAACTGGATTTTGCCAGTTCACACAGTGAAATCCAGTTGGAAAGTGCATTGAAAGTCGATGAAAAGTGCATTACGTAGTGATCACAGCCAATGTGTATATTTGTATACAGGCAGCCATCTTTCCTTAACCAGTATAATATGAGATGTGGTGACACAACATATGAATCTGCCTTCCATCAAGTTGGACCATGGTCCATTTTGCCCAGGATTATCTATTCTGATTGGCTGGAGCTTTCGAAGATGTCAGGCAGTGTTCCCTCTAAGCTGAGTTAATGTGACAGTTTTTTAGCCTCTGGCTCACACGTTTTTTTTTTTTGTCTTAGCTCAGGAAAAATTACCCCAGAGCAAACTAATTATGCAGTAGCGGCAACTTTACTGCCAGTAGTTCACAAAGTAGAATTTTTGCTCACAAGACTCCACAGCTTAGAGGGAGTATTGATCTCAGGTAAAGAAAGGTCTGAGAATGAGACAAAACTGAAAAGGGATGTATTTTAGACTGAAACAGCAGGGAAAATAAATTCAAAATCATCCCAATTTTTCAGTGATGATTCCAAAGGATTGATTTTGTAGCAAAGCATCTGCTCTACCACTGATCCAGAGCTCTTCCCTGGGGGCAGGGAAGGAGCTGTCATGCTGCGAATAATATCTGTAGCTGCAGCCTTCATCTGAATGCCCCCAGCTGGCCACATTACAAGAACAGAGATTGGGGTGGCTGGGTCAAAGGAACAGAATTCTGTGCCCTGTAAAATAGAATTAGGAAACTCTGGCCTGAATGCATACACAGCTCACTTCTATTTAATTATAAATTAATGATGCATGATGAAGGATAATTGCAACGTTACTGGCTGTTTGGGGTGCTTGGCTTTGCTACTGTTGTTTGAAATGTTGACACTTTAAAAATTGTTTGAAATTGTATTTCATAATTTGTGAGCCAAGCCACATGGGGGATTTTTTTCAAAGCAAAGTGGGGTATAAATAAATAAATGTATTTTGGATTTCAATACTTCACAAAGGAATTCTCTAAAGTAGGGATCCCCAATGTGATGCCCAAGGCCAGGCCAGGTGGGACTCTGACCAATTACTGGTTGCCCAATTGAAATCTGATTGCTTTAAAGATTAAGAAGAAGAAGAAGAAGAAGAAGATATTGGATTTATATCCCGCCCTCCACTCCGAAGAGTCTCAGAGCGGCTCACAATCTCCTTTACCTTCCTCCCCCACAACAGACACCCTGTGAGGTGGGTGGGGCTGGAGAGGGCTCTCACAGCAGCTGCCCTTTCAAGGACAACCTCTGTCAAAGCTCTGGCTGACCCAAGGCCATGCCAGCAGGTGCAAGTGGAGGAGTGGGGAATCAAACCCGGTTCTCCCAGATAAGAGTCCGCACACTTAACCACTACACCAAACTGGCTTAAAATAACATTCCAGTGACAGATGCCACTAAAGTGTTGGTTTTATTCTCTCCGTCTGATTACAGATGGGCAGTTTGGGCCAACTCTGAGATGGCTCAGAAACCAACATGTAAAATCCTTCCAAACACTAACATCTGCCGCCCATCCCCATCCTGTACTCACCCCGTCCACCAGCTTCCACATAGCAGCTCAAAAAGTTACCACTGTTGAAGTGATAGCAAATTTCTGCACTGTGCACCAGTCGCCTCTTTGGCATCTGAATGAGGAAGCACACAAGCGAGGTACCTTGGTGGTGTGAACCCGCCAAACCACCCCAAGCCACTTCTGGTTTTTTTTGTTAAAAATATATTGGTTTCAAGCCCATAGGTGCATGGGAACTTGAGTGCACATCACATAACCAAAAAATGAATGGGAAAAAAGAAACCCCAACCAAGCTGCAAGGTTAGTGCGCAACAGCTGTCTGATCACGCCAAAGTTGCCTCACGGACGGGATGGGGACTGCTTGCAGCAGAGCATGTAGATCCTTTGGGATGCTTCTTTTTGAGCTGGCCCAATTTGGGACACCTTCAATCCACCCCCAAATTCATGTCTGTTATTAGCCTCTCTGACTCATCTTTCTCTGTGTATTTTTAAAATTTGCCCATCTTATCACCTGCACTTGGGTTTCTCAGCTGGCCATTTTGTGATTGTGCCTGTGTCAGAATTCAAAAGATGCCCAGAGGCTCAAAGATTTAGAGACCCCAGCTCTAAAGCCTCTTTAATCCTCTCGATCTTTTATTATACCAGAATTACAGTTTAATTAGCACAGGCTATCTTCTGTGTTGCTGGGTTTTTTTAATGTACTGATATCCTCAAAAATGAATTCACTAAATAAGTGTACCTCAAAACTAGATAGGGCTGACAAGCACAATCTAGCAACCAACTGGAAATAGGGGAGGTGGTCACTTACGGCGGGTGTGCAATCAGTGTCCCTAGCATGATGGTCTCACTTCCCGTGTAACCCTAAAGTGATATAATCATACTGAGGGTGATGCTCTAGCATTTGTCACAGTCTCTATGGTTTAACCCTAGTACTTTGGCCAAACGCTAGAGTGTCACCCAAAATGACAATGTCACTTCCAGGTTGTGCTGGAAGTGACATCATGACACTGGGGCTGCCAGTTGCACTCCCCTCCCCCCCATTTTGCCTGCCATTTTCTCACACATCTGCCATTCACAAAGTGTTCGACTGCGTCACAAGTTGTGCAAACCTGTTTTATAACAAATGCTTGGAAGATGGAAAGGCAAGCTGTGTCTTTGTTTCTCCCTCCTTTCTCCAAGCTGCATTAATGTTGCCACCACTATAGCAAAAATTCTCTTTCAAAGGCCAGTTGTCTTGTCCTTTGAACTGAAAAAACCCACTGTCTACATCTTAGACTAGAGGACATTGCCATTACGCTGGAGCTTCGTCATGCTTCATTAACTTATAATTCAATTAAAGTGGCCTATATATAAATTATTATTTCTAATGGAAACCATGACGCTATTTTCAAAACACATTCCTGCCATCATGCGTGCTTGATGGTGATCATTACACAGTAATTAATGCTACTAAACAACCTTTTCCTAGTCCTGCTACAGTTGGTCATGACACCAGAGTAAAGGGGCCTGATCCACAGTGGTCCTATTAGAAAACCCATTTTTCCTGTGCACCAGAAGATAGAAGATACTGGATTTATACCCTGCCCTCCACTCTGAATCTCAGAGCGGCTTACAATCTCCTTTACCTTCCTCCCCTAGAACAGACGCTCTGTGAGGTAGGTGAGGTTGAGAGAGCTTGAACAGAAGCTGTCCTTTCATGGACAACTCTGTGAGAGCTATGACTGACCCAAGGCCATTCCAGCAGCTGCATGTGAAGGAGTGGGGAATCAAACCTGGTTCTCCCAGACAAGAGTCCGTGCACTTAACCACTGCACCAAACTGGATCTCAGCTGGGAGAAGGGGGCCCAGGATTGCCCAGTTGGCCCCTGCTCCATCTCACGTTATTCCCCTTTGCCAACTGGAGATCTCCCAGAATTACGACGGATCTTCAGGCTACAGAGATCAGGTCCCCTGGAAGAAATGGCAGCTTCAGAGGGTGGACTCTATGCCATTACATTCCTAAAGAGCTCTCCCCCCTCCCTAGATTCTGTCATCTGTGTGCCCCCAAATCTCCAGTAATTTCCCAACCTGCAGTGAGCAACCATTGTTTTCTTACCGTTAGGAAAGGTTTATTTTAGTGATGCAAGAGGCTGGAAAAATAAAAGGTGAAACACCCATGCCATGAACAAAGCTCTGCTCATGTTTCTATTCCAGAATAGCAGAGAGAAATCTGAATGAGCTTGGAAAGACCTCTCCCTGCAAGAAGGCTTCTTATTGCCTCTTGGCTACCCTCGTTTGAAAAGCTGTTTGTGGCCAGCAGTGGAGGTGGGTGCTGTTTTAGGATGACAGTGAACATCGCATTTCATGTGCAAGCTCCATGAGGTACACATATAGTGGCATTTTGGCTAAAGGCACATTTCTCTTTGGGAGTCTGATAATAGAAAGCTATCAGATAAGTGACCCAACTGCTACCTGCCCATCCGCCACTAGCCAGCTCTTCTGCAGAAGAGGGAGTGAAATACAAATAAGCCTCTTCCATGGTTCTGCTCTCCTTGAATTTTCCATAATATCTCTTTGGTAGCTGTCTGAACTTCTTTTCAAAAAGAAAGGTAGAATGTAATATGTAAATGAGCCTGTTTTGGCCATTGGGGTTATAAGGCAGATAAGTAGTAGAGTCAGTGGTCTTGGTTGCAAACTTTTTTGTGTGTCCTTGGATTTAAAGTTGGATTTAATGTCCCTTCCCTCATCATGCACTCTGTTTTTGCCATGTTGAACACCTTTTCCCTCACAAGAGGAGATTGAAAGAAAGTAGGAATTGAGCAGATCTACCCTCTCTTCACCACCTGTTACAAATTCATTTTCCTGTTCCCACAAGAGGCCTACCATGTCCTTTCTCTTTTTCTTTCTTTGAACATATGAAAATAACCCCTTTTGTTGTTTTTAGTATCTTTCACTAGCCTCATACTGAGCTTTCACTTAACTCTCTCCCTACAAGTGCTGGTCATTTGTTTATATTCATCCTTGGTTATAAGGCCCTCCTTCCATTTCCAAAATGAGTCTTACCAAGCATCTGCTTGGTAAAGTCTTACCAAGCATCTGCTTGGTAAAGTCTTACCAAGCATCTGCTTGGTAAGCAGAAGGTCCCAGGTTCAATCCCTGGCATCTCCAAAAAAGGGTCCAGGCAAATAGGTGTGAAAAACCTCAGCTTGAGACCCTGGAGAGCCACTGACAGTCTGAGTAGACAATACTGACTTTGATGGACTGAGGGTCTGATTCAGTATAAGGCAGCTTCATATGTTCATAGAAAGCTGTATATGGAGCCACCTTGGCTTCTTAGGCTCCTCCCATTTTTCCTTCTCATAGGACTAACCTGTGATTGTACCTTCGGTCTCTTGCTTTTAAGAAACTTTCACCCCTCTTGAACTTCCTTCTCCTTTTGTATTTCTGACCATGGAATATCACCCATCATAACTTTTAAGTTTGTCAAAATTTGCTTTCCTGAAGTCCAACCTATATGTCTGACTATGTACAGGTTTTCCCTCCATTAAGAGTGTAAATTCCAAAATTACAGAGCAGAGACTGCAGACCCCACCTATGTCCTGTAGAATGTGTGAATCAACTACCACACCACTGTTGGACCACTCATGGATTGGAGCCATGAGCTGAAGGACAGTAGCTCCAAGTGTTGACCCTTAAACTCTTGTGGAAGAGCTTACACAAGAGTTCACGCCTTGGTACCCTAAGTATGTTCTATAGGAGTCCTTAGGTTTCTACTTGCATGAGCTGTTGTGCATGACCCCGCACAACTTCTTGCACAAACTAAAGAAGACTGTTGGATTTAGTTTCTCTTTCCTTAAACAACACTCTAGTGTGAATAATAAAAGAGCCCCATTTGTGAGCACAAGGCACCTGAAAGGTGACTTTGAAGGGTTTCCAAGTTCCCATCAATAATAAATCTCTTTTCTCTTTATCTGTTCTATTCATCTAATTCTGCTCTAATACTTCTTTTCCTGATTTGGGACAGAAGCATTGCTGAAACCAGCAGAAGTTTGAAACGAAGAGCGTACAATTCAAGATTATTCTGAATCCATTTCAATTCCCCTGCCACATCCCTTGCCTGGTGAGCCGGGCCTGTAGTCTGACCCCCCTGAGGATGTTTGTATATTTTAGAGGTAACAGCCTTTTTGCAGATTCCCAATGTGATGTGACCTTCACAGAGCCACCTAGAGTCTAATTATAAAATGCTTGTTGAGTGCCGGCAGCTGCCGTTGACTTCAGTGGGATTTGTGGGTGTTCAGTACTTCAGAAACAAAGGGCTGTAATTAATCTCTTGGTGCCTCAGTTTCCACCTTTCCCAGGTACATTGCATAGAAGAGCATTCATAAATGGTTGCAAAGGGCATTGCAGTCCTTGATAGAAACTGCTATGGTGTGCAAGTAGAAAGAGGGATTGTAATTCATGTAAATATAGGGAGAAAGCACGCTCAGCATTTCTGGTGCCAGTTTTTATTTGCAAGAGATCTTGGGAGAGAAATGCAATTGTCTCAAGAAGATTTATGCCTTCTGGGGATGCCAAATGTATCTATGTCTTGGGGGCAGCTTTGGAGATTGCTCAAACAGGTGATGGGTAAGACTCCCCACATTCTGTTACTTTGTTATGCTCTGTGCTGATAGGGCCTGGTTAACCTGTACTGTGAAAATCCAAGACATGATAATATTAAAACAACCTTTCTAGGGCAATTGCAGGATTAATGTGACAAGTAGACTAGATAAAGGCAATAGTCTGTTTACAGAGCTGAAAGTAATGGAGTGACATGCCTAGAGTGTATGCATACACCAGCTCTTTCCACAGCTTTTGCAGGTCTTTAAAAATCTGCAAACCCTATCTGGCTAGAGATAACAGCAGAGTGAAAGAAATATGTGTGGGTACACCATAGGGAATAGTGTCTCAGCCCTTCTATCTCCAAAGCTCTTAAAAATGATCATATGCTCTGGCTCCAGATGTAGTTTAAAACAGTATCCTTGTGTGTGACTCTGAGCCAGTGTGGGTATTATGGTTACAAAGATGGGTGGACCTATCCCTGCTGGCCATGAAACACACTGATGACCTGGGTGGGGCCACAGTTCAGCGGTAGAGCATCTGCTTTCCATAGAGATGGCCTAGGTTCAGTCTCTGAATTCTTCAGTTAAAGTCCATCAGTGGCTATTAGCCACAGCATATTATTGGAACTCTGTGTGGGACAGTGATGCTCTGTATCCTTGGTGCTTGGGGGAGAGCACAGTAAGAGGGCTTCTAGTATCCTGGCCCCATTGATGGACCTCCTGATGGCGCTTGGGTTTTTTGGCCACTGTGTGACACAGTGTGTTGGACTGGATGGGCCACTGGCCTGATCCAACATGGCTTCTCTTATGTTCTTATGATTAGATAGATTTTGATGGGAAAGATCTCTGCCTGAGATCCCAAGGAAGCTTTACGTATGTATGTGACCCTGGGCTAATCATCCTCTCTCAACTTGACCTACCTTATGGGGTTGCTGTGTTGATAAAACAGAAGGGGAAGCCTTCAAAGCCTATCTGAATTCCTTGGGACATAAATGTACTAGTATTGTCATCACTTGTGGATTATTAAATGTTCAGTACCTTTGTTGGCATGGAGATTCTTAAATGATGTGTACTTTTGGGCCTGGAATATGCTAGTACAATTAGTTATAATTAATTAGTAGTGAAAGCAAGTGCAGAGTTGGGAATTTTCAATGCAGAGAGTCATCTTCATGGGGGAGGGGTGTGTGTAGGAAAGAGGCTCCTTTTATGTGATTCTCCCGAAATACAGGCTCTTTGCCCCATCAAGACAGGTTTAGTGCTTTAAAAGGTATGGCAAAGATTGACAAAAATAGTCTTCTGCTGTACCAAATGTGATAGGAACAATCTCATTTCTTTTTGGCCCATTAGAGCCAGCGTAATAGTTAGAGACACAGACTGAATCCAGGAAGAATGGGTTCTTCCAATGCCTGGTCATCCCCAGAGATTCTGGTGTGCTGTTCTGTAATAGCAAACCTTCATAGCTAGATGGGGCTACCACATTTCCACAGGTGGGGCTTCAAAGAAACAAATGAAAACTAAGAATGTCTGGACCTGTATGCAACAGAAATATCTAAAAGCCTTTTGGTGAGCCCACATGTCAATGTATTTTTGTGCCTATGCACTGGTAGTGTCCAAAATTTGTTACTAATCTTTTGAACTTTTAAGCTTTTTACCTACTTTTAATGAACACCATTCTTATATCAAGAACTTCCTCCAGTTATTCTCCAGCCCTTTTGGCCATGCTCACCCACCATAGTTAAAGGAGGATGCTTTCAGAGACACTTAATCATGACAATGAAACATGCGATTAGAACTGTGAAGAAATGGATTTTTCTTTAGAGGTTTGAACTGAGCAAAACTTTCACTTTGTAATTTGGTTTTTTTTTTTAAAATCCTCTCTTATTTGAGGACTTGGATTGGGGAAGTCAGTTCAATTGCTTTCCAGCCACACTTCAGCTACATTTTTAGAATGTGAATGGGCATACCTAGAGACAATGGGATGGTCCAGCCTCTCTCTCTCCCCCCCCCCCCTCCCCAGCTAGACAGGTGATCTCTATAAGGGAAAAAGATTTGGCGTAATTAAGTACTAGACAGACTTTGAGGTGGGGAACTCCTGGAGGCTTCAGGAAAAGCTTATTGACCTGGCCTGACCTGGTCAGTGAACATAAGAATGTAAGAGAAGCCATGTTGGATCAGGCCACTGCCCCATCCAGTCCAACAATCTGTGTCACACAGTGGTCAAAAAACCCAGGTGCCATCAAGAGCTCCATCAGTGGGGCCAGAATACTAGAACCCCTCCCACTGTGCGTCCCAAGCACCAAGAATACAGAGTATCACTGCCCCAGACAGAGAGTTCCATCAATACCCTGTGGCTAATAGCCACTGATAGGCCTCCACTTCATATGTTTATCCAATCCCCTCTTGAAGCTTGCTATGCTTGCAGCCTCCACCACCTCCTGTGGCAGTGAATTCCACATGTTAATCACCCTCTGGGTGAAGAAGTACTTCCTTTTATCCATAATAACCTGACTGCTCAGCAATGTAATTGAGCACCCACAAGTTCTCATATTGTGAGAAAAGGAGAAAAGTTCTTTCTCTACCTTCTCTATCCCATGCATAATCTTGTAATCCTCTATCATGTCACCCCTCAGTCAACATTTCTCCAAGCTAAAGACCCCCTAAGCACTTTAACCTTTCTTCATAGGGAAAGTGTTCCAACCTTTGAAAAATTCTGGCTGCCCTTTTTGGCACCAAATGGGAGGAAAAAGAGAAATTATAACACTCCTTGGAGCAAGGAGGAGGTGCTCTCATGGGCTGATCCCATTGAGGGAGACAGAAGTCTTAACTGAGGAGGCAGCCATTTCCATGAGGTGGTTTGCAGGCCTGAAAGAGACTTCAAGGTAATGGCAGCTCTGCAGAACATCTAGGAGCCTGTCTTATATTTAACACCAACAAGGGCATGTATAGAGAGAGGGGCAGAGAAACTGTGTTTTACCCTTGTCTTTTGAGTTCCTTGCTCAATATGTTGCTGTGCTTGTGCTTTTTGTACCACATAGATCTCCACTGTCTATTTTAAAATAAGACCCAGGAGGAAGGAGAGGGACAGTCAGTTGGCAAGTGGCTACTCTCCCAGCAGCACATAAGGCAGTAAGCTGTCCCCATGCTAACCGGATGCTGGATAGGGGAGACACAGAGGCAAGACCTCTGAACTTGGTAAGGAAACTGGGAATCCTGGCCGTCCCAGTGGCAATTCCTACAAAGGCTAAGTGGTGATGGCAAGTCAACAAAGAGAGAGAAAAGCCCCTCTGGGTGTTAGAAAACCTTGGAAGGGATGGTGGGATAGACTCTGCAGGTCAGAGCAGGGCTGTTCCACTACAAGTACAAAAAAACCCCCCAACCAGTGGGAGTCTTGGGTAGGTGGGGTAGCAGCAGCCACTGTCAACATTTACTGGCACAGTGGAAGAAAATGCAGTGGGCTGACGCAGAGATGTACCTTTTGGATGAAGACCCAGAAAGGACATTGGTGCCATGAGTAATTCTGTAGGAATCCCCTCCCCTAATTGTGATCTTTACTATACAGATTGGGGAAATTTCTAGAGAGTCACAGGAAGTGGTGATGTCACTTCTGAGTGGAGACCCAAGCTGTCTAGGAATTTTGAGTGATCCTGACTTCATAAATATCTTTCTCCCACAATCTCTCACTGGTTGACAATGAAGGGTTGGCAAGCCTATGCTGTTACTATATCAGTGTATACCAGGCTGTAGGCCCAGCATCTCTCACTAGATGGAATTACCACATTTCCAAGTAAGTCTACAAAGAAATGACCTACTTGGACACCCCTCTTCAATTCAACCCTCAGGATCTTCTTTAACCCCCTTCCACCCAACCCAGCAGGTAAAGCCTTTCTGAATCCATGATGTTAGCGTTCCTGGGAAGTAGGGGGAAGGGAAGTACTTCCTGGGAAGGAAATAAATATCTTTTGGATGACACTGCAAACCATTCCACCCCTTTTATGCACATGAATTATTACTATTAAGAATTAAGTTTTACTTAAAATGGATACCTTCCTTAAATTTTTTTTTAAAAAAACTGTCATAAATTACCCTTTCCCCTTTCCAAATATCCTCCTAAATTTATAGTTATAGCAGCTAAATAGGTGGGCATGTTCCTTGAAGAGAAAGGATTAATGAAGATCAAAATTAGTGATATAATGGGAAATCCATCACTGAACCTTCCTGTAATTGACAAAGAGCCCTGCGGATCCCCAGTTGAGACTGGCATGGAATGCTAAGACTGTGATGGTGGCTGGGGTTTGGTTTATTTTAATTTTCATGTGTGCTTGAGAGGACTGTTTTCATTCTGCCTACTTTCTGTGACAAATTTCTGATATTTGGTTTTAAGCCCCATTCACGTACCATTTATAGATCAACAATGCAAAATCTAGTATCAGTTTTAACATGGATATTTCTATTTCATTTTAATTAACGTGGTTGGGGTGGAGGGAAAGGAGGCCTGCAGGTTTGACCTGTGTGTGGCAAAACCTTAGGAGATCTCTGAAATCTCAAACTGGAGCTGTCACAGAATTCAAAATCACCAGTACCATATGAAGAAAGGAGGGTTTTTAAAACTCTTCCATTCTCATATGGTTTGGCTAATTGAAACTAGATCGCCACCATTCTGTTATCAGTTTAGAGAAAGATGTTCCCATCTCTTTTTCCAGTAAAGGGCCAACAGTGGGACAGGGATGGTGGTTGTTTCATTTAGCCAAATCATGGAGAGCTAAATAGTTTACATCCCTCTCTCTTCATGACTCTGTTTTGAACTACGACCATGCTCGCGTGAAACAGTTCTTTAGAAGATGCTCGAGGTCCAAGATCTCCATCTTGTCATATTTAACCATGCAATCCTTTCCATACGGACTGATTATGTTCTTTGCTGTACCTCTATATTATTCCTTCTCAATCTATATATTTCGCCATCAAGTCACAGCTAAATTATTGCAACCCCGTAGGGTTGTTAAGGCAAGAGACATTCAGAGGAGGTTTGCAATCGCCTACTTCCACTTCACAACTCTAGTATTCCTTGATGATCTCCAGGGCTTTTTTAATAGCAGGAACTCCTTTGCATATTAGGTCACACCCTCCTGATGTAGCCAATCATCCAAGAGCTTACAGTAGGCCCTGGAACAAGAGCCCTGTAAGCTCTTGGAGGATTGGCTACATCAGGGATGTGTGGCCTAATATGCAAAGGAGTTCCTGCTACAAAAAAAGCCCCATCCAAATACTGAGCAGGGCCAACCCTGTTTAGCTTCCAAGATCTGATGAGCTGAAGCTACCCTAGATTTTCCATTTCAGGCACAGATGTTATTTACTAGGTAGCTAAAATAGGCAAGGCAAATAGTATTGATCAGGCTAGCATGGGTTATAGAAATGTAAATAAACTGACATGTGTGTGCTTTTCCCCCCTTTACAAATTCAGCACGGGTGTCTAGTTCTCTTGCCTTCAAGAGAAACTGGGAAACCTATTTCTTCTACTCTCATTTTCTTTCTTTTTCTTTAAACCACTAAGGCTGCACATCAGATTACATGCAATAATGGAACTGTGTCCAGGCTTTTCGCTGGGATTTGAAGTTTATCACACCGAGTCAACCAAATACCTTGGAGACTACCGAATCTTCTGCTTATTGTTCCGAATTCTCACGCCTGACTTCTTTGCTGTCTGTATGGAGGGAGAGCATAAGGCCTGAAGATGAAGCAGAAATAAAACTTTCACTCATATCATTTTGGAAACAAAGTATCAAGAAATGATGTGGGATTCATAGCAGGACAGTCAAGAGGATAGTTAGCAGGGAAAATGCACCATTAATTGATATCTGCATAACGGGAAGGAGCTTAGTTATTATGCAAACATGAACTGTTTATGAGCATCAATGAATACTAGTAGAAAAAAAATGCGTTATTAGTCAATCTTTGCAGAGGTTTATTGATTTTATTGGTTGATTTATAAATTTTAGAAAGATAGTGCAATTAGAATGTTATATTAGAAATTGTTCAGATCTCCACTTCAGACTAATTGAATTGAATCCAATCAATTTGTCTACAGATGAAAAAAGAAGGGATTCCCTTTGGCTATGTAAAAAGCTATTCTGGGAATTATGTGACCCACATGGACAAAATTCATGTTGAATAGGAGGTCTAAGTGAGGGGGAGAACTGGGTGAGTTTGAGCAAAAAAAAGGGGGGTTATATCAAATGCATTGTGAATGCGCACCATAGAACAAAATGTTTATGTAGCAAGAGTGTGTAATTCATGATGCAGTGTGACTGATGAAAACAGACGCATGGGAGAAGAATGTTTAGGCAGCTTATAATGCATCTTTGACACACATGCACAAACACATCTGTGACGACAGCACAAATGGGACCAGATCGATGAAAACCTGCAGCTTGGTGTATGAGAACTGGATTTGTAAATAGAATTACTCTTCCAGTTTGGTGTTGTGGTTAAGTGTGTGGACCCTTATCTGGGAGAACTGGGTTTGATTCCACACTCCTCCACTTGCAGCTGCCAGAATGGCCATGGGTCAGCCATAGCTGTGGTAAAGCTGTCCTTGAAACTTCTGGGAGAGCTCTCTCAGCCCCACCTACCTCACAGAGTGTCTGTTGTGGGGGGGGGGAAGATAAAGGAGATTGTGAGCCTCTCTGAGACTCTAAGATTCAGAGTGAAGAGTGGGATATAAATCCAATATCATCATCATCCTTGGAAGTATTATTTGAGCTGCATACTTTTCTGAATCTTCTTTAGCTCTCAGTTCCTTTAAAAAAATATCTAATATTCCATTGTACCTGCAAATAAAACATTTCGAATTCTGCTTAGAAATAAAGTTCTTATCTAAGAATATAAACATGATTAAAATGTTTCAAGGTCAACCTGTCCCTTGTCAGCTGATGTTTACTGACCTGAATGTATCCCTGTCTGCACATCTGGATTAGCTAATTTGCTATATTAATACCATGAAACTAAATACCTTAATCATATTAGCAATGCTCGACCATCACAGTTCGGATTCCAGCACTGTCTGAGAAGCTGATCATCTTACCTTGGATGTCTGGGATAGGAAGGCAGGCTTTTCCATCCACTTGTGACTTATGAACGCTTCCCACCTCAATTGTCCATAAATCATTCTTATTACCCTGTTGCCTCAGAATGCCTAATCCATAATCAGAAGCAAATGGTGCATTGAGTGCTTGTGAATCAGCAGTGAGCTGCAAGGGACATATTTGTGCTAGTAAACAAATAAAAATGATAATAAAATTGTTTACAACGCAAATACTATTGCAACTTTAATAATGCTTACTCCCTGCCTCTATGATCATCTAATGGCTTTGCAGCTTCAACAATATGCTAAGCGGAGGACATACCTGAAGAGAAAGGTATTCTTAGTGATTCTGGGGCACGGGGCCAAAGTCAAGAACCACTGTCAGCCCCCACTGGGACCCCACCAGCAGTGCCAAGCATATTGTGTGAGACAGATGGGAGCTGCAGCCGGAAGCCAAGTACTTGAGCCTCACACAGAGCGGACTGCACACTATCAATTTATTTAAGCATATTAAGGTATGCATATTGCTACTGTACACGATCAATTTATTTAAGCATATTAATTTATGTATATTGTTACTGCACACAATCAATTTATTTAAGCATATTAATTTATGCATATTGTTACTGTACACAATCAATTTATTTATGCATATTAATAATAATGATATTTTAGAAAGACAGTTGAATCCATTAGGGGATTTCTGCTGATGTTGTGTGTGGTGTTCCATCACAATGTCCCTGGGGTCTTCTGTGCCCCAAGAGAAGCATTCCAAGGGCATCTGAGACTGTAGCAGGAACAAGGTTGAAGAAGGTCCACTCTGCTTATAGGAATCCCTTCCATCTGTGGCAAATGTTCTGCAGGGATCAAAGCCTTTCTGTATAAAGGATGAATATGCAGGACTTCCGGGTTATGTCGCCTTGAGCTCAGCAGGGTCCGTGGATCGTCTCTTCTGCAGCCCCTCTGAATCAGGTGGGTGGAGGGGTGCCACAGACGTTGCACCCCCAAGGAGACCCTGAAGGGGTTTTCTTTCAGCATGGGACTTTTACAGGAAGCCAGGGGTGCAGTGGCGGCTGTTCCTGTTCTTCTTGTATGCCCCGAAGCTCCTCCGCCATGATAGCCAATACAGCAGAAAGAGGTGAATGCCTGACCGCTTGCTTTCTTTTCTTTCAATAAGCTTCTGATGTATCGCTTCTCTACCTCAAGCATGACAATTTTACTTGGCAAGTAAGTGTGCTTTCAATACCACTGGCTAATGGGTCGTTTTACATAACAACAAGCTTGTTGTTGTTATGAAAGGGAAAGAAGTCAATTACATCTCCACTTTCCCTGTAAATGAGGCTTTGAAAAGTTAAAGAACATTTTTAAACATTGGAAATAATCTGAATTAGACTGAATACAGATACTTAAATCGACCCGGACTATAATTGGATATCTGTAAAATAGGTTATTATTTGGCTGCAATATGGTCTGAACAACAACGAGATATATTCTAGAGAGATTTCTCTTTGTCGTCTGATTGCAATTGAAATGGTAACATTCAAAATCACAGCTGGAGAAGATTTGGAAAGGCGGACTAACTGGGTCTCTAAGCTACTTTTCAACTTGGATTAATAGACTGAGTTTGTTGACAGAGAAAAATGGCATTGCCAAGCGAAATCTTTTATAAAAAAGACATATTAAGCAGTATAAATTCTCTGAAGCAGGATCTTGGTTCATTAACAGAATTGATTAAGAAACAAATGGAAGCTTTTGTGCTGAAAGCTAGCAAAATCTCAAATCTACATGAGCAGTGTTAAAGAGATTCTGGTGACATCTGTGGAATTGGAAAGGGAGAGTGATCTGCTGGAAAATGAACAAAAGAAAACCAAAATGGAACCTTATGGCGCAGTTAAAAGGAAAGACCAGAAATTGAGACTGATTGAAGTTTTGTTGAGAGGAACAAAGGGCGTAGAATTCTTCCTACTTTTACTGAGAGGGATGACTGCATTAAGGAGAGAGAAGATGCATCTCAACCAAAAAATCAAGATGTGGACATTTTTCAGGAAGAAGGGTTTATGAACTGTATCTCTCTCCGTGGATAATCGAATATGGAACTTGCAATAAGAACTGACATGCGATTTTAAAAGGCTAAGTGAGATTTTTGGGCTATATTAAGTTGTTTCTCCTAGGGTAATATGGATATAAAAGCTAAAGGACTGAAAAGTTTTGAAAATAATTTTATGTAAAAATAGTAAACTTAGATTAACTTTTAAGAAAGCAGACATCATGATTATTTTGTAATTTGGCAGATTTGTTTTTAATAAACTATTTGTTTCTTATGCTCATTTTAATGACAATATTGTTAAACTAATAAGCTAGTCCATATTTTTAATATGGTTGAATTAAGCAGTAAAAACTAAGATGTGGAAATCTTTTAGGAAGAAGGATTTTTGAACTGTTGTTCCCTTTGTGGGTAATTAGATATGGAATTTTTAATAAGAACTGATATGCGATTTCAAAAGGGTAAGTGAGATTTTAAGGATGGAAAAGTTTTGTGCTCTTAGTATGCTTGTTTGGAGAAATTGTCTATACTGAGATAGATAAACTACTGTTTTATTTTTTAGCTCATTAAGGATAAAGATATTGGTTTTATATGCTTATTTTAATGACGATACTGTTAAACTAACAAGTTAGTCTGTGCTCTCAATATGGTCAAGCTTAGCCAGCCAGTTCTGTGTTGAAACTGCTCTGACTCTTTTATACTTATATGTGTTGAAGAAGAATTATTTAGACTTGTATTTCAAGTAATAGTTTAGTAAAAAATCGATAATGAAAGATAAAGATGGTAAAATATATGGGGAGAACCTCATACTTGCAGGTAGAAAGAATTGGGTATTTTATTTGGAGGTAGAATTATAACTGATATATTTGTATTCTTCTTTGTTTCTGTTTTCCCCACTCTGTATCCACCCCTTCCCCTCTTTAATGTATCTATGCTTGTGCTTTTTCCTTTTGTAGTTAAAATCAATAAAAATTATAAAGAATATGCAGGGGTTTTTTTGAGCAGAAATGCTCAGGAACATAGCTCTAACTGGCTTGGCGTCAAGCAGTGTGGCCTAATATGCAAATGAGTTCCTGCTGTGAAACAATGGCGATGTCATGGGGTGTGGCCTAATATGCACGTGAGTTCCTGCTGGGCTTCTACAAAAAAACCCTGTGAATATATATGTACATTTGTGTGTGTGTGCACGTGTATACACTAAATATAACATTTAGTGCACAATATCACTCACGAGCAAAAGAAAATGGGCATTAACAGTTACTAAAGATCAGTATTCCATAATTTCATTTATTTATTTATTTATTTTATTAATTTATATCCCGCCCTTCCCAACAAGTGGCTCAGGGCGGCTCACAGCATAAGATTTCACATAGTAACATTTAAGCATAAAACAGTTAAAATTAATTAATACATTTAAATTATAAAATATTTAAAATTATAAGACATTTAAACCATTTAAAACATTAGGGACAGCAACCTCTAATATAATATAACTACACCTGGATTTCTTGTACCAGCTAGTCATAGGCCAGTCGGAAGAGGGTTGTCTTACAGGCCCTGCGGAACTGGGCAAGGTCCCGCAGGGCCCTCACCTCCTCCGGCAACTGGTTCCACCAGTTGTTTTTCATGTTCCAATATGTGCAAGCAATTTAGGTTGGCATATCCAATTGTGAAGCCTTTACTGTGAAGCCTTAAATTTATAGTTGTGCTATTAGATATCTAGAGGCAGGGCTTTTTTTTGAGCAGGAACACACAGGAACACAGTTCCAGCTGGCTTGGTGTTAGGGTGTGTGGCTTAATATGCAAATGAGCTCCTGCTGGGCTTTTTCTACCAAAAAGCCTTGTCTAGAGGTCTATCCGTTCAACTGAGCTTTCCATGTGGAGCTCCAGTCTCATGAGGTTACCTATATTATGCTGCAGAGCTGCTTCCTGGGGAATCTCCTGAAATTGCAGTTCATCTTCTGACTAGAGGCTAGAGATCAGTTTCCCCAGAGAAAATGGATGCTTTGGAAGGTGGACTGTATGGCATTGTGCCCACTGAGGTCCCTGTCCTCCACGGCAACCCCCCACCTCACCCAAATCTCCAGGAGTTTTCAAACCTGGAGCTGTCAACCCTATCCCCGTCCACTGCTGGGGACTGCAGGGGGACACCTGGCAATCCTACTGTAGAGCAGTTGTTCAAACTATGGAAAAGGGATTCAGGTAGGTAGCCATGTTGGTCTGAAGCAGCAGAACAAAGTTTGAGCCCAGTGTGGCACCTTTAAAACCAACAAAATTTTATTAAAGGTATAAGCTTTCATGTCAAACACACACTTCTTCAGATAAAGGGAGTTAAAGGTCTTATTCACATGATGATTCTTTGGAATTCCCAAATCTGGAGAACTGGTTTGTGATAGTTGGGGCAGGGGGAAATAGGTTCATGTGTGGATCATAACTGTGGTTATGCTCTTTCTTTTTCCCCTAACAGCAGATGAAAATGATTCAATTTTGGTTTGGACAGGTTAAAAAAAGGGGGAGGGGTGTTTCCAAAACCCAGTCTATTCTGCCTGTCTTTCCTTTTGCAAGAGAAGCTTCTAAGAAGCGTGGGTGTCTGTCATGTCGACCAAGAGAGAAGAGTGAGAGAACAAAGTGGTGATTATTTCTTTTGAGTGCTTTGAAGCTTCCTCTGCCAGAAAGACACAAGCTTCCTTTTGTGTACACATACGCACACACTGCCTATTTAGCTGCAGTTTGTTTTACAGAAATGAACTACAGATAGCAGGTCCCTTTTTAACTTTTTCCTCTCATTTTTGACACTCATTTAATACATTCAAACAGATTGGATTCCATCTCACTTTCAGCCTGGTAAATTATTAACAGCGATCGCCTGCTACAAGGGGCTCGTGCACTGGCATAAGTTACTCGGGTTACAGAAATTAATAGTATTTCACGGGAAGCCTCCTGCATTCCTATCTCCTCATTTTTTATTGTTCCATCTTTGTGACAGTGGGTAATGATTCACCATAAGCAGATCGCTAATGAGGCTGACAGCAAAGCAGATTAATTTGATAATGTTATCTACTTGCACTAAGATGGGTATCACTACAGGAAATCTGATAGTCGTGGGGAAGATCAATAGTTAGGAAAGTCTATGAAGCTGTTTTACAGCGAGAAAAAGGTTTATGCAATCTTATATTATATTATAACATCCCTATCCTACCACACTGCTGAGTAATATTCAGGGCTTTTTTTGTAGCAGAAACTCCTTTGCATATTAGGCCACACACCCATGATGCAGCCAATCATCCAAGAGCTTACAGGGCTCTTAGTACAGGCCCTACTGTAAACTCCAGGAGGATTGGCTACATCAGGGCTGTATGGCCTAATATGCAAAGGAGTTCCTACTACAAAAAGAAGCCCTGTTTGTTATTAAAATATTTATACCCCACCTTTCCTTTTGGCTCAAGTCTGAAGCCTTCCTCATCTAAGCTGCCTTTTTCCAGTTTAAGTGGCTCTTCTGTTGGAGGAAGAGCCAGTGAAGTTGCAGGAAGGCTTCCTACACTGGATGAAGGTTACTTCAGGGATGGTTAGATACACCCTACTGTCTACTCCACCTTGACTGGCAGTGAGTCTGTGGAACTTTCTGTGCAAAGGATGTGTTCTATCACTAGGCTATGAGACAGATCCTAAGCAGGTCTACTCCAAAGTGTGCCTCACACTATTCAGTGGGGCTGAGTCTCAGGAAAGACTTAAAATGCTCCCTGGCCAGAATGAGAAAATACCTTTCTTCTCTCTCTACCTCCCTCTACACACACACATACTTGGCCAGTGTGGAAAGCAAGCAGAGGCAAGGTGATTTTCTACACATCCTGTGCCTTACACCAGCTGAGTCCACACATTATTGGGTACAGGAGTGGAACACTAACTCAAGAAGGTAGGCTTAGAGTTGCCAATGACCTGACCACCTCCATGTAGGGCTAGAGCTCTCCCAGAATTGCAACTGGTCTCTGGGCTAGTGAAAATTGCAGCTTCAGAGGAGGGTTTAGGGAGGTGGTCAGGGATGCTTTAGGCTGAGTAGAAGGAGAGGTTCAAGGTGAAAGAGTTTGAGCAACATTGCCTTATCAAGTATTGGCTCCTTCTGTCTTCTGTGGCTGTGTCCAACGCCCACTGACTTTTCCCATTGGGTTTCAAATGCTTCCAGTTATTATGAGTTAATGAGGCTTCCCCATGATGAGGCCAAGGCAGGTTTTTTAAAACTTTCCAGCCCCTTTGGTAGTCTTTTATAATATAGTTTAGATACCTCATCGGGAAAATATGCATTTGTTTGCTTTGATCCTTTAACTCTGGGAATAGGGATTGACTTTGGCTTTTATTTCTAAAAGTAGTCTTGCACACAATAATTTAGGATTAATTTCTTCCTATTTATTTAATATAGTGTTTACTCAAAACATAAGACTAGGGTTTTTTCCAGGTATACCATTAAAAAAGGGTGTTGTCTTAAGTTCACATACAGGTTAGTAGGTTAGTTAATGTCCGTTACTAAAAAAATCTTTGTTTGTATAATATTTTTAGGGGAGGGTTATTTTGTATTCAGGGTTGTCTTCCTAAATATGGCAACCCTAGAATAATCTAACATACACAAATACATTTTTTGGTGCTGTGATAGACCGTCTCCTCTCGTACTATCCAGTCTACCAGTTCAGCTCTCCCTCTCCAGCCTTGCTCTCTGTGCCCTCACCAAGAGGTGAGGCAGGTGGTGACTAGAGATGGGGCATTTTCTATGGTGGCAGATTGCCTGTGGAACACTCATTCCTTTGAAACTTACCTGGCACCCGCTTTACTTTCTTTTAGTTCCCAGGCCAAAACACATCTATTTTTTGTGTGAGCCAGTTTGGTGTAGTGGTTAAGTGTGCGGACTCTTATCTGGGAGAACCAGGTTTGATTCCCCACTCCTCCACTTGCACTTGCTGGAATGGCCTTGGGTCAGCCATAGCTCTTGTAGGAGTTGTCCTTGAAAGGGCAGCTGCAAGAGCTCTCTCAGCCCCACCCAACTCACAGGGTATCTGTTGTGGGGGGGAAGGTAAAGGAGATTGTGACCACTCTGAGATTCAGTGAAACAAGCTCCACCACCTGTCATTTACTTGTTTGAAACATATCCTGCCACTTCAGAGACCTGCTTGAGGCAGCTCACAGCATAAAAGATAAACGCATAAAAATTAAGATCAGTAAAATTAACAAACTGAATTATGAACCAAAATTCATCATGAACCAGGCCCAGTTCATGGCTCATAAACTTTGGTTCATGCCATCCCACCCCCATGAGCCCCCACAAACCTCCCAGGTGGTTTGTGTGGTTCATGTCAGCAGACAGACATTTAAAAGCTTTTTTAGTTGACTTGCTGAGTTGTGCTGACTCAGTGAGTGATCTGAGAAGGCATTTAAATGCCTCCTTGGTTCACTTGAGAGTTGCGTGGTGGCAGAGATGGTGGGGCTTGCAAAAGCCATTTACAGCTGGGTGAATTTGCCACTTGGACTCCACACTCATGTGGAACCCACTTGTAAAAGCCATTTAAAGTGAACACTCCCTTTAAATTGCTTTAGGAAGATCTCTCCCCCTTCCATTCTGCTGGCATCAGGGAGTGGCCTCCAGCAGTAAGGAGGGAGGGGAGATCCATGAACCTCACAAATGTGAATCGGTTCATGGAGTAGGGGAAGGTTCATCCCATTTCATGGTTTGTGCTCCTTACAAACCACAAACCGGGATGAACCTTGATTTTCCCTGTTTATGCCTATCCCTATTCACAACCATTACAAGCCAGCCAATAAAACCTAAAAATATAAAATGAAATAAAAGCCCAGAAGCATAAAGACAAGTGTGTGAGTGTCTATATATTTATACATTTTGAAAGGAAAGCTGTCTAGTCACCCTGGAATTTCTCCTGCTGGTGCTGAGTGAATTTCGGAACTGACTGAATTTCAGAACTGAGTCTATTGTTTTTCTACCCCTGATTCACTTAGATACTCTTCTAGTACCAGACCACAGAGGCATTTGTGATTTTTATGATGAGCCGGTAATGCCAGAGACTGTTTTGATGAAGATGAACAATTAAAATGTAACGTAACAGGAGTAATTAGAGGATTAAATGGGCAGGGAAAAAAAAAATCTAACGGTGTTAGCATTATTTCCTGTGATTGTTATTTTCCTTGAAGTTCATCTGAAGCATCATCCTGTCTATGAATAGGTATCACTGAAGCCTGAAAATCGCAGATGCCTAAATTGGTAGTCATTTATGCTCCCTACAAAGCAGTTTAATTTCTCACACGTATGTCCACTAAGTGAAAATGATGTATATGAAAGGGGCTGTCCTGGAAAACAAGAAATGCAACAATCCTTCCCTTTGTTTACCTGCTGTATTCAGATGTTTCATATGCTTGATTAGGTGGTTTTTTTTTCAGAATTCTTATAAATAATATTATTTGCAAAGTCTTTAAGAATCCACAGGCCTTGAATTCAGCAGGGGCTCACAGGAGCACAGCTCTTGAAGCTTTCTGAGGGTTCCCCCTCCTCCTTCCCACCTTGTCCATTGAATAGTAATTGCAGCTGCATAACAATCCCTGGCAGCTAGCCATCTACCAGGAGCTTTGCCATGTCCCCAGCAGCCCTCATTAACCCCTGGAGAAGCCCATGCCACCCTTTCTCCACTTCTTATGTGATTTTGGGCAGTGGATGGCTTGCTGGCCCTTTGACTGTAAGGGGTGGGGTGGGGGTGGCCAAGGAGAGCCCCAGGTGAGCAAGGCCTGCTTGGGCTGGCTGGATCTCTAGTCAGCCCAAGTAGGCCTCTCTCACCCAGGGTTCTCCTTTTTTTGTGTCGGGTTGCTTTTGGCTGGGGGGCAGCATATGCTAATGAGTTATGCTAATGAGCTCCACCACCTATTTTTCTACAAAACAACCCCTGAGAATCCATAAGAATATGTTCTGTCACTTGTGTTCTCATTCTAAAAAACAATAATCAATATCCAACTTTCCACAAACTTATTTATAGAGACAAATGAATTTCTTTGATTTGTTTAAAAAAAAAAAGATCAATGTTGCTATAAAGCTAGTTTTCATAAATGGTTTAGCTACTTTGAAATTAATGGAAGGTCTGATTTCTTCCAGTTAGTAGCAATAGAGATCTTAGCAACAGTTAATAAATGTGACACTAATTCAAGGTCACTTTCTTCTATCCTTTAAATAGCATGATAAAATGCCTTTAATGTTGAAAGGAATATTATAACCCAAGATTTTATTCAATACATTAAGTGTTTGATGCCAGGAAAGTTGAGTTTTAGGACAAGTTCAGAACATATGTAAGAAATCAGCAGGGGAATAATAGATCTGGAAGGGGCCATACTGGCCATCTAGTCTAACCCTCTGCTCAATGCAAGATGAGCCTAAAGTATCCCTAACAAGTGTTCATCCAGCCACTTCTAGAAGATTGTCAATATGTGTGTGTATGTGGGGGAAAGCTCACCACCTCCCTAGGCAGCCAGTTCCACTGCTGAACTACATTTACTGCAAAAAATCTTTTTCCTAATATCCAGCTGGTCCTTTCCCATCCATAATTTAAACCCATTAATGCAAGTCCTGTCCTCTGCTGCCAACGTGAGCAGCTCCCTGCCTTCCTCTAAATGGCAGCCTTTCCGATACTTCAAGAGAGCAATCACGTTCCCCCTCAACCTCCTCTTCTCCAGACTGAACATTCCCAAGTCCCTCAGCCTTTCTTCCCTGATCATCTTCATCGCTCTCCTCTGCATCTGTTCCATTCTGTCCACATCCTTTTTTGAAGTTTTGGCCTCCAGAAGTGCACGTAGTAGTCCATATGCAGCCTGACCAATGCAGTGCACCTCCCAAAAACAAAAAACAAAAACACACATATCTCTACAGACATAAATTGGTCCATGTGATATAAGATATCACCACACAGAGATTTAACAGAATTTCTACTAATTTGAGTAGAAGCCTGTTTCAGAGTTAACTTCACTTCTTTGTATAGTACATTAATAAATTCTCCAAATTTATTAATGATGAGCAGATATTTGTCACTGCTCTTTTTAATTAAACCATTTCTCAGGACCAGCTCACATAGTGCTTTTGTTCTCAGATTATCATATTTTCTTAACAGATGATTGATTATATTTCTCACCTGCAAGCACTGAAAAAAATAATGGATTTTCTCCATCCATTTTCTGACCTCTCTGTGTTAAGGAAATAATTAATTATCATTCAACCATATCCATTGTATATTTTCTCCAAAATTTAACATGACTAAAAAAATTCTTCCCACCTCATGTTCTAATTGCTTAAATCCATTGGATGAGACAGTATGTCCTAAGACTGCAATATAACTGATGAGTTTGGTAAAGCTGGAACATAAATATAAATTTGAGAAGAAAGTAAATATTGCATGCACTTGAATTTCCCTCCAAAGATCTGCGGAGTGTTTTTACAACCTTTCCACCTGAACCTCTCCCTACCCCGAGTTTCAAATTTTCCTTGAATTGGATTTTTCTACCTATAGGGATGGCTTGCTGAAATGGGTGAAGAAAGCTAATTGATGGCTAGGATTGCCAGTCAGCAGATGGTATGGCAGGAGATTAGGGAGCGAGGACAAGGAGGAGGTGCCATTGATGGTGTGATGTAATTCCTTGGACAAACCCAGAAGTGACATGATGCTGCTCTAGGATTCAGTGGTGATTCTTTAGTTTTACTGTATGGTTTTACTCTATTGTTTGACCATAGACTTTCCACTGAATCCAAGAACAGCTTGCTTCCACTGCTGGATTCACCCCATAATGCTATCAACATAATGATCTTTTCTGCACCCCCCACCAGACTACCAAGCCATGGTGGGGATCACAGTGTTACCCGCAGGAGGTCTCCCACTTTAATTGTAGGTCATTGGTGGCCTTAGGAAGAGCCTGCAGGAGAATTTTACTTTGTGACTCAAGGTAGTGGCTGTTGGAAGCAGGTTTTGATTCTCCCCTCTGAAAGGTTCCCCTTTTTGTCTGCGATATTTTATATTGTATATATGATTTTTGTTATGACGTAAGTGTTTCTGTTCCTCTCTGTCAAGCAGCCACAGGTGGCATACATGATTCTCCCCTCCTCCATTTTATTCTCACAATGGCTGCAGGAGGTAGGTTTAGGGGGGCTGGACCATCTATTTCCTGCTGCTGCCAGACTGGCTGAAGAGGTACGGTTGCCAGCTCTGGCTTAGGAAATTCCTGGAGATTTGCGGGTGTAGCCTAGGCAAGGCAGAGTTTGAGAGGCAGAATCTCAACTGCTATGATTCCATAGAGTCTACCCACCAAAGTTGCAATTTTCTCCAGGGGAATCGATTTCTGTTACCTGAAGATCAGTTGTAATTTTGGGAGATCTCCAGCCACCACCTGGAAATTAGCAACCCAATGAAGGGAGAGGGCGATAAGAGATCTCTTTGGGGTTGCAACAATGTACAACATCACTTTTAGTACAAAACTGAAAGTAATGTCATTGTGTTGGGGCAACACAACCAAGTTTTAACCAAGTCTAGGGTGAATTCTAGACTGTTCTCTTCTGGAAGCAGTTTTCCTCTTCAGTGTTATGCCAAATATATTGTCCTTGCCCTACATAACTTAGAGACAGAAACAATACAGCTCTGAATACTAGTGCCAGGAGGCAAGACCTTAGTCTCTATTCCTTGCCTATTGACCCTCCTGGTTGACTGCTGTGTGAAATAGGATATTGAACTAGATAGACCACTGGCTGGATCCAGAAGGTCATTTCTTATGTTCTTACATTAGTCTGGGAGAGTGCCGCTGGGCCAACATAACCTAATGAGGTTCCTGGCTGAGTATGGACCAGGACCCCAAAATCTTAGCCTGTGATTTAAATCATTATACCATACCATAACACTTCTGTACATGAAGCTGCAAATAGTTATGGTGGAGAGATCTATAGTTATGGAAGTCAGCTTGGTTCTCAAGTTCCTTACCACCCTTTGACATTACTGAGGTGCAGTTAACATCTCTCCCCCCCAATCTGTATAAACCTGGTATAGCAATCACTGTTCTTAGGGGGAAGTAGAACCACAATTCATTCTGGGAAAGAGCGAAGGGGCAATAAACAGAACTTCCACTTGGGACTGGTTCCAGTCTTTTTGGGGGAGAGCTGAGTCAAATCTTTAGACCCGACCAATTTGGCCATCTTTAGACCCAACCAATTTGGCCAACTATCGGCCGGTGTCAAACCTGCCCATTTTGGGTAAGATTATAGAGAGGGCGGTGGTGACACAGTTACAGGGTTTCCTGGAGGACACTTCCATACTGGACCCGTTCCAGTCCAGCTTCTGCCCAGGCCACGGGATGGAGACAGTGCTGGTTGCTCTCATGGATGACCTCCTGAGACATCTGGATCAGGGCGGCTCGGCAGTACTGTTCCTATTAGACCTGTCGGCTGCATTTGAAACAGTCGACCACCAGATGCTGTCTAGCCGTCTTGCTGATGTAGGGATGCAGGGGTCTGCCTTACAGTGGCTCTCCTCTTTTCTCCAAGGTCAGGAACAAAGGGTAGTGATTGGGGAAATGCTGTCTCAGAGATTTATTTGTGGGGTGCCCCAGTTGGCAATTCTTTCCCCAATGTTGTTTAATATCTATATGCACCCCCTTGCCCAGATGGTCAGGAGGTATGGGCTGGGTTGCCATCAGTATGCGGATGACACCCAGCTGTATCTATTGATGGATGGCCGGTCTGCCTGCGCCCTGGAGAATTTGGACCTGGCACTGCAAGCCATGGTATCATGGCTCAGGCTGAGTTGGCTAAAGCTGAATCCAACGAAGATGGAGGTTCTCTATCTAAGTTGCAGTGGCCCGGGAAGGGTGATTCCTCTACCAGCCATTGATGGGGCACCATTGACGCAAGCGTCGAGGGTTAAGAGCTTGGGAGTGCTCCTGGAGTCCTCCTTAACTATGGAGGCCCAAGTAGCAGCCACTGCCAGAGCTGCATTTTTTCATCTTTGGTGAACACAACAGTTGGTCTCCTACCTTGAGCGCAGCGACTTAGCAATGGTGATCCATGCCTCAGTAACCTCAAGAATCGACTACTGTAATGCTCTCTACACGGAGCTGCCCTTGACTCAGATTCGGAAGCTGCAACTGGTTCAGAATGCTGCAGCCAGGCTACTAATGGGGCTTCCTCATCAGGAGCACATTCAGCCTGTGCTGAGAGCGCTGCACTGGCTGCCTGTTGTGTACAAAATCCTTTTCAAGGTCCTGGTATTAACCTTCAAAGCCTTATATGGCCTAGGACCTACCTATCTGCGGGACCGCCTTGCCCCACATGTTCCCCAGAGAGCACTGCAATCAAGTTCTCAAAATCTTTTGGCCGTCCCTGGGCTAAAGGAGGCTAGGCTCAACTTCACCAGCCTTCTCGGTTGAGGCCCCAATACTTTGGAACACCCTTCCAGAAGCCATCAGGGCCCTGCAGGATTTATTGCAGTTCCGCAGGGCCTGCAAGACTGAACTGTTTTGGATGGCATATAACATCTAATGGGAGAGGGCTGCCACCACATCTGGATCCATAGTGCTTTGATTACTAACTGCCTAGGATCTGTGCGCGTGAGAAAGAAAATATTATATGATCTGCCTAAAGTAGCACCATTGTTATTTATCTGATTGTTTTATTGTTTTAATATTGTTTTGTTTACTGTCTATTTTATACTGTTAGCCACCTTGAGTCTGTATGGAATGGGCGGGACATAAATATAACGTAAATAAAATAAAATAAATATCCTTCAGTTCTTCCTCACCTGAAGTTGAATCCAGCGAAGACAGAGGTCCTGTGTGTGGGTCGCGGCGCTCCAGGAAGGGAAATAGCTCTCCCGGCCTTCGATGGTGCGCCATTGAAAGCAGCGCACCAGGTAAAGAGCCTGGGTGTTTTACTGGAGCCTTCATTATCAATGGAGGCCCAGATAGCAGCCACTGCCAAGTCAGCATTCTTCCATCTGAAGCGGGCAAGGCAGTTGGCCCCTTTCCTTGAGCGCCGGGACCTCGCAACAGTGATCCACGCAACGGTCACCTCAAGACTAGATTACTGTAATGCCCTCTACTTGGGGCTACCTCTGTGCCGGACCCGGAGACTGCAGCTAGTGCAGAACGCGGCGGCCAGGCTGTTGTTAGGACTCCCGAAACGGGAACATATACAGCCGGGGCTACGTGAACTGCACTGGCTGCCGATTATATACTGGGTCCAGTACAAAGTGTTGGTCATTACCTTTAAAGCCTTATATGGCCGAGGACCTGCCTACCTGAGGGACCGTCTTTCCCCATATGAACCCCAGAGAGCACTGAGGTCAACTGGGAAAAACCTAATGACTATCCCTGGGCCGAAGGAGATTAAATATCAGAACACTAGAGCACGGGCCTTTTCGATCGCGGCCCCTACCCTATGGAACCGACTCCCCGAGGAGGTGCGGGCCCTGCGGAACCTCGATCAGTTCCACAGGGCCTGCAAGACCACCCTTTTTAAACTTGCACACTCGGACTGCTAAGAAGATCGGTAATTAAGGATCCGCCAATGCGGTCTAAAGATCTATACCGCTGTATAACAGCATTTATTGGACTGGTTTTAATTTTAAGCTTAATGTTTTAATGTTTTATATTGTAAATCTAAAGGTTTTATCTACTACTGTATGTTTTATAGAATGTTGTTAGCCGCCCTGAGCCTGCCAAGGTGGGGGAGGGCGGGATATAAATGAAATTAATAAATAAATAATAAGTGTGCTATCATGCCTCATCCTTCTCTCCTCCCTGCCCTTCCCTTCACACATAGATCCTACCAACCAACATATTTGGGATCAGTGATGTGAGGAGAAAGCAAGCCAGAGAGACATAGCTTTACTTCCCATCACTTCTAAACAGCAGCTGGACTAACACTTGCCAGGGCTGCTTTAGGATCATCCTGCATTGAGCAGGGGGTTGGATTAGATGACCTGAATGACCCCTTCCAGCTCTGTGATTCTATTATTCTACTCCCTCCACTGCTTTTCTGACCAGGATTTTTTTTTTCTCTGACCAAGAAATTGTGGCAGTGCCAGAAGCAAAGGCTCTTGTGTACAAGCTGGACTTTTTCCTACTTCCTCCTTTCACATCTGCCTCGCCAAAGAATGGGAGATTACTGCAGAGGCTCATGAAACATCAGGGCCTTCCATTTCCTGAGGGAGCAGAAAACACGTTTTGCATGAGAGGGACATTTTCTGCTGCCTTCCCAAACCATCCCTTCCACCAAGGTCTCTGTAATGTCACAGATATTTGGGGGAATGACTGGGTCAAACAGCTATGAAGAGCGATGGGTGGTGGGCCTTAACAGGTGCCCCACTACTTGCCAGTCATACCTTTATTTGACTACATTCACATGGCTCACTGAACAGTGACCCACACTGTTTCTCCATTGCCACATAAAGCCCATTGCCAGCCTAGATAGGCAAGAACCAAGCCCACTCCTTAAAACAACAGTTTTAAAAGGAATCTTCTTAGTTTTCAATTGGTATTCTTATGGCTCTAGTCTTTTTACCCTTTATTCTGGTAGCCCTCAGTCTTCAGTGAAAGTTTCCCATAAGGGTAGACAAAAAAACTTATTAGTGTTTGGTTTATAACAATATCTTCTAGTGGATTAAAACCTGCATCTTGTGAAAGGGGTGTGTGTTAAATCTGCCCTTGAAAACTCAAATCACGCACTCTTGCCTTGCATTTCCTAAACAGCTTAAGAGTTATGTGTTCTGCCAATGTTACTAAATCAATGTCTCCTTTGCTGTCAAAACCAGTTTGCATTTGCTCAATCAAGAGGTGCAGATATTCGATATTAAGGCAGCACCCTGGTGTAGAGGCACACAGTCCAAATTGAATTGTTGTGTAATGGCTGAAAATGGGCAAGACTTCGTAACCAAGTTAATTCCTAAATTCCATCTAAACGAGAACATCTGTTCTATCTGTCTTGTCCTTACTGTCACTTAGGCCTTGTCTTTTTTTGCTTCAGAATAGCAAATAGGTGCATATTAAGGGATAGTATAAATTGCATGATTTCTATCCAGTAGCAATTCAGAGACTAACAAGATTTTCAGGCTATAAGCTTTTGATAGTCAATGCTCTTTTGTCATATCTTGATGGTCTATACTGGACTTGAAACTAGCCTGTTCTACTGCAGACCAATAGGGATACCATCTGGAACTATATATATCCTGTGGCTGCCAGAAGGTTGGGACAGCCAGTCAGTGTTCCCTCTAAGCTGAGTTAGTGTGAGCTAGCTCATAGTTTTTTAGCCTCCAGCTCACACATTTTTGTCTTAGCTGGGGAAGGATGGCCCCAGAGCAAACTAACTCATGCAGTAACAATCAGCTTTAAGACCAGTAGCTCACCAAGTAGAATTTTTGCTCACAACACTCTACAGCTTAGAAGGAGCACTGGAGCCAGTTTATATCTGCTGCCAGAATCAGTCTGTAAAGCTTTTCCCAGACTGTACAGTTCCAAGCTGCATGCGGCGACATTTCTTTCTCCTCACCAAGTTGAATGCTTTCCCTATGGGAAACAAATTTTGCAAACCAAATATTAGTCTTGATCTATCTTTGTCCTGACTTTCCTCCAAAGAACTCAGGTTGGCACATGCACCCCTGTCCTTTATTTTGGATCTATTCTGAAAGATAAGCTAGGGTGAAGGAAGGACAATGGCCTGGCTAACCTTGTCCTGACTCCATCTTAAGACTCAGAAGGCAGCAATAAGCCCGCAGGTACCTTGCCCTATGCAAGAATGCTGAGGGTCTCGGAATGTGCTGCCCTTTCACCTCCTTCCTGGAATCCACATTTGGAGTAACAAGCTTATATAAACATCGGTCGTTTCATTCTGCACGTTGTTAGTCAATGATTGTGTACAGAGGAATGTATAAAATAAAGCAACGCAACCACTGTCAGGCAGACACAAGCAGCATGGACAGACTGGTGCGAGAACATCGACCCTGAGTCGTGTGACGTTACTACACTAGGGTGAGATAGAACGACTGGTTTTATGGTTTCATGCCTATGGGAATCCTACTAACAGAGTATAAAGGCCTGTTGCAACTGGCATTCAGAGTGGAAGAAGAGGAGGGGGAGGAAGAGGAAGAAGAAAAGAAGAGTTGGTTTTATACCCTGCCCTTCACTACCTAGCTAAGAGAACCAGTTTGTGTAGTGGTTGAGAGTGTGGACTCTTTGATTCCCCACTCCTTCACATGCTCCTGCTGGTGTGACCTTGAGTCAGCCACAAGCTCTCTCAGAGCTGTTTCTCTTAAGAACAGTTTCTGTCAGAGCTCTTTCAGCTCTACCTACCTCACAAGGTGATTGTAAACTCCCCTGAGACTCCAAGTAAAAGGCAGGGTATAAATCCAATCTACTTTTTTCTCCTTCTCTACCTGAAAGTTTCTTGAAGGGGCTTACAACTGGTGAAATGTTTCTCCCCTCAACAGTCACCTTATGAGGCAAGTGGGGCTGAAAGAATTCTAAGAGAATTGACTGTCCAAAGGTTACCCAGCAGAATGCACGTGGAAGAATGGAAAATCAAACCCAGTTCTCCAGATTAGAGTCCATCCCTCTTCTATGCATTTTACGATGCACAACTCTGTTAATTATAAAACTGAAGCAAGCTATGCAGATCACAATTATCCTGAATAAATCTGTTCCTGCTTTCTTTAGAATTTGACTCAGAAGGCATATCTTGTCCACAAAGACACTAGAACCCAACATGTCCTTCCTTCCTTCCTTCCTTCCTTCCTTCCTTCCTTCCTTCCTTCCTTCCTTCCTTCCTTCCTTCCTTCCTTCCTTCCTTCCTTCCTTCCTTCCTTCCTTCCTTCCTCTTACAGAACTTTCTAATCCAAATTTCTGATGGTCATAACCTGGCTTATATCTGTGTCAGAAAAATTCAGCCTAGCCTTCTTTCTATGTGAAGTGGAGTTTTTCATGGTGGACAGTCAAATATGCAGCTTCGGGAATACTTATGAGTCTATTGCCTGTATAACTTCTAGCCATTTCTACATCATCTTTATCACTGGATAGTAATCTCTTGACCCTATAGAGCAGGGGTGTCTGTCAGCAGTTTCTGTCAGAGCTTTCTCAGCTCTATCTACCTCACAAGGTGATTGTAAACTACCCTGAGACTCCAAGTAAAGGGTGCTGTATAATTCCAATTGGTTCCTTTAGCTAGGTAGTGAAGGGCAGGGTATATATTATATGGCCCGTGGGCTGAATCAGGCCCTCGAAGGGCTCCTATCAGGCCCCTGAGCAACTGTCTGCTTTCTTCTCCCTCTTTCTTGCTTCTTTCTGCATCTCAGCTTGCTTTGCATGACTTGCTTCTTGTCAATCACACAGGAGCTACAGAGCAAAACCTCTATTTTCTCCATTGGTTGAGGCTCTTCCCCCTCCTGGTCCCCTGGGAAAGGAAGGAAAGAACGAGAGCTTCCTCTGCCCAGTTCCCTGGATCGCATGAGAGAAATGCAAAGAAAGCACCCTTAATGTTTTAAGCACGTTTTAAGGGGTTTTTTTTAATCTTTAGTTGTGTTTGTCTGTGTCCTTTGAAAAGTTTATATCTCTGCTACCTAATCTTAAGTAGGTACACACATGGCCCAGCCTGACATGGCCTGGCTCGACAAGGTCTCATTTATGTCAGATCCGGTCCTCATGAGTTCAACACCCCTACTATAGAGGATGGGTCTCTCAGTGGCTACCATCAACAACAGCTAAATTTCAATATGCCTCTAAATACCAGATGCAAAGGACAGCCTACAGGAAATAGCTGCCACCCTCACTGAACATCCAAAAGTACCTGGCTAGCTGCCGATAGAAACCAAACAGCTAGAATCAAGATGGACCCAGGTGTCAGGCTATTTTTATATTATTTCTTCAACTTCCAGTTTGTTTACAAACCTAAACAGTGAAGTGGAATCTGAAGTGAGATGAAAAAGAGTTGAGAATTGTTGGGGTCTTGCTTGTGTACACAAGAATATCTCTTGGCCAGCACAAATTAGATGTTTGTCAAGCACCTAGCTGTCTGAAATAGATGGCTGGCAATACACACACAGCTCAGTTGCTCTTAGTTTGACCATCTGGCTAAAAACAACCACAGGAAGAACTTCACATAGTATACAATTAATGGACACAACTCACCATCTCCCATATATAAAACTTACTCTATTGTCTGTATGATACGGTGGTTTTGGTGGGACGCTTTACAATTTTGTTGGTGGTCTGCAGGCCTTGAATTCAGCAGGAGCTCACAGGAGCACAGCTCCCCAACCTTTATGAGGGTTCCCCCTCTCCCTACCCACCTACCTGCCTTGTCCATTGAATAGTAGGTGCAGCTGCATAACAATTCCTGGATGAGCTCCACCACCTATTTTTCTACAAATTGACCCCTGGTGGTCTGTATAAATTATGCTATTCTTACAGTATTGTTTTTCACTGTGATCTTCCCTTGAGTCTCTGCAAGGAAGTTTCAGAAAGGTAGCTATGCTGGTTTGCAAGATATTCAGAGTATACGCTTTCAAGACTCAAAACTCTAAACCCAGGAGATCTTGCTGATCTTGAAGGTGCTACTGGGCTCAAACCTTGCTCTTCTGCAAGAAAGGTGGACTATTAATGAAGCAAAGTAAAACAAACAAATAAATGATGGCCACCAGCTTAGGAGGCTCTCAAAAAGGATTAGGCAGGTGTTAGAATCAGAATCCTGAGCTAGATGGAGGTTTTTTTTTCTTTTGTTTCAGCAGGATCATTTTTAGACTCTCATCGTTTTCATTCACGCAGAACAGAGTGCAGTACAAAGTTCCCTAGAGCCATGCTGTGACCTGTGAATGAACCAGCAAGGAAATGGAAATGAAACCACCTGGAATTTCTTACCCTGTGAATCTTTGATTGGCAACACAGTCATTATAAGGCTTTTTGTCAATTCAAATATGTGACTTCATGAAATTCTGATTATTCTTCTCTGCATATCATTTTAAAGAGCAGCTGTGGGAGCTCTGGTCTGATCTTCCTTAAACATTCTGGACTGATTCTTACATGTGCACTCATCATTTGAGGATGATTTTGGTATCAAGCTGAAACTAACAATGTGTGAACTAATATCTTCATTTTAGTTTTCTTTCAATTTTTTTTCTTTATTGTATGTTTTTATAACTTTTTGTTTCCATTCATTTCACTGGGAAGTATATCCCCACGCATATATTCAACTGAGATGAAATTCAAAGACTGCCCTCCATCCAAAAGGTTGTCCCTGCCAAATTTCTGGCAGACAGAAGGAAATGTCCCCATTTATAGGCATGTTGAATTCTTCCTTGCAAAGTGGGCATAGGGGAGCATTTGACAATCCCAGGAGGCACCTAGTAGGAATGAATAAAATGATGATGATGAGGAGGAGGATGATGATGATGGCGGCAATGACAACTACAATGACAATAATAGAATAAACCTCATGGGTTTATACTAGCCAACCTATTCCTCTGTTTAAAAAAAAAACAGGGTAGAGACTTCTCTGAAAAATAAAACAGAGCATGAAGGTAGAGGGGAATGAAACCCTACTATTTGATCTACTACTTGGATCAACAATAATTCTACATAATATCTGTCCTATCACTTATCAGCATTATTACCTTTTTATTTTTAAGTTCACCTCCTGCTGGAAAAAAAAATCCCACTTAAAACAATGATGCAAGAAATTTAACATCATGTCGTCAAGGCTGAGGCAAGAGATGTTCAGAGGTGGTTTGCCATTGCCTGTCTCTGCAAAGCAGCCCTGGATTTCCTTGGTCTTCATGCCTTTAGGGTAACTGTATTGTGCTAGGGAAATGTTCTAAGGCTGGTATCGATCTGGGAAATAGTGTGAGGGTAACAGCATCTCTGGCCCCAACAGCCATGAATGAATTTTCCATACATGTAAGGGAATATCCCAAATTGTAAATAAAACCACCTGTTAAGCTTCTAGTTTCATTTAACTAATCCAGGACTTTTTTTGTAACAGGAACTCCTTTGCATATTAGGCCACACCCTCTTGCTGTAGCCAATCCTCCAAGAGCTTACAAGGCTATTCGCACAGGGCCTACTGTAAGCTCCAGGAGGATTGGCTACATCAGGGAAGTGTGGCCTAATATGCAAAGGAGTTCCTGCTACAAAAAAAGCCCTTACTAATGCACATTAGGGGTGTGCATTCAGTTCGGCCGAACCAAATAAAACTCTGAATACCCCTCTGATTCAGAATTATACAGCGTCGTATACTTCCGAATCCAATTTACAGGCATCATACGGGAGCCGTATATGGCTCCCGTATACTTCCGAATCAATATTTAGAAGTATTTGGAAGACCATAGAAAAGGCAGGAAAGGAGCTTCTGCAGCCTCAGAGGAGCTGCATGCCTCCTTTCCCACCTTTGGAAGCCTTTTCCCGCCTCTCCCATAGCCTCCCTGGGATCAGGGAGGGAGGGGGAGAGGAGCCCCAGCAGCCAATCCAAAGCATGCTTTGCAGGGCTGTTGTGTAGCTGATGGCTGGGCTAATCCCCCAGCCATCAGCAACATTGCTGGTAAGTCTAAATGCTTCTTGCTTTGTGCGTGTTCTGTGGCAGGGAAGCTGGCAGGGAAGCTGGGTTAGAGACTCAGAACCAGCATGCCTGTTGTGCTTGGCCAGTTCTCTCTGCATTGTTTGGGGCAGGACTGGAGAGCTGGCATCTGGGTTTGCTGCAGTCAGATTGTGTTTTGTGTGGCAGTGATGTTGGCAACTGGGTTTATATTGGTTCCAGGCCAGCAGGGTTCATAGAGTAGATAGATGGATGTAGTTCATTTGGATCCTATAGAGATTCTCTGGTGTGAAGGTAGGTTTGGCGTTGGGTGCCCCAGGAATTGGACTTCCTGGTCCAATTTTTTTTTTTGGCCTTGCGGGTTTTGAGTGGGACAGTGCCCTGAAGCTGCACAGCAATTTGGGGGGCTCTCCTCAAAATGCCCTGCTCCCCAGACCCACTTTTCCTACAATAATTAGAGTGCTGGAAGTTGCTCTAATTGGGTTTTTTTCTCACCATTGGGAACAGTGTTCCTTTTGGGGTGCCCACAGATGGGTACAGTCTTTTTGGGCCAGGGGGGTTGCATGTGGGGGAGTCCCCCGAAGCTGCCCTGCAGTCTTGGGGCCTCTCCCTCAAACCCCCCTCTGGCCAGAGCCACTTTCCCCACAGCAAATATAGTGGAGGAAGTGGCTAATTGGGCTTTCCCCAGCATTGGTGGTAATGGGCCTTTGGGGAGCCCAAAGACAGGGACCCCCTGGCCCAATCTTTTTGGGACTTGGGAGTTTTGTAGGGGAGAGTTCCCTGCGGGTTCCCTGCAGTTATGGGGGCTCTCCCTCAACCCTCCTGCACCCCAGTAGCCTCTGATTATGCCCTATGTTGGCATTGATTTCAATGGTCCATAGGGTATAATGGTGGGATAGGGGCACCCTCTTTGGGTGTCCCTGGAATGGGAACCCCTGGCCCAATCATTTTAGGATTTGGGGGGCTCATAGGGGAGAGTCCCCTGCAGGTTTCCTGCAAATTTGGAGGCTCTCCTTCAAACCCCCTCCCCTCCAGGTGGCTTCCTATTTTGCCATTGATTTCAATGGCCCATAGGGTATAACGGTGCCATATATTCAGAAACAGCCATATATCTCCTGTATATTTCCAGCTATTCCGAGTACCGGTATTCGAAAATATATGGTATTCCGAATATTTTGGCCCCGTATATTTCTGAATCCGATTAATTCTGAATTTTTTTTTTTTTGCACACCCCTACCCATCATGCCAGATTCTTCCTAAGTCTATTCAGCAGTTTGGAAGCTCAACTGAAACTTTTGAAACATTAAAAGGGACAAAAAGAGAGAGACACATAGAGACAAAGCAGCAAGGTTTGTGTTTCTACAAGAGAGTACTCTTGGAGAATAAACTGCTTTCCAGCTGATTGCACATTTCCCACTAACTCCACTTTAGAAAGATCATGTTTCCCAACAAAATGGATGACACAGATCCTGGTGTAAATTGTACTTTAAATTAACTAATTATGCAATAATAATAATATATTATGACGATTCCACCACTGCACTTTATAGATGACTTAACTCATAAATGGCACCTTATTTAAAGATTACAAAGAACTTTACAGCTCATTACACATTGATTATGCTAATAATTATGCCAACACAGCTAAACTGTTATTAGGTCTGCAGATGAGACTCAGCTCACCCATTTATTGGTGCTATGAAATTCAGGTATGAGAGAAATTGCTGATTAGAATCTGCCCATTAGTCCAAATCAAGTTATCCATATACTATTCAGTTGTATATTTAATTAAGTTGCTTTAAATAACCTAGCTTGTCCCCCCCCCCTGCCAACCCCACCCCAGCTGTGCTCAAGCAGGGAGGGCTATTGCTCAGTGCTAAACCATCTGCTTTTTGCATGAAGAAAGTCCCAGTTTCATTTCCCAGCATCTCCAGTTAAAAGGGCAAGGTAGTAGGTGATGTGAAAGAAAAGGTAAACCTGACCTTGATAGACCAGTGGTCTGACTTGGTATCATATGTATGATGAGGTCAAGGTCTTCTGCTGATTATACAGTACATAGTTTCAGGGGCATGTATTCCATGTGGATATGATGTTTAATACAGCACTTCCATTTCCTGCTCTGTTCCCTTGGTTGGCTATTTGTGAAAGGATGTTTGCACTTCAGGACCATTCAGTTCAATGAAATTGCTGAGCAATCGGGTTAGAACTGATAAAAGGAAGTACTTCTTCACCCAAAGGATGATTATCATGTGGAATTCACTGCCACAGGAGGTGGTGGCGGCTACAAGCATAGACAGCTTCAAGAAGGGATTGGATAAGCATATGGCACAGAGGTCCATCAGTGGCTGGAAATAATTCTTCCTTTACATTTCAAAGTGCGTATAACCAGGGCTTTTTTTTTTTTTTTGAGCAGGAATGCACAGGAATGCAGTTCCGGCTGGCTTGATGTCATGGGGTGTGTCCTAATATGCAAATGAGTTCTTGCTGGGCTTTTTCTACCAAAAAAGCCCTGTGTGAAACAATGGTGATGTCAGGGGGTGTGGCCTAATATACATATGAGTTCCTGCGGGACTTTTTCTACCAAAAAAGCCCTGTGTATAACACACATATATTTGAACAAAAAAACCCCTTCATTCTGATCTCTCTGCATTCATTGTGATTGAGGCATACAGACTATGAACATTCAAATATTCTTTTCATGTGGGACCAGTTTTGTACAGAGAGAAATGTCTATACGTTAATCTGGATGCACAAAGGATATATATATATATTCCAGGGAATTCATATATCTTACAGTTGTCCCACTCATGTGTTTCTTGTGTACAACTTGAATGTCCAAAAATGTTTTTTAAACAGTATCACAGGCATGGTTTTGAACCAACAAGCTGCCACCTGAATATACAAACCTGTGCTGAATAACTTGCCATCTTTACAGAGGAGCATCAATTCCCGTGGGCAACATTTGCTTCAGAAAGTGTACTTGATCTAACCTATAAATTCATGAATGGGATCTTTAAGTACTTTTGAACTGAATCTCTTGCCATATTATAGCTGCTGATTTGAATAGTTTACACAAAATATTAGGCAGCTCTGAAGCCTCTGTACAAATGGAGGACATAAAAGAAACCTATTACCGCCTCTTTGCCCGTCATTAAAAAATCAATCTTGGTAAACAACTACCATAAAGTGATAACATACTTTAAGAAAGCAAATTGGTGCCAGATAGAAGAGCATTTTCCTGGGCATTGCTGATTTACAAAAGCTATAATACAGAAATAAAGTCAACTGAAAGTGTCTTTGAAATTCTTCTGATATCACTCATTAGGATACACCCTTTTAAAGCAGTGACGATTTCCAATTCCTTTTCATAAACTTCAAAATGGGGACCCCACTGTGGATTTGTCAGAATTGCTTTTTGATATGAGTGATGATCAAACAGGGAAATTCTCCTGTTGCATTACTGGGAAAAAAACCAAGAGAGAGGTTTGTATGATTAAAAACCACATCATACAGCCAGTCTCCAATGCCTTACACCTGTATTTATAAGAGTTATTTGCTCATAAATCTTCTGCATTTTTAGTTGCCTCCTGCAGACAGCCCAAACCTCCTGGGTTTAAGTCTCAGTAACTGCTTAATTTATCTCATTTCAACCTACGTGATGAAAAATTGTCAAGGTGCACAGCGGTCTCCCACCAACATTTGTTTTCTTCTGCTGCACGGTTGCACAAAACAAGCACGGATTGTGGAAGTGTGTCACTGGGTTCAGTTGCACTTATTTAATAGTGAGAATCTGAAAAGCAAAGGTTATGCAACAGTTTAGCGCCTCTACTCAGCAGTCTACATTCTGCAAAGTCCACCGCGAAATTCACACTGATCTTAATAATGCCATCTGGTCTTCCCATTAGACTTGCTAGAGATGAATTCACTTATGAGAAGTATTAACTTTTGGCTGACATATACTGAAGGGAAGAGAGGTGGCTACAGCATGCTGCTCTCCATGATGGAAGTGAAAAACTAGACTTATCAACTTGGATATACTGGACTGATTTAATTAAAAGCCTTAATTAAAAAAAAAATGTTTTGACTTGGTGCTTAAAAGATGGTATAGTAGCTTGAGCCTCCAGGGGGAAGGCATTCCTACAGAGAGGTGCCACTGTTGGAAAGGCGCTGCCTCTAGTTGCTGCCTGCCTCACCTCTGATAGTAGGGGTACAGGGACGGGCAGGGTTGGGTTCAGTCAAGAAGAATAGTTAGTTTTTATACCCAGCTTTTCTGTGCTCTAAGGAGTTTCAAAGTGGCTTACAATCACTTTTCCCTTCCTCTCCCACATCAGACACCCAGTGAGGCAGGTGGGGCCGAGAGAGTTCTGAGAGAACTGTGACTGGCCCAAGGTCACCTAACAGGCTTCGTGTAGAGCAGGGCAATGAAGCTGGTGAGGGGTCTGGAGACCAAGTCCTATGAGAAAAGGTTGAAGGAGCTGCATAGGTTTAGGCTGGAGAGGAGATGACTGAGAGGTGATATCACCATCTTCAGTTACTCGAAGGGCTGTCATACAGAGGATGATGCAGGATTATTTTCTGTTGCCCTCAAAAGTTTGGACCAGAACCAATGAGTCGAAGTTAAATTTCTGGCTAAACATTAGAAAGAACTTCATGACAGTTAGAGCAGTTCCTCAGCGGAACAGGCTTCCTTGGGAGGTGGTGGACTCTCCTTCCTTGGAGGTTTTGAAACAGAGGCTAGATGGGCATCTGACAGCAATGCTGATTCTGTGAATTATGAGAAGGAGGGTGGGAAGGGTTGCATCAATGCTTAGTTCTTGTAGACCTTTCTTACACACCCAGGGAAATAAGGATTGCCACTTTGGGGTTGGCCAGTTTGGCCAGGGATCCAGGAGGTTTTTGCCATCTTCTGGGCATGGAGCAGGGGTCCCTGGGGATGTGTGTGTGTGGGGGGAAGAGATTTGTGAAATTCCTGCATTGTGCAGGAGGTTGGACTAGATGACCCTGGTCCCTCCCAACTCTTTGATTCTATGACTGGGAATCAAACCCAGTTCTCCAGATTAGAGTCCATCACTCTTAACCACTACACCATGTTGAATCTACACCAGTGATCCTGTATATTGTATGCTTTATGCTAATTTGCTATTCAACCTCTGCCATACACACACACACACACACACACAGATACCCCAGTTTGGTGTAGTGGTTAAGTGTGTGGACTCTTATCTGGGAGAATCGGGTTTGATTCCCCACTCCTCCACTTGCATCTGCTGGAATGGCCTTGGGTCAGCCATAGCTCTGGCAGAGGTTGTCCTTGAAAGGGCAGCTGCTGTGAGAGCCCTCTCAGCCCCACCCACCTCATTGGGTGTCTGTTGTGGGGGGGGGAAGATATAGGAGATTGTAAGCTGCTCTGAGTCTCTGATTCAGAGAGAAGGGTGGGGTATAAATCTGCAATTGTTCTTCTTCTTCTCTTCTATCTATCTATCTATCTATCTATCTATCTATCTATCTATCTATCTATCTATCTGTCTGTCTGTCTGTCTGTCTGTCTGTCTGTCTGTCTGTCTGTCTGTCCTCTATGGATGGGCAAGTCTTGTATCTCTGATTCCATCCTGTTTGACAAAGTGTGGATGCACACAAAAGGTCATATTCTGAATAAAACTTTGTTGGTCTTAAAGGTGCTATTGGCTTTGTCGCATTGATTCAGACCAACATGGCTGCCCACCTAGATCTCCCTTCTGCTAAATCTTTTTTAAAAACACTTTTTCCAATGGAAGAAAGTATTCTTTGTTGGAGAAAGCTTTAGCAGAAAACAGTTATTTGATCCAACCCATCCTTTGTTTATATTTTATTTATGTATAATTTCTAGCCTGTCTTGCTCCCATATGGGACCCAAAGTGGCTAACGAGAACACTAAAAATGAACCATCCAGTGACTGTACCTAAAAACAATCACCATATGTTAAAAAAAAAAATCTGTAGAACTGCTTAGCCATGAATCTGTACAAACAGTTCTACTTTGCATAATTGCCTAAATTTCACCAGGCTAGAAGCCTTTTCAACTTACTCAGGATGGTGACAACACAATATGGATGCCACAAAACTTGAAAGCAGCTCAAGAACAAGCATTGACAGATATTGACAGCCTACATCCATTGATGGATAGGCAAGAGTAGACTGGGGAAGCAAGGAAGAGTATGTTGCTTGTGCGATACCTTTAGAAAATGATATACCACTTGATCCCATATACATGGAAATGCTGTACAGCTGATGACTTCAAAAATCAAGACCTGATGTGCACATTGATTGTTAATACACACCCACAGAGTTATCATATCATTGTAATGACACAACCTTTCCCCAGTAGGGTTTGTTCACACATCCAGCTATCAGTCACCACATGTAGAAAAGTCAGAGGGTGCATGACCTGGCTGTTGTGACTGCAGTCCATTTTTGTTGTCAATGTTTGTTGCAAACATATTTGTAAGAACATCTCATCAGATCGGTTTCCTAAGCAACAGGCAATATATTCTTTCCCTCCACCCATTTAAGAGTGCTAAGAAAGCCTGCCTTGACTTTGTCACATAGACAGATCTGGCCAGCTATGCTGAAAAATGGTCACCACACTCAAAACATTTCCTGATTGGCTGAGATTACATTGGGAAAGAAAAAAAGAAGTCTGGTTTTACAAAAAGCTCTTGAAGAAATAGCAGATTGCAGAAGCATGCATCTGTGAAGGGGTGCAAAACGTGTGCAAAGCAGAAAGGGAAACTGCTCCCAAAATATTTGTGGGTGGAGATTGGCTATAAAGTCAAATGGACACAGCTCTGCATGAGGGAGGAGAAATCATAAAACAGATCTGGGCGTAACATGATGCAGTTTAATTCTTGACTTTTTAATCAACATTAACGAGCCATTTTAAAATAACACATTAAAACATGCTCAAGCAATGTGTGATCCAACTGTTGCCAAATAAGAGCTGATTAAAAAGCATTAGTTCCTTCCAACTGGAAATGGAAGCCTTTGATATGATAAGAACTAAAGTTTGTTTGCAAACATTTTCCCCTGCAAATTCACAAGTATACCAAATAACAGTTTATTGGAGGTGACAGAGTATTTTTAATAAAACATCAGAGTTTGCCAGAGTCAGTCCTCATCCCCCAAACAAACAATCCCACCCTATCACCTCATGCAGAATACATCAGTGAGCTTCAAGCCAGTTCAACATAGCAACAGAAGGGCAGGTGTAAGATGTAGATGTTGGAATAACTGGGAGAGGAGGCATGACACTTCATGTTCTCTAGAACCAGATTATATATGTGAGGTGCCTCTCTTTGCCCCCCCCCAAGTCGGAATGAAGAGTCAGACACAAGATGTTGGTATAACTATGGGCCACTTTATTAAGTATAATAATAAAAACGGCAAGGGCACCTAGAACTGTGGCCTGGTCAGGACCATGGGTCTCAACAGACCACTCCCCTGCCATTCACGGGTGAGAGACCCAAGCCCCAGCTGGAGTCATGTGACACAGCTCCCACCTGGCCAGCCCAGCAAGGATGCACACCCCAGAGGGCCCAACCACCAGACACACGTCTCAATGGAAGGCACCCTCTAGTCGAGCCTCCAGAACGGTCTGCATTCTCCCACCCCGGGTTATCAAACCCAAAGGTTGATTCTGCCAGACCCCTAACTCCCCAAGAGTCCTCCCCTAGTCACATAGTACCATAAACCCAGTAAAACCTGCCAAACTAAAGTGACCAACCTATTTAACAGCACCTCCCTCTAGCCAAATTCACAATCCACTGAACTGCTATGTAGGGTAGATGAAAAAGCATCCCAGCAAATGGCCGATCAGCTGGGGAGCAAAAAATCCCTTCCCGGCCCCCCAACCATGAGGCAACCAGCACTTGCCTACATAACAAACAGGGTAGGTGGAAGGGCCGATCTTCGACAAGGACTGAAGCTGGGGGGGCGGATGTTCAGCCGTTACAACGGCCAAGCCCTGCTCCCTCCAACACATGCCCAAACGGGCTGCCAATACTCCCTTCCTTTCCAGGGAGGCAAATTTCGTCTCTGCAGCCTAGCAGCATTACTGCCGGCTGCTAGTAACGAATTGTTGAAGTTCTCAAATCCAGCTTGGGAAATTCCTGGAGATTTGGGACTTGAGCATGAGAAGAACAGGGCTTGGGGAGGTGAGGGACTTCAGCAGATTACAATGCCATAGAGTCCACCCTCCAACCAGCCATTTTCTCTATTTATTTATTTATTTGTTTGTTTGTTTGTTTGTTCGATTTATATCCCGCCCTACTCCACCAAGGCGGGCTCAGGGCGGCTTACAATACAAAAAGCTAATAAAGATCAGTTTAAAATACATTAATAATTATACAATAAAATACATAAAAATACATAAAACTCACATCAATATGCACTATGCTACCTTTTCCTTAAATCAATTCTTCAAGTATTCCAGTGTTCATTATTCTGATGTTCAAAGTTTAAATATTCAGGCATCCTGGTATCGATCAGTTGTATGCCAACCGGAAGAGGGCTGTTTTACAGGCCCTGCGGAACTGTTCAAGGTTCCGCAGGGCCCTCACCTTCTCCAGGATCTGGTTCCACCAACAGGGGGCTGCAATCGAAAAGGCCCTGTCTCTGGTCGCTTTCAGACGGGCCTCCTTTGGCCCAGGGATTATAAGGAGGTTCTGAGACCCCGATCTCAGCACTCTCTGGGGAACATGTGGGGAGAGACAGTCCCTAAGGTAGGTAGGTCCCAGGCCATAAAGGGCTTTAAAGGTCATAACCAGCACCTTGTACTGAACTCTAGAGGAACTGATCTCTGGAGATCAGTTGTACCTCCAGGACATCATCTGCAAACCTCATTTAAAGGTTGGCAACCATGCCCTTTGTCTATGCTAGACATTTCTCTCTGGTTCCTCTTTCTGCATCTTTATTCTCTCTCCTCGTAGTCTTCCAAGAGGCAAGATTCTTCTGCTTTTGTGGAAGCAAACCAGGACCACACTCAAGATGTCTTTCTTCCACACACATCTGCAGCTGGAGTAGCCAGCCACTTATTCAGCTCAGACTTCTGACACTTATTCTACTACAAAAAGTATGGGACTGTCCTTCTCCCTGAAGTTAGGGTGACTTTTCAGGGATACTGGACCTAAGGTTGCCAGGTCCCCTAACCTTGCTGATAGGGGCCTTTGGGGGTGTTCCGGGAGGTGGACAGTCTCCAGGTATTCACAACACAGACAGACCTGGCAACCCTAACTGTTCTAGATTTGCGGGGGGACTGCACACAACCTGTCTGGCACTTTGCCTCCTTTATGCTACCACAGCCTGAGCCTTCTGTGCCACTGTTCCTGCACAGCAGGAGTGGGAACAGGTCCTTGGGGACTATGGGACTGTGATTGCATCCTGCTGGTGGATGCCTGGTGGCTATCTCAGTGGCTGGTGGCAAGGTCTCCCTCCCAAACTGTGGCGAGGTGGCCTAGGATGCTGCTAGAAGATTGTCAACAGAAATTTTCCCCTTGTTAAGTCCACCCTGGTTCCTTTAGTCCTCCACAGTTACTGATTGCTGCTCCTCAGGCTTTTCCTCTGAAGACTCCAAATTCAACTCATTGGGCTGGTCAGAGGGGGCTATGATAGTGAGTGTGAATAAACGTCAATAAAAGTTCTTTTTTTTCTTCCATCTACTGACTTGAAGAATGTTTTGCCACACATGATTTCACACTAGTGTTGTCAGGTCCAATTTAAGAAATATCTGGGGACTTTGGGGGTGGAACCAGGAGACTGTGGGGGTGGAGCCAGGAGACACTAGGGATGGAGTGAGGAGCAAGGTTGTGACAAGAATTCTTGAACTGCAAAGGAAGTTCTGCAATCACATTTAAAGGGAACGCACACCTTTTAAATGCCTTCCCTCCATTAGAAACAATAAAGGATGGGGGTATTTTCCTTTGGGGCTCATAGAGTTGGACCCCCTGGTCAAATCCTTTCTAAACTTGGAGGAAGTTTTGAGGAAAGACATTGGATGCTATGCTGAAAATGTGGTGCCTCTGCCTCAAAGCCCCAGATACCCACAGATAAATTCTCCATTATACCCCATGGGAATCGGTCTCCATAGGAAATAATGGAGTGCCCGGAAGACATTTTTCTCCCCCCCACACACTTTCTGATGACCCTGAAGCAGGGGGGGGGGCTCCAAACCAGGGGATCCTCTGCCCTCACCTGGGGATTGGCAGCCCTATTTCACAACTTTGCTATATATTATCCAGTTACAAATATCGCCACTATTGTAAAGGATAAAAGAAGGAAAAGTGGCTGAGCACTGGCTTAGGGACAAATGCCATCATGCAGAAGGTCCCAGGTTCAATCCCCAGCATCTCCAGCTGGAAAAGAAAAAGGATCCAGTAGTAGGAGATTGGAAAGTTTTGCTTAAGACCCCGGAGAGCTACTGCCTGTCTGAGTAGGCCTGGCATCCACCACATGAAAGCCAGCATGGTGCAGTGGTTATAGTTTGAATTCCCACTCTGCTGTGGAAGCTTGCTGGTTGGCTTTGGGTTGGCTTGCTGGTTGGCTCTCAGCCTAATCTATCACAAAGGGTTATTGTAAAGATACAAGAAAAGAGAATGATGTAAATTGCTTCCGACTCCCACTGTGGATTAAGGTGGGATGGGATGTAAATGCAGTAAAAGTAATAAATATAATGAAGATGTAAATCAGGTAAAATGTAGGAAGGTTGTGGGAACAAGATGAGGAAACAGGGAAAGGTGTGGATATGGTGGTTGCCAGGAAGAGGGCAAGAAGAAACAGGGGGGGGGGGAATTGATGAGCCCCTCAGCAGTCCTTGTGGGTTTTCCACCATGCAGCTCAGCCAGGTGTTATATAGGGTGATTTACCTCCATGCTGTGAAAAGCCGCAGTTGCCTATTGCCGCACATTAAGCCTTTATTAAGGGGCCAGGACATTTTCATCCAGGCCTTTTGACAGCCCTATATGCAGCTGCTGCTAGCAGGATCTTCCTTACTTGCCCTGCCACAAGGATGACCCAATGCAAAAGAGAACAAGGCTCCTGCAACTTTTAGAATTGGAGGGCAGCAACAAGCACTACTTTTTCTTACTCCTGAACTTACTGATTTTTCATTGTCCTTTTCTGCACCCGTTCACCCTAGTGCAGGGCTGGCTGGTCAGAAAGCAATACTGCAAAGGTAAAACAAGCCATTAAAAGGCTATTGCTGTGTTCGCTTAAAAAGCCACTTTGGATGCATTATTCAGATCTAAGTAATCTTTGGTGGCAGTATTCTTGTTGCTGCTATGTGGTTTTGTCCAGCTTTGAGCTTTCAAGCCCTCCTCCCCCCCAAAAAAAGAACCAGTTCCTCCCCCAGCTACAAAGGAGCACAGCCAAATCAGCCCTGTCCTTGGATAACTTGCCTGCATTCATTTGCCATGTATAGTCGACTTCAGAACAGCATTCATTGATTTATTCCCCCCACCCCGCTGCTGCTTTCCATCACCTCCAATGACTTGCAGCATCTCAGCTTGTGGCCGCAGGTGTCGGTTTCCAGAGAGGCTAAAAATGTTACCTGCGGTCAGCTGTTGGAGGGACACCATGAGAATGACCAGATGCACAGAAGGATAAAATATTGCTTCCAATCAATTTGAAGAGGGGCATCTCGGCAGGTTCAAAGGCAGTGAGGGCATTCACTAGAATCTCTAGTGCTTCAGAGATTCAGCATAGTTCCTGCATAGCTTCCTTTCTGCGGGTAGCTCTAGCACAAACAGAATAGCTTCTGCAAATAGGCAAATGCATCCAATTGTGCTGAATTTGCATCATTCCAAAGGCTGCAGGATTCAGCACTTTATGGCTTACCTTGGCATAGAGTTTCAAACGTTTTAGAGTGCAGCGTGATAGCTTGGACTCCCCGGGTTCCAATTAAAAAGCTCTAAGCAAGGTATTTTCTGCCCGACAGTGCTTTCCTGTGGAAGCCCCAGTTTCACTGTAGATGTTGACGCAGCACTGTGGCAATAGGGGTGCCAGATGATGATTCCCCCACATTGTCCCTTCCCCCAGGCTCCACCAGGGGGCTTTTTAAAGAGATTCTATTAAAATCAGTAATTGACATATTGATATGCTGTTTTAGCAGTATACCGCTATGTCAATTACCAACTTGAAAAAGACACCTGATGGTGTACAAGGGGAACAATGGCCACCACAGGAAGGGCCAAATGATACATATATACCTATGATGTAGTGGTTAAGTGTGTGGACTCTTATCTGGGAGAACCAGGTTTAATTCCCCACTCCTCCACTTGCAGCTGCTGGAATGGCCTTGGGTCAACCATAGCTCTTGCAAGAGTTGTCCTTGAAAGGGCAGCTGCTGTGAGAGCCCTCTCAGCCCCACCCACCTCACAGGTTGTCTGTTTTGGGGGGAGAAGATATAGAGGATTGTAAGCCATTTGAGTCTCTGATTCAGAGAGAAGGGTGGGGTATAAATCTACGGTCTTCTTCTTCTTCTTCTTCTTCTTCTTCTTCTTCTTCTCCTTCTCCTTCTCCTTCTTGCAGTTTCTGTTAAGAATAAAGATTCTATGGTCAGAAATGAGAATACCATGAGTCAAATCTGACGATATTCTGTTGGTCTTGAAGCACTCACTGCCCTTTCATTCAAGTGATCTACATGCCTGAGCAGCATAACATCAGACTTGTGACCTCACCTTAAACCACAGCTCCTCATGGCATTTTTCTCTTCATGGAAGAGGAGCTGCTATCTTGTCTAAGGTTATGACTTGCACAAGCAATTCGCTCCTCAAAGGAATGTTATCAGAACTGACTCAGCGGCACAGAAGCATCTGTGCATTGGTGACAGACTATTCAGAAATAAAAGTTTCACTGCTGACCCAAGGAGTAATTGATCTTCATGTTTCATACGCCATAACATTACATGGCATTGAATAAAAAGATATTGTTGGAGGTGGGAGAAGACCCACAAGGAAAGGCTGAAGGTGCTGGGTATGTTTAGCTGTGAGAAGACTGAGGGGAGATATTCCATGGAAGAAGCCAAGGACTTCTCTGTTGCTCCACAGGCCAAGGCTGGATCTCTTGTAGTTAAGTTATGGGAGGGTAGATTCTAGCTGAATTTTAAGAGGTAGTTCCTAAGAATAAGAGCAATTTGATAGTGGAACCAATCAGGACCTCCTGATGGTGCCTGGTTTGTTTGTTTTTCTTGCCACTGTGTGACACAGAGTGTTGAACTGGATGGGCCATTGGCCTGATCCAACATGGCTTCTCTTATGTTATTAACTAAGGGAGTGGTGAGTTCTCCATTACTGGCAGTCTTCAGGCAGCAGTGGGAGGACCATATGTTAGGAATGCTCCAGCATTAGTTTCTGTGCATTGTGGAGAGGTAGACCAGATGATCTACAAGGTACCTTCCAGCTCTAGGACTATAACATCATAAGAACATATGAAGAGCCCTGCTGGATCAGACCAGTAGTCCATCTAGTCTATCATCCTTTCTCACACAGGGGCCAACCAGTTCCTCTGGAGGTCCAACAGCAGGGCATAGCAGCCAAGGCCTCCCCGTGATGTCACCTCCTGGCACTGGGATTCAGAGGTTTACTGCCTCTGTATGTGAAGGTTTCTTTTAGTCACCATGACTGGTAATCACTGACAGACCTATCCCTGTGAATCTGTCTAATCCCCTTTTAAAGCTGTCTATGTCTGTGGCCAACACTGCATCTGACAGCAAATTCCACATTTTAATCACTCACTGAAGAAAGACTTCCTTTTGCCCATCCTGAATCGACTGAATCTACTGCCCATCACCTTCATTGTATGCCCCCAAGTTGGTTCTATTTGACTGGATTTTATGGTAGTTATTGTATTGGAATTGTTGATGTTTTAAATTGTATAGCTTGCTTTTATGAATGATGTTACCTGATCTGAACCCTGATTCACAGTGGAAGGAGGGCTACAAATTGAATAAAATAAACATGGGGTGCGGTCACGCGTACCATTAGTGACGACACAGCTCTGTCTGGCTGATGGATTAAATGTGTTTGTTCAGACAGCCACATCTGGCAATCGATCGTCATCCGGGCTCATCCAAGCTTGCTACGCATGAATGGCGCATTAATTTGACAGTACATAAAGTCCGGCCCTTTTTCAAAACAGCGGCACAAGATCGGCTTTTTGTTGTTTGGACAGCTCACGCGCGATACTGCCTCTCACCCTTTTTTTTAAAGAAAGCCCCAGCAGACATGCGCATTGCCAGATCATCTGGGAATCTGAGGTGACACTTCTGCTTCTCCCATCAACACAGGATCGGAGGGGGGGGGGGACGTTATCCCACTATTCAGAACAGGAAACAATTCTTTTTTTTCAATGTGGAGGATTTCAAGATATCATTGTCACTGCCAATTTCTAGGAAAATAATTCCTGGCAGTTCCGTGGTTTGGATCGGCAATGTTAATTCTGGAAACTTTCACCCTTCCCCCCTGCCTCTGAAGAAAGTTTTGATTTCCCAGCTCCAAACAGCTGGGCGTATGTTCAGATATGAGCGCTATACACCCGCTTTTAATGGTAGGTGTGACTGCACCCATGTTCTAGTATTTTGGGAGAGGGGAGAAAATGTTCTTTTTGTCAACTCTCTCTAACCTGTGCATAATTTTTAAAACCTTTATCATTCCCCCCCACCCTTAAACATATCTCCTCTGAAGTGATTCCTGAACTAATCCTGTGACTTCATTCTCTGATCTAGAGTCCTTTACATTTGGTGGGAAATGTAGAGCTCATAAAATGGCCAGTGTTGAAGCTCAAGTACTATTCAACCCAGAGAGTTTGTGTCGTAGAATGGGCAGAGTGGCAGACTATGAACTTGGGTGACAAAGTTTGAATCCCCACTTCTACCATGGAAGTTCACTGAATGGCCTTTGGACCATCACAGTCTCTCACCCTGGCCTATCTGACAGGATTGTTCTGAGAAGATGGAGGAAGGGAGAACAATGTTTTAAGCTGCTTTGAGTGCTGAGGAGAAAAATGTAACATAAATAAACAAACAAATAAATAAATGCAAATACACTTTTGCACAACTTATAGACTCATGGTGCTAATCCTAAACAGAGTTAACACCTTCTAAGTCCAAGGATGTCAATAGGATTGGAAGGGTGCATAGGGGTGGGCATGAACTGGCTCATGAACTAAAATTTGTGATGAATTTTGTTCATCCTTCACAAAGTCGACTTCATGACAGGTCAACTGGCACAAACATTCAACAAACTTTGAAGCTGTTAGTGGAAGTTGGTTGGTTGTGAATGGATACATTTCCAGGCAGACTCCTCTCAATCAGGTTACTAAACTTCAAAGCAAGGGTGGGGGAGACAAAGGAAGACTAATGTCAAACCACAGAATCCTTGATCCTTTCCATAGACTCCTGTAACTGCAGCAATGCAAGCAAAGAGGACTAATGTCAAGCTACAAAACCCTTGCAGTACAAACTACAGTCCAGTCCAGTACAAACTACAGAATCCTTGCAGTACAAACCAGACATGCCATGAACTACAAACTAAATTTCATTTTCCCAGTTCATGCCCATCCCTAGACATAACTTTATTGAGGATTGCTTTGTCTTTTGGTTAACATACTTGTATAAACAGGCTCTCAGTACCCTATGGCTATCACTACTTGTGACCGTCTGGATTACTTTACCAACTACTGCACCAATATGATGCTTCTGATTTATTTTGCTCTTCTTCTAAGTCCCTTGCCAGTTCTATATTCCTACACTTTTATGAACCAGTTCTAAAATCAGAAGGAGAATATGCGTCCTCCTTGGTCATGTTTTTATATGTTTGCCAGTTCTGTTTTTATTTAAAAGGAGGTGTTTGGAGGAGAAGAGCTTGAGGAGGTAGGACATAAAAACAGATTGTCAACTTGTCATATGAAATTGTCAGTAAGAATGAAGGTGCCATGAAAAAGTATCTTTTTTTCCTCCTTCCCTCCACACTGCATTCTGTTGTATTTCTAGAGCTATATCTGGCGGTCTTCAGTGTAACATCCTACACTCTAAACCTTTCAGATACATCTTCATTTTACCAGAGGCTGAGTTTGGGTAGGTAGAAAAAAGTTTGGCTTCTAGCAAAAAAAAAAAAAGGTTTATGTAATGTTCATTTTTACTTGCTTTTTATTCTCTTAATGTCTTGGGTGGATTGCCATAAATGTTTATGGCTTCTTCATTTTAAATAAAATGTCTAGGCTTGCTGCTTGCTGTTTGCTGAGGGAAACTGACCAGTGTTTTTTCTTGGCTTTAAGGGGTTGGGGGAGTTCCCTTAAAGCCAAGAAAACTGGGGCTTCCCCTCTCCAGCGCCTGCCCAGCACTGCGGAGGGGATGTGCTGAGGGCTGATGTGTGCATGAAATATCTACCCGGGGGAGGGGGGCGCGTTGGGGTTCTACCTCAGGTGACAGAACCCCATGTGCTGAGCCTGGTTATGCTGGGGATTATTAGGAAGGGGATTGAAAACAAATCAGCCAGTATCATAATGCCCCTGTACCCCGTGGCACAGAGTGGTAAGCTGCAGCACTACAGCCCAAACTCTGCTCATGACCTGAGTTCAGGTAGCCAATACAAAAAAACAAAACTGTGATGTACAGGCTAACAATGTTTAATAAAACTTTTAAGAGTCATGTAAATATACTATATGCAAAGAGATACAACTCTACAACATAGTCCATTCACAATGAGCACCCAGGTATAATCTGATTTTGTCATGTCCAAAGACTTCCTCAGGAGTATCTGGAGTATTCCTATTTCCTGCAAGGTTATCAGCCTCTAGTTTCAGTTTCATTATTTAATGTTTCCTGCAGTGTCTTAACTTTCTTCAAAACTTCTTATCCTCTCAGCACCACTTATGTGTTAATATTTATAATGAGGGCAAGCCATACACTAAATTTCTTTTTAACTAGATGCAAAAGCCTTCTGGAATTTTGCTGGCAAAATTCTCTCTTCTGTTTATAATAAGAGCAAGCCATTCTTTTTGATGGCAAAAAGCTCTCTCTTTGTAGCAAGCCAGACAATCTCTTTTCTTATCAGATGCACAAGCCTTCTGGAATTTCTGGCTAAATGCTCTCTACAATTTTATAAAGCAAGCCATTCCTGATCGACGGTCTTAATGCTCTCAATATCACTAAGTGTGTGATTCTGGAGCTAGCTGGTCCAAACTCTTTTCTGGTCAAATGTAAAAGCCTTCTGACTTTTGCTAGCGAAGCTCTCTACCAGGTAGCCAGCTAAAGGTTGACTCAGCCTTCCATTCTTCTGAGGACGGTAAAATGAGTACCCAGCTTGCTGGGGGTAAAGTGTAGATGACTGGGGAAGGCAATAGCAAACCACCCTGTAAAATGTCTGTCAAGAAAACGTTGTGATGTGACCCCATGTGTTGGTAATGACTCAGTGCTTGCACAGGGGACTACCTTTACCTTTTTTATAAATCTATGGTATGGCTTCATTTGGAATATTGTGTCTCTGGTTGGTACATCTCAAAAAAGATATTCTAGCATTTGCAAAGGTGCAGAAAAGAGCAACTAAAATGATTAAGGGGATGAAACAGCTTCCCCATGAAGAAAGGTTGAAGAGGTTAGGGCTCTTTAGCTTGGAGAAAGGATGATTGAGGACATTGAGGACATGATGGACATTTACAAGATTATGAATGAGCTAGAGAATGTAGAGAAGAAGTGCTTTTCTCCCTTTCTCTCAATATATGAACTCATGGGCACTCAATGAAATTAATAAGCAATAAGCTTAGAACAGATAAAAGGAAGTACTTCTTCACCCAAAAAGTAACTAACATCGAATTGATTGCCACAAGAAGTGGTGGTGGATACAAGTATAGACAGCTTCAAGAGGGCACTGAATAAGCATATGGAGCTTAGCTCCATGAGTGGCTAGCCACAAGGTATAGATGGAACACTATGACTGGGGCAGTGATGCTCTGTATTCTTGGTGCTTGAGGAGGCAACAATGCAGGGCTTTTGGTGTTCTGTCCCTGCTGGTGGACTCCTGATGGCACCTAGATTTTGGCCACTATGTGGCACAGAGTGTTGGACTGGATGGTCCATTGGCCTGGTCTGGTGTGGCTTTTTGTATGCTGTTATGTTCTTACAGTTCTAAGACCATTGACTTCAATGGGCTTAGAAGGGAAAGGGCTGCCAATCGCCAAGAGCCTGGAGATCTTCCAGATTACAAAGATTAATTCCCCTGAAGAAAATGGCAGCTCTGGATGTCAGACTGTATGGTATTATACCCCACTGATGTTCTTATCTCCCCCAAACCCCCCAAACCCCAAGCAACCATTTGAGGGCAACCTCCCTCCACAACCAACCACCAATTGGTTACCATCTGTGGGTATAACTCTGCTTAGGACTGCACCGCTAGGCTAGGAGTGCCAGGGACTATGCCTAGACCTCCAACATTAGGTACCCTAACAGTAAATTGCTGCTCATTCCCCCTCCTTTCTGAAATATCTCTCCTTGTTTCTTTCACCTCTAGGGTGGATATATTCTGACAGCTTTCCCATTTCAGAAGTTCTTTCATTTTCAGAACACCAGTTGCTAGAGAATTCCCACCATTTTGTGCAAATAAACTTACCAGAAGTGTCTTCCTTTATAGGTACTGTCTGGAATTCATTTAAAGGTGTTTTAAAATGTTGTATGGTGCAGAGTAGTAAAGCTGAAGTACTGCAGTCTGAACTCTCTGCTCACGACCTGAGTTCTATCCTGGTGGAAGCTGGGTTCAGGTAGCCGGCTCAAGGTTCACTCAGCCTTCCATCCTTCTGAGGTCAGTAAAATGAGTACCTAACTTGCTGGGGGGAAAGTGTAGATGACTGGGGAAGGCAATGGCAAACCACCCCCTAAAAACCACCCCCTACACCCCGTGCTGCGAAAACATTGCGATGTGATGTCACCCCAGAGTCAGAAACGGCTGGTGCTTGCACAGGTGACTACCTTTACCTTTTTTATTATTTATGGTGTTAGGTTTATTTCTGAGGTGCATTGGGTTTAGGGAAAGCACCATCAAAATCATTTTAATAAATAAAGAGAACCTTACTTTTCCCACTGAAAGGTGAGACCTGATGGGGTCCCCATGTCCACTGCAGATAGCTGTGGCTTGTCCTACCAAGTGCTTTTTTTCCTACCCATTTCCCAATTAATACTTGTCATGAAGAAAGATTGGGAATCCTGTGAGGAAAATAGTTTTCCCCTCAGAGAGATTTGCTCCATTAATCTTGTGCTAATTTAAGATCAAAGACAGCCTGTTTTAAAAGGATGGAACATTTTCTCATAAAACAAATCTTATGAAGAGTTCATAAAATATATGGTGGCTTTGGAACAACATTCGGATTTATTGAGAAGACTCGGTGGCATGAGGAGTACTTCGGTTTGTGTTTGTTTTACCTTGCAAAAAAAAAAAAATCAGATGTAGTAGACCAGTACAGATGGCAGTTTATGTGTTGGCTGAAGATGCAGAGAGAGAGCGCAGGAATGCATGTGCTGGCCCCACTCACTGACTCTGTGTGATCACCTAGTTGAGAGCTAGCATGGTGTAGTGGTTAAAAGTGACAGATTCTAACCTGGAGAATTGGGTTTGATTCCCCACTCCTCCACATGAAGCCTGCTGGGTGTCCTTGGGCCAGGCACAGTTCTCTCAGAATTCTCTCAGCCCCACCTGCCTCATGAGGCAATAAGACTCCTTAAGGTAATGAAAACTCCATGAGACTCCTTAAGTTCAATAAAAACAGGTAATGACCACATGGAACAAGTAACCCACAAACTCACCCTCCCTGTGATTCGTGCCATTCAGAAAGCATCATCACCGATCATGGCAGGAGCATAACCATGACTACTTTCTATGCATGGTTGCGCCCTGTTTGATTGCACAGAAACAAGAGCCATAACCAGCGAGTTTGCACCCATTCACCTTCCCATGTGTTCTAGGGGCTGTTGGCTGTATTGGGCTAGCGAGAGCCAGAACAGTATAATGGTTAGAGTGCTATACTAGGATCTTCTTAGAAGACCCTGGTTAGAATCCCCATTCTGCCCTGGAAGCTTGCTGGGTGACGCTGGGTCAACCACAATCCCTCAGCCTAACCTAGCTCACAGTGTTCTTGCTGCAAAGGTAACAGGGAGGAGGCAAGGAAGGTGATGTAAGAGCAGGGTATAAATATCTAAATAAATGAAGATAGACCTGTGACAGGACTCTTCATAAATTTGTCTCCGTAAGTGTCTGATAGAGTTGGGTTTTTCATTTTTAATGAACCAGGAAACTCTATGAAGGGTGGATATTTCCCCCTTGCTTTCTGTGGATGTTCCTAACAGAACACGCAGGCAGGCTTTTGACTTTTCAACTGGATACATTTAAAATACTGCAGTACTTTAAGAGTGTGAGTTGTTTATCAGGAAGTCTCTGGTTAAGTTTCACCTCAGCCAGAACACCATGTACCTCACTTTCTTGTCTTCAACGCCTATCTGTGGGATGAAGATAATTATATTGCAACAGTATCAGAGAACTATTGTAAGCACTGAGGTAACATATGTGCTGCATAAAGTTATCGAGCCCAGGGGCAGTCATGGAACTTTGAGAACTTGTACTGAGTCATCCCAAAATGCGTACAAGCATTGAGATGTGTACAAGTAATCCCAAAATGTAGAAACAAGCATTCTCCTGTAATTGGGGGGGGGGGCTACAGTTTCTGAATGGCAGACACAATGGCGTATTATGAGGAACTAGCAGTAGGTAAATTTATGTTCTCATATGACAATCATGAATCAGCCACACACAGTTTTTATCTGTCAAAATGCATTACAGAAATGGAATTCAAAACAGAGCCCTGTTCATTGAGCACTGGCACCAGAGGGCATCTCAAGACCCATTTCCCAGCAGTGGGTCCCCTGCACCCCCTGGCCCTGTTGTCCTCTCTTTTGCAGTTTGTTTGGCTACCCCCTTCAAATGAGTGACCAATAACAGGAACGAGAAGGAGTGGAGCCATGGCACAGTAGCAGAGCATCTGCTTGGCATGCAGAGGGTCCCAGGTTCAGTCCCTGACATCTCCAGTTAAAATAATTGGGTAATAGGTGATGTGAAAAAGCTCAGCCTGAGATCCTAGAAAATGGAGTCTGAGCAGACAATACCTTGATGGACCAGTGGTCTGATACAGTATAAGGCAACTTCATGTCTTTGTGGTCAAGGAGCACCTACTATCATTCCCCCTCCAGGTGACAGTAAGGATTTCATCCAGACTGGGCCAGACATATTATGACAAGTTTAATTGGTCCCTCAGCATTACCAAAAATAGTAATGCAGTGTTTTAGCAACATTTTGTATTTTTAGTGTCTTTATAATATAAAGTCCTAAATTGTCATTTAAGTAGCTTGTTCAGGAGCTGGGTCTGAAGTGAGAAAGCAAGGAGGGCTGGCAAGGAGGTAGTACCAGTCTAAATTTGGGGGGCCTACTGATGGCACCTTGACGATTGATGTCCCCAAAACTTGCCACCAACACTAGCCCCGTTTACTATCCCAATGACAACCACCAAGGTACTTCAGCTATCCACTTGTTATATTGGAGAAACCCACAGGAAACCCTCCAGAGGTGAATTATCCAATGAGGTCTGGATCCTCCCTTGCTCAGAATACACTTGGAGTGAATTCCTGATGCAGTAAAGAATCTCATCAACTTTGTACCCAGCTTTCCATTTACCTTATCTCTTATCCCTTCTCTTTAACTTTTAGAAACAAACCACCCAGCTCCTTGGTTGCATTACTTCTGTATTCAAAATGCATTCTTTCATTTAAAAACTATTATTTTGTTAGACTTTATCAGTGTTGGCCTGGATATTACTATTCAATAAGGTATCTCTCCAGAGGAAATCTCTCTGTGATATTTCATCTCTATACAGGTTTTCATACAGGAATCCATTGGAATGAAAATTATATAAATGTAGGAACCGCATTGGAGGGCCGATGCTCATGCTGAGGTTTGGAATGCAATCCTGTTAATGCAGAAATTGTTAGTGCCACCTATTGACAGACAATGAAACTAAGGAAGGCAGCCGGTCTCATACTAGGAGGCAAGTTCCATTGACCTCAAAGGAAAGTATGTCCATGTAAACATACTTAGGATAAAGCCCGTCAGACTCTTGAAAAAAAAGATGCTGCTATGTCGCATATTTTCTCTGTTATTACTTTGACAAGCTCCACTCCCCAAACTCTGTGCCTTTCATTTTATTTCCCTAAGTTATCTACTAAAATACACCCATTAACAAAGTTGTTTGTAAGAATGTTTGTGCTTCTTCCTAAGAATATGTTTGAAGAATCTTGTTGTCAAACACTGGACAATTCATTCCATGCAAGCTTGTAGCTTGGATTTGGTCTTATATGTCTCATCATCCAAGAGTAACTCAATGAAAATATGATAGGATAGTAGTGTTTAATGTTATATTACTTATTCAAATATTTATGTCTCCCCTTCCAGTCAAAATGTCCTCAAGGAGGTTGCTATTTTGCATAATACTAAAGGTCAGGAGAATGATTGACACTCTCTGTTAAAGGCTGTAAATCATTTAGAGTGAAGCCTTTGTTACTCTTTACCTGTGATGAAGTGACAGACTGCACTTTTTAAAAGCTTAGAAGTGCTGTACAAATAGGTGAAGGACTGTGGAGGATTAATACTTCACAGAAACAGAGAGCCTTGAGTGACAGGCTGCTCCTAGCAAACTGATTGGTTAGCATCAACTGAGCAGAGAAAGTTTGGTGAGAGCTACATGCTGAGGAGAGAATCAGCCAGATTTCTGTCAACTGAATTCAGTCTGGTTTCAGCCCTAGCTGAGAAGAGTCAAATACTGACAGTTCTGAAATTCAGCTGACTGTGAGCAGTTTAACACAGACAGGAGAACTGGGGAAAATTGGCAAGGAAGTTTGGAAAGTAGACAAAGACTCCCATTTGGACCAAGGACCAAGATCTTCTAGAGAGAGATGAAAATTTCTTATCCAGTCAAATTAGGTTAGTTCTGAATAATGCAGAGATCCCTGATCTGGGGTAGTTAGAAACTGCCTGTAGAAACATTGAGTGAATTAAAAATTCAAGACAGGAGGAAGAGCTACTTATAACGGAGGAAGACTCCTTGACTTGTCAGAAGGCTTAATAATAATATATAATAATATGTTTAATGTCTATCCCACTCCACTTCCCACAGGTGGGACTCAGGGCAGCATACAATATGTGCATACATTTTTATGTGTATACATAAAGCATAAAATAAAATACATAAAATATACAGTATTATATAGTAATAAAATATAGGCAGTATACTCTAACAAATGCCAGGTTCAATATACTATTAGATGGCGATAATTGGGTGGTTGACATAGGCATCATGTTCCATACATGGGAAACCTTAGCCAGGAGAAAGTGGAGAATAAAGGAGTGGGGGGGGGGAGAAACCCAGGAGAAGATATTGAAGATATTGGATTGGATTTATATCCTGCCCTATACTCCGAATCTCAGAGCTGTCACAATCTCCTTTACTTCCCCCCGACAACAGACACCCTGTGAGGTAGGTGGGGCTGAGAGAGCTCTTACAGCAGCTGCCTTTTCAAGGATAACTCCTACGAGAGCTGTGGCTGACCCAAGGCCATTCCAACAGTTGCAAACAGAGTGGGAAATCAGACTCGGTTATCCCAGGTAAGAGTCTGCACACTTGACCACTACACCAAACTGGATCTCTGTTGATCTCTCAAAATGTCACTGTCCTCAACAACTGTCCTCAGATCTTACAGGGGAGAGAGTTCTACCAGGCTGGGACCAGGGCCAAAAAGAACCTGGGCCTGGTGGAGGACATCTGGACCATTCTGAGACCAGGAACTACCAGTAGGGTTGCCAGGTCCAATTCAAGAAATATCTGGGAACTTTGTGGGTGGAGCCAGGAGACTTTGTGGGTGGAGCCAGGAGCAAAGTTGTGAGAAGCACGAGTGAACTCCAAAGGGAGTTCTGGCAGTCACATTTAATGGGACCACATACCTTTAAAATGCCTTCCTTCCTTTTGGAAATAATGGATAGGGGCACCTTCTTTTGGGGCTCATAGAATTGGAATCCCTGGCCCAATCCTTTTGAAACTTGGGGGGTGTTTTGAGGGGAGACACCAAATGATATGCTGAAACTATGGAGCCTCTACCTCAAAAAACAGTCCCCCCAGGTACCTACAAATTGATTCTCCATTATACCATATGCACACCGGTCTCCATAGGGAATAATGGAGTGCCCAGCAGATATTTCTCTCCCCCCCCCCACTTTCTGATAAAACTGAAGTGGGGGGAGGACCTCAAAACCAGAGGATCCCCTGCCCCTAACTGGGGATTGGCAGCCTAACTACCAGCAAGTAGTTCAGGCTTTAATGACCAGAGCAGTAGGATGCAGGTCAGTATTTTAATAATTAGGCAATATTCCTGGCATGTAATGGTGCTAATCTGTTCCAATTAAAAAATGGGAAAGGGTATGTCCATCAGCTTCAGTAAACAGAGTGGGAAGCAGATGAGGGCTGCCAAGTTCCTGGCAGGGACGGGGGATCCCCACCCCCTAAAGAATCCCACCATCACACTGTGCTTAGCACAATGATGTCACCCAGAAGTGATGTATTGTGTTGGGCACATGGTGTGGGGATGCTCTAGGAAATTGTGAAAAACTCTATGGTTTCACATGGGGTCATTCTAGCAATTTTGGGGAAACCTCTATGGTACCATAGAATTCCCCCCAAATTGCTAGAGCATCCCCCCATGGAACCATAGAGTTTCTCATGATTTCCTAGATCGCCCCTTCCATCATATTATAATCGTCCTCTATCTTTTGATTTGGTGGGCGATAACAAACTCCCATAGTTAAATTTCCTTTTGGGCCATCTATTTCAATCCAAAGCATTTCTAGAAGGGAATCTAATTCTCTGACCTCAGTCTTACTGGACCGTATACCCTCTCTGACATACAGAGCCACCCCACCTCCAACCCTTCCCTCCCTATCCTTCCAATATAACTTATATCCAGGAATCACCATGTCCCACTGATTCTCCTCATTCCACCAAGTTTCTGAAATTCCCACAATGTCTATGTTTTCTCCCAATACTAAACATTCCAACTCACCAATTTTTCTTCGAACACTTCTAGCATTTGCATACAAACATCTATAATTTTCCAGGCAAGCTAGGCCTGCAACCTTTCTCCTGCTGCCTTGAGACCTTGGCAGATAGTCCATACTGTTTGTCACCATCTCAGTGGACAACTCTGATCCATTACCTGGTAGAAAAGTAACAACTAACCCTTCATCTCTTTGAGATGAGTCCTCCCGAACCAGAAACATTTCATCTCCTGTCGAAATAGTGTCCAAAAGACCCCCTAAAGTCCAAAGAGAAGGTAGAGGATGTCCCAGAGAAATTTCTACAGCTGATATCTCCTTCCCAGGTATACAAGACATTTCAAAACAATTCTTCATCAGTTATATGGCTGAATAATGGAGCCCAATTTTCACACTACTCTAGGCACAGCTCATATCTCAAATGGAATCTTAAGGTTCTCCTGCTCTGTGGAATGGGCTTTTTGAAGAGGTGAGTAGGGCCACTTCCCTGGACATCTTCAAGAGGTGCTGCAAGTCCTGCTTGCTTGCCAGGGCTTTTGAAGGAGTTTGAATGGCAGGCACAGGTGGAATTTTATCAGGAGCTCCATTGCATATTAGGCCACACACCCCTGAGGTAGCCAATCCTCCAAGAGCTTACAAGGCTCTTTTTTGTAAGCTCTTGGAGGATTGGTTACATCAGGGGTGTGTGGCCTAATATGCAAAGGAGCTCCTGCTAGAATTCCATCCCTGATGGCAGGCATCTTTTAAGGGGAGAGGGAGGTGGTTTGGTGGTTTAGTATTTTATTCTTTTCTGGAAATGCTTAAAAAAACCTATTACTGTAAGTTGCCTTGAACCAGGAAGAAAAGTGAGGTATAAATATTTTAATAAATGATAATGATTATAAATAAATACCCTACATCCTGATAAGCAGGAAAAGGTAGTTCCCCCTTCGCTCTGAAAATAAGAAACACAAAGATGTTTGCACTTGTGAGACATGAACAAGATCAATTGTAGATTGTTTTGTTGACTGTTTATACTGCTACACAATATATTAAAAATGGAAAATAAAAAGTTAAAGAAAGAGGAATGATCCAATCATATCTCTGTGCAAGAAAGAACTGCTTATATCTCTCAGATGCCTTTATTGTATTAAAAGACTTATGGAGTAATCTAATCTACCCGTCCATCAGTTTACAAGTAAAATAACGGGACCACCTTTTAAACAAAAGTCAAAGGAGAAAACAAGAGGTGATGATAACTCTGTTCTCTCCCCCTGGTTTCCCTGAACTCTTCGGGGCTTTCATTTTTTTTCTTTCAGCTGGGCTTCCACACCGAAAGTCTGTTGGAAGAAAAATACTGAAATCAGCCAAGAATACTTGAGGCAGAAAGCATCCTCTTTCATTAGGCCTCCCCCCAATGACCCCGGGATCTAACAGACCAACTGGACAAATTTGGTCATATCTGTTGAAGCACTTATGGAATAATGTTGACTGAGTGTTTTAGACGTTTCTAAATTGTAGATTTTATTGCTGTTTTAATATTTGAAATTATGTTGGAACTCACCCTGAGCCTGCTTTGTGGGAAGGGTGGGATATAAATCCAATAAAAGAAATAAATAAGTAGCAATGTAGGGCAGAGGAAAGGAAGATTGGGCTCCCTTTGTCAGAGTGCTCAGTTTTTGTAAATAAATCTACCACCATCACAACCACCACAACCAGTCTAAGGATCTTGGAAAAGGAGAAGAAAAGCTCACTCAAAAGCTTAGGGCTTTTTTGTAGCAGGAATTCCTTTGCATATTAGGCTACATCACCCTGATTAGCCAATCCTCCAAGAGCTTACGGTAGACCCTGTAAGCTCTTGGAGGATTGGCTACATCAGGGGAGCGTGGCCTAATATGCAAAGGAGTTCTTGCTTTAAAAAAAAAACTCCTGCAAAACCCTGTTCTTGCCTCCCTCCACTCATTCTGCAGAAAAATTTAGGTATCTATAGACCATGAAGGCTTTTCTCCTATCATTCTGAAAATTGGTAGTGAGGACTTTTTTGGGTGGGGAGTGAATTCCATAACAGTCCTATCCCAACTGGGTAGGGAGAAATCACAAATTGACAGTACAACCACTGAATTTATTTCCTCTTACAATGAGCTTTAATTCTGATATTACAGATCTCATTTCAAGTTTTAATAACAAAACAGCAAAATACACATCTAAGGACACATCAGTTTCTCTAATTAGCTTGCCTTCAGGGTCAACTTTGTATGTATTTTTTACACCTACGTGCACAACATTGCAGCCAACGCTGAATGTGTACAAATGCTGTGTATTCATTTTTTTTGCTTGTTTCTTTACAGACTTGCTCTCCCACTTTTCTAGAAATATTACACCCATGGTGTCTTACAGCAGTTTTAAAACAGTCTAAAACAAAAAGAATCAACACAAAACACCTTTAAAAGAGAGAGATGCTTGGAGTTCCTACGGCTGCCCAGCTGCTTCTCTTGGTCTCTGCAGCATTGCTGGAAGTCTAGGAGGAGAACAAAGCTGAGAAATTCACCAGCCCTCAGATGGTCCTGCTGCCATAGCAGCTGCTGTGTCTTCAGGGGGTGCAAGAAGCCCAATGACTATAGTCCCCACCCCCCATGTTACTGTCAAGCAGTCTCAGCAACAGATGTCAACACCCAAGGAGAACGGGAGATGGAACACATTTTTAATAGTTGCTTGGGAAGGGGAAAACCCCCCAAGCTTATGGAAATCAATACTGCAAACTGAATTCTGCTTACCCATGAACTTGTTTTGAATTTTACGTCTTACTCTTACAGAGCAAATATTATAGAGAGAAGCACAAGTCAACAATTTAAGGCATGAATATGGAAACTCACACATCTACTCCCTTTGGTGAAATGTTAAAATCCAGATGTCTGAAAAGTTTGCATATCTCAGCATAGGAAAGTTGTCTAAATAGGCACAGACAGAACATTCCGTACCGTGTGATCCTTGGCAGAATTACACCCTTCTAAGTCCATTGAAGCCACTGGACTTTTTAAAGGACCTGGGAGGTTTCCTGCATTAGATCTACGCCTGGGTTGGTTGTGTTGTGTGTAATTTACAAGGCATAACCAACTTAAGGGTTGTAGATCTACTGACTGTAGATCTGGTTGTAGATCTACTGATATGTTCCAAATAATTTTATTACCGCTGGCAACACATGCAAAACACACATGAAGAAGATATTGGATTTATATCCCACTCTTTACTCTGAATCTCAGAGCGGCTCACAATCTCCTTTATCTTCCTTCCCCCCACAACAGACACCCTGTGAGGTAGGTGGAGCTGAGAGAGCTCTCTCATAAACTGCCCTTTCAAGGACAACTCTACAAGAGCTATGGCTGACCCAGGGCCATTCCAGCAGCTGCAAGTGGAGGAGTGGGGAATCAAACCCGGTTCTCCCAGATAAGAGTCCGTGCACTTAACCACTACACTAAACTGGCTCTCATTAATTCATAGGGTCACCATGAGTCAGAGGCGACTTGACATTACCTAACACACTCACAATTTCTTATTTTATGTCCCTGGCTTGTTTTTTATATATAAACATATGAATAAATAAAATCGAACTTTCTGGAAAATTCAAGAAGTGATGACAGCAGTGGAATATTTTGCAATGTGTAGATCCTACTCAAGAATCTTCGTTCCTGGACCAGATACCGGATGGGATCCTATTTGACCAAGAATTTCTTCATTGGTCCCAGCCTATTAGTTTAGAAAATGTATATGTTGCCTGAGTACAGAAAACATGATTTTATTTGGCACATAAAAGTAAGTAAGGTAGGTAGCAGGTCATCCTCAAGGAAGAGGGCACTGCAACTGCGTAGTGCTACAACCACAAAGCCCTGTCTCTGGTCACTACCACCCTTTCCTCCACAGGTAGGAACACAACCAGGTTTGGGGAAATGATTTTAAATGGCAGGCTGGACAGGCAGGAGAGGAGGCAATCCTTCAAGTACCAACTTCACTCATGTTCTGCTAATTCCTAACAACCTGCTGCTCGGCTAGGCAGGGACTTGGTGCAAATGCTCTGAAAATCATGCAGCTAATGCTGAGCCATCTGCTTCTTGCCACATGTGGAAGCCGCGCTCCTCTGGAATTCAGCAATGAAAGTGAAACCTCATCTGTTTCATTCTGCAAGTGTGCCCAATCCCCCCTCCCAACTGAAGCAGAAAGTCTAGGTAGCAAGATGTTTTGCCTCAGCTAATCCAAGGGTCATAGAATTCCTTCATCCCAGGGCCCTTGAAATCAATCACTGCTTTGTTAGATTATTTGTGAAATGAGGAACAAGCAACAGCAGCTCCTGCAGCAAAATTTCTCAGAGCCAGTTTACGTGAGATGCGGGCCACAGGTCAGGCACTTTCCTGTGCAGGGTTGCGTCGCTCTCAACACCTCACTTCAAGTGGCTTTGATGTGTTCGCTGATTCCTTCATGCCGGAATGGTTTCCCACTCTACTCCTTAGTGTACTGACAGTGCATGTGAAGAGACTGATTCAACAAAATTTAGAGCAGATGCCAGGCAAGTAAACACTGTGTGCATACTATGAGTCTCACATAAACTAGATCTCTACCTGCAGATTCAGAAAATGATGTTATTGGGGGGGATTGAATGGAGAAGGTACCAAAGTCATTTCCTGGCATCTCCTGTTAAAAGGATCAGATTGTAAGTGATGAGGAATATTTTTTTTCCTGCTAGCTTTCCTCTTCCTTGACTTTGATAGCCCAGGCTAGCCCAATTTCATCAGATCACAGAAGCTGTGGGGTCACCCCTGGTCAGTTTTTGGATCAGAGGCCACCATGGAAAACCCAGGTTGTGATGCTGAGGAAGGCAATGGCAAACCATGTCTGAATGCCACTTGCCTTGAAAACCCCACCAGGGATTGCTATAAATCAGATATTACTGGACAGGTGGAAAAAAGCTTTTCTCCATACAAGTCGAACACATGAATAGAGAAAAGGAACAACCAAGGCAGTAGGGTTCCCAGTCTCCCATTGGGGGTGGGTTTTCCCCCAGTCTTGGGGCCCCCAATCCACTGGCACAGAGCTAGCTGGTGGGGGGGATCCCTGCCCCCAAAGAGCTCAGTTGTGCCTGATGTGCCTGGCACAATGAAAGCACTGTCATCATGCCAGGCACATTTGGGTAAAAAACTCTATGGCACCATAGAGTTTTTACCCAAATTGCTAGTGTCCCTGCACAATATGCCTGGCATGATGATGTCACTTTTGGGTGACATCATTGTTCTGCATGTGCAAAGCACACATGAGTAACTCCCCTCCCCCCAGGAGCCAGGAAAGATCTGGCAACTCTACAAGGCAGTGGCTGAAACAAAAGGTCTCTCTTTCATTATTGCTTGCCAACAGAAGTGCCCATTTGTCACTTGTTCAGCTCCATTGTGAAAGCACAACCTATGTGCAGAACAGCAGTCAAATTCATGGCAAATCTCCCCAGAAAGAAAGCCATTTAAGGAGTTCAATGATAAAAGATGAACTGAAAGAAACGAGTCTTGATTATCTGCTCAAGTGCCATGCCTGACACTAGACAAGCTGAAGAAAGATATTCTATCGGGTTTTCCTGTTAACAGTTTCTATCAGTTTGCCATTAATAATGATGATGTTTTCAAAACTTGTCTAGACAACTTAAAGTCACAAGTCCAACAGAGGACATGTAGAGCAGTCATAGTTTTATGAATACAGCCCTTAAAAATAAAAACCCAAGGCACCAGTCAGCTGTTTGCTAAGGAGGAGAAACTGAATCCAACTACATGGGGATGGAATTTTGTGGTTTCCCCTTTGCTGGTGCAGCTACAGTGAAAGCACAGTGGTAATGGGGTTTCTACATGACAGGTTTCTTTGCAATTTCCTTGTCCCAATCTCCCAGTAGTGACTATTCCTTCTCCCTGGGCCACCAGGGCTTTAGCAATTATTTTTAAAAAATCAACACTGGAATATCATTATATCACTATATCCTTGTAACAACAGGTGTGTCAGGTTCTGTGAATTCCCAGCTTTTTTAAAAAATGAAGTCTTTAGCCCCTTCTGTTGTGAAGATTTGCTTTCTCAACACAAGCTGACAATTCACAGAACCTATTCTACCTATTGCTACATGCTATATCAATACTAAGAAAAAGCCCAGCAGGAACTCATTTGCATATCAGGCCACATCCCGTGACATCACCATTGTTTCACAGAGGGCTTTTTTTGTGGGGAAAGCCCATCAGGAACTAATTTGCATATTAGGCCACACCCCCTGATACAAAGCCAGCTGGAACTGCGTTCCTGCCCCAAAAAAGCCCTGCTACACTATTATAAAAGATGAAAAGCATTCTGGCAGTAGTATCTAGATCAAATTAAGCCTGAATTCTCCCTAGAAAGTAAAGTGACTATAGGGAGGCTGTTGTACTTTGATCACATTATGAGAAGACAAGAGTCATTGGACAGACACTAATCGTACGAAAAATTGAAGGTAGCAGGAAAGGATTAACTTGATGGATGGAGGAGATGGATTGACTTGACCAAGAAAGCCATGCCCCTCTTTGTGCAAGATCTGAGCAAGTCTGTTAACAATAAGATATTTTGGAGATCATTGATTCATAGGGTCACCAGGGATGGAATTCTAGCAGGAGCTCCTTTCCATATTAGGCCACACACCCCTGATGTAGCCAGTCCTCCAAAAGCTTACAAAAAAGAGCCTTGTAAGCTCTTGGAGAATTGGCTACATCAGGGGGTGTGGCCTAATATGCAAAGAAGCTCCTGCAAGAATTCAACCCCTGAGGGTCACCATATGTAGGAAGCAATTTGATGGCATTTAACACATACACAGTGCGAGAGGAAATGGCTGCCATGAAGACAAAGGAAAAATGGCTGCATTGTGGATGGGAAAAATCTGGATTTTCCTCCTGCACAGCAGCCATCAAGGCTTCACTGCAATCTTTCCCAAAAGTTCAGGGCAAAGCAGGTTTGAGAAATGTCAGAAAAAAGTGAGAAACCCCAGGAGGCACATGGGTGTGCCATGATACTATGGGGAAGCAGGAAAAAAAACACATTCCCAACAGCACTGAACTTAGGCGGACAGCATATGTAGAAACCCACCATTTGTGTTTCCAAACAGTTGATCAGTGTATCTAACTATTTTTGAAGGGCTATGTACCAATTGATATCTGAGGAAAAGGTTTGGCTTGCATTGCATCTAGTGAAATGTGTGAGTCACCATCAGGCCAAAGACACAGGAGAAAGTTCGTGAAATGCGAGCTCAGAATATATGCACAATCTCCTGTGTTTTCAGAGGACTCTGCCATGCACACTCACCACATGTAGAGTGTGCCACTTCAGAATCCAGGCTCTCCCACATGAAAACAGTCCTTCATGCAGAAACTTAGCACATCAAGGAAGGGGTTTTAATTTTGTCCCTTCTTCTGAGCTTTTTTTGTAGCAGCAACTCCTTTGCATATTAGGCCATACACCCCTGATGTAGCCAGTCCTCCCAGAGCTTACAGTAGGCCCTGTGCTGAGAGCCCTGTAAGCTCTTGGAGGATTGGCTACATCAGGGGTATGTGGCCTAATATGCAAATGAGTTCCTGCTACAAAAAACCCTGTCCTTCCTGATAAGTTGTTTTTCAATATGCATGGGAAAATTTGCCATGCAGGAACAGTTAAACATTCTGCAGTACAAACTTCCCTGCAAACACACATATACTGCACATATGAATGTCGGAAGCTGCCTTCTTTGACCTGGGACCACTGGACCATATAGAAAACCATTTTCTTTTGTGACTATGAGCTGCTCTCCAGGATTTCAGACAGAAAAAAAATACACCCCAACACCAGCTGTCTGAGATTTGCTAACTGGAGATGCCAGGAGCTGAACCTGGAAACTGTGCTGTTCTCTAAGTCATGGCTCTGCCCCATTCATGGCTGCAAATGTTCATCTAAACAAAGGGTTTGAAGGAAATCTACATGATGCTGCTCCAGTGAAGGCATTTTGATGGTCCCTGGATACATGGCGGGGGAGGGCGGGATAGAAATATAAAGTAGTAGTTATTATTATTATTATTATTATTATTATTATTATTATTATTATTATTATTATTATTATTATTACATGTAATACAATTAGCTAGATCTCTTGAGAGACCTGGACATAAGATGAGGAACCTTGCTAGTCCACAATGTCATGGGGCTGTTTCTGCATTCTGTTTCCCCCACCAAAGAGGAAACAGCTGCAAGGTACATCCAACAGCAACAGTAAGAATAGCAAGGACCTAACTGGACTTCACATGGTTCTGATAATCATTGTTTTGAGATATTTTGGATTGGACTAACTTGGCAATGGTATCCCATCTTGTGTACCTCTGAAGTTTCTTCCTTACTTTAGTTTTCTCTCCTTTTTCATTTGAAAGACTTTGAGAAAACAGTTTACAGCTCAAGAGGTAATACCATTAATGAACATACTTGGCAGTTCAGTTCAGAAACTAATGAGGTTTTTTGCTCTCATGATGGTTTCAAAATGAGAGTTGCAACCTGCTCCCCAAAACATTGACTCTCACATTCCTGATTTGCTTCAGTGAAGCACACTGTGCGTAGCATTGCCCATCTGCTAAGTCATGTAGGCAATTCCAAAGACCTTACCCCAAGCCACAAATGTAACTGTGCCCCTGCTAGTTCTTCTATTCAGCCTGATGGTTTTTCACATGTATTTAAACTTGCAGCAGCGCACTGGAAATTTAAAGGACTGGTCCCAGAGGATATAATTTTTAAGGCACTGAAAAAGTCGATTCCTTCCGTGTAATTAAAAAACGAGGTTTCAGAGGAGGGAGGATTCATTTTCAGAAACAATCTTTGGAAATAGGTCACGGGTTTCATTTTTTGTGGGCTGAGTTTATATGTTGAACTATTTGCAGTTATATCTGAGGATCTAATAAACTTAAAACACCCTGTTGGAAATATAATAAAAGCTCTAAGGAATTATGCTGTCAGAGGATCATTCACATGCACTCTAAGGTGGCATCTGTACATGTTAGGATATAGTGCCATCACTGCAGTATAGCAACCAATCACCTCTTGGGGCGTCCTGTCCACAAAAGAAAATCCAGTTGGGAACAAATGCTGTATGGCAACAATAGCACAATATCTAACTATGTGTCAATGCACCTTAAAAAAATAAGCTCAGTTCTCATTGGATGAGGCTCCACATAGTAAGAAGGCTCCTGATGACTATCAGCCAATTCCTGTACAAGCTTCTCAGACCCACTTGCCCATTCATCAATGCCTGGTTTAAATTTAGGGGGCGGGAAAGTGCTGTCAAGTGGCAGCCAACTTAAAGCAACTCAGCAGGGTTTTCAAGGCAAGAAACAAATTGAGGTAGTTTGCCATTGCCTGTCTCTGCATAGCAACCCTGGTCATGGAGGCCTCACATCTGTGTACTAACTGGGGCTCACCTTGCTGGGGATCTGATGAGATCAGGTTACCCTGGGCCATCCAGGTTGGAACATAAATTTAGAGCAGCAGTGTGGAAAAAAGAAGACAACAGTGGCATCCTTGATCATTTCAGGTTTTATTTTCTGAATCCAAGAAAAAAACCCAAAGGAATGTGGGTGAGTTGAGGGAGCCACAGTGGTGCTGAGGGTGGCTCGAAATGGGTCTCCACAGGTAAGGGTAGCTGTTGCTGAAGACACTAGCTGCTACACACATCCATAGGGTTCTTGCCCTACTCATAGGCTCCTTGAACACAAGAGGCTGCGTTATACTGAAACAGACCATTGGTCTATCCAGTTCAGTACTGTGTACTCCAGAAGCGGCTTTTTAAGGGTTTCAAGTGGAGGCCCTTTGCATCATCTGCCAACCTGATCCTTTAAACCGGTGATGCTGGGATCAACATGGGACCCTCTGAATGCAAAGCAGATGTCTTGTTACTGAGCCACAGACTCTTCCTGCTCCTTGTGAGCCAGCCCAGAGCTATGGGCTGGAACCTCATTCTACTAATGGTGGCACTTCCCTCGAAGCATGGAACCTTCCATCAAGACATTAGGTTCATCAACTGAAAGCTCCTTGCACCAGAAGAAGGCACTACCATTAGTTGAACATATCTGTGAGATCCAGCCCTCTGTGTAGTCATCTTGTCATCCACTCAATGAGGAAAAGTCAATATGGTCTATTTTCTAGTTATTAGTTTGTGTCCGAGAGCTACTGTTTGCTGATGATGCTGCACTTGTCTCCCACTCAGTATCAGCTCTGCAGCATATGACGTCCTGCTTTGCAGAGGCTGCCAAGCTATTCGGCCTAGAAGTTAGTCTGAAGAAGACAGAAGTTCTCCACCAGCCTGCACCCCAAAAAGATGATCACCCTCCTTGTATTACTGTGGGTGAATCAGTTTTGAAGACAGTCCAGCAGTTCAGCTACCTGGGGTGCATCATCTCCTCAGACGCCAAGATCGACAAGGAGATTGACAATAGGCTGTCAAAGGCAAACTGTGCATTTGGCCGACTGCATAAAAGAGTGTGGAGCAACAAGCATCTGAAAAAAGGCACAAAGATCAATGTTTACAAAGTGGTTGTGATGACAACCCTCATCTACGGCTCCGAATTGTGGGTTTTATACCGTCATCACCTGCGACTCCTTGAGCGCTTTCATCAGCGCTGCCTTCGCACCATCTTCAACATCCACTGGAGTGACTTTGTGACCAACACAGAAGTCCTCAAGTGGGCGGAGGTTACAAGCATCAAGGCATTGCTGTTGAAGACGCAGCTGCGCTGGGCAGGGCATATTTCCAGGATGGAAAACCACCGCCTTCCCAAGATTGCCCTGTATGGCGAATTTTCCACCGGCCATCGAAATAGAGGGGCGCCAAAGAAGAGGTACAAGGACTCCTTGAAGAAATCCCTTGGTACCTGTTGCATTAACCATCACCAGTGGTCTGACCTAGCCTCAGATCGCAAAGCATGGAAGCACACCATCCGCCAGGCTGTCTCTTCCTTTGAGAACGCACGCATAGCTGGTCTTGAGGACAAAAGGAGATCGAGGAAGAATCATACTGCTACAGCACCAACCCCAAATCAGACTTTTCCCTGCAGCCACTGTGGCCAGACCTGCCTGTCCCGCGTTGGTCTTGTCAGCCACCAACGAGCCTGCAACAGACGTGGACTACTGCACCTTTCTTAAATCTTCGTTCGCGAAGTCAAGCCGAGAGAGAGAGTTTGTGTGACAGAAACCAATTTTCATTTAATCAAAACCAATTCCTTAATATTTTATTTTCATGCACTTTACATAATAGCCTTTTAGCCAGAGTAGCCAAAACACACTGATTATATTAAAAACAAACAAACAAATAAAACCCAATTAAATCAACTGACTTGCTACACACAAAGGCACGGGCTATATTCAAAAGGCAAACTTCAAAATTTGCATTATACTCTCTACATTGCAATGTTCAGCCATGTGGATGGGCACAAACAGAACCATGAATTCATCATGAATTTTGCCCTGTTCATACTTTGCAACCAAAGTTCATAACGGATCTACCATCACGAACTTCCATGAACTTTTAAAGCAGTTCATGGCGGTTCATGGCAGTTCATGGATGCAACAGAAAGCAGCAAGGGTTTAAAGGGACTCAGAGAGTTGCTTTAAACCTCTTCTTTTTGTTCCCCCTGCAAAAAGCTGCAAAAACAGCTGAATGGTGGGAGCAGACATTCTCCACTGCTCCAGTGTTTCAAGCTGTCTTGTGCAACTCCTTTAAACTTTAAAGGGACTGTGCAAGACAGTCTAAAACAGCTGAGCAGCGGGGAGCAGGCAATCCCCACTGCTCAGCTGTTTTTTATTAATTTTTTTTCTCTTTTTGCAAATGCCTCCCCTCTATGGCCCCTTTCAATGAGGTTTTCAGGCCATGAACCATGAATTGTTTCAGTTCGTGAATGAACCTGGTTTAGTTTGAATCATAGCTTGGTTCGTGGTTTGGCAACAAACCACAAACTGACACAATCCGTATTTTTCCAGTTTACGTCCATCTTTAGTTTGTGACTTTAATAATCCTCTTTTAGGACTGTGTTTTTTATCTGAGTTCAGCTATGGTTCTGGTTTTTTTTTTTTAAAAAATAATATCCACAAAGTTCTTTTTTGGAGGGGGTGGGTCTGTGTTTCAAGGTGATTTATTACTGTCAGCGGACTTGTTAATTGTTCCATTCTATTATTGTATTTGTTGTTTTATGTTGAAAACTGCAAATTTGGGATACAGCCTGTTTTAAAGACTGCAAACCTAGGGGTTTTCAATCTTGCTGTAGAAAAGGAGAAGTATTACAGGCAGATACATTTGACTTTCAAACATGCTGTTTGCAAAGATGACAGCATAAACATAGACCATTTCCCCCCAGCCATAAAGAGCAGGAGTGGCTTGTGGGGTGGTCACAAGGAATCTCCCAGACTCCATCATCTGAATGCAGTTGAAGAGGGTGCAGCATCGTTATCAGAGTCAGTTTGGTGTAGTGGTTAAGTGTGGGGACTCTTATCTGGGAGAACCGGGTTGGATTCCCCACTTCGCCACTTACAGCTGCTGGAATGGCCTTGGGATAGCCATAGCTCTGGCAGAGGTTGTCCTTGAAAGGGCAGCTGCTGTGAGAGCCCTCTCAGCCCCACCCACCTCACAGGGTGTTTGTTGTGGGGAGAGAAGATGTAGGAGATTGTAAGCCGCTCTGATTCTCTGATTCAGAGACAGGGGCGGGGTATAAATCTGCAGTCTTCTTCAAAACGGGTGTCAGTTCAGTTCAGTTCAGACCTTTATTGGCATAAAAACAATAATGATTCACAATAAAAAAAAACGGGTGTCAGGAAGCAGTTATGGAGCTACTGGACCCACAACTGCAGCATCGTACATGTGTGCAGCTATTGGGTGGCTAGTGGCACTCAGGCTGAGCATGGGGTTATCATATCACTTGCTGGCACTGGGTACTGCTATTCATGCTAATACACACCTGCAGGATGCTGCAGCTATGGGGCCAGCAGCTTCATCAGCAGGTCTTGATGGTGGTGTCTACACCACCTTCCATGGAATTCAGTGGAGAAAGGGCTAGGGTATTCCATTCAACCTGCCCCATGACCCACTGCAGATACATTGCATTCTTCTTTTGGTAACTTGGGAATACATCACAGTTTTTAAAATTCTATCTTGCAAAATATTTTGGATCTCCTTCTTAGCAATGTGTGCTGCTATCTGCAGCTCTGTTGCCAGGGGGTGATTTACAGTAATTAGATAATTACATTCTGTTTGTTTCAGGCTTAAGAGGCTGTCAATGTGGGAGGCTTCCCCTTTGCTGTAATGCTTTGACCACCCTCTGGATGGTTTTGGGCCAGCCTTCCTATTGCCCTCAGACTGGGAAGGAGAGGGGCTTCAGGCACCCTGCTCATTTTCCTTCCCCTTTGCTCTATTTTCCTCTGGCCTTGTGTGCTCCACATAGTTTTTCCTCCCTGGCTCAGCTTGGAAACCTCCCTTGACTCCACACCTTGCCCCAGTCAGGATTTGGCTCCACCTCTTCCCGGAAGTGATAAAAACAGGGTGGGTATCCACTCTCAGGACTCTCTTTTGCTTTCCTTCCTGGGCTTTAAAGGCATCAGGCCCTGTCTCCTTCCTCCATCATCTTATTACCCTGGCCCTTCCTAGCTGCTGGCCTTCACCTCTATGGGTCATTATGGGGCTGTCCAGTTCTCCTCCTTTCTAGCAGCAGTGGGGTCACTGCTTGGTTGGGGTCTGGCCCTGCCTGCCCCACCAGGCTGGCTACTGCTCTTGGGTAGAGTGCTGATGTTTTAGATGTTCGCCCACTGATACCTCCTTTCTTTGTCTTGCCCCCCTCTCCTGCTTGTTTTCTTAAATTCATGCTTTGGTTTTTATTGTACAGTTTTAAAGATGGATGCATATATCATTGGAGAAGTGGACTTATAAACAGGGCTTTTTTTGTAGCAAGAACTCCTTTGCATATTAGGCCACACCTCCTTGATGTAGCCAATCCTCCTGGAGTTTACAGTATGTCCTGTAAGAAGAGCCCTGTAAACTCTTGGAGGAATGGCTACATCAGGGGTGTGTGGCCTAAGATGCAAAGGAGTTCCTGCTACAAAAAAAAGCCCTGCTTATAAACAATACTTTCTTGTGCTATTCAGGGGGTCAGTTCTGAAGTTGACTTGATTGTTTCTGGAGCATGATCAGAAAATTGTGTCCCATCCTGGGGGTTCTCTGCAATCTGGTATGGTCCTTGCACCTTACGTTTGATACCCCTCATGTGCATAACTTCCTCATAAAGAACAGTGTCTGGAAATTATTTGTTGGGCAAGATACATGCAAACAACAGTTTTGATACAGAATGATACAAAAGCTTGATCATTAAGAACAAAGCCTTTTATTCCTTTACTTGCCTTTTTTACAACATTGTAAAGACAACTTCATTTTCATTTGTCATTCATTTCCGGAACAGCTGGGACGCCCACGCCCAACATGAACAGGTGGTGTGTGACAGGCAGGCGAGCAGAGAGACTGAACGAACGGGCAAGCAGAGTCGAGTGAATGACCAGAGATCTCTGCAATCACGCGACGTGTGCGCCGAGTGAGGGCGTGGCCGGGGTGACTGACAGTGGCGGCTGGGGTTGCTACCGACAAAGGGGAAGCCTGCGGCAGCGGCCCCGAGGCCACTGACCATTTTGGTGGATCGAGGGTCCCTGACTGGACTGGCCAACTCCACCGGAGAAACTGTGGAGCCCTGTGGCGTGACTGGGAGGCACGAGGGGGGTGGTGGTTTTCGCTGGGTTGCGCCAGGGGTGTTGGCCGAGGACTCATGGACCCTTGATATATATTCCACCCTACACCCAGATGTGCGACCGCTGCCCTCAGTGTAGCACACATCGTAGTATATGCTCGATACCTGCACCTGTCTTCGCACTTTATCTACTCAGCACCTTACTTAGCACTTTACTTAGCACTTTACTCAGTTCCAGAAGACCTTGCACTGACTAGCATGACAGCACTTTCCTTATTCAACATCCTACCTCCATCCACTCACAATCGACTATTTATAACTTAAGTTTTAGTCAATTAACTTGTTTGATTTGTGATTATTATATTGATTGGGTCTGATTTATATATACTATTTGGCAAATAAATTGAGGGTTATTAGGGAGGGATTATATTAATTATTGCCACTGATTTATAATATGTGTTTTACCAATTAATATAAAGGGATTATGGGGCGGGTTTAATCGGGTTGATTTGGAATTGGGATTGGTGGAGTGGAGTGGATTGGGGAGTAGTTAAGGGTGGTGCTAGAGGGTACTAGAATTGGTGGCTATGATAACAACTAACACCACCAGCGGGGGATGACTGGCCCAGGGATTCCAGTGCTCCTGGGGAGGGGGAGGTATGGCGGTGGGAACAGACAACGATATAAGGGAAGGGGACCGAGACCAATTAGGGCTCGGTCACCTTCCAGTCTGTGTCCAATCCCAAGGGTGACAGGTAGTAGGGCCAGATTAAACAACCCACCTCCGTCATTGGTGTTATGTAACGCCAGGTCCATTAATAATAAGACCTCTGTCCTCCGAGAGTTTTTACTTGAGCAGGACATGGACCTGGCTTGCGTGACCGAGACCTGGGTACAAGAGGGAGATCTGGTAGCCCTCTCTCAAACAGCTCCCCTGGGTTACTCGGTCTTTCACCAATCGTGGACTAGTGGGCGGGGGGGGGAGGAGTGGCGTTGTTCTTACATGAGGCTTACTCCTTCAGGGCACTCCTGGCTCCAAAGATCGAGGGTATTGAATGTGCAGGCCTGACGTGGGAGGTTGGAGAGGGGTTGGCGATTTGGCTGGTGTACCGTTTGCCTAGCGCACCAGCCAACGCCTTACCGTCCCTGCTTGAGGCCGTGGCAGGCTGGACGTTGGAGCACCCAAGGCTGGTGATCCTGGGTGACTTCAACATCCATGCTGATGACCTGACCTCTAAGCCGGCGGCGGACCTAGTGTCATCCATGGCAACACTGGGACTCTCTCAATTTGTTACAACCCCCACTCACCAGGCTGGCCACATGTTAGACCTGATCTTTGCGGCTGGGGTTATGGTGGATGATGTAACTACAGAAGTAGTGCCATCTCGCCCGCGGAGCCAAATGGACCCGGAACAGTTCCAAATGGCTCTACGGGATTCCTGGCCCTCTGGCGGTTCCCTCGATGGCCTTATTGAGTCCTGGAATAGCTGGCTCTCTACGGCCATTGATGAGATCACACCTCGGCGCCCTCTGCGACCTCGGATTAGGCTGGCTTCGTGGTATAACCCGGAATTACGCCAGCTGAAACAGGGTCTCAGACGGCTAGAGAGGCAATGGCGGCATACTCGGGATGAAGCGATTAGAGCATCTTATAGATAATTTATGAGGTCCTATGAGATGGCAGTCAAGGCTGCAAAGAAGATATACTTTGTGGCTAAGATTGCGTCTGCAAATTCGTGCCCGGCACAATTATTTAGAACAATTCGGAATCTTACTACATTGCCACAAGGCAAACCAAATGTTAAGGAATTGGAGATAGGCTGTGAGGCTTTTGCGAAATTTTTTGCAGACAAAGTCCAATCGCTCCGCCACGATTGCCCTGCCATGTTGGATACAGTAAGTGGACTCGAGGCTCCATGCCTGCCTTCTGGTTTGACCCTGGATCGTTTTGACCCTCTCAGCTTGGAGGAAGTTGACAGAATCCTCTCTGCTGCATGCCCAACAACTTGCGATTTGGACCCATGCCCCTCCTGGTTAATTAAAGCTTGCCAGGAGGAGCTAAGATGTCCTATACGGGACATCATAAATAGATCTCTTTCGGAGGGTCTTTTTCCAACTCCTCTGAAGGAGGCAGTGGTCCGCCCTTTCCTGAAAAAGGTTACATCAGATCCGGCTGAATTGGCGCATTACCGGCCGGTCTCAAATTTGCCCTTTCTGGGCAAAGTAATAGGGCTGCGGTGTTGCAGTTGCAGAGTTTTCTGGATGATGCTTTCACCTTAGATCCTTTTCAGTCCGGCTTCCGCCCTGGCCACGGGACGGAGACAGTGTTGGTCGCCCTCATGGATGATCTCCGGTGACATCTGGATCGAGGCGGTGTGGCGGTATTGCTGTTGCTAGACCTATCGGCGGCATTCAATATGGTCGATCACCAGCTGCTGACCCGCTGCCTCACCGACGCAGGGATTCAGGGGTTAGCCTTACAGTGGCTTTCCTCTTTCCTTGAAGGTCGGGGACAAAGGGTGGCGATTGGGGGAGAGCTGTCTCAGAGGCACCCACTTAATTGTGGGGTGCCCCAGGGGGCGGTTCTCTCTCCAATGTTATTTAACATCTACATGCGCCCCCTTGCCCACATCGCCCGGGGAAATGGGCTGGGTTGTCACCAGTATGCTGATGACACTCAGCTCTATCTATTGATGGGTGGCCGGGCTGCCGACGTTCCTGTAGATCTGGACCAGGCATTGCAAGCCGTGGCTGATTGGATCAGGCTGAGCGGGTTGAAATTGAATCCAGCGAAGACAAGAGGTCCTTTGCCTAGGTCACAGTGGTCCAGAAGGAGGGATCCCCCTTCCAGCTTTTGACAGGGTGCCACTGGTACCAGTGCGCGAAGTCAGGAGCTTGGGAGTGCTACTGGAGTCTTCCTTGACAATGGAGGCCCAGATAGCTCCCACTGCCAAGTCCGCCTTTTTTCATCTTAGACGGGCGAGGCAGCTGGCCCCCTTCTTGGAATGAGGCGACCTGGCAACAGTGATCCATGCGACAGTCACCTCGAGATTGGACTACTGTAATGCCCTCTACATGGGGCTGCCCTTGTACCGAACTCGGAAGCTGCAAATAGTGCAGAACGCAGCAGCCAGGCTACTAGTGGGACTACCTCGGTGGGAACATGTGCGGCATAGGCTGCGGGAACTGCATTGGCTGCCAATCGTATACCGGGTTTGTTACAAGGTGCTGGTTATCACCTTTAAAGCCCTATATGGCCGAGGACCTGCCTACCTTAGGGACCGCCTCTCTCCATATGTTCCCCAGAGAGCACTGCGTTCCAGCTCACAAAATCTTTTGGAAATCCCTGGGCCTAAGGAGGCCAAACTTAAAAGAACCAGGGAGCAGGCCTTCTCCATAAAAGCGCCCCAATGGTGGAATCAGCTGCCAGAGGAGGTGCAGGCCCTACGGGATCTTAATCAGTTCCGTAGTGCCTGCAAAACTGCCCTCTTCCAATTAGCCTTTTAAGATGGAATCAGAACTAATATTACGCTGTCTTGGACAAACAGAGATTGTAGCACCATTGTATTGTTTTAGCTTATTTTTAATATTAATTTATATATTGTATTTATACCGTTGTTGATTAATTTTATTATCTGTTTATTGTTATACCATGATATTATATCATGCTTTGTAAGCCGCCCTGAGGGCGGGGTATAAATAAAAACATTATTATTATTATTATTATTATTATTATTATTATTATTATTATTATTATTATTATTATTATTATTATTATTATTATTCCTCTGTGCTGCCACCAGCGATGATCCTTTCAGACTTGTTCTAACGGTTGTTGTCCTGGTGGATAGCACTTCAGTGACACTCATTGCTTTTGTTGATTTACTCTTTAAGGAAACAAATCAGAAGAAAAATCTATGATTACTATCATTCCTATAACAATACTAAATAAAGAAAAGGCTGACTTTCTTATCAGTTAACACTCGTTATATTAGCATCAGGCTTACGGTCGGTGTCAACATTCCCTGAGTGGGGCAACATCCAGGGCCCAGGACTTCTGGGAGAGAGACTGCTGCCAATCCCCAGTCACACACTTATCCTGCCCCCCATCAAAACCCATGGTCCCAACTGCCCAGAGTCTTTAAGGAAGGGGATGTGGTTGGTGTGAAGTGATGGTGGTTCCAGTGGCAATGGCAGCAGCACTGCCAGCTGCACACACTGGAATAAGTAGTAGTTGGCAAAGACAACTGAGCATGGACAGCAGCAAGATCTGTGACTAAGAGAAGGGTGTACAAGTATGCAGGTATAGGGATGGGAAGGAAGGCGAGAGTCAGGAAGGAAGCACCCTTAAAATCAACCTCTATCAGGCTGTTCGCTATAGTCAGTTCAGATTGAGTTCTGACTTAGATAGAAGAGAATAAAGAGGTAATTAAAACTGACAGGGAACCTTTTCAATCAAAAGAGTTAAAGAGGTCTGGCATCAACAGATTTTTCCATTCTTTCCATAATGTTTCTAGCAACTGCCCTTGGCTTGGCCTTCTTGATTCTATACGCCAGGTGTGAGCAGAAGGTCACAGCTGAGCACTGCAGACCTCCTCTGAAACACTGCAGTTTCTGTACAAGCTACCATTTTGTGGCTGCTTTCACCATTATCTGACTGACTCCACTCAACAAAATTCCATTTTATGACTGGTAGCTACTGAGACTCTTACAAGAAAAATTAAGTCACTTCCAGAAACATAAAATTGTTCCTCTCCTTCTACAAGCAGCATTCCTCAAATCAGTATCTATTTGCTGGAGATACTTCAATTTTTTAAAGACTGAATAATTTCTGGTTCTTTCTGCTGCTCTGTAAATTGCTATGTGACTAACCTGTATTTCAAAGAGAGATTGTGATTCATTTGCTACTGCTGTGAGTGTACGATGTTGCTATCTTTAGGTTGTCTATGAGGTTTTGCCCTATTTCCTTATCCCCTTAGTGTCATTTCTTATATAAGTCTATTCGTTTTGTGTACTGACTCAGTTGGTGTCACTGACTTATGTTTTACTATGATTATTTGCAGTAAACACAAAATAACAATTTCTTGTGTTGCTCACGGAGTGCACACAGTTTGCTATCTGTGTGTTTTATTCAAGGTATATAAGCTTTTGTGTGCAAGTACACTTCCTCAGAAGAAGATATTGGATTTATATCCTGCTCTCCACTCAGAGTCTCAGAGCAGCTCACAATCTCCTTTATCTTCCTTCCTCACAACAGACACCCTGTGAGGTGGGTGGGACTGAGAGGACTCTCACAGCAGCTACCCTTTCAAGGACAACCTCTGCCAGAGCTATGGCTGACCCAAGGCCATTCCAGCAGGTGCAAGTGGAGGAGTGGGGAATCGAACCCGGTTCTCCCAGGTAAGAGTCCGCACACTTAACCACTACACCAAACTGGCTCTCTAATAATACTCTAAGAATAAAACTTTGTTGGTCTTAAAGCTAACACTGGACTCAAACTTTGTTTTTCTGGTTCAGACCAACACGGCTACCCAGCTGAATCCACATTGCACACACATAGGGTGCAATCACATGAGAGTTCTGGCCTGACTTAGCAATGTCTCCCATCCAGATCTAATCTGTCCAAGTCCAGCCGATACCTACCTTGCCTTAGGCTGGGCTGTGATTGGATTAAATAGCTACCGGGAACTTCCCAGTAGCAACCCTCTAAAATGTATGTAGGGCGCATTTCCTGGCTGTCTGAATAGCTGGGCTCATGCTGCATCTGCCCAGCAAGCACATGAGCAGTCTGAATGTCCCCCTTGCATGTGTGCAGCCCTTGCCTCTCCCAGCTGGGGGTTGTGTGAATGCCTCGGCATGAATCAAAGAGAACTGACTTTTTCAGAGAAAGGATACTGCTGTGCCAAATCTCTTGTGTGATCCCACCCATAGTGACTTCCAACAAGCAGGCCTCATTCTGAGCAGGAGCACACAGGAGCCGAGCTCCAGACTCCAGAACCTCTAAATTTTATTGTGCTCTTTCTTATCCCCTCCCCCAATGTTTGCTTCTGGGCTCCATTGTTGAACCCCCCTGTGAGAATTTTGCTGAGGTTTAAGATTTGATGAACTTCCTAATATTTCCCCCCACAAAAAAAAAAATGGAAAAATGACCAAAAACATATAAAGCAGACAGATGGAAATCTTCATCATGCCACTGTGGCCACACAGGAGAAAGTAATTTTAAAAGTATGAGGGGAGTAAGGTTTTAGGATGGCCATTATAATTCAAAAAGCATTTTAAGGTAGACGCTTATCTGATATAATTGAGTACACCTTCTGGTGATGTCAGGGGTATGTGGCATGTGTAAATGAGCTATGCAAATGAGTTGTGATAATGAGCTCCAGCACCTCTTTTTCTATGAAATGACCTCAGCCAACAAGTACTGATACTCCAGTATTATTTCCCACCATGCAAATAAATAAAGTATTCATACCCATTGCATGAATGGAGCAAATAAATGCACCTGCACTGCTCACTAATTGCTGTTCTTGGATTTCAAAGGCAAGCCTCTGCTCATCAAATAATACTGCCTGTCTTTCTTAGGTTGTCAAATATAACAACAGCTGTCTTCTTGGGGTGTCTCTGTGCACTCTGAAAGAAAAAAAAAATCTAATTGTCTTGCAGACTGGGACACTTTCCCCAAGCTGCCTGAAATGGGAGACTGTTACAAGCCCTTAAAATGTAATCCAAATTGAATGGGGAAAATAATTACAGCTGGAAAAGTGTTTGCCAGTATAAAATATGAAGGAAGAATACAATAAGGAAAGAAAATTAAAATTAACAGCATCTATTATAAAGGGAGAGGGGAGGAATATGGGGGGAAATATGCACACAATGCCCCTTGCCTGACACTCATTTTTCGGTTCTTATGGGGAGGGCAGAGAATTCCCCCCCAATCCAGCTCCTGTTGTCCGCTGCCATTCTAGAAAGGTAGCTGTGGGAATCACAGGAAACTTTATGGAGTTTTGTATAGTTTCTGGTGATTCCAAGAGCCATCGTGTCATTTTCAGGGTTTCTCTGTAATGGATATAGCAGCACAAAGAACGTAAGAACATAAGAGAAGCCCTGTTGCATCAGGCCAAAGGATGTTAGTAGCCTACATTTTCCTGCCCGCAACCCTCCCACCAGTTGTCAGGCACTGTCTGGCAAGCAACCCTACCTGGTTTCTTCAGCCAGGCACACCTGGGGCATGAACCACTCTTGCCAAATTATACAGTCACAAGGAAGACCTAACAGTTACCCCAGCAATGGCCTGCTTGGCTACAAACCAATATTTTTTGAGATAACACAGACACAGGGTCAGGAAGATTTGTAGAGAAGTGAATATAAGCAGTTTAATTTCCCAGTATCCATTATTTCTCCTCTGCAAAGGCCCTTCCATCCAGTCACATATGAATGTAATACGATTTACTTCAGAACCTGCCATTTTCTTTCTCTGGTAACCCACAGGATAGGGTTGCCAGCCCCCAGGGCCCAGTAGGGATTGGAGACTCTCTAGCATTTGAGGGCTTCAGTCTGCCCCTGCTTTGGGGGGCTTCAATCTGCCTCTGGCCAGCTGGCCAGGAGGAAACCTCCGAACAGGACTATTAAAGCATTATGTCCCCAATGCGATGACATCACTTCTGGGTGATGTCATTGTGCCAGGGATGTTGCATGGGGACTCTGGTATTTGGGCACACTATGATTTTGAGAGTGGAAAACACCATAGAGTTTCACCCAAATACTGGAGCATCCCCGTGCAATGTCCCTGACATGATGACATCACTTCCAGGTATCACCATTACATTGGCAGCATTGTGTGATGCCCCCGCCCACCCCAGAACACCCCCCAGATCCCTCTGCAGGTTGGGCAAGGTACCTGGAAACCCCGATTCAGAAAGACTTCTGCCCTAAAATGTCCACACCTCACAGCATCAAACTACCCTATTTCCAAGCATCAACATCTTCCGCTTGACAGTTAAGAAAGTATTATCTTTCTAGCTTTTGATAGACATACCTTGCTAACTGATCAGCAGTATTGGCAGCAAAGAAGCTATGTTGCCTCGGGCTAGTCTGTATTTCATGGATTTGAGCCATCTCCTCACACTGAGAAAAAGAATTGCTGCTTAGTATATATGTCAGTTATAATATAACTTCTACGTCTGCTCTCCACCCCATGTCAAAGAAGGAGAGGGTTTTCCCAACCAAGACTACATAAATCAGTGTTATAAAAATGACCTGAATCTCCTGATTAAGTTTATATTCTGACAAATAAATTTCCATAATACCTCAACAGTTCAAAGAAATGCTAGAAATTGTGCATGGACGGGCTGCTTAGCAACCTCCTCACACCTGCCAATGCCTCAGAATTAGCGATGATCTTGAATTCTTCCTCTTTTCTTTTAGACTTCAGATCTGATGTCTTGGCTTCACTTCTCCCTTGTGCCCACTGAATGTGTGGTTCCTTCCCACACCATTTACTCTTTTTCCTGCTTTGAGAGTTAAAATGTACACATCATTATTTCTGTGCCAAGAAAACTGTTTATTACACATACAAATGGCTTATGTTGTACATATAAATCTTATATTCTAATAGTCAAGTGTGACCCGATCTGCAGATATCTAAATCTGTGGCTCCTGGCCACAATGACTGTAAAAGATAGTTGTGGAAACTTGGGTGCCCCCCCCCCCAAGTTTGCAGAAAAATCTGAACACTTTTAAAAAATACTGTGGGATTTGAACCCCCCCCCCCCACCAAAAAAAATGAATATCTTTCTCCTGGAAAATTGGTGGTGGTAGGGTTGCCAGGTCCAACTCAGGAAATATTTGGGCACTTTGGGGTGGAGCCAGAAGACTTTCTCATTTCCTAAAAATATTTTATATATAGTAAATATAATTCCCCTTTCGTCTTGGCAAATCTGAGCTCCCTCATTGTTAGAACTGGGTGAGACTGTGGTGCACCAACCTTTGGCCCGTCAAACCATCAATCAACTGCTCTTGCATCACATTGGCTTACTCTGCTCTCTCCCACCCACTGGTGACCCTAGGACAGACAATGATTGGTTCTCTGGGGAAACTGCTAGGTAATGGCTACTGCTAGGCAACTAATCTTGCTTCTCTCAGTAAAAAGCAACCAAGCTTGGTTTTCTCAGTAGAAGATAGTGTGGAAAGACTGGGCTCTCTGGTTTCCTCTCTCTCATGCACACACAATGGCACTTCCTGCTCACCCTCTCCCACAGCTTCAGTCATGTAGTACCAGCTGCTGAAAAGGAAATTTAACCCACAGTCTAGCATCAAATTAGCTTTTCATGCCATTGAATTCAACAGACAAATTTACCAATCTCTGTGTTGAAGCTAGGGTTGCCAGCTCAGCCTCCAGCTTCACAGAGATTTGGGGACCATGCCTGGGGAGGACAGAATTTGGGGAGGGAGCTGAGCGAGGATCCACAGAAGCTGCTCTTGGAATCCACCATTTCCTCCAGGGGAACTGGCCTCTGCAATCTGGAGATCAGTTGTGTTTCTGGTAGAACTCTGGGCCCCACCTGAAGGCTGAAATTGCAGTCTTCCTTTAGAAGTATTTTCTGACTCAGTGCATCTGGTAGCTTCCTATCTACATATAAGGGAGGAGATGCAGCCAGGTTTTCCATGGAAAAGCACCAAAAATGGTTATTAAAATGTCAAACCACTGAGGAACCCCTTAACTAAATCAATGTAAATATAATATGAATAACATAGAAAGTACATAATCTCTTGAAAAAAAGAGGGGATGTCCCATCAGTTGAGCTATTGTAGAGTTAAGGACTCTGGTATCAAAACAAAGAAGAGAAGAAGAAGAAGAAGAAGAAGAAGAAGAAGAAGAAGAAGAAGAAGAAGAAGAAGAAGAAGAAGAAGAAGAAGAAGAAGAAGAAGAAGAAGAAGAAGAAGTGACGGTGGCTCATGGGGAGTGATGGTGGCTTAGTGGTAGAGTATCTGCTTGGTAAGCAGAAGGCCCCAGGTTCAATCCCTGGCATCTCCAACTAAAAAGGGTCCAAGCAAAGAGGCATGAAAAACCTCATCTTGAGACCCTGGAGAGCCGCTGCCACTCTGAGTAGACAATACTGACTTTGATAGACTGAGGGTCTGATTCAGTATAAGAACATATGTTTATATGTTCAAGAAGAAGAAGAAGAAGACTGCAGATTTATACCCTGCCCTTCTCCCTGAATCAGAGACTCAGAGTGGCTTACAATCTCCTATATCTTCTCCCCCCACAACAGACACCCTATGAGGTGAGTGGGGCTGAGAGGGCTCTCACAGCAGCTGCCCTTTCAAGGATACCTCTGCGAGAGCTATGATTGACCCAAGGACATTCCAGCAGCTGCAAGTGGAGGAGTGGGGAATCAATCCGGTTCTCCCAAATAAGAGTCCGCACACTTAACCACTACACCAACAGCTCATGGAGAGAACAGACCTACCTACCTAAACAGAGAGGAGCTAACCCAAATCTCCACTGCCATTTTTGATCTGCTGTTTAACTCACTATCACTCTGCTTTGCTAACCACAACTGTGACATTCTGGTGATGCAAAAGGCATGCTTTGAATAATGCCTTGCATTATAGCAATGTGAATTTCAAAGAAGCCACTTATCTATGGCTGTTAACTCGCTATAGCAAGTGCAAATGACCTGATACAGATAACATCTTTAAAGCCATTCAGGTTTCTCTTTTCTTATGTGTTTTACAGGAAAAGGTGAGTTGTTCCCTCCCTCCAACTTGCATGCCTACATGAACAAATTCAGCCATGTGCACGGCACCCATATGATTATGTGGCTCCCAATGCACAAAGTCGCTTTGACATATGTTTCATGCAGCATTTGGCGTGCTTCTCCCTGTTGAACTAGCAGTCCTGTGAGTATTGCTGAGCAGTTCCAAAGGAGATCAAGCAGAAAGTGTTTGATCAGAATGCAAAGAAGGGAAAGGGTGTGTGAATTTCTGATACAGGCAAAGAATAGGCTAAGGTGTGCTAGATGTTCTTCTAGGTGTGAAAATATGTAGCATCTTCCACATTTTTTTTTTAAAAAACCCTAAATCAGAGACTCAGAACGGCTTACAATCTCCTATATCTTCTCCCCCCACAACAGACATCCTGTGAGGTGGGTAGGGCTGAGAGCACTATCACAGCAGCTGCCCTTTCAAGGACAACTCCTGCAATAGCTATGGCTAACCCAAGGCCATTCCAGCAGGTGCAGGTGGAGGAGTGGGGAATCAAACCTGGTTGTCCCAGATAAGAGTCCACACACTAGTACTAGTCTTTATAATTTACATAGATTGTTCTACTGTTCAGAACACAACCTTTCAAGTATCCTGCAGTCCTAAAGATTATGGGGCTTACTTCCAGGAAAGTAACTTTAGCATTGCAGTCTCCGTTCTATAAGATTCTTTTTGGCCACAAGCTTAAGGGCACTTCCTAGGGAGGAAGTCCTATTGAATAACATGATAGTTGTATGTTTATCTACTTTATTTTACTTCCTTTATTCCCTGCCTTTCTCCCCAAGGGGAACCAAAGTGGCTTACAGGTTCTCCCATCCTCCATTTTATCTACATAACAACTTTGTGAGGTGCATTAGGCTGAGAATAAATGACTGGTCCAAGGCCACCAACTAGTTTCCATAGCAGAGTGGGGATTTGAACCTGGGTTTCCCAGCTCCTGGTAACCCAGGGGACCCAAACATGGCACCCATGGGTTCTGTATTGCCCACCAACACTTTTCTTGGCACTCACAAAGTATTTTTTGAAAGTGGGCAGAACCAATTTGGATGTTTGCTCATCAGGGCTTTTAATTGGGCACTGTATACCTGATTGGCTGTGCAGTTCTATTAAAAAAAATTGCTTTGGTAGCAATTGCCGCCACACATGAGGATCTGCACTACATGACTGAAGGTAAGCTTGCAAGAAAATATTTTTAAAACAATATGTTCATTATAAAAGGCATCCTATTAAACAGACCTTCTGCCTGAAATGTTGAGGAGTTACTCAACATAACCCCACCGCAGGTTATGACTCTATCCATAATAATAATAATAATAATAATAATAATAATAATAATAATAATAATAATAATAATAATAATAATAATAATTTTTATTTATACCCTGCCCTCCCCGCCAAGGCAGGCTCAGGGCGGCGATAGACAAAGAGGTTTCCCTTCACTCTTTTTCGCCAGTGGAAAAGCTGGCTGGATCCAAGCCTACATGTGGTCTGAACCGCAGTCTTATCTGCCAATTTATTTCACCTAAATAATGTTGATCCCCACAGCTTTTAATTAAAAAAAAGTACACAGCCGAAATTCAATAATTCCAGTTTAAGACTACCAAATGAGATATTCTTTGCAATTGTGCCATTTCAGCATATTAAAGCATGTCACTTTAACAGAAAAACGGGCCACACAAAATTGTAAGGATAAAACCCAGGGGATATGCACATCTTATAATATTGTCATTATGTGTAATGTTTTTACTGGGAAGCAAAATACGGTTTTCTGTGCAATAATTGCCACTGTGCTTTAGCAGCCTTTTAACACCTTATTGATAATTTTACTGCTGTTCCAAGACTGTTTTGTATTTTTTTTAAAAAAGTGTTTGTTAAAGGGGGTAATCATAATCCAAATGATTTTTGCTCATTTCCCTGCTTCCTGTTTGCTAGTGGTACTGGTCCTTTCATTGTAGCATTTTGTTTAAAGGACAGAAGGCTTCTGAGATCAACAACTCAGCATTACCTCAAAGGAATTTACAGGAGAAGCTAGCCAAGCTGACACCTCAGTCTTGAAAAAGGACCAGAGACAATAGATACTCCAGTTCTTCTAAAAACACTCATTTCTTAGGCCAAAGATGGAACTCTCCCTAGTGGGGATCTCCAGCAGCAAAGGTGGTTTCATCCATGTAGAAACACCTCACACAATATTTCCTTCCTACACATATACTCAGTATACTTAACATCCCCTTATATTGGAACTGGTGATTTGTGGACTTGCCCTAAGATCACATGAATTGTTTTTGATTTTGTCTAGAACATGGGTGCTGTTCAAGTGGGGACTGGATAAGCTATGGAGCAGAGGTCCATCAGTGGCTATTAGCCACAGCGTATTGTTGGAACTCTCTGTCTGGGGCAGTGATGCTTAGTATTCTTAGTGCTTGCGGGGGGCACAGTGGGAGGACTTCTAGCCTCACTGGTGGACCTCCTGATGGCAACTGGGTTTTTTGGCCACTGTGTGACAAAGAATGTTGGACTGGATGGACCATTGGCCTGATCCAAGATGGCTTCTCTTATGTTCTTAAGTTGTTTTGGTTGATGCTTATATTAAGTTCCTTTCAGCCATTCCTCATTCTGTTAGGTTCCCAATGTTAAACTCTCAGAAACATTACAATTCATATTATTTGTGGTTCCCTACATGTCAGTATCAAAGTCAGCTTTACCAGTCCAGCCTCCAAGTGGGGTCAGGAGGTCTCCCATTTTTACAATGGATCTCCAGTTGTCAGAGATCAGCTTCCCTGGAGAAAATGATTGCTTTAAAGGGTGGACTCTATGGTATTGTGCCATGCTGGGGCCCCTCCCCTCCCCAAACCTTACCCTCTCCCACCTCCAAAGTCTCTAGGTATTTTCCAGCACCAACCTGGCAACCCTCTGTTCAGAATGTGTGAAAATTCACACTTTTCATGAATTTTGATGTAGTTTGTGTTGGTTTGTGAGGAGCAGAAAGCAGAGGTTTAACCCCTTGTTTTCTGCTCTTCATGAAAGAAAGCTGAACAGCAGGAAGTAGTGGTTTAAACAGAACAGAAAGCAAAGGGCCATTTCAACTAAACAACTGAGAAGTGGTCATGTCAAACAGCTGTTTGGCTTAAATGGCCACCTGCTTTTTGCTCCTCATGAAAAGCCATGGGAAGCAGAAAGCAAGGGATTAATCTTTAAAAGGTTCATGAAGCAGTACAAACCAGGTTGCTTTGTGAACCAACCTCCTGGTTCATATGGGTTCATGGTTCAGTTTGTGGTTCAACCATGAACCATGAATTGAATCAAATGCAAAAATGCATTCATGCCTATCCCTAATATCTTTCTCCCTCAATCCTAGCATCTAACATGTGAGTGTGGATGCCAGTTGCCTCAGTTATTGAGGAAGACTCAGCATGGGTTCTGTAAGGGAAGATCTTGTCTCACTAACCTGTTACATTTCTTTGAGGGGGTGAACAAACATGTGGACAAAGGAGACCCAATAGATGTTTACCTTGACTTCCAGAAAGCTTTTGATAAAGTTCCTCATCAAAGGCTCCTTAGAAAGCTCAAGAGTCATGGAGTAAAAGGACAGGTCCTCTTGTGGATCAAAAACTGGCTAATTAATAGGAAGCAGAGAGTGAGTATAAATGGGCAGTCTTCGCAGTGGAGGACGGTAAGCAGTGGGGTGCCGCAGGGCTCAGTACTGGGTCCCATGCTCTTTAACTTGTTCATAAATGATTTGGAGTTGGGAGTAAGCAGTGAAGTGGCCAAGTTTGCAGATGACACTAAATTGTTCAGGGTGGTGAGAACCAGAGAGGATTGTGAGGCACTCCAAAAAGATCTGTTGAGGCTGGGTGAGTGGGCATCAACGTGGCAGATGAGGTTCAATGTGGCCAAGTGCAAAGTAATGCATATTGGGGCCAAGAATCCCAGCTACAAATACAAGTTGATGGCATGTGAACTGGCAAAGACTGACCAAGAGCGAGATCTTGGGGTCGTGGTAGCTAACTCACTGAAAATGTCAAGACAGTGTGCGATTGCAATAAAAAGGCCAACGCCATGCTGGGAATTATTAGGAAGGGAATTGAAAACAAATCAGCCAGTATCATAATGCCCCTGTATAAATTGATGGTGCAGTCTCATTTGGAATACTGTGTGCAATTCTGGTCACCACACCTCAAAAAGGATATTATAGCATTGGAAAAAGTGCAGAAAAGGGCAACTAGAATGATTAAAGGGTTGGAACACTTTCCCTACGAAGAAAGGTTAAAACGCTTGGGGCTCTTTAGCTTGGAGAAACATCGACTGCGGGTGACATGATAGAGGTTTACAAGATAATGCATGGGATGGAGAAAGTAGAGAAAGAAGTACTTTTCACCCTTTCTCACAATACAAGAACTCGTGGGCATTCGATGAAATTGCTGAGCAGTCAGGTTAAAATGGATAAAAGGAAGTACGTACTTCTTCACCCAAAGGGTGATTAATATGTAGAATTCACTGCCACATGAGGTAGTGGCGGCTACAAGCATAGACAGCTTCAAGAGGGGGTTAGATAAAAATATGGAGCAGAAGTCCATCAGTGGCTATTGGCCACAGTGTGTGTGTGTGTGTGTATACACACACACACACACACTCTAGGGAGATTTGGAAGGTGGTGCCTGGGAGGGTGGAGAGGATATGACAACAATTCAAAGTGATGCTATAGAAATATTCCCTACTCTTTTTAAAATAGCATGTCCAAGATGGTGGAGGTCTTTGTGGTACAGAGGATCACCACCAGCATTCAAATAAAATGTTCATAAGCATTCTTTTTAGAACAGCACCAGATTTAGCAATGGATTCAAAAGAAATGGGTAAAATGCAATTTCTCTGTCCTTTCTATACATGCCTTATCAGATGTTAAAAAATAGGACAGGCTCACTAGCTGAAGAAGGTACAGATCTATACAGGCTACCAAATGGCCAACTGCCACCTGCTCCAGGCCTCAGTTGTTGTATCTCCTCTGATGGACCCAGCATGAAAGAGACCTCCTTCTTTCTGCAAGGAGTTTTTATCATCTCCCTTTTCCTTCCCACTGACTCAGTCAAGCTGGGTCAAGGAGGCTTTCACTGATGTCTCCAGAAATTTCCTTCCTGGAGGTTATTCCTGGAGCCTTTCTGAAGTTCTCCAAATCACTATTCCTTGCTTGGAGAAGGGGAGAGAGTGTGACCCATCCATTATCTCTCCTGCTAGATCTATTAGCATTGTATGAAGGTGGGCTGAGGTACACCTGGAAAGCAATTGATGACTTCCCTTCTCCCTGTCTGTTCTCTGCCCATAGAATAAAAAAGCTTTTAAAACTCAGAGTTAGGGTTTTGCTCATTTCAAACTTCCAAAAGGAAAAAAAAAATCAATTTCTTCATGGAGTACAATGGGGAATAGATCCAAGGGTATCTGGGGAGCTGGAGACCCTGGTTTTTGAGGCAGAGGAACCAAATTTGCCACCAAAAGAACCCCCAAGTTTCAAAAAGATTAGACCAGGAGATCCAATTCTATGGGCCCCCAAAAGTGGTGCCCCCATCCTCCGTTGTTTCCAGTACAGCGGGGATACAGCTGAATGTACATCTACAAACACAAATACTCCCCATGGAGGGACAGAAAGTTACTACTTCAAACATTGAAGGTTGACTTGACAAAATGCTAGGAACAGATTTCTGTTGTACAGTTAATTTGACAGAATGGTCCTTGATGGATCAAAAATCAAACAAGCATTTTTATACACCTCTGTGAAAAGATATTCATGGAATGGGAGGAGAGTCAACACTATATTTTGATGCTTTAATAAAATACATTGTAGATACTTGGCCAAAATGCCAAGGGAAGGAGCTGTAGATTCTACAAATGTGGAAATTATCAGAATATCTGCAGAAAGTTCCCCTGGGCTATCACAACGTCAAGAACCAAGACCCACTAGTTGCTGCTTGACTATACCAGATGGAAGGAATCTATACTGGATCTTGGAGAGAGAAAAAAAATCTGGTGGTATAGGAAAGACTTACTGAAAGTCAAAAAGTTGAACAGTTACATCTTTGATTACATGAATGTGAATTGTTCATTGGTTCATAATGAGTGTGACAGAAAAGTCTGAGAAGAAGGAAAAATGCAGGATAGTAGCGTATAGTTCACTTTACATGAACTGAGACCTAGTGGAACAATGTCAACTGGGTTATGTAGGCACAAGACATTAATTAATATCTGGAGACTTTTCACCGCAAACTATCACTCACCTATGCAGTTTTAATAATACACTACATTGATCTACTAGACTGTGTTTAAACAAGTTGTGTTCACCAAACTCAACATTGGTGCTTGTTAGGTCTTGGACAACTATCATGGCTTTTGTCTAGCTGGCAGAGGTTTATTCTGTCTCTGATGGGCTACAATATATAGCAAGTGGGCTGTGTTTGGATTAGGTGGGTAACAAGTTGTACAGGATGGTAGCAACTTTGATGGAAATAATATGCAGTCTTCTGTACACCATTGCTCTGGCAGAACAACACTAGCTCAGTCATTGTTGGTCATACATGCAAATTATATCTAGGTAAAAACCTGGAAGACAGGAGGGCCTGGCGTGACTTTGTCCATGGGGTTGCAAAGAGTCGGACTCGACTGTGCGACTGAACAACAACAAAAAACCCTGGATGGCCCAGGTTAGCCGAATCTCATCAAATCTCAGAAGCTAAGCAAAGTAAGCCCTTGTTACTATTTGGATGGGAGACTGCCCAAGAAGCCCAGGGTTGCCGCAAAATGGAAGTCAATGGCAACCACTTTTGAATGTCTCTTCTTGCCTTGAAAACCCTATGGGATGGCCATAAGTTGGTGTGAATTGATGACACTTTTCACTATCACCCATAACCAGCATTTGTTGTTTGCTTAATTCAATTAATACCCCGCCCTCCCCGCTGTGAATATACTGCAAATATTGCAGGAATGGTGAATATACTGATCAAGGCAGCATAAAGGTTTATCATACATTAGGGATGTATAGTAGCATAAACCAGCATTATCCATGTGTAAAGGAGTTGTAAATAATGGGGGTTCATACTAATACACACACCCCGTTTTCTGTAGTTTGTGTGAGCATGTTTGGTTTAGTTTGATCAAGGCCTGAATCACAAGAAATGAAGTTCTAACATCATTTTCACATAATTCCAATTTGTACCACTAAGCCCCTTGCATCTCACATGCTGCAAGGTTGGCCACCTATGCTATGGACCCAAAGTTAGACTGTGCATTGATCTTCATATATATGCACTGCACATTTCAGCACCTACTTAACATAGGCTTCTGTATTTTCATCACAAAGAGATCAATAGTATTTCTGCTTATTGCTACTTCAGTTTTAATAACCTTAGTGATATTACTGTACAATCCTTTCCCTTTTCCAGAAAGGGAAAAAAACCCACTATTCTACATTTGCAGATTACATATATACGGGCCAGGAACTTGAGAGGACATGCAGGGGGGAGCATCTATATATAGCACCATTTTAAAGTTTTAAATTATAAATTGTTTATATGTGTTTGATTTTATAGTCATAAGGTATTGTTATTGTTGTATTATGACTGTGAGCTGCCCAGTGGGCGGCATACAAATTTAAATTAAATAAATGAAATAAAATAAAATAACTAAAATCTTATTTTCCTGTCCTCCACTATTTCCTCTTTTCCTAGTCTGAAAGCTTCATGACCTGTCTCCTTCCTGCCTCCTTATCTCCTTCCCTCCCATCTGCCAACCTACCTTTATCTGCCTTTCTGTATCCTTCCTTCCTTAGGGCTGTCAGGTCTCCTGATATGCCAGGCAGCCTCTCACTGACAGCCCTAGTTGCCTGCTGCTGCATCAAGCAGTGGTAGGAGAAAAATTAAAAAAGAAACCAGCAATGTTGGCTGTGTTGCTACGTCAATTCCAGAGAAAACCCTGAAGGGACATACAATAACAACAGGAGTTGCCAGAAATGTTGTGGTTTTACGGTGATTCCTAGAGCTACCATACATCACTTCCAGGTTTTCCCTGGAAGTGATGTAGCAATACAGCTGATGCTGCCTCCCCTCCCACTCATGTCTCTGCCTCCAAACCCTCCTGCTGGTTGCCAGGAATGGTCCAGGAACTCTAAATATGGCCTGTTCTATACCTACTGCAAAATGGGGTGGTAATGACATGGCAGAATTCTGAAGTGGTAGAATGGACTGAACTTCAGACTGCTGGTGATGAGGAATTTAGTTGTCCAAAGTTTCCTTTCAAACATTTTCCTGTAAGTAAAAAGCTAAGATAGCAGGTAATGGGCTGGGCTATAACCTTTCTCCCTTGTGGTGCTGATGTTTTTTTTTTTTTATTTGCAAGGGTTGTGAACTTCCAGGTGAGGTCTGAAGACTTACTGAAACTATATCTGATCTCCAGGTAACAAAGCTCAATTTCCCTGGAGAAAATGGATGTTTTGGAGGGGGGTAGATCTATGGCATTATGCTCCACTGAGGTCCCTCTCTTCCCAAACCCTGCCCTCCCCAGGTTCCACCCCAAAAATCTCCAGGAATTTCCCAACATGGAGTTGGAGACCACATTCTAGAGTGTTTTGACCTGGTGATTAAAAATGTGACCCTCTCCACTGTCATCTGAAGTGGTACAACCCACTTTGCCCCCTTTGAATTCCCATCATCCCACATTTTGCTGCATATGCAGACGTAACACTTTTCCTGAAGGGTAAATTGGTGTTGCTGTGTGAACTTTTTTTAACACCTCTCCTTGGCCACTGTCTAAAGTACACTAATTAAGGCTTTTTGATCAGATGGGGAAAGAGAGCACTGATTGTTCAGTTTTGTTTGACAAACATTTTAGCAAGGGGCATTTAGGTTCTCTCTTTGGCAGGTTTTGTTGAACAAATAATGCAGAGTCATCTGGATAGATAGGAACACTGTGGCCATTCCAAAGTAGTCTTTTATAATTCATGAACTGTAGGAAGGCGTTATTGGGTTTTTCCTCCTTTCCCTGAAACACTGCAACAGAATAGTATCTACAAATTGGAAGCAAGAACCCCTTAAGAGGCCAATGTGTGGGCCCCCTCCTTGTTAAAATTATCACTTCGCTTCATTTCTAATGACTACGAGGAACTAGTGGGTATCTACTATAAACTCTGGTTTTGCAAGAGGAATGACATTTTCTCTTGTGGATTGTTTGTGGCTGAACAAAACATTTTACCAGGACATTCTAACAGCTAGTAAACATTTATGGCAAATGTCCTTCGTAAACTCCATGGTTGCCAGGTGTCCTTAAATGTATGGTATAGACTGAGTAGACTTGAGTTTAAATTCCCATTTAGCCATGAAAATTACTAGGTGACCTTGGACCAACCACCCTCTTTCTTAGCATAACCTGGGTTGTTGTGTTGGGGGGAGAGCCACATGTGTAGTGGTTAGACTATCTGATTAGACTTTATTCAATTCCATGTTCATCCAAAGAACATACAGGGTCTTTAGGGTTGCCAGGTCCAATTCAGAAAATATCTGGGGACTTTGGGAGTTGAGCCAGGAGACTTTGGGGGTGGAGCCAGCAACAAGAGTATGATAAGCATGATTGAACTTCGAAGGGAGTTCTGGCAATCACATTTAAAGGGACTGCATGCCTTCTAAATGCCTTTCCTCCATTTGAAAATAATGAAGGATAAGGGCACTTTCTTTGGAGTCTTATAGAATTGGACCTCTTGGTCCAATCTTTTTAAAATTTGGGGGGGGGGGTGTTTTGAGAAGAGGGACCGGATGCTATACAAAATCTGATGCTTCTACATCAAAAAAGGAGCCCAGCCAGAGTCCCAGATATCCATGGATCAATTATACCCTATGGGAATCAGTCTCCATAGGGTATAATGGAGTGCCCAGCAGACATTTCCCCCCTCCCCTGCTTTCTGATAACCCTGAGGTCAGGGAGGGTCTCTAAACTGGGGTATCCCCTGCCCCTAACTAGGGATTAGCAGCTCTATCTTTCTATCAGTCTAACCAACTGCATTGAAAACTACCTTCCATTGTCTACTCAGATTGGCAGTCACTCTCCATCTAAAGTGGTACAACCCACTTTGCCTCCTTTGAATTCCCATCATCCCAGACAAGCTCCCAGATTCCAACCCTGCCATCTCCAATTAAAACAGCCAGGGTGATATGAAAGGCCTTGACTTGATTCCCCTGGAAACCTGTTGCCGGCCTGAATAGAGAATATTGCCCTCAACAGACCAATGTACTGATCAGTAGAATGAAGCTTCATGTATTCACATGGACGACTACTAAAAGAAACTTTGTCCAGTTCTCAGCAATATCCTCACAACCCCCCCCCCCAAAAAAACCCAGAAATTATTCATTGTCAGAAATCCTTACCAACAGCTCACTAAGGCTGTGAGCAGCAGAAGAAAGTAAACAGATATAAAACATCATAGCTTACCATCCCCCCTTTTAGTAGATTGTCCCCCCCACTCTTCAATTTATTTGTTTCTATCTGTTGGAAGAAAAAGGTTTCTTTATTACCAAAGGCAACTTGGCATTATTCTTTCATGAGTGCTGCAGCTCCACCTTTGGATACTAAAATGTAGTACTTTCCAAAGAAATGTGGCTTTCATTATATAGGGCTCTGAGGAAGCTTGGGTAAACAAAGGAAAGGCCGAAGAGCTACGGCAGCACAGAGGGTACAGAAGGAAAGGTATTGTCGTTATTACTCTGCTGGACTCATATATATCAAATGTAATTGCAGAATCAGCAGGACGGAAAGCAAACCATACAACAGATACAGAGATCTGATGACCAACCTGGGCATTCTCAGGAGCCAGTCTATTCTCCAGGCACTAGATCAAGGTCTAGAACATTCCATCTACCTTATGGATGGGAAGACCCTGTAGTAAAGTTAGCATCACATACCAAAAAACAGATATAGAGCTCATGTTCTCAGATGGTATGTGTGTTTGTGTGTGTGGGGGGGGAGTGTCATTGACTGGAAAGGCTGAGGGGGGAAAGTGCTTCCTCAGAAGTCTTTTATTTTTCCAAGCTGAGGAGGAAATGAAATATGTGTAGAGGTTCACTGCTTCTTTTGCTCATATAAGCATTAACCATGAGCAGTATCTTTTACACATCTTGATTAAAATTAGGGCCGATTACATGTTACTTTGTCTACATGTCCCCTGTGTGGACTTTGCACACATAATAAATGAAGCTGCCTTCTACTGTTCATTGATCAATCAAAGTCAGTATTGTCTGCTTAGAGTGGCAGGTGCTCTCCAGGGTCTCAAGCAGAAGTCTTTCACATCACCTACTTCTTTGATAATTTTAACTGGAGTTGCCAGGAATTGAACCCTGGGACCTTCTGCATGCAAAGCCGAGGCTCTCCCACTGAGCCACAGCCCCTCCCAATCTTTGTTCACATGAGAGCTTATACACAGCCCTGATTTGGATCATTACTATGCTATGCAAGGTTTTCTGCCTTTTCCTGTTTGCTGTTTTCTTGACCAAAAACTTGTCCTGTTAGGGAAATTTACATACACTGATGGCTATGCTTACGTTTTCCCAGCTGGGGATGTTTCAGGTCAGGAAAACAGCAGGGAGGGAGAGGATGAAGTCCTGATCTCCTCAGATCTCAGATGTTTAGTGGGGATCTCCTCAGATCTCAGATGTTAGAACTTGGATGGGTGACCACCAATGTAGTCAAGGTTGCTGCACAATAACAGACAATGGCAAACTACCTCTGAATGTCTCTTGCCTTGAAAACCCTACAGGGTCCCCAGAAGTTGACTATGATTTGACAGCACATCCTAGTATTACCTTATTAGCTCACACCCATTTGAAAATTGCTTCTATGCATGACTTCAGGAATTCTACAGCCTCCTTGAAATCAGCTGGAAGCATGAGATAGGCTGAGTCCAGATTGCAGTGCTCCAACCTGGAAGTGAGCTGGTGGAAACAGAAGCACCCTGGGGCATCCAGACAGTGCACTTCTTACTGCTGGAACAAGGATGGGCTGTGAACACCTTGGAGGAGCATTCACAGTGCTCATACACCCATCTGCTGCTCCCTGGGGTGCTTCCTGGCCATCCAGATAGCTGGGAAGGTGCCTCAGTGATGCCTCAGCGATTTGGTGGCTGGAATGCAGGTAGGGATGTTGTGAGAGCAGGGGCAGGGCAGGAGCTAGATCTGTTTGGACATGCTTTTCTGATCCATTTGCCAGCCATCCCTGGGGCATCTTATACTGCCCATCTGGAACCAGCCATCAAGTGTCATCTCCATACTGGTGACAATCCTGCCCAGATCTTCTGATGGCCTCACCTAGTGGTTTCATGTAGATGTTGAGGAGCACAGAGGACAAGAGAGCCTTGTGGGGCACACTGGTCAAAGGCATAAAGCAGTGAATTATTTTCTTTGTTACATTATTGCAATAAATGGAAATGGTCACCCAGGTCCAGAAAAAGCTGCCAGCGGGGGGAGGAATCTGTCCATCGTCCACCAGTTTCTCTGTCCTAGTTTATCGTAAGTCACTCTAGAGATTTTAATTCCATTAGAGCAGTAGCAGGAACTTGTCAGGGGAAAGATTGAACAGGGTGCTAATGGAAGCCTGAATCATTCTAAGTGTAGCTGGAACTCTGTTTTCAAATTGAGGCCTTCAAGAATCAGGGCAGGGGGAGAGAGGAAATAATCCGCTAGGGACTTGATGGCACAGTAAGGGCATTCAACAGTGTTTACTTGTGCTCACAGATAATTTAAAGGTAGAAGGAAAGAGGCATGTGTAGCAATGAAAGCTGAGGGGCAAGAACAAATGGAGTTTTCTCTGGATAACTTAATTATTGTCCTCTGCAGAGAATGCAACTTTAACCCTCGAGAGCTGCAGGCAATTTATAGCGTAACAACATTAGTACATGAATTTCAAATCAACCTAGCGGAGTCAAAGGCTTGGGGCCGGCTTGGGCATACATACTTATATCCAGTGACAGAATCACTTTAGAACCTGAGGCTAGAACAAACCTGAAGATAATACAATGTTTTCTAATGAGAGTGTAGGGAATCATATTTAAAATGTGTCGTTCAAGAGGATGTACCAAATGGCACCTTTAAGCTCTGCTATTCCTGCTGTGCGCGCGTTTGGTCTCTGGGCACTGGCATGCTTGTTTTGCTGAGGGTTTATTTCCAAATATGAACTTAGGGCTTCATTTTATGTTCATTCATAAGGAGTGGCAGAAGGGGACAGGCAAACAGAGTCGCATAAGAAGATAGGAGAATATTTGAGATGCCTCATCCAGGTGCCTGGTGGTTTCCCCCGTTTTCTATCCACATCGAGTCATTGAAATTCTAATCTGCCTCTATAGAGTTGCTCACATGCATGAGACTTGGAAAAGGCTTTGCCACCTGGTGACTGTATCTGTTTAGATAGGTGTCTTGATAGGGCTTAGTAGAGCACCCTGCTGTCACAAGATCTCTGTCTTCTGCCTCCCACCTCACTCATTTTATTTATTTACATTTAGCTATTTCTATTCCGCTTTTCTCTCCAGGGGGACCAAAGTGGCTTAAAATTGTTGTGACCAGGAAATGTAGAATGCCCAGTGCTATTTTAATGGTTAGATTATTTACTGACTATTATTGTAAAATGTTTTGTTGTAAAATGCTCTGGGACCTCATAAGAGAGGATGTGGTATAAACATGTAAATGAATAAAAAATAAAAGCATCACAAGAGACCCCTGGTCTCAGAATAAACACACTGCCCTAGGAATCAAGCTAGAGAGCCAGTATGGTGTAGTGGTTAAGTGTGTGGACTCTTATCTGGGAGAACCGGGTTTGATTCCCCGCTCCTCCACTTGCACCTGATGGAATGGCCTTGGGTTAGCCATAGCTCTGCAGAGGTTGTCCTTGAAAGGAGAGCTGCTGTGAGAGCCCTCTCAGCCCCACCCACCTCACAAGGTGTTTGTTGTGGGGAGAGAAGATGTAGGAGATTGTAAGCCACTCTGATTCTCTGATTCAGAGACAGGGGCGGGGTATAAATCTGCAATTCTTCTTCTTCTATAAAATCCTTGGGTTTTAGACTGAGAGGAACTGGTTCCTCTTTATGGTATTAAATAGATGGGACAAAGTTTACCATTTATCCATTTGCCAGGAAAAACCAATATGAGATCACTTTTTGGATATTCTGTTCTAGAGTCATAAAGTCCAAGGCTTTATATGGTGAGAACTGTGTGGAGAAAACCCCCAGTTAGGTCAGAGAAGAGCCTTTCCAGTTGGAAGAGAGAGTTTTACACAGGGGTTTTACCAGTTGCTTGCAGGATATATAACAGTGCTGGACAGGCCAGTTCTGGCCCATGGGCCATAAATTTGACATCCATGACATATTCATTGGCTATTTGCCAGGTTGCTTCATCTATTTCTTCCTAAGAGCAGAACCAGCTTTTCACATGTGAGAATTCTTGATATTTTATCTCCCTTCCTCCAAGGCTCTTTTGCTCTGCTTGGCAGGCAAATGTTTAAATAATTCCAGAGGGGTAGCTATGTTTGCAGGACCTGAGCAAAGCTGTTAGTGATAGGACATTTTGAAGTTCATTGATTTATAGGGCTGTGGTAGGTTGGAAACAAGGGCAGTTAACACACACACATGCACAGAGCTCTGTAGGTCTATTGTAACCCAATGAAACAGAAGTCCAGTGACACCTTAAAGAATAACAATATTTATCTAGCATGACCTTTTATGAGTCAGAGTATTTGAAGAAGTGAGCTCTGATTCATGAAAGCTCATAACGAAATAAATATTGTTAGTCTTTAATGCACTACTGTACTTCTGAACTGTTTAAGTAGACAGTTAAATCAGTCACAAATCATACAAATGTGCCATAAATAAACCTGTTTTGAAATCCTGCCATTCACTGTTCATCTAAGTAGTCCTTAATGATGTTAATGGCTGCCAATCTTCTTGAACATGCACAATTTTGCAAAAGTCCAAAGCAAAGTTTGGTACTGAACCAAACAGACCTAGTGATTGGCTCATATCTGACTGACACGAAATCTGTGGATTCCCTACAAATGCTTTAATTGTTGACGGTGGAGGATTATAGTCATAGTAACTATAATCATAAACTAGCGATGGTTTCCATTCTGGCTGGTTCCCTCTATTATTCTCCTTCCCCTCAGACTGTTTCCCTCCCCCTCTCTACTCTCAGGAGGTGGTCACAGTCCAGAATTAGGGGCGGAATTGTAATTGCTGTTGTTGTTCATGGGTTATTCAGATTACTGTAGAATTTTAAGTATTTATTGAAATTTTAAATGTTTCACTATGTTGTATATCACCCAGAGCCCTGCAATAGCACAGATTGGGCAATTCAATAAACCTAATATAATAAATAAATGTATATCGCTGTAGAGCTTCCTCAAAGAAGACATGACTGTTGTGTATATGCTGTGTTTGTGCACAGGTCACTTCAGAAGGATCTTTTCCCATGCAATTTGGTACATGGGGGATGTACAGGTTATGAGGAAAAGCATGAACTCATGCCCACATTTTGCAAAGAAGTACAAATGGGGGAGATATGTTACTTGCCTGCAGAAATCTATTCAAGATCCAAAGAGATTCAGAACTACTTCATTGCAGTTTACACTCTTTATCTGGAACCCAAGCAATGGCAAAACCATGTGCTCTTGGTGACAGAAATAAGGAGGATGAGGTCAAAAGGAGTCAGGGACATGAGGACAAAGGCTCAGGCCCCTTATATCTCCAATGTTGGGCTCTCAGGTTATAAGGTTAGTAAAGACACTTCCTGGTGTGCTAGAACTACTCAAGACAGATAGTATTGGGCTAGAGAAGACCCAGCTGGTTCATGAGAGAGGGGGATGGTTCACACATGTAGAGCAACAAATTGCCATCAATAGAAATGGACATGAAATGGCTCATGAACGAAAGTTCATCATTAATTTTGGCCGGTTCATGGTTCATGAAGTGAAATTCATGGTAGGGCAACTGGCACAAATATTCCACGCACTTTCATGCTGTTTGTAGCAGTTCATGAATGGACACATTTCCAGACAGGCTGTCTCTACTTAATTAAACTGTTTACAAAATTTCAAAGCAACAGAGGGGGCAGAATTCTCCAGCCTTGGAAACACCAATAGGGGTTGTGCAAAGCTTAACAGGCACTGCTGGCTGCCAATTGCAGAGTTTCCGTTCTGTTATGAATCTATGGGATCAAAATGCTATGCATACACCCTCAGCTTAGCTACACAGCCTCTACTCTATTGGCTGTTGGCAGCTAGAAAGAAAGGAAGGGAATTCTTAAAAGCAGAGCACATTCATTTATTCCTGATTGTGAACACCTCTCCCTTGTTGGGGTTTGGGTGTTAGGTAGACTCAGGGCTCATAGCCATGCAAGAGAGGTCAGGCCAGATGACAGCTTTTTGTAACCAGTACTCCAGGGGATTGACATCAGCAGACTCAGGGAACTTTGCAAAATACTCCCTCACAATTGCCTCTGCCAAGTCCTGTGCTATTGCACATCTGGTATCCCTGCTGCTGCTGATCTCAAAGTTTGCTACGGACAACCAGTAGTGGGGTTGCTCCCTGGTTGAGCTCTTTGACACAGAGGTGCTTAGCTGTGACTCTTCCTCCTCCTTCTCCTTCCCAGCCTCTTCCACTTGCTGTTCCCTCTGGCCATGTCTGTTGGCCTGTATTCACCACACTTCTTTGAAGAACTCTTACTTCCATTCCAAGAGCTCTGTGTTCATTCAAGTCCAAAGGGAAATCCAGGAACAAGGATACAAAGGTACAGGACAGGGTCAGAGACAAAGAATTCAATACAGAGCACAGACAACAAAGTCAACTTGCTTCCACGCAGCCACTCCCTTTTCTGTTGCTTTTATAAGCACCACTCTGCTCAGCAGCCTGTACTGAGTCATGCACCTACTGGCTACCTCAGTCTTGCTTCTGCAAGCACTCATCCTCACTGTTGGTACTGGTCCAGTTCTATGCTGCTCAACAGGCACCGGAGGAAGATGAGACCTTCTATCTTGAGGGTCTCATCTTCCTTCTGTGTTGTTCCTGAGGCTCTGATGATGGGGGAGATGAACAAACTGACAGCTGACAGTTGCCAGTTCAGGGCTGGAGGGCTGAAGGGCCTGTTCACTGATACCTGACCGGGAATGTATGTCTGCCCCTTAGAGACTGCTTCCTCCTGCAGTGCCTCTGCCATTGTCTGTGGGTTTGGGGTCAGGTCCACTGGCTGCTTCCTCCTCAGAGAAGTCTTCAACATCTCTTTGCTCAGCTGGGTTTGGCTGGTCCACAAAACAGATCTTTGGAGAGCCAGTTTGGTGTAGTGGCTAAGTGTGCAGACTCTTATCTGGGAGAACCAGGTTTGATTCCCTGCTCCTCCATTTGCAGCTTCTGGAACGGCCTTGGGGTCAGCCATAGGTTTCTCAGAGCTGTCCTTGAAAGGGCAGCTTCTGGGAGAACTCTCTCATCCCCATTTAACTAACAGAGTGTCTGTTATGGGGGAGGAAGATAAAGGACATTGTATGCCACTCTGACAATCTGATATTCAGAGTGGAGGTATAACTCCAATATAATCATCTTCATCATCATCTTCATCATCTTCATCATCATCATCATCATCATCATCATCATCATCATCATCATCTTCTTCTTCTTCTTCTTCTTCTTCTTCTTCTTCTTCTTCTTCTTCTTCTTCTTCTTCTTCTTCTTCTTCTTCTTCTTCTTCTTCTTCTTCTTCTTCTTCTTCTTCTATGACTGGTACCCCAGAAATGCAACCCATCCCCAACTTGGAGATATTGTAGAGGAACAGGTGGCAAGGTGAAGTTCCCTGTGCATTTTGTATGTGTAGCTTTCATGGAGTCCATTCTATACACCAGGGGTGGCCAAACTGTGACTTGGGAGCCACATGTGGCTCTTTCACACATATTGTGTGGCTCTCAAAGCATCCATCACCCTGCTGGCTGACTTGGAGAAGGCATTTGTCTCTTTAAATCAATTCTCCAAACCAGCCAGCTGGCAGCTTGGAGAATGCATTTAGAGTTAAAGTTGCTTTCTTTCCACCTCACTCTCCCTCCACCCACCTCCATCTATTTGCCTTCCTTCCTCCCTCCCTTGTCTCACAGCTCTCAAACATCTGATGTTCATGTCTTGTGGCTCTCAGACATCTGACATTTATTCTATGAGGCTCTATCGTTAAGCAAGTTTGCCCATCCCTGATACACACTTTTGAACCTGTGTCTAATGTTTCCCTCAAAAGCACTTTCCTGGCTTGACCTTAGTCCTGTTTGCAGTGCCACAGTGGCACTCATTCTGCTGGGCATATTGTACTGGTTCTGCTGGAACCACATGAACCACACCTTGGTGCATACTGAGACCTTTTCCCCATGCGATCACTTACATGGAAGAAAGTCCATGGATAGGAATGTAACTGGCTTATTGCTGGCTTGCATCCACCAGTAATTTCCTTTGATGGTAAAGATTTCCATTTGTGGAGCTCCCATTTTTTGCCAACCTCCTCTTGCTGCAGCGCAAAAGATCACCAGAAACATACTTCTGGTAGAGAGAGGAGCCTGGCATTCAGTGGGAGGGTTGTTGAGGGGATGCAGAATTGTAGGAGTTTTTTTTTTTTTTAATGCATCCTTGTGTCCTCATTGGAAGTCCAATCAAATATATATAATATGAGTTATGAAAAGAAATATCTTTTATGTCTGTAATGACAAATATAACGATAATGGGATCTCCCGGTCTCCCAGGCCATGGCATTCCTTCCTTCCTTTTCTTGGGGCCTAGCCATGCCTGTTTAATTTCAGTGTGTGTGTATTACAGGTTGGATCCCACAGGGATAATTTCTCCTCATAAAAGAACTCTTGTGTGAGCAGAAACACAAGAAATACTCGCAAGTAGCCCTTGCACTCAGCCAACTTGACCACATCCCTGTCTTGTGTTTGTTTCTGCAAGGCAAAGCACAAGGTATATTTCAACAACCCCGGTCTTGTACATAACTGACATGGATATCCCAGGCTAGCCTGATTTTGTCAGATCTCAGAAGCTAAGTGGTGTCAGGCCCTGGTCATATTTGGATGGAAGGCCTCCGAGGACCACCTCTGAGCATTTCTTGCCTTGAAAACCACACAGGATTGTCATAAGTGAGCTGTGATTTGACTGCACTTTCCACCACACTCTTCTTCATGATCTTTTTGGTCCAAATGACATCATGCTTCTGTATTAGACTGCAACAACTGCCTCAAATAGCCTTTTGATTTTTGTGTGCAGCGAGACTGTTCAGAAATGAAAAATTAGTGCTTGATCTCATAGTAGCTTTGTAAATTAGTGCTGGATCTGACAGTAGCTCAGCAGCTCTTGCGCAATGAGATGGGACTGCATTATGTACAACTTTTGCTGTCCCATGGTGGGACCCAACTCTAGGTGTACACATTTGGCACATTGTCTGCACACACAAAAAATTAGTGTCCCACCTAGGATTTGAGACTAGCTCACATAGTCTTAAAGACTATTAGCGAATAAGATCTTTTGAGTATCCGTCCTCAGTATCAGCATGAAACTTTTTTCTCATTTATGCCCGATATATATTTGAGCTACAGGGCAGACTCAAAGTGAGATGTATGAAGTCTATTTTCTCCTTCCTACAATTTCAGTTGACACTGTTATTGCTGATCCCACTTTTATGTATCGAGCCAGGTAGGCATCCAGTAAATCTTGAAAATCACTTGCTACTGAAATAAATGAGCAAAAAAAGATTCCCAGGTAAGAATTCCTGATCCTTTGATGGATTCCCCATCAGCTTTTGTTATCAGTGAGCTGACATATATTCATAGGGCTTCTCTCCCCATTCAGCGTATTACCTGAGCACATGGTCAAGTTTTCTTTTTTGACGACCATTTATAAATCTGAGGGGCTGACAAAGATCTGACTGGTGTTTTCAAATCAGTAGTCACTATCCAGCTAGTCCTGTACCACCTTAGAGACCAACAAGATTTTGTGGCTATACTTTTTGAGAGTTGAAGTTCCCTTCATCAGATACCTTCACCAGACAAAGGGAACTTGTTGAACACTTACACCTCCAAAAACTTGACTGTCTCTAGGGTACTGCTGGATTTGAATCTAAATGTTCTACTACAGACCAATATGGCTACCCTCTGAAACCATCTCAATGGAACTCACAATCTAGACAGGTTTAAGCCCTTTTAAGAACCATTGTTTTCAACTACAGAGATGTTTAGTGCAATCCTATGTATCCTTAGAAAGTGCTTACAGCAGCGATCCATAATAGGGTGCCTGTGGGTACCAAGGGCCCTGCCAATGGATTTCCTGAGATCCATTTGCTTCTTCAACAAGCCATCTCTTTTCCAAAGCAGATAGGCATTCCTCATGAGAGCCAGTTTGGTGTAGTGGTTAAGTGCATGGACTCTTATCTGGGAGAACCGGGTTTGATTCCCCACTCCTTCACATGCACCTGCTGGAATGGCCTTGGGTTAGCCATAGCTCTGGCAGAGGTTGTCCTTGAAAGGGCAGCTGCTGTGAGAGCCCTCTCAGCCCTACCCACCTCACAGGGTGTCTGCTGTGGGGGGAGAAGATATAGGAGATTGTAAGCCACTCTGAGTCTCTGATTCAGAGAGAAGGGTGGGGTTTAAATCTGCAATTCTTCTTCTTCTCATTGTAATGGAAAGAGCTTTGACAGATTGCAGGAGGCACCACCTATGCATCTGCAGAAATATATGTGCTATGAAGTCTTAAGTCAACTAGGGATGGGCATGAACAAGAAAAATGTGGTTCAGTTTGTGGTTCATAACATGCCCTCTTTGCAAACTACAGACCATCACAAATGTTTAGATTCTTGAGACAGCAGAACAGATCTCCTGGTATGCTAGAGACACCAAATTCACAGGGTATCTCTGGCTAACTCTCCTCTACCTGCCCTCCAAGTTTGGTGAGGATGGAATTTATGGGCTGTTATGCCCCCCCCCATAGAAGTTACCCCCCAAAATGTGCTTTCAGGAGAAATGACATCCTGTAGGTGTGCTGGCAGGACACCGGCACACCATGCCCTGCCCTCTATTGGTCCCGGGGGTTGTTGGTTGCTGCCCAGAAACTCTAAAGAGACAGGACATGGGGGCATGTACTGTCAACAAAGTCCACTAATAGAATTCTATTTACATGAACACACATAAACACATGATTAAGCTGCCTTATACTGAATCAGTCCACTGGCCCATCAAAGCCAGTATTGTCTACTCAGATTGGCAGTGGCTCTCCAGGTCTCAGGAAGAGGTCTTTCACATCCCCAACTAGGAATTGATGCTGGGGATTGAAGCTGGGACATTTTGCACGCCAAGCAGATAGTCTTCCAGTGAGCCACTATAATGTCATATTATAGTAGCGTACATACAAACTGACCTGAATAACCCTTCTGAGATCTCATGAGATCTCAGAAGTTAAGTAGGGCTGGCCTGGTCAGTGTTTGGATGGGAGAGCACCAAGCAAGTCCAAGGTCGCTACACAGAGACAGGCAATGGCAAACCATACAGAAAACAATACAGAGTTGCCATAAGTTGGTTGTGACTTGATGGCCAAAAAAATTAAAAAGGTACAAACTATGCATAGAAAGATAAATTGGGTTTTCTAGGGAGTAAAGTTTCCCCCCGTTAATTTCCCTTTTTATGTGTCTAAAGAAATGAATAGAAGAAGGGTAGCCATGTAGGTCTGTTGTAGTAAAACATCAGAGAAGTCCAGTGACACATTAAAGACTAACAACATCTGTTATAGATCCCATCGAAGTCAAGAGAACCCATATGGAATATGACATACAAGAAATCATCCCCATATTCTTGGTGTGGTTGTCACATAACTTTCCAGGATGATGATGATGACATAACTGGGGGGAAATGTTTCCCAGTAGGCAGAGGATAGGAGAAGATTGAACTGCCATCTGTTTCCATGCATCAGCTGTGTGCTGCCCAAGGCAAGGGGCATGCTGTTGCTAATTTTAGTCTACTTTTTTTTTTTTTTTGCTCAGCTCCATTTGCCTCTGTGATTCACCTACTTCTTGTCATTCGTGAATTCAATTATTTCACCTTTGCTGGGCTGGGAGTGTGGCGTTTGCTAACACACAAGAGACCAGCTAAAAGGGAGGACTGTTTATTCCAATTGCATGTCAGTCTGAAATGTGGGAAAAGCTTATCTCTATTGCATCATGTGTGCAGATCTACTCAGAAGTAACATCCCAATACTCTGAGAAACATGTTGTTGGCATTTCAGCCTAACAGTGCAATCCTAAAACAGTTTGATGTGGTGGGGAAGTGTGTGGACTCTTATCTGGGAGAACTGGGTTTGATTCCCCACTCCTCCATTTGCACTGCTGGAATGGCCTTGGGTCAGCCATAGCTCTTGTAGGAGTTGTCCTTGAAAGGGCAGCTGCTGTGAGAACCCTCTCAGCCCCACCCACCTCACAGGGTGTCTGTTGTAGGGAGAGAAGATATAGGAGATTGTAAGCTGCTCTGAGTCTCTGATTCAGGAAGAAGGGAAGGGTATAAAACTGCAGTCTGCTTCTTCTTCTTACCGCCTTCTAAATCCTTTAGTTTCAATGAGCTTAAAAGAGCAATTGCCTAGAGTTACATTGTAGTTTACTTAGAGCTGAGCAGCCAACATGTTGGCATGGGTGCACTCAAAGCTCATAGAGAGGAGAAATTTGTGTCATCCTTGGACAAGGGGAGCTCTGAACCTAAAAATTGTTGTCTACACAGCAGGGTGCTGCTGCCCAATCTTGTGACTCAGTGATTAGTAGAGATGAGTGTGAACCAGCTCACAAACGAAAGTTTGTGATGAATTTTGGCCAGGTGGTGGTTTGTGAACTGAAGTTCATGCAAGGTCAGCTATGAACTTTCCAGCAGTTTGTGACGGTTCATGAATAGGTACATTTCCAGACAGACTGTCTTTACTCAAACGAAATGTTTGCCAAAGCAGATTCAAGGCAACAGGAGTTCTCCAGCTTTGGAAACACCAACAGGTTCCCTGTGCATTTGATGGGTGTAGCTTGTGCTTTTGAACCTGTGACTGACATTCTTTTTAAAAAACAAACACTTTCCTGTGAGCATCTTTTTTGCTTCATAACTCAGACCCCCCAAATCCAATCTGCACATAATTTGGAGGCCATGTATAGAATAATCTGGAGAAGGTCCCTAGTGAGTTTGGTATCTCTAGCATGCACAGGATCCATTCTATAAACTCCCAAACCTCCTGAATCTGTACCTATCATTTCCCCAGAAAGCACTTTCCTGGGGGCACCTTCTTGGGTAGGCTGTATCTTGGACCACATGGATCCAATCCTCACCAAATTTGGAGGGCAGGCAGAGAAGCATCAGCCAAAGAGTCCCTGTGAATTTGGTGTCTCTAGCACACCAGGGGGATGACATTCTACTGCATCACAAACTGAACATTTGGCAGCTAAAAGTTTGTGATTGTTCATAGTTCACAAACTGGGCATGGCATGAACCACAAACCTAACTGCATTTTTCTGGTTTGTGCCCATCCCTAGTGATGAGAGACTTTGCAGTCCCAAGTACACTTTTCTAAATCCTAAAAACAGTTATATCCTTTTTAAAACTCTTGAAGTCCAACTCTTAGGACTATGTTGTCAGTCTCCCTGAACTCCATGAAACTGAGGAATGTAAGACAATCCCTGCTGGGTGAGACTAGTAGTCCATTTCATCCAGCAACCTGTTTCACACCATGGGCACCAAGTTGCCCTGGAGGGCCAACAAACAGGGTGTAAAGGCCAAGGCCTTCCACAAACGTTGCCTCCTAGCACAATTATTCAGAAGTTTACTGCCTCTGACTATGTAACTTCCCTTTATTTACCATGACTAATATTCATTGGCAGACCTATCCTCCAAGAAGACCTGAGTAAACCAGGGATTATCAAGTGTCCCCTGTTTTGTTTCTCCTTACACTTTTGTCAACAATTTCAGTTCTCTGCTTGTGTTCTTGGTTTTATCAGTTTGTTTTTATTTCACTTGACTATTATATGGTTGGTATGGCATCTCTCTCTCTATCTGTCACCACCACCACATCTCTCTCTCTCTCTCTCTCTCTCTCTCTCTCTCTCTCTCTCTCGTATGTACATGTATCATTACCATTTCCTAGTGGTTTACAAATTACCTTGATAAGTACATATTATATGGGTAGGGCGCAAGTACACAGAAAAATTGTCTGGCTCTAATTTGCAGAAGGAAGAAGCAAAATCAAAATGAGAATCTTCAGATCAAAACATCAGGAATGAGGAATTCAAATCGCCCCTTGAGTAAACATGCTTCAGATTATGCTGTAAGGTATGTGGGGCTTCCCAGGTATCAAATGGCCCTTTTGTGTGGCATTATTTTTTGGTTCAGACATGACTTGCAGCACACTTGCCAAATTACTAGCCAACATTGATTTCAACTTTTCTTGACAAATGTTGTTGTGAATGGCACTGCTATTGGGCACAGTGACTCTCCCAGGTGATAAAGCACCAAAGAAAAAGGGTTTTTTTTAATGTGTAGGTAGGGGAAAATCTGTACCTGGAAGGCAGCCAGCTGAAAGGCTAGCCTTCTCTAACCACCTTGGGACTCCACTTACCTCTAGTGTTACAGCTCAGAAGTAAAATGTTAAATATAATTTGACATCCATTCTGCTGGGTTGTCCGTTCTGCTTTGTCTTGAGGGATCTACATTCTGGCTTGTGCCCCCCACGTTTGCCACATGAAAAGCATCACTCCTCAGAGAACAATCTGGGAAGCCACTCTGCCTAGAAGTTAAAAGCCTTCCTCCAGCCTAAAGAACCTTCCTCCAGCCTAAAGAACCTTCCTCCAGCTTAGTGGCTCTTCATCCCATGGAACTGGCAGTTGAGTGCTGGGTGAAAAGGATGTAATGCCTGCCTGCTGTAAAATACTCTAAATACAATTGCCTTTGAAAAGTGTAATTGATCCACAATGCAATCCCCAGAGTACTGAATGGAATAGACCACATGGAATACATGAAATTGCCTTATAAAGAGACAAACCACCGGACCATCAAAGTCAGTATTGTCTACTCAGATTGGCAGTGGCACTCCAGGGTCTCATGTGGAGGTTTTTCACACCACCTACTACCTGATCCTTTGAATTGGAGGTACCAGGGATTGAATTTAGGACCTTCTACATGAAAAGAAGATGTTCTGTCACTGAACCACAGTCCTTCTTCATGTGTAACCAGGACAGGATTTACATGTTTTTTGAGGGGGGGGGGGGCAAAATTAAAAAATGGCACCCCCTTATGGACCATTCTATCTTATGCTCCCATAGAATACAGTGGGCTCCATACCCAATTTGGTGCCCCCCCTCCGTTGGTGCCCGGGGCAAGCACCTCCCTCTGCCCCCTCCCCTAGATCCAGCCCTGTGTGTAATACCACTGCTGCAACACTTTTGCTGGTTTTTGCCAGATTACCCACTACAATCGGTATTCAAGAGTTGTCACTGATATTTCATTTTGTTCCTTTAAGGTAGGATAAGGTTCCTATTTTGTATAGTTCCTTGATTTCCTATAAGGTAGAAATGTGGCTCATTAATGTTTTAAATAAAAAAAAAGATAAATGTAAAGGCAAATATTGAAGTGATCTTAGGAAACATGATTTTTGAGGGGACTAATAAATCAAGTTATATTTGGGAGTGGGTCTGAATATTTCTACATCTGATGGCATTTAAAAAACCCCAATAGTCTCTCCTAGAGAGGGGGAAAGTATGGATAGATAGACTTCATGCTGCCAGAGAAGGCTGTGTTTTAATGACTGAATCTTCCACCACTTTGTACAGAATAGCAGTTGATCTTTGAAGAGGCCGTCAGGCTTCAGGGTGAGCTGCCAACATTCCCCCATCATTAAATCTGCTTTTCAACCAAGAAACTTTCCTGGAAAACTATAGTGTTAAACTTCAATATTGTTGAGAAATGGGTGCTTGACAGGAAATTATCATCCCTGGCTTAACACTGGCCATGTAAACACAGACTGTTCCTTAGATTGAAGCAGAACAAAGTTTGAGTCTGCTGGAACCCTTAAGACCAACAAACTTTTATGCAAGGTTATGAGCTTTTGTGTGCATACCCACTTCCTCAGATACAATGAAATGGAAGTTACCAGTTGATACACATAGGCAGAGGTAGATGAAGAAATTTAACTTGCATCTTTTAAATATCTTTATTATGCTGTATGTTAATTTGCTGCCCACCTATATGTATGGACTGGTAACTTCCATTCCTTTGCATCTGAAGAAGTGTCTATGCACATGAAAACTTATAACTTAAAACGTTTGTTGGTCTTAAAGGTCCCACCAGACTCAAACTTTGTTCTGTTCCATTGATGTTTAAGTTTTGGAACCTGGCACAAATGTCCCAATAAAGTTTCAGGGAACATGCATTGCTGAAGCTACACAGGAGTAAGGTGATCAAGTCCTTGAGGGAAAAGTCACTGGATCTTGTAATCTGCTCTGGGTAAGCTTGCCATCCTCCAGGTAGGGGTTGCAGTTCTCCCAGAATGAGAACTGATCTTTAGATGAGAGAGATAAGTGCTCCTGGAGGAAATGGCTGTTTCAGAGGGTAGACTCTTTGAACTCATATATCTGCTGAACTTCATCCCCATACTCTGCCCTCCCCAAGCAAGGCCACCTTAAATCTCCCAGAAGTTCCCAAGTCAGAGTTGTCAACTCTAGCACTGGGTGGTCTAAAGGAATAAATGAAATTATCTTTGCCTTCAAGAGCAGCCATATTTCAGTGATAGGTCATATGTTTTATTTATTTATTTCATTAAATTTCTATATTGTCCTCCCTGCAAAGCAGGCCCGGGGCAGCGTACAATAGTTTAAAAACAGAACAATCAACTATACTATCATAAAACACAAACCTACATGGCACCACAAAAGAGATTGATCTCCATTAGCATTAACATGGGGGGAGGAGAGTGAGGAGGCTACTGATAAATTTGATTGCTGTTAAAAAAAAAACACACATTGCTGTCCTCAACCGTATGCTTGGCAGAACATCTCTGCCTTGCAATCATGTGGAATTGTAATAAGTCCCACAGGACCCTGATGTTATTTGGTAGAGAGTTCCACCAAAGTGGAGCCAGGACTAAGAAGACTCTGGGTCTGATTGAAGACAGCTGGACACTTCTTGGGCCAGGGACTTCCAGCAGATGCTGTTCTTTTGAGAGTAGCACTCTCCAGGGAGCATACCAGAAGAGGGAGTACCACATGTTTGTTGGTGCCTCCCTGAACATTTTGGCCACAGAAGATCGTCAGGTTCAGTTCCAAGGACTACCAGTTAAAGAATCAAAGACCCCAGGCCTTAGGATGTGGCTGTCAATCAAAGCAGACAATACATGCTCTAACTGTGCAGCCCTAGGCTCCCTTCTAAGTCCATTGATGCCAATGGGCTCACAAAGGTGTAACTCTTTTTAGGATTGCAGATGAACCAATGGTCCAACTTGGAATAAGGCAGCTTCAGATACTCATATTATGGATAGTTTCAAAGGGTAGTCATTTTGGTCTACAGTAGAACAGACTCAAGTCCAGTAACATCTTAGAGACCAACAAGATTTTCAGGGCATCAGCTTTCAAGAGTCAAATCTTATACCCTGAAAATCTGAAGATCTTTAAGGTGCTACTGGACTCATATTATAGAATGATCCTTCCCTTTCCCATTAGTGTAAAAACTGTGTTTCTGTTAACTCTGAAGCGTTTCCATGGATATTCCACAGCCAGGTCCAAGCTTTTTTTTTTTTTTTTGCATTCATTCTTCACATTTAAAATTAGTTCTGTTGTTTGCATCCAAGACAGTGAAAAAATATACCTAGAGTATATCTCCAGTGGAGGTATTGATCCATTAATTTATCCCTCAAGTACTAATGTTCAGGCAATGTTTTGTCCTGTTTTGCTTGTTAAATATTCGGCCCCGCACAGGCCGCGCCGCAAAGCGGCTGCGCGCCATGGGGCCGCTTTTTGCCTCCCTGGAAGGAGGGGAGGCTGCGATGGAGCTTCCCTTCCATCCGGGAATGCAGGCGGGCGGAGCGTCGGGGCTATTTGTAGCCTCGACCCCGCCCTCCCAACCAGGCTCGTTGCCGCTCTCGGCCGGGTCGGAGGTTTCCCGGCATCGGGCCGAGAGCGGAGGAGGGCCGCGTCGGGCTTACCGGTTCTGCGACCGTCCGTGTTGGGTTGCGGCGGCAGGCCCACGTGGTGCATGGGCGTTCGGCCTGTGGACCGGGTGGCCTCTCAGGCAGCGCGATTTAGCCGGGCGGCGGCCGGCCTTCAGCGGCGGGCTCACGTGGGGAGCAGACGGCATGGGCATTCGGCCTGAGGGCCGCGGACCTCTGCGACGGCGCGATGGAGCCGAGCGGCGGCCGGCCTTCAGGGGGGTTGGGTGAGGTTTTTTATCTGCTCTCGCCCCCCCCCCCCGTCGACGCACGCGGGAGCCGCGGCCCCGCAGCGACTTGCCTGGGACGGTTCCCCCCCACACCTCTCTCCTTCAGGAGGGCAGGCTGGTTGGGTGTGTGGAATTTTTGGCCACTGAGTGGCGCGGAGTGTTGGACTGGGTGGGACGTTGGCCCGGCCTGGCATGGCTCCTCTCGCGGGCTCTTGTGACACGGAGTGTCGGGCTGGGGGGGGGCCACTGGCCTGGCCCGGCATGGCCCACCTTGGGTGCTTTTGTGACAGAGGGATGGACTGGATGGGCCATTTGCCCGATCCAGCATGGCTTCTTTTGGGTGCTTTTGTGACTCGGAGTGGATGGGCCGTTTGCCGATCCAACATGGCTTCTATTATGTTCTTAGGTGACGCAGAGTGGATGGGCCATAGGCCTGATTCAGCATGGCTTCTCTCATGTTTTTCTGAGACATGGAGTGTTGGACTGTATGGGCCGTTGACCTAGTCCTGCATGGCTTCTTTGTGTGCTTCTGTTCTGTGCCACAGAGGGGATGGGCCATTGGCTGATCCAACATTGCTCCTCTTATATTTTCTGTGACACAGAGTGGATGGGCCATAGGCCTGGTCCAGCATGGCTTATCTCGTGTCTTTTCTGTGACACGGAGTGTTGGACTGGATGGGACGCTGACCTGGTCCTGCAGGGCTTCTCCTGTGTTCTTCTGTGACACATGGTGATGGACTGGACGGGCCATTGGCCTGATCCAACATGGCTTCTCTTGGGTTCTTCTGTGCCACAGAGTGGATGGGCCATTTGCCGATCCAACATGGCTTATCTTGTGTTCTTCTGTGACACGGATGGGATCGGCCATTGGCCTGATTTAGCATGGTTTCTCTTGTGTTGCTCTGTGTCACGGAGGGTGGGACGGAACGGGTCGTTGACCTGGTCCTGCACGGCCTTTCTCGTGTTCTTCTGTGATACAGAGTGGTGGACTGGATGGGGCCATTGGCCTGATCCAACATGGCTTCTCCTGTGTTCGTCTGGACACAGAGTGGATGAGCCATTTGCCGATCCACCTTGGCTTCTCGTATGTTCTTGTGTGACACAGAGTGGATGGGCCATTGGCCTTATTCTAGCTGGCCTCTCTTATGTTTTTCTGTGACACAGAGGGTTGGACTGGATGGGCCGTTGGCCTGACCCAACGGGGCTTCTCTCATGTTCTGGTGGGCCGTTTGCTGGGGGAAAAATGCATTAACAGCTGGGCTTCCCCAGCCGTGACGAAGTTCCCCTGAGCTGGTTAGTCCAGGCTGGCTTAGTCCTGTCAGTCCCGGTGGCTGGACGAGTCATCCACGGTTAGTATTGCGGTTGCCAGGCAGGGCTTGTCAGGGTCGTTCCTTGGAATAGGAGACCTCTTAGGAAGTCAGGGTTTATGTTTAGGTGGTAGGCAGTGGAGGCTTCCCCGGGGTGTTGGGGAACGGTCAGCCAGCGGTGTGCTAGGTTTGTGGACGTGGTCCCCTGCCCACCCAAGTAAGGGGCGTCAGTGCCAAGCTGGCCGTTCCTTGCGACCGGAGATGGGGATGTTGCTGGCCTTACGCCCGGCTTACGCTTTCTTCTTCGCTAACCGTCCCGCCTTTCTGGGGGTCGGTTTCTCAATGGCGGTGCAGCTACTTGGTGTGCCAGGTCCTAGGTTTGCTTTACGGGGTACCCTACTAAAGAGGGTCCGGGTGGGCATACCCTTTCCACGGCGTTGTGCACCTTGGCGGGTTCGCAGCCTCTGGCCTACTGTAGGCCCCGATCAGGTCATTCGGCAGATAATAGAAGCTGGTATAAGAGATTTGTGGAGACGAGTTACCTGACCTTTTATTACTACACAGCAGGTGAATATAGGCTTTTGAACATCTGGGTCAGTTGGGACTCTTCCGCGATCATGCAGTCGAGGCGACGCGTGCGCCAGGGCCGGGGCAAAAGGGAAAAGGTGGCAGTAAGTTGGCGTTTCGCCTCTTATTTGTACACCTTTAAGTCTTCGAGCTGTTGTTTCTATTTCTACGAAATTTCGTATGGACTGAGCTCTAGCCAGAGCGCGCTTTGTTTTCTGCGCAGCCTTTCTGAGATTCAGTTCTTTTGGAACGGCATGTGCCTTGGGCATACGGCTAGACGGAGGGTCTAGGACATGCCTGACAGTAGGGATTGAACTGGACTCGGTAAAGTTGGTTTCACGAATCCCGACGGGAGGACATCTGCGCGATAGTGACTCGCAGCCATTATACTAGATTGCATGGAGTGCGGGGTTGGTTTCTTAAGCTTGTCGGGAGCCCGATTCACCTGTTAGAATGATGGCCTCGGGGAGTGTTTGTTTGTGGCGTCTTTCGGCGCCATACAGTCCCTCTGCCCCCCCCCCCTTCCCATCATGGTGCACATTAACAGCTAGTTGGCGTAGCAAATCGAGGTTGAGCCACCTTTTGCAGTTGGTGGATGCCGCTCCGTCTGGCGCGAGGGCATAAAGCGAAGTGTCCTTCTGATATCCTCAGGAGTGGCTGGGTCGTATGGTTTCGGGTTCTTTGCCGGCGGCAGCGGAGTGTTGGTCGGTCACACTGGCGCTAGCGGTACAGGGGAATTGCGAGAACCCAGCATTTTGTGTTTTCCTATTGTTGAGGTGGTAGGGATCTGGGGGTGCGTATGGCTACTAAGGCATACGGCTGGTTGCATTAATTGGCCAGTTGCACCCATTGTTAAATCATTGCTTTCTAAGCCCATGCCAGTAATGAGCGCGGTAATGGCGTTACTTTACGGTGCCTCGGTAAAGCTGCTGTTTTCAGGATAAGCATACTGCGGATAGTAACTGGTGTCGGACACATTGTGTAGAGTAGGGAGGAGCATTACGCTGGTGGCAGAGGCGGATTTTCCGTGAGAACCAATTCTCTGGGAGTCATTGTAGCCCGTCAGGGGATAGGGGCAGGGCAATTGTGTTACCTTGTCCCCAGGTATACGGAAAGTGCCGAGCTTGTGACTCGATAATGTAGGTCGGGCAGACATATGTGCTTTTAGGATAGTCGGCCCAATGTTCCGGTGGCTCGTATGTCGTTCTGTGCGCAGCAGAGTTATATGGGGCCTAAAGGGAGGCCTATCTGACGCAATTGGCCGCCTGAGATTCTTAGCAAGACGATTAGCATTTCAAATCCAGGCGGGGATTTAGAGTCTTAAGTGGTTGAAAGGGTGGTTACGCGAGCTGGGTGCGCAGGATGCGCATTGTAAGCCTCCTCGCCGTACATACTAGGAGGTTTGACCGGGTTTGTCTGAAATTGCTCAGGCAAGGAGACGGCACGATTTTCTGCAGTCGCACTTCTGTTTTCGGCATCCTTCGGGTAGAGGCCGATTTCGGCAGCCCGGATTGATTGGTGGGCCTGGGCGTCACACGGCGATGCAAATTTTGGAAGAGTGTGCTGCAGGTATGGCGATCCACCGGATCAGTGGTCATGGGCACTTGTGCTTATTCGTCCCTGAGCGGGGCCGGCTGGTTACAGTGTATGCGTCAATGCTATGGGGCGGAGGGGTGAGTGTGCAGAGTCACCCCCCCCACTCATTGTGGCATATTGGATGGTTGCGGGTCTGGCCCGGGTTAAGCGGGATGGGACTTGGTATGAGGGCGGCAACCATTTTGCCAATGGGGGCCGTGCCCACTGCTGCCCCAGCGGGCTTTCCGGGCCTGACCATCAAAAGGTGTGGTGTCCCGCCAAGGGAGGCGGATTCGTTCGCAGTCCGTATGATTTTGGGTGGCCCATTATGCAAAGGGATTGCCAGCAGCAGCCTCAGTGCTGAGGGTGATGGCTGTGACGGAACGCAGGGGCGCCTGGGGGACGAGTGGTCCACAGCTCCCACCGTTATTGAAAGCGGTAGTTGAGCTCTGGGCTGTCGTGCGGGGGGTGGCCTGGAGTCCGACCTCTCTGGCTGGCGATTACTGGTAGGTCTGGCTGGCTGCTTGGGCCTGGTCGGGTCGAGCGGGACAGCCGGAAGCGTTTTCTGGCCCTGTGGTGGCCTTGGTGGTTGGTCTGGGCACCTGCCTTGGTCAGCATTCACCTTGGGGGGAATGATTGGGGTGGGAGAGACAGCCCCCCCTTCTTTGTCTGAAGCCTGTGGCGGAGCTCCGGGCCATCGTGTGGGGGTGGCCTGGAGTCCGCCTCATCTAGCCGCCACTTTATCGGTAGAGTCTGGCGGCCTGCTTGGGCCTGCGTGGGTCGAGCGGGCCAGACGGTAGGCTTCCCTGGCCCTGTGGTGGCCTCGGTGGATGGTCTGGGTACCTTCCTCTGCTGCATTCCCCTTGTGGGAATGATCGGGGTTGGAGGGGCAGCCACCCCCCCCTCCCTTTTTTCTTTGTCAGCAAAGTCGGTGGTGGAGGTCCGGGCCATCGTGTGGGGGTGGCCTGGAGTCCGACTAACCGGGCGCCTATTATACTGATCTGGCTGGACGCTCGGGACCCGGGGAGTCGAGCGGGCCTGACGGTAGGCAAATCTGGCCCTGTGGAGGCCTTGTCGAAGGTCTGGGTACCTTCCTTCTTTCTCCTGGTGGGAAGGGCATGGGGGTGCAGTGCCGGCCAGATGTGATTCTTCTGCCGATGTGGGTAAGCGGGCCTTCTTTCGCGACATTCGGCAAGGGCTCGGGTGGCCTTGGCTGCTCGGTGGGGCGCCATTGCCTAAGCAGAGGCTTGGCATTGGCGGTGTCAGAAGGTGCAAGGGATTTATACCTTGCAGGTGAGCACCCAGGCAGCTGCACCTGTTCGTGCAGTCGATACGCAGGAGCGGCAGATGGGCTTTACGGCTCAATGCTGTATAATGCGGATCGTATTCATGCCTCCTCCTAAAGTCGCCTCCTTCTGGGTATCGGGGCAGAAGTTTAGGGGAGGGTTTTGGCCTGGCCGGCCTGGCATTAGCCAGAATCTTATGGCTCGTGCTGGGGGCAGGGTGTCTCGCCCTCCGTGGGACTTGGCGGGGTCTGAGGAAGACCCCAGGGCTTGTCCCACTGCAGTTTGCCCTTGCCGTGTTCAGTTGTATTAATTAAATAAAGTGGCCCGTTTCCCAATATTCTGTGTCAGCCTCTTTATTCCGACTAGGGGGGCAATTCGGCCCCGCACAGGCCGCGCCGCAATGCGGCTGCGTGCCACGGGGCCGCTTTTTGCCTCCCTGGAAGGAGGGGAGGCTGCGATGGAGCTTCCCTTCCATCCGGGAATGCAGGCGGGCGGAGCGTCGGGGCTATATGTAGTCTCGACCCCGCCCTCCCAACCAGGCTCGTTGCCGCTCTCGGCCTACCCACCCACCCTGTGTAGTACAGGTTTGACCGGTCGTCTTATTAGGGGCCAGGTAGGAATTTTTCATCTCACCTGATTGGCCGGTGGTGGGGTGTTTTTTCGCCTACCTTGTACTACCGACAGTGGTGTGGATATTAGGTAAAGGGTGGGGTTTAATTTTGGTCACTTGGCAGAAGGTGCAAGGGGTTTATACCTTGCAGGTGAGCACCCAGGCAGCTGCACCTGTTCGTGCAGTCGATACGCAGGAGCGGCAGATGGGCTTTACGGCTCAATGCTGTATAATGCGGATCGTATTCATGCCTCCTCCTAAAGTCGCCTCCTTCTGGGTATCGGGGCAGAAGTTTAGGGGAGGGTTTTGGCCTGGCCGGCCTGGCATTAGCCAGAATCTTATGGCTCGTGCTGGGGGCAGGGTGTCTCGCCCTCCGTGGGACTTGGCGGGGTCTGAGGAAGACCCCAGGGCTTGTCCCACTGCAGTTTGCCCTTGCCGTGTTCAGTTGTGTTAATTAAATAAAGTGGCCCGTTTCCCAATACTCTGTGTCAGCCTCTTTATTCCGACTAGGGGGGCAAAAAATCTTAGTTGGTTCTCCTTTTTTAGTCTTTTCAGTACTGAAAAATATGCCCAACTGGTACAACAGAAAGATAGTTGGGTGAAGGCAAGGGCAGCAGCACAGCCTGATCACAGAAAATCTACAGGACAAGTCAATAGGAAATTCCATGGCCATTGTTGGCCCCACTGGTTGTGTCCAAACCAAGTGCTTCCCACAATGCTACCAGTGACACTGCATCTGGATTTGCTCCTGACCACTGTCTGCCTTCCCGGTAAATTAAAGGACCACCCCTATGCTAAATTGAGATTGTGAATACATATAGTAGCAGGAGCAGGTACAGAACAAGTCAGTAGGAAAGTCCATGGCCATCATTGGCCCCATTGGCTGTGTCCAAGCTTAGTGCTTCTTGCAATGCTACCAGTGCCACTGCATCTGGACTTGCTCCTGGACGCTGTCTGCCTTCCCAGTAAATTAAAGGACCACTTCCATGCTAAATTGAGGGTGTGAATACATACATTACCAGGAGATATTAATTTATACCACAATACACTAACATATGTTATAATGGTAGTGATTCCCTGTACAGCACTAACATCCTAATGTTGCAAAAAAGCAGGGCATGCAGCGGAGTGCTTGGCTGTCATGTGCTCTTTTGATCCTAAAGAAGTGTTAGGGGAGTAGAAGTTCCACCTACTGTGTTTTGAGAAAGAAGTAGAAGACATTTCGGTGCTTATTGAGGAATGTCCTGGTAGTACCAAGAGCCAATTTAGAACCCATGAATAAGTTATTAAAATATATCTGTGTACGGTTGGTCCTTTTCAGACCTAACTCATCCTGTGTTTTCAAGAGGAAATACCAACTGCCTACTGGCTGAACATCATCATATCCTTTACTGTGTCACTGTGCTGCAAAACTGATCTAACACTTACAGGGTCTTACTGAGAAAATGTAGGAAGACACAAAAGCTAGAGAAGGAACAATGGAGGAAGCTGCAGGGTGAGAAGGCAGTAGGTCACATCATGAACACATGAAGTTGCCTTATATTGAATCAGACCCTTGGTCCATCAAAGTCAGTACTCTCTATGCAGACTGGGAGTGGCTCTCCAGTATATCAGGCAGGGGTCTTTCACATCACTTACCACCTGTTTCTTTTAGCTGGAGATGCCAGGGACTGAAATGGGAACTCCTGCATGCCCAGCAGATGGTCTACCACTGGGCCACAGCCCCTCCCAGGTCCAGAGAAGCAAGAGAGACACATACCTTGCAACAATTCACAGATGAAAATAGGGGCCTGCTTGTACTACTCAAAAAGAATGAGGGCAAAGGTGCGGGGGGGGGTAATCTAAGAAGGAAAGGAAAATTGGTAGAGAAAATGACCAGAAGAAGAGGTCCACATGTCCACTTAGAGTTTCTGAGCCAGGCCTGGCAACCAGTGAGAGTCTTGGGGGGGGGGGTATGCAGGGGGTAGCTGTCAGTGACAGCATGCTGTCAGTTCTGGGGTGATACCATTGCTGAGTTTTACCATAGAGTTTACAGCAGTTCTTAAGAGAAAACCCTGTCACTTATGGGTTTTCCTGGAAGTGACATCACACCATTGCTGTTGGCAATTAAAAAAAAGTCTTTATCCCACCAGAGTCCCAGCAGACACATGACAATCCTATATCCAGTTCCTGTGGAACACAGGAAGAATGAACTTCTTATATTGATTACAAAATAAATTATTCTCATATTACCGGTAATTCATATTATCATTTTTGAGCAATATGTTATTGGGTTAGCCACCCATAGCTCTTGCAGAGTTTGTCCCTGAAAGAGCAGCTTCTGTGAGAACTCTCTCAGCCCCACCTACCTCACAGGGCGTCTGTTGTGGGGGAAGAAGAAAAAGGACTGTAAGCTGCTCTGGGACTCTGATTCAGACAGAAAGACAGGGTTTAAATCTAAGGTCTTCTTCTTCTTCGCCCAATGTACAATGTATCTCATTGTATAGACCTGACTTTTGCTCCAGCCCCACACTGGAGCCAATCTGCAAAGCAATATGTATGCAACCTCTTTGAGGCATGAACCACATAACTTTTGCTTTGCAGCCAGCCCAGAAATAATAAAAAAAATTATGTCTTGATGCTATTGTTGTTGTGGTAGTATGGGTAATAGATGCAAGCAAACAAATCAGAGGCATGCATGACCCAAACAAAGAAGAAGCTTCAAGGTATTTATTTCCACTGTCAGTATGGGCTTTTATACTTCAAGAGCTTTTGCAAAATGTACATATTTCAGTGGGTAAAATGGTGACGTGAAGCTAAGGCCGTTGTGGGTTGTTGTGTTTTTTTTTTTTTTTGAGACACAAATCAGGCTGCGATCAGCTCTGCACAGACCCCCACTGGTTGTTAGTCCTAAATTTTGTCAGGCATTTTCTGTGCCTCCTAGTAGCACCAACAGCAGTTGCAGGCTTTTCATTTTTTAAAAAAAAATACATCACAATTCAAGATGAAAACCTCAAAACACAATACTAGAAAGATTTATTATTTTTCTGAATGCTGTTGGAGGGCCATACCAAGGTACCTTATGGTCTGGTGTGCAGGTGCCTATTTTTGTGTATTATTTATTTCGATATAGATAGACTGCTCTTCTGAAGTTCAGAACCATTTGGCAAAGCATGCAATGATATATCCTCATGATACAATAAAACCACAACTGGAGCAAGAAATGCACAGTTAAAAACAATTAAACTTCAGGGGTAATTTAATCAGCTGTAGACTCATTCAACAAATAATAGAATTGGATTTTCATCCAGAAATTTAGGGGATTATCTAAAATTAGAGCTGTTATATCTTTGCAGTTACAGTTTTCACCTGGACGGCTTCTTTGGTGTCCATGCTCTGAACTAGTAGGGTGTAGGGTAGGGGTCTCCAAGGTGGTGTTCAAAGGCACCAGATGTTTTTAGACAGTGGGCTGGGCCAAGTGGGGCTTTTGCCCAGTAAGACTTTGGATTGGCCATTGGAGATTTGATTAGTTTGTGAGACCCTTGTCTTCCCTCAGTCTAGGGCTGCCAGGTCTGTGTTGAAAAATACCTGGAGACTTTGGGGGTGGCTCTGGGAAAGGTTGGGTTTGGGAAGGGGAGGGGCCTCAGCATAGTACAATGCCATAGAATCCACTCTCCAAAGCAGCCGTTTTCTCCAGGGGAGCAGATCTCTGCCAGTTGTAAAAGCGGGAGATCTCCAGAACCCACCTGGAGACTGGCAATCCTACCTTAATCTGATCCCCAGTCTCCTCTTAGTTGTTTTGAAGGGCACCCTCTTAAAAGCCTATGTGAGGTAGGGATCCCTAGGATGAGTCTCAGAAAGCATACCCTGATCTGTCATGATGACCAAAGCACATTCTATCATGGAAGCAGGATGTCAGTAACACCTACCCCCAGCTTCAAGACATGCCTAATACAGATATATCCCTTGCTTCAAAGACTGTTTCATCAAAGCAATACGCACCATTTCCTCTTAATGCCAGCCCTTAAGTATCACCTCTGATCCAACCATTGATCTAACTGCTTAATATCCCATTCACTTGGGTTGATCCATCAAGCGGACAGTTTTAAAGCCATTTCTCTGTTATCACCCAACCTTGGAATGCCAGATGTCCCCTCTTAATCCACCCACCAGATGAAGAAGAAGAAGAAGATATTGGATTTATATCCCGCCCTCCACTCCGAAGAGTCTCAGAGCGGCTCACAATCTCCTTTATCTTCCTCCCCCACAACAGACACCCTGTGAGGTGGGTGGGGCTGGAGAGGGCTCTCACAGCAGCTGCCCTTTCAAGGACAACCTCTGCTAGAGCTATGGCTGACCCAAGGCCATTTCAGCAGGTGCAAGTGGAGGAGTGGGGAATCAAACCCGGTTCTCCCAGATAAGAGTCCGCACACTTAACCACTACACCAAACTGGCTCTCCACAGTAGATCTGGGCAGTAGTGACCTTCAAACTACCCAGTCACTCTGTTTCCTGGGATCCCAGTCCTGGGAAAATGGTCTCCCATGCCCAGCCATGAGTCCTTGTCCATATATGGACCAATGTGGTCTGGTGAAGTCTGTGTCAGGTTCTCTCACTACCTGGATACCTCTGCAAATGCTTCAGCTGCACAGCCTCCCCATGACTCTCATCTTCTCATACACCTTGGATCAGGTAGTATTGCCCATCTGAAAGTCCCTCCTTCCCTCTCCTTGTCTCATCTCTCATCCTTACCCATTTCTCATAGTGTATGTGTATTTGGGAACAAGAGGGTAGTTTACTGTGGTTCATGTGTAGTTTATTCATGGTTTTATAGTTGTGTGATTGATTGCTAATGAATGAAGATCTCTGTTAACTTTTTCTCTTGGAACATTGCTCTGGAATAAAACTCCTGTACTCATAGATGAAAGATCCTTTGTTCATGCATCTGGAAACCCAGTAGCAGCTAATTCCGTCCACTTGAGGTCTAATTCACACAACAGGCTGTGCAATTTTTTTAAAATGTTACTTTGGCAGAAGTCACTGCTACCACACAAGGATTTTCACTGTGTGACTGTGGCAGCCATTTTGTGGCTGTACCCACCATGCTGTGTTGGAATGCCAAAGGTTTGACTGAAACTGGGTGTCAGCTCTGGGATGATCCTCAATTAAAATAGACCTCCAGGGTGTTTAGAAGGTTGGCTTTATTGATAAATAGAGTCAGTAGCAATACAAGTCTGTGTCAGATCTGGCTCACCTGAAAGATGGCCAGAATTTTATACTCTTGCTAAGGCCATTAAGAGGTCCATCAAATTTTACAGTGTAAAAGCCTGTGCAAAGCAATACAAATTGGTTCACCAACTTTCCTCCCCTCCCAGACAATAAGCACTTTAAGCTGGCTCTGAGAAGAGAGAAGATGGCCTTGGGAAGCCAGCTCCAATCTTCTCCACAGGGTAGAAATGGATACTTATAACTGTTAGACAGAGCAAAACAGGCATAGTATACACTCCCCCCAGATTCCCGAAGCAAAGAAACAAGTCAGTATACAGAGATGCAAAAATGTCAAACACTTGACACTGGGGAATAGGGTACCTGTGGGGGAGGGAGTTCTCCTGCCCCCTGCTCCAAGTGCCCACCACTGTTCCAGAAGCTGGTAGGAGAAAAACAATTGGGGAGGGGCAAGGGACACTGGCTGGTGAACTGATTGTGGAGATCTTGGTTCTCATTCAAACTCAGCAATAAAGATCCTCTCAACCTAACCTAATAAACTGATTTTTGTGAGGATAAAATGTACAAATATGCTGTTGCTATTTTGTTTGTTGTCTGTTGCTATTGTGAGCCTTTCTGTTCAACTCATTATCATTTATTGTGTTCCCAGTTCCTTTGTTTATAATCTATTTAATGCAAAAATCTCAGAAAATGTTCTAATTTTCATAGAGAAAATAAGCTACAAGAAACAGAGAAAACACATAGGCTACGAGAAACAGAAAACACACAGACATATAGTCTCTTGGGTTTGATTTGCACACGGAGACACACAATCCTGGAATGTGATTTTTTTAAGCTGAAATCACAGGGCTGTGAATATTTGGGGGCATCTTTAGATCAAACCGAGAAGAGGAGAACTGTGTTCACTACATGACCTCCTTGAAGGAAGAATAGGATAAAAATGTAATGGATAAATGTAAGATCACAAGAGGGCACATATGGAGAGAGATGGCTCTTGTGATGTGTGGGCTTGGCTTAAAGCCATTTTATTTTTAAGAGCAAACCTATTGAGAAGTTGCGAAAATGAAGTATTAAAATGTGTGGCTGGATCTGTGAGAGTGATGTTTATTTCTTGAATATCATCTGTCTCTCTCTATATGGTGTTTTAGAGTTCAATATAAAGGGAGAGAGGGAGAGGAACAAAGGGGCAGGTCATAAATATATATGGGGGAGATAACTAAAAGAGAGGCAAGAGTAACAAACAGACCAAAGAGTAAGAGGAATGCAGGTAAAGACTGGGGAAGATCCAATATGGCAGTTGTCTTTGCTTTTTGACAGGACCAGATCTACATGTTTTTTGAGGGGGGGGCAAAATTTAAAAAGGATGCCCCCTTTTGGGCCATTCTATCTTATGGTCCCATAGAATACAATGGACTCCATACCCAATTTGGCACCCTCCCCTCCATCGGCGCCTGGGGCAAGCACCCCCCCACTGCCCCCCCCCCCCGTAGATTCGGCCCTGCTTTTTGATTCTGCACATCAGGCATCCTTAACTTTGTTAAACCTGTGGCCACTTCTGGAATTTCAGAAAAGATGATCTCTCCCATTACATGAATGAGCTGGAAAGTGCTTCAGATAGTACATGCTGAGCTTTAATAATTGTGTTTGAATGGTTGTAGTCTGCATCCACTTGCATACTAAGAACATCAAAATAGCTCTGCTGGATCAGCTTAGTGGTCCAGCTAATTCAGCAACCGGTTTCAATCAGCTGCCTCGGAGGACTAAGAAACATGGCATAGAGGCCAAACTATTCTCCTGGTAGACTTGCCAATCCCCAGGTTCCAGCAGGGGTTCTCCTGCTTTCCCAGGCTCCTTCCCACTCCCAAACAGCTGGCTGGTGCAGGGAAGCCCCACTCCCACAGCCACCATGTCCCTTTCCACCTTCGCAGACTTTAGACTCCCCTGGGAAAGGCTTCCTTTTGGGATGGTGTGGATGTGTCTTTAAGGCTGAATGGGGGCGGAGGGAGCAGGCAGAACAACATGGCTGCTCCCAGTGGCTGTGAAAGCAGCCCAGGCCCTCCCTTGGTTGCACAATCTTTTCAGAGGCTGTTTGCATAGAAAAGGTAAACGTGAACCTTTGGTTGCTCTGTGTTAATTTAAAGAAGTTGGACGTTCAGTAACTCGTGAGCAGAAATGCCAATCCCCAGAAGGGCAGGAGAAATTAGTAAAAACCTCTGCGAAGACCAGCCTCTTATAATGTACAAGATATAAATTTACTTATAAATAAGCATAATTTAATCATACAAAGTGAATACAAATTATTAGTGCAAAGTAAGGAACATCAGTGACAGTCATTTAAGAGATAAGTCAATGTCCAAAATTTCTTATCAGTTGGGTGTGGGTCATGATTTCAACAGCACAGTTCTCAATGGAGACCGATGCTCCTGTATCCAATTGCACAGCCAGACACTCAGAATGATATGCGACGTGGTAGTACTTTGTCCCACGTTTCACTGTTTGCTTCTACGAGCTTTTACAAGACATTTCACAGATTCAACGCTGGCGCTTTACAATTGCTTCTCTTCAGTATGGTCAATTTGCTAGGCCCTCCCCCTGCTTCAGAGCCATCAGAAAGGGTGGGGGGGAGGGAAATATCTGTTGGGCACTTCATTATTCCCTATGGAGACTGATTCCCATAGCAGATAATGAAGAATTGATCTGGACGTATCTGGGGCTCTGGAGGGACTGTTCTTTGGGGTAGAGGCACCAAATTTTTAGCATAGCATTTGATGGCTCTTCTCAAAATGATCTCCAAGTTTCAAAAAGATTTGGACCAAGGGGTCCAATTCTACGAGCCTCAAAAGAAGGTACCCCATCCTTCATTATTTCTAATGTAGGGAAGGCCTGTGTTTCCTTTGAATGTGATGGCCAGAACTCCCTTAGGAGTTCAGTTGTGGTTGTCACAACTTTGCTTATGGCTCTACCCCTCAATGTCTCCCGGCTCCACCCCCAAAGTCCCCAGATATTTCTTGAATTAGACTTGGCAACCCTATCTCCTGATGTTGTCTCCAGCACAAGGATGAAGAAGTTTGCTGCCTCATAATATGAAGGTTCCACTGGAAAAATGCTCTGTGTTATCAAGGATCCTTATAATGCATTGCCTAAATGGATGCTCTAGCCATTTGCTTGATGGAGGTCGCACTCACCCATTGTTGCATATTTCTTTGTCATTGGATGACTACAGTCATTCCTCTCTTGGATCATCCAGTCCACATACAAAAATCAAGTTGTGAATGACTGCTCTCACACAACAATAGTACAGTAGCCAAAAATTTGTGGATAGGATTGCCAGGTTTGTGTTGGAAAATACCTGGAGACTTTGGGGGTGGATCTGGGACAGGGCAGGGCTTGGGGAGAGAAGGGGAGGGGCCTCAGCATGGTACAATGCCATCAAGTCCACCCTTCAAAGCAGCCATGTTCTCCAGGGGAGCTGATCTCTGTTGTAAAAGTGGGAGATCTCCAGGCCCCACCTGGAGGCTGACAACCCTATCTGTGGATGCTGCAAATGTTTGTGCTTACCATTCAAAGACTGTGAGTTAAAGTTGTTAGCTGCATCCCTAAAACAGCTATGTCAGGTCAAATGCCATAAATCAAGCATTATCTCAAACTCAAGAGAACTTCCATCACAAATGGCATTTAGATTTCCATCCATGCTCCCTCACCCAGCAAACATCCCATCCTGTTCCTGAGAGCCTCCTGTTAAGAACATAAGAACATAAGAGAAGCCATGTTGGATCAGGCCAACGGCCCATCAAGTCCAACACTGTGTCACACAGTGGCAAAAAATGTTATATACACACATACACTGTGGCTAATAGCCACTGATGGACCTGTGCTCCATATTTTTATCTAAACCCCTCTTGAAGGTGGCTATACTTGTGGCCGCCACCACCTCCTGTGGCAATGAATTCCACATGTTAATCACCCTTTGGGTGAAGAAGTACTTCCTTTTATCCGTTTTAACCTGTCTGCTCAGCAATTTCATCGAATGCCCACGAGTTCTTGTATTGTGAGAAAGGGAGAAAAGTACTTCTTTCTCTACTTTCTCCATTCCATGCATTATCTTGTAAACCTCTATCATGTCACCCCGCAGTCGACGTTTCTCCAAGCTAAAGAGTCCCAAGCGTTTCAACCTTTCTTCATAGGGAAAGTGCTCCAGCCCTTTAATCATTCTAGTTGCCCTTCTCTGCACCTTCTCTAAAGCTATAATATCCTTTTTGAGGTGCGGCGACCAGAACTGCACACAGTACTCCAAATGAGACCGCACCATCGATTTATACAGGGGCATTATGATACTGGCTGATTTGTTTTCAATTCCCTTCCTAATAATTCCCAGCATGGCATTGGCCTTTTTTATTGCAAACGCACACTGTCTTGACACTTTCAGTGAGTTATCTATCATGACCCCAAGATCTCTCTCTTGATCAGTCTCTGCCAGTTCACACCCCATCAACTTGTATTTGTAGCTGGGATTCTTAGCCCCAATGTGCATTACTTTGCACTTGGCCACATTGAACCGCATCTGCCACGTTGACGCCCACTCACCCAGCCTCAACAGATCCCTTTGGAGTTCCTCACAATCCTCTCTGGTTCTCACCACCCCGTACAATTTAGTGTCATCCGCAAACTTGGCCACTTCACTGCTCACTGTTCACTGCTCACTGCTTCACTGCTTCACTGTTCCCAATCTCCAGATAGTTGCCAATCTCCAGATAGTGGCTGGAGATCTCCTGTTGTTACAACTGATATCCAGACAACAGAGATAAGTTCATCTGGAGCAAATGGCCACTTTGGAAGGTTGACTCTGTGCATTACGTCCCATTCAAGTCTCTTCCCTCCTCAAACCCTGCCCTCCTCAGTCTCCACCCCCAAATCTCCAGATATTTCCCAATCCTAGCTGTTCCACAAAAGCTGCATTTTAGCAAGCACAGTAGGTTGCAACCAGAAGGGGCACTTCAGCATGCTGCTGCTCATACAGTGCTCGGGATCTGGTCTAATACTCTATAGTGACCAGGGGTGGCCAATGGTAGCTCTCCAGATGTTTTTTGCCTACAACTCCCATCAGCCCCAGCCATTGGCCATGCTGGCTGGGGCTGATGGGAGTTGTAGGCAAAAAACATCTGGAGAGCTACCGTTGGCCACCCCTGCTATAGTGGAAGCTGTTCATATGTTTAGTGGTGATTGAATAAAATGCTGCATAACCAAGCTAATTGAAGAGGAAATACATTAGGAATTGTCAGCGCAGGGTTCATCGAATCTTCAAAATAATAGAACTCTTTCTTTTGAAATAAGTTTCTTTTATTGAGTATACAATGTTACTACTGCAGAAGGTCTTTGAGAGTGATAACATACATTGAAAAGGCACTAGCATATATGGGGGCACATCAAAGACAGGGGCCTCTAAATCATTCTCAAAACAAAGTTATTTTCACTTTCTAAGGTGTTTGATTCACACGCTGGCTATCTCCCTTCCTGGGCCATCCATCCTCCCCCTTTCGGCCGATGTCCTTGCAGCGGCTGGGAAGCGGCGGCGCCTCCCTCTGGTCTTCCCGCCGTTTATGGCCTCTGGCGCCCTGCTCTTCCTCCCCCCCCCCCCCGTTTGGCATACCTAGCATTCTATCAAAGGGCCCTAGGGTTAGTTCTAAGCAAATAAACAGTATAGGCAATGTGGTTAGGATCAATAGGATGCAATTGAACACAAGCTGACAGGAATGATGTCTAATGTTAATCTTGCATGGACAGTATTGTTGCTCTTAAGTAGAATTGCCACTGATATATCCTCCAAAGCAATATTCAAAGCCAAACTGAGGTAAAACATTAAAGAATTCTAAGGGAAGATAAAAGAGTGACATTACTGAGGGAAGTTCTAGACCTACTTTGGTTGCTCCAGCATAAGCCTTGAGCCCCTGCCATCCATACTAAACATTCCCCAGAGAAAAAGTACATTTCCCAGAATTTCTGGTAGTTGGGATGCTATCATTAGTGGCATTTCAGCCAACAGCAGGGGGTTGGGAAGGAGACTGTCTCCTTTCAACTTTGAAAACTGAACTGGAAAGAATTCTTAGGACTGTGATGATCACCATGGAGTTTAAGTGAGCAGCCCAAGCTGAGCCAGGAAACTATGAACATTGGCATTGCCATCTAGAAATGGCAGAACAAATGGCATGATAAAATATTTTAAACTTTATGTAATCTGTGACTTCACCATTAATTGTACACAGGGACTGTCTAGCAGTTGTGCTCTGAAAACAGCACTATCTTTTAAGTATCAGTCCTTGCAGAAGAATCAACGTTGCCTCGGCAAATGGCTAATTTTTTTTGGGGGGGGGGCTGCCTGAGAAGGGTAGAGTTTGAGAATGCTGTGGTTTCACTTTCAGATTATATTCTAGGCTGCCTTCCCTAGTCTCTGTGGTCTTTGTCTCATAGACTAGGAAAAATTCCTAGAGCATCACAAGACCATTTTTGTCTCCTGCTCCTCAGGTCCTTAGGGGTGGAAAGTTGGGGCTGGGTGTAGTGGTGATTCCCCACCCTTGGTGAGTAAAAGGGAAGCCTAAAAAGCTCAAGTGTGAGAAGTTATCATGAATCAGTGGAAGAGCATCAGCTTTGCATGCAATCCCAGGGTCAGTTCCTGGCTTCTCCAGGTAATTAGGTAGTCAATGACAGGAAAGGTAAGACCAGAGTCACTGTCAGTCAGAGGAGACACTTGTCAGCTTGGGTTACCAATGGTCTGAGTCAATAGAAGGCATCATCAAGTGGGCATGTGAGGAGCTTGTATTAGTTCAAAGCAATTTTGGATAATCCTGGGTCATTTTGTAGAAAAATAGGTGGTGGAGCTCATCCAGGGATTGTTATGGAGCTGCACCTACTTTTCAATGGACAAGGTAGGTAGGTGGGGAGGAGGCAGTGGAACCATCAGAAAGGTTCAGGAGCTGCACTCCTGTGAGCTCCTGCTGAATTCAAGGCCTGCTAATAATATTTTCCCAGCTATTGATCATGACTTTTGAATCTTCATAGACCATACAACAAGGAACATAGTTTGTGCTTGTCGAGAAGGGAAAGAGGAGAGTCTCTAAAGGCATCAGTTCATAATAATCAGTCTTTTTGAGGTCATTTGCCCATTCTGCTTCCCCTGGTTATTGCAGATCTTGCCCACTAGTATTTCCACAAACAACTTGACACTTACACTCATCATAGCTTTGCAAGTTGCCGTAAACTGGATAGCCCAGGCTAGCCTGATTTTGTCAGATCTCAGACGCTAAGCAAGGTCAGCCCTTGTCAGTATTTGGATGGGACACCATCAAGGAGTACCAGGGCTGCTACACAGAGACAGGCAACAGCAAACTGTCTCTGAAAGTCTCTTGCCTTAAAAACTGTGTGAGGTTGTCATAACTCAATTGCAACTTAGAAGAAGGAGGAAGAGGAGAAGGAGAAGAACAAGAACAAGAAGAAGCTTTTAAAGTTGTAGCAGGAGGAGGATACCTGGCAGGGCAAAGATCTGAATTGGGGGGAGGGAAATTTGTGTCCACTTGAATTTGGAGTGGAGAGCAGAAGATGCTTCCTTTGTGGGCATTTGCATCAGGAATCTTTCTAAAATAAAACAAACATGTCACTTCTTCACCAGAAACAAACATGTAAAGTCGCCTGCCCATACACAGATACCTACAAAGTCAAAGCATGGAAAAAGTAATGGCCTTCTGGAAAGTTTCAGAGTGGTCTTAAAGATCATGCTTACATGTAGAGGAAAACCTTACAAGAATGCTGGGCAGAGAGTGATATATACTGTATGTCTTTTTCTTAGATTCAGGTTTCTAGGCAGACAGCCTGTCTCTGATCCAAGGAGCTGTTCCAGCCAACAGACAATTTTATCTGTAACCCAGACTGTCTTACAAGTTACAATATACCCACGGCTATGTGAATTGGCATAACACACAAGAATGTCGCTACAGCTATTTTTTGCTGCAGAAGATGCTCTTATTAATAGCACATGGATATGCACCATTGTACTTTGTTCACGCAGATGGCGCCTGCGGCAATGGGTGCAGCTACCAGGAGAGCCAATTTATCTGAATTTCTTTGGACATTTCTACATTTTAATTCCCCCCCCCTTTAAAGAAGTGCAGCCCCTGTGCTCTTCTGGCTCTATGCTTTATCCCATTTTCCTCTGCTCAACTGGACAAGACGATGCAAACCAATTGAGCAGACCTTGAATTAAATGCAGAGTACTTCAGGGCTCCATAAAATTCTAATGAAGTGCTTACAAAATTCCAAATAAAAGCTGTGTGTTTTCCTAATTATATCGTTATGACATGTTTTTAATATGGCCATCCAGTTAATTGGACACTGTGTTCCTTCCATCCAACACCAAAGTCATTGTTAACTAGAACACTGACACAGCTTCAGCTAGTGCTTTCAGATGCTTCCTTTGTCCCAGCTTTGTTATTATGAAATAAACTGAAGCTGCTCAGACACAGAGTTGTGAATCAAGAGCATACATGTGCATGTATTGCCATCAATTTGCAGATAACTTACAGTGACCCCAGATCGTCAAGGCCTTCAAGGCCTGCCTCTGCATAGCAGCCTTGGATTTCCTCCCATCCAGGGCTTTTTTTTTGTAGCAGGAACTCCTTTGCATAGTATGCCACACACCCCTTATGTAGCAAATCCTCCAAGAGCTTACAGGGCTCTTAGTATAAGGCCTACTGTAAGCTCCAGGAGGACTGGCTACATCAGGAGTGTGTGGCTTAATATGCAAAGGAGTTCCTGCTACAAAAAAAGCCCTGATCTCATCCAAGTAGTAACCAGACCCAACCTTGTTCAGCTTCTGAGATCTGATGAGACTGAGCCAGCTTAAGCCCTCCAGCTCAGGGTGTGTCCATACTAACTGCCATTTAAAATTTCACACACACACACATCCCTCCCAAAGTAGAACTGGCAATTTAAGTACATTCCCCCCCCCCCCCCAAAAAAAAAAATAAAGGCTGTCTTCTTGTCCAGCTCCTGTTCCTTTTGGTGTGGCTTTTATGGCACAAAAACTTCCTAGAAGAAGATAATATAACTTAATAAATGAAGATAACTTCTGACATTCATCAGAAGGTCCATCTTCTACCATAGGAACTTGCCTGTTGGTCAACAACTTAAAATAAGACCCTTCTCTAGGGGCCCCTGCTTTCAGAAATAAGGTAGATTTCAACTGGGACTTCCCTGTTGTGGCACCCCAGTTATGGCATTCCATTCCCAGAGACACTCACCTGGCACCATCCCTATTGAACCTCAGGTTATGATTACCTTATTTGCATGTGCTTTTAACAATCTGCAATGAAATCTCCTCTGTAGGTTGTTGTCTGCTGCAAATTTCAAACTATTTTATATTCCTCTATTCTTTTTAGTGCTGCTTGTTAGATTGATTTGGCTGTTCACTTTGACAGTTGGTGTCTGATTCTTTTTTAAAGACATGTTGTCCTCCATGAAAATTCTCAGAACTGTTAAAAAAAGAGGGGGGGGGTATAAATATTTTAAACAAATACAATCTGTTTCAGTAGGAGACAGTTGTACTGGGGCTTAACTCTTCTGGTTAAATCAATGAAACTCAAAATGCTTAATAATGGATGGTTTGCACATAACGTTATCATCTTTGATCCTAGGTAATGCTTTAAGATGCTATCTTATGAAAAATAGAACATCCTTGGCATTTTGTGCATAGAATATGAGTTTTTAAAAACCCTTTGGGATGTTTGTTTTCTTTCTTTCTACAATGAAAGGCTTAAACTCAAAATTCCATATTGTAAATGGTTTTTTTTTTTAATAATTTCTAAGGCTGGACTTCTGGTATGGCAGGTGCAGTCCCATAAATGTTTACCCAAGCTGCTCTCCATCTATATGGTTAGTAATACATATGATTCTGGTTATATAATATAAGGTGAATGCCAGATACTCACTCCATTTATTTGATTATTCAAGTTTTGGGTTTGGGGTGGACATGCTCAGAAAGATTTGATGGACAGAATCTGCCTTTGTTTCATGTTCAGGATTCGATCCCTGGCTAAACATTCTCTCCGTTTCCCCCATCTACTAATACCCAGGATAGTGGCAGTGGGATTTTATATGTGTAATTTGCCTCTATTGAGAAGCTCTCTACAAACAAACTTTAATAATCAATGTACATAACAGTGAAGCTTTGAATTACTCTAAGATTTGATTTTAAAAAAAAAATCAGCTTGGTTCTTTTATCCCATGACTGCTCAGTTTACTTAGATATCTTTGGCAAGGTATCTTGTCGAAAGTCTTTTGGAAGCCCAAAGATATGATGTCTATGGCATAACTGCCATCTATATGGGGTTTTTTTTAACTATCTCAATGAGCTGCAAAGCATTAGTAAGATAGGGCTTCCCTTTGCAGAAGTTATGATGATTTTTCCTAAGTAGGTTTTGTTCTTCTTTGTGCTTGAAAATTCTCTGTTCTGCTAATTTACATGAGACAGATGTTAGCCTAACTATCCTGTAATTTCCTGGTTCCCCTCTGGAGCCCTTTCTAAAAATTGGTGTAACATCTGCTCTTCTCTGGTCCCTTGGTTCTGAGGTTGATTTTAGTGACATGTTACATGCACTGGTTAGTAGATCAATTAAAGATCTGAGTTCCTTAAGAACCCTTTGATTCATGCTATCCAGAGCTGGAGACTTACTGTGGGATTTTTTAATTTGCCCAGTAGTACTTGAACTTAATCTCCATTCACCTTAATTTGATTCAGTTCTTCAGACCCTTCCTAAAAACCATGACTCTCATATGGGTATTCGACCCACCTTTTCCAAAGTGAACACAGACACAAAGAATTCATTCAGCTTCTCTGTCTCCCCATCTTCCTTAAGTTTGCCTTTGCCACCTCCCCGCCTCATGGGGAGACTGCAAAAGCTGGTGATTTGCCTCCTCCTCCCCATGTAAACATTCCATTGGGTGTTTAAATGGGGAGGGAAGGTGCAGAGTTTGCCTTTGCTGCCTAAGCCTTGCGGGGAGGCGGCAAAGGCAAGTGATCTGTCTCTTCCCCCATTTAAACACCCTGGCAAGGTGTTTAAAGGGCGGGGAGCCAAGGGGCTGCTTTTGCCTCCTATTCACTTTCGTAGAGGCGGCAAAAGTTACAGATCTTTCTCCTCACTCCAGCCCACCCTAGGGAGGGTGCCCAATTCGGCGCCCCCCTCCGAGGGCACCTGGGGCTTATTGCCCCCCTCTTCTCCCTAGATCCAGCCCTGCATTTAAAATGTTTCATCCCTCCTGTTTTGACCTGAACTTTTTCATCTCTGTTTTGCTTTTTCCTTGGAAAACACAAAGCTAGACTTCTTGGTTTTGCACCATTTGTTGTTTCCTCATGTCTCCCCATAACATATATTCCTTTTCTAATGAGAGAGAAAGAGAGAGTATTATAAATTGTGTACGAAAACAGTACAACATACAAACAAATTTCAAATAAATCTACAAAACTGAAAACAAAAACAGAACTGGAACTATTCTCAAATATATAAAGAAATATACAAATAAGCATACAAAGCTGCCTTATACTGAATCAAACCATCAAGATCAGTACTGTCTACTCAGACTGGCAGCATTTCTCCAGCATCTCAGGCGGAGTTCTTTCGCATCACCTGCCACTTGAACCTTTTAACTGGAGATGTCAGGGATTGAACCTGAGACTTTCCACATGCCCAGCAGATGCTCTACCAGTGAGCCACAGCCCCTCCTAACCACATTTGCCCCTACCTTCCTCCATCTAGGATTCTCAGTAGAGATTCTCAGTAGGCTATGAGTGGTAGGTGACATCAAATAATTGCCATTTGCAATGAGAACCAAATTGTCCTGTCGCTTCACTCCTGTGAACTTATCTATTGGAGTTAAGCTGCAATGCAACTAATACATCTAATATTCGAAGGATAGTGTCTTCTCAAAAAGCTCTTGTCTGATCAAGCCTGTTGGGGATGTATTTCATAGATAGCCACTGCTTTCTGTGCAAGTAATATTACAGGGAATTAAATTGTTATGCCCATTTGAAGAAACACCAGTGCAACTCTTGGCTTGAGGTTTTGAAGGCAAGTTATATATTGTTGAAGGTCACGAATGGACAAATAAATCTCCTCCTTCAATGGAAATATCCAATACCCTATTAAGTGGAACAGCAGGCTAAATTAATATTAATAATAAGAAATAATGGAAACTATTCCCTGAAGGGACACTTTGATTTGTGAAGAGTTGCTACATTGAAGTGCATAAGAAGCCAGGTGTTCTGAAAGACACAAATGCCCCATATCTATACCTGATTTTACGATTTCTGTTCTCTATAGAGCCTGCGTGGCTTTGGATTTTTATGCGTGCCGCTCCACATATACACAACCTATAAATCTTAACCAAACTGTACAGTTTTCTCTACTTTTGTCATTATGCTGATAAGACAGTTCATTCTTCTGTGCCGGATGTTTGATCTTCCTCAATAAAAATAGTAGAAGTTCTTAAATCAGTTCTTTTATATGCAAAGAAAGAGATGTGATAAAAAATGTCCAAGTTCAATGCCCAATAAAAATCTTAATACAGAACTTTTTTCTTCCCCCATTATCCCTTCCCCGACTTTACACTTTTCTTTATAATACAAAACTTCTCTAAAGCAATTTCACGATGTCTGGTACATTTCCATGTGCTGTCGCCTCTTCTCTCTGTCTTTTCTGGCCACTTTCATATGAAACTCACAAATCTACTAGTTAACCATTGTTAATGGTTAAAGGCATGAGCTAGGACCTTGGCCTCCTTTATTCCCAAAGTACTTTGTGGGTCACTCTTTTTCAATGGAGGAGACTTTACAAATAAATTAAGGCAAATGGAACCTGTTCATGGAACACTCATTCAAATCTGATGGCTGAAAACAATCTGAGATCGAAATAGCCAGAAAGTTTATTTGTTTTGCATATGTTTCTGAAGGCAATTTCAATATGAATGATGACTGAAATGTTCTCCTCACTGTGGACTGTTTTCAATATATCATTTGTGTCCATGGAGAATAAGGAGATGATAGATGTGTAGGTGTTCCTTGAGTGACAGATGGCCTCCAGGCTATATATCCATTTTTTATCCAGCCTTTCTCTAAGGAACTCAGGGTGGCCTACATTGTTGTTCCCCCCTTGTACACCCCATTGTAGAAGATTAGGCTGGGTCCTGGAGTTGACAACTCAGCTAAGGTCACCCAAGGATCTTAATAAATGTGGAATTTTGAGTCCTCCTAGCGCTGGAACAAGTCTGATAGGCCTTCTGTTTCCAACCTCCTGCTCAATGTAGGAAATCCAAAAATAGAACATCCCTGATACATGATTATGTATTTATTTTTATTTTATTTACCTTAAATTTCCCGCCCTCTCTGCAAGCAGACTCAGGGCAGCTAACAGTCATTTCCAACATTTACATTTATAGGTTAAAACCAATAAAATATAATTTAAATTAAAACATTCTAAAAAAAACATTCTATGGTGCTGTCTTCAATATAGGTGGGTTCTTTTCCTGATGGTGATCCCTCTTAAATCACCAGTGTCTGCACACAGCTGGGTTCTCTCTGCAAGCTTGGTCCACCACTCGTTCTGAATGTCTCGAATCTTGTGCTGGACCCCAGTTGCTACATACAGTGCGAAAGGTTGCTTTTTTCCCCGGACAGGAGGGCTGAGCAAGATGTGCTTAGTAGGCAGATCTCTTTTTCACCAGTAATTCTTGGATCTCTTGATTGTTCTCGTCAAACCTGTCCTTGTTCTTCCTTGTGGAGAACCCGAGGACTTCTTCAGAGGTCAACAGGATGGTAGTTTTTAGGTGTTCCCAGAGTGCTTCTGGAGAAGGATCTGTGAGGCAACTGGGGCCCTCAATTCTTGTCTGGAGTTTTGCCTGGAAGGCAGCTCTAACTTTGGCTGACTGAAGGTTGCCAACCTGAAACTTCCTCCGGGGGATACCGCCTCTCCTGGGTGTAGATTTAAAGTGAAGACGGAGATTGCAGCGTACAAGACGATGATCCGTATGACATTCTGCACTGGGCATTACTCCTGTATGTAAGACATCTCGAAGGTCTCTTTGGCACACCAGAATGTAGTCAATAAGGTGCCAATGCTTGGACCGTGGGTGCATCCAGGTTGTCTTCAGACTGTTCTTCTGCTGGAAGATAGTGTTGGTAATGGTGAGCTGATGCTCTGTGCAGAATTCTAGCTGGAGGCGCCCGTTATCATTGCAATTGCCAATGCCGTGTTTGCCAAGTACTCCTTTCCAGGCTTCCGAGTCTTTACCTACTCTGGCATTGAAGTCGCCAAGGATGATCACCTTGTCCTCTGTAGGGGTTTTCCGTATGAGGTAGCGTAGATCAGCATAGAACTTGTTCTTTTCTGCAGGATCTGCTTGAAGGGTTGGGGCATACACACTGAAGAGTGTTGCATGCTGCTTGTTTTGAAGTGGGAGGCGCATAGACATGATGCGATCTGAGTGACCTGTTGGCAGGTTTTTGAGTTTAGAGGCAATGGAATTCCTGACCATGAAGCCAATGCCAGAAAGGCGGCTCTCAGCCTTTGACTTACCCGACTAGTAGAGGGTATAGCCAGCACCGTGTTCTTGAAGACTACCTTCCTCAGGGAAATGGACCTCACTGAGAGCTGCTATGTCGATATTCAACCTGAGAAGTTCGTGGGCAACTAGAGCAGAGCGTCGTTCAGGACGACCACTGTCTACTGTGTCAAGCATGGTTCTGATGTTCCAACATGCAAGCTTTAGTCTTTGCACACTTTGTGAGGCTGGTGCATGCCTTTTCTTTGTTGTTATTTTTTGACCGCAAGTAAGGATGCCCGTTGACCATGGCTAGCCAACTGGGGGGGGGGAGATGAGCTTTATTTAGGCCACCTTTTCTAGGCCCCTCTCCATACGGAGCAAGCAGTGCTGTCCCTAAATAAGGCTGCTTGGTCGTTCAGGGTGCTGCCAAAAAATGCTTTAGTCTCCGGGTCAGCATCAGGCGACCAATACCCTGAACTGCCTACATGCAGGATCGGGACTGCGGCTTCCAGTGGCATCTTCCACCTGCCGTTTCGCCCGTTGCCCATCACTGCAGGACTTGGTATGTTGTGGGTTGTGGATGTGGATACCCTTCAGGCCTGCGCAGAGGAATTTTTAGGTGAAGCGCAGTGTGCGCAGTACTGGCTCCACCCTTTCACCATGGGGTCATCTGCCATGGCCCAGTAAGCCGGGACGCCGGCAGCGAGTCCTCCAGGTGGTAGATGTTACATTAACGAGCTCTGTCTGCCCAGGCTTGATGTTAGAGTTTTCCTTCTCTTGGCTGGCGAGGTTGGTGAGCCCAGCCTGCCCATCCGGTTATACCGCCGGACATTTGGTCACAGCATGACGTGGCAAACTCTGTGAAAACGGGGGGGACCAGCGAGAAGGTGTTGCCACGGATGCAGTAATGTAGGAGAGGCCATTGCAGTGACCATCTGCCAGGCATAGCCAGACAGTGACCACGCAGCGTTCACTACACCGGGAAAGGAGAGGCGATGTATTGCACATACACTTTCCCTGGGGGTGGGCAGGACACCCAGAGGAAGCCCACTCCCCACCCCCCCTAACTACTACACCACACTGCCATTTACATGAAGAAGTGTTGCTCCATACCCCTCACATTTTTATGGCTGTTCCTTATAACAGTTCTATGTCTACATTATTGTTCAAGCGAGGTAATAATTTATTTCTGTAATATTTTTATCTGTCCCCCAAAATGCAGATATCACAGACATTTTGGATTGGGCAATAAGTGGTATTACTAATCTCTTCTGAATATTGTCACCATTATGCATTTCCCTACAGACTTTGTCAAGTCCAGTGATGATCATCAGCTGTCTTTCAAATGACAGGACCTACTTGATGTACTCTGATCAAATGAGATTTATTAAGGACACCCTGGAGAGTAAAGATGGAAACTACAAAAAGAATCCATGAAGAACACAAAAGTAGTAAGTTGGAGAAGGAATAACATCTAATTGTCATGATGGGTGGCCCTATTTGTTGCCTCTTCTCTGCTACACTGTATGGTGTTTTCCTCTCCCAATCATGTGCTAGCCTGAAATTTGCTGTCATTTCTTTGTAACCAGCTTTCCAGTATTAAACTGCCTCTGCTCCTCTCTATAGTGAAAAAAGATTGAATTTTAGTACTTGAAACTGTTATGGTGAAAACAACAGTCCGGTCCAGCTGTATGTTAACCACCTCTCCAATGAATCTCATTAACTCTTCAGAATCACATCCACAGAGGTTAGAATCTTTGGCATAAACAAAGAAGTCGTTTGAGGGATGTGCTTTCTGAACCACATGTAAACACATACTTACAGGCACATACAAACAAGCCAGTTACCTGGTTTAGCAATTTCTTGCAGGGTGAATGTGTATACAGAGCTTCCATATTTGCAGGGGCTTCACCCATAGTATGTACAGGAGATCTGCAGCTTGGTTTCAGTGGTGGAAACATCAGAAGATCTCTTTTCTTATGAGGCTCAGATTATGACACCATGAGCGTTACCACCTCCTGCTTTACAATATTGCTGCTAGAGGGACAGGTAAGGTGTGAACATCCTTGAGGTGCATGGCATAGAGCAGGGTTGGAAATAAGTGTGGTTATTTTGGTTGATGGCAAATGCAGCTCTCCCTAAGTTGTGGAGTGAATAACAGTGGTCTTATTTAAACATATGCCTGCCGAGTGGAGCAACAAGAGCTGGGGGAGTAGAAACCAATTGGGCTGTGCAAGAAGTTGCATGCATGAAAAGTTGATTGCATTGTATTGCATTGTTAGGACTGAACACAGTGGAGCATCCTAGTGAACAACCATGAATGGGCTAGTCAACACATGAACTGTCAGTCAAAAAAAAAATCACTTGTCTGTTGGTGACTGATGAAGAGGATGTGAACTAATCCGGTGAGGTTTCAGGCATACCTTGTTTTCAGTGGCAGCTCTCTACTGAGTCCTGACACCTAGTTCTCTTGTAGTCTACCAGCTTCCACGAACTTTTGAACAAATACAGTATTTCACTGTGAAGGCCGTGTTAACATTGGATGCATCTAGGCCAACAAGGCATAATTTGCAATTAATTAGTGCAAATCAAGCATGGCATTCTCCATGCTGTTTTCAAGAATGGGACCCTAACCTTTCAAAAATTAGGAAACGCCTGAAGTTCATAAGATCCTTGCTTGTCCTTGTAAGTTCCAAGGTATATGAATTTTTTGTGGCTCCCTTCACATTGTTCTTAAAACGCTTAATCGGGTTTATTCCCCCCACCCTGAAATACAGCAGCAGTTATGAAGTAACCTTCAGTCTGGCAAGAGAGCCAGCATGATGTAGTGCATAGTTTCTCAAAGTTGTACCTGAGAGATATGGATTTAAATACCTGTTTGTCCAAGAAATTCACCAAGTAACTTTATGCCAATAGCAATTTTTCAACCAGATGTATCTCGCAGGATTGCTATGCAGATTAAGTTCCGAAGAAGAAGAAGAAGAAGATGATATTGGATTTATATCCCGCCCTTCACTCCAAAGAGTCTCAGAGCGGCTCACAATCTCCTTTACCTTCCTCCCCCACAACAGTCACCCTGTGAGGTGGGTGGGGCTGGAGAGGGCTCTCACAGCAGCTGCCCTTTCAAGGACAACCTCTGCCATAGCTATGGCTGACCCAAGGCCATGCTAGCAGGTGCAAGTGGAGGAGTGGGGAATCAAACCTGGTTCTCCCAGATAAGAGTCCGCACACTTAACCACTACACCAAACACCAAAGGACAATGGGGAGAATATGAGTGCAAGTAAAATGTCTAGTTATCCTTTCCCCATGGTGCTGTGATCAGAAGCAGGGGCTGATGGCTGGGGAATGAATATAAATGGATTGATACTTGGCTAGTCCACAAATTTAGAAAACAATATCTGCTTCCACATATCCCAGTTATCAAGTATCAAATGTGTGGATACCTATTGCATGTACTTGTTTGTCAAGGAACGGCCATGTAGTGAAGCCATGTTCCACTTTTGCAACCTGTAGATTTCTCTTTGCACTGCTATAGATGTGATATGCAATTAGTTCAAGGCATCAAGGTCAACTAGCTGCTGGGCTAAGCTGAATCTGACAAATTTTGAAGGATATCTAATTGATGCCTGATGGAGCAAACTATGAAACCAAATACTTTTGTAGCTCCATTAAAAGTAATTGACTTCATTCATCACACTGGATTCTTAGAGCCTCTTTAACTCAATGAAATAGAGTTGAGCCTCCAGGTGAAGCCTGGAGATCACCTGAACATACACCTAATCTCCAGAAATCAGTTCCCTTGGAGAAAATGGCTGCTTTGGAGAGTGGAATGAATGGCGCTACACTCTGCTGAGGTCCCTTCCCTCCCCAAGCCCCATTCTCCCCAGACTGCCATATCGCCAGAAATCTCCCAACATTTAGCTTTTGTTTAAAAACTTCCAAAGAAGGAGAGCGCCCCTTCCCCAAAGGAAGCCTGTTCCACTGAGGAAACGCTCTAACTGTAAGGAAGTTCTTCCTGATATCTAGTCAGAAACTTTTTTGATTTAATTTCTACCTGTTAGTTATGATCTGACCTTCTGGGGCAACAGAAAACAATTCTGTACCATCCTTTATATGACAGCCCTTCAAGAAATTGAATATGGTTAAATTACTATCAATTACTATTATTCATAGAGCACAGGGGGGAAATAAAAGAGCCATTTCTGCACAGTGGTTAGAATACTAGAATTCACCTGAGGAGTCCTCTGTTCATCATGGGACTCACTTGGTCTCATTCAGCCAGTCATTCTCTGTTAGCCAAATTTACCTCACAGAGTTACTGTGAGGGGGAAATAGTGGCAAGGAGAACCATATGCACTTTCCTCTCCTCCTACCAGAAAGGGCAGGATAACAATGTAGTTTTAAAAAAATCTTGATCATTGTAATGTAAGACAGAACCTTGAACATTTGTTTTTTATTTAGATATGCCTTCGCCTGAAGTCCCATTCACAGCCATTGCTATGCCTCACAGGCTTATTTTGGGCCCATTTTGACAAGTCAACAAACATGAGGAATTCTTAGCTGGGAATTAAAAATAGCATTTTTGGGTCCTCTGCCCAAACAATAATTAGATAATTCAATGTTTCCTTCCCCAAATAGAGACATATATTTACCAGTTACAATTTCCCTCATAAACTAACAACAATAACCTCAAATTCCCTTGAAGTGTTTTGTTCCTATAACTATGCAGATATGAAATTCTACAGCACTATTTCCCCTTATCTTTTGTGCACACTCTTATATAATGCAGTTGAATCCAATCCATTTTTTGACCATTTAAGTTTTCACTCTACTTAACCTCAAGCCATCAGGCTGCCTATTAGAAAACAGAAATTGTCTGTCTCCCGGCTTTCTGGAAGAGAAAAATAATGGCCAGTTTCAGATGATTCCATTTTTATTGGTTGGTAATTCAGAGTCTTTAGATACTTCTCTTCTAATGATGTTTCCTCCAAACCCTAAATACTGGCACAGTATAATATACAAGCAAAGTCCAGCCTCAGGACTGGTTATGATTCACTGAGCAGAGAGACCTCAACCCACAGGAGAACCAGGATTCCTCTACCATGATCAGTGAGATACACTCTTCGCTTGTACATTATACCATACCAGTATTTAGGGTTTGGAGGAAACATCATTAGAAGAGAGCCAGTTTGGTGTAGTGGTTAAGTGCATGGACTCTTATCTGGAAGAACTGGGTTTGATCCCCCACTCCTGCACTTGCAGCTCCTGGAATGGCCTTGGTTAAGCCATAGCTCTCGCAGGAGTTGTCCTTGAAAGGGCAGCTGCTGTGAGAGCCCTCTCAGCCCCACGCACCTCACAGGGTGTCTGGTGTGGGGGGGAGAAAATATAGGAGAGTGCAAGCCGCTCTGAGTCTCTGATTGAGAGAAGAGTAGTGTATACATCTGCAGTCTTCTCCTTCTCAGTTAAGCACTGCCTAAGAAAGGTTTTGGTTTTTTAGCTTTAGTGTGAAATTCCTTCTAAATGTCTTTAGAATATGGGAGAAATTGCAAGTTGTACAGGTGGCAATTCTTCCACTTTAATGGAAAATCACCTGGCTCAGGTCCTCCATTCCCCACCACCACTTGTCAGACCCAGGGTAGAAATGAGGGTGGAGCTCTGTGGTGCCATACAAACACTCAATGTCACTTTTGGGGTAAAACCAGGAAGTGATATCAGAGTGATGCTCCTTTCAGTTTTGTACTAGAAGTGATATTGTGTTTCAGAGCAGGGCTGAAGAAATTATCCCACCAGAGACAACCCTAAGTTGTACCTATGCTGCTGAATAGCATCAAAACTCTTTGGTCATGTGTTAGTGTCATGGTTTTTCCCCCATAGCAACATTGTTCTGATTTCTAGGAAGGAAAATGCTGGCTTTGGGAGATAGGCAGAACCATGTTTTGGGGCTCCTGCCATGTAATCTGAATCTTTTGATTCATGAAGACATGAAGCTGCTTTAAAATGGGTCAGACCACTGGTCTATCAAGGGCAATCTTGTCTACTCCAACTGGCAGCTATTCTCCAGGGTCCTAGACTGAGATCTTTGACATCATCTACTATCTGGTCCTTTCAAAATGAAGATTCTGGGGTTCTGAAACTGGGACCTATGGCAGGCAAAGCAGATCCTCCACCACTGAACCACAACTCCTCCCACACCTCAGAGCTGGTGTTGCTCAGAGCTGGTCTCAGAGAGATACATGCCAATGTGGATGTGGGCCACTTTTCAACTCAGTTCAAATGCACAGTAAAATAGCCTAAACATAAGGAAGAAACATTCCTTGTCACCTCTCCTTCCTCTGTATTAGGAACACCACTTTGGACAATGACCTACAGCTTCAAGGGATCTCTTGACAGAGTGGTAGGTCATCTCTATAAGCTTGGAAAGAATAATGAGAATCTATATGGATTTTTTTTTTAAAAAAATGGAAAATAGTATATTGAGGGAATTATACAAGCAGCTGGCCTGGAGATGCAGTCAAAATAATGTCACACATTCAGCAATAAAATCTGACACTAGAATGCCCAAGGAAGAGAAAAACATTCCAGCCACACAGAAAAACACATGCACCCTATGCAAAGTACTCCACTCAAGAAGGGGTGGTAAGACATTAAAGAGGCAGAGAAATAATGTAAAGCAAGGGTCCACAGTTATCTTTCCATGCAAATCTATCAAAGGTACAGTTTTCTTGGCATGAATCTCAAATCCAGGCAGCAAATATGTTACCCGGGATGATAGATGAGCTTCATTGGCTATTTCTGACAGCAGACAAAGCCACAGCTACCAAAAATAACCAATAAACATGGTTGGTTTGGAGCTGGATGAATGGCACTTTCAGAGCTGACTGTGATTGGCTGAAAGGAAGGGGGGAAAGAGAAGTGATGCTTCTACATGGAGAAAAGTATATTCGAAGGCAGACTTGGTTACCTCATTGAACTGGAGTTTGGCATTTAGTTCAAACCACTCCAAATTATTTCAGTTTGAACCAAGAACATTTTTTGTGGGAAATCTTCATGTGGGCCTAGTTCTTTCTATGACAAGGTGGCAGGATATTTTTTTCCTGGCTAACTGCCCTGATTAAATGCTCAGTAGCACCTCAGTAAAGGTAAAGGTAGTCCCCTGTGCAAGCACCAGTCGTTTCCAACTCTGGGGTGACGTTGCTTTCACAACGTTTTCACGGCAGACTTTTTGTGGGGTGGTTTGCCATTGCCTTCCCCAGTCATCTACACTCTCCCCCCAGCAAGCTGAGTACTCATTTTACCAATCTCAGAAGGATGACTCAATCTCATTTTACTGACCTCAGAAGGCTGAGTCAACCTGAGCCAGCTACCTGAAACCAGCTTATGCTGAGATTGAACTCAGGTTGTGAGCAGAGAGTTCAGACTGCAATATTGCAGCTTTACCACTCTGCGCCATGGGGCTGTACAACACCTCAGTAGACTAACAAAATTTGTGATAGAGTATGAGATTTTATGAGTTGCTGTATCTGAAGAAGTGAGCAGCAACTCACAAAAGTTCGTGCCCTGCCACAATTTTTTTTTTTTAGTCTAAGGTACTACTAGACTCTTACTCTTTTCTACTGCTACGGACAGACTAACACACCCATCTTGACTAAATGCTGAAAGGCATAGCTATCTTTTCTGTTGTTTACTTTAATTATATTTTTGCCATTGTAAACTGCTTTGAACAACTTTGAGAGAAAGCTGGGATACAAATGTTTTAAAAAAATAAATAGCTGGAGCAGTCCTCATTAATTTTTAATTTTTTGTTTTTTTTATTTGGTTGATTTATTTCTGCCCTTTCCCATACAAGCTCAGGGTGGATCACAGTCATAATAAAACAGTTAAAATACAGTGATTACTCCATAATGTACCAATAAAATAGTTCTTCTTTGTGGCTGTTGCTATATTCCTCAGTAACTTTGATGAGATAAACATAGTCCTACTTATTCTGCTGTTTGTAGTGGAAAAGGCCAGATGTCCCTGTTTTGGCCCAGTCTCCATCCAAAGGAGCTGGTCCCATCCTCAAGATGAAGAGTATGTGAGAGGAGGAGATCAACCAAAATGGAGGCAGCTGGGCAACACAGGAACCTATTCTGAACTAAGCTCCTTCCAAATTGAGCAGATGGGTTTTTCCCATCAGTAATCCCAACCAGCTGGCATGTTGAATAGTTTCCACATCTGTTGGCAGGTAGGAACCCTACATCCTGCTGCTTTCAGTGGAAAGACATATCATTAGCCTCAATTAAATCTACTGCCAGGTAAACACTATATCAGTTCTATTTGCCATTTACAATTTTCCTCATGACGTCTGAACAGATATGACTAATATTATGGGAAAGTAATCACCTCTTTAATGACATAGTAGCATACCTACCACAAAAGTTGGAAGTCTCCTCCAGCATCCCATCAGGAGTGACGTACGAGCTTCATTGGCTATTCCTGACAGTGCAAGAAAAACAGATGTTACAGAAACAGTTTGACTTTAAAACTCTTTTAAAAACACATGACATTATATCACACAATACATTGCAAGATTCCTTTCTTTCTTTTAAAGAAATGCCCTCCTTACAATAAGCAGTAGAACAATCTAATTATCTCAGACATCGTATTTTGTGCAAAGCTTGGGTGTAAATAAATCACAATGGTTTTAATGGCAAATGCTGGATTTCAGCAAAACTCCAGCAATTGGAGCTTGTGAGAATCAATAAAGTTCATTTCCATGACGTGTGCTATCAGTGCAGATGTCCAGTGAATCATACCAAGGCTCATTTTATGGTCTCCTTCATTCTACCCATTTGTACTAACACTAACTCCTTGATTCTAGGAACATTGCATGAAAGGCAATTGTATTGATTTCAGTGGAATTTACTTTCACATGATGTGTCTTGGAACAAGACCACGATATCAGTAGTACACTGTCGTGTCTACCAGCAGCACATCTGCATAGCACCCAGTCTCTGAGTGTATACACAGCTGGAATACATTATGGTCACAACCCACTGTAGAGTTATGCATATTTATTCCCATTCAGTTTGTATCGTGCTCTGTCCTGTGGGTTCAGAGTGACTTGCAGCAGTATCCCATAATGCAACACTTCTGGTCTCAAAGGGCTCACCATCTAAGTAATGAAAGGATCCAAGGGATAAATGTGAAATTAACAATGACATTTTCAATACATAGCAATGAAGTGATCATGCACCTTAATCCTTCTTTGCATATCCTTTTTCTTTGTTTCTACTTTTATCAAAATCAACACATTGCTAGAGAAGAAAAGAAAGCCTGATACTGGGCTCACAGGACAACAGCAACTGGAAGTGCCAACCTTCTCCTCCTTCGTCAGCTCCAGTACTGTGACATGCAAATCCTCCTGACAGCATTATCTCCAACAACTGCAAGAAACGTCACACAATATCATAAAAGACAAATTATACACCAGCCTTACCTCCATAAACTCCTGACATAACCTCTCATTGACCTCAGCTCCATAATCTTTTGGCAATTCCAGAATGCGTGAGGCAGCTAAGTGAGTTTCTGGGCACATGCAGAATGCCTTTGCTCATGATGGAGTAATCACATCCTGAGCTAGCACCACCCATCTGCTATAATGGGGGAGGGGGGGAGCTTTCAGATTTCAAGATATTAATTTAAATACCAGTCTGCACTCCAGAATCTCTGTTTCTGAAATGGACCACTGAGCCCAAGGAGAAAAAGCGGAAGTCAAGTTGCAACACAAAGATTAAATGTATTTCAGCATATGCTTTCATGAGCATCAGCTCACTTCATCAGATGCAGCAAAGTCAGCCAAGAAAAGTGAAAAATGTAGGCTCCTGGGTGTGCATGTAAAGTGCCATCAAGCCACAGCTGACTTATGGTGATCCTATAGGGCTTTCAAGGCAAGATATTTATAGAGATGGTTTCTCATTGCCTGCCTCTGCATAGCGACCCTGGCCTGGAATTCCTTATCATAGAATCATAGAGTTTGAAGGTACCTCCAGGGTCATCTAGTCCAACCCCTTGCACAGTGCAGGAACTTCACAAATACCTCCCCCCACACATCCCCAGTGACCCCAGCTCCATGCCCAGAAGATGGCAAAAACCTCCAGGATCCTTGGCCAAACTAGCCTGGAAAAAAACTGCTGACCAACCCCAAAGTGGCAGTCAGCATTTCCCTGGGTGTGTAAGAAAAGGCCACAAGAACTGAGCACTCATGCAACCCATCCTGCCCTCCTTCTCATGAGCATTGCTGTCAGATGGTCATCTAACCTCTGCTTAAAAATCTCCAAGGAAGGAGAGCCCACCACTTCCCAAGGAAGCCTTTTCCACCGAGGAACCACTCTGTCAGGAAGTTCTTCCTAATGTTTACCCAGAAACTCTTTTGATTTAATTTCTGGTCTGAACTTCTGGAGCAACAGAAAAAAACTGGTCCATCTCCCATCCAAACTTCCAGTAGGATGGGCAGGATAGAAATCCTAGAAATAAATAAATACTTACCAGGACTAACCATGCTTAGCTTTCAAGAGCTGGTGAGATTGTGCTATTATGGTCCATCGAGGTCAGCCATCCAGTGGGCTCCAACCTCATGCAATAGTTATGCGGAGACGTTGACTCTTTTAGTAAGGTTGTGTCAAGTCACCGAACTTCTAGTCAGCAACACACTCTTGAGTTAAACAAGATTTGTTTATTGACTTACTGGAGACACAAGGCAAGATGGCCCTTGTAAAAAATGACAATGGCGGGATGGAATCCCTTTATTTACTTTAGGTTAACCGTTACATTTCAAAGCAAAAGGCACCAAGCAGTTGACCCTCCCCCCAGAGTCCCATTCCAATGCTCAGTTGCAGGTGCAGACTAAATTCCTGAGAACCAGATAACAGCCTTGAGCTTCCCAGGAATTAGGCAGAGCAACTACTTGTACTTGTTACCAAGGAAAGATAGCATGTAGCTGTCAAATCAAGGATAATAGCAAAGCAATGACTGAGGTTACTGTAGGGCAGTGGAGGTGAACCTATGGCATGGGTGCCAGAGGCGGCACTCAGAGCCCTTTTTGTGGGCATGCATGCTCCCTTGCCCCCCCCCCACACATGAGGCTCAGTTCCCCCCCCACGGCCCCCCACCTTCCCTCCCTCGAGCTGCAATGCAGCCATGCTCTGTGGCCCCCTCCTCCTCAGAGGTGCGCTGAGTTGTGCTGTGCCGAAGCTGGACCCTACCAGCTTTGATGCGGCCGGCATGCCTTCTAACTTTTTGAAAACCACATGGAAGAAGGCTTCACTCCCCCTCACTTCTAGCTTCAAAGAATTAGAAGACATGCTGGCCGCATTGAAGCAGGTAGGGTCCAGCTTCGGCACAGCGCAGCTTGGTGCACTTCTGAGGAGGAAGGTAGCCACGGGGCGCAGCTGCATTGCAGCTCCGGGAAGGGAGGGAGGGCGGGGGATGGCTGTGGGGGGGGGACCAAACCTTGTGTGTGGGGGGGTGCAGGGAGTGTGTGTGCCCACAGAGAGGGCTCTGAGTGGCTTAGTTTGGAGAGAGATTTAAAGAAACAAATGCCTTCTCCAAGCTGGCTGATGGGGCACTGGGGGCTTTGAGAGCCACAGAATAGTTGCAAAAGAACCATCTGTAGCTCCTGAGTCATGGTTTGGCCACCCCTCCTCTAACTGATAGCTGGAAGCTGCTGGCTTTTACAACTGATCTCCAGGTGATGGAGGTCAGTTCGCCTGGAGAAAATATCTGCTTTGGAGGGTGGACCCTGTGGCATTATACCCTTCTGGGCATGGGTGTAGAACAGGGTTTCCAGCCCCCAGGTGGTGACTGGAAACCTCCTGGGATTACAACAAATCTCCAGGTGATAAGAGATCAGTTTTCCTGGAGAAGATGGCTGCTTTGGAAGGTAAACTCTGGAGTCATATCTCATTGAAGCTCCTCCTCTCCCCAAACTCAGGCTCCTTCCCCCATATCTCCAGGTATTTCCCAACCCAAACCGGCAACCCTAACTGGGCCTCCTTCAGAGAGATAACAGGGCACTCCAACCTTTTTGAGCTCATGGGCATCTTTGGAATTCTGACGTAGCGGGTTGCAACTGCAATGCAACCCCAAGCACAACACACAGAGGAAAATTCCTTGCAGGTGTTCCTGCAGTTTTAGGGAGGGGGTTAGATGGGACCCACTAGGGCAGGGGTGGCCAAACTTGCTTAACATAAGAGCCACATAGAATAAATGTCAGATGTGTGAGAGCCACCAGACACGAATGTCAGATGTCTGAGGGAAGAAAGGAAGGAAAATAGGTAGGGAGAGAGAGAGGTGGAAAGAAAGCAACTTGAACTTTAAATGCATTCTCTAAGCAACTGGCTAGCTTGGCTTGAAAAAGTGGTTTAAAGACACAAATGCCTTCTCTGGTGGGGTCTTCAAAAGCCACACGATGTGTGTGAAAGAGCCACAGTTTGGCCACCCCTGCACTAGAGAGATGGGTATAAGGCAGCTTCACGATTTCATGTGGCCAAGACCTGGTTGCATTTCATATTTCAAAACTGTTGTGGCATGGTCCAAGCCGAAGGGAAGAAAAGAGCATGGGTGTGTGGGGATTGGGCAGGGGGGGGGAGATCAGAACCTTGAATCAAGCACTTGTTTTGAAGGGATGTGGGTTTATTACAGGAAATGTTGGATCTCACTAATCTGGCAGAAACAGTGGCCGGGATTGCCTCTGGTTTAGGAGTGGAAAGGGAGGAACTGCAGGCTTCCTTGCTTTCAAATACGATCTTCTGATAGCAGTATCTGAGCAGAGCTCTTTCAAGCTACAGGGACCATAAGGCAAATTGTTGATAAGCTGTTTTCGAACTGTTGCACTGCTGTTCTGGTTTCTTAGAGCATCCTTGACAAGTGTTTGTCCAGCCGCTGCTTAAAGACTGCCAGTGAAGGGGTCAATTGCACTGTTGAACAACTCTTACTGTTAAAAAGTTTTTCCTATGCCATTCCTCTCCTCTGCTGCCAGCAGGAACAGCTCCCTGCCCTTCTCCAAGTGACAGCCCTTCTAATACTTCAAAAGAGCAATCGTGTCTCCCCCCTCAACCTCCTATTCTCCAGACTGAATATCCCCAAGTCCCTTAGCCTTTCCTCATTGGGCTAGCTCTCCATGGTTACTCGGAAGTAATCTACAGTGAGCACTGTGGCACGTACTCTCTAAACAGGCACAGGATTACAGTTTTAGTTTAAAGAAAGAAGATATTGGATTTATATCCCACCCTTCACTCTGAATCTCAGGGTCTCAGAGCATCTCACAATCTCCTTTATCTTCTTCCCCCACAACAGACACCCTGTGTGGTATGTGGGGCTGAGAGAAGCTCTCCCAGAAGCTGCCCTTTCAAAGACAGCTCTGTGATAGCTATGGCTGACCCAAGGCCATTCCAGCAGCTGAAAGTGGAGGAGTGGGGAATCAAACCCAGTTCTCCCAGATAAGAGTTCACACACTTAACTTCTACACCAAACTGGCCCTCCTTTCTCACATCAGACATTCTAGTTAATACAATTCAGACTATACCTGAAGTTTCCAAGGGTAGCCGTGCTGGTCCATAGTAGAATAATTAGATTTGGGCCCAGGAGCACCTTAGAGACCAACAAATTTGGGGAAGGGGGCACAAACTTTCCAGCATTAGAGATCCCTCTATTAGATAAAAGGAGCTTTGACTCTCAAAAATCTTGTTCTCTAAGGTGCTGCTGGACTGATTTAGCCATATAAATCAGTGGACTCCTTTCATCAACTTAATTTATTAAATACCATCATGTATCCCCTGCCTTCCTCCCCAAAAGGACACGGAAGTGGTTTGACACACTCTCCCCTTCTCTTTTATCTTCACAACGAACCTATGAGGTGGGTTAACTCAGAGTATATTACTGGTCCAAGGTTTCCCAGTAAGCTGCCAGGGCAGAGTGGGCATATGAATCAGGACCTCCCAGATCTGATTTGGACACCCTAATCACCAGCTCCTACTAAACACACTATATTTTAATGTATTCTTTTTTCCTAATGGCAAACTAGAATGATGTTTATAATGTATGTTATGTGTTCAAAAGTAAATTAGGTGGACAGGAACACCTCTGGGAAAGGCATGTTCTCAGTTTAACCCAGACTTCCAAGCAACGGAGCAATGAACAGCCTCCATTTATTGCCTTATGACACTCTCACCATCATTTTCCCATTCTGACATGTTATTATTTTTTTGGTTTCCTAAGCAAATGCTATCCAGACCAAATGTTCTTTCAGTTTGTTAATTTCACTATGAGTTTTTTTTTTCCTAAACTAAACCCTCAGTATTCAGATTAAATTGCCGTTTTGGCACTTTGCGATAAATAAGTGGGTTTTGGATTGCAGTTTAGGCACTCGATCTCTAAAAGGTTCTCCATCACTGCTGTAGGGCATACACTAGGCCTTCAACCATAGCAAGAGACCCTCTTGACAGGTTGGTTTTAAATTTCTTATGCTTCCTGTTTGGACTAAAAAGTCTCTATTTCAGTTTTGCTTCTTCCTAATTCTATGTTTTAACTTAAGTGTTCTCACACCAAATATATTTTCATGTAAAGTTTAATCCAATGTTATCTGTAAACCATTCTGTCCAAATTATCCACACATTAAATGCATAAATGATGTACTTCTAGATATAAATAATATGAGTAAACATTGTAAAGTGAACATATTCAATATGATCTATAAAAGCAGTGGTGAAAATGGAGAATGAAAGCCATTAGCAAATATAGTACTGAATATAAAAAGAAATGAAATATGATTGTTTATTCAACTCAGTATTTCCCCACACATTTATTGATGCCAGGTACCAGCACTTTGACATGACAGGAAAAGGGTCTGAAGACCTGGAATCAGGAAACATCTCCAGAGGTAGCCAGTTTTCATGAGACTGCCCCAAAGAGCAGATACACATTCATTCATTCATTCATTCATTCATTCATTCATTCATTCATTCATTCATTCATTTAATTTATTTTCCGCCCTTTCCCATAACGGGCTCAGGGGGTATCACAACATAGCTTAGACAATAAAAACCAACAAGTCAGATTTAAAACAATAAAATAAAACCAAACAGCAGAAAGCTAAAACTAAATAAGGTACCACTGGCTGAAAGGGCACATTTCACAGAGTACAGTTTTTGGCCCAAAAAGAAGTGATGGTGTCAAAATCAGATTCAGATTCAGCACCTCAACAAGGCTATAAAGCCTGATGTCACAACAAGGGAGGCCGATTGATGGCATAACTGGTGGAATAGGATGCGCACTGCCTCAACCAAAAGCCCGGCGGAACAGCTCTGTCTTACAGGCCTTACGAAATGGCAGTAGCTCAAGTAGGGCCTGGATCTCCATAGAGAGCTGATTCCACTAGGCTGCGGCCTTCATCCATTGACTCCTGAAAGTAGTTCTTCATTTGTCTTCTAACTCTGATGACCTGTACAGAGCTGGAGATGGTGCACCTTAGGGTTGCCAGGTTCCTCCTTGCCATCGGCAGGGGATGTGAGGGTGTAGGTTCGCAAGATCCAGGTTGGGATCCCTAGTACCTCAATTTTCCTATCAAGTCCTGAGGTATTGCTGTCCTACTGGAGCAGAAAAGAGAGTAGCCCTTTTAATCTCCAAGAGTTTCTTCCAATGAGATGGGGCTTCCCTTGACACAAATTCCCTGAAGGGCTATTTAAATCCTCATGCACGCTGAGGCCTCTACCAAAACAACAATCTGAGCTTCCTGCCTTCTGCTAGGTCTAGTGAACTGTCCATGGTCCTAACTGTCAATAGATTGCTGTAGATCCCTACTGTGCGTTGCAGATCTGTCGCATGAAAACCAGCTATTAGCATGAGTGTAGCAAAATTCTCTTTACCGGCAGCCAGGTGTGTACAGATGAACATGTTTCTCCTGAGTGAAGGAGCTTACCTTGTGGTAGTTCATTTGCCTTTGTAGATCCCTATTTCCGGCATTTCTCCCATTTCTATGGTTGCTTAATTCTCTTTTTTTTTTTCAGCACAATTGTTTCTTTAAAGCAGTACCATGACCAGGGAGGCAGCGCTTATAGAGACACAGAGAAATGTCAGGATGGAGATTAGGAAAGAAGCAAGTTGGGAGTCAGGGGATTCATTTCCTGTACACTGACATCAAGATTTGCTGGCACCATTCTGTGTGAAGTGAGCAGAAATAGTTGTATATAGAGATACTAATAGAACAGAAATGTCAACCCTTAACAAGCCTTCAGCCACCAGGGGCATTTGTACAACCTTTCCTTTTGGGCAGTTGAATCCTCAGAGGGTTTTGTAGCACAAGTTCCATTTGTTTAAGATGAAGCAGAGCTTTTGGAGAAAGGGTCTTGCCAACTGAAAAAGAAAAGAAAAGAAAGAATTATTCTACCTGGTGGCCTTTCAGCTCATTACAAAATTCTCTGTTGAGAATGGCTTTCGTAAGCAGGGATTCAAAAATGCTCATATTGGAAAAAAAAATCTTAGTCTTTAAGGCTCACTGGACTTCTGTTATTTACAGCTTAGGAGGGGCTGGAAGCACAAACCTGTGAGCAAGAGCTGTTTGTTCATGACTCTTAGTTTGTAGTCTTGGTCAGTTGGATTGATCAGGTGGACATTAACCAAAGATATATTGCTTATATTTGTTCTGCTCACTTTTCATATTGAATTGGTAGATTTGTTTGAAGTATTTTTGAAAGCCACTCTATCTCCCCATAAGGGAGAAGAATGGGATAAAAATATGCTAACTAACAGTTACAGTAACCAATAGTTACAGTCACAGTGACAATAACAACAAAATAATAATAATTTATTAAGCTGTCTGGCCATACAAAGTAAAGATTGGAGACCAGTAAGTAAATAAAGATTGGATCTCAGAAGCTAAGAAGGGTCAACTCTGGCAAGTACTTGGCTGGGAGGCCTCCTTGAAATATCAGAGGTGGCAGATAGGCACAGTCTTCATTCAGCATTCTTCCAGTAGGGGTCAGTAACCGGAGGTTGCTATGACTTCCAGGTGCACACATAAACACACACTCACACATACGTGTACACATGCACACAGGCACATATAAAATACAACCCCCCCCAAAAAAAGTAAAGATTATACAAATGTCACTCATTCCGTTCCATATTTGGTTAATAGTTTTGGTGAGGATGGAAGGCAGCACGGAGCTCTTGTCAGATCCCAGCAGCTGAGCAGGGTCAGTACTTCAAAGGGAGGCCCCCAGGGAAGACCCTGCAGAGGAAGACAATGGCAAATCAGCTGAGCTTCTCATTTGCCTTGAAAGTCCTTGCTAGTGTCACCATAAGTTGGCTATGACTTGATGGGACTTTGCGCACATACACACACACATGTCAAAGTGTTCCTTCCGTTACACATTCTCCTGATTATCCCACTGTGAGTGTCTTTGAACTCTGTTTGTGGGGACGTGCAGACGAAATGCATTGGTATATGTCTTTTATACCAATTCAATTACTTTTAAATGCTATCATAGTCGTGATACATATCAAAATGCATATAAAAATGAATGTCCAGTTTGTTCCCCTGTCCCTAATGCTGGAACACAGAAACACGCATATGGGCAAAATAATAGCATGCAGATCAATTATGTAGCAAGGACAACTCGACTGAGACTACAGCAGCCTAGGGAGCGTTCCTTTTTGAGGAGGAATTTAGAAGCATTCCTAGGGTAAGGTCAGGCTAGCATAAACTGAATTTGAGTCCAGATGTGAAGTACCAGGGAACAGAAATCACAAAGTCAAATAGAAGGAAGACATTCCCAGATTTCAGCAGTGGCTCCTGGGCTCATTTCCCCCCACTTCATAAAATATTTCTAATTCTTCATTCTATTGAAGCACTGAACCAAGCATGATTTCTGGGCTGTCAATCCTGTGGAGGCTTTCTCTTTTTTTATAGTTAAACGTCTTGCTTTTCAACAGATTAATCCATTAAATCTACTGATTAAAATCAATATTCTAATATCTCAGCACATAAGATATTATCGAGCTATGTAATGATGCTAACTGTTTCTTTGTGGTTCAGTAATACAAGAGATAAATCATTTATTGTTTGCAAAATGACCTTACAGCTAAATCTTATGAAACCTGACATATTTTTGCGCCTCGGGCAGAAGGCCCAAATGGCCCTGTGCTTTTCCTCATGTGCTAACTGATAACTTCCCGCTTTTAGCATTGCCTAAAATCACCTGAGGTGGTTGCCCCCTACACTTCATCCTGTGTGATACTCTGAAAAATATGAAACTGCCTTATGCGGAAACAGATTTTTGCACAGCTGAGCTCGCTACTCTGACTGGCAGCAGATTTCCAAATTGTCAGCCTGATGAGATTGATGGTTTATTTGTTTGTTTGCATACAAAATTTATATCCTGACTTTCTGCCCTTACAAGGGCTGCTGAGGTGGCCAACAATTTAAAACATACATGATAAAATTACATTATAAAATAATTAAATTAACCCCCCTCCCAAACATACCTCATTAAAACAACTTTGAAAGGAGTTTAAAAGTGAAGTTTTAAACTGAGGGAATGCTAAACAAAAAATGTCTTCACTAGCTGGCAGAAGACAGTAAAAGAAGGGGCAGAGAAATCTGCCATGACTGAGAAGGCCCTCTCCCTGGTTGCTGGCATCTAATCTCAGAAGGTGGGGGCACCCAAAGCAGGTTCTCCAAGGATGACCATAGAGGTCAGTTAGGTTCATAAGGAATTAAGAGGCCTTCAGGTATGTTGGTCTCAAGCCATATAGGTCTTTGTAGCTCAAGAGCAGCACTTTGAATTGTGCCCAAAAACAAATTGGAAGGCAGTGTTGGTGGGTCAAGACTGAAGTGATATGGTTCCTGCAACCCACTCCCATCAACATCCTGTCTGCAGCATTCTACACCAGTTGAATCTTCTGAGCACTTTTCAAGGGCAACCCAACATACATTGCATTGCAGTAATCTAATCTAGATGTAACTGGGGCATGCACCACAGTGGCCAGATCCTTTTTGCCCAAGAAGAGCTGTAGCTAGCTAACCAGTTGAATCTGGTAAAAGGCACATTTGGCCAAAGTTTCCACCTGCTTATCCAGCAGTAAGCCTGGGTTCAAGAGTACCTTCAGACTATGGACCTGTTCCTTCAAGGAGAGTGCAACTCCATCCAGAATGGGTGACACCTTAAATCCTGGATCAGACTTTCCACCCACAATTGTGTTGGAGGTGTTGGGAACCAAATCTTAGCCTCTTCAGAACCCCTAGCAGGATTTTGTCTATCTCTTCTTTGACAGTTTAAGCCTGAACAAGGACTTTTTCTGTGGCAGTCTCTTCACTGTGGAATGTGCTGCTGAATGAGGAGAAGGCTATATTAACTCTAGTGTTGCTGAGGAAAAAATGTTTAGTATATTTATATCCCATCCTTCTTTTCCCAAAAGAAAAACCCAAGATGGATAACAAATGCAAATCAGAAAAGAAGGCCAGAGGAATTAATCTTGCCATTTTTCCTTCTCTTGGCCCAGGCTAGCCCAATCTCATCAGACCTCAGAAGCTAAGCAGGGTCAGCCCTGGTTAGTAATTATATGGGAGACCACCCAAGAAGTCCAGGATTGCTATGCAGAGACAGGAAATGACAAACCACCTCTTGTCTTGGAAACCCTATGGGTTGCCTCAAGTCAGCGGTGACTTGACAGCACTTTCTACCACCAAAGAAGGGAGAGGCAAAGCAAGCCAATAGAAGGAACCTTCTTTTCTTTCTCTCTTTTTCTGCAGGAAGGTTGGTCCTTGATGGAGTCTGAGAGTGAGGGGAGAGATGACCATTGACTTGGCAAACTGATCAGGAAAAGTCTTGTTTTCTCTCCCTTTGCACAATTTACAGCAGAGATACTCAGGAGGGCCTTTTGTTGATGACATGTTTTGTTTCATTTTTTTTTTTTGCAAGACCTGAGCATGATTGTTAATGATAGGCTGTTTTGGAGGTCATTCATTCATAGGATCACCATATGTGCTACGTGACGACAGTTCACATACAGCAGTATTTGATGCTGTGGGTTAATTTTATCTACAGTCTGCTTTAAGCTTTTAAAGAAAGGTGGAATAAAAATATCTTAAACAAATAAACCGTATTTTTTTACCTTGACACTGCATTTTTCAAAGGGGGAAGGTTTGTTTGAGGTGTGACATAAGCACAGTTACCTGGACATAAAGCTAAGCTGAAATCAATTAATCTTCCACTGCGTTCAGTCCATGAAGCTGGACTGGGTTTTGAAGATTACAGTGAAGTAAGTAGAGTTGGAAGTTAATCTTTATTATCCTTTATCTGCAGCATTGATTTTACCTGGCTATTTGAAGAGGGGTTTTGTACATTCTACAAAGAAAAAAGAGTGTAAGTTATGCTTCCTTTTCTCTCATTTGTAGGTCTCATGTGAAAAATGAAGCTGGGACATAACTTGGTAGAGGGAAAGTGAAGGACAACGAGGACATGATTTTGTCCATTATAAAGAGGCCATGAATGGAAAAGTTTGTAAAAGTCACTGAGCCTTGGGCTGGAAGTGCAGGATGCAAAGTTAGAGTCGAATGGTACCTTTAAAACCAACAACATTTTATTCTGGGTGTGAGCTTTTGTGTGCACACAGACTTCATCAGACAGAATGGAATGAGACTTTCCATACATGTAAAGCAGAGGCAGAACAGCAAATTAGTTTGCAAGCATACAATATAATGAAATGTTTGAACAGATGCAAACAGGAATAACAAGCTTAGTTTATAAGGTCATTATTATTTAGATTCAATTCCAAGAGAATAAATGTTTATCAGATGTGTTAATTACAGAGTGTTAAGAGCAGGGCTTTTTTTTGTAGCAGGAACTCCTTTGCATATTAGACCACACACCCCTGATGTAGCCAATACTCCAAGAGCTTACAGGGGTCTTAGAGCAGGGCCTACTGTAAGCTCCAGGAGGATTGGCTACATCAGGGATGTGTGGCCTAATAGGCAAAGGAGTTCCTGCTACAAAAAAAGCCCTGGTTAAGAATAATCATCTGGCCCTGTTGTCTTGCTCCATCTGATACATGTAACTGTCACCAAAAAACATCATACTTGTTCCAGAGCCCACTTAGCAGAGGAAAAAATATTCAGCCAATCAGGTGGTTTTTGAATTTGTCGATTTCTCTCCGTGTTTTCATTTGTATTTATTTTAAATGTGAGTGCCTCTAAATTTGCAAAGTTTAAACTTTTGTTAATTTTCTCGAGTAGATTATTCTAATGGATGTCCTTGCATGTTGGTTGCTGCACCGTTTGCCACTTTGAATCCAAGGAGAGAAGGCTGGATAGAAATAAATAAATAAAACCAAAGAGTCACTTCAGATCCTCGCAGTGAAGCCCAATTTACCAGGCTTGAATGACATCTGTCAGAGAAGCATCTTCGGTCCTCGCCTCAAAATTATATCCTACCCGAGAAAGTCCTCTGCTCCTTGGTTTTTTTGCCCTTGCTACTCTACAGGTTTAAAAAACTGTGAAACTGGGCAATGTCCCTCCTTCCAGCTATGCATTATATGCAAAGAGAAAGGGAGAGAACCCAACAGGAATCTCTTTCATCATTGCTCTCCTTTCATCTTGTTTCCATACATTTACTGAGTGCCTGTCTTTGCATTTCGGCAGCGCTGCTGAATTTTAATGATAAAGAACGTTTGGCCACAGCCCAACGCATTTGGATAATAGGATGAGTTACATAAATGCTTGTCCACACCAGCTCTGAATACTGCACAAGCAGCCTTGCTGTCTCTGGCATTGATGGACACGGTCTCTGCATTTCTTTTTTAGCAGGACAAGAAGAGAAGCTTGTTTGCTTGGCTAGAATTGGATTTTAGGTTGCCGTGTATCTAAATAAAGAATGTATCTAAGGTGGAAACCTTTTTGTAAAGAAAGTTTGTAAGTCGGGTTCATACCAATGACTGGTCCCATAAGTACTTATCTTAGAAAGGTTCAGCATCTGAGATTAGGCTCCAAACCTGGATACTTTCAGTATCTACTAAGCAAAGTTTGATGTCTCTCCAGTCTAAGGAGTCACCCTTCCCCCTCAGGTGATTCTGCCTTCCTGGTATCTGAAGAAGGGTGCGTTGACTCTCAAAAGCTTATACCAGGGGTGGCTAACGGTAGCTCTCTGGATGTTTTTTGCCTACAACTCCCATCAGCCCCAGCCATCAGCCATGCTGGCTGGGGCTGATGGGAGTTGTAGACAAAAAACATCTGGAGAGCTACCATTGGCCACCTCTGACTTATACCACAAAAATCTTCTTGGTCTTTCAGGTGCTACTGGACTTGGATTCAGCTCTTTAGAGCAGGGGTGTCAAACATGCGGTCTGGGGGCCAAATCAGGCCCCCAGAGAGCTCCTATCAGGCCCCCGAGCAACTGGCTCTTGTCTACTTCCTTATCCCTCTCTCTTGCTTCCTCAACTGCACAGGAGCTACAGAGCAAAACCTCAATTTTCTCCATTGGTTGAGGCTCCTTCCCCTGTGAAGAGAGCAAAAGAGCCAGAGCTTCCTTTGCCCAGCTCCCTGGATCCCACAGGAGAAATACATAAGAACATAAGAACATAAGAGAAGCCATGTTGGATCAGGCCAACGGCCCATCAAGTCCAACACTCTGTGTCACACAGTGGCAAAAAATGTTATATACACACATACACTGTGGCTAATAGCCACTGATGGACCTGTGCTCCATACACTGTGGCTAATAGCCACTGATGGACCTGTGCTCCATACACTGTGGCTAATAGCCACTGATGGACCTGTGCTCCATATTTTTATCTAAACCCCTCTTGAAGGTGGCTATACTTGTGGCCGCCACCACCTCCTGTGGCAGTGAATTCCACATGTTAATCACCCTTTGGGTGAAGAAGTACTTCCTTTTATCCGTCTTAACCTGTCTGCTCAGCAATTTCATCGAATGCCCACGAGTTCTTGTATTGTGAGAAAGGGAGAAAAGTACTTCTTTCTCTACTTTCTCCATTCCATGCATTATCTTGTAAACCTCTATCATGTCACCCCGCAGTCGACGTTTCTCCAAGCTAAAGAGTCCCAAGCGTTTCAACCTTTCTTCATAGGGAAAGTGCTCCAGCCCTTTAATCATTCTAGTTGCCCTTCTCTGCACCTTCTCTAAAGCTATAATATCCTTTTTGAGGTGCGGCGACCAGAACTGCACACAGTACTCCAAATGAGACCGCACCATCGATTTATACAGGGGCATTATGATACTGGCTGATTTGTTTTCAATTCCCTTCCTAATAATTCCCAGCATGGCGTTGGCCTTTTTTATTGCAAACGCACACTGTCTTGACACTTTCAGTGAGTTATCTATCATGACCCCAAGATCTCTCTCTTGATCAGTCTCTGCCAGTTCACACCCCATCAACTTGTATTTGTAGCTGGGATTCTTAGCCCCAATGTGCATTACTTTGCACTTGGCCACATTGAACCGCATCTGCCACGTTGACGCCCACTCACCCAGCCTCAACAGATCCCTTTGGAGTTCCTCACAATCCTCTCTGGTTCTCACCACCCTGAACAATTTAGTGTCATCCGCAAACTTGGCCACTTCACTGCTCACTCCGAACTCTAAATCATTTATGAACAAGTTAAAAAGCATGGGACCCAGTACCGAGCCCTGCGGCACCCCACTGCTTACCGTCCTCCACTGCGAAGACTGCCCATTTATACTCACTCTCTGCTTCCTATTACTCAGCCAGTTTTTGATCCACAAGAGGACCTGTCCTTTTACTCCATGATTCTCAAGCTTTCTAAGGAGCCTTTGATGAGGAACTTTATCAAAAGCTTTCTGGAAGTCAAGGTAAACAACATCTATCGGGTCTCCTTTGTCCACATGTTTGTTCACCCCCTCAAAGAAATGCAACAGGTTAGTGAGGCAAGATCTTCCCTTGCAGAACCCATGCTGAGTCTTCCTCAATAACCCGTGTTCATCAATGTGCCTACTCATTCTGTCCTTGATAATGGTTTCTACCAACTTTCCCGGTATTGAAGTCAGACTGACTGGCCTGTAGTTTCCCGGATCTCCTCTGGAACCTTTTTTAAAGATGGGGGTGACATTTGCTACCTTCCAGTCCTCAGGAATGGAGGCAGATTTCAATGAAAGATTACAGATTTTTGTTAGAAGATCCACAAGTTCAACTTTGAGTTCCTTCAGAACTCTCGGATGTATGCCATCCGGACCCGGTGACTTATTAGTTTTTAATTTGTCTATCAGTTGTAGGACCTCCTCATTTGTCACCTCAATCTGACTCAGGTCTTTCAACACCCCTTCCAAAATTAGTGGTTCTGGGGCGGGCAAAAAGTTCTCGTCTTCTACAGTGAAGACGGAGGCAAAAAATTCATTTAGCTTTTCAGCCATTTCCCTATCCTCCTTCAGTAATCCTTTTACCCCATGGTCATCCAAGGGCCCCACTGCCTCCCTGGCTGGTTTCCTACTTCTAATATATTTGAAGAAAGTTTTATTGTTGGTCTTTATGTTTTTTGCAATATGCTCCTCATAGTCCCTTTTTGCCTGCCTGATCACAGTCTTGCATTTGATTTGCCACAGCCTGTGTTCCCTTTTACTAATCTCACTTGGACTGGTTTTCCACCGCTTAAAGGAGTCCTTCTTACCTTTTACAGCTTCCATTACTTTATTTGTTAACCACGCAGGCCTTTTCTTATGCCTGTTTGTGCCTTTCCTAACTTGTGGTATGTATTTTATCTGAGCTTCTAGGATTATAGTTTTAAATAGCGTCCAAGCTTTCTCAAGGGTTTTGACCGTATGTACCTTTCCTTTCAGTTTCTTCCTCACATGCCTCCTCATCTCAGTGTATTTACCCCTTTTAAAGTTAAACGTGGTTGTGGTGGTCTTTTTGGACAACTCCCTATTTATACAAACGGTGAAATCAATAACATTATGGTCACTGTTCCCAAGCGGCGCAATCACTTTTACATCTCTCACCAAGTCTTGGGCATTACTTAGGACCAAATCCAGGATCGCCCCACCCCTGGTAGGTTCTGAGACCATCTGCTCCATAGCACAGTCATTGAGAGCATCAAGAAACTCAATCTCTTTCTCTCGACCAGAACACATATTGACCCAATCAATCTGCGGGTAGTTAAAATCACCTATTACAACACAGTTTTTACGTTTAGCCGCTATCTTTAAGCCTTCCATCATATTATAATCGTCCTCTCTCTTTTGATTTTGGTAATACAAACAAAGCACCTTTAAGACCAACAAGTGCTAATGTTTTAAGCATGTTTTATTTTAAGTTTAAAAAAACACACACAAAAACCACCCTTTAGTCATGTTTGTCTGTGGCCTTTAAAAAGTTTATCTCTTTGCTACCTAATCTTAAATAGGTACACACATGGTCAAGCCCAACATGGCCTGGCCTGACACAGCCCGGCCCTACAAGGTCTCATTTGTGTCAGATCTGGCCCTCATAACAAATGAGTTAGACACCCCTGCTTTAGAGGAACAGTCATTTCCGGAGGAAGAAGGCTCCGTAGGCTGGACGAAAGCTTCAGTTGTTGCAGAACAGAGTGGTTTCCCACCACAGGCCACCAAGTTTATGAACCAAACCCTCCATGATGGGAGCTATAGTTATGACATGTTCTGATGGTCTGTCCCAGCCCTCCAGTCAAGCATGAAAGCCTGTTCTATGGTGTCAAGTGAATGTTGTGATCACATTAATCTTTATTGCAGCTGGCTCTGCCTTTTTTTGTTTTAAAATTGCTGCTGTTTGTTTTATATTTCACATAGTGGGTTTTTTAAATCACTTGTCAGGTTATAAGCCATCTTGGGAGCTTTTTTGTGTGGGCAGAAAGCAGGATGGTGGAGTATAAATTGACGAAAAGTATAAATGAATAGATGGCCAAATTTTACTCTGGATTGTGGAAGGCTTGTCATATATTTTTTTTGTTTACAACCAGGGTGGAATTCTAGCAGGAGCTCCTTTGCACATTAGGCCACACATCCCTGTTGTAGCCAATCCTCCAAGAGTTTACAAGGCTCTTTTTTGTAAGCTCTTGGAGGATTGACTACATCAGGGGTGTGTGACCTAATATGCAAAGGAGCTCCTGCTAAAATTCCACCCCTGTTTACAACCAAGCAAAACCTTGCACTTCTAGGACAACATTCACTGGTAAGGGATTCCTTTCAGCGGTAGTTTCATTTAGGGTTGCCAAGTCCCCTCTGACCACTGGTGGGGGATGGCAGGTTAGAGCTGCCAGATCCAGGTTGGGAAACTCCTGGAGATTTGGGAATGGAGCTTGGGAGGACAGCGGGTGCAATGGCATAGAGTCCACCCTCCAAACAGCCATGTTCTCCAGCTAGAGATTTGGGGATGGAGCTTGAGAGGACAGGGACTTCAATGGAGTAGAATAGAGTCTACCTCCAAAGCAGCCATTTTCTCCAGTGGAACTGATCTCTGTAGGCTAGAGATGAGTTGTAATTCCAGGGAATCTCCAGGTCCCACCTGGAGCTAGCATCCCTAGATACAACCCAGACCTGCTCTCATATAGACCTGCTCTAAAACAGTTTGCATGGGAAAAGCTGTTGAAGGGACATATGAACATATGAAGGGACATATGAACATATGAAGCTGCCTTATACTGAATCAGACCCTTGGTCCATCAAAGTCAGTATTGTCTTCTCAGACTGGCAGCGGCTCTCCAGGGTCTCAAGCTGAGGTTTTTCACACCTATTTGCCTGGACTCTTTTTTGGAGATGCCAGGGATTGAACCTGGGACCTTCTTCTTCCCAAGAAGATGCTCTACCACTGAGCCACCGTCCCTCCCACCAATTCCATTGCCAGTTCCTGAGTGTATTCAGCACAAAATTAATTAGGTGGATCATAGAGAGACTCTATAGCAGGGGTGGCCAAACTTGCTTAAATAAGAGCCACAAATGTCAGATGTTTGAGAGCCACAATACATGAATGTCAGATGTTTGAGGGAGGGAGGAAAGGAAGGAAGGAAGGAAGGAAGGAAGGAAGGAAGGAAGGAAGGAAGGAAGGAAGGAAGGAAGGAAGGAAGGAAGGAAGGAAGGAAGGAAGGAAGGAAGGAAGGAAGGAAGGAAGGAAGGAAGGAAGGAAGGAAGGAAGAAAGATTGGGGAGGGAGAGGTGGAAAGAAAGCAATTTTAACTTTAAATGTGTTCTTCCAGCCAGCTGATGGGATGGTGGGGGCTTTGAGAGACACACAATATGAGCCACAGTTTGGCCACCCCTGCTCTATAGTGTAGTGGTTAGAGCTTTGGACTAAGAGCATGCAAACCTCAGGTCAGATCCTCATTTAGCTATAATGCTTACTGGATGACCTTGGACTAGTCCTTCTGTCTGTAACTCTAAGGTCACTTTCCTGGGAGTGAGCTTCATTACATAATAGAAGACTTACTCCTGAGTATACCTACTGAGGGTTGCTCCCTCTGTCAGCCCAGCCTACCTCACAGATCTGTTGTGATAAAATTGGACGCCACCTTGGCCTTTGGAATGGGATGGAGGCATTTGTTCAGAGAAAGTCTGAATAAAAATTAACAGTAAACAGCCATAAGCAAACTAATGGAATTACATTTGGCCCAATTCAGAGAAGCGCAGCAGTTTTAAGAGTTAAGCGCCTGTTTCACACTGTCACAGAAAGGCACTTCTCTCACACATGATCTGAAACACAAAAGGGGTGAGATAAAATCTTCTCCATGCTCTCTCAGTATTCCCCCTCCCCACACAAACCACTTTATATAGGCAGTTGCTAAATCACTGAAGAGGAATAGCAATTCTTTTCAGGCACACAGAGGGAAAAAAACAATGGGAAACTGTGAATAATTTAGTTCCTTTGTTCTACATTAACAAGCTTCTAGCCCATCTTTCTCTTTGTCCTGGTGGAGAGGTCTCCTCTCACAGGGAACTGATTGCAATGGGGAAAAAAGTTTGTTGAGGGAGGGGGAGACAGCACATTTGCTTCATGTATCCTTTAAATATATGAGAGCAGCAAGCGGTGAGATAGGATGTCAAGTACTCTTTGGTGACACATTTTACATTTCTACTTAGGTGTGACACACTTTTCACACTCCGACCTAGAGTGTCTACCACCTTCCATGACCTTTCTCTTTCAGGTTCAGATTTACAAGTAGGTCAGATTGTCACACATGCCTCTTTTAAAATATAGAGAGAGCCATGACCATTTCATCTCTCAGCTCCTCTCTTTCACTCATAGAAACATCTGCAGATAGAGTAACCCGACCCCCTTTAAGGATTTCCCTGCACTCAAACATCGTACAGTTCTTCGGGCTGGGGACTCAAACACTGCTCTTCACATGCTGCCACTATTTAGTCATACTCACAGAGATGGAGGTCTTACCCTATTTGTGTGTGTGTGTGTGCTTCTTAGAGACAACCAGCCTAATGGGTTAAACAAACAAGGAGTTAACTTTTATTTATGGTTTCAACTTCAACATCACAATGAATGAACACAAGTGGAGGTTACAATGTTTGTTTTCCATTGAATTTTTGAACTGTTTCTCTTCCAGCATTTGGGATCTTTTGTTACACATGGGGTGCTTTCATACATAATAATGCACTTTCAGTCCACTTTCAATGCACTTCACTACTGGATTTTAGTGAAATGGCAAAATCCACTTCCAAACAGTCACTGAAGTGGGTTGAAACTGCATTATTTAGCATTCTCACTGACTCTTTAGTTAGCTTTAAGCTGTTCTTCACCGCATCGTCACTCAGCAAGTCCCCAGCTGCTCTCTTAGCTACTGTTTTTCAACTGTCTCTCTGACTAACTTTCCTTGTTCCATTGGCCCTTGTAGGAAGAGGTGGAACTAAACCTGTCTTTCTTAGTTGGAATTTAGATTGTAAGGATATCAAGGTTGGGCCCCCTCTGCTTTGTTGTGCCCACTCTGTGAAGCACCAATGGTGGTGTTTTAAAAGAAAAGTTGGAACAGCACAGCAGGATGTGGTTGTCATTTGTACTCATAGGTTTCTTCTAAGACTTTCTTTCACTTTCTACTGCCAGCCTTTTAAATTATTTTTAATCCATGTTAACCATAGTATTTTGATTTGAACATTTTTGCACACCATTTTATGTCTTTTGCTTTTAAGCTAAGATGCTTTTACTAGGGATGCCAGACAGTGCTGGGGAAATAGCAGGAGAGTTGTAGGTGGAGCCATGGGGAGCACAGTGATGGATGCGGCACTTCATTACTTCTGGTAAAAAAAAACTCATGGAAATTACAAAGGGTACCTCTAGGAATCATCAGAAACACTATGGTAAAACCTTTGTCAAGTCCAGCAAGAACTTCTGGTAATGACACAAGGCTATATTTAATTTTTTCTCTCCCACCACTGTTCAGAGTAGCAGTAAGCAATGGGCCATGGTTGTGAGGGATATCCCATCCCCAACAGGAATTTACTTTTATTTAGAAGCTCCACAGGCAAAGTTGTTTTGGGGAAAGCTATCTGTAAGTTTATTAAATACAAAATAAAGAAAACCAGTTTGGTGACGCTGGTTTCTGTTGGATGGGGGTTGCATGCCTGGGGTGGCTTAAGCCAGGCCTGCTCAGCTTCTTAGCCAGTTAGCCAGTCATATCTTGTGACCTTTCTTGTGTTTGATTATTCCTTTTGCCTTTCAAGACAGCAGCCAAACCAAAAGGCAGGCAGAGACTCTCTTAGATGGTCCTCAGGTTGATGAGGTATGTCTGGCAGCCTTGGCTGAGTCAGTTCTGAGGTAAATTTAATTCACCACTGAACTCCTTGGCATTCTATCTTTTAGTGGATAGTTCATTGTTTTGTTATTTCGAAAAGTTGCTTCTGCTTTGGGAATGGGATGAATTAAAATACAAGGCACTGGCCACACAGAATTAAGCACTTCTAAAACCATATTTGATTTCAATGAGTGATATGTGGTTAATATCCTTAATTAAATTGGTGGTTGATCTCGCTGATTCAGTGTGAAGCTCATACGCATCTGTCTTCTCTATCCATTCCTTTTCTTAGTTTTCCTTCTCTAGCTGCTACCTACCTCCTCCTCACTTCTTTAGTCCCTAACTTTTCCTGAGCCATCAAATTGATTTTCTGGACCAAGACACTTAAACTGGACTGATGCTTTCTTAAGTTTATGTGTTTACCTTTGCTGTAGGCCCCTCCATTTGCACCAATCCTCTCTCTAGTCTATGCTATTGAACAGATGACAGCTTTCTCTGCCACTTCATAATTCCGTTAATGTGTTACAGTATAGATTTTGCAGGCCTTGGGTTCTGAATGTCATCTGCAAATAAAAGGTCAGGCAAGATGTTAACCCTTAAGGTTTGACAAAAGTCAAGAACATCCCTAAAAGCCACTTCAGTGTCAAACTTCAGCCTAGACTCCTGAGCACTGTTGCAATAACCTATGAGTAATGTTCTGACTAATGTAAACCATTGGTCTCTCAGGAGAACTCTGCAGCTTTTGGAGTCAGCTGTGATTAGTGACTGACAAATCAAAGGCAGAAGGAATTGCTGCAGTCAATAGCGGAAAAGGCCAAGGTATGGCTGGGGTCCAGAATACTGCTTTTATGAAGAAAATGGTATGGCTTGACTCTCAACGCCCTGATATTCAGTCTTGAGTTGGGACGGAAGGCTTGTAAAAGGGACAGTGACTAGAAAGATCATAGCCAAATATATTTCAAATATTGGGGTCAGAAAGCAACAAATAAAAGAGAAGGTCATCGAAGATGCTGAGAAGGAAACTGGAAAATGTGATTTTTGTTCTTCTGTGAACAACCTTGAAAATCCACAGCCTGTAGTGAAACTGCAGTTTGAAAGAGAAATAGAGGACAAAGCTCTGCAATGCAAAATTAATTAACACAAATTAAGCTCTGTGATGCAAATTAATATTACTTTGTCAAATGTTTGTGACAGAATCACAGGGAGCTTTCACACTGAATTTTGAATCATTGTACAATACAGTTCTTGAAAATTGTTTTATATGCTTTAAGGAACAAGGGCCAGTGTGGTGTAGCTGATAGGCTGAGACCTGGGTTCAAACCTCTGCTGAAACTTTGAAAGTTGGAAAACTCTGAGCTAGTCCCCTATCTGTTAGCCCAACCTACCTATCAGGTTGTTACTGCCCTGTTATCAGTGATGGAGTGTTGGGACAAAGGTTAATTCTCAAAGTGGCGCAAACTGTGGATACTTAAATACAGAAGTTGGAGCTATGAACAGACAAGACAGAATTTTCTACAAACCTGTAAAAATGCCACTGTTTTGCATAAAAATCTAAAATCTAAACAAAAAAAAATCAGGGTGACCCCCTCAAATAATAGAAGCAGTACCTATAGTTTTACAAAATTAATGCCCGCAGTGACCATTGCTAGGCCACCCTTTAAGGAAACAGACACATTACTACCACCCTTTAGGCATTGGTTTCTGTCAGTAAAAGGCAGAGGGAGGGAGGCAGGCAGAGGGAGGGAGGCTGGGCCCTTTCCAGGGTTATTTTGGCATTTGACAAAGGGAGATTTGGCACTTGAAAGCTTATACCCCTTGTGAATAAATGCATCTTCTCCTGGGAGGTTGGCACTGAGTAAACCCTCCCCCCCCCCAACATTTTAAAATGTTTTTCCCCCTGGGCACAGGCCAGTCAGGGGGGTGTCTGTACAATTGCTTTCCAGCTTACTTCCTTATATCTACTAATAGATCGATCTGGAGAGATAATGGGTGGATTAAACCCTCCCCTTTCTTCTAGCAGGGAACAGAGGTTTGGAGGTATGAGAATGCTAGACAGTCTACAGGAAAGAGATTCCTGGAGATCCCCAGGAGGATGGGGAAAGACGGAAGGCAAAACTCATGGGGGGAAGCTCTTTTTTCATCAGGATGGAGAATTCAGTAGAACTCTGAGCAGAGGTTTGCAAACACGCAGTCACTAACCATGTGGTTGGCTTGGACATCTGAAGGGAGCCTAAAGGTAAAGCTAATTTTTTTAGTGATCTGTAATTTCCTAAGCTAAAGAACCTCTCCTATTTTAAGAGCTAATAGCGTATGTATAGAGAAAGGGACAGATATGAATATTTTTTACCAATTTCTTTTCCACCCCTTGCTCAGATCTAGTGCTAAAAATATGCTTGTAAATATTTTCTTTTTATTAAATACTTTAAACCTTTGATGCTGGGGGAGATTCTCTGAACCACACAGACCTCTATCGTCTTGAACATGCTATCTGAAGAGGGAAACCAGGAGAAAGGCAGGCAAGCAGCTGTTTCTCCAAGGGCACCCAAGACATTAATCTGTCCCCGCGGTGACCTGGTACTGGGCAGCAGGAGACACAGAGGCAAGGCCTCTGAACATGGAAAGGAAGCTGGGAGTCCTGATTTTCCCAATGGGAAATTCCAACAATAATCAAGAAGTGGTGGCAGGCTACCCCGAGAGTAGAAGAAAAGCCCCTCCAGGGAGTTAGAAGACCCCAGGAGGGCAGGGCAAAACAGAGCCTGCAGGCCAGAGTAGGCACATTCTGCCAATCCCTAGAACCCTGTTATTGTCTAAGGTGCTATTGGCATCGAATCTGTGTGTGTTACTGCAGACCAACCTGGCTATTCTCCGAAACTATCATCAGCATCAAGGGGAAGCCTTGGTCTCTGTGCCCTGCTTATTGGTCCTTCAGGGCAACTGGTTGATTGCTTTGTGTGAGAGGAAGCTGGACTTCTGGTCTGATCCAGCTGGGATCCTTTTATGTTTTTGTGACCTTTGCTAAATTGTTGAATGTTTTAAAAGCAATAGAAAATTAGATGCAGGGATAAACTAACCCGATCCCCACCATGATCAGAATAATTCCTCGTGGCTGATTTGCAAATGTACTCAATGACTAAACATCATACAGTGGCTTGCAGACCGACCTGTCAACAGGCTGCAACGCAGAACATTGCGTGCTACAAGATGATATGAAGGCTCCATCTGAAGTATTTGATCTTTGCTGTTTTGCACCCACAAGCTGTCCCTTGGCATAGGAAACACCAAGATGATAAATATGCATGCACAAATTTATCCTCAATCTATGCAGGGGAGGCAGAAAGCTGGTACTGTTCTGTATTGCTGTGCAATATATTATAAAATGTGCTTATAGCAAGATGCTTTACACAAAAAGATCTGTCGCTCACATTGTGATTATTTATTGCTTTCTGTTCAGGAGGAAAAAAAATCTCTCCTTGAAACGGGCATTACCCTGTAAGATGCTATTTCTAAGGGAGCTGTGATGAAACACACAGAATTTCTCTGCATCTCTACAGATCTCTGGGACTAAAGAATATGTGTGGAAGAAGTGAGAGGCTGTATCATAAATCCCATTTAAATTTGCTTGGGAATCACTTATGCAGGGATCAGTGGAACTTTATGGAGTAAATATAGGGTTGGGTACTAAAGAACTGCCAATGGGATGAGATTTTTGCTCTCTTCCCCTTTACACTACAGCCCCATGTGCTCTCTGAAAAGCCAGTCCTAAGTGTCAGAGGTAAGGGATGCTCAGGGAGGTACAGCTAGTAGAAGGGTGCTCCTGATGTCTGCAAAATAATGGATCATGCAAAGTGAGAAGGAAACAGAAGGAGGAGGAGGAGTTGGATTTATACTCTGCCTTTACTCAGAGTCTCAGACTGGCTTACAATCACCTTCCCTTCCTCTTTTCACAACAAAAACCCTGTGATGTATGTGAGGCTGAGATAGCTCTGAGAGAACTGAGACTGACCCAAGGTCACCCAGCTGGCTGCATGTGAAAGAATGGGGGAAATCAAACCTGGTTCTCCAGGCAAGTGTCTGTCACTCTTAACCATTAAACCAAACTGGTTCTTGATCTCTCCACCTGGATTCAGCATTTTTTAAAAGTATGAATAGATCTTGGCATTACAAAAGTCATAAGGAGTGATGGCATGGGATGGGATGGGGTCATCAGATCTCACTAGCTAAGCGGGATCAGTAATGGGAAACCACCAAGAAAGACTCTGAAGAGGAAGGCAATGGCAAACCACCTCTGTTCCTCACTTGCATTGAAAGCCTCTTGCTGAGCTCACCCCAAGCTGCTTGCAATTTGATAGTACATACATATATAAAAAGGACAGAGAAAGGGAAGGAAAAAATTAAAAATGCAGTTTAACCACATTAGTCCTCTCATATGGGCAGTGGTAGTCTCTAGATGTGTCTCACCCATCACTAATCCAATACACACAGGTATGTGGTACAGCACCCCCTGGGGAAGAGAAAAGAAGGTTTGCAAAAGGTGGTCAAAAGAACAAAGAGCAAGAATTGGGCTTGGAGTAAAGCAGTTTCTGTGAGAGGACAAAAAGGGAGTAGGCAAAGAACAGTTTTTAACAGCTGGGTTGGGCTGAATAGACCTGAGGGACTGAGTTTAGAGGTGCTACCTTGATTGTGACAGGAGATGATCTTATCTTTGTTAATTAATTCAGGAAGGCTGTTTGATTATTCTGATAGCCTGGTATTCTTGTGGGAAATTAAGTATGCTAGAAGGTCTCACAAGTGCTGACCATCCTGTTTGTTGACATTTAGGGTGATCTAATACCTCATAGAGCCCCGTGGTGCAGAGTGGTAAAGCTGCAGTACTGCAGTCCGAGCTCTCTGCTCACGACCTGAGTTCGATCCTGGCAGAAGCTGGTTTCAGGTAGCCGGCTCCAGGTTGACTCAGCCTTCCATCCTTCCGAGGTCGGTAAAATGAGTACCCAGCTTGCTGGGGGGAAAGCGTAGATGACTGGGGAAGGCAATGGCAAACCACCCCGTAAAAAGTCTGCCGTGAAAATGTTGTGATGCGACGACACCCCAGAGTAAAAAATGACTGGTGCTTGAACAGGGGACTAACTTTTTAACTTTTAATACGTCATAGAGTCAGAAGGCAGAGAAGTGTTGTTGATGTTATTATTAGGGTTTGTAGAATCTTTCGGACTCAAGTGCCGTGTTCTACTGGAGAAAGTTTTTCTTCCAGATGTTTCGTTCTCGGCTGCGGAGAACATCCTCAGTGGCGTTGCAGCCGGAGCAGGCACTCTGACCTTCTTGGCTGCTGTGCATTGAGTGAGGCCAGGGCTGCTGGAGAGCTGCTATTTCTAGGCTGGAGGGGGTGTGGTGAAAGGGCAATAGGTTTGTGGATGTGCCCATTGTTTGGTGGGGCTTCCTGGAAAGGTAGTGATAAGGAAACTGGCTGTTGAATGTGACCATTGTTCTGTGTTAATTTCTGGGAGGGTTGAAAAGGGTGTGAAGATAAGGAAGATGGTTGTTGACTGTGCTGATTGTTCTGTGGAATGTGTTACCAGCTGTGAAAACCTGAAATCTTTGATGTTATTATTGCTATTATTATTATTCCACCCTCACCAAAGGGCTCATATGACCCCTGATCATGAAAAGCTTGTCATTCCACACACCCCTGTCCATATTACTAACCAATAAAACGTGTTTATTACCATAGAATTGCTTCTTATTTGCTCCCAAACACAGCTGTGCATTAAAAAAAAACAAACCCAAACCACCATCAGAGAAGCATTTATGAAAAGCCACCTTCATATTAAACCTATTGCCTGGGTAACAACTCCCATTGACTTTCATGACAAGATGCATTCATGAAATACTGCTTATTATGTGGCATTGTATCATTTTTGAATGCAGGAAAGGTAGCCCAGCAAATGTGCTTGAGGTGATCCTGAGCAGTTGAACTGCTTAGTGAAAAAACTGACTCCCTGAAGGCAACCAGTAAGCAGAATGTCAGTCACACTAACAGGGATTCACAATTCTGTCATCCTGGAGCCAATTACCAGCAAACCTTTGGATCTGGTTCATGAAAATTAGTACCACAGCCCCCCACTTAGGGATGAGCCAATGAGATCATAGTCATTTCTTTTTGATGTCATGTTGCTATTGGTTTCAGTCCTCCACAAGTTCCCTGGTATTGATGCTGATTCTCATGTTTCTTTTATGACCTTTGAATACCATTTTATGCCACTTAGATGCAATTTCTAAGAAAAACTCACACCTGGCAAAAGTGTTGCAAGGACCCAAATTATCTGGACATTTCTCACAAGGGAGAGCTTAACTCACAATGCAAATCTTTGATATGAATCAGTGAGTTTATAGGATTTAGTCTCATACCTAAACCTTTCCTTCTGCTTACTGGCCCATTTTTTGCACCCATGGCTAGCCAGCCTGGCCCATCTAAGTATTTAAGCCTTGGATGAACACAATGAAAATGTGTAATTCTGCCAAGAGAGCATGCCATTATCACTCAGTTATATTGCTTTACTTCTCTTCTATAAAACAAAAATCGGATCCAGGAAGAGAGCATATTACAATTATCTAGCAATATGGTGCTAAAATGCTATTTCAGTTCCACTCCTTGATATCTGAGATGACATCCTGTGTGTAATCAAACATGATTATGTTGAAGTGTCACCACTCGGATTTTGTTGAGCAACCAAGAGGTTGTTCTGGGGAGGATGGCAGATTGCTAATTCTTAAAATATCTTTCAAAGATCGGCTGTTCAAAAGATTTTAGAATGTTAAGTCCCATAGGAAATGTGAGGCAGCTATGTTATTCACTAAGATCTTCAGAATTCCCCTCCCATGACATCTTTGACTTAATGTCTTATAAGCCTATTTTCTTTTTTAAAAAATTATTCTTCAACCGATTTGCTTGTAAACTCCAGGGAAATTTTGCTATGGTCAGATGAAGGCTTGCCTTTTAAAATGTGAAGTTAAAGTCGAGTTCCACCTGCATAACAAAATGATGACACACTTGTTTTCAGAGCAAAATGAGATCAGTCTCCAATGCGAGAACAGCACCAATAAAACTGCTCTTGATGCTGGGCGAAACCATGAAGTTACACTACCTTGTTTAACCACTCAGACTGCCATAAACCCATACATAAAGGGGAGCAGGTGTGTGTCATCTAGAGCCAGTTGTCCACATGCATAGACAACCGCCTGCAAGGAGTTCTTAAAAAGGTAAAGGCAGTTCCCTGTGCAAGCACTGAGTCATTACCGACCCATGGGGTGATGTCATATCATGACGTTTTCTTGGTAGACTTTTTATGGGGTGGTTTGCCATTGCCTTCTCCAGTCATCTGCACTTTACCCCCAGCAAGCTGGGTACTCATTTTACTGACTTCAAAAGGAGTTCTGCAAATGTATAAATGCCCATGCATAAGTTGTATATACCCTCAGAGCTGCCTTTCCTGGGATGCTCCTATGTGGTAGCTCTGCTTCTACGGCCAAGATTTGCTGATGGTACCATTGTTAGCAAAATTGCTGGGGGTCTCCTCTTTTTGATGGGGAAATTAGCAGAGGTTGACCCTGGTAGAGTTTAGGGGCTGATCTTTTCCAATCATACAGAGGTCCAGGATCAGAATGAAAACTCCAGAGTTAAAAATAGTTCTAAAACATGTTTACTTAGAGAAATATGTAAAAATACAATCACACATAAAACAATCAGAATACACATACACTCAAGAAAAGCTAGGAAAATAGAGATGAGCAATAGGGAATTTTAGGGATTATTGAAGAGGGCGATATTATCTATTCCAGATGTGCAGATGTCCATTTAGAAATTAAAGATGGAGACATGTACTGCCATCATGCCACGTCTGAGGGGCCCCTTACTTAGAGTAATGGGGGAAACAACTACCTGTGCCCAAACTGAATAAGGAGGTGTGGCTTGCTGTCATGTTTTATGGTCTTTAGAGGAATGAAGACCCTCCCAACTCTTAATAGTTGTTTGATGGGTCTTTCCTAGGTTCCTGAATGGATTCCCGGTTCAAGACAAAAGAAATGAATTACCCTTAGTGTTTGTCATGAAGAGTCATCATGATTTAATGTTTAGCAATAGTTTAACCTCAATACTCTGAGGGGAGGGGGCAGGAAGTTGTGTAAATAGGTCTACATAATAATTAACATAAGGTAACACAAAAAGGTGTCAGGAAGAAGTATTGGAGACAGGAGAGATTAGCCAGCAGCTGCTAGCCAGAGATTAAGGTATGAGGCATACTTTACCTGAGAATCATTGTTTTACGTATTCCATTGCAGAGTGTACTTGTGGTGGAAACTTTGCCTGGGGCTGCTGCTGTTCTACTGAACTACACACTGTCTGCATGCTCTATCTGCACTCCAGCATGGCTTCTCTTTCTTGGCTTGCTTTTTGCAATGAACCATGGTTCAGAGTGAAAGACTGGGAGATCCCATCTTTTAGTGATGTGCTTTCCCAGCTGTGGGCAGCATCCTTGGGTAACACCGTTGAGTCACCTAGTAAGGATTGCCCACTCTTGGTCCTGTTTGTGTGGGGTTTTTTGGTCTGGGGGGAGGTAACAACTCATGCTCTGTGGAATGAGCTATCTGAGTTGAATCAGGCAGGACTACATTTTGGAATGCATTGGGCTCTATTCATGCTAAAATAGATCCTGCTCCTCCTGCAGTTTCTGCAGTTAGAGAATTATAGTGTATGATGTCATGACAATATTAATTTGACTCTTTTTCACATGCTAACTTAATGCCATGGGCCAAGCCAGATTTTAAAATCGGGAAGAAATCTTTTCTTTTTACTGAAGGCTTGGACAGACAGCGGGATTTTTACTTTGGACCAATCATTGATCATGACAATGAGTTTTTATTTTCTCAGCTGAGGTCTTGATATAGCCAGGGCTATTTTTGAGCAGGAATGCACAGGAACGCAGTTATGGCTGGCTGAGTTTCAAGGGGTGTGGCCTAATACACAAATGAATTCCTGCTGGGGTTTTTCCTACAAAAAAAGCCCTGTGTGAAACAATGGTGATGTCAGGGGGTGTGGCCTAATATGCAAATGAGTTCCTGCTAGGCTTTTTCTACCAAAAAAGCCCTGAATACAATCTGTCAGCATCTGTTGAATGGCAATATTTACAAGTGCATCATCTGTTGGTATCTAAATATGGTTTCAGAATCTCCCTTACTCTTGGAAACTCCTACTGAATTGATACAGAAAATGAAACCTGCAAGATGGGAGGCTGAATAGCTGAAGTCAGTGCAACGTTAAGTTCTCTTTCTCACGTATGTGCATCACAATCCAGATGTGTTGGCAGAAGCCATATCAGTGGCAGAAACTATATGAAGAACTCCTTTATGGGTGCGGATAAGGTAAATACCCTTTCATACACAACCTATCTGAAAATAATTTGAAATCATGGTTGTGCAGTCTTTTACTCAGTGGCAGAGCACATGTATGCAGAAGGATTCATGTTCAATCCCTGGCATCAGTGGTTATATACTGTTTATTGTTTTAAGAGGTTTCAAAGCAAAGCACTGTGCATTAAATAAAATCGATATTGTCATAAATGCTATAACTCCCAAGGTTTGGTGAGCACTAGTTCAGATTTTATTTTATTATTATTGCCCAATATTTACTTAGTAGAAGAATGTATTAGGGGCTGTGCAGATAACAGAAGTGTCATGGTCGTCTGTTCAGGGATTCACAGTCCACTTTTCCAGACTTTGTCCCTCTATAAATAAAAATATCTCAGCTCTCCTGAGACCTTCAGAATTCCAGGTTGCAGCTAGGAGGTGCTAGGTGGGTAGAACATTTTTTTTTTTTTGCATGCAGAAGTTTTAATTTCAATCCTGGTTTGTTGTAAGGCTGCTTCCTGTGCCTCTGTGTGCATGCAGATCACATACAACACTCAATCTACCTAATTTGCCCGTATATGTATGGGTTGTGAGAAGAAGAAGGGGAGGGGGAGGAGGAGATTGGATTTATACCTCCCCTTCACTCTAAGTCTTAGAGTGGCTTACAATCCTTCGCTTCCTCTCTCCACAACAGATACCCTGTGAGGTAGGTGGGGCTGAGAGGGTTCTGATAGACCTGTGACTGACCCAAGATCACGCAGCTAGCTGCATGTTAAGGAGTGGGGAATCAAACCTGGTTCTTCAGATCAGAGTCTACTGCTCTTAATTACTGCACCAAACTGGCTGTGTTTGGATGGTATTCTGTACAAGGAAGGATGATATTCTGTACAAGGATGGTATTCCATAGAGGGGAAGCTATGATTGGATAAAAAAGGGAAAAGAACAGTTCAAGGTGTTACAATTTTGCAGGGCCTGTAAAATTGAGCTTTAAAAAAAAAAATCCAATTTTTTTTGGTTGAGGCAATGGATGTCCAAATCCATCTTGGCCACCATCTGATGACAGTGCTGATTCTCTCAAATCTAGCAAGCTACCCAGCTGTGCCACATCTTAGCTTTGTTATCAAGGCAAGCTCACTCTGGTTTGTTCCATGGTTGATTTTGGTGCTAGTTTTATTTATTTCATTTCTACTCATTGTTTTTTTAGTCACAATCTCTATCTGACTTCGTAACCCACCCTGAGCCCACTTATGGGGGGAGGTGGGATAGAAATTGAATTCATTAAAATATATAAATCAGGACCTCAGTAGCATTTAAGACCACATCCCCTAATATTAGCATATTAGGTAACACACTCATTAGCATATCAGGCCACACCATGTGGGATAATCAAGTGCAAACTGAACTGTGACAATAACTTTTCCAGGCCCTACAGCAATTCTGGCCAGCCAGCCAGGCCCCAGGGAGGCTGCCGAACAGTATATCTGGGCCCTGTGATCCCTGCCTGGCCCTGGGGAGGCTGCTGCACAGTGCGGCTGGGCCCCATGATCGCCGCTGGCCAGTCAGGCCCCTGGGAGGCTGCCACATGGCTCGGTTCAGCCCAGGAATCCCCGAGGGCCACACCAAGTGACCTTGAGGGCCGTATATGGCACTCGGGACAGAGGTTCCCCACCCCTGTTTTAGGAGGTCATATGACTTATTGTCATTCTTTGCTATGAGATATGAGGAGAAAGGCCATGGTTGTGGAACAGAATGCCCACTCTACCCAGTAGAGCATCTGCTCTACACACAGAAGGTCCCAGGCTCAGTCCCTGGGATCTCCAGCTAAAAGGTAGGTAGGTAAATGACCTCTCCCTGAGCTCTGGAACAGCTGATGCTGATCAGAGTAGGCATGAATCTTGATATTCCAGTGACCTGACTCCATGGCTCTGGACAGGTGAGCCATACAAACAAAAACTAACTGCATGGGGAAGTAGAGTGAACTGAGCACCCTGCCCCTGCCCCCTCCTTTGCACGATAACTCAGTGATCTGTACGGCATGAATGCTCAGAGGAAGTGTCCAGTCACATGCTGTCTTTCTGTAATCAGCAGCATTTTGGAAAGCACCATTATTTGTCATTATTTGGAAAGCACCATTATTTGTCTGTGCATTTACACTGCGCAACCAGGGCTTTTTTTGGTAGAAACAGCCTAGCAGGAACTCATTTGCATATTAGGTCACACACCCCTGACATCACCATTGTTTTATGCAGGGATTTTTGGTAGAAAAAGCTCAGCAGGAACTCATTTCCATATCAGGCCTCACCCCCTGTTGCCAAGGCAGCCAAGTCTGCGTTCCTGTGAATTCCTGCTCAAAAAAAGCCCTGTGTGCAACCATTTGGCAGTTGCGTGGACCTGGGCAGAGGGCCCATTAACATGCATTGACTCTCCCTCACCATGTGTTTATTCAATATGCAGATGTGTCTATGTCTTCTCCTGTCACACATAGGCCTTACAAGTCAAAGGGAGTTCAAAATAATACAGGAGAGGTTAAAAACACCTTAGAACTAACTAGCTATGTCATATGACTCTTTAGTCCATTTGATTCAAGTACTACAGGTTTGAAGTTCTCTGCCTAGTGATTTGTGTATTAATCACACACTTGGTATCTGTGCTTCTATAAACCTCCACTGGGTATGTACTGCATGGAGGAACATGAAATATGAATTACCTTCTCACGGCAAGAAGAAAATGAGGTCTTAAGAGTTCATTTGTGGTACAGAAAATGACTTCTTCGGAATAAAATGATGGACAACGAATAATGAGTTTCCAGTGGTACAGTTTTCAAAAAATTGCAAATGCAATCTGGGACCCTGAGCTGACATTAATCTATGTCTCACTCTCTCTTGTCTTAAAACTGGTTAGCCATTTTAAAATGGTTTTTTTGACGATATAACTTATTTCAAAGGCAAGAAAGTGTCTTTAGGGGCACATGAAATATTAGCAAGTGTATTGTGGCAAAATGTTTCATAGGCACTGGAGAGGAAGTAAAAATCCAACTACCTCCTGTGCAGAGCTCCAAAGACATGATCATCACCAATGCTCCCTCTAAGCTGTGGAGTCTTGTGAGCAAAAATTCTACTCTGTGAGCTACTGGCATTACAGCTGTGAGCTACTGCATAAATTAGTTTGCTATGGGGCCATTTTTCTTGAGCTAAGACAAAAATGTGTGAGCCGGAGGCTAAAAAACTGTGAGCTAACTCACACTAGCTCAGCTTAGAGGGAACACTGAGTTCACCATCCCATTCCATTGTGGACCTCTTCAGCCCACATTCGGTTATTTGTTTATTTAGATATTTCAATTTTCTCCCCATTGGGGTCCCTAAGTGGCCTGCATGTGTGCGGTTGTACCATGCAAAGGTTTCTCCATGCTAGCACTGGGCAAACACATGTAGTTTGTGTATTTCCATACTTGGGATCTTAGCTTGTATATACCAAAGTCCAGATTCACATCAACATGAGAGTAAAAAGCTCTAAAACAGAAGGGGGTTTATTTTATAAATAGATGAGAAACCAAACTGATTAATGCAATATAGTGGAGCAAAATGGAAGTTACAGAACTGGAAAACACAAATGGCAAATAAAGAACAAAAACCTTTCTTTAGAGAACTTGCCCGCATATAAGGGGAAATGAATCTATTTTTTAGAAACCCAAGGGAAAATATGAGCCTTTAAAAAAAAAAGAAATAGGGGGAGAAGGGGGTTGTCCTCCCAGTAAAAGAAGGTGCTGTGAGAGCTCAAACTGATCAGGCAGGGGAGGGAAGTGCTGTGGCAGGTCTCTGGAGTGAAGAGGTGTAATTGTAGAGATGAAGGGCCAACCATAAGGCTGGGATAATAGGATAAATCCAGAGCTGGCTACAGATTTGAGATGGAAGAAGAAGAAGATATTGGATTTATATCCCGCCCTCCACTCCGAAGAGTCTCAGAGCGGCTCACAATCTCCTTTACCTTCCTCCCCCACAACAGACACCCTGTGAGGTGGGTGGGGCTGGAGAGGGCTCTCCCAGCAGCTGCCCTTTCAAGGACAACCTCTACCAGAGCTATGGCTGACCCAAGGCCATTCCAGCAGGTGCAAGTGGAGGAGTGGGGAATCAAACCCGGTTCTCCCAGATAAGAGTCCGCACACTTAACCACTACACCAAACTGGCTCTGGAAGGGGAGGGGGTGATATATTTTCCCTTGGGATGAGGAGGGGAAGGGTTGTTGGCATTGAATGTGGGAATTTAAAAAATGCGATCTTTCAAGAATAAGCAAGTCTGAAAAGAAGTCCTTCCTCTCTGTGGTAGGCTGTCTTGGCATGACTCACTGCCTTTTGATATTAGCTTAATCCAGGCTCCTTCCATCAATTTTAGGCCCACACTCAAGGGGGGACAAACCATGAAAAAATGGGAGTCCAAAAGGGCTGAGAATCTCAATCTTTTTAATGTAACTGATTTTATATATATGCATTTTTTAATATTGTACATCACCCAGAGCCTGGCACTAGCTGGGATAGGGTGATTCATCAAATGCAATTAACAATAACAATAACAATAACAGGCATCACCAACTTCATTCAGTTCTCATAATAAGAATCCAGTGAGGTGGATTAGGTTGAGAAAAGGTGAGTGTTTCAAGGTCACCCAATGCATTTCCATGCCCAAGCAGGAATCTGAACCTTGGTCTCCTAAATCCTAGTCTGATGCTCTGACCACCACACTATGCTGATGCCAGCCTGAAGAAAACTCTATAATAAATTTTAAGATTGATTATATATGGCATGGGATTAGGGTTTATATGTAAAACAGACATGATTTGCATAAATTGGAACTCTATTTGGCTTTTTAAAGCCCCAAATTCAGGGCTTACCTAGATGTGATGGCTTCCCTGTGTCCAGTGCTGGTTCCAGTTTTTAAGAAGCAGAGAGTTTCAAGCTCCCCCACAGTGACGTTCCCTCTAAACTGTGGAGTCTTGTGAGCAAAAATTCTACTTTGTGAGCTACTGACATTAAAGTTTTGAGCTACTGCATAACTTATTTATTTATGTATATTTTCAGAACAGGCTCAGGGTGGGTTACACCTTAAAAGACAATCAACAGTTATAACCAATTAAAACATATAAAGCCTAAAATTACAGAGTAACAGTAGAGACTAAAATGGCAAATTCTGCCTCACTGACATGGCCTATTGTCCAGGTCCAGCAGGTCTTACAGCACTGGGGTGGAATGAAAGGAGGAAGGCCAATAACAAGTGACGTCCACTGCCTCAGCTGAAAGCCTGGCGAAAGAGCTCTGTTTTGCAGGCCCTGCAGAACTGAAGTAGATCCCGCATAACCCGGATCTCCAGGGGGAGTTCATTCCACCAAGCAGGGGCAAGGGCCAAGAAGGCCCTGGCCCTTGTTGAGTTCAGATGGAAGTCTCTGGGGTTGGGTATCACCAAAAGGTGTTGGGTCACTGATTGTAAAGACCCACGGGGCTCGTACAGGGAGAGGCAGTCCCGAATGTTTGCTGGCCCCTAGCCATATAGGGATTTATGCTTACCTGCGAAGTGTGCTCAGGGACCATCCTTCCAGAGCAGGCTGAGCTAAAACAAAAAACTGTGAGCTAGCTCACGTGAACTCAGATGGAACACTAAGCCCTGCTGACATCCTAATTCCCTCTAACCCATCCATATTTCTCCTACCTGCATGTGTATCCTTCCCCTGCCGGCTTATAAAACAAGGGTGGCCAAACTGTGGCGTGGGAGTCATATGTGACTTTTTCACACATATTGAACTCTGGGAGCCACTCAACATGTATGAAAGAGCCATATGTGACTCCCAAGCCACAGTTTGGACATCTTGGCCTAGGTTATCCTGAAGTACGTAACCACGACCTCTTTTGAATTGCTTTGGATCATATCAGATCCGTATCTGTGGATCAAAATCTTAATACTGAAACATACAACCAACAGGTCTTCATATTGGTAGGAAGGTACGTGGATGTCAAGAATACCAAAGTGTTAAATTCCACATTTAATATATTTTGCGCTAATTTCATTGCCTTGCGTGTGTTTTCATTAAAGACAATAGAGCAATCATTCAATAATGAGTCACACAGGGCAAAATTGAAACGATTATGCAGAGTTTCTAATTAGATCCATATTAACAAGGGAAAAGCTGCAAGGAATCTAGGAGGGGTTTCCAATGCATGAGGCTGTGCGTATATCCACAGTCTCCCACTCCCAAAATGAAAACGGGTGGCGTGATTCCTGTTGGTAGACAAGTGTCCCCCCTCCCACCCAAAGTTAGCAGGTTTATGAATGTTGCCATTGGATCTATGAGTAAGAAAGTAGTATTAGCAAAGTGGGCAAATGGTTGCACACAGAAGTCTGCTGTCCAAGTGATGAGCAGCAGTGATTCTGATCTTTATTTTATGCCCTTACTTTAGAAGGGGAACATAGTAATCCTGATGTGTGTCCTTGCATTAAAATGCAAGCATCTTATTTGTGTTTTACTTGTGATTCCTTTCTCTTGATGTTGCAACTTTCTGGTATGATCCTAAGCATGTCCATTCATAATGTTCAGGGACACAAAATCTATTGTCCATCCCTGGACAAAGGAAGCCAGGCTATGCTCCACACAGGCTAGGGCTTTTTCGGTGGCAGCACCAGGAATGTGGAATGCCCTCCTGGAGGCCATAAAGACCCTGCAGGATCTTTCACAATTTCGCATGGCCTGTAAAACCGAACTGTTTCGACAGGTCTTCAACACCTGAGAGAACCACCACCTCTCACCGCTGAGGAGCTACGAATATCATGGGATCACTAACAGAAAAAAGAAAGATCCCACCATATCAAAGTTGTATAGCACCACAAAATGTTTTAAATGTATTTTATTGGTTTTAAATTGTATTATATAATTGCTTGTTAGCCACCCTGAGTCCACTTGCAGAGAGGGCAGGATATAAATTTAAAGCAATAAATAATAAATAAATTATTATTTATTATGCACTATATGACCCACTCCCTCCCAAGAGAGCATGAGCACAGTTTCATGTTAATTAAGGTGGCTTTGAACAATTGCATTGTTTATCAGGTGTATTGTGCTGTTCTTATTCTGTAACCCATTTTTACTGCATTGTTTGCTGTCTGCATCATACTGTTTCATTGCATTGCTTTCTAATTACAATTCTCAACGAGAAAGGCAGACTATCAATGACAATAAAAATGCATGCGTGAATAAGCCCTATGAAACCAGTGTGGCAAACATCTCTCTGTGATGCCGTGTGTTACCCACAAATTCTTAAGAACATAAAGGAAGCCATATTGGATCAGGCCAATGGCCCATCCAGTCCAACACTCTGTGTCACACAGTGGGCAAAAAACCCAAGTGCCATCAGGAGGTCCACCAGTGAGGCTAGAAGCCCTCCCACTGTGCCCCGCAAGCACCAAGAATACAGAGCATCACTGCCCCAGACAGAGAGTTCCGACAATATGCTGTGGCTAATAGCCACTGATGGACCTCTGCTCCATATGCTTATCCAATCCCCTCTTGAAGCTGTCTATGCTTGTAGCTGCCACCACCTCCTATGGCAGTGAATTCCATGTGTTAATCACCTTTTGGGTGAAGAAGTACTTACTTTTATCTGTTCTAATCTGACTGCTCAGCAATTTCATTGAATGTCCATGAGTTCTCGTATTGTAAGAAAGGGAGAAAAGTACTTCTCATTGACCATTGCTCTTGCAGGTAAATGTACTGTTTTGCTTCTTCCTTTTCTAGCATAGACATGGGCAAGTCTTGGCATAAGGAAGCAAATCCAGGTGGTGGCCCAGGTTCTGTTTGAAGTGGACAGAGCAACAGATGAGGAGGAGCCACATCCATCTTAGGGGAGGGGGCTTTTTGTGTGTTGGATGCAATGGTTTGGATGAGACAGAGCATGGAGCATACGATGCGAACACAGATTCCCTGCCTCTTCCTCGGCTTATGGAAATAGAACATTTGTTTTGGCTTGTGCTAATGATGCTTTAAAAATATGCATTAGCTGTTGCATATAGGTTACATTGATCCCATCCTTCATTCTCTTTTCTTTGGGCAGATGAAGTCAGAGTTCATCTGTCTTTTCAGACTAGTGATTTCGGAAGGCATTATCCTCCCTCTGATGTTTCCGCACATTTGGTATGCATCATGTCTCTTGTTTAGAGTAATGATTTGACAGAAAATCATCCTCCAGTCTGGGAACTTTGAAAAGAAACAGAGAATGTCATTCCTTCACCTCGGGCTAATGATGTCACCTACCATGGTCCCTTCTGCCTAATCGTGCACCGTCACATCCCCATGGATTATGGATTCCAACATGTCACATTTTGTTCTCACTCCTGAAAGGGCACACATATTATCTATCAGCGGCTCTTTGGCACTGTGATTTCTTCATTCACTGAAATAATCAGGCTCCACACAACAACTCATCAATTCCATTTGAAGTGAAATGATGGGTCTTTCAGAGGAACTCCAAAATAAAGGGCCTCCTAAAGTTAATCAGTCCTGATCTGGATGGTGCAGGCTAGCCTGATCTCATCAGATCTTGGAAGCTAAGCAGGGTTAACTGTGGTCAAGATGTGGATGTGAGACCACCTAGGAAGTCCAGGGCTGTTACACAGAGCCAGGCAATGACAAGCCACCTCTGTTCATCTCTCAGCTCAAAAACTCTATGGGGTTGCTATGCGTTAGCTGCAATGTGATGGCACTTCCACAAAGTTAACAAACAAGGTATTCTGCCTATAGGCTGGTCCTTACTTGGTAACAGTAATATACAAATGTCTTGAGAGTACAAGAGGCTGCTGGCAGATGTTCCACTCTGCAGTGCATGCTAGAGTGGCACAAGTTCTAGTGAGACCCACATCAACTATGTATTTATCAGGTTAGGTTTAAGAATCAAACCACTTTATTAAGCACAACAGTGCACTGCATTAACAGTGGCAAAGGAACAAATGAAAGCATACAGAACATGTCTTATTAGCCTACTGAAATGAATCCTAGCCCACCATGAAGCTACAGGGGCTTCGGGATCTGCACTGGCTGCCAATAATATTCCGAGTCTGGTACAAGGTGCTGGTCATTACCTTTAAAGCCCTATATGGCCTAGGACCTGCCTACCTTAGGGACCGTCTCTCCCCACACGTTCTCCAGAGAGTACTAAGATCGGGCTCGCAAAATCTGCTAGTAATCCCCGGGCCAAAGGAGGCCCGTCTGAAATCCACCAGGGATCGGGCCTTCTCGGTAACGGTGCCTTACTGGTGGAACCAGCTGCCGGAAGAGGTAAGGGCCCTGCGGGACCTAGGGCAGTTCCGCAGGGCCTGCAAGACAGTCCTCTTCCGGCTGTCCTACAACAACTAACTGACACTGAGAATTTTTGGATGGAGCTAGAATGCATTTTGATAGACCGCTGCTTTTTATGTTTTACGTTTTACTAAATTATTGTTTTAACTGTTGTTATTTATTATTGTTTTAACTGTTGTTAAAACTAAATTATTGTTTTAACTGTTACAAACCTATGTAAGTTTTATATGTTGTAAGCCGCCCTGAGCCACCTCGGTGGGAAGGGCGGGATATAAATCGAAATATAAATAAATAAAAATAAATAAATACAGGGAATCCAGCAGTTTGATTCAGAGGAAGAATGCACATCTGGTCTTTTCCAGGAAGGCAAGGAAGAAGCTATCACCCATAGCCATGGTTATCTTTGTTCTGTGACACTGTAGTTGGAGAGCATAGAGCCAAGGCAAGTTTTTAGGGATGTTATCTCTCTTTGTTTCTCTCTCTGGACTACTCTGTTCTCCTTGGCTAGATAGTCCATATTTAACAAAATAAAAGTACTCTATTGCTTTCAATTAGCAGGTGAAAAGCTCAGTTATATCCTCTCCCTGTAACTGCATTTTCAGTGCTTTTTCTGACCACATCTTGTCCAAGATAAGCATACTTTCTTGTGTGATGAAGCAAAAATTTACATGATCTAAACCCGCCAGTTCCATCTTCCTCTAAACTATCTTTATATGTTGTTTGAAGCAGCAGTTTCTATCTAATTACTACTTTGTGTAAGCTACCCCACCCCCAGTTTTCCAGAGATGGATGTAGAGGAATCCCCAGTAATGAACTTCTGATCTCCACTCCGCAAAATGTCTTAACTACTTTTATCTCTTTCCGTCAGATTCTTACCAGAAGATCTTTGGTAACATGGCTCTGTCAAGTTTTAAATGAATTTTAGTAAATCATCTCATCAGCATATGGGATTTTTTTGAGAGCCAGTTTGGTGTAGTGGTTGAGATAGGTGGACTCTAATCTGGATAACTGGGTTTGATTCCCCTCTCCTCCACATGCAGTTGCTTAGGTCAGTCACAATTCTCTCAGAGCTATTCTATCAAGAGCAGTTCTCTGAGCAGTTCTCTCTCAGCCCCACCTACCTCACAGGGTGTCTGTTATGGGGAGATAAAAGGAAGGAGATTGTATGCCGCTGTAAGACTCTGAGTGAAGGGTGGAGTATAAATCTAACTTTTCTCATCCTCCATAGCTGGAAATCTTTTCATCTATAACTTCTGGGACTTTTAATTCTTAATTTCTTAGCCTAGTCCTCACTCAGATCTTGGGATCCCTAAATTCTCAGGTCCTCATGTTACACAGGCTATGTAATGTTCCTAAGAAGGAACCAAATCTGTGAACCAACCATTTGGAATCAATACATATGGAAACCATAACTGTAAAATGTGCAATCCTTGTAATTGGAAAAAGTACTGTGGAATCCTGGGAAATGATTCAGCTGCCCTGAGCCCATTAGAGGAGGGCGAGATATAAATCTGATAAAATAAAAATAAATAAAAATTGGAAAAAAAAATAATAAAAAATGTGGTGTCCTTGTGTGCAGCTGCTACATGCAGTCACTAAAAGTTCCCAAAACAGTTTTTACCCCATCTGGTCCTTGCATGTGCAGAAGTTCCAGTGGGCTATATATAGAAATAGGCACAGAAGGGTTTCTTGCATTGTCTTGCAAGACACCATCCATAATACCTCTCTCTGTAAGTAAAACTGCTTCTACCAGTGAAATGAGTGGAAAGGGTGTGTGGAAAGTAACTCTATGGGTGAACTGGAGCACAACTGGAGTTTTGAATTAAAGCCCATATTTACAGTGCAGCCCTAAGCAGGACACAGCCTTTGAAGCCCATTGACTTTAATGGCATGAGAAAGGTTTTACTCTGTATAGGACTGCACAGTTAGAAGTTAAGGCTGGGGCATTTACATACAGAACACACAGATAAGTCATGGGTTGTTGTTCCCCAGATGTTTCCTCCCACTAGCAATCTAGTCTTGGGAAACGTGATTCTTTGAAATACCGTGCCTGTCTGCAAGACTCTCAGTGCTGCCAAGCACAGTGGCCATATGTGCTGGGAGCAGGTTGAATGCATCACTTTGGTGTCTTGGCAACTGAGGAGCAAGAGGGAATATTACAAAAGGATGCCACTAGGTGGCAGTGGAGGCAGGAGGTGGGCCAGCTTTGGGGCCGTACAGTACATCTTCCCTATCACTGTTCTTGGAGAGTGCAACACAATACCCACATCTGGTATAACAGGCCAATAACATCACTAAGCAACAGGCATGCATGAAGTTGAACACTATCCATTTCTGATTGTGTCAGTTTTATGCTCCTCCTGCTTGCTGACAACATGGATCTAATTTGTTTGCATTTCCCTACTGCATATCCTCTATGCCAGGGTGTGAAACTCATTTGTTATGAGGATCTGACATAAATGAGACCTTGTCGGACCATGTCAGGCCAGGCCATGTATGTACCTACTTAAGATTAGGTAGTAGAGATATAAACTTTTTAAAGGACACAAACATGATTAAAGTTTTTCTTTTTAAAACTTAAAATAAAACATGCTTAAAACATTAGCACTTGTTGGTCTTAAAGGTGTTTTCTTTGTCTTTCTCCCATGGGATCCAGGGAACTGGGCAAAGGAAGCTCTGGCTCTTTCGCTCCCTCCCCAGAGAACCAGGAGGTGGAAGAGCCTCAACCAATGGAGAAAATAGAGGTTTTGCTCTGTAGCTCCTGTGCGATTGAGCAAGTCTTGCAAAGCAAGGTGAGATGCAGAAGGCAGCAAGAGAGAGGAAGAAGGAAGCAGACAAGAGCCAGTTGCACGGGGGCCCGATAGGAGCCCTCCGGGGACCTGATTCAGCCCCCAGGCTGTATGTTTGACACCCCTGCCCTATGGATTTTGCATGTGAGCTACACAATGCTGGGACAAACCATTACAACACCCCAGAAAATAAAAAGAAATGCATATCTGATGGGAAATATTCAAAACAAATTCATGGTGGGGAGTGTCCACTTAGCTACATTGCAGGAATGAAAAGAGGCATTCAGCCACTGAGAGATTCAAAGGCATCCCCCCGGCTTACAGCAGGCTGATGGTTTTCTGAACTGCTGCTGGAGTCCTGACCCTCATATCAAGTCTTTCTCACTCAGCGATTCAGACCTGAACTAACCTTACTTCTTATTTTATATCTTCTGGATTATATTCATCTAGGGCTGCCAAAGCAGTTTTGACTTTGAAAATTTAGTGAGCGGCTCAGCATAGATCCACCTTGTCTATCTTTTTGAAAAATCGCTCTGCTCCAAGAGGCTTAGGAGGGTAAGGCAGAAGGTTTCAGGAGGGTTTCTACGCTGTCAGAAGAGCTACGTAATACAGTTTGATGTCTGTGGATATAACAGTGGGATTTGATCTTGACAGAATCATTGTGATTCTTCTCTACCATCTTCCAGTATTTCAGTGATCCCGTATCTGTGATGGTTCATTGCATACTTGTGCTTCTTTCCCTCCTGCATGTGCTGAAGTGTTCAAATGGAGAAGAAGTAAGTAAGAGGGCAATGTACCTCTGCTGAATTTTTAGCTACTAAAGAGCTCAAGGTAACATCCATGATGCTCTCTTCTCCCATCGTGTATCCTCACAGCAGTCCACGCAGGGCTTTCTTCTTCTTTTTTTTGGTAGCAGGAACTCCTTTGCATATTAGGCCACACACCCCTGATGTAGCCAATCCTCCAAGAACTTTCAGACCTCTTCTTACAGGGCCTACTGTAAGCTCTTGGCGGACTGGCTACACCAGGGGTGTGTGGCCTAATATGCAAAGGAGTTCCTGCCACACAAAAAACCCTGCTTGTGAGATGGTTAGGCTGGGAGAAGAAAAGAGAATTCAATCGGTGTGTGTGTGTGAGAGAGAGAGAGCGAGAGATGCTGTAAAGTTGCTTCTGACTTATAGTGACCCTATGAATTAATTACTTCCGAAATGTTTGATCATTAATGACCTTGCTCAGGTCTTGCAAATTGAGGGGTTGAGGCTTCCTTGTTCAAGTCAATTCCTCTCATGTTGGGTCTTCCTCTTCTCCTACTGCCTTCAACTTTTCCTGGTATTATTGTATTTTCCAGTGATTCTTGTCTTCCCATAATGAGTTTAGAAGGTGGCAACTGTTTAGGAGTGCCCTGACAGTGAGCTTTGTGGCTGTGGGAACTGGGATCCAGTTCTCTTCAGTCCTAGTCCAACACTTGAAGGCTCAAAGTAGAAGTGCTATTTTTAAGCAGGTTATGGGAATTATAATTCCCCAAATGCTGCAGGGCTCGAATAGGATTGGGACTGTGGTACCAGGGGCAGAAAAGATTCTGCTTTCTGCCTACCAACAGGCCTAGAGAAAAAGTAAATTGATACTTTTCATAGCATGGAGATAAATAATCGCATTAAGTCTCTGCTAAAGGAAAAGGGCATTTAAGCCTGTTGGCAACCCTGCTGGTGGAAAGTAAGCTCTAGACCCTTAAATGGGATCCTTGGTTCGGACAAAAGTTCAGCCACATTTTTTCTGCATGAACTATTTTCCAGTTTCCATTTACATGATTGGTTTCCAAAGTTAAAAATATAAGAAGAACCCTGCTGGACCAGACCAGTGGTCTATCTAGTCCAGCATCCTGTCCCACACATTGGCCAACCAGTTGACCGGAGCACCACCAAACAGGGCACAGTTGCTTTTTCTTGATGTTGTCTCCTGGCAAAAGTAATAATTTCAAGACTAATGTTGACGGTGAGAATTCAAGGTTCTTTCAGATACATCACCTTGCTGACTATCAAAGCTCATTGTACTATGGTTTTCTGTATCTCCACCGTGTTAGGCAACAGCAAAGCTATTGTTTATGAAATTACACTTCACTTTCAGAAATATGATATGGCACACTTTCTCTCCCAGAGTAGGCTACTACAAAATGCGATTAGAGACTTGAGTGATTAAATACTTCTCCATTCATCTTCCTGGTGCAATGGAAAAATAGCACATCACGGCAATGTTCTAGAGTTGTTTTTCCCCTGACATATGAGATTTCAATGTACTTGCTCTTTCCCTGGTCCAGAGAACTGCAAGAGCAGGAGAAGGGTGATTGCAGCCACATAGTTGCACCCATAGCTATGCAAGTGTCCAAGGCAGAAAGAATTCTAACATGAAGCTCTTCATAGGATACCAAAAGATCTCACAGCAATATGGACATTGTGCAGAAAGTTGTTTTTTTATATACACAGAGCAGCCACAGTGTGCCAAAATATTTATTTTGAAGCAGCACATGCAATTTATTTGAGATCTAGGATGCCATGATGCATTGGATTGCAATATTTTTAAAAACTGTTTACGGTTTCACAGTTGTCTTGACACGGTCTTGATAAATAAATTAAATGAATTACAAACCAATAGAGAGGCCCAAGAATGTTGATTCCTGAGGCAGAAAATCCATGGTGGGGAAAACATTATGATAGATGATTTGAGTGATAAATGAGTAGGTGTTATCCTACCTTAAACTGGAAGAAATCCCTTGAGTTTAAGAAGATGTCCGCCAGCATGAGAAGATCATCTCCAACGTGATTCTTTCCTTGGAGGACAAGCCACTGAAGTTAGAGGAAAGCTCCTTAGGCTGGAGGGAGGCTCTGGACTTTGCTATGTAGAGTGGGAAGGTACAGGCTGCTATCTTTAAATGCAATCCCCAATCCTTCTGTTTATGTCAGACTGCCTCCCCGTGCAGATTAGTGAAGGTATTCCTGGAATGGTGGTGGAATGTGCCATTAAATCACAGCTGACTTACAGTGACCCCCTAGGTTTTCCAAGAGATGTTCAGTGGTAGTTTGCCATTGCTTGCCTCTGCATCATGGCCCTGGAATTCACTGGAGCTCTCCCATCCAAATACTAGCCAGGGCCAACCTTGCTTAGCTTGCAGGATCTGAGATCATGGTACCCTGGGCTATCCAGAGTTAAGAGTGTTCCTAGGATAAACACTTATATTTCCACATTGCTGGTGTCTCCACTCTATTGGTATACAAACTCCAGTGCAGTATACTGTGTTTGTGGAATCTGGGAATGCAATTACAATATGCATAATTCATCATAATATTCTTACTCTATCTAACTATCTTGGCTTGGAGAAAGAACATGTTCAATAGGCAATTAAATCCATTTTTTTACTATATTTTGCTATCATAGTTATTAAAGTTTCAAAGACAACATTGTTCCCTCTTGCTTCTTTTTCCTCTTTTTTTCTTTTTGAATGTGGGCAAACATTCTGCCAAATTACATTCTACTTCTTTTTCTTTTCATTGCAAGAAATTAAGCAATTTCAATTAGCACTACCCTGAAAACGATCCATTTTGAGTTGCAGGGTAAATTGCAAGCCATTTTGGTGGGATAGATTTTGCTGGGTGGGGCAGTTGTTTCCTGCAATGTCTGCTGCTTGAGGACCATGGCTTCTTATCTGTCTCTGGAGATGTGGCGATGGAGCACAGGGAGGACAGGGACATCAGTGGGGTACAATTCCATACAGTCCATCCTCCAACACATCCATTTTCTCCAGGGAAACTGATCTCTGTAGTCTGAAGATGAGCTGTAATTCTGGGGAGATTCTCAGGTTCCACCTGGAGGCTGGCATCCCTAGCAGGGGACCTTAGGACCCTAGTAAGTTTGCCAGTTGCCCTTTGAGGGAGGTGGATTCTCTGCCCCTGCCTGTGGATTTCCACTGCTACTTGAAGCAGCAGTGGGAGAAGAGAATGGTAACTGGGCCCTTGTCACTTCTGAGGAAAATCAGGAAATGTTATCATGTCTCTCTAGGAATCACCTTAAAGACTATAGTTTTACCATAAAGTTTTCAGTAGTTCCTAGAGAGCTGTGGCAACACTTTTGGGGGCTTCCAGGAAGTGACATCACACTGTCACTGATAGCCACCCCCGTGCCCCTACCTCCTTTGGTCTTCCACTGGTTGTCATGCTGGGCCTGGCAACCCTCTCCCCTACTTAGCACCCTGAAAAGCTTTCAGTACAATCCTTGACAGAATTATACTCTTCTAAGCCCCTTGATTTCAGGTCAAAGGTGTTAATTCTGTTTAGGATTGCACTAGAAATGTTTCTATAGGACCCTTGCTTACCTGCACAAACTTGTCAGGTCTGTTTACATTTTCATTTGATGAACATCTCAGAGGACTGGAGCTTAGTTTGAAATGCATCGGAATAATAAGAGATGAGGAAGTTTGTATTCTAGACCAAGTGGATATGAACTTCATAGCCATTACTAATCATGCTTAGAATGTGTGAATTTTCACGTTTATACCAAAGTACCTTCCCCCTCATTTTGCTTACAAACGTTCTTGTGGCTTACTGCCGGGGTTGCATATTGTAGCCCACGCTGCATTCCAAAACCTCCAAAGCACAGGTCAGCACTTCCTTTTCCATACCAGTTTCTCTTTCCTTAACTCTCCATGGGTTCCAGTTCTGTCTAAGCTGCTGCAGCTAAACTAGGCCACTGGACTTTACTGTGCGGGAAGGGAGGTCTCAAATGTATCATGCACTTTCAGCAGAAAAGTTTCAGCCTGGGTATTTTGCATCTGATTTTTTTGCATGCTGCCTTATGGCCTCAATATTTGAGTGTTATGGCTATTGCAGGAGAGCAGTCATCACAGTGACATTTTGGTGCCATTCCAATAACCCTGTGAAGCTTAAGAAAGGCATACGGATATGCACAGTGAATTAAAAATAGTTATACTAGAGCTGCAGTCAGATGACAGGCTTAGCATGATCTGATTGTGCCTTTAATTTGATCTGATTGTTTTTGTGTCCTTTCCAACTCTACGATTCTATTCCTTCAAGAAGTTCAAGGTGCCATATGCATGTCAAGAGTGCCTCTTGCCATTGTATGTTGTTTGACTTATATGACCTATAGTTACCTCCTGCAAATGCTGGGCCTGCTATCTTCCATTGTAACAAGTATAAGTATTTTCTGCCTAGACTCTAGACTCCCCAAGGTTGAACGTCTAGTTCCCAGTGATATGCTTGATATGCTTGCACCTGCTCATGGGGGCCACAGGAATGAACTTTGAGAGGTGGGACTGGGTGCTTGGCACCTTTTGCTTTGAACAGGTAATCCTGAAGTATATCCTAAGCCACTCTGAGCCCGTTAGGAGAGGGCGGGATACAAATATAATAAAATAATAATAAAATTTTGGCTCTGCCTGCCAAAATCTGTTTTCACAAGAAACATCTTGCCTGAAGTGTCTCAGTGTTTCAATAAACTATCTTTTGCTGTTAAGAAGTGTGTTGATAACAGGGAACCCTGCAGGACCTAACAATGTGGTTCTTCCAGTTACAGATCTCCCTCTGTCTGCCCCCCTCCCCAAAACTAACTGGCTTACTTCCAGAACTATGCACCAATGTTAGGAATTCAAATCCTGAATAAAATATAAACCTGGGTAGATTTCTTGCTGTCACCCCTGAAAGATGCTACAAATCAATAGTGGACCAATGCTACAAATCAATAGTGGACCAATGCTACAAATCAATAGTGGACCAATCTTATTTTTGAATACACTACTATTAAGCTGGTCAAATATTGGCCAGACCCCCTTGTCCAAATCAGTCTGTATATTTCCTACTTGAATGTAGTCCATGCATGTGTACATATATGGGAGAAATGTCCCCCATCCAACCTTTCTTCTTCCTTTTAATGTAGAACTTGACCTGAGTGGCCAGTGAGTGTGTTTCCTCCAGGGTTTCCCTTTCAGATTAGGTACCAAATTTGATAAGTTTTATTTATCAAGTATGCATGCTATAAAGTCTTAAATTTTGTAAAGATCTACAAATGGGAGGCATAACACAGAATACTATATATTTTTTTAAAATTGCTTGCAATGTATACTTACAATGTATCTCTGCCTCCAAGAGATGGTCCAAGACTTCTTTTCCACCAGCATCTGGGCAAAATAAGCAATGGCTTGACAAGGCTTGGCAAAAGTTTGCACCCCTGGATCCCCTATGTACAGGTTTCACTATGTGGCTTACAATCTCCTTCCCTTCCTCTACCAACAGCAGCCTCCCTGTGAGCAATGTTCCCTCTAAGCTGCAGAGTCTTGTGAGCAAAAATTCTACTTTGTGAGCTCCTGGTGTTAAAGTTGTGAGCTACTGGCATTTAAATTGTGAGCTACTGCATAAATTAGTGTGCTCTAGGGAAACCCTGAGCTAAGACAAAAATGTGTGAGCTGGAGGCTAAAAATCTGTGAGCTAGCTCACGCTAACTCAGCTTAGAGGGAACACTGCCTGTGAGGTAGGTGGGGCTGAGAGAATTCTGTGAGAACTGCTGTTGAGAGAACAGCTCTATGAGAACTGTTACTGACCAGCTGACTACATGTGGAGGAGTGGGGAATCAAATCCAGTTCTCCCAGATTAGAGTCCACCACTCTAAACTACCACACCAAACTGAGAGGATGGGGGCAGTGATAGGATGACCAAAGGCAGTACCCATATGCTAATAGGCTGGCAGCAAGTAGGAGATGGGGAACAGGGACATGGGGGTGGTACAGTTGTCACATCTCATGAGACATTAGTTTCAGGGAAAATTGAAAGTGATGTCACATATCTCTAGGAATGGCCAGAATCTCTCTCTTATTTCCTTCCAGGAAGTGGAGTTAAGTGTTTCTTTGCCTTCAGGAAGCAGATCCACATGCATAAAAATCACATGACTGTCTGTCTGTCTGTCTGTATTTATTTATTCATTTTATGATTTATATCCTGCCCTTCCCAGCAAGTGGCTGTATTACTCCCTTCCCCATTTTGCCCATATCTCAGCCCTGTGTATGATAGGTGGGGATGAGCAAGAAGCACCAGTGCGAGGCTATCAAGCCTCAGTGCAGAATGAAGTTTTTGCACCCAGCTCCCAAAATAAATTAGCCTGCAATGTACTATCAATTAATCAATTAAGATGTTTGAAATTAAAAAGAGTAACTTTATTTTAAAAACACATACACATCATTTTTACCTGGTTCGGTGTAGTGGTTAAGCGTGTGGGCTCAGATCTGGGAGAACCATGTTTGATTCCCCACTCCTTCACTTGCAGCTGCTGGAATGGCCTTGGGTTAGCCATAGCTATTGCAGGAGTTGTCCTTGAAAGGGCAGCTTCTGGGAGAATTCTCTCAGCCCCACCTATCTCACAGGGTATCTGTTGTAGGGGAGGAAGGTAAAGGAGTTGTAAGCCGCTCTGAGACTCTGGTCGTTTTCGCACTCACCTCCAGCCGGCGCGACCCCCCTCTTCACCACGCAGGATCTGCGCGGATTTCGCACTAAATGCTGCGGAGCAGCCTTTTGCGCCGGAAACTCCCGTCGCAAAAGCCACTCAAACGTAAATCGCCAAAAAGCAGTTTGCGCGGCTTTTGCGACGGGAGTTTCCGGCGCAAAAGGCTGCTCCGCGGCATTTAGTGCGAAATCCGCGCAGATCCTGCGCGGTGAAGAGGGGGGTCACGCCGGCTGGAGGTGAGTGCGAAAACGACCTCTGAAATTCAGAGTGAAAAGCAGGGTATAAATCCAAAACAATCTTCATCTTCCAAGCTACCTTTGTAACTTGCTGTCCAATGTTCAATATTGATTGTTTTTAATCTGTGATTTTTTTTTGTTATGGTTAAATATGATGTCTATTGATAAGATTTAATAAATTTTTTATAATAAAAATGTTTGAAATAACTGAAAAGCTGCATTTCATCATTTGGGAGGTTAGAGGTGAAGTTAAAATTATGAAGGACTTATAGAAATGACATACCCCTCCCTTTCCCTATTAATATCCACAAAGCTAATTATCAAGCACCAATTTGGAAGAGGCATTCCATCCTAAGGGCTAAAGGGCAATTTCTGAGATATACCTGCTACAAAACATGCACGTCTACTTGAAAGGATGTCTTTTCTATATTTTTCTCATATGCGAAAGCATGACATTTTAATTAACAGATCAACTAAAACTCATATATTAAATCAGCTAAGATTTCTTTAATTAGATGACAGCCCTGTAAGTGAATATAAATGCCCTGGTTGTAGAATTTCCAGAGCTTGATCACTGGGTTTCGGATGTGATGAACCTCTACTCCAATCCATCAAGGCTCCTCTTATGTCTAAATCCATTCATCATAACCCCAGCACACATCACAAAACAACTCTGACTCTGAATAAGAAATAGCACCTGGCTGAGCTGATCCACAACCTCTGCAGCATGGGAGGGCTAACGCTGCATTGGATTTAGTGGCCCAACTCTGGGAGGGCGTAGTTGAACTGCGGGTATGGCCTGAATCCAGGAGAGGGGTTTAAAATCTAAATCACTTCGCATACCAGGTCAGCTCTGCAAGACCCAGCAAGTGAAATTCACCATTATGTCCTATGGGGACTGTACCCATGGGGTATAATGGAACCAAATATATTCAGGTTTCCCAAATACTAGCCCAAATACCAGTCCAATACCAATACTGGTATTCATGGGTATTCAGGAATACTGAATATTTTCAGGTTCCGAACACCCGAATCCAAATAAAACCATTTTCCCTTGCACACCCCTAATTAGATTGTAAATCAGAAATTTCGATTTGCATGCAGGCCACTTCAGTTCCAGTCTTCCCAGTCTAACAAGAGAGACCAATGCACATAAGAAGCTTTCTTTGCACCTGTGGTTGTATGTAAGTAGGCACATCCCACTCCACTTTGTGATGTTCTTGTGATGTTCCACTGAACCTCCTGGATGTGTCTTTGGATGCAAATCAGAAAGTGCATCTATGGCCAGGCTCAGGACCATGATTGGAGCCTTTGAGCTGCATAGTATTTAATCAGCTTACTGGCGCACAGAATGATTCTCACTTTGGGGTTCATTTTACGCAAATTTGGAAGGGGTCATCCCTAAACTCTTTCCTCTCTCCATTACAGCTAGGCAGGCCTGGTTGTACTGCACCCTCCCATGGCTGGAAATCTGAGCTGCATTAGCTACAGTATGCAAAACATGTTTTACTTGACAGATGGTTAAGTTGATGCCATTGGATCCAAAAGTAAGGTATTCTTCATGCCAGCATTATATCAGATCATGGCTTCAGGAAGCTCAGTATTCTCTACTTGGGCTAGAATCTGTTCCCCTCAGCACTGACATCCTTTACCTGGAGAAGCCAGGAATTGAACCTAGTCTTTCTGTATGCAAAGCAGCTGTTCTGAGATATGTGGCCCACCTGATCCTATACTCAGCTGTAGTTTCAGAGAGACTCAGAAACTCCTATAGCTGGGATGTTATTGAAATTTGCAAGCTTGCTGGTGCAATTCAAATAGCCCCTTTCTAATTTTGATTCTTCCTTGTGTAAATTGAACCTCTGAGTATTTGTCTCATTTTCTCTTTCATTGCCCTGCTTCTTTCCCTTTTAAATGTATGCATTTTTCAACATTATTTATGTGTCAATAAATCAGCATTATGTAATATACATGTAAATGTCATACTCTGTCTGCATCAATTGCCTAAAATGCAAAAAGAAATGAAATTCCTGACACCAGCAGCACAAATGAGTGTACTGAAAGTGCAAATAATGGCAACAAAGAAGGAAGAAGAAGAGGAGGAGGGGAGGAAGAAGATGATGATAGTGGATTTATACCCTGCCTTTCACTCTGAATCTCAGAGTCTCAGAGTGGCCTACAATCTCATTTACTTTCCTCCCCCACAACAGACACCTTGTGAGGTAGCTGAGACTGAAAGAGCTGCCTCTTCAAGGACTGTTCTGTGAAAGCTACGGCTGAACCAAAGTCATTCCAGCAGCTGCAAGTGGAGGAGTGGGGAATCAAACCTGGTTCTCCCAGATAACAATCCACACGCTTAACCACTACACCACACGCTTAACCACTACACCATCCCTAATCTATGTATGTGCTAATAAAAAATAATTTAATTTAAACTTACCATCATGGCTCTCTGCCTCACTCCATGAAATTTAAACAGCCAAGAGAGGCTGTTTACATGTACAGAGCACTCTTTGCATTTGAGGTTGAAAAAGAAGAGAATAAGAGATTGGATTCATACCATGCCCTTTGTTACCTGAAGGCATCTCAGAGCATTTTACAATCTCCTTTCCCTTCCTGTCCCCACAGCAGACACCCTGTGAAGTAGGTGGAGCTGACAGAATTCTGACAGAAACTGCTATTGAGAGGAATAGTTCTGTGGGAACTTGGGACTGACTCAAGGTCATATCCACAGGTGGCATGTGGAGGAGTGGAGAATCAAACCCGATTCTCCCAGATTGGAGTCCATATGTTTAACCACTACACCAAACTGGCTCTTCTATGAATGAGGGTGTGATTGAGTCCAAATCTTGTTTCCATGCTCCACTGCTGCATGTACAACCTACATTCCAGAACTCTACAAAACATTAGCTGGAGATGGGAAGAAGGAATTCTCTGGACTGAGTGTAGGTAGAGTTTTCTTCTGGGAAAACATGGTGGAATGGCATTCTGGAACCTCATCACAAAAACAGAATTCTCAAAAAAAATTTCCATAAGGGGCACCTGTGTGTTTCTCCTTCATTTCCCTCTTGAGAGTTCTGGCAGCTCTTTTTCCAGAACACCCCCACCCCACAGTGTTGGTTTCCAGTATGGGGCATAGGTATAGTTTGTCTTCCCCACCACAAATGCAATACCCAGGGGTAGAATTCTAGCAGGAGTTCCTTTGCATATTAGGCCACACACCCCTGACACAGCCAATCCTCCAAGAGCTTACAAGGCTCCTTTTTGAAAGCTCTTGGAGGACTGGTTACATCAAAGCTGTGTGGCCTAATATGCAAAGGAGCTCCTGCTAGAATCTACCCCTGACAATATCCATTCTTTCGTTTTGTTAATTCACATTCAATGTGCCTCTCTGCCTAGCGATCCAGCTAGTCCATGTGCTCTGCAGAATGTTAAACAAGAGATGTGCATTCTGCTAGAGTTTCTGTAGCATTTTATTTCTAGACTCTGTTCATAGATTGCTTACTGGAGTGTTTCTATAGCTGTCACAAGGCTTAATTAATGCTTAAAATCTATACAGCAGAAGAAAATATTAGCACTGCAGTTGCCGTCTTCCACGAGAATGCTCAGCGTTGGGCAGCCGGTGGGTCAGGTGGGGAATAAACATCCTGTGGAATGCTCGACTTGATGTTTATCATCGCTGGTAGCAGAGAGACTGAATAAAGCATGGGAATATGCAGCACGTTCTCATCGAAGCTTGTTTTACACAGTTGGCATCATCTCTGAATTTGCAACTGAGTCACCAGCTGATGAGTAGCCCCTAATTCTCTTCATAACCATATCATTAAAAAAAAAACCCACCATCAGTTCAGGTCAGCACTCAGCATCAATTACAAAGCATTTAAAAACCTCCCAGACAAACCATTAGGCAGCAGCATCAATAAAGGCCCTACTAAAAAGTTATTTTTCACCTCTACCAGATTTTAATAATGTAACAGAACACCCATATGGATGGAGCAAAAGGACCTTGTTTGAAGACAGGGGTTTCAAAGCCACAACACTGGTCTAGAGAAGGCCCTCTAGCTTGGGGACACCCACCATACTTCTACCAGTAGGTGAACATGCAGCAGGACAACCAGACTGATTATAACAAAGCACTGGTGTCCATCTAGAGTTGTTAACATGTGGGGCCTGTAGATCTCCTGGGACTGCAACTGCTCCCTTGTACAGTCCCCCTGGGAATAGAGTTGCCAAGTCCTACCTTGGCTGCGGTGGGGGAGTCTTCTTGTGCATGCTCTGAACGTGGGGCACAATGGCATCACCTGGAAGTGACATCATCATGCTGGGCATGTTGTGCGGGGGATGCTCTAGCATTCAGGGTAAAACCTCTATGCTATGGGATGCTAGAGCATTCCCACACTGTGCTCAGCATGATGACTTTACTTCTGGACGATGTCATAGCTCTCGGCATGTTGTGCAATGATGGAGCTCTTTGGGGATGGGAATCCCTCGGCAGCCCACTCTGTGCTGAAGGGTTGGGGGGAGGGGCAAAATCGGAGGAAAACCTACCCCAGCGGAAGCTTGCAACCTTACCTGGGAAAATGGTTGCTTCAGAAGGTGCACTCAATGGCGTTATATTCTTTTGAGGCCCTCCCCTCCCCAAACCTTGCCCTTCCCAGGCTCTACCCCTCAAACCTCCAGGAATTTCCCAATCTGGAGTTGTCTATCATATGCCACCACAGGTCTCTGTAGATTAAGCATCCCCCTGAAGCTGCATGCTGGGAACATGGCCCTGATTCAGATTTGGGCCACTGCACAGGAGGAGAGGGGACTTAAGCTTTTCCCCTTCCTGAAATGGGTTCCAGGGAAATCTTTATGAGACAAATAGGAACTCCTCAGGGCCATTTCAGGTCAGGGAAATAGTGGAGGAGAAATGTTAAGGACCCCTCCCCCCCAATCTCTTAGGGTTGGCAATTCAAGGTTAGGAAATTCCTGGAGATTTTGGAACTGGACCCTGGGGAGGGCAGGGTTTGGGAAGGTAGGGACCTCAGCAAGATGTAATGCTGTAGAGTCAACTTTCCAGAACAGCCATTTTCCCCAGAAGGTCTCTGTAACCTGGTGACCAATTGTGATACCCGGAGATCTCCTGCCACCATCTTGTGGCTGGTTACCATACCATCCCCCGACACCATGGTCCCAATTTGAATTAGGCCTGCATGCACCTGGGAACAGACATAGTTCCAGACACAGAAACCTAGACCATGTGTGTCCATTGATCCTGTGAGAGACTCAAGAACTTTATAATTGGTGGATCAGTCCTTGGGACCCAGAAAGACCTCTGTGGCCCATCCCTTCTTAACTGCAGTCAGAAAGAAGAAAATCTCTTCTGTTTGGCTTCATGTCCATTTCTAATAGAACCAACAAATGATAAGCAAAACTGTCCAGATGGTCTTTTTAGAGTTCTAGGATGATTGTCCCAAAGAGGCAATTAGAGGGAAAAATGGTAACAAAATGAGCCAAATTGTTGTTGCGTTTTTGACAATATTATATTCCTTTCTTCCCCCTCTCCCCCCTACAACCACCATGTGTGTTTCTGGCTCTAATTTACTTCTCCAATCTTAATCAACAATGAATTGACAAAGGAAATACTCTTTGTTGTCCTTAACAATTTCTTGATTGGTAATTAAACTTCCCCAATCAACATGCGCTAGTCTGGATCCTGACAATGAGACCATTGAAATACCACCACACAAATCCCTGTTTCCCTTTTTTATTTTCCATATTTCCTTCCTTTTCAGTCTCAGGCAGAGATAATTGAACCTGTTTCTTCCAATTGCCTATTGTATGGAAAATCATGAACTGTTGTTATCAATCCATACCCGTGCCAACAGCCACAGAAACGGCTTGTGTTTTTGTCCAGAGAAAGTGTCATCTTGTGGAGAGTTTTTTCTCTCCGTTTTTGGCTATTCAGCAGATGCATTTCCAGGTGTGTTATCCTAAGTGGTGATAGATGACAAAAACAATTTTCTTTTTAATCATGCTTCACTGCCAGCACTGGCGGGGGTGTGTGAGACTTTTTCCTCATAGCAACTTGGTCAATAGAAAACAGAACAAAACAAAAAGATATATGGTATTGTGTTCTCAAGATGCATTTCATTTCCTTAAATGCATGGTTTCTTCCCAGTTTTGTTGAGCTTGCATTATATTTGTGAAGCTTGTATTTATTCTTAGCAAAGATTCCTCGGTTAGTAACCTCAGACTATTTTTTTACAATCACCATACAACGATGGGTAGAACAACCATGCTTGGGACAATGGTTACAAAATTACAAATTTTACCTGTCAGTGTGAAAAGGGATTGATGTGGTCTCCCTATGAAGGTAATTCAGATATTCAGAAAAGGTGAATACTCTTCGGACTGTACCATTCAAACGGCCGTCTACGGGGGGCGGGTGAGGGGAGCAGAAAATTGGATCCCATGGAAAGTCTCCACTGATAGTGGGAATTTCTGTTGGTGTTGCAGACTTTTCATACCTCTCCCCTCCTCCTGAAGCCCCAAATGCCCTGCACTGACATGCTGCTGTTGGGGAAAAGGGGACCTCCAGAATCAGTATGATGTAGGGTTGCCAGGTCTGTGTTGGAAATTACCTGGAGAGTTTGGGGGTAGATCTGGGGGAGGGTGGGGTTTGGGGAAAGGCCTCAGCATTGTACAAGGCCATAGAATCCACCCTCCAAATCAGTCATTTTTCCCAGGGGAACTGATTTCTGCCACCTGGAAATCATTTGTAAAAGTGGGGGATCTCCAGGTCCCAACTGGAGGCTGACAACCTGAGGAGGGAAAAGGTGGCCACAGGAACAGGGAACTGGTGAAAATCACTCGCCTTTCATCAGTGGAAAGAAGAAGAGGAGTAGGTTTTTATGCCCCACTTTTCCCTACCTTAAGAAGTCTCAAAGCAGCTTACGATCACCTTCCCTTCCTCACTGCACAACAGACATCCTTTGAGGTGGGTGGAGCTGAGAGCTGAGAGAATGGTGAGTGGCCCAAGGTCACCCAGCAGGCTTCATGTGGAAACGTGGGGAATCAAACCTTCTTCTCCAGTTAGAGTCCACCACTCCTAACCACTATACCACACTGACTTTCTGCTGGATTCAAACCAGAAGCTGCAAGTTGGAGTTCTTCAAAAAATTCCCTTGGTAGGCTACCTTATGAGAGAAAAATGCTTTAGTTGACCTTTCTCCTCAGTATGTGAGGGAGCTGACACAGTGGAGCAGTCAGATATGAATACTACAAGCCCAGAATTCTGACTAGGCCTGACCTAAGATATATGCCAGCCTTTCCTTATCTTTATGGTTATTTGGTTCTAGAAGATGGTTCCCAAGAGTCTTTAGTAGTTCAAGCAGAAGAGTTTCCACTCAAATCAAATATATTATTACTGTTGTTGCTTTTTTGTTTTTTGAGGTACTGATTACAAGCACAATCTTAGGAATTATTTCCTTGAAGTAAATGCCACCTAGGGTTACCAATCCCCAGGTGGGGGCAGGGGATCCCCCAGTTTGGAAGCCCTTCCTCCACTTCAGGGTCAATAGAAAGCAGGGGGAAGGGGAGGGAAATGCTTGCTGGGCACTCCATTATTCCCTATGGAGACTGATTCCCATAGGAAATAATAGGAAATTGATCTGCGTGTATCTGGGGCTCTGGGGGGACTGTTTTTTGAGGTCGAGGCACCAAATTTTCAGTATAGCATCCTGTGCCTCTCCCCCCAAATACCCCCAAGTTTCAAAAAGATTGGACCAGGGGGTCCAATTCTATGAGCCCCAAAAGGTGTCCCTATCCTTCATTATTTCCTATGGAAGGAAGGCATTTAAAAGGTGTGTGATCCCTTTAAACGTGATGGCCAGAACTCCATTTGGAGTTCAATTATGTTTGTCACACCCTTGCTCCTGGCTCCACCCCCAAAGTCTCCTGGCTCCACTCCCAAAGTCCCCAGGTAGTTCTAGAATTGGACTTGGCAACCCTAGTGCCACCAAATGGACCTGAGTAGGGTTCTGAGAAGATCTGCAGACAATAGCACAGTTAGTGCCAATAATGTGTGCTTAACACTGTAAGCCACATTCCAAAGTATAGAACACAAGTCCCACTAAATGAAATGGTCTTGTAAACAAATGCTAGGATTGTGTTGTGTGTTTTCATACATTTAAATTTCATGAGTTTTTTTAGTCTGACCAGCTTCACCTGTGAATGCAGTTGTGTTATTGAAAGCAGATTCAATGTTTACATTTGATGTGAATTCTAGCAATTAGAGGTGTTTAATTTGCACTGTACATACAAAAAATGCAAAAACTTATTTGGGTCATGAGTACAAATGACCAGAGAGTTGCCAAGTCTGTTTGTCTTTCAGAGAGACCATGGCTCATTTCTAGAGCATCTGTTTTGAAAGTAGAAAGCCTCAGGTTCAACCCCCAGCACAATACTGACCTTCATAGACTCAGTAGAAGACAGATTCATGTACTTTCTTTTCTTCTACATCTCAGTCTCATCCAAACTATTTTTAATCCCCCCCTCAAAGTGGAAACACACATGCACCTCTTCAAGTAATGGAGATACTAGTCTTTTGACAGGAGTTGTTTTCAGTCTCCAAAGTACATACAATGAATGCACACGGTGGAAAGGGGTGACCAATGTGTGTGCTAATTCAAAAAAGTACATAGAACTTAACCACATCCACAAGAGGCTTCTCTGCATGGTAGAGAACACTGCTTCCCTACTCCAGGTAAATTAACTATACACACTTTGAACATCTCTATAGGGTCAAGGTACACAGGAATAAAGAGCATGAGGTACTGATGCATCTTCTTTCCTCTCTCAGGTTTCTCATAACCAGCATAGCTGTGTTCTTCTTTCCTCTTTCAGGTTTCTCATAACCAGTATAGCTGTGTTTTTCTCTACTGGCATTTTGCAATTACTTTAACTGTCTACCATTTGTGGCTTAAGGCTTTTAATAAGTTTCCCTGAGTTGCTGTAGATGGTGGGAAAGGTGGCATAAAAATACTTTAATAAAACTGGAGGCCATTTGATGGCGTTAGTATTCAAGGGCAGATGTAGATTAAAGGTTAAGAATCGCCGGGATAGACTATGAAGCACATTAACCATTTTAAAATATTGTATAGGATATCTCTGTATTTGAGGGGTGGGGGAGGTCAGGATTTTTGTATTTTTATTTTGGTTCCAGTTCCTCAAGATGTTGCCAAGCCGGTGGGATGATGAATGACAGAGTGCTGTTGTTATGCCTGCTGGGGAAAATATAACAAGGCATTTTACCAATGATCTACCCATGAGTCTTCTGGGTGAATGATTTGTCATGTGATTTCTAATGCCTGCTTGAGAGACAAATTACAGTCTGTTGGTGAATCCTTCATCCAGTCAATCTCAATCACTCTGAAGTCCTGGAGCCTCTGAAAGATCTTGAGCTGTATACCTCAAGAGGTGTTATTTGGCTAGAAGTAGAAGATGCCTCTTTAAGAAAATATAGTTGCACAGAGATATTCAGTACATGCTTTATTTGTTTTATCTGCCTTAATAACTATATCTGTATCTTGACCAGGTGTGTATGTGTACCTGCCCTGAGCCCATTTGGGAATGAATGAATGAATGTTTTGGATTACAAGTGTATACCATAATTTCATTATCCATATATGATTTATGGTTTATTAGACTTATATCCCACCCTCCCTGCCGAAGCAGGCTCAGGGCGGCTCACAACCAATAAAATCACAATAACATTTCAATACATTAATTCAACACAATAATTACATCACATTTAAATTAAAAATTAAAACATTAAAACAGTCAGGTGCTAATATACAGAGTGAGGCCATTGAATATAAATGAATATAAAAAGTAATGAAATGGAACATTTGCTCATCCCAGGGTTCCCAACACTGCCTCGGCGAATGTTTTCTGACAAAGGGAGCTTTGACTCCAATCTAGCTGTTCTACTGCAGACCAACAAAGCTACCTTCTGAAACTAGATAAATGCCAAGTAGAATCTGCCTTCCAAAGCAACCATTTCTCCAGGTGAAATGATCTCTGTCACCTGGGGAACAGTTGTAAAAGTGGGAGATCTTCAGCCACCACCTGGAGGTTAATAGAAAAAAAGCCCAAAGCAACCATAATGCCAGGAGATCTGGGGGTCTAGGGGCAGTGTGCAAGGACAGATTGTGTTTGGGGAGGATGTGCTGCCACTTCAAGTTAAACTCTAGGAATTTCCCCAATCTCTATAGTAAAGCCTGTTAAGTCCAGGAGAAATGCTTCTAGTAGCACTATGTAGATCTTATTTTCTTCTTGCTTCTCAAATTCTTGAGAAGTCAGGAAGCCTAGCTTATCCCTCCACAGAAAATTTGCAGTACTGATAATTCAGGAAATGCCAATTACTTCTACTTCTAAATTCCCAAGCTCCACTCTCATGTCCAAAGTGGAATTTGCTCCTTTGGGGGCAGGTCAACAGGAAGTGTAAGTCAGTTGTGCTTCCTGTTCTTTTCACTTAGTATCACATCTGAACAAGTTCTGGAGGGTCCAACAGATGCTGTGTTTAGAGGTGAATGACTTGATTATGTCTACCTGGTGGAGCAAGCACAGTGTTTATTCAGATACACACTTATTTCATTTGCTTCAGACTAGCAGTCCAAAGGAAAGAACTGATTCTGAAACTCCCCCCCCCCCGCCACACACACCTTTCGGATGCTGCTTCAGGGTGTTTTTACACTGACAGTTTGTGACTCTTTATCACCACATTGGAAACTCACCTTTTACATTACCTAACGTTCTCGCAACTGTTTTGCATTGTTGCTGCCCAAAGCATCTACATTTATTTCGGTGAGATGAGTTTTGGAGCTGCTGCTGCAACGTTTTTCTCCACACTAGTTTTGATCTGATCTTTTCTCTACAGGTGTTTCAAACTTGTATTGTAGAAGTTTTCATGCATTTTAAAAGACTCCTCCAAAAGCCACCACAAGGTGCAGTAATTTGCATGAGAACTGACAGCACTTGAAATTTTTACATATCATTGCTTGCCTCATCTAGTAATTTAAATTTATATTGTTTTGCAGTGTTGACATGATTCCCAAGCAATGGTATACATTTAACTAAGCACTGGTATTCCAACTGCCCTCTAATCAGAGACATACCCTCCCCCCCCCAAATTGAAACGCTTAAATGTAAAAGGAAAACAATTAAAGTGGAACAGTGGCAGGTGATTTGGAGACTCTAAAACTCTGGATCAAACTGAATGTAAAAACACCCACTGTTTCCTGTGGATGGCCCAAACTGATTCTGAGGTTGCCCATCCATCAACCTCTTCTGCTTGTTTCCTCCAGTCTTCACTAGGCATCATTTAACTGCCTGGATCCTGCCCTTAGCTCTCTGCAATAATAAGAAGGGTTTAATAGGCACTCTGTCCTCACAAATGCCTCGGCAATACAGTAGGGAGCACTTGAGGAGCTGCACAGAAAGCCATCTGGCAACAAATAAGAGAGAAAAAAAATTAAAATCTTCGTTTCCTGCGCTGAGTGCCCTTTTAGCATGTGTGCATGGCCCATCTCTTTGAGTCACTGTTCGCTCAGCTATCAAGCGAGACAAAATGTGCTGCAGCTATTCTGGGGTTAGAAGCTGCATACCTAAAAGGATAAAAAATGTAATTCGCAGCTTGGCAGCCGAAAGGTTGTGACAACAGCTATTAAAGAGAGGAGTAGTGAATGTTTTGGTGGCACGATAAAGGAACATCACTAAGTGCATGAAAAGTGTGCAGAGTAACTTCCCAGGTATTATGCTCTTGCAAGGTCACAAGTGGGCAAAAGCAATATTAGGATTTTATTGGTAAAATTAACAATGACAACAAAAAAAACCAAGGGAGAAGACCTTAGGAAATCTACTCAGAAATAAATCCCATTTTATTCAGTAAGGCTCATTCCCATTAAAGTGTTCTTAGGATTGCAGCCTCCGTGGGTCATTCAAATGACTGCATGCATTATCTCCTGTGGGTACAACACTGATTGCAATGTAAGGGGTTTATGAATCAAGGCACTGAAATATCGATTATTTTCCAACAGCCCAGTGTGAACTGTTTTTCTTAATGTGAACTTGTGAGCCTACCAACAGGGTTGCCTGCTCTGGGTTTGAAGATTTGGGGGTAGAACCCGGGGAGGCTGGGATTTGGGGAGGAGAAGGCCCTCAGTTGGGTACAGTGGCACCCTCCAAAGCAGCCCTATTCTCCAGGAAAGCGATCTTGACTGTTCTGGAGATCAATTGCAGTAGCAGATCTCCAGGGGCCTCCTGGAGATTGGCAGCAATACCCACCAATATCAAATGCTACATCATACATCCGTCAGTTGTGTCTTTGGGCGTGCATGATTACTTCTGCTACAAGAAGCACACATGCCTTTTAGGAGACTAGGTACCATCTAGCAGGAAAGCTCACATAAGAAAATGGTAAACCTTCCTGTTCTGTAAGCAGTGTGCTGTTTTTTTCTCAAGACAGGACTGGCAGAAGGTCACAAGGAAGTGGCCCTTCAGGTTCAGCCACAAAGGGGGAAGTCAGATAAAATGGCCTCCTATGGTTGCCGGCCATAAGAACGTAAGAAAAGCCATGTTGGATCAGGCCAATGGCCCATCCAGTCCAACACTCTGTGTCACACAGTGGCCAAAATAAAAAATTATACACACACACACACATACACATATATACACACTGTGGCTAATAGCCACTGATGGACCTCTGCTCCATATTTTTATCTAACCCCCTCTTGAAGCTGTCTATGCTTGTAGCATTTTATTCAGTAAAATTTTATTCAGCCTTCACATGGAGCCTGGAGATCTCCTGGAATTACAACTGATCTCCAGATCACAACAATCAGTTTCCCTAGAGAAAATGGCTGCTTTAGAGGGTGGTCTGTATGGCACTATACCCTGCAGAGGTGAGGTCCCACCCTTCTCCAAATGCCGCCCTCTCCAAACTCATCCCCAAATCTCCTAGAATTTCCCCACTCAGAGTTTGCAACCCTAACTCCACAATTCCTTCCACAGGTTCTTCTGCCGGATCATGCAGTTCCAGCTGCTGGGTCTCCCACAGTTGTGAGCTGGAAAAGGTGTAAAGAATGGTCAGGCCTCGGTGGTAGCTCACAGGAGTGGGAGCTCACAGGAGTGCAGCTCCTGAACCTTTCTGAGAGTTCCACCTCCTTCTTCAGAGAGTTCCACCTCCTTGTCCATTGAATAGTATGTGCAGCTGCATAACAATCCCTGCCTCCATTTTTCTCCTTGACTCCATTTTTATCCTCATAACAATCCCTGAGGTTGGTTAGGCTGAGAATGTGTGACTGGCCCAAGGTCATCCAGCCAGCTTCTGTGGCAAAGTGTGGATTTGAACCTGGATTTCCCAGATCCTAGTCCAATGCTTTAACCACTGCACAACACTGGCTTTCACTGTGCTCCGTGTTGCATTGAAAGTCTGCATAATTTATATACACAAAGTGAAGGGATCTTTGCTTTAAACAGAGAAATGAACATAATGGATCACCTACTTTTCTACAAAATGACCCCTGAGAATGGCAAATAAAATGAAGGCGGGATGGAATACGTTTTCTTTGAGGAAATAGTATCAATTGAGGCTTTTTAGTTTCAGAGAGAAAGGCAGCTCAAAGGAGATGAGACAGATGTTTATAAATGCATGCAGGGCTTTTTATGTAGAAAAAGCCCAGCAGGAACTCAGGAAAGTTTTGGAGACTGCAGAGCTTGACTTTCTATCCCAACTGATGGCTGGGAAATCTAAAGAAGCGAGAAAAAACAGGATGAAATTTTACAGCATAGTGCTTCAAGTATCGCACTAGGATCTCTGGAGCACAGGTTTGAATCCCCACTTTATCACGGAAGCTTGCTGTGTGGCCTTAGACTACTCATTTCCTCTCAGTTTAACCTACCTCACAGGGTTATTGTTGTAAGGATAAAATGCAGGAGAGGAAAACAGCGTGGTAAGCTTGATTTTGGTCCCCACTGAGGAGAAAAGTGGGGGATAAATATCTAAGCATAGTGATCTGCTGCTCCCAGTGGGTACTTGTCAATTCTACTCTGTCATCATCACTTACGTTATCTGTCTCTTTTTGCAATCATTATGGTTACTCAGTAGGTCAAAACAACAACAACCCTCTGATTTAGACTTTTCATGTAACCGGGTCTCTCCCTGCCCCCCAGTTCCTGTTTTGCCTTTGCAAGCTGGGGAAATTTATTGCATGTAGGAAAAACAGTAATTATTCATCATAAGTTATGTATTATACTCAGCAGTGGGTCTGTTTGTTTGGTGCAATTCAATCTCAATGTGTGACCAATTTCCCAAAATATAATTATCAAAGTTATATCATCTAAAGGCAAAAAAGAAGGAAACAGCTGCAACAAAAAAAAGGTCTGAATGCGATAGTTAAATGTGAGACACAGTCTGAGCAGCCATAAATTATATCCTAAACATGAACCACACTATAAATGTTCCAAGACAAGAGCTTTTATAGCAAATTGAACATACGGGAATATGCAGCAGTAATTTCAGACCTGTAGCTCTTGAGATCCACTAAGGAACAAAGAGTCAGTTTCGGCCTGGGAAAAGCTGGGGTTTAATGTCATGAAGTTTATGGCATCACCTTGGGTCAGATGCTAATTCACAGCCGCAGGGTTGGGAGTAAGAAATGGAATAACCCTTTGAAGTCCTTGTGAGGTACAAACACCAGCATTAAGAACATAAGAAGAGCCATGGTGGATCAGGCCAATGGCCCATCCAGTTCAATACTCTGTGTCATACAGTGGCTAAAAAAACCCAAGTGCCATCAGGAGGTCCACCAGCGGGGAAATTAAGCATTAAGATAGGGGGCTTAATTCCCCCCTATTATAAACATGAGAGCAACATGTTAAGCGTGCAATTTATTGAGAGTTCCCCTGAGGCACTGAAACATCCGTACAAAAGCTCTACTGTACATAATATCTGGAGTTTCCAGTCCATGCTTCTGCTTTAGTTCTGTGGCATAGAGTGTTCCATCCTACATCCTTCCAACAATCCACAACAAACTTTTGTAAAAGTTGGATGTCATGAGGCACAGTTTGTAACATGCATGCATTTCATACATGTTGCAACCTACACTTCTTTAAAGGGGTAGCAGCAACCTGACCTCCTCCCACACACCCTAGGAGGGTTGCCAGCTCTGAGCTGGGAAATTTCTGGAGATTTGGAGTTGGAACTTGGGGAAGATGGAGCTTGGAGAGGAGAGGCACCTTCCTACTATGTGGCTTAGAGATTCCCCCAAAGGGACAAGAGATGGTGGCGGAGGAAAAGGAAGGTGTGGAAAGACCCTCACTGCTTCTACGGAACTGTTCTTTGGAGACAAAAATGGCAACTCTAACTCATAGGTTACTGTAAAACAGCTTTTCCAGGTAGGCAAAAGTCATATATGAAGTTTTTAAAGGTAGCATTCAGTCTTCATGAAGGGCCAAGATGGTAATTGGGGAACAGTTTGTAACAGTGGAAACAGTGGGTTTTTCCTGAATACCAGCAATGTGTGTTTCCATCTATTAAATCCCTAAGAATTTTCTGGAATCTAGAGACTCCTTCCTTTAGGTGTGTGTTGGAGGGTGAGCTCTAATGGTTCTTAAAGTAGAGAATTAATCTTTTGTATGGGTCCTGCTTGGAATGTGGGATGATCAAGGATTCTGTTGGTTCTGAGGGAAAGGTGGGAGAAAAGAAGACTTTAATTTGGTCTCTTCACTGTCTGAGATACAGAATGCCCAGGTGGTCTTATTAAAATACAAGATCAAGAATATGGGGGTGGGGGGGGGGGAGAGACAGAAACTGAAATATGGTAAATTTAAGATTATTCTGCCTAACTCTTAACGTTCAGTCTTACGGGCTAGCCGCATGTCACAAAGTCCTAGAGTGTGTCTGAGTCTGCCAAGAAGACTTTCAATCAAATGTGTGATGTGAGTTCCCTACTTGGAACTCAGTTTTGGCTCAGTTGGATTACACACGTTTCCCAGTGGAGGACTCACAAAACTCATGCGATTGGAAGTTCTTTTGGTGGACCCTCGAAATAACTGGAGTTTAAAGAGAAAATAGAGACCACTTTCATATCTCCAAGGGGTTCACAAATCTAATTTCATCTTTCGTGTTCTTAAGGGGAGGAAAACTATTTTCAAGAATAGAAATGGAATAATTAGTATTTGTAATAACTTTCAGACCTGAATATTTATATTCTGGCTATTCAGAAGCACTCATCATAAGACAAAGTAAGGGAAACTTTGCAAAAGCCTGTTTTATAACTTTGCAGCCTTTCCCCTCCAAAACAGAATTGTGAAGTGCTGCTTAAAGGCAAAAGCAGCTTTCAAAAGATAATTTGAGGCATCCTAGAGATCTGCCTAGAAAGCAAAACAACCATTACTCTCTACCACTAGATATTCTCTTTGAATGAGAAAAAAGCTCCCTTATGGGAAGTCATAGGTGGCCAGCTATGTGTGTAGTTATTGAGAAAAATACATTAAGGTTTAACTCCCCCCCACCACCACCATCTTAATACAGAGCTTGAAATTTGTCAGAATAACTGTGCTGCAACTCAGGATGAGCAAATGTCCCCTATGTAGCTGAGGTTTATACTTTTCTAGGTTTTTATGTCCATTTCTCTGTGTTTATGCTGTTGGCTTTGCAAAGATCCCTTCACTATGTGTATGTAAATTACACGGACTTTTACTGCAACACAGAGCACAATAAGAGCCAGTGTTGTGTAATGGCTAAAACATTGGACTAGGATCTGGGAAATCCAGGTTCAAATCCACACTTTGCCATGGAAGCTGACTGGATGACCCTGGGCCAGTCACATATTCTCAGCCTAACCAACCTTAGGGGTTGTTGTGAGGATAAAATGGAGGCAAGGAGAATGATGTAAGCTCCTTAGGGTTCCCATTGGAAAGAAGGAGGGATATCAAACAAACAAACATATCTAGTATTTCTATTTACAATGCCATTTGCATGTGTAATATGATATATTAGTGGTTAGTCGAGTTAAGAGTGTCAGCTAATCTGTCCTACTAGGGATGGACACACACCAGAAAAAAATGTGATTCATTTCAGTTTGTGGTGTGCAAACTTGCAGAGGATCTCCAGTTGGCTCTCCTCTACCAGCCTTCAAAGTTTGGTGAGGATTGTATTTACAGGGTCTGAGTTATGTTTCCCCCAAAATGGTGCCCCTAGGAAAGTGCGTTCTGAGAGAAATTACATGTGCAAGTTCAGGAAGTTCAAGAATGTATAGAATGGACCCCATGTGAACTGGAGACATCAAACTCACAGGAGACCTCCCTCTGATGCTCCTCTACATGTTCTCTAAGTTATATGTGAATTGAGCTTAGGTGATCTAAGTTATGCCCCCCCCCCCCAAAGAAAGGCTCATCAAAGGCTCCTTAGAAAGCTTGAGAGTCATGGAGTAAAAGGACAGGTCCTCTTGTGGATCAAAAACTGGCTGAGTAATAGGAAGCAGAGAGTGAGTATAAATGGGCAGTCTTCGCAGTGGAGGACGGTAAGCAGTGGGGTGCCGCAGGGCTCGGTACTGGGTCCCATGCTCTTTAACTTGTTCATAAATGATTTAGAGTTGGGAGTGAGCAGTGAAGTGGCCAAATTTGCGGATGACACTAAATTGTTCAGGGTGGTGAGAACCAGAGAGGATTGTGAGGAACTCCAAAGGGATCTGTTGAGGCTGGGTGAGTGGGCGTCAACGTGGCAGATGCGGTTCAATGTGGCCAAGTGCAAAGTAATGCACATTGGGGCCAAGAATCCCAGCTACAAATACAAGTTGATGGGGTGTGAACTGGCAGAGACTGACCAAGAGAGAGATCTTGGGGTCGTGGTAGATAATTCACTGAAAATGTCAAGGCAGTGTGCGTTTGCAATAAAAAAGGCCAACGCCATGCTGGGAATTATTAGGAAGGGAATTGAAAACAAATCAGCCAGTATCATAATGCCCCTGTATAAATCGATGGTGCGGTCTCATTTGGAGTACTGTGTGCAGTTCTGGTCGCCGCACCTCAAAAAGGATATTATAGCATTGGAGAAAGTTCAGAAAAGGGCAACTAGAATGATTAAAGGGCTGGAACACCTTCCCTATGAAGAAAGGTTGAAACGCTTAGGGCTCTTTAGCTTGGAGAAACGTCGACTGAGGGGTGACATGATAGAGGTTTACAAGATAATGCATGGGATGGAGAAAGTAGAGAAAGAAGTACTTTTCTCCCTTTATCACAATACGAGAACTCATGGGCATTAGATGAAATTGCTGAGCAGACAGGTTAAAACGGATAAAAGGAAGTACTTCTTCACCCAAAGGGTGATTAACATGTGGAATTCACTGCCACAGGAGGTGGTGGCGGCCACAAGCATGCCCACCTTCAAGAGGGGGTTAGATAAAAATATGGAGCAGAGGTCCATCAGTGGCTATTAGCCACAGTGTGTATGTGTGTGTGTGTGTATATATATATATATATATATATATTTGGCCGCTGTGTGATACAGAATGTTGGACTGGATGGGCCATTGGCCTGATCTAACATGGCTTCTCTTATGTTCTTATGTTCTTAAGATGCCCCCAGGAAACTGCTTTTGGGGAAAATGTCAGGCACAAGTTCAAAAGCATATAGAATGGGCTCCCTGCAAGCTCTACACCCAAAATGCACAGGAAACCTCACCCTGCCTTTGAAGTTTGATAAACATTTTGATTGCGCAGAAGCAGTCTGGAACATTTGTGCCAGCTGACCTGCCACAAACTTCGGCTCACGAAATCACAAACCGTCCAAAATACATTATGAATTTTAGTTCATGAGCCAGTTCATGCCCATCCTTATTTCCTACACTGGGGAGGCCAAGGATATTAATGAAAACCTCCTGCATATAGTATTAGACTCTCTGATTTCGACAGAGGACTTGTAAAATAATACATAAAAAATTGCCTCTCATCTCTTCTTCCCAATTAATTTGCACCTCCATTAAAGGGATCAATTGCTGGGAGAGCAGTGGGAGGTATACGATCTGAGCAAATGAGAAATTGTCTCCTGGATCCTGATTTCCTTTCATTCTCTCCATTCATTCAGATTCCTATCAATCATTCTGTCTGCTGGCTACATCCCTTTGCCTCGTGCCTCTCAGGTGAAGAATTCATTCTTGCTAAATCTCTGCTAGCAGCAGTTCTCAACTAACCACCATTAGTCATTTTCCATGATCATTCTGGGTGGTGGGGAGGGGGGAGCGAGAGACTTAATAGTATTTCTAGCCTTCCAAACAAAAAGTCTACTATCCAGTGCAGTAAAAATCTTCACAAATTGAGCTCCCTAAGCCCATCATGTCAGGCAGCAATGCATCCATTCTGATAGGATTTCTAAGCTGGAGGTATAACAGAATTCCCTTCTCAAAAGCAATGCTTAATTCTTTGCTTTCAAGCAAAAAAAAAAAAATGCTTCCATCACTGGAGAAGACTGTAGGTTGCTTTTAAAAAGAGTGTTCTCTCCCCTCAATCCATTCTGATTATCTGTATAAGAAGGTAAGCCACCCTCAGGTGAATGTTTCTCTATATTGCATTCATAGACTGTGATAAACTGGACAGGATTTCTAGAAGATGCTACAGAATGGAGATCAGGACCCAGGCAACATATAGTTCTGCTGTGGATGTAAAAAGTTCAAAATATGGATAGGACCACTTTGAAACGTCGGGGTTAATATGCATCCATTGGAAGAGTCATTGTGTGCAATGCTGGGTTTTTTTTACTGCAACGGAACAAGCATAGACAAAGGATGTTGCACGAGTAACATAAATATCTGAGTTGTCTGAAGGGGGGGCAATTCGTCTGCTTCTTTTTCCTCAAATATCCCATGCAGATCTCTGTACTCCTCAGAAATACAAGCTATTTCCTCTATAGTTAAACACAATTTTTTGTTGATAGGAGGAGGGAAGGGCCCCCACTCCGTTTTCCACACGTGATCATTGCAAACCTGGTCTTCAAAGCTTATGATGTGTTCACGCCATCTGATGTGGGGCTCGTGTTTGGCCAGCCACCCCACTCCTAATACTAAGTTGAAAGAGGAGGAGGGGGCGATCACAAAAATTTCTGACTCCCAATGGGGGCCTATTCCCACTGGGAGTGGTTCTGTTTCATGGGTGCACAGGTCGTCCCGTATGAGCGTTCCATCCATTTGCTCAAATTGAATAACCTGATGTATTGGCCAAATGACTAAGGGGGAAGAACTATGTATCAGTGGTAGAGCATCTGCTTGGTGTGCAAAAGGTCCCAGGTTCAACCCACAGCATCTCCAGCTAAAGTCTATTCAGGCTGGTAGTGGCTCTCCATCATCTCAGGTGGTAGGTAACAAGGAAGACTTCCACCTGAGATGATGTAGAGCCACTACCAGCCTGAATAGACAATACTGACCTTTGATGGACCAGTGGTCTGATTTGCTTTAAGGCAGCTTCATATGTTTCATTTGTTCATGTGCTGAAGCATGCAAACTGTCTGCAGTTTAAATCTCGCCCCAGCGGTGAACTTCCAAGACACTGCTGTCCCTCTGCTTCAGCCATGATCTGCAAAACTGAACAGATAATATTGACCTCGTTTATAGAGCTGTTTCAGTAGTGTGTGCAAAGTGCTTTAACACTATGAAGTATTCCGAAGAGAAGCTGTGAGAGATGGTGGCACCTAAGGCCACTGAGTAAATTTATAACAAAGGTGAAATCTGAACTGCAGATTCTCTGCTTTGCAGCTTAGACTTTTCACTGCCACAAGATAGCAGCAATGTTAGGGGAGGGGTAACCTCATTTGCAAAAGGTCCCTAGCTCTGTCCCTGGCATCTCTAGTGGAAGGATCTCAGCCAGACGCTGCCAGAGAATTCTCTGCCTAAATCCCAGAAGCTTCTCTGCCAAAGTAGACAATAGTGATCAATGGTTTAACTTGGCACAGGGCATCTTCATCTGCTCAAATGCTATATAAATACTTCTGTGTGCTACAACAGATCTGACTGTTCTTGCTCTAGTTCTGGATGTTTTCAAAATTCTCTGTGTTTTATAGAGTGGAGGAGATGAGAATGATGTAAACTGCACTGGGTTAACGCTGGGGAGAAAGGCAGGGAAAAATTGGAGTAAATAAATGATAAATAAATGTTGCATCAAAGAATTAAACATGAGCACCTGAATGTGTGTGTTTATACCTGTTAATGGAACTGTTGTAATTTGTATCCTTGCAAAGAGCCCCGTGGCACAGAGTGGTAAAGCTGCAGTACTGCAGTCCTAAGCTCTGCTCACGACCTGAGTTCGATCCCGGCGGAAGCTGGGTTCAGGTAGCCGGCTCAATGTTGACTCAGCCTTCCATCCTTCCAAGGTTGGTAAAATGTGTATCCAGCTTGCTGGGGGGAAAGTGTAGGTGACTGGGGAAGGCAATGGCAAACCACCCCATAAAAAGCCGTGAAAATGTTGTGATGTAACGTCACCCCAGAGTCGGAAACGACTCGTGCTTGCACAGGGGACTACCTTTACCTTTTTAATTCAGTAACTGCATTCTTACCTTGGGTCTGAAGAGACAATCCGGGATAGAAATATATTAAATGTATAAGTAAATCATTGCTCTGAATTTTTTGCTCCATTTCTTTTTATGTGTTAATCAGTAAAGGATAAAAATAGCACAATGCAATGAACAACAATAAACATCAAATGCAATGGGTCTATCCATCCAAAGAAGCAGCTGCACGTCCAGAGACAAAAGCTTTAAGGAAGTTCAGCCAACAATGTTCCAAATCAGAAGGAAGATTCCATCAACATAGCTCAATGGCAAATAGATAGATCAGTGCTGGAACTTAATTTCAAACCCCCACTAAATTAGGGTAATGTACATTTTCTGAAACTTCACCAGATAAGGGCCCCTATTAACCCCTTCAGTCAACTCTCACTCCAAAGGATGGCTACTACCAGGGGTAAAATTCTAGCAGGAGTTCCTTGGCATATTAGGCCATACTCCCCTGATGCAGCCAATCCTCCAAGAGCTTACAGGGCTCTTTTTTGTAAGCTTTTGGAGGATTGGCTACATCAGGGGAGCATGGCCTAATATGCAAAGGAGCTCCTGCTAGAATTCCATCCCTGGCTACTACCATCAAAAAGGAACAAGAGACCTCCCCAAAAGAAAAGTGCTTGTAAACACTGGCAGATCACAATTGGCAAGTTTGTCTAAACTCATTTATATAAATACTTGATAGATGATAGATAGATGATGAGAGAGAGAGAGAGAAGGAGAGAGAGGGAGAGATGCATTTCTTTGGAAGTGGGCTGTGGCTCAGTAATAGAGCCACTTCTTTGCATGCAGAAGGTCCCAGTTTCAATTCTTGGCATCTACAGTTGAAACTATCAGGTAGCAGGTAATATGAAAGACTTATACCTAAGATCTTAAAGAATGTCTTAACAGAGTAGACACCAGTAACTTTTACAGACTTGCCTTATTGAGTACAAGCTTACTATGTTCATTAACCACACACATACAAACAACTAAATTAGGGAATACACATGGCATAGGGTCTAACCCAGTCTTGGTTTTTCCTGTGAAATAGCTTTTACTGCTTTCAGAGGTTTAATTTAGCCAACCATCTCTCCACCTACTTACAAATAATTAATTCATCATCTTACTTAGAGAGAACCTGAACACACACACACATGTGTGCATGCACACAATTGGTTTTTTATACCCCGCTTTTCTCTTCCTGAAGGAATCACAGAGAAGCTTACAATCACCTCTTCCTCTCCCTACAATGGACACCCTGTGAGGTAGGTGGGGCTGAGAGCAGAGGCGGCCCGACACCCCATGGATCCCTAGGCAGACTCACTGCATGGCGCCCCCCCCCAAGCACCCCTGCTCCTCCCCCCACCACTTCCCCCTCCCCCCACGCCTCCACCTCCCTCGCTTCGGACCCTTCCCCCCCCCCCGGTGTCATTTTCAATGCTGGAACCAGCTCTAGTGCCGCGTTCCGGCTGTTTAAAGCCCTCCCCCTCCCCGGCCGAACACTCAAAACACGGCTAAAACCATGTCGTGGGGGTAGAGCACACTCACTGGCTCTCAGGAAGGGTGTGCTGAAAGGACAAGCCCTGCTGCTACTGACTCCTCTCTCCCATCCAGAGACAGTGTCAGGCGGCAGGAGCAGTGGGGGAGCAGTCAGGCAAACTAGGTGCTTGCCTGGGGCACCGGGAGGGGGAGCCCAATTTGCTGCCCCATCTCTCCTGGCACCCTAGGCAACCGCCTACTTTGCCTAGTGGGAGGGCCAGCCCTGGCTGAGAGAGATCTTTTGAGAACTGCTCTTGAGAGAACAGCTTTGAGAGAACTAGTTACTGACCCAAGTTCACCCAGCAGCTGCATGTGGAAGAGTGGGGAATCAAACCCAGTTCTCCCAGATTAGAGTTTACACTCTTAGCCACTAAACCATGCTGACTCTGAACTGGAACAGCAACTGGTAAATTACAGGGAAGAAATAGTGCATTAAAGCAGCTCCCATGTTACTCGGCTCATGTCTGATTGGACTGACTTTTGCATTGCATGTCACTCTTCCCTCAAGATTGCAGGATGGTGTAGCTGAAGAATTCCATTTTCAACTCACAAAAACCCAGTGAGGTTAGTTAGGCTGAAAGAGAGCCAGCTCTTTACCAGATAATTATTGTAATAATATACTCTGTGACATATCCTGATGGGTAACAGTGAGATTTTCTATTCTGCTTACAGCTCACCATCAGTCCTGCTCTGTAGCCAACGCATGCGAAATGCTGATAACTTTACCAGCAGGTCTGTTGATTGCTTTAAGTTCAGAGAAGACACTTCGTAATGGAGAATACTAATACACCCCGAGAGACTACAAAGTCAATACTATACACAAGAGCCAACTGAGGCACCTTCTGTATAGACCTTGTGGTGGAAAGTAACTGGCTCACACATGCCAGTTATGAATCAGTTTCCTCAGCATTCACTAAAAGGCCAAAGTGGATGATTTTTTTTTAAAAGAGTAACATCTTCTGTATTTGTTGAGTGATAAATAAGTAGGCTAAAGAGGAAAATGAGTAAATTTGTGGTTCCTGCTCAGCCATGGCATCAGAGGGATTCTGAGGGAAGCCAAAAGAGCACCCTCATTTTAATTTTTAATTTAATTTAATTTTTGGATTTATAGCCCACCCTATCCCACAAGCAGGCTCAGGGCAGTTTACAACAGTAAAATCAGACATATCAAGATTAAAATAACATCATAAAACAGATACTATAGAATTGAAGGCAATTTAATTTAATTTAAGGGAAATTTAATCTGTCTTTTACCAGATTCCATCATGAAAAGTTCCTTTCAAGTGACAAGCATCTGGAGAATCTTCGAAAAAGCTAAGCAAAGTTCTATTAAATATATGCAAGGCTGTGCATTGTTTCTACAATTAGTGCTTTCATAAATTAAAAAAAATCTGACTATTTAAAGGTAACCTCTTGGAAAAATCAAGACAATAGAAGGGGAATTTTTAAATGGTAAAACTTGCTTCCAGTATATTCCCCCGAAACAAAATTCTATAGTGCTGATTAAAGTATAGACAGCTTCCCCTAAAGATAGTTTAACTCTGTGAGAAATGAGTCCCCTAAAATCCAGAGCAAACTTTTTGAGTATTTTTAATCACTGGAATTGATTCCTCATATTGACATTCCTTTCTCCCCCGAGGCAGCTCAACCCAGCTCTCACAGGGATTTGACTGGCTCCTGTCCAGGCCCTTATCACATCCAAACCCACTTAATTTCAACAATGCGCCAGCTTCTGATGCTCCCAGACCATTTACAGGAAGTAAATATGCACAAGATCTGACTGCAAATCTCCACAACCTTTCTTTCCATTTGTAATTTTCTGGTGTGGAAGAGTGTTTACTTAGCCCTAGATGCTCAAACTAGAAAAATGATCACGCTGCCTTTAAATGTCCTTGGTGGCGAGAAGGGAGATTTTTATAGCACAGAGGAAGGAAAAGAAAGGGTTAAGTTAACAGCTTTATATAGCTCTCAGCTGAGTTGGCTTTATTATTTATTTCCTAATATGCAAGGCTTATTCCCATCTCTGCAGCTGTTAGTCTAATTGGATGATTTCCTGTTTGAAATGCAGAGTAATTTAAAGTGACTAACAGTTGTTCGGGGATCCTCCCTTTCCAGAGCATAATATCTTCAGCACATTTCAGAGATGCAGTATCTCCCCCCCCCCCCAACTAATTGTATCTTCCTCTGTCACCCCTTCAGGTTCTTTGACTTCCCTTTAAAGTGCTCTGGTTTAGAGAGCTTGATTATTCAAATGAAAGAAACTAAGAATAAAAATAATCAAGCTTTCTTTTTTTTTAATGGCTTCATCAGCTGGTATACAAGATGCATCTGTCAGTGCAATTTATTGGATTCCGTATCCCCCGGTAGGATTGCAAGATCTCATTGTGTTTCTGGCCTTAAATCTACTCAACTGTTAAGGGGGCAATTTGCACAGAAACCTGTGTTGCGTAAATTTAATAGCTCCTGAAGTCAGTGAGAGGAGGAAAAATTGTGTTTGTTTAAAAATAGATGTGGAATATCTTGAGCCATAACTAACCAAGGGCATAAATCATTCTGGGGTGGGAAGGGAAGATTTGCCTAACAAGGCCCTCTGACAAAGCTTGACAAATTGGGATATTGAGCAAGATTCCTCTCTGTCTGACACCCTGGACCTGCTGCTGGTTGTCATTACTGAGCTTAAGTGAGGGGAGTATGTAAAAACAGGTTCCTGTGAAGTATTTTTTGGTAACCTTTGACCTGATCTCAAAACATGGAAGAACAGTTCCAAGCCGTTCCCAGACCAACGTACATGATAATTTCTGACATGGTCACATCCCCACGAGATAATATTAGCCCAACCACATTGGCCCTACGTGGTGAATTTTTAAAAAATAAATCAATCAAAAGCTCTTCACAGGAGGAGTTGAACCCAAGAATGTGGCATTAGGCAAGCCAGTTTCAAGCATCTGACAAAGTGAGCTTTGGGTCAAGAAAATTTCTGACAAAATACATTCATTAGTCTTTAAGGTGCTGCAAGACTGGTTGCTATGAAAAACTACAGCTTTTCCTTCTGTGTGAGATAGCAGACGTCTGCAAAGGGTGATGTGATTAGATAGAAAACAAATTACTGCATCCAAATCATGTCTGTAGGTACCCTGGCATAGAGGACTAATAGCCTGTCAGAATTTTTTTTAAAGTTATTAAAATATTTATACTCTGCCTTTCCTCATGGCTCAAGGTGACTTACAATAATAGCTTTCAAAAATCCAGTTAAAAACCAGAGTAAAATAATAAACCCTAAATCTCTCCTGCCCTCTCCCCTCAAAAGATACCTGCCATTCAAACCTCCCCCAGAGCTCCAGCAAACAAGCAGGCCTCGCAGGCCTTCAAGGAGGAGGCTTCCCTCACCTTTTCAGGGAGTCCATTCCTCAGAGTTACCAAGTCCAATTCAAGAAATATCTAGGGACTTTGGGGGTGGAACTGGGAGACTTTGGGGTGGAGCTAGGAAAAATTGGAGGCCGAGCAAGGTTGTGGCAAGCATAATTGAACTCCAAAGGGCGTTCTGGCCATCACATTTAAAAGAACCACACACTTTTAAATACCTTCCCTCCACTGGAAATAATGAAGGATAGGGGCACCTCCTTTTGGAGCTCATAGAATTGGGCTTCCAGTCCAATCTTTTTGAAATGTGGAGGGTGTTTTGATGAGAGGAACTGGATGCTATGCTGTAAATTTGGTGCCTCTACCTAAAAAAAAACAGCCCATCCATAGCCGCAGATATCCATGGATCAATTCTCCATTATACCCTATGGGAAATGCTCTCCATAAGGAATAATGGAGTGGCCAGCAGACATTTCCCTCCCCACCCCTGCTTTCTGATGACTCCGAAATAGGGGGAGGGCCTCCAAACTGAGGAATCCCCTGCCCCCACCTGGGGATTTGTCAAAAACAACAGAGTTCAGGTAGCACAAACATAAACCGTATATTCAATTGTTCATTGTATTGCTTATTCCATACACACAGTCTATACAAACATATTCTTAAAGTCCCAGTCCACAAAAGTTCACTATATTCCAAAATCTGCTTTAAGATGCAATCTTCAATTTCTTGTAAGAAGTGTTGGAGAAGTGTTGGAAAATAGAAGAGACCAGTTTCGGCCATGCCTTTCTCAATCGTCACTCACAACATAAATTGCTGTGTACACCTTCTCCAATTATTGGAACGATCATTCGCTAAATGGGACCCAGTCTTACTATGTTAACGGGCATTGCCTCGCACAAATTCTACAGCTGGTTGCATCCAACCAGCCATAGAATTTGTGTGAGGCGATGGCCAAAACCGATCTCTTCTATTTTCTTCTTTAACACTTCTTACAAGAAATTAAAGATTGCATCTTAAAGCAGATTTTGGAATATAGTGGACTTTTGTGGACTGGGACTTTAAGAATATGTTTGTATAGACTGTGTGTATGGAATAAGCAATACAATGAGCAATTGAATATACCAGGGGTGGCCAACAGTAGCTCTCCAGATGTTTTTTGCCTACAACTCCCATCAGCCCCAGCCAGCATGGTCAATGACTGGGGCTGATGGGAGTTGTAGGCAAAAAACATCTAGAGAGCTACCGTTGGCCACCCCTGGAATATACAATGTGAGGCATGAATAAGCAATTGGCAACCCTAGAGCAGAAGTCATGATGGAAAAGGCCCTGGCAGTGTCAGATGGGCCACCCTAAGTGGTGGGATAGCCAAAAGTTGATTGCATGAACTCATTTGCATATTAGGCTGCACCCCCTGACACTGAGCTAGCTGGAACTGCATTTCTGCTCAAAAACAGCCCTGATGAAGACCATAGCTTGCACACTATATGCCATAAACCTGCCTAAATTCTGAGCTTCTGTTTTTTAATGAAATAGATTCTTAGCTATTTTGTTGTTTGATGTGACGTGACCCAGGGCATCTTCAGGCCCCACTAAATAAGTTGCTTGAGTTTTGTTGATAAGTTGCTTGAGTTTGTCTTGCCAGTCCTATACTCTGTTTACTATACTCATCCCCCGTCACTGGAAAAATTTTGGCTATGTGCTCAAACCAAATCATACAGAACGTGAATATGACAGTAAAATCAGAATTAAGAATCCTGCTGTTCCAAGGAATGTCTGAGCTAAGGAAGCTAAAGATTATGCTCCTATGTTGTTGATAGACAGGGATGGCCAATATTAAACCAGCAAGCCATGTGCCCATAAACAATTATCTCTTTTTTAAACGTTATGTTTCTAGCCCTCATGGAGATAAAATTCTAATACATCAAGCCCAAGAAGGCAAATAAAAGGAGCCATGTTTTACTATGGCCTTATCAATCTGCAGCTCTTGGGCTATTGTCGGTTTGCAGACTTGCTTTCTAATGCTATTTAGAAATTTAGTCTGTTTCCATTATCAGTAAGTGCGGGTATAAAAACTGGATAACTCTCTCATTAGCATTAATTAGAATTACTTCTGTAAATCCCTGGGCTATCTACTTGAGAATAAAACTCAGTGTTTTCAAGGAGATAAAGAAAAAAATGCATTACAGATCTGCTTGACAAAGTAGAAAGCACCACAAAGGATGATGGGAGAAGAAGCAAGGAGCAATAAACAGCAGATACAAAGAAAGAACCTTCCAGGCACTGGTCGCAAGAATATTCCTCAGAGAGTTTTGTATTCAAAAAACATGGCTTAGTAAGCTTTTGCTGAAAAAGAGTTTTGTATTCAAAAGCATGGCGTGGTGAGGTTTTTGCTAAAATAATTGCTTGGGATTGGAAGCTTTTATAAACAGGAGAACTTCAGAGTTGAGAACACCTCAAGGATGCAGTTTGCTTGTTCATAAGTTACAAAAGCATGTGCCATTCAAAGCAAATTGCCCTTGAAATGGCTCAGGTACTCCACCAGCTCTTAGACACTCTGCATCCCAGCAGCCTTTGCAGTTTCTCATACAGACCTCTGATCAGGGGTGGAATTCTAGCAGGAGCTCCTTTGCATATTAGGCCACACGCTCCTGATGTAGCCAATCCTTCAGGATCTTACAGGGCTCTTCTTACAGGACCTACCGTAAGCTCTTAGAGGATTGGCTACATCAGAGGGATGTGGCCTAATATGCAAAGGAGTTCCTGCTACAAAAAAAGCCCAGCTTACGATCCATGTCAATTTTCTGCAGGGAAGTGTCAAGCTATGGGAGTGTGCAGCGAGCTCAGCTCAGCTCTTCCACACGAGACCTGCTCTACGACATCACTGGACCCCACCCATGACACCTTCAGGTAATGACTGAAACCCCATGAGTTTTTGTGTTTGGGCTGATGGGTATTCGTCATCTCTCAGTGTGCGGACTCTTATCTCAGTGTGCGCACTTTTCTTTGGAGAACTGAGTTTGATTCCCTGCTCCTCCACTTGCAGCTGCTGGGTCAGCCATAGCTCTCATAGGAGTTGTCCTTGAAAGGGCAGCTGCTGTAAGAGCTCTCTCAGCCCCACCTATCTCACAGGGTGTCTGTTGTGGCGTGGGGTGGGGGGAGGTAAAGGAGATTGTGACCGCTCTGAGACTCTGAGATTCAGAGTATAGGGCAGGATATAAATCCTCTTCTTTTTCTCTATATACTCTTTCATGTATTCATGCCCCCTCTGAGTTTCTGCATATTTTCTCCTTCAAGAAATCCATCTTCAGCCAACTGGTCATATACGTATCATTTAGGGTTGCCATATGCTCACTGGGAATAGGAGATGTCCCAGACCCAGTGGGTACTCCAGTGGCTTGGCAGGAGAAAGAATTATTTAAAAAAAAAAATTCTGTCACTGAAAGAATGATGTCACTACTGGAAAACCCAGAAATGATATTATGCCTCTTTAGGAGGCATGATGCCACTTCTGGGAAAATCTAGAAGTGACATCATGCCTGGATAGGAATTGCCAGAAATCACACTATCAGAGATGGCTGTTCTCCCCACTTCCCCTTCCCACCCATTCTCCCAGTCAAATGTCATCTTCATGTATTTTGCCCCTGCTCAAGTCTTGTTTCCTGAAGTTTGCTTCAGTTTCCTGCCAGCTCTCTTCTCCTTTCCTTGGCATCATAATCTAGTCTGTGAAATCCTCCTGATTAGCTTCTCTTCTTGGGCTTTTAGCTATAACAATGAAAACTGAACTTGCATGTTCAGAAGCTGTATATCTCTAAATACTATCTGCTGGCCTGCTTATGTAGAGCTGACCTCAGTTCAGAGATGCAGCAAGTCCAGAATCCTGTGGATCTTTCTATAAATTTTAGATCCCCCCTTTCCCACAACTGGTCAGGATTATCTCTGAGGTCAAGCACAGCCAATGCGGAACAGCTCTGACAGCCACCGTTATGGCCAAGTGAGGTTCCCCTCCACAAAGGGTATGTAGATGTGTCTCTGTATCACAACAACAACAACCTGTCTCTGTATCACACTAGAAGCATAGATTGAGATGGGCAGCTGTGTTGATCTGAAGCAACAGAACAAATTTTAAGTCCAGTGGCATCTTTAAGGCCAACAAAACTTTATTCAAGGTAAGAAGTGAGCCTGGTGTTGCATTAGAAGCATATTTGGTAGCTGGCCTTCAGAAAATTATTTTTAAGATGGGAGATGCATGTTCCTTTACTGTATTCATGATGTTAACTTTTCCTGCTTCCTTGCCTCTCTGGGAACATTGCTCTACCTCTCTACCCTACTGCAGCCCAGTGTCATTTTGAATTTTGTGTACATAAATAAATGATACAATGAGATGATTGTCATTGCTGTGAATGTATGGCTGAAAGAGATGCAGAAATCATGGTTAGTTGGCTGGGATATGAGAGTAAATGAGAGTAAAAGGCAAGCTTTTGATTCATGCCTCCCAACCCGGTATGTCAGTAGGTTTGGAGGTTTAAACTGGTAACTGAAATTGGGCCAAGTTGAGCTGATTTGAGATTTATCTAATGTTAAGCCCTAATATTCCTGTACTCAAATGCTTGAACAATTACCTTATTTTAAAAAATATTCTCTATAATATTTCCTTGGGACCATTTGTTTTCCATGAATATTTTTTTCTTGACAATTAATTCTTTTAAAGTCATTTCTCCGGGGCAAATGTGTACGTCATACCTGTGAGGTTTGAATGCGACTTCTGCATTCAAACGCTGCTTGAGAACAAAGACCGAACCTTTCTCTAATCACCTCAAAAGCCTCATGCGACTTCTGTCAAACGCAATTGTATTAAGTGCTCATTCAGATGTGTCCTCGAGGACCACTGTAACATCACCAGCTCCGGCGCCAGGTTTAGTTCTAGATTCATTACCAGTCTGAGAGCTCCCATCAAGGGAGACTGATCAAGTTGGAAACAGAGAACAAAAATAACTTTGGGACCATCAGGTCTCTTCTGTTCTTTATTAATATGGAGATGCAGTCGATCAGGCAGATGATAAATCTAAATGTAAATGAATCTATTTGAACCTCTTTCTGAAACGTTTGGTAAACGAAATGAGATGAACAAAGTTCTTTACTGCTTTGATTCTTGCAGTGGAGGATTCTCACACACTGACTCCACTCATCACCACTGAAGGGGAAATGTGATGCTCTTACCGGAGGGCATAACATAAGAAGAGCTCTGCTGGATCAGAGAAATAGTCCATCTAATTCAGCATCCTGTCCCACTCAGTGGCCAACCAGTTCCTCTGGGGGGCCAACAACAGGGCATAGAGGTCAAGGCTTTCCCCTGATGTTTCTTCCTGGCTCTGGAATTCAGAGGCTTAGTGCCTCTGAATGTGGAGGTTCGCCTCATGGCTAGTAGCCATTGGTAGATTTATCCTCCATGAATCTATCTAATCCCCTTTTAAAGCTGTTTATTCTTGTGAACATCGCAGCCTCTGGAAACGCATTCCACATTTTAAACACTCTCTGTGTAAGGTGGTATTTTATTTTCTTTGTCTTGAACCTACTGCTGATCAGCTTCATTGGATGCCCTTGAGTTCTAGTATTTTGGGGGAGGGGAAAATTTTCTCCTTGCCAACCCTCTCCACCCCATGAATAATTTGATAAACCGCTATCATGTCCCCCTTAGTTGTCTCTTTTCTAAACTGAAAAGTTCCAGACTCTTCAGCCTTTCCTCACAGGAAAGGTGCTCCAATTCCCTCATCATCTTGGTTGCCCTCCTCTCTACTTTTTCCATCTCTGCAATGTTCTTTTGGAGGTACAGTGACCAGAACTGTACACATTATTCCAAATGAAGCTGCAACATAGATCTAATACAAGATTGGCCATTTTATTCTCAGTCCCTTTTCTAACCTAACATAGAGTTTGGTGTTGGTGGCAACAGAAATTCTAGGGTTATGTTGTCAGCTCCGTGCGGGTATGCAGTTTATGGCTGACACCCATCCCCAGAGTTCTCCCAGAACTACAGCTGATTATAACCTTGTTAACTGTCTAATAAGGACTCCGAGTGGCTTCCAACATCATTTAGCCCCTCCCCCATTTTATTATCACCACAACAACCCAGTGAGGGAGAGAGGGAGAGGTACTGTTCCAAGGTCATCCAGCAAGTTTTCCTGGCAAAGTGGGGATTCAGGTGTCTCAGATCTTAAGCTGGTAGTGTAACTGTTATACCATGCTGGCTCAAATGAGTCTTGTTTCTACCTGCAGGCAAGCTGTGTTTGAACATTGCCCCCCAAGGTCGGAATAAAGAGTCAGACACAATGCATTGGCATAATAATTGGGCCACTTTATTAAATATCATAATAAATGGCAAGGGCACCCAACCAGCGGCCTAGCCAGGGCTAGAGGTCACCACGACCGCTCCCCTGCCATTAGCGGGTGAGAGATCCAGCCCCCCAGCCGAAGCTGTGTGACTCAGCTCCCTCCAGGCAGGCCCAGCAGGGAGGCACGCACCAGAGGGTCCAAACCCAGACGCACGTCTCGACGGAAGGCACCCTCTAGTCGAGCCTCCAGGATGGTCTGCATTCTCCACACCCCGGGTCACCAAACCCCAAGGTTGATCATGCCAGACCCCTAATTCCCCAAAAGGGGGATGCTTCACAGTCCTCCTCTAGCCGCATAGTGCCCTAAACCCCCAAAACCTGCCACTACTAAGGCCAAGTCTCTACTTAGGGCTTAGTGCCCACCAAGAGGCCCAAAGCCACCCGCAACCCTTGCTGCAAATCTCTCAAAAAAAGCATATTACCCTTTTCTGAGAGAATCATCTCATCCCCTCTTTAGAGGTCAGGAAATTTCGATGAAATGTCTGGATGGGGCAGATAGTGGCCCAACCCCCCTTCCAACACCTTCTTAAACTCCTTATTAGTCTTAAACACCTTCTTAAACTCCTTATTAGTCTTATACCGGGCCCTCTCAATAGGCGGGGCAGCATGGTTGACCTAATAAACTGAAAATCATCGCGGACCTGCCAAACTAAGGCCTTACCCTTTAACAGCCCCAGATCATTGCCTCCCAGGTGAACAATTAAAACCTGAGGAGGAAGACCCACACTATCTTGAAATAACAAAGGCAGCAGGCCCGGCCACTGAAGGCCTCGGCACCCCCACCATTCAATACAAACGTTGGCTGAGTCCCAGCTGAGAGCCGACCAAAGTTCTCCGCACCTGATGAGTGGCCCAAAACATATGGCTATGGCCACAGATAAGAACTCTGCTCTTCTGGCCAGGAACAACAGCATCTAAAGAGAAAAAAACAGTTAAACACGAACAGAACCAATAACCGTCCAACAAGAAATTACTTAAGGCCTGAGGAAAGGTCGAACGTAAGACTTGTAGGCCGATGAACACCAACGGCCCAAGCACTGAATGGAGGAAGAAGAATACCTCATAGTGGCTGCCCCAATTCTAAAGGAGTGGGTCCCAAACCGCACCCCACTCAACCCCAGTTCACCTAAAGCCCGTGACGTCACCATCCAAAACTGATGCTTTGTCAACGGGCTATCATCATAATGGCAAAACCCCCTCCTTGGACCCCCGGACTGCCAAATAAGCAACCAAGGCGGTAAATGGACGCAGCTCAAGTTCGGAACAACTACCCAGCTCAATTACAGTACCTTTTTGCAACTGATCCATCTTAGAGCTACAGACAGTAATCACAGCCTTACCCACAGATAGATCCAGGTCCCTTAACAACAGAGCCTTACCAGAAACATCATTTCTGGACTGCGCCACCAGCTCACTGATTCTAAGGGCCCCCCAAAAAGCTACTAAAGACGTGGAATGAAACAAACATGCTTCAAAGGAAGAAGCATACACCACATCCCAAATCCCCTTCAAACCCCGCAGAATCGATGGAGACATATGATTTCGCGCATCTACCCTGGGTCCAGCCTCTCTGGCCCACCCCTCCAGCATCTTTTGAATATAAAAATCAGCTGTTTCCTCTCTATAACCCAGCGCCTTACTGGCAAAAGCCAATGCAGACAGGCGCCCCCTAATGGATCGCACGGCCAATCCCTTACCTCAAAGCAAAACACAGTAATGGAGCAACTGCTCCACCAGGAGGGGCCAAACAATGTGATACCCTGCCTCAGCCCTAAAGTCTCCAAACTGCCGCACAGCCCGTTCGGAAGACTTCCTGGTGCTAGGCGCAACGGCTTGGCCTATCGCTCTGCAGGCTTCGGCTTTCCAATCAGCCATAGCTGCTGGGTATTGGCAACGCATCTCTGTTGGAATCGGAGGCCAGCTGATGAAACCTCTCCGTCTGTTTACGAGAGAGAGCGTCAGCCACCCCGTTACTCACCCCAGGAACATGCTTGGCTAAAAACAAAATATTAAGCCGCAAACAACGCAGAGTGAAGGCCCTCACCAACCTTATAACCCGCCAGGATTTGGATGAAAGGGAATTAATGACATGGACTACCGCCATATTACCACACCAAAAATGAACGGTGTGATTGGCCATATCCTTCCCCCACAGCCGAACCGCGACTAAAATGGGAAAGAACTCGAGAAACGTAAGATCTCGGTTCACACCTACCTATATCCAGGAGTCTGGCCAACTATCTGTGCACCAATGTCCGCGAAAATAGACTCCAAAACCCAAGGACCCAGCAGCATCAGACATGACCTGGAGCTCAGCTTCAAGCCTCATGTCCTCTCTCCAGAAGGAGACTCCATTGAAGGTCTCCAAAAATTCTGCCAAATCCTCAAATCATCCTTCATGCTGCAGGTAACCTGAGTTCTATGTTGAAGCAAGTGTAACCCTGCCATAGCATCACATAGCCTTCTAAGAAAAGCCCTCCCCGGAGCAACCACTTTGCACGCAAAGTTGAGGAGCCCCACTAGTTGTTGCAACTCCAGCAAGGTAACCTTCTTTTTAAGAAGAAAGGCAAAAATCCTAGCCCTCAATTCAACTATTTTCTGAAGAGGTACCCTGGACAACTGTGCAACAGTATCAACCTCAATCCCCCAAAAGGTCAGCTTTTGGGTCGGACCTTCCATTTTCTCTGGAGCCAAAGGGACTCCAAGCTCCGCCGCCAGCTCAATAAAGCCAGACAGCAGCTGCCCATAACGCCCAGTCCCCTTGGGACCCACGAAGAGGTAGTCGTCCAAAAAATGAACAACATCCTGTAAACCTACTTTCTCCCGCACAGCCCATTCCAAGAATGTGCTGAAACACTCGAAAGCAGAACATGATACAGAGCAGCCCATTGACAATGCTCTATCAATGTAATATTGGTCCTCAAAAGAAAACCCCAAAAGCTCAAAGTCATTGGGATGCACAGGTAGAACATAGTTTATTCCATGGTACAATACAAGATGGAGAGAGAGAGCACGCGGGCCGGATCCCGCATATATACAGTTGCCGGACTATTCTCCCTGCTGGCCGGTCCAATGCCGACCAGCCGTATTTCCCGCCACAAGCTGTGATTGGCGGATCGTTGCGCCCAGCGCGGAGGCACCTGGATGTTTCTCAGTTACCTCCGCGGCTGGGGTGGACTGATGTCATTCTGCTGTTGTGGCCATTATGAACTGGTTGCGCTCTGCGAACGCCATACACTACACATACTGCAACCAAGCAGGGCCGCTAAATGCCATGTAGCCCTTATAAATTATATCCAAATATTGGAAAAGGGCAGCTGCCCACCACAGCTGCGCCCGGGCAATCACCCCGGCATAAATACAAAACCCCGGAAGCCAATTTGACCAGGTCCAATCCACCTTACGCTTTTTTAATTTCTCCTTCTCTTTCTCATCCAATTCCTCCTTATCTTTTTTCTCCAACTCTCGAAAGAGAAGAGAAAAAATGTCTACACACTTCCCTTTCAGGATTTTCTCCCTGGTTGCAGGTAGTAAGTGGTCCCCTAACAGCAAGGCAACATCCCCAAAGGGCAAAGATGTAAAAGGAACCATCTCATAAGGAGAAGGTGCGCCCATAAGAGAACCTGCTATACCAAGGTGCCCTGCACCCGGATAATCCCCGCAAGGGCCACCTTGCCCACTTGGCCAAACCCAATTGAAACTGAGCCCGCCCCAGGGGAAGCAGGCACCCCCAGACTCGTAGTGGAAGTATCCTGCCCATCCAACAAGGCAGGCCCCCATGGTCCCCATGGCCAAGCCTGCCCAGCACCAGCCTGTCAATTGTCCCCAGACTTACCTACAAATCCAGTGGGAACCAATGGGAATCTGACTCCCGATGCTCCAGCCGCTGACACTGCACCCACATCAGGACTGCTGGGGCCATCCCTGCCACAACTCCACCAGACCTGCCCTCAAGAATAGACAGCCTGGTAAGTATATTAGCTTGCAGACCCCTCTTGGAGGCCCTATCCCCCTCCACCCTTCCTGGAGAAGGAATACCTGACGCCTGCTCCAAAGCCTGCAACCTACGTATAATATTAGCATCAACCGCTACATCGCCTTCCTCATCAGACGAGGATGATGGGGGTGGTGGTCTCTTAGCAGGAGCCTTGGGTATCTTAGGCGCTGGCTTCTTGCCCTTGGACTTACCCAACCCTTTACCACCTGACATTCTCGCAGACGGAACAGAACCTACAAAATGGCCACCCACAGATGCCTCCTAAAATGGCTGCCTCCCCTTCAGCAAGAAAGGGACTTAAAATGGCCGCTCACAAATGCTTCTCCAATGACTACCTTCCCTCACAATGAAGGGACTTAAAATGGCCGCTCACCAATGACAGCCACCCCTCTCAATAAGGGGACTTAAAATGGCCGACTCCACTCCCCCCTTATCCAAAGAAGGCACCCCCCAGCAACCAAGTCACCATAAACACACACCCCAGGACTCAAGCCTACCCCAAAACTCCCTCCCAAGAAAGGGAGGGGGCAGACCACTCCAGGCTCCAAAGAAAAAACTGAAGAAAATCTGAAAGCCCGAGACCCAGGCAGACCACCCCAGCCCCAGGCAAACTCAGCCAGGAAGAATGACCCCGGAGCCCTCAGGAATCATCTGACAATGCCGCCGCCACAAAGCCTTCCATGTGCTCCTACAGCCCGACGCCACCAAGGAGGCCTCCCTGACGCACAACAAACGACAAGCTGCTCCGATCCCGATCGTCTGCAGGACTGACTGACAGCAAAGAGCGGGGATCTGGCCGTTAAGACAGCCAGCCCCCGCCCTCAACATTGCGCACCCAAATGGGCAAACACTGACTCCACCCTCCCAGGGAGGCAAACCAGGCTAAAGCAGCCTAGCAGCTTTGCTGCAGGCTGCAAGCCTCAGATAGTAATAATTTTTATCTTGAATAATGGATTGAGGCAAGCAGCTACACCTGACTTGGAGCATAAATGGTACATATATAGATAGGATGAGTGGTCTGTAGCATCAGTCGATGGTTCTACCAACTGATGAAGTGTTATCTGTCTTACCTAACTAGGAATATGTGCTGCTCGCTATCTTGTCCCATGCTGAATACCCACGCAACAGTAGCCCATTCCAGGCACTCATAGGATCAAGTTGCCATTCAAACAGAACATATACAGCAGAATATAAATACCTTCTTCCTCTCACCCTTAATTTGAAAAGCTTCAATTTGGAAAATGGGCAGAAATTCTCCATCTGTGGCTGAGAAAGGAGCTGTGAGAGCTGCTCATGGGTTTGATGAAGTACATCTAATTTCTAGCAATACATTCACAGACAGGTTTTTAAATTTATTTGAAATGTTATCTCATTCCTTATCCAAAGTGGCTCGTTCTTTATCCAAAATGAAAAAGCAAAGGAGTACAACACTGATTTTTTTTAAAAAAATGAAGAATACATTGTACCTTAAAATCAAGTTTAAAATCTAGATGCCAACAACCGGAGACTGGTCCAGAACAAATTACTTAAACTCAACAAAATAAAGTGGAATCTTAGCCTTCTGCACAGACTCCGACAACCTGTTTCACAGAAGCAAAGCAGCTGGTGAAATAGCACATGGTCTTGCTGTGAGGGCTAGCCCAAGGTTTTTCTTTTGGTGCCCTTGACAACTTATGAGTGGGACTCAAATGTAACAGAGAGAAGAATGAGAATTCAAGAATTAACATTTACTTACTGGGAATTCAAATGAACAATATAAAAATTAAAAATAGAGAAGCTCTTCAAAAGCTATAGAAGACCAGAGTTAACAGACATGGAGGTTCTAGATGTGATTTAATGCCAAATTTTAACACATACGATGCTGCCTTATACTGAACCACACCATTGGTCATCATGGTCAGTGTATTATCTACTCAGACTGGCAGCAGCTCTTCAGAGTCTAAGACAAAGGTCTTTCACATCACCTACTACCTTATCCTCTAACTGGAGATTCCAGTGACTGAATCTTGGACCTTCTGCAGGCCAAACCATTGAGCCATGGACCCTTCCAAACTTCTATTGATGCCAGTAGGGAAGGCTCATTTCACCTTCAAAATTTGTTACCCTAGACAAATTCCCTATGTGTGCCTAGTGGTTGGACCGGCCCAGCTTGCCATGGATGTATGTCCCAGGCAGATGAAAGATACAACCAATAGGGTCTGATGAGCAGACTGAAGTTGTCATGGTGGGATCGTATGCCCCTATAATGGGGCAACAAGGTATGTGGGTCCCAGGTCAGGAGGTTTTAATAATAAGAACTACTTCTTGAACTGAGGCCAGAAGCGATTTTCAGAATCAGTGGCACTGCAAGAGCTTCAAAAACAGCCCCATGTAGTACAAAGTACAATAATCATATCTTGAATTTATTGAAGCATGGATCAGTTGTGATGGAAGAATAATTTGCAAATTAGATGGGGGGGGGGAGAAGCAAGTTTGTAGATAACACTAAGTTGTTCAGGGCAGTGAGACCGTGGATCTGTCAAGGCTGGGTGAGTAAATGTCAACATGGCAAATGAGGTTCTACATGAGCAAATACAAAGTAATGGAGCCAGAAATACTAATTATAAATATATTGTTGATAGGGTCCAAACTGGCAGAGATTGACTAGGAGAGAGATCTTGGAGTCATGGTAGATAATTCACTGAAGATGTCACCTCAGTCTGCAACTGAAACAAAAAGGGCAAATACTATTCTTGGGATTATTAGGAAGGGGAATGAAAACAAATCAGCCAGTATCATAATGTCCCTGTATAAATCTATGGTTTGGCCTCATTTGGAATACTGTGTACAGTTCTGGTCACTCTATCTCAACAATATATATGCAGGGGTGGCCTATGGTAGCTCTCCAGATGTTTTTTGCCTACAACTTCCATCAGCCCTAGCCATTGGCCATGTTGGCTGGGGCTGATGGGAGTTGTAGGCAAAAAAAACATCTGGAGAGCTACCATAGGCCACCCCTGTATTATAGCATTGGAAAAGGTGCAGTAAAGGGCAACTAAAATGATTAAGGGATGGAACACCTTCCTTATGAAGAAAGGTTACAGAGGTTAGGGCTCTTTAGCTTGGAGAAATGGAAACTGAGGGTTCCATGATCAAAGAGAAGGTAGAGAAAGTAATACTTTTCTCCCTTTCTCACAATACAAGAACTCATGGGCACTCAATGAAATTAATGAGCAGTAGGTTTAGAACAGATAAAAGGAAGTACTTCTTCACCCAAAGAGTAATTAACATGTGAAATTCACTGCCACAGGACATGGTGGCAGCTACAAGCATAAACAACTTCATGAGGGGTTGGATAAGTATATGGAACAGAGGTCCATGAGTGGCTATGAGCTACAAGGTATTTGATGGAAAACTATATCTGGGGCAGCAATTCTCTGTATTCTTGGTGCTTGGGGTGCAACAGTGATAGGCTTCTAGAGTTGTGGCCCTGATTGTGGACCTCCTGATAGCATCAGGGTTTTGGCCACTGTATGACACAGGGCATTGGACAGGATGAGCCATTAGCCTAATCCAACATGACTTCTCATGTTTTTAACTCTTCCCTTAATGAGATATGATCAGCCGTACCCAGCCAAAGATCAGAGGTTCCCAAACTTATTTGGCCTAACACCCCCTTTTCAGAGAAAAATTACTTAGTGCCCCCCTGGAAATCTACCTTCAAGAAGTGGACTAAAAGATGCAGTGACATATTTGCACACAGGGTAAACAAAGATATTGTAAAGAAGATACTTTGAAGCTTGAAATTCTAAAATTATTTTATAAAATCAACCATAGTAACATTTGCATACACAGAGAATTTTTGAAATTTCTTTATAATTATTATCGCACCCTCCCTGCAAGTTATTAATTAATTTTGTTAGTTTTGAAATCATTTCTTACCATCAGCAGTGCAGAGATTAGAGTAGTATTTGAAGCAGCAGCTGTTTATTTTTGTTTATCTCATTCAGCTCCGTGGGAAGTAAGGTCAGAGCGTGGGAAATATGAAGTAATGAATGAAGCAGGCAGTCAGCAGTGGGCTCCTGGTTTCAGGCAATTCAGGAAACACTTAACTGCTTCTGGAATGACATGAAAGAATAAGGAAGTTTCTTTGAAGAGGCTTTACTACTATGGAGATAGAGGCTTCTTTGATGTAATGCCAGTTGGTCATTACTTAATTTTTTAATGACTGTGTCATAGCTACAGGATTGGATTGGGAGGACAGACTAGACTGCCATGGTGCCCCATCCACAAGCTGCAGAAGCCTCCTGTCAAGAAATTGAGCATTTCATCAACCATGTGTGCATTTGTCTGCATCATTATCTGGGAAATGACAATACCCAAGTTCTAAGTATTTGTGAGGGTTGCTATCAGCTTAAGTAAGCCTAGAGACTATGTTCTTAATGGTAAACACTTGTAAAATAGTAAACACCTATGAACTGTCAATTCCAACTGACAGGAGGCCTGCGAAGAAAAGTGCAAAGAAAAGTGCCGGCACAGCAGCACCGCCTGGGGCTCTCAGCTTGCCTGTAGGCTGGTGTAATCATGCCACATGGGAAGAGGGAGTAAGAGGATGCCCAGCAGTGCCCCCTGGCAGGGTGGTGCCCTACGTGGTCACCTATGCTGCCTACTCCCATGCGCTGCCCCTGCAGAAGGCACTCTTGTTTCTGGGGCATTGCAGTTGGCTAAAAGCAACAGAAATGACCACCTGGTAACCAGAGGACTGTAAGAAGCTTGATGCTCTGCAGAAAACCTTGTGAGGAGAAAGTTGCAGGTTGGAACTCTTCAGAGAAGGTTGTTCAATTGCATCAGTGCTTTCACTGCCCTGACTTGAACTATATTGCTGAGAGAGAAACTGCAAGCAACCTTGAGAAGCTGCTAGCTGTAGCAAGTATTGGCTAGGATAGCTAGTAAGGTTTTTTGTTTCTGTGTTTCTTGTTTGTCTGTACACCTCTGTTTTTATTCTGTCTTGTAAATAAACAGCATCCTTCTTATATTTTAAGTGGAAGGAGTTCTGGTCCTCATTACTAGTCTAATTGGGTGAATTTGCACTAAGTAGCAGACAAAAAGGAACCCTCTATATTTGTTAATGGAAATTTTTCTCTAAATTAGAAATTCTGGATACCTCCCAGAAACGTGATGTTTTGACACCTATCACCTTCTTCTCTTCTCTTCTCTTCTCTTCTCTTCTCTTCTCTTCTCTTCTCTTCTCTTCTCTTCTTCCTTTATGCTTCCACCACTTCTTTATTTTTATTTACCACCCCCCCCCAATTGCATCCAAGGCTATTACTGCCCCCTGGATTGTTCCAGTGCCCCCAATGGGCAATATCGCCCACTTTGGGAAACACTGCTATAGATCTGTTTCTTCCAGAACCATGGCTTTTCTCCATCAGGATCAATTTCATTTTGTCTGGATTTGATTTTAGCTTGGTTACCCTCATTCACTTAGCTACTGTAACCAGGCACCAATTCAGCTTCTTGCGGATGCTTAGTTAAATCATATTGCTTTAACATAGCATATTGACAACCAGGGGTCGTTTTGTAGAAAAATAGGTGGTGAAGCTCATTAGCATAACTCATTAGCATATGCCACCCCCCCAGCCAAAAGTAACCCAATGCAAGAAAGGACAGCCCCAGGCGAGCGAAGCCTGCTTGGGCTGGTTAGAGATTCAGCCAGCCCAAGCAGGCCTTGCTCACCTGGGGCTCTCCTGGGTCACCCCAGCCCCCAGTCAAAAGGCCATCAAGCCACCCGCTGCCCAAAATCACATAAGAAGTGGAGAAAGGGTGGCGTGGGTTTCTCCAGGGGTTAATGAGGGCTGCTGGGGTGTGTGGCAAAGCTCCTGGTGGCTGGCTGCTCCAGGGATTGTTATGCAGCTGCACCTACTATTCAATGGACAATGTAGGTGTGGAGGAAGAGGGGAACCCTCAGAAAGGTTCAGGAGCTGCACTCCTGTGAGCTCCTGCTGAATTCAAGGCCTACTGACAACAATCAGTCCCAAAGGCCATAGGGTTGCCAACTCCAGGTTCAGAATATTTTGGTGAGGATTTTGTTGGTGGAGCCTGAGGAGGGTGGGGTTTGAGAAGGAGAATGAGATCAGCAGGGCTTTCTTTCTAGAAAAAGCGTAGCAGGGACTCATTTGCATATTAGGCTACACCCCCTGACATCACCAATGTTTCACATAGGTCTTTTTGTAGAAATCTCAGCAGGACCTCATTTGCATATTAGGCCACACCCCTGGCACTAAGCCAGATGGAACTGCGTTCCTGTGCATTCCTGCTCAAAAAAACCCCTGGAGCTCAGCAGGGTATAATGCCATAGGCTTCACCCTCCAAGACAGCCTTTTCTATAGGGGAACTGATCTTGTCATCTGGAAATGAGTTGTAAATCCAGGAGATCTCCAAACCCCATCCCACATGAAGGTTGGCAACCCAATGATTTATTAGTTTTTTAAAAGCATAACATTGAGCCTTGGAGAACTTTGCAAAGTGAATCCCCATAAGCTGATTCCATCTCACTGCTGGAAACTCTGCAGGTCTAATTGGACAAGAAAAAGGGGGGGGGGGGGCAGACCAAAAATGGTTAGAATAGTACAGCACTTGCTACCCCTGCTGAATGCTCTAAAGGCTTCAAAAATGTGTAATCATATTAAAATGATAATAAGGATTTATTATGAATTTAACAAAACCTATTCAGATTATCTACCATCCCTGTAACGAAGCCTGAAGTGAAGGTTAAGGAAGCAAGAAAGATGAACTTATCTTCTCCTTTTGAGATCACACCAGTTAGACATGTGTGGATGCAGTCCTCCACATACAGTGCCCACATCATGAACTGAAGAAGAAGAATTGCAGATTTATACCCTGTCCTTCTCTCTGAATCAGAGACTCAGAGCGGCTTACAGTCTCCTATGTCTTCTCCCCCCACAACAGACAACCTATGGCTAACTCAAAGCCATTCCAGCGGGTGCAAGTGGAGGAGTGGGGAATCAAACCCGGTTCTCCCAGATAAGAGTCAACACACTTAGCCACTACACCAAACTGGGAGCTGCTTTGGGTCCCCAGTCATGGAAAAAAGTGGGAAACAGGTTTTTTTAAAAGTGAGAACAACAGTTTGGGGACCATCACAGACAGAGGTGATCTGGACAGGTGAACATGTGATGTGATGTTTAACACAATGGTTTTCAAATGTGAATTACTGTTCATTCATCTGTTCTCAATTTTGCTGTCAGAAACAAAGAAAAGATGTTGGGTCACATTAATAAGCCACCAGAGAACAAACGGCATTGAGCAGAAAAGTATTTCAGTCCTGCTTCTAGATAGATATCACAAAATCTTTCATCGTCAAAGAGAACAGAGAATGTGTAGTTATGACAAAAAAAGTAGGAAATTCACTTCAAAGGATCAATCAAATTGCTGAGTTAGGGTTTTTCTCTTAATTCTCTCAGTTGCCTCAACATGCATCTTAAAAAGATTCTAAGTACTTCACTAAAAGTGGGTTGTTTGGTTTTTGTCATCAAGTCATAGCTGAGTTATGGTGAACCCATGGGGGCCTTCTAACCTGCCTTGCTCAGATCGTAGTTTGATCCTTTAACCGCTACCCCATATCGGTGTTGTTGCCTTGTCCCTGAAGCATATGGCTTAATTCATTGGTTGCTTCCTCTCAAGCTATTTCCTCTGCAAATTTCATCCTGCAGGTCACCAGCTACCTGATTGTGGTTACCACCAGCTTTTTGCTTGTGTTCTGGATTATTTATCTGTTTATTATTATTTCTGTTTATTTACAAATTACTACTAATTGAGTGCCGGATCCACTTCAAGGTTTTGATTCTAACATTTAAAGCCTTACGCGGCCTGGGACCAACATACCTGCAGGACCGCCTCACCCCATATGTGCCCCAGAGATTGTTACGCTCCACTTCACATCTACTGACCATCCCTGGCCTGAAGAATGTCCATTTTGCCACAACCAGGGCATTTTTGGCCTTGGTCCTAGCCTGATGGAATCAGCTCCCAGTAGATATTTGGGTCCTACCTGATTTACTACCTTTTTGTAGGGCCTGTAAGACAGAGCTATTCTACCAGGCCTTTGGTTGAGGCAGCGGGCATCCATATCACACCTACTTTGACTTCCCTTGCTGCATCATTGCTACGTCATTGCCTACTGCTTCATTTGTTACACTGAATACACCCCAACTGGAATTGATACATGTACATTGTTTTTATAATATTGTCTTAATGGTCAATTTAATTGTAAACTTTAAGAGGGAGAGGAGAGCCAGTTTGGTGTAGTGGTTAAGTGCCTGGACTCTTATCTGGGAGAACCGGGTTTGATTCCCCACTCCTCCACTTGCACCTGCTGGAATGGCCTTGGGTTAGCCATAGCTCTCTTGCAGAGTTGTCCTTGAAAGGGCAGCTGCTGTGAGAGCTCTCTCAGCCCCACCCACATCACAGGGTGTCTGTTGTGGGGGGAGAAGACAAAGGAGATTGTAAGCCGCTCTGAGTCTCTAATTCAGAGAGAAGGGCAGGGTATAAATCTGCAATTCTTCTTCTTCATTGTTGTGTTCAATATGTTGTTCTCCACCATGAGCCCATCCACAGGAAAGGGTGAAATATGAATCAACTAAATAAAATAAAATAATAGAATAGAATAATACCCTGCCTTTTCTCCTTGAAGACACCCAAGTTTTCAGTGAAATAAAATTGCAATGTAAGTAAATAAACAAAGAGAACAACAAACACTTGTGTTTAGTGATTTGATTTATTTGATTTATATCCTGCCCTCCCCGCCGAAGCAGGCTCAGAGCGGCTCACAGACACAATAGGATAACAATAAAAACATTTAAATTAAACATTAAAAACAATTTAAAACAGTTTAAATAATTTGGTGCTAATTCCATATAATTTAGGATGGCAATCAGTGTTCTTAAGCATCCAATTGGATCTGATATTGTAGAGGTGGCCAACGGTAGCTCTCCAGATGTTTTTTGCTTACAACTCCCATCAGCCCCAGCCAGCATTGCCAATGGCTGGGGCTGATGGGAGTTGTAGGTGAAAAAAATCTGGAGAGCTATCGTTGGCCACCCCTGTGATATTGTGGTGGTGGTCATCAGTCAGTTAAAGGCTAGTTGAAATAATACTGTCTTGCAAGCCTTGTGGAACTGGGCAAGGTCCCGCAAGGCTCTGGCCTCCTCAGGCAGTTGGTTTCACCAGTGGGGAGCAGCGATGGAGACAGCTCTTTCTCTAGTTGTTTTCAGTCTTGCCTCCCTCAGCCTGGGGATCAATAATAGATTTTGTGTACCTGATCTAAGTACCCTCTGGGGAACGTGGGGAGAGACGGTTCCTGAGGTAGGTACTAGGCAGGTCCTCAGCCACATAGGGCCGTCACTTTGTCAAAAGCCTTGGCTGCTAGTCATGGAACAGGTCTTGGACTCTTGCCCTTCAGCCTGCACCCTAGATTCTGCCTCTAGTTATGGCCAAGTTTAATATCTGCAAGGACAGGAGGAAATGAACCCAGGCCAGCTAGCATCCACAACTGCTTCCCCAGCCAGCAACTAGAACTGCCTGGATGCTTGGAGTTGCCTATCATCACAAAACTAGATGAGATGGGCTGTTTGGACTTTCCAGCTCTGTGACTTTCTGATCCTACTCTATTGTTGTGCATTTTTTGGAAACACAACAAAGCAACATTCATTCATCAGTGAATGGAATTCACGTAAATGCACACCAGCTGAGATTTGCATGCACTGCGCTCAGTTCCGAGCATCACATTATGCAAAGCATAGTCAGAGGCTGGAGGAAGATCAGAAAAACACACTACACAAACAATTAGTTGCCTGGCATGACTGATGAATGAGGAATTATTAAATGTGCTACACAGTCACAGCTTGGCTCAGAAATTACGAAAAGGGACTTTTGACAACAATGTATGAACCCCTGACAGATATAAACTCAAAGGAGAAGGAGAAAGGCCATTGGAAGTGAAAATATCGGTTGATATTAAAGGAAGAACAAATGATTCAGGCAATGAGAAGGAAAACTTGTGTGAAGGACAAGCTTCTCATGGGAAGCAATGAAAGATGTTATCATGTGCCTAATCCGAAACAAGATTTGACAAAATACTACATTAGCTTCTTGGTAGCGCTTCAGCAGTGAGATCCTCAGGTCTTGTTTTATGCATGTTGTCTAGCAGTAGTCCCTACTGTAAGGAATTCTAAAGATGTTAATTCCTTTAGAATAAGGGACACAGTCAAGCAGGTGAAAGCTATGGGATTCAGTGTCTGCTAAAGAACAGATCATTATGCTGAGTCTTGCATACAAGACTCAAAAAGGGCCACCTCAGTTTCCTTTGGGAGCATGCCAACTTGCTGCAGAAATTTTGACCAACACGTGAACTATCACATTAAGCATGTGGGTTGTATATGGGTAGTGATTCCAGTGATGGTGAAAGTTCAAAACAGTGTATTTTCCCATTCTCCATCGGCAGAATTGTGGTGGCTGCCCATATGGACAATTCATGAAGCCAGTGCCTTCCCAGGGCATTTTTTGTGATGGTGTTGACCAGCTTGCTGGGGGGAAAGTGTAGATGACTGGGGAAGGCAATGGCAAACCACCACGTAAAAAGTCTGCCGTGAAAACGTTGTGAAAACAACATCACCCCAGAGTCGGAAACAACTGGTGCTTGCACAGGGGACTACCTTTACCTTTTTACTGACTGGTACTAAGTACAAGAACACGGTGCTGGCTATACCCTCTACTGGTCGGGTAAGTCAAAGGCTGAGAGCCGCCTTTCTGGCGTTGGCTTCATGGTCAGGAACTCCATTGCCTCCAAACTCGAAAACCTGCCAACAGGTCACTCAGATCGCATCATGTCCATGCGCCTCCCACTTCAAAACAAGCAGCATGCAACACTCTTCAGTGTATATGCCCCAACCCTTCAAGCAGATCCTGCAGAAAAGAACAAGTTCTATGCTGATCTACGCAACCTCGTACGGAAGACCCCTACAGAGGACAAGGTGATCATCCTTGGCGACTTCAATGCCAGAGTAGGTAAAGACTCGGAAGCCTGGAAAGGAGTACTTGGCAAACACGGCATTGGCAACTGCAATGGCAACGGGCGCCTCCTGCTAGAATTCTGCATGGAGCACCAGCTCACCATCACCAACACTATCTTCCAGCAGAAGAACAGTCTGAAGACAACCTGGATGCACCCACGGTCCAAGCATTGGCACCTTATCGACTACATTCTGGTGCGCCAGAGAGACCTTCGAGATGTCTTACACACCCGAGTAATGCCCAGCGCAGAATGTCATACGGATCATCGTCTTATACGCTGCAATCTCCGTCTTCACTTTAAACCCACACCCAGGAGAGGAGGTATCCCTCGGAGGAAGTTTCAGGTTGGCAGCCTCCAGTCAGCCGAAGTTAAAGCTGCCTTCCAGGCAAAACTCCAGTCAAGAATTGAGGACCCAAGTTGCCCCACAGACCCTTCTCCAGAAGCACTTTGGGAACACCTAAAAACTACCGTCCTGCAGATCTCTGAAGAAGTCCTCGGGTTCTCCACAAGGAAGAACAAGGACTGGTTTGATGAGAACAATCAAGAGATCCAAGAATTACTGGCAAAAAAGAGATCTGCCTACCAAGCACATCTTGCTCAGCCCTCCTGTCCTGGGAAAAAAGCAACCTTTCGCGCTGCATGTAGCAACCTCCAGCGCAAGCTTCGAGACATTCAGAACGAATGGTGGACCAAGCTTGCAGAGAGAACCCAGCTGTGTGCAGACACTGGTGATTTAAGAGGGTTCTACGAAGCCCTGAAGGCAGTATATGGTCCATCATATCAGGCTCAGAGTCCCTTGCATAGTGCAGACGGCCAAGTGCTCCTCACAGACAAGGCATCCATACTGAACTGGTGGTCGGAGTATTTTCAGGTTCTCTTCAGTGCCAACCGCGTAGTTCAAGATTCAGCAATCCACCTCACCCCACTTCAACCAGTGAAAACAGAGTTGGATGAGATCCCCACCCTAGAAGAGACTGTTAAAGCCATCAAGCAACTGAAAAGTGGCAAGGCAGCAGGAGTTGATGGAATTCCACCAGAGATCTGGAAGCATGGGGGCACAGTACTACATAGCTCACTTCACAAAGTACTTGTCACCTGCTGGGAACAAGGGAAATTACCACAGGACTTTCGCGATGCAATCATCATCACCCTATACAAGAACAAAGGGGAAAAGTCAGACTGCTCCAACTACCGGGGGATAACCCTGCTCTCCATCGCAGGCAAAATCCTTGCCAGAATACTCCTGAACGGACTGGTGCCCACCATTGCAGACGAACTCCTCCCAGAGAGCCAGTGTGGCTTCAGAGCTAACAGGAGCACCACCGACATGGTATTTGTTCTCAGGCAGCTCCAAGAGAAATGCAGGGAACAGAACAAGGCTCTGTATGTGACTTTTGTTGACCTTACCAAAGCTTTCGATACCGTTAGCAGGAAAGGCCTGTGGCAAATCTTGGAACGTTTAGGATGTCCCCCAAGGTTCCTCAGCATGATCATCCAGCTACACGAAGACCAGCAAGGCCAAGTCAGACACTGCAACGACCTCTCGGAGCCCTTCCCAATAGGCACAGGTGTAAAGCAAGGCTGCGTTCTCGCGCCAACTCTCTTTACGATCTTCTCTAGCATGATGCTTCAAAGAGCCGCAGTAGATCTAGATGATGACGATGGTGTCTACATCCGCTATCGCACCGATGGCACCCTGTTCAACCTGAGGCGACTAAAGGCCCACTCCAAGACAATGGAAAAACTCATCCGAGAGCTACTGTTTGCTGATGATGCTGCACTTGTCTCCCACTCGGTATCAGCTCTGCAGCATATGACGTCCTGCTTTGCAGAGGCTGCCAAGCTATTCGGCCTAGAAGTTAGTCTGAAGAAGACAGAAGTTCTCCACCAGCCTGCACCCCAGGAAGATTATCACCCTCCCTGCATCACTGTGGGTGAATCAGTTCTGAAGACAGTCCAGCAGTTCAGCTACCTGGGGTGCATCATCTCCTCAGATGCCAAGATCGACAAGGAGATTGACAACAGGCTGGCAAAGGCAAACCGTGCATTTGGCCGACTGCACAAAAGAGTGTGGAGCAACAAGCATCTGAAAAAAGGCACAAAGATCAATGTTTACAAAGCGGTTGTGATGACAACCCTCATCTACGGCTCCGAATCGTGGGTTTTATAACGTCATCACCTGCGACTCCTTGAGCGCTTTCATCAGCGCTGCCTTCGCACCATCCTCAACATCAACTGGAGTGACTTTGTGACCAACACTGAAGTCCTCAAGCGGGCGGAGGTTACCAGCATCGAGGCACTGCTGTTGAAGACGCAGCTGCACTGGGCAGGGCATATTTCTAGGATGGAAAACCACCGCCTTCCCAAGATTGCTCTGTATGGCGAACTTTCCACCGGCCATCGAAATAGAGGGGCACCAAAGAAGAGGTACAAGGACTCCTTGAAGAAATCCCTTGGCACCTGTCGCATCAACCATCACCAGTGGTCTGACCTAGCCTCAGATCGCAAAGCATGGAGGCACACCATCCACCAGGCTGTCTCTTCCTTTGAGAACGCACGCATAGCTGGTCTTGAGGACAAAAGGAGATTGAAGAAGAATCGCACTGCTACAGCACCAACCCCAAATCAGACCTTTCCCTGCAGCCGCTGTGGCCGGACCTGCCTGTCCCGCATTGGTCTTGTCAGCCACCAGCGAGCCTGCAGCAGACGTGGACTACTGCACCCTTCTTAAATCTTCGTTCGCGAAGCCAAGCCGAGAGAGAGAGAGAGACTAAGTACAGCGTTTTTCAGAGCAATCTCAAATCTTGAAGAAGAAACTGGTGGAAACTGGTGCAATCTTATTTATGAGTATTGACACCTTTTGTTTAACAAACAAAGCATTTCCCCCTCCACCCTCGCACAGAAATTTTGGCCATGAGTTTGAGGGAGGCTCTTTCCAGCATGAAGCTCATCCAATTACCACAGAGAGGGCAACGCTGGCATGAGAAGGAACCAGTGGACTCTCACAAATCTGTCCTAAAGAAGTTATTTGTTCTGTTTACAAAATTTGTTACAAGAGCACTATGGGATTTTGTCACCCAGCTTCTATATCAGTCTGTAATGAGAAAACAAATGGCCATGTATGAATTCAGCTCTTTCCAGAAAGACTATTGAGGATTGTGGACATAATAAAAAAGGAGTAATTGGTGATGTGAGGACATTCCTGGGTTCATTGCAGAATCAGGTTTAACTCCCAAGCCTGATCCCAGATGCTCAAAATGGGGGGCTAGAGAAGAAGCCTTATAAGGCTTCTCAGGGGAAGGGGAAATGGGATCCCAGGCAAGCAGTAGCTAGGGTTGCCAATCCCCAGGTGGAGGCAGGGGATCCCCCGGTTTGGAGACCCTCCCCCCGCTTCAGGGTTGTCAGAAAGCGGGGGGAGGGGAGGGAAATGTCTTCTGGGAACTCTATTATTCCCTATGGAGATTTATTCCCATAGAAAATCATGGAGATTTGATCTGCGGGTATCTGGGGCTCTGGGGGGGCTGTTTTGGGGGGTAGAGGCACCAAATTTTCAGTATAGCATCTAGTCCCTCTCCCCAAAATACCCCCCAAGTTTCAAAAGGATTGGACCAGGGGGTCCAATTCTATGAGCCCCAAAAGAAGGTGCCCCATCCTTCATTATTTCCTATGGAAGGAAGGCATTGAAAAGGTGTGCCGTCCCTTTAAATGTGATGGCCAGAACTCCCTTTGGAGTTAAATTATGCTTGTTACAGCCTTGATCTTGGCTCCACACCTAATGTCTCCTGGCTCCACCCCCAAAGTCTCCTGGCTCCGCCCCCAAAGTCCCCAGATATTTCTTGAATTGGACTTGGCAACCCTAGCAGTAGCCCATTGGGCCTAGAGTCTGCCCCTCCCATAGGCTTACAGCCCACAAAGGACAGAAGGACTAGATGAGGCTGGAGTTGTCCCATCCCCAGGCAGCCCTTTCAGGGAGGAAGGACCAGACCCCACCTAAAGCAACCAGGGAGAGGTTACTGGGAGCAGGAGACAGTGCTATAACCCACCTACCCACCCACCCATGCTGTATTCTGAGGTTCTTCCACCAGGACAAGCCCTACTAAAGGAACCCTGGAGAAAGAGATAGCCCCAGATTCCAGTCCAACACCACAGCCTGACACATTTATGACTGGAAGACCATTAGGCTGAATGGTATTGAACCCTGAAACCACTATTGGGATGAAGCTGCTATCCCATTTATACTTTTCTTGGTAGAATTCAGAGAATGCTGTACTAGAACCATTTTTTCTCTTAGAATACTGTTACCTGTATAGTAGTAAACAATGTCCCTAACTACAGCCACTGACCACTTATAGTTTACTTCCTGTAAGAAACAAAAAACACCTGAAAATGAACCTCAGGTAATCTATATATTTTTGTCCTTGATTGTTGTGGGGTTTTTTTTAACTCCATGGGGTACTAAAATATCCCATTTGAGACATTTTCTACCCTATGAGAAATAGTGATCCAGAGAACTGGTTTTTTTTTAAAAAAAAAATGTTTTGTGTACAGTCTTTCATGACCACCACAAACAACAACAACTTCTATGGGACATTTTTACCCCTAAGTACATGAGAAATTTGATTTAAGATGGAAATATACTTCAAATGCAATTCGTACAATTTCCCTTCCCCCAGAGGATAGGTTGAAGGTTAAACAAGTGTAAACACAACAGAAGGCTGGTTTTTAACACATAACCAGGCACAGGTTTTCTTTCATTCTTCTTCCCCTCTCATTGTAGTCATTGCATTTCCCTCAGGTAAGTTGAACTTTAAAAACCATCCCATTAAACATTACTTCCCAATCTAATTGAAGACACAGAACATCTGTTGAAAGGAGCATCTTCTGCTTACTGACACTGCCTAAACTACCTTCGATCTCCACAGAGGACTGATATTCTCTTCTACATTTTTGAGGCTCATGGCCCAGGGAAAAAAAGAGCCATCTGTTAATATTAATTCTGATAGTTGTACAACAAACTTTTTTGGAAGTAAGTCTATAATACGGCCATTCATAGGTACTCCTGGGAGAAATGTCACCTCTTTCCATGCAAATTATGGTAGTTAATTACTATCAGTGTTGCCATCCAGAGGAATCCACTTGCTCCTTTGGTTTTCCTAAGGGTGGCCATTTTTTTCTCCTTGACAACCGTTGTACTACTTTGTGCCTGCTCCTTGCTGCTCTTTAATAGACTCTGATCATTTGGTTTACTCTTGGTGCCGGGGAAGCTTGTTTCCAAATTAAGTCCCCTTTGCCTTCAACCCTGATAGATTTGCTTTTCCAGTTTCCCTCCTTTTGCTTTTATTTTTTTTTTTTTAGTGAGTCTGGGGATTCCCATTATTTGTTTATTTGTTTTATTCCATTCATAGCCCACCCTTCCAGCAAAGCAGGCTCAGGATGGGTTCCATTGGAGAATCATGCAACTGAACAATTAAAACAAAGTTAAAATTGTAATAAAAAACAGCTAAAAGTACAGTCTAGAGTTAAAACCAGGTTTAGCAAACTCTGCCTCAACAGGGATGACCATCAGTCCAAGGCCCAACAGATCCCAGATCTCTGGAATGGACGGGGGAGAGGCCTAATAGCAGGTGACACCCACTGCCTCAACTGAAAGCCTGGTGAAAGAGCTCTGTTTTACATGCCCTGTGGAACTGGATCAATCCCTGCAGGGCCTGAATCTCCAAAGGGAGGTCATTCCACCAGGCAGGTCTGCCACTGACTTCACAGCTTTATTCAGTTATCAAAAGGAACTGTAATTGGCAGATAAGAACAACAAAGAAAAAGGATGTTTGTTTTGCTTTAATTTTTATTACAGTCAGAGGAGGGATTGTGGTTCCATGGCAGAGGTCTGCTTGGCATGTAGAAGGTCATAGATTCAGTCCCTTGACCCTGGGAAGCTGACTTTGCGGGATCAATGGTCTTATTTAGCATAAGGCTGCTTCATGCATTCTTGTGACTTTATGGCAACCTTGCTGAACCACTGGAATTTTGAGATTAGGTGCCATACAAAATGGCTGCCATGGGAGGAGGGAGGGACTGGGTCCAACTACAAAAAGCTGAGACATTCCACAATGGAACCACAATGGAACTATTTGCAGACACAGAGGGAGTGCCCGATGGGCTTTGAAGTACCTCCTACTTAGTTGAACCAGAGGAAAGTCAGCATATGCTTTAAGCTTTAGGAAAGAAATGCTTTGGGGAAGAAGCAAGTGGGCACCAGGAAACAGATTAGCAGGCACCATAATGCCTAGTTTATGACCTGGTCTACACAAACAAGAAATGAGGGGTTAAAACTCTTTCTGGATGATGATAGATTGTACATGATTGTCTGGCAGAACTGCATGCTTAAGTAGTCCTCCACGAAAAAAAAAATCTATATGTTAGCATGTTAGGAAAGAGGGAATATTTGAACCCATCTGTCTAATATCTAGTAGTACAGCTAGAAATTCAGACAACTGGAGAAAGACATGCTATTGTCCTCCCACCCATTTTGCATGTATATACTACAGCTAATACATTATTTCAAAAGTTTTCCCTTGTTTAACTACATACTCAGCTTCCCCTGCCCTCCTTGCTTCTTCTCTTCTGATGCCAGGAGACTTTAATTTAAAAAAACAATATTGTTTCTGCATTTAATTTTGTTTACTCAGATTTGCAAGATACAAAGACTTTGCTACCGCATAGTTTATGATATTTTACAGTATAAAGAACAATGTATCCTTTGGAATATATGCTGACTTGCCTGTGTTCTAAAAAAAAAAAATACCTTCCTCAAAATGGAATAACCAAGGCCATTTTTGTAGGAAAAGCCCAGCAGGAACTCATTTTCATATTAGGCCACACCCTGACATCACCATTGTTTCACACAGGGATTTTTGTAGGAAAATTCTGCAGGAACTCATTTGCATATTAGGCCACACCCCATGACACAAAACCAGCTGGATCTGCGTTCCTGTGCATTCCTGCTAAAAAAAGCGCCCTGGGAATAACAGATCTAACCCCTTTGATAGCTAATGGTGTCCAGCATAGGCTTCTGGATGGGTCATTGGCTTGTATTCCTAAAATCTACTTTAGTCAATCCACTCTACCAGGAGCTGCTGCTAATTGCTGCTGTCCTTCTGAATCTCACCTCTGCTTTGAGGCAGCTGGGTCTGAACCCACTGCACCCCAAGGATTGTAGGGAATATCCATTCAGAAACTGAGGTTTGACTTTGGACCTCCTAACATTGTGTGATTGGCTCCAGTACCCCACTGTAGCCATCTGGTGTTGACAGCTTCTCCTAGAGTTACCAAACTCCAAGTAGGGCCTGGAGTTCTCCTGGAATTCCAGATTATCCTGAGACTACAGACATTAGTCCCTCTGGAGGAAATAGCAGCTTTAAATAGACAGATGTCCTAGATCAGATGTTTGATGTTTGAAGGAAGGAAGGAAAATAGATGGGAGAGGGAGGAGGGAGGGTGGAAAGAAAAACCCTGGCTGACTTGGTTAGGAGAATTGATTTAAAGAAAGGAATTCTCTGAGCAGGCCAACAGGGTGGTGGGGGCTTTGAGAGCCACACACTATGTAGGAAAGAGCCACATGTAGCTCCTGAGCCAGTTCGGCCACCCCTGTCCTAGATGAACCTTATATATCCTCTGAGCTCCTTCTCTCCTCAAACTCTGCCCTCCTGGCATTCTCCAGGAATTTCCCAAGTCAGAGCTAGCAACCCTATCCCATTCTCAAAGTTCCAGAAGTGGCCACAAGGTTAATGAGGAACCCCTGATCTATTACAACTGTAGTAGATAGCAAAATCCTGCTACAGCTGCCTCTCTGGGGCAGACCATGAGGGACACTGGGCCTTGAAGCCACTGCTCCAACTTGTACCATGGATAATACACCAGTGCCGATCACTGGTCTTCTATCTACACGTAGCTTTGTCTTATATGGAGAGCATTCAGTTATACAATCCCCTGCTTGCTGTTATAACTGGTATAGTCCATAAAAAGACTTACCATTCCATCTACTGTTTGTAATGACTTGGATAATACTTTTCACTTTGAGATGGGAGTTTTCATAGGGCAGTGCCTGTAAAGCCTTGTCCATAATGTAAAAACACCCTCTTAAAATTTCCGAGGAAAGCAAATTAGCTTGAGAACTTTTCAGTTGTCAAATCAGTATCTCGTACTCATTTGTTTGCTGAAGAGTGGGATGGAGATGGAACACTGAGCAGCTACATGACCTTATCATTAGTTACTGAGTTATATCCAGTAAGCATTCTGCCCTTTCTACAAAGAGTTCGAGTTAATTCATGTTGTCTTAGCAACAGATACATTAGGCCAATACATAATAACTTGTCCAAAATCACCCAGAAAACTCTAAGGCATACATAATACCTGTATTACATACATTCCTCAGAGGCAAGATCTTCCCTCCATTTTTCTTTCCATTTTGTGACTGAGCCACTCTAGTTATCTGTTTTCTTCTTGCATGAAGAATTTTGGCTGTCACACCCTGTCACAGTATAATATCTTGGCTGTTCACTCAGTCCAGGAAACTGAGGGAAGCAATAGGAGCCCCCTTTAACAATACAATTTAAATGGCACTCAAGAAGTTTTTATATTCCAAATTAACAAAATATTTTATTAAACATAAAGGGGAAAGGTCAGGAAAGATCAGACTTAAAATTTCTGAGGTAAAGCCAGTACATCCACAGACTTCAGTTCTTATTTTTCAGGTTACCAAGAGTTTCTGAAGCTTTTCACAGAGATTTAATTTTTTATGTTGAGTAGCCTTTGTTTGTGTTTTCCCCAAACACTCCAGTACACTTTCTTTGAGTTTTCTTTAACTTTTTTGGTTTCCAGCAGGTGCACTTTTTCCAGTGCCCAAATTCCTTCTCTTGAAACACCAGTACTTTTCTTTAGCCCTGACTTAAGGCCTCTAAAGGCAGTTTCAAGCCACACCAGGCCAGAGGTCTCTGTGCTCTTTGGAGTCATTGCCCTGTTTAGACAGGGTAGGTAAATTCCTTCTCTCTCTAGAAGATTTATCCCCTTTCTTAGGCATGAATGAGAGTTTCCATTTCTACCCACTGCTCCTTGCCAACTTTCCCCAGTTCTCCTGTGTGTGTTAAACTGCTCACAGTCAGGGCTGAATTCCAAATGAATTGTCCTCCTCAGTATTCAATTCTAAAGTCTCTCTCTAAAGTCTAATGATAACCAATCAGATTGCTTGGAGCAGCCTGTCACTCAAGGCTCTTTGGCTCTGTGAAGAATTAACCCTTCTCACTTCTAAGCTTTTTAAAAGTGCAGTCCATTACAGTCTGGTTTTCCCTTAGTGTTTGCTCTAGTACAGGATCCCCAACCCCCAGGCCATGGACCAGTACCAGTCTGTGACCTGTTAGCAATCAGGCTGTGAGGCAGAAGTGCCGCACCATCCCTTTTACCCGTCTGGGACCTGCTTCAAGGCTGCCTTGCCTTGCAGCCCCGCCACCCCTTTCAGCTGCACTGCCTCTTTCATCCACTTTGGAGCGAGTCCACACTGCCCCCCATTTCAAAATCCCCATGGGGGCAGGGATGGGGCATGAATGGGGGGGCAGCCTGGGATGGCAAAACTCCCACATTGCCCCCCCTCAGTCTGCATAAAAATTGTTTTCCAAGAGGTCACAGGACAGAGACAGTGCTGGTCGCCCTGGTAGATGACCTCCAGCGGCATCTGGATCGAGGTGGCTCGGCGGTACTGATGTTGTTGGACCTATCGGTGACGTTCAATACGGTTGACCACTGGTTGCTGACCTACCATCTCACTGATGCAGGGATTCAGGGGTTGGCCTTGCAATGGCTTTCCTCCTTCCTTGATGGTCAGGGACAAAGGGTGGCGATTGGGGGTGAACTGTCCCGGAGGCACGCGTTTGACTGCGGGGTGCCTCAGGGGGCAGTGCTCTCCCCAATGTTGTGCTACTGTAGCCTGCCTTGACAATGGAGGCCCAGATAGCAGCCACTGCTAAATCCGCATTTTTCCATCTTAGGTGGGCAAGGCAGTTGGTCCCCTTCTTGGAGCGCAGAGACCTGGCAACAGTGATCCATGCAACAGTCACCTCGAGGCTGGACTACTGTAATGCCCTCTACATGGGGCTGCCCTTGTGCCAAACCCAGAAGCTTCAGCTAGTGTAGAATGCGGCTGCCCGGCTGTTATTGGGGCTCCCCAGGTGGGAGCACATTCAGCCAGGACTACGGGAACTGCACTGGCTGCCAATAGTATACTGGATTTGTTACAAGGTGCTGGTTATTACCTTTAAAGCCCTATATGGCCTAGGACCTGCCTACCTTAGGGACCGTATCTCCCCACATGTTCCCCAGAGAGTACTCAGACTGGAATCACAAAATCTACTAGTAATCCCTGGGCCGAAGGAGGCCCGATTGAAATCAACCAGAGACAGGGCCTTCTCAATTGTAGCCCCCTGCTGGTGAAACCAACTGCCAGATGAAGTGAGGGCCTTGCGGAACCTTGTGCAGTTCCGCAGGGCCTGCAAGACTGTCCTCTTTCGGCTGGCATTCCATTTACTCGGCACCGGTATTTAAGAGAAGTGGAAGAAGGCCGTCGCCACCATAATAGCACCAACTCAATATTCTGTTTTAACTATTTTAATCATTGCATATCTGTTTTATTACTGAATGTGTAATTTTAATACTTATTAATTTGTTTGTGGGATTTTATGTTGTGAGCCGCCCTGAGCCTGCTTCGGCGGGGAGGGCGGGATATAAATAAAATAAATACATAAATAAATAAAATAAACTGGTCCCTGGTGCAAAGAAGGTTGGGAGCCACTGCTGTAACACGCTGACTCAGTCACATATAACCCACTGGACTACTTGCACTGTAGTCCTAAACAGAGTTACCCACTTTTAAGCCCATTGACTTCAATTGCTTCAGAAGGGGATAACTGTTTAAGATTGCACTGTTGGTAACTGCATTGAATCGTCACTTTTGTTCACTTTTTGGTATGCAAGACGGCACGCACTTTGGGGCTTCATCAGCAGTAGATGCAGTCCAGACAAAATAAAGTACTTCTTAAGACAATGTATAATTAATTGATGGAATTTGCTGCCACAGTTTACGGTAATGGTCTGTAGCTTAGATGGCTTTAAAAGAAGATTAGACAAATTCATGGAGAACAAGTCTATCAACTGCATTAGCCAAGATGACTAAAGGGAACTTCATATTCAGAGGCAGTAGAATTATAAGTACCAGAAGCTGGGACTAGAGGGAGAGACAAGGGAGAGCTATTGCCTTCAATCTCTTCTGTTGGACAGGAGTGGAATTCTATCCTTTGCATATTAGGCCACACACTCCTGATGTACCCAATCCTCCAAGAGCTTACAGTGCTCTTATTCCAGGACCTACTGTAAGCTCTTGCAGGATTGGCTACATCAGGGGTGTGTGACTTAATATGCAAAGGAACTCCTGCTAGAATTCCACCCCTGCTTGTGGGCTTTCTGGAGGCATCTGGCTGGCCACATGGGCAAATAGGAAGGCGTTAGATACACATTTGGCCTGACCAAGTAGACCTCTTTTTATTTTTCTTAAGAACTTTTTGAGGTGGTTGAGAGACTTCTTCCATCTTAGTGGCAGCCATTCTTTAAACCTTCCCACCTCATCCTTCAATATGTGCCTGCTTGCCTGTAACATTGTCAAATTTTGGAATGTAGGACAGCAGCGATGTCATCCAGTATACCTGCTGAAGAGAATAGGGGCTGCATTTTAAGGTCTCCTTGTGAGTGAAAATGCCTTCCATTTTATTGCCACCATATTTAAAGTATTTTTTTCCCCAAAAAAGCAGAAGGCTATTCTGGAACTAATCCAGTAGTACAGAATTTCACATCTGCCCTGTTTGTGCTATTACTTAAGCAGGGAATATAGTACTGCAGTTCCTTTCTGCTTAGAAGAATTGGTTTTTATACCCTGCTTTTCTCTACCTTATGGAGTCTCTAAGTGATTATGATTGCCTTCCCTTCCTCTCCCCACAACAGGCAATTTGTGAGGCGGGTTGAGAGAGTTCTAAGAGAGAGACCTGTGACTGGCCCAAGTCACCTGGCAGGTGTCATGCAGAGGATTGTGGAATCAAATTCAGTTCTCCAGATTAGAGTCTGCCATTTTTAACCACCACACTATACTGACAGTCCCATAATTGAACAGAAAAGTCGGTGCAATGCCATAGTCCTTTGCAATGTGAGGATAGGGGATCCTGCCAACCAGGAAGGCACTGCATCTGGCAGACAGAAATAGACTCCACTATAGAAGTGTTTCCATGAGGAACAGCATTTAAAAAAAAACTGCTGTGTTTTCCAGCAGTAATCTAATGCTGAACCACTGCTGTGGTTCCTGAGCATCTACTAGCAGCTGTTAATAAACCACTGGCAACTCCCCCTTGCAACTGTACCCAAAATTGCCCAAGGAACTATTCTGAAGGCTTTGATGATATCACTGTCACAGAACTGACTTTTCTGCCACTGCTTTGTTAAAAGGGAAGCCAAATCCCCAACGGATTTCAAGACTTAATCCAGATCCAGCTAGATCCACTATTTATCTAATGGCACAAGGGACTTTTCATGAAATGGACAGTGTCCGTAGGATCCTAGGAAGGGACACTGCACATTTTGCTGCAAACATGTTCAATGGTTGAATGTTCCAATATGTGGAGGCAGCAATCAGATGTGACTCAGTTCATGTTGAGCATCCATGATTGCCCGCCAAACCAGTTTGCATCGAGTGTTCCCAAAACTGTGCTTGCACAAGGATGCTGACAATTCAAATAGGCGAACACCAAAGGATAGGATTTTATTGAAGCACACAGCTTTTATTGATGTCTGATTTATGATTAAACTGGCAAATAGGACAAGAGCTAAACTGATGGGTGTTTGTGCATCACTTATCCCAGAAGCTAAAATGCCCCATCTAGCAGCTGCAAGGAGCAAGCCTATACAAGTCTGGGTAGTAGACAGTACCATCAAGTCACAACCAACTTATGGTTTCAAGGCAAGAGACTAACAGAGGTGGTTTGCCATTGCCCATCTCTGCATAGCGACCCTGGACATTCTTGGTGGTCTCCCATCCAAGTACTCACCAGGGCCAATGTGGCTTAGCTTTTGAGATTTGGTGAGATCAGGCTACCCTGGGCCATCCAGGTCACAGCAAAAAATAACTACCCAATTTTGTTAGAGGCTGCTGGTCTACTCGGCAGCAAATCCCATTTTATTCCATGAGCCTTACTCAGATCCTCAAAGATAGCACAAATCGGTTGCCCAGGCAGGATTCAGTTCCTCTCCCACTTGGAACTAGCCATTAGCACAAGCACAACCAGTAGGGTTGGACACAAACCACATTTTTGTGGTTCAGTTCATGGTTCATGGCTGTACCACAAACCAAACCACAAAGTGATATGCTGGTTCACAATGAAAACCAGTTCATATCAACATAAGAGAAACCATGTTGGATCAGGCCAATGGCCCATCCAGTCCAACACTCCTTTCCCTTCCCTTCCCTTCCCCTCCCCTCCCCACAACAGACACCCTGTGAGGTAGGTGGGGCTGAGAGCTCTGCCCTTTCTAGAACAGCCTCTGACAGAGTTATGACTGACCCAAGGTCACTTCAGCAGTTGCATGTTGAGGAGTGGAGAATCAAGCCCATTTCTCCCAGATAAGAGTCCACACACTTAACCACTTCACCAAACTTTTTCAAGGCTGCTTGTGAACTTATGATGGTGTGCAAGTGTGCCACTTTTTATTCCAGTGTAATATATACTAATTGTTCCCCCCTGCACACACACACACATATTTCCTTTGCTCAGATACTGAAGCAGCTGTCCTTTCTGTCATTTGCGAACAGGTCCATGCTGAATGGTCCTGCTGTGCTCTGTTTAGCACATCATTTCAGCATATTGATTGCTCAGTGCTCTTGTTAAGCTACGGATGGCATTGCTAATTGCTGGGATTAATAATACTACCCTTGAAACCATAACTTCAAGGCTTCTGAAAGACAAGCATAAACCTCAAGGCAGCGCGTGACAACAAGCAGGACAGACTGAAATGGCCTGACTCTTTCATCAAAAATTCAGTTGTATCATTAAGCAGGACATTAGGAGGTATTGGCAACAGCTCCCAGTGACTGTAGATGGCCCTGAACTTTCCACATAGTTCCTTTCTTGAGAACTTTATTATTCCTACTAATTTTAGGGGGCGAACATGTTGAATACTGTTATGAGTGTGTGGGATACTTAGTAGGTTGCTACCAGCCTCAAAGCCAGACTCAGTCCTACTAGTTCTGTTTGGGAAGGGGAAAGCTAGAGACTCGTCTGGAATCTCGGCTGTCTCTGAAGTCTAGGTTACAGGGTGTAGTTGCCAACTTCTAGTTGAGAGGGGAATACAAAGCACTGGGCTTCCATGAAAACCAGCCTCCAAATAAACAAACAAAGCAAACAGTGTAAATAATTAATAAATATGCATATATTAGTTCAAAGTAGACCACTCAATTAGTCCTCTATGCAAAGCAAGGAACGTATTCACCGGAAATCAGTCCAACTTTTTTTCTAGCAAATTAATGCCAAATTCATTCAGGAAAATCCAGGTGAAGCAAATCTGATTACGAGACTGTTCAATATTTCTTAATATGTGCAGCCAGCAGTCCATAAAAGCAACAAGGTCATGCTGGTGCCCTTGTTTCACGCTAGCTTCTTCGAGCGTCTCACATCATTTTCATACATTGGGTGAGAACGCAAAACTGTTGCAACATTGCAACAGTTTGCAATAGTTGCGGCCTGGAGTTCTCCTGGAATTACAAGTGATCTCCAGACTAAAGAGATCCCTAGAGAAAACGGCATCTTCGGAGGGCAAACTCTATGGTATAGCAGAGATTCTAAGTGAAATCCCTTCCAAACTCTCCCTTTGGGAAGCTATGAAATGTTGAATTTGTCGAGTGGTTGCCTTCCTCATTTTGCCAGCATGATTTATTTTATTTGCTTTGGGTGATCAAGCACACAGGTTTCAGGCAGCCAATTGGAATGGTGTGAACTGCAATTATGTTTTGGATTAGACAGGCATTGATAAAGGACTTCCCAGCTGCAGGGTTGCTCAGAATATAGATTCTGTACTACTGATGTTTGGATTTTGACCTAAAGTGTATTTCAGTATTATCTTTGAAGAATACCCAAGATGGAGGTGGTGGGCCATAACACTGGATCATCAGTTGGTGTGTGTAGGAATCCTTTCCCCTGTGCTGTTTCCCCTGGGATGGAGAAAGTAGAGAAAGAAGTACTTTTCTCCCTTTCTCACAATACAAGAACTTGTGGGCATTCAATGAAATTGCTGAGCAGACAGGTTAAAACGGATAAAAGGAAGTACTTCTTCACCCAAAGGGTGATTCACATGTGGGATTCACTGCCACAGGAAGTGGTGGCGGCCACAAGCATAGCCACTTTCAAGAGGGGGTTAGATAAAAATATGGAGCAGAGGTCCATCAGTGGCTATTAGCCACAGTGTGTGTGTGTGTGTGTGTGTATATATTGGCCACTGTGTGACACAGAATGTTGGACTGGATGGGCCATTGGCCTGATCTAACATGGCTTCTCTTATGTTCTTATGTTTCTATACACACCTACAGGAGCTGCTGTTAGACTGATGGGGGACAGGTACAATTTTGGTACTTAGGGAAACAAGGGTTAACCCTTTCCTATTATGGGGAGAAAGGCTTCAAACCTACTTGCTCCAGTGACATGGACCCACTCAAAATCTCACTCCTCCCCCAAGCCTGCTTCTTATTATAATATGTATTGTGATTCATAATTTTTTTCTCAGTGTAATAGTGGAATGTAGCAATTAGAGAGATTCCCTAATATTTAGCAATGTTAAGGAATTGGTAACTTGTGTACTTGTCTATGATTACATGACCTTTGCGTTTTTCCTACTGCAAAGGTTGCTAGCTATTGGCTGGTAAGCAATGCAGGAAGGAGGGAGCACGATGATGAGGAAATGACATTGTGCTGATGGTGCTTCACTTCCAATGAATACCCCAAAGTGATGTCACTATACCAGACCAATATCTCTAAGATTCACCAAATCTCTATGGTAAAAGTTTGGGCCAAATCCTAGAGTGTCACATTGGCAATGTGCTGTCACTTTCAGGTATTTACTGAAAGAGATGTTCCACAATCTACACAACACCACTTTTCCAGCTTTGTCCCTCCTGCTGCCTCAGTAGTAATTATTAATTATCATATGGCAGTGTGTGTAGTATAGCCAGGAGATCCTAAGATTGTCTGGCAGGCAGAAATTTTAGATCTTTTCGAGTTATGCACCACAAGGTGGTGAGCTAGACTTGTTTTTGAGGCAAGAGGCGATTTGTCATTGCCTGCCTCTGCATCATGACCCTGATATTCCTTGGAGGTTGCCCTTCTGACCCTACTGCTCCACTGAGTGATGATAGGCAGAAAAAAAAAGGAGGCCTGAAGCGCTAGATTCTCGAGACAAAACATCTGCTGTGCAAGATGTTTTGGTTCCTCTTCATACTAAAGTTGTTTTAAGCCATTCTTATAGTTTCAGAGAACAGCCATGTTGGTCTGCAGTAGAAGAACTAAATACAAGTCCAGTAACACTACAGAGGCAAGATTTTCAGAGTCTAAGCTTTTGAAAGTGAAAGCTCCATTTGTTAGATATCTCTTGCTCTCCAAGGTGCTACTGTACTCAGATTAGCTCTCCTGATTCTGAAGGTCTCTCTAGGTCCCAGAAATATTACACTCTAGAGGTAGATCCACATAATGTAGGATGTTCCACTATCATTGTGCTATGGAAATTGTTTGCAACTGGATTTCCATATATATATATATATATATATATATATATATATATATATATATATATATATATATATATATATATATATATATATATATAGAAATCCAGTTGCAAACAATTTGCAAAATATGTGGAAATCCAGTTGTAAGAACAATAATGAACCATCTAGTGGTGTGTGAATGCAACCAAAGTCTCCTGGCAGAGAGATAAACTCTCAGGTTATGTCAAGCTACTGAGCCTCAGGTTTGCATCAGAAAGTTAAATAAATGACAACTTCATCACCTTCTGTAAGCATCTCCAAATATTAAAAATAGCAATAGAACTGGATTTTTAAATAGATCAATCAAGTAATCAGTAACCCAGTGAGCAAGCTACTTAGATAATCTTGGATGATCAGGACTGGGAAGATCAGGAGAGTAGAATTTAGGATACAGTCATCTGGAGAATGGGATCCAGCTGTGACAAATACTTTGGATTGCCTGAAAATGATGCCATTAAAACACACACACACAATATTTTTAATAAACATTTAATTGTAGCAAGTCAGTTACCACCGGGTATGGTGGGGTGCCCATTGTTCCCATTCTTTTTAGGACCATCGTTCATTCAGTTAATCTTTGTGGGGTTTGCGGGGATGTTCTTATTCTCTTCCTCATGGGGTGTTCTATGTCTTGATGAGAATTTGCAATACCTCCACGAGGAAAACTCCTCCTCTTCCATCCAAGCTGCTACCTTACTCTCTCCAGACACTGGAAGCCAGCCTGATATGCCCATCTCAGCCTCAAGCTGTGCGGGTTCAAACAGCGCTCCATAAGTTCTACAGGTGTTGCCTACCCTGCCCCCTTCTCACAAGACTTTCTGCATTTCACAAGGTCCATGCTTCCTAGTTGGAGATCAGCCCAGTGTTTCCAGGAAGCCTTTAGCTCTTTTCTTGGTGCCTTGTCAGCCACTAATTGGCTGTCTGTCCCTAGGGCTGCCATTGGGTTGCCAATATGATGTCTGGATTGAGAAATACCTGGAGATTTGGGGTGGAGCCTGAAGAGGGCAGGGTTCAAGGAAGGGAAGGTACTTCAGTGGAGTATAATGCCATAGAGTCCACCTTCCAAAGTGGCCACTTGCTCTGACTGAACTGATCTCTGTTGCCTGGAGATCAGTTGTAATAGCGGGAGATCTTCAGTCACTAGCTGGAAGTTAGCAACCCTAGGCTGCCATGTCAGAAGTTGAACATTGTTCCCTGCTAGTGTTTGGTGTGACTGGCCCTGTATCATGGGATGTGTCCTGCCACTCAGTTAGTCAGAGGGAACAACTTCAGGGCAGTGTTCCCTCTATGCTGAGTTAGTGTGAGCTAGCTCATAGTTTTTTAGCCTCTGGCTCACCCATTTTTGTCTTAGCTCAGGAAAAATGGCCTCAAAGCAAACTAATTTATGCAGCAACTCACACCTTTAACGCCAGTAGCTCACAAAGTAGAATTTTTGCTCACAAGACTCCACCGCTTAGAGGGAGTATTGCTTCAGGCCACAGGGAGGGTCAAACAGAGCCCACTCTGGAAATCTTATCATTGTTATTGGTTCCAGAATTAAACAATATTTTCATCTAAAACAGTGCTCCCCGCCCTTTCCCCCCCATCTTTCTGGTAACGTGAAAGAAGAGATTTTCATTCGCTGATTCTCTATCAGCTGCAGAGTTTCCTAGCTGTGGACCCTCAGAATACTGTATAACACTTTGCCTTTGATTGGCTGGGTAAATGGGCTTGGTTTTCTTTTTCATCAGATTTACTAAATCTGGCATACATCCCATGACACTTCTTGACATTCCCACAGCGTCATACATTAACAGACAAGAATTTGTTTCAATCCTTCAAATTCAAAGGAAAGAAAGAAAATGTTCCAAAATTCATTTGGAAAGGAAAAGTCAGTGCATGTCACAGGCATAAAATAGATCTGGGGTGCAGCGATATAAAAATGGAACAAGTTAATAATCATAATTATATTTGTAATTATGGAATTTAGATATGTAAAGTAGCTCAGGAGTTAGCAGCTGCAAAATTCATTACCGTGCCATGTTACACATCTCATTTTTATAGGAGCTGTTCTTGAGTGTCAGCGAGATTAGCAATTGGAAAGTTCAAGAGCTTTACAAATGCAGGTCACTTGCTCATTTGCAGAAGATATTAAAAAGTGTCCACCAATTCTGGGGGAAAAAAGGTTGGCAACCAACTTTTAATTAGTAGTTATTCTTGGTGATTATAACGTCAGTGAGTGTGTTAATTCTAAGCAGAGGGCTGTGGTATTAGTGCGTTTATGGGCTCGAAGTTCACAACCCAATCGTTGTTGTCACTGCTTCAGTTGAAGGTATCCCCCCCCCCCATTTTGAGACTGAGAAACAGTTGGTCTGCATATAGACGTACATCACAAAGAAATTCACAACACTGGGAATGCAGATAGATTGAAAGTAACCAATTTAAACAATAGAAAAGGGCAAGACTCCAATAGCACCTTAAAAACTAACAAAATCTGTGGTAGAGTATGGGCTTTTATGAATCACTATTCACAGGTAGAATATGATTCCATCTGTGTATTGGAAAGTGGAGTGTATATAGGAAAGTGGGAGTGCACATGAGCTCTTTTTTAAAAGTACCTGTTGTGTCCTCAGCACGGTGTAGTAGTTACAATGTTGGACTAGGTTCTATCAGACCTGAGTTTGTCCTGCCATGGAAACTCACTGGGCAACCTGATCTACTCAGCCTACTTTACTTTGCAGGCCTGCTTTTATGAGGATGAATTGGAGGAGGAGGGAATGTTGTTGCCCACCCCTGGGGGGGGAAGGTGTGCACCCACATGCTAGAAAGCACCTCAGATTGCGATGGACTAATTGGTAATGACCTCTTACCATGCTCTTCCAATCCAGCACAAATTCCTCCCCTTTAGTGGTTAAGTGTGCGGACTCTTATCTGGGAGAACCGGGTTTGATTCCCCACTCCTCCACTTGCACCTGCTAGAATGACCTTGGGTAGGCCCTAGCTATCACAGGAGTTGTCCTTGAAAGGGCAGCTGCTGTGAGAGTCCTCTCAGTCCCACCTACCTCACAGGGTGTCTGTTATGAGGAAGGAAGATAAAGGAGATTGTGAGCCACTCTGAGACTCTGAGATTCAGAGTGGAGGGCGGAATATAAATCCAATATCATCATCTTCTTCTTCTTCTTCTTCTTCTTCTTCTTCTTCTTCTTCTTCTTCTTCTTCTTCTTCTTCTTCTTCTTCTTCTTCTTCTTCTTCTTCTTCTTCTTCTTCTTCTTTACTGGCCAAGATTTTCTAGACCATGTCTTGGTCTTCCCAGCTATTTTTTGAAAAAAGAAAATCAATAATTAACACTGCTATAGCAAAACACTATAAAATATGTCAATTACTGATTTTTTTTTAAAAAAATCCCCTCCAGTAGCATTGTGGGGAGGGATGGTGGTTCAGTGGTAGAGCATCTGCTTGGGAAGCAGAAGGTCCCAGGTTCAATCCCCGGCATCTCCAAAAAAGGGTCCAGGCAAATAAGTTTGAAAAAACCTCAGCTTGAGACCCTGGAGAGCCGCTGCCAGTCTGAGAAGACAATACTGACTTTGATGGACCAAAGGTCTGATTCAGTATAAGGCAGCTTCATATGTTCATATGTTCATAGGGAACTGAAGGAGGGAAAGTGCAGGGGAAGCTACCACATGGATGCTCTGTTGTGGCCATGAATGCCTTTGCAGGAACATAGAAAATCATCACCATACTGTTACCCAAATTGATTCAAGTGTCAGGCCCATAGTGTACAAAGTGTCCTCTACACATGTAGGGTTAAACTGTGTTACTGGGAAATTATTTTGGCTGGGGTTGAGCAGTCTGGTGTACATTTGCGTTCCAGTTTGGCACAGAGCTCAAATTGGGAAGGAAAAACAGGACAGAAAGAGAAAATCTTAAAAAAAGAATGAACCGTTATCTCACTTACAAGATGCAAGGCTAGAAGGACTTGATGCAAAATGAAAAACATGAAACAAAATAACATAAGAACCTTGATTAATCAGTCTAATGGTCCACCTAGTCCAGCATATTGTCTCATATAGTGGCCATATTGGGTTTTATAATTTTTATTGATTTTAGCTACAAAAAGAAGAGGCGCAAGCATAGATACATTAAAGAGGGGAAGGGGTGGATACAAAGTGGGGAAAACAGAAACAAAGGAAAATGCAAATATGTCAGTTACAATTCTACTTCCAAATGAAATACCCAATTCTTTCTACCTGCAGGTATGAAGTTCTCCCCTTATATTTTACCATCTTTATCTTTCATTATAGATTTTTTACTAAACTATTACATAAAATGCAAGTCTAAACAATTCTTCTTCAGCATATATAAGTATAAAAAAGTCAGAGTAGTCTCAACACAGAACTGGCTGGCTAAGCTTAACCATATTGAAAGCACAGACTAACTTGTTAGTTTAACAATATCATCATTAAAATAAGCATATGAAACAAATATCTTTATCCTTCTTACTAACTTAATTCAAGTAGAAAGAAAAAAACAGATTTAAAATGTCATAGAACAAAGGGAGAGAAAAAAATAACAAGCTAAAGATTAAACGTAATAGTTAATCTGTCTCAGTATAAACAATTTCTCCAAACAAACATACTAAGAGCAGATCTACCAGATTACATAATAATTGTGCTGTCTGCCTTCTTAACAATTGATCCAAATTATCTATTTATCTATATATCATTTTTTTGCAAAACTTTTCAATCCTTAAAATCTCACTAGACCTTTTAAAATTATGTATCAGTTCTTATTAAAAAATCCATATCTAATTACCCACAGAGGGAACAACAGTTCAAAGACCCTTCTTCCTGAAAGATTTCCACATCTTGATTTTTTGCTGCTTAACTTAACCATATTGAAAATACAGACTAGTTTGTTAGTTCAACAATATCGTCATTAAAATAGCATAAGAAACAAATATCTTTATCTGTTAAGAGCGAATCTACCAGATTACAAAATAATTATGATGTCTTCTAACTTCTTAAAAATTAATCCAAATTAACTATTTATTTACATAAAATTCTTTTCAAAACTTTTCAATCCTTTAGCTCTTATATCCATATTACTCTAGGAGAAACAACTTAATATAACCCAAAACTCTCACTTAGCCTTTTAAGATCGCATGTCAGTTCTTATTGAGAGTTCCATATCCGACTACCCACAAAGAGAGAGACAATTCAAAGACCCTTCTTCCTGAAAAACTTCCACATCTTGATTTTTTGGCTGAGATGCACTTTCTCTCTCCTTAATGCAGTCACCCCTCTCGGTAAAAGTAGGAAGGATTCCACGCCATTTGTTCCTCTCGAAAAAACTTAATCAGTCTCGATTTCCAGTCCTACTTTTTAACTGCGCCATAAGGTTCCATTTTGGTTTTCTTTTGTTCGTTTCCCAGCGGATCACTCTCCATTTCCAATTCCATAGATATCACCAAGATCTCTAACACTCTGCTCATGTAGATTTGAGATTTTGCTAGTTTTCAGCATAAAAGCTCCCATTTGTTTTTTAATCAACTGTTAATGAACCAAGATCCTGCTTCAGAGAAATTATGCTACGTAATATATCTTTTTTATAAAACATTTTACTTGGTAATGCCATTTTTCTCTGTCAACAAACTCAGTCTATTAATCCAAGTTGAAAAGTATCTCAGAGACCCAGTTAGTCTGCCTCTCCAAATCTCCTCCAGCTGTGATTTTGGATGTTACCATTTCAGTTGCAATCAGACAACAAAGACATCTCTCCAGAATATATCTCGTTTTTGTTCAGACCATATTGCAGCCGGATAATAGTCTCTTTAACACATATCCAATTATAATCCGGGTCGATTTAGGTATCTATTCAGTCTAATTCAGATTGTTGCCAATGCTCAAAGTTGTTCTTGGTCTTTTCAAAGCCTCATGCACAGGAAAGTGGGGGGGGGAGGAATCCACTTCTTTCCCTTCCTTTGAACTGTCCCGCTTGTTGTTATGTAAAACGTCTCATTAGCCAGTGGTATTGAAAGCAAACTTACTTGCCAAGTAGAATTACCATTCTTGAGGTAGGGAAGCGATACATCAGAAGTTTATTAAGAGAAAAGAAAGCAAGCAGTCGGGTGTTCATCTCTTACTGCTGTGGTCATGGCGGTGGAGTTTTGGGGCATACAAGAAGGACAGGAACAGCCGCCGCTATGCCCCTGGCTTCTTGCAAAAGTCCCATGCTGAAAGAAAACCCCTTCAGGGTCTCCTTGGGGGTGCCATGTCTGTGGCACCCCTCCAACAGCCTGATTCAGAGGGCCGCTGGAGAGACGGTCCGCGGACCCCCGCTAAGCTCAAGGTGACATAACCCAGAAGTCTAGTGGCCATATTTGGGTTGGGAGCTACAACAAAGCATAGAGGACAGGGACTTCTCTCAATGGTAACTCCTGGCACTGGTACTTCATGGACAGATGCACTATGCACTGAGAAAAAAAAAAATTTTAATTTTGGATTTGGAGTGGGGACTGTTACTATAGTTACTAGTTTTACAGATAGGACAGTACTAGTTCAGGATTCAAATCTGTGTGTCTCTCTCAGGTTCTGGAATTTTGAGACCATTATTTTCAACAGGGAACCAATTTGAGAGTCTTCAGCAACTGTTTTTAAAGTTAATGGCACCAAAGTTGCACAGAACACAGTCAGAGGGATAAGCTACATGCTATGTTTATGTAGGAGTTCTGTCCCAGTTCACTGCTTTGATCAATGTCACATACCAGCTCCATGAACATTGTTTAAAAGTCACAGAAGCTGATTTTGCTGAAGATACAGGTGAAGGAAAGGGATCTTGCTCCCCTGAGCCCTTTTACTGATCCTAAGGCTACTAAAAACAGTAGAAAGGTATTTGCATAAATTTGAGGCAATATGTGGAGTAGTTAGAGAACTCAGAGCTTGGCACAGACTCCTCCATGGAAATTCCTTCACTGGGGCTCAGGCTGGGAGCATTCAATTCCTGATCCCTTGAAAAGATCCATTTGGAAAGGAGAAATGCCTGGAAAGTTCAAGATGGGTAGCTGCAGGTGGTGAAAAACAGAAAAATAGGTGGTGGAGCTCATCCAGGGATTGTTATGCAGCTGCACCTAGTATTCAATGGACAAGGTGGGAAGGAGGAGGTGGTTCAGGAAGGGAAGGTTCAGGAGCTGTGCTCCTGTGAGCTCCTGCTGAATCCAAGGCCTGGATAGCTTTGTTAGTCTGTCTATAGCAGCAGAAAGAGTAAAAGTCCAGCAGCACCAAAATAGTTTTTGATGGTCTTTAAGGTGCTACTGAAGGAGCCCCGTGGCGCAGAGTGGTAAAGTTGCAGTACTGCAGTCGGAGCTCTCTGCTCACTACCTGAGTTCGATCCCAGCGGAAGGTGGTTCAGGTAGCTGGTTCCAGGTTGACCCAGCCTTCCATCCTCCTGAGGTCAGTAAAATGAGTACCTAGCTTGCTGGGGGGGGGGGAGTGTAGATGACTGGGGAAGGCAATGGTAAACCACCCCGTAAAAAATCTGCTGTGAAAACGTTGTGAAAGCAACGTCACCCCAGAGTCGGAAACGACTGGTGCTTGCACAGGGAACTACCTTTACCTTTTAAGGTGCTACTGGACTCTTGCTCTTTTCTACAGGGAAGTTCAGAGAATCAAAGAGAAACAAGATGCCTGCTTCTGATTGGAAGCTCCTCCAAATGAAAAACAGCACAGATTTTTTTTTTGGGGGGGGGGTAGGTCATAATGCATAAAAATTCCAGGTTTATGTTTCCATTCCAGAAAATCAAGGTAACATCCTGAAGCAGTTTTTTTTTAATATGTGTATTTTAGGCTTGGGAATTTCAGAGCAGGCACACCTTTTAATCACAATGACTTAGTAGCCACTGCTGGACTTATCCTCCATGAATATTTCTAGTCCTCTTTTAAAGCTATCTCTGCTTGTGGCTGGGAGGGAAGTCAGCATGTTATAGCCTGATCTTGTCATATGTCAGAAGCTAAGTAGGGTTGGTACTGGGATGGGAGACCACCGAGGACATCTTTGCAGAGGAAGGTCATGGAAAAACACCTCTGGTTTCTCACTTGCCTTGAAAGCCCTTAACTTTGAAAGCCCCATAAGTCAATTGGGACTTGACAGCAGTTATGTACCTATGCTCGTGATCACCATTACATCCTCCGTCAGTGAACTTCACATTTTAGTGACTCACTGAATAATGATCTACTTTCTTTTGTCCATCCTGAATCTACTGCCTATCAACATCAGAGGGTTGCAAAACACATTATTTAGTGTAGTGTGAACGCATCAGTTAGAGGCCAACAAGAGTTTCAGGATATAAACTCTTGGAGAATCAAAGCTCTTTTTGGGAGAAGAATTCATCGAACTAATATGCAAAGGACCGTGGTATGGACCACTGTCGCCAAGTCATTGCATTCGAGGTAGGGGACCAACTGCCTTACCAGCCAAAGGTGATAAAAGGCTGATCTGGCGGTGGCTGCCACCTGGATCTCCATATTTAAAGAGGGATCCAGGAGCACCCCTAGGCTTTTAACCTTGGGCACTGGTGTGAGCCGCACCCCATCAAAGGTTGGTAATAAGGCCTCAGTTCCTGGACCGCCACAACTTAGGTACAGGACCTCCATCTTTGTCAGATTCAATTTCAGTCGACTCAGCCTGAGCCACCCTGCCACAGCTTGAAGCGCCATGGTCATGTCTTCTGGGGAGGAGTTGGACTGGCCGCCCATCAACAGATAGAGCTAGGTGTCATTTGCATACTGAGGACATCCCAGCCCAAACCTCTGAGCAATCTGGGCAAGGGGACGCATGTAGATGTTAAATAACATCAGAGAGAGGACTGCCCCTTGTGGCACACCACACACAAGTGGGTGCCATCGAGACAGTTCCTCCCCTATTGTCACCGTTTGTCTCCAACCCTGAAGGAAGGAAGAAAGCCACTGTAAGGCCAACCCTCGTATCCCAGCATTTCCATATCTGTTCACATGTGAATTATGTATATTTACTACAGCAGTTGATTTTGCTGGATTTTACTTGTTTTATGTAGTCAGTGCTTTTTTTGTAGCAGAAACTCCTTTGCATATTAGGCCACACACCCCTGATGTAGTCAATCCTCCAAGAGCTTACAGTAGGCCCTGTAAGAAGAGCCCTGTAAGCTCTTGGAGGATTGGCTTCATCATGGGGTGTATCCTAATATGCAAAGGAGTTCCTGCTACAAAAGAAGCCTTTTATGTAGCTATTCATAAAATTTGAAAATTATCAATGAATCCATACTTTCCCTTTCCCCTTTTTTCCTTCTGTACCCCCCCTTTACTTTTGAAAAAAAAATACTAAAGCAGGAAAAAGCTCTCTTTGGAGATTAGTAGGAATGGAGATCCCAGTCAAAAGGTAGGAAGGATGTTCTAAAAAATGCTTGTAAAGGATGAAAAGGTACAATGTATATTGTAGTAGACTTGATCAGAACAGGGGGGAAATGTTGGGGGGGGGGGCAAAAATTAGCATCTGTAGTGTAGTGTATGTCCTTATTCAAACCTAGGGGTAGGTAGGGTCCATTGTTCTGGATTTGTGAGTGAACTAAAGTTCATATATATATATATATATATATAGAGAGAGAGAGAGAGAGAGAGAGAGAGAGAGAGAGAGAGAGAGAGAGAGAGAGATCCAGTGTGCATCACTCTACAATATTGTCTTTTCTGACTGACATAAGTTATCCTTCCCAATACATGCTACAGAGGCTGGTGACTGAACCTGGAACCAAATATAGGCAAAGCATGTATTCTAGCACAGGGCTACAGCTACAAATCCAGTCAGGGGTGGAATTCTAGCAGGAGCTCCTTTGCATATTAGGCCACACATCCCTGATGTAGCCAATCCTCCAAAAGCTTACAAAAAAGAGTTTTGTAAGCTCTTGGAGGATTGGCTACATCAGGGATGTATGGCCTAATATGCAAAAGAGCTTCTGCTAGAATTCCACCTGAGATCCCAATATTCAGTAGCTCTAACATGAGTGTCTGCAAAGGCCCTATAAGGGGTCTCCCTCACAAACTGAAATATTTTCTAGCGCAAGAGCATAAGGGCGCCATTAACTGTGGGTGACCAAATTGCAGTAGCAGCAGAATAGGACGCAGCTGCGAGAGTTTCCTGAATCCGAAACAAATTGCTAGCTCCAATTTTGTCCTTAATGGAAATCCAGAGAAACCATTTGGCCTACAATCACCTGGCTGTTAATAACTTGGATATCCTCCCAGTTTTGAACTCTTTGAAAGTATAAATCAAGAAGAAACATAGACTCATCGTACAGGTGAACTCAAGCTGAAATCTCGACTCAGTCAGGCATATTGTCTTTCTCAGAGTTAATCTGCTTATGCCTGATTTGAAGCACACATCTCAATGCAGGGACAGCATCTAGTTTTAATGGTACCACAAGATCATTGTTCCCTAGCTTTCCCAATATATTATTTTTATTCTCTGCCACTTAGCTTGATAAGGATTTTTTAAAACACACACACATTAAATTGGACCCATTTTACAAATCTTTTTCAATGTTTCCCCCCCTCCTCCCCTGTGTGGGAATGTGGGATGGAAGGAATGAATGTCAGATGCCTTGAAAATGTCACTGTCATTATTTGACATTTTAAAGTAGAGATACAAAAATGAATGAACTCAACTGAAAGTGCAAATATATAAAACAGTCATGGTTCAGGATCCATCCAGCCTCTAACTGGTCCCCCCCTGCTCTTTACAGATATTGACATTGATGTGAAAACTCACCATGTGTTTATCCAACAGCCTGTCATGTGGCGCACTGCTATGAAGAAAGAAAGTTCAAGGGACAAAATCACATACAAGTGTGAATTGGTGATGATGAATTAGCTTGAATGTGGATCCCTCTGGATTTGAAGGGTCCTGGATATCACATGAAGCAAAGGCACTAACCTTTCAGGTATTTGAGCTAGTTTGAAATAGCTTCCTATCTCTAATGACATTGAACATGACCCCGTGATCACCCTTGATACTGTACACACGGGAAAAGGGTTCCCCAGGATTCTGAAGACTCATTGATATGAGAGAAGTGGAAGTGGAGGTGTCATTTCTGCAGATAAGGACAAGGGTCTAGTCTAGTGCATTTTGGAAGTGCATCAGAATTCTTTGAGGATGAAACAAGAATTTCATAGACCGGTTATCAGAATGCAAGGGGCAATCTTTATTTCTCCTTGACGTTAGTGCATCTGTATCATTTATTCAGAATATTTCTGTGCCACCTTGCCACCCAAATAGGGTCTCCAAGATGGTGAACACCATTAAACATTTGAAATGTTTAAAACGAACTATATGTACAATGATTCGATAACACATAGAAACAAATATAACAACCTGAACCAGGGAGGAGGCCAATATCGATTACTGACAGTAAATCGAACGAGGGATGCCAGCCACCAGCTGGGGCTTGGGGATCTCCTAGAATTACAGCTCATTTCCAGATTTCAGAGACCAGTTTCCCTGGATAAAATGGCTTGTGTTGGAGGGTGGAGTTTATGGCATTGTACCCCACTGAGATCCCTGTCTTCCTCTGTCCACCTCCAAATCTTCAGGAGTTTCCCAACCTGGAGCTGTCAACCCTCCCCTCCCCCCACACCCTATGCCAAACAGAACAAAAAAAAATATATTTGCCTTCTGGCAGTTCCTATGCAACCAGTGATCAGTGTAGCATAATGCTTGGAGTACTGAGCTCTTCCCACTTATCTACACTTCCCCTATCCCTCTACTCTCCTTATCTTGTTTGAAATTTCATTTTGTAAGTTCTTTGGAGCAAGGGCCATGTCCACCAAGGATTTTATATATATAGTTATTATTGATCATAACAGCTGAGGAATTCATTGGGTGACTTCAGACCAATTGGTCTGTCTCAGCCCAGCCTCCTTCCCAGATTATTCAGATGGGGGGTGGGGGTGGGAAACAGGCTAATGCCATATTAGACCATGCTAAAACCTTTGGAGGAAAGGTGGAACACAACTAATAAACACCCATTTAAAAACCAAGTTAACCAAACAAAACACAGCCTGATTGCTGAAACATCGATGCCATATAAGACATCGAACAATACAAATATGAAAGCATCAGTTGCTGGGCGCTTCGTGCTGCAGGGTTTCAAGAAAGGAGAAAAGACAACTCAGAGCAAATGCATATTAACAGAAGAGACACCTACTGTGCATTTTCTCAACAGCCAGAAAGAGATTTGCATTTTGAAACAAGCAGATATAAAAAGAGAGAAAAGGAAAGTGCAGCTGAATTAAAGCTGAGGGCTTCTCATTGAATGCAAATTGTTATGATGGATTTGAGCCTCATTAGCCTGTGCTCACTTATCATTCCTAGGCTCCTATTTGTATTTTTACCATCTCCCCCTGCCCTATATGCCACCTCTTTCAAAGAATCACTAACCCCCTCCCAATGATTTATTTTCAGATGGGAAAGGAAATTTCTCAGCTTGATCTGATTCAGTTATCCTCTAAGACTTGTATTCAAGTACATCACCTCATTGCTGTACAGTTAATAACTGGCAGGTTACATTAAGTACACACTTCACTGTAAAACACTGGCTTAAATCTTCTGTCATATTACAGGATGTGGGGGGGGGGATATGCACACACAGAGCACATCTTTCTCATCTCTCCTCCCACAACAGCCTGAAATGCCCCCCAAAAACCTGTTCCTTGGGGTTCCCTGTCCCCCAGGAACCAGATTTCAGAGAACATTTCAGGCTGCCAAGGGAAGGGGAAAGAAAGGAAGTTGCACTTTATGAGCCCATCTCCTTGCATCCCTCAAAATGCTCCGAGGGATCTAAGCCACTGTGTTGTAGATAATATGACATGCTCAAACATTGCTACATGTGCTTGTCAGATTATTTGTCATGTGTTCAGATCTTCCAATTGGCAGTCATTCCATGCATGTGCATTCTCATACAGCCCTCAGAGACCCATTGTTGCTACTTGCTGTTTGGCATGCTCATCATAGAAATAAAGAGTGGGAACATTGATCAGTTAGCCAGTGATCATAAACAATCCCTATTCTTAGGGTTTGTAGAATCTTTCGGGCTCAAGTGCCGTGTTCTACTGGAGATAGTTTTCCTTCCAGACGTTTCGTTCTCAGCTGCGGAGAACATCCTCAGTGGCGTTGCAGCCGGTGCATATGCACAGTAGGTGAAACCAATGTCCCTCCAGGTTCACGTATCAGGAGGGAGGGGGGGGTTGGATGTGAGGATGTTCTCTGCAGCTGAGAACGAAATGTCTGGAAGGAAAACTTTCTCCAGTAGAACACGGCACTTGAGCCCGAAAGATTCTACAAACCCTAATGATGTTACCAGCCGTGAAAACCTGAAATCTTTGATAATCCCTATTCTAAAAGTCTTACTGTTCCATGTTATCATCAGGGTTATTTTGTGCATGTACATTTTCACACAACCCTGTCGGAGTTGTAGTATTCCCTTGTAATTTATTTCTCTTACCTGCCAATTCATGTTTCCACCTGGATACCCCAAGCTCAGATCTCAGAAGTTAGGCAGAGTCAGCCTTGGTTAATACTTGCATGCAGGGCTTTTTTTTTTGGAGCTTACAGTAGGTCCTGTACTAGGAGCCCTGCAAGCTCTTGGAGGATTGGCTACATCAGGGATGTGTGGCCTAATATGCAAAAGAGTTCCTGCAACAAAAATAGCCCTGCTTAAATGGGAGACCACCATGGAAGTGTAGAGCCACTACACAGACACAGGCAATGGCAAACCACCTGTGCATGCCTCTTGCCTTGAAAACACTATGGGGTCACCATAAGTCAACTGTGACTTCATGGCAACACAAAAACAAACCCAACCCCCCCCCCCCGATTCGTGAACCTGGAGGGACATTGGTTTCACCTACTGTGCATATGCAAAAGTGTTCTTCAAGGCACGAGGAAATGGAACCAAAAGACAACAGCTACTGTTTAGCTGCAAAGCAGTTCAGAAGTTGCTTGAGATGGATTGCAGCAAGACAAAGATATCTGAGGCTCAGCTCACAAGTGATCATGGCTGTCACACATGATATTTCTTCTTGCCAAACCCGTTCACTGTGAAGTTTGCAACATCCCTCAGTAGGGACAATGGGACAGGGGGTCACCACTTCCAAAACACTGCTTCCATTGAATTGAGAGTCACTAAAGTTCGAGACAGGCTCTTGGACTGAAGGAAGGCTTCAGACATCACTTAGTGGAGATGTATCATGCAGGTCATTGTATATGAGAAAATGGGAAGTGATATAAATAAGAGAATAGGAGACTGGATTTATACCCCACCCTTCACTCAGAGTGGCTTGCAATCTCCTTCTTTTCCTCTCCCCCCAAAAGGCACCCTGTGAGGCAGGTGGGGCTGAAAGAGCTCTGAGAGAACTGCTCTTGAGAGAACAGCTCTGAGAGAACTGTGACTGACACAAGGTCACCTAACAGCTGCCCGTGGAAGAGTAGGGAATCATACCTGGTACCCCCCCCATATTAGAGTCCATGCACTTAACCACCACACCAAACTGAATTTCCACCGGTAGTTCTTTGATCAATGGCTTATTCATACATGCAAGTTAATTGTTGATCCCAGGTGAGATACTGCTCCCTACACAGATGCAACATAGCCTTAGCTGACTCACCACTGGTCAGCTAGGGCTCCTTGTTTCATCCGTGTAGGGAGCAGTGTCTCATTGCAATTGGTTTCCATGTTCATAAATTCATGACTGCACCATCAACGATTAACTTGCATGTATGAATAAGCCATTGACCACACGACTCCAACCCCAAATGTTTATGACTGTCAGGGCTTTTTTTGTAGCAGGAACTCCTTTGCATATTAGGCCACACACCCCTGATGTAGCCAGTCCTCCAAAAGCTTACAGGGCTCTTAGTACAGGGCCTACTGTAAGCTCCGAGAAGATTGGCTAGATCAGGGGTGTGTGGTCTAATATGCAAAGGAGTTTCTGCTACAAAAAAAGCCCTGATGTCCGTCATGAATGGAGGTTGTCCACCAGCATGATCCATTACAACCTTAGTGTCTTAGTGAATGGTTTTCATGCGACGGGTCTTTCTTTGCTTAATAACTAAGCTTCATTTCTTGCTTTTAATCATATGCTTATGCTCCTGATTCAGAACAGTGGGGATATCCATTGAAGAAATAAATATTTGCAACCCAGTGCCCAGAAAACGTAGAGACAATAAGGGAGGTGATGGGGAGGAGGTTTCATTTTGAGTGAAACACAAAGAGATTTAGCCAGCTTTCTCTAAGTAGAATTTACAGGAACAAAATCCACCAATAATGAGCTGAATGCCTGTTGGCCTCAATATGCATATTTATCAGCCTCAATTAAGCTGGCAGCTCGCCAGGTTTCAAACTTAGTGCTGTCATTCATATTCCCCTGGGTAGATGAATAGGCTGTGTTTGTTACAGCTGAATCCATTTAGACTCCCCCTCCCCCTTCTTTCAGTGCAGCTTTTTTTATTAAACAAAAAAATCACCCACTTTCATCTTAGCATGGACAATGCCGATCCACTTTCCGCATGGCACATAATATGTGCTAAAAATCCATTTTCTAAAGAATGGCGAAGAAACTGTTTTCATCAGATAGAGCAGTTGAAGGTCAGGTTTAAACAGATGTATGACATTAACCATGCTTGATTGCACATGGTTCTGGCATGTATCACTGTATGACTGCTTAAATACGGATGTTTGGCAAAAAAGCTGAAAATGCCTCTTAAAATTAGAAGTGGGGGTAAAATATAGGACAATATTATCCCACTGTTTTCATATAGGTATAATGTGGTATTTTTCACCATACGGAGAGCTTATTTTTTAAAACCTTATTTACAGTGCTATCCTGTACCCAGTTAATTTCTTCTAAGCCTATTAAAGTCCAATGGACATAGAATGACGTAATTCCCCATAGGATCACCATCCTCCTTTGAACATTGTCAAAAGGCAGAATGATGGAGAATAACAGCCTCAATTCTACTCCAAGGAGATTAATTGGTTAATTTAGGGTTGCCAACTTCCAGGTAGTACCTGGAGATCTCCTGCTATTTCAATTGATCTCCACACAATTAAGATCACTTCCCCTGGAGAAAATGGCTACTTTGGAGGATGAACTCTATTGCATTATACCCTGTTGAGTTCCCTCCCATCCCCAAACTTGGCCTTTCCCAGACTCCACTCCCAAAATCTTCAGGAATTTCCCAACCAGGAGCTGGCAGCCCTATACATACTATCTACCCAATGGGTTATCAATGCCTGTTGGTATCACAGAATAGTAGATTCAGAAAGCAATGCAAAGATTCAGTTGTTAGGTGGTAAGTTTGAACTGGATCTGTGGACAGCAGGTTTGACTAGGGATGGACACAAACCAGGAAAATGCAATTTGGTTTGTAGTGTGGTACCCAGAATGGTCCAGTCTCGATATTGGGGATATTAGCTATGAGACTGGGAAGACCAGAAGGGAACAGGGATCATGCACCTGTGTCTGTGGAGGTCGAGTTTAGAAAGAAGACTCCATATTTAAAAGGATTTTAAGAGTTTTTACTAAAAAATACAGTCACAATCAAAATGTACACACAGTCAAGAACTAGCAAAATAAGGAGTGAAAATAGAGACATTTAAGGAGTAGTTAAGGATGATACTACCTTTCCAGATATGCAGATGCCTGTGTATAGGGAGGTGAAGAGAGAGATATGCACAGCACATAACTAGCATTAAGGGGGTGTACTCGTGTGTAGGCACCTTCAGAGTGCACACTGAAGTGTGGTTTAAATCCAGGTTTTATGCTATTTTGAGGGCGTGGACTCCCCTCTTGAAATGTAATGACTGATAACAATTGTAGCTGGGTTTTTTTCCAGGGCTGACTGAATAGGTTCCCAGGTTTACCCCCAAAAGATGTGAAGGGTTCCTGATGGTTGTGATTGTTTGATGTACACTATTATATATGTGTGTATACTATAATGGACCTTTTAAAAACATGTTTCTAGAAATAAATATTATCTATTGACTCTTGGGGATAGAGATCAGTTCCCCCTGGAGGAAATGGTCACTTCAGAGGACAACCTGTTTGATATACAAAGATTCTAGATTATCCCTCACTACATTCCCACCTCCTCAGGTACCACCCCCAAATCTCCAGGAATTTCCCAGACCAGAGTTGGCAAATTTAGAGTGTGGGAAATTTCCCAGCCCATGTTTTTCACAGTTTTTTTGCTGTGGAAATGTGAACTAATGAATTGCTTTCCAGACCTGTCCTCCTTTTTGTATTTTTTCTAATCTTATTAAAGTACATTACATTTTGAATGAAAAATTATCCATAATTATTTTAAAAGCATACTGTTTGCTAAATACTACATTGTTTGATGGCAGATTTTCCGTAAGTTCAGGAACTGGGAGAACATGTGTAAAGACATGTCCCATGAATCAGTGTTATGCTTTCTCCATGATTCTTACATTGATTAATTCATAGAATCATAGAGTTGGAAGGGATCTCAAGGGTCATCTAGTCCAACCCCCTGCACAATGCAAGAAACTCACAAATACCTCCACCTAAATTCACAGGATCTTCACGGCTGTCAGATGGCCATCTAGCCTCTGTTTAAATACCTCCAAGGAAGGAGAGCCCACCACCTCCCAAGGAAGCCTGTTCCACTGAGGAACTGTTCTAACGGTCAGGAAGTTCTTCCTAATGTTGAGCCGGAAACTCTTTTGATTTAATTTCAACCCATTGTTTCTGGTCCTACCTTCTGGGGCTACAGAAAACAATTCCACCCCATCCTCTGTATGACAGCCCTTCAAGTACTTGAAGATAGTGATCATATCACCTCTCAGCCGCCTCCTTTCCATTAAGTGCCATAAAGTCACAACTGACTCATGGTTACCCCCTATGGGATTTCCATAGAAAGAGACAAGTAGAGGTGGCTTGTTATTACGTTCCCCTGCAGCATAGAAACCTGGATCTTCCTTGGTGGTTTCCCATCCAAGTACTAAACAGGGCTGACCTTGCTTTAGCAACCAAACTCTGGCAAGTTTATGCTAGTCTGGGCTATTCAGGCTGCTGAATTTTTGCATTACTAAGTTGCAAACCATCTTGCTCTCTCAATTTCTTCAGTTCTGGTTAAATTATATAAGCTGTAACATAGGCTTTGAAGCAAGGGTTTTAAATTTACTATATCTCATAATGCCTGGGGTTATAAAACAGGATACTGGACTTGGTTGACTTACGAATGCTATTCCTTTACCCAGATGCTGGGTGCTTTTGAACCTTTTCAAGTACAAATAAACATTACAATTGCTTGCATTTACAGAGAGAAAAGGAATCAAATAATTTTTATGGGACAAACAACACAGTCCAAATGTCAGACATGAAGGCGCCCATTTTTCTTTTGACATCAGGCTGCTTGGATTGTCCCTTGAAGGACAATGGAATGTTTTAACAGTTTGAATTGATTTTTCTTTTTCAGATAATCTTATAGTTTTTCCCCTCAAGGACAATGTTCTATTGTTAGACATTCATGCCATGGGATTTGACAGTCCTCATAAACCTCATTTATGAACCACACAGACTCTGGATTGATATATAAATATCAATATGAATTGTGCCGATTTGATAGATGACAGAGTTTTGATGCAACAGTCCATTCAAAAACGTTCAGAGGGTTTTGTCTCTTTTTCCTTTGCAAATGACATTGGAATAATATCTGTTCTATCCTGATAGTCCAAGGGCTGCTTCTCCACCCTAGCCATCTCACTTGTCTTGAAAGCCCCTTGCTGGGGTTGCCATAAGTCAGTTGTGACTTGATGGGCCTACATATGGTCATTGCACTTTTTCATTTTTTTACAGGTAAGTTTATATGCCACAACCTCCAACCTCCACAACCTCCAAGAAGAAAAATATAATATAATGGGTTCAAAGCATTGAGGAGACGAGGTAACAGTGATAACAGCTCTTTATTAGAGGCAGCATGGTAGGTGGCAGCACTAACAAGACTGGAGAACCGGCCAATGGGGCCCTAACTATATACAACTCTGGGTTCCCGCACTAGCAGGTTATTGGTCCATTCAAATTGGTCGGGGCCCTATGATTGGTGCAGGGCAGCAGGTATTAGAATCCTGCTGCCCATTGACCCTAGTTCCCCAAACTCCGTTCTTCTGGCTCCAATGAGGTAAATAGGAATACTCAGATACTTGACATAATTCTACATACATAACATATACATAACCATACTAAAAGCTTATTTTGAATTGGTAGCTGTAAAATTGCAAACAGTCTGAATAAATAGGACCAGGGGTCATTTTGTAGAAAAGTAGGTGGTGGAGCTCATCCAGGGATTGTTATGCAGCTGCACCTATTATTCAATGGGCAAGGTGGGAAGGAGGAGGGGAAACCTTCAGAAAGGTTCAGGAGCTGCACTCCTAATAATAATAATAATAATAATAATAATAATAATAATAATAATAATAATAATAATAATAATAATAATAATAATAATAATAATAATAATAATAATAATAATAATAATAATATTTTTTTAATTTATATCCCACTCTCCCTGCCGAAGCAGGCTCAGGGTGGCTTACATAGCTCCTGCTGAATCCGAGGCCTAAACAGGACGATACAGAAATATTGGGGGGTGTTGGGTTTTTTTACTTCACTCTTGTGCATTTATACTTTTATACATTTATTACGCTCTGAACATTGTTTGTAATTGTCAGCTTGTTACATATTTTTTCTCCTATTGTGAGTTCAGGTGGTGTTTTCAGTTTGCAATTGACAACACACCCCTATTTCTGATCTATCTTCCTGTACCTGTGTGCTTCATTTTTGCCCTTCTTTCCACCACCACCCCAAGCCAACCAGAAAGCACAGTGCAACCTGGGAAGGAGAACTTTTTCTGCATTAATATCTACAATGCAGCAAAGCAATCAGCAGAGCGGTGCAGGTTGTAAACAAATGAAGGTCAGTCTTCTACATACATGAAAATGATTCCCTCTAGGCAGGCATAGCCAGAAAGCTGTGAAATTTATATTTCACAGTCCCATGGATATCCATCTAAAGGCCCACCTGCTTTGTGTGAAAACGACTTTGTATTAAAACCCAAAATGGAAAGGGAAGAATTCAACCATTTCTTTTTCCATGTACAAGAGGAGGGAGGGAAGGGGAGGCAGAAGACAGCATCTGTAGAAACTATGATATACAATGATACAGCCACAGAAGGAAAGAGAGACAATAGTGGGCTTATTTTAGTGTGCCTCTAGGCCCAATTCAAAGTGCTGCTGGTTATGACCTTTTAAAGTCCTTCATGACCCAGGGGTCTTCATACTCATCAGACTACTACTCCTGATGTACTTCTGTGTGTCAGTTACGCTTTTTAGATAGCCTTCTCCTGATGGTGCCCTTTCCTAACATTGTCCATATGGTAAAAGTTGGATCACAGCTGTGGTAGTGTTGCCAGGTCCCCCCAGGTCAATGGCAAGGGTGGGGGATAGGATTGTTAGTTCCAGGTTGGGGAATTTGGAGATTTGGGAGTGAAATCCTGACCTCAAATCCTGACCCAAATCCTGACCTCCAGCTCCATTCGCCGCCCCCAAATCTCCAGTTTGGTGTGAGAGCCAGTTTGGTGTAGTGGTTAAGTGTGTGGACTCTTATCTGGGAGAACTGGGTTTGATTCCCCACTCCTCCACTTGCAGCTGCTGGAATGGCCTTGGGTCAGCCATAGCTTTCATAGGAGTTGTCCTTGAAAAGGCAGCTGCTGTGAGAGCCCTCTCAGTCCCCACCCACCTCACAGGGTGTCTTGTGGGGGAGGAAGATAAAGGAGATTGTGAGCCGCTCTGAGACTGAGATTTGGAGTAGAAGGTGGGATATAAATCCAATATCATCATCATCATCATCATCATCATCATCATCATCATCATCATCATCATTATCATAATTGTTTGGATTTTAATCCTGACTTGTTTGAATTTTAATCTGTTGTTTGAATTTTAATCTGTTTGAACTGTTTGAACTTGGTTTGATTCTTTTATTGTGTTGGAAGCTGCCCTGAGCCCAGTAGGGGAAGGGCGACCTATAAATCTATGGAAATAAATAAATAAAAATCATCATCATCATCATCATCAGAAATTACGCAGCCTAGAGCTGGCAACCCTAGTGGTGGCTGAATTACTTTAGAATTACTACCAGGGTGAGTGCAGAGGCAACCTTTGCTTACCACCTGTAGACAGGCATGTAAGACATGTTTGGTTCCAGAGGCCATTTGGGAGAGGCACACTGTGGTGGCTGATCTGGCTGTATTTTTAACTGTGTATTTTTTAAACTATGTATTTTTAAAATGCCCTTTCTGATTGTATGCTTGTTACATATTTTTCTCACATTGTAGGCTCAGGTGGTGTTTTCAGTTTGCCGCTGACAATAGAATAGTTTGAGGAGACAAGCCAGGATATAGCTATGTTAAATAAATGTAAATCCATTTAGGGAACTTATACCATGGTGCTGATTGGAGAGCAGCCAGAAAACCATGAAAATCAGCGAGGGAACAAAGTTTGTTAAGGCTGGCATACGTTTGAAAAGACAAAGTACACAAAATGTTGCAGTTTTTAAAAACTGAACAACCCCCTGCTCCAAGATCAGTGAAGCAGTAGAACCAAAATGGAGCTCCGGGGGGGGGGGGGGCACCAGCATCACATTGTATTGGACTGTCACTCCATAGTCACGTGATGGTCTAGGAATTCCTCAAATCTCTATAGTCAAAACCATAGAGATCTGTGGAATCTTTAAAATGTTGCATGATGTGCCATCCCTGCAGGGCCGGATCTGGAGGGAGGTGGGCAGAGAGGGCTGTTTGCCTTGGGCACCGATGGAGGGGAGGCGCCAAATTGGGTATGGAGTCCATTGTATTCTACAGGACCATAAGATAGAATGGCTCATAAGGGAGTACCATTTTTTTTATTTTGCCCCCCTCAAAAAACATGTAGATCTGGTCCTGTATCCTTGTCCCTCAGTGATCCCAAGGATGGCCAGCCAGGGGGTGGCAACTCCACCCTGGAAGCCTTGTCTCATAACTGAAATGTCTACCTGCTGGGGCTCATAACAAAACACATGATCAGCAGGCACAGTTAGTGAATCTCCTACCGGATTTGACCAATACAGAATAGTAGAGGGTGAGATATGTGAATTCTTCATTACGTAAAAAGCAAAAACAACAGACTGGCTCACGTATTTCTGTTGTTTCACAGACTATGTAAAATGGAACGACTCATATCACATCAGCAGGCACAGTTAGTGAATCTCCTACCGGATTTGACCAAAACAGAATAGTAGAGGGTGAGATATGTGAATTCTTCATTACGTAAAAAGCAAAAACAACAGACTGGCTCATGTATTTCTGTTGTTTCACAGACTATGTAAAATGGAACGATTCATATCTGCCCAAAAGGAACAGAGATGTGCCAAAAGGGAATTCTGCAGGAAGGGTGCTTTCCACATAGGTAATCATATTCTGATTTTAACTGTCTATGAATTTTTCAGGCTGCTTTGTTTTCATCACGCTTTATACTGTACTCTCTCAGCTTGACTTTGCGAACGAAGATTTAAGAAGGGTGCAGTAGTCCATGTCTGCTGCAGGCTCTCTGGTGGCTGAAAAGACCAATACGGGACAGGCAGATCCGGCCACAGTGGCTGCAGGGAAAAGTCTGATTTGGGGTTGGTGCTGTAGCAGTGCGATTCTTCCTCAATCTCCTTTTGTCCTCAAGACCAGCTATGCGTGCGTTCTCAAAGGAAGAGACAGCCTGGTGGATGGTGTGCCTCCATGCTTTGCGATCTGAAGCTAGGTCAGACCACTGGTGATGGTTGATGCGACAGGTGCCAAGGGATTTCTTCAAGGAGTCCTTGTACCTCTTCTTTGGTGCCCCTCTATTTCGATGGCCGGTGGAAAGTTCGCCATACAGAGCAAGCTTGGGAAGGCGGTGGTTTTCCATCCTAGAAATATGCCCTGCCCAGCGCAGCTGCGTCTTCAACAGCTGTGCCTCGATGTTTGTAACCTCTGCCTGCTTGAGGACTTCCGTGTTGGTCACAAAGTCACTCCAGTGGATGTTGAGGATGGTGCGAAGGCAGCGCTGATGAAAGCGCTCAAGGAGTCGCAGGTGATGACGGTATAAAACCAACGATTCGGAGCCGTAGATGAGGGTTGTTTGTCATTACAACCGCTTTGTAAACATTTGTGCCTTTTTTCAGATGCTTGTTGCTCCACACTCTTTTGTGCAGTCGGCCAAATGCACGGTTTGCCTTTGCCAGCCTGTTGTCAATCTCCTTGTCGATCTTGGCATCTGAGGAGATGATGCACCCCAGGTAGCTGAACTGCTGGACTGTCTTCAGAACTGATTCACCCACAGTGATGCAGGGAGGGTGATAATCTTCCTGGGGTGCAGGCTGGTGGAGAACTTCTGTCTTCTTCAGACTAAGTTCTAGGCCGAATAGCTTGGCAGCCTCTGCAAAGCTGATACCGAGTGGGAGACAAGTGCAGCATCATCAGCAAATAGTAGCTCTCGGATAAGTTTTTCCATTGTCTTGGAGTGAGCCTTTAGTCGCCTCAGGCTGAAGAGGCTGCCATCGGTGCGATAGCGGATGTAGACACCATCGTCATCATCTAGATCTACAGCGGCTCTTTGAAGCATCATGCTAGAGAAGATCGTAAAGAGAGTGGGCGCGAGAACGCAGCCTTGCTTTACACCTGTGCCTTTTGGGAAGGGCTCCGAGAGGTCGTTGCAGTGTCTGACTTGGCCTCGCTGGTCTTCATGTATGATGATCATGCTGGATGATCATGCTGAGGAACCTTGGGGGACATCCTAAACGTTCCAAGATTTGCCACAGCCCTTTCCTGCTAACGGTATCAAAAGCTTTGGTAAGGTCGACAAAAGTCACATATAGACCCTTGTTCTGTTCCCTGCATTTCTCTTGGAGCTGCCTGAGAACATATACCATGTCGGTGGTGCTCCTGTTAGCTCTAAAGCCGCACTGGCTCTCTGGGAGGAGTTCTTCTGCAATGGTGGGCACCAGTCTGTTCAGGAGTATTCTGGGAAGGATTTTGCCTGCGATGGAGAGCAGGGTTATGCCCCGGTAGTTGGAGCAGTCTGACTTTTCCCCTTTGTTCTTGTGTAGAGTGATGATGATTGCATCGTGAAAGTCCTGTGGTAGTTTGCCTTGTTCCCAGCAGATGACAAGTACTTTGTGAAGTGTGCTATGTAGTACTGTGCCCCCATGCTTCTAGATCTCTGGTGGGATTCCATCAACTCCCGCTGCCTTGCCACTTTTCAGTTGCTTGATGGCTTTAACAGTCTCTTCTAGGGTGGGGATCTCATCCAACTCTGTTTTCACTGGTTGAAGTGGGGTGAGGTGGATTGCTGAATCTTGAACTACGCAGTTGGCCCTGAAGAGAAGCTGAAAATACTCCGACCATCGGTTCAGTATGGATACCTTGTCTGTGAGGAGCACTTGGCTGTCTGCACTACGCAAGGGACTCTGAGCCTGATATGATGGGCCATATACTGCCTTCAGGGCTTCGTAGAACCCTCTTAAATCACCAGTGTCTGCACACAGCTGGGTTCTCTCTGCAAGCTTGGTCCACCACTCATTCTGAATGTCTCGAAGCTTGCGCTGGAGGTTGCTACAGGCAGCGTGAAAGATTGCTTTTTTCCTGGGACAGGAGGGCTGAGCAAGATGTGCTTGGTAGGCAGATTTCTTTTTCGCTAGTAATTCTTGGATCTCTTGATTGTTCTCGTCAAACCAGTCCTTGTTCTTCCTTGTGGAGAACCCGAGGACTTCTTCAGAGATCAACAGGATGGTAGCTTTTAGGTGTTCCCATAGTGCTTCTGGAGAAGGGTCTGTGGGGCAACTGGGGTCCTCAATTCTTGACTGGAGTTTTGCCTGGAAGGCAGCTTTAACTTCGGCTGACTGAAGGCTGCCAACCTGAAGCTTCCTCCGAGGGATACCTCCTCTTCTGGGTGTGGGTTTAAAGTGAAGACGGAGATTGCAGCGTACAAGACAATGATCCGTATGACATTCCACACTGGGCATTACTCGGGTGTGTAAGACATCTCGAAGGTCTCTCTGGCGCACCAGAATGTAGTCGATAAGGTGACAGTGCTTGGACTGTGGGTGCATCCAGGTTGTCTTCAGGCTGTTCTTCTGCTGAAAGATAGTGTTGGTGATGGTGAGCTCGTGCTCCGTGCAGAATTCTAGCAGGAGGCGCCCGTTATCATTGCAGTTGCCAATACCGTGTTGCCAAGTACTCCTTTCCAGGCTTCCGAGTCTTTACCTACTCTGGCATTGAAGTCGCCAAGGATGATCACCTTGTCCTCTGTAGGGGTCTTCCGTACGAGGTTGCGTAGATCAGCATAGAACTTGTTCTTTTCTGCAGGAACTGCTTGAAGGGTTGGGGCATACACGTTGAAGAGTGTTGCATGCTGATTGTTTTGAAGTGGGAGGCGCATGGACATGATGCGATCTGAGTGACCTGTTGGCAGGTTTTCGAGTTTGGAGGCAATGGAGTTCCTGACCATGAAGCCAACGCCAGAAAGGCGGCTCTCAGCCTTTTATTTACCCGACCAGTAGAGGGTATAGCCAGCACCATGTTCTTGAAGACTACCTTCCTCAGGGAAACGGACCTCACTGAGAGCTGCTATGTCAATATTCAACCTGAGAAGTTCGTGGGCAACTAGAGCAGAGCGTCGTTCAGGGCGACCACTGTCTACTGTGTTGAGCATGGTTCTGATGTTCCAACACGCAAGCTTTAGTCTCTGCACACTTTGTGAGGCAGGTGCATGCCTTTTCTTTGTTGTTATTTTTTGACCGCAAGTAAGGATGCCCGTTGACCGTGGCTAGCCAACTTGGGGGGGGGGGGGGAGACGAGCTTTGTTTAGGCCACCTTTTCTAGGCCCCTCTCCGTGTGGAGCTGTCCCTAGATAAGGCTGCTTGGTCGTTCAGGGTGCTGCCGAAAAATGCTTTCGTCTCCGGGTCAGCATCAGGCAACCAATACCCTGAACCGCCTACATGCAGGATCGGGACTGCGGCTTCCAGTGGCATCTTCCACCTGCCGTTTTGCCCCTTGCCCATCGCTGCAGGACTTGGTGTGTTGTGGGTTGTGGATGTGGATATGTCCTTCAGGCCTGCGCAGAGGAATTTTTAGGTGAAGCACAGTGTGCGCAGTACTGGCTCCACACCTTGGGGTCATCTGCCATGGCCCAGTAAGCCTTGACGCCGGCAGCGAGTCCTCCAGGTGGTAGGTGTTACATTAACGAGCTCTATCTGCCCGGGTTTGATGTTAGAGTTTTCCTTCTCTTGGCTGGCGAGGTTGGTGAGCCCAGCCTGCCCATCCGGTTATACCGCCGGACATTCGGTCGCACCATGACGTGGAAAACTCTGTGAGAAACGGGGGGGACCAGCGGGAAGGTGTTGCCACGGATGCAGTAATGCAGGAGAGGCCATTGAAGTGACCATCTGCCAGGCATAGCCGGACAGTGACCACGCGGCGTTCACTACACTGGGAAAGGAGAGGCTATGTATTGCGCATACACTTTCCCTGTGGGGGGGGGGCAGGATACCCAAGAGGGACCCCCCTCCCCCCCCCCCGTACTGTCTACTGGATGTATTATACTGCCCGTGCTTCCTTGTCCTCTAATTGTGAAATCCAGTTTGCTAGATCATTGTTCTCTAATGGTGAAATCCAGTTTATGGGATGCATGATATTTTTTTTTCCTGTGCCATTGTTCTTTTATTTGTGTAATCCAGTTTCATTGCATTGTTCACTCTATGCATTATACTCTTTGTTTCCTTGCCTTCTGTGATTTTGTAGGCCACCTTCAGTCTCAATGAGAAAAGTAGATGACAAAACAAATAAATAAAATGAACAGAGAGAATATAAGCCTAGCAACATCTCCCTGCTGTGCATTTTATATTAAGGGTGGTTTCAGTTTTCTTTTGTACCTTCTGTTTAAACTCCAAATCTCTCTTTTAATTCCATGTCCCTTTTGTGTGAATTGAAGCTGTGACTATTTTTTTGCCTAGTTTGGTTTCCTGGCACAGAATTTTTCACATAAACTGTATGCATTTTTCAATGTATATTAGTCAATCAGCGTTATACAGCATGCACAAATATAAGCAACATATATTGCACAGATAAATGCAATATCAGTTTTATATTGCTCCCATACAATGTGCATATGCAGTGCAAAGAATTCTACAAAACTCAAAAGTAAAAAGAAGGAACATTTAAATTATTGACAAAATATAAATAAATGACAGTGCAGATGTCTGGAGAGGCTCTGTAATCTATCTGCATAAATAAATATTTACTCCAAAGAATTGAATAATAAAATTTCATCTCCCCCATCTATAATCAGGGAGGGAAGGCAGCATGGTATAGCCCAGGGGTGGCCAATGGTAGCTCTCCAGATGTTTTTTTGCCTACAACTCCCATCAGCCCCAGCCATTGGCCATGCTGGCTGTGGCTGATGGGAGTTGTAGGCAAAAAACATCTGGAGAGCTACTGTTGGCCACCCTTGGTATAGTCCAATCTCATCAGTTCTCAGAAGGTAAGCAAGGTTGGTATTTGGAAGGGAGACCACCAAGAATGACTCTGCAGAGCAAGGCAGTAGCAAACCAAACTATGCTTCTCACTTGCCTTGAAGTTGAAAGCCCTTTGCTGAGGTCACCATACATCAACAGCAACTTGATGACACTTTACACAGAGAGACTGATTCCCCATTACCCTTGTTCTGGTCTTGTTGCTCCTTTTCCTGCTGGTGCTTCTGCTGGATTTCGCACAAGCTGCCCCAGGATGGCGAGCTGCCCTGCCTCTTTTCAAGTCCCCTCCGCAGCAGGCAGGATCCTCTGAAAACTGGTTTCTGCCTGCCATGGAGGGAACTTGAAAAGAGGCGGGGCAACTTGCCACCCCGGGGCAGCTTGTGCGAAATCCAGCAGAAGTGCAAGCGGGAAAAGGAGCAACAAGACTGGAACAAGGCTAGTGGGGAATGAGCTACACACACACACACACACACTCCCCTTTAGACAGAAACAATCTCATCGAGCAAAAGTTATAAGGAATAGCTGACTGTGTAAATTCTCTTCAAGTGGGGAAATCTTTTCTTGAACAAAAGCTATAGTTTCTGAAGACAGGCTTCCAAGAAAAAACTATGGTGTGTAGAATATTAAAGCTTCATTTATTGCATTGCATTTGCTTTATTTCTATACTCTGTCTTTCTCTCCAAGGGGGACTCCAATCAGCTTATGCCGTTTTTCCTCTCCTCCATGACCCAGTTTAGGGAATGCTTACTTAAATTATCTGCCAAATCTGGTTCTTTTTTTTCCTAACTAAAGCAGGGATGTGGCAACTGGCCACTCAAAACCCAAGATGACATTGAAGTGAGTATGCTTTCCTGGGTGACATAGAAAACAGCCTAAGTCTGTCCTGTGATCCAGGAAACCAGGGATAGAATGACATCTAGAAAATATGTTAGCAGTTGTCTAGGCTCATTTCAGCAGCTTCTATCCTAAAATATTTGCACACAAAGGTCAGAATTTATACTGGAGAACCCTGTGGTGACTGTGTTGTCAGTAAAAATGTTTTATTTATTCTACTGATTAACAAAATAATTTATACTCCCAGAAATAGGGAAACAATTTGTTGACCACCTGAATAAGATTGCCAATCCCTAGTTGGTGGCAGGGGATCCCCCAGTTTGGAGGCCTTCCCCCCACTTCAGAGTTAGCAGAAAGTGGGGAAGGGAATGTCTGCTGGGCACTCCACTATACTCTATGGAGACCGATTCCCATAGGGTATAATGGAGAATTGATCCATGGGTATCTGAGGCTCTGGGGGGGCTGTTTTTTTGAGATAGAGGCACCAGATATTCAGCATAGTATCTGGTGCCTCCCCTCAAAACAGCCCCCCCCCCAATTTCAAAACAATTGAACCGAGGGATCCAATTCTGTGAGCCCCCAAAGAAGGTGCCCCTATCCTTCATTACTTCCAAATGGAGGGAAGGCATTTAAAAGGTGATTTCCAGAACTCCCTTTGGAGTTCAGTTGTGCTTGTCACAACCTTGCCCCTGGCTCCACCCCCAGTGTCTTCTGGCTCCACCCTCAAAGTCCCCAGATATTTCCTGGCAACTCTACCTGGCACTAGTATTCAATGGCTGACTGCTTCTGAATGTGGAGGTTTTTTTAGTCACCATGGCTAGTAGCCCCTGATAGACCTATCCTCCATGAACCTGCCTCATCCTCTCTTAAAGCTATCTATGTCTTTTGCAGAAGCTCCTCTCAGGAGGACCATGTACTAGTAGAGCACATACCAAAAGCTAGAAGAAGATTTTTTCAGACAGACTGCAGACAGTTCACAACCTACAGTCTCAAGCAAGGAGACTCACATGTACGGCGCCCCTTCTTTGCCTCTCGCACCAATTTCAAGTGGAGCTCCTCCATTAAGAGCCGCTTTCCAAAGCACTGTTTACAAACCCTGGGATGCAAACCTATTGTTATGGGAAAGGCAGGCTAAGCAAGAAGAGAGAGAATCCCGACTGATAAGTAAACAATTATTCTTTTCCCTCTGCTTGATCCCCCACCCCCAGGTCTCCTTAGGCAGGATTCTAGATTTGCTCGAAAGTAGACAGAGAGGAGTGTGTGGAAAGAGTGTATGGGAGGGGGAAGGGAGGTGAAAGGTGCAGAGTATTTTTTTTTGTGCAGCTTTTAATTAGATCTCCAGTCTTCCTCCCTGACATGGTTCTTCTTGATCCAAAAGGCAGAGAGCAAATAGGCCACCTAGAGATTTTCTGCTTGGGCAAAACACTCCTGTTTCTCTGCTAAAGTGTCAAAGAAGCAGGAATAATATCCTGGTTCAACTGAGAGAAGGCTGGGGGGGGGGGCATTGTTTGGCTTTGGGAACAGTTCTGTGTGACTGGGTTTGAGAGAGGGAAAGATGGAAATATAAACTGGTTGTCAGAATTCTTAATGTAAGGCCAACATTTTGTGTGTGTGTGAAAATCAACAGCGGTCATTTCATGAAGTGGACATGTTTGAGCTCTGTAATCTTTGCATGCATATAAAAGCATCGACTTATTGAGCCTGTTCTCTGCTTGCCATTCCACAGTCTGCTGCCTTTGAGAGTACAAGGTGTGTCTGTCTGGTTCCCCCTGTAGCAGTCTATGTAACCTCTGTTGGGCTGATAGAAGAAGGAGAAATGGAGACCGCTAGGGAGTAGTGCTATTTTCCTAGCACACCTCTCTCTCTCTCTCTCTCTCTCTCATGCATAACCACTAACCATAAGCTATATGTAGCACTGCTAACCGTACTCCATTTCATTGTCTAATGAAGTATCAGAGCACACGAAAGCTTACATTCTCAATAAAACTTTGTTGGTCTTAAAGGTGCTACTGGACTCTAACTTTATTCACTCTCTCTCTCTCACACTCTCTCTCAGTGTGTATGTGTGTGTGTGCACAGATTTTTTTCAGGCTGCATGTGTCTATTGAGCCTGTTCCCTGCTCACCAAGGTGCCAGGAACTTGAAAATAAAATGCTGCCGCTTCTGTTGTTAAATCAAATCCAGATCCTTCTCCACTGACTTCTCAGTTCAAAACTATATCTTTTTCTCAGATGTATACTGGGAGTCTGGCAACCACACATGTAACATGTACTACCAGGGCTTTCTTTGTAGAAAAAGCCCAGCAGGAACTCATTTGCATATTAGGCCACACCCCCTGATTCCAAGCCAGCCAGAACTGCGTTCCTGCTATTTAAAAAAAAGCCCTGTGTATCACCCATCTACTTGCTTGCTTGCTTATTTACTTACTTCATTCACATCCTGCCTTTGTTACCTGTGGGGTAGGTTAGGCTGAAAGACAGTGACTGGCTGAAGGGCACCCAGGAAGCTTCCACAGCAGAAAGGGGATTTGAACCTGAGTCTCCCAGATCCTAGTCTGACTCTCTAACCACTAAGCAGCACTGCTCACGGTGCTCCCATGGTCTTCATATAGTCTGAACAGGGGAATGCACATGTCTGCTATATGCAAACAGCTTCAGTATGCGAGTACCAGAACTCGGAAAAATCTGGTGGCCTGTTTACGTGCACCAAAGCTGTATGTGCCCGCGAAATACACATTTCTGCTCTTCAGACAGGATGGTAGCAGGAGGATCTATACATAGCTGGGAGGCTCCTGGGATGCTTGGATGTAACATCTATAAAGAACTTTTGTGTTTCCAGAAATTCAGGCGGTATTAAAGCAGTATGTGCTCGTGAATGAATTACAGGTTGCTGATATTTCAGCTTTCCTTGCTAGCAAAATCAAAGGCATATTCATTTAAAAATGTGTGTGTATGTGTAATTCAGAAATCCAATTGTCAGTTAATAATGGTAAAAGAAATTGGAAGATAATAAGATTGCTCCATTTCCGGAGACACTTGGGTTCAAACCCTATTGGTAATTCAGTGCTCAATATCCCTGCTGTTGATTGCATAACACTGACTTATTCTTTACTTTAGATTAGAGGACTAAGGTTGAAGCATTGCTTTCCTTTCAAATGCTGCCAGCAAAAGTGATTACGGATGTATTAATTACCCTCTGTTATGTAAACTTTCATGACATTGGGTTTGATTGAACAAGGACGCGCTCTTGAAACTGCTAAGATTTCTGTAGCTCCATTGTTCAAATGTAAATGTCTCTAGCCTTGCTCACAGAGAAGAACATTAATTCTAGCAACCAGCAAGTTTCCCTTGACTCAATTAGGAGATGACTTAATATTTACGAGATTTCTCAGTCAACTTTTTTTAAAAATTGCACCTGTGTTCTGAGAGTCCCCTTCTCAGCATGTAATTGATTTATTCTAAACACACCCTACATTTTTACTTTTAAAACACTTGAAGAGATTTAAAATTGGAATTTTAAGAAAAATGCAACAGTACAAAATGTCATCCCTATGGCGATTCAGCTGTCACTAAACTGGCTTAGCTTAAGTGCCACCTTAAGACTTTTGTATTTAAACAGCTTTTGTGTGGTGTTGCAGAGTTTTCTGGACAAGCTTTTAAAAAAAAACATAATGCAAAATTAGGGAGATATTAATTAATTTGTTTCTCTGACACATTATATGCCATGTTTCCACCACTGGCATGTCATATCCATGTGATGAAATCTGGTTGCTTCATGGTTCATGAACTCAAGTTCATGGCAAGTCGACCAACACAAACTTTCCATGGACTTTCAAGCTGTTTGTGGAGGTTCCTGCTGGTTCATGAATGGATACATTTCCAGACAGGCAGTCTCAGCTCTATCTAAATTTTTTCCAAACTTCAAAGCAATAGGGGGGGGGCTTGGAAGGCATATAGAGGAGCATCTTGGGGAGGTCCTCTGCAACTTTGATGTCTCTAGCTTGCACAGTATCTGTTATATTCAGTCCTGAACCTGCACCTGTCAAATGATTACATGTCATTCCCCCAGGAAGTATTTATCTGGGGAAAACTTCTTTGGGGAGCTGTAACTTGGATCCCTTAAATGCAATCCTCACCAAATTTGGAGGGTAGGTAGACGGGTGTCAGCCAGAGATCCCTTGAAAGTTTGGTGTCTTTAGCATACAGGGCAGGGTTGTTTTACCAAATCACTCACCTCATAAACTGAACCAGTTCATTTGGAGCTTAAAAATTCATGACAGTTCTTGGTTCGCAAACTGAACCTCATTTTCCCGGTTTGTGACTTCCCTAAGTCTAACTCCCCCCTTGTCCCCAAGGAACAGCACTTGATGGATTATTTTGGGCTGCAGTGGGAACAGATAGGTGAAGAAGTCCCTGTCTGCTGAGAGTAATGCCTTTTTTTGGTGAAGATTTACCATGGAATAAAAAAAGAAAACTGAGACTTAGCTTTTGAGGACAGCAAAGTTAATGGCAATGAAAGCACCTGTGAACTCCCAGAGAAACATTGTAGTCATCCTCCTCTAGCTCCCCTCACAGAGAAGGTAATTGACTAAAGTGTCCAATATGGGCTCAAGACATGAGGCAAAGTATAACTGAAGTGGATGAAGATAATTGGCCTCATCCAGAAGTTGCTGGAGCCATTCTGCAAGTACCTTTTTTACACCTTGCCCCTTAAAAAAAAAGAGAGAGAGATCGAAACTGACCTCTAATTGCCTAAGTCAATAGAGTCCAGTGGGGTGCACCCTACCTTATTTTTCCACTTTTGAAACCATCGTGCAGACTAAGGAACCATCATATAGACTAAGAAACCACTTTTGAAACCATCATGCAGACTAAAACTGCGCCTTGCCAGAGGCTGAGCACATTTCAGAGAGCTCTGAGAGAGAGCAGATAAGAAGTGCTATAAGGGTGAGGTTTGGCTTTTTTAAACAGCTGGGGAAGTTACTGAGAATTTCTGAGTTTGTGTGACTGTGTGATTGCTGAAAATTTTGAGTTTGTGGTTGCTGGGGAACTGCTGTTTGTTTGGTTTGAGTGGGCTGAAGGTGATTGTTGCTGATTGATTAGGAGTGCTGTGTTCCTGGGGCAGACTGAGGCCCCACCCTCTTTGCATTATTAAGCTGCGCCTTGCCAGAGGCACAACCCTTTGGTATAAGCCGAGGGCGTGAGTTAAAGGGTTTTTGGCCTATGGCTCTTAGCCTGGGAGCTGTGTAAGGACCAGGAACACAGATCCCTATTTTCCTTTTGTTCCCAATAAGGTAAGTAGACCCTCCAGAAGGAGAGCCACATAAACAAACATAATTTAAAAGGGGACTGTATATTTTAAAAAAGCTATCATGAAGGTAGAATGTCAGCAAGGGGGTGGGGCTTTGCAGTGTTTTGCACTGAGTGTCACATGTATGACTATCTGCCCACAGGACAGAAGTCTTGGGTGTGTTCTTGATGCAAGGAGCTCCTGGTCCTCAGGGAAAGAGTTAGTACCCTTGAGGACAAGGCACAGTCAGTATCCCGATGGGGGGGAAGCTCGTTAACTTCTTCTTCACTAAACACTTGTTTTAAGTCTCTGTACTCTTTCGGGATCAATTGCACTTCTTCTATTATGAGGCATAGTTTTTTGTTCAATGGGGGAGGATCGAAGCCCCATTCCTCATTCCATTTATGAGGCTCGCACCCTGCATCTCTAAAGTCTATGATTTGGTCCCCCCACTTTATGTTAGGTTCATGTTTAGCCAACCATCCCACTCCCAGGACAATGTCAAATGACGATGAGGGGGCCATGACAAAGATCTCCATGTCCCAGTGATCTTCTAGCCCTACTGGCAACCTTGGGTTTGTTCCGTGCAGGGTTCCCCCTTCGTTACTGTCCCATCCATCTGTTCAAACTGTATGGGGTGCTGCAGGGGACTCGTAGGGAGTCCGAGAGCTTCCACTAGTTTGGGTGTTATTATGTCTCTAGTGCATCCAGAATCTAGTAGCGCTCAAGCGTGTATAAAACGCTTCAGATTAGAGTTCAGTAAAGTCAGTGGGATGAAAAACACAGTTCCCGTAATCCTCACTCTCAGTGGCACCGTTAGTTTCACGACCTGCTGCCCGGCACCTCTGAGTGCAGGTCGCTCTCATTTCCTGCCGACTCTTCTTCCCAGGTTTCTTCTCCCAGTTCATCAATGAAAATGATCTCCTCTTCTCGTGGGGTTGCGGACGCCAAGCTGCCCTTCACTGGCTCTTTTGTTCGTCCCTCTGCCTTCTTTGCTTTGGGCGCTCTGGTTTTAGGAGTGAGGGGGGGGGACTTGAGGCTGCTCAGGGCAGTTTGCCGCCATGTGCGTGGGGTCTCTGCACCAAAAGCAGCGCCGGGAGGTGGTTGGTTTAGTTTTCCTCCCGGATGGACCTGCCTTCCACCCTTCTGCTTTTGCCCCCGTCCGAGACTCATGTCCCCCCTTACTCCCCTGCTGCTGTTGATGCTGGAGAGCCACTCTCTTCATGTTGGTTTCTACTTCTCCCGCCAGTTGCATCCACCCCACCAGCGAGGTAGGCGAGCTTCCGCTGGCCTCCTGGCGTTGAGCATGTGCCACGGAGGTTGCCTTGGGGCTGTGTCGGGTCCTTGATCATCACCAACTGGCCGTTCCGGGTTGTCAGGGGCTTCTCCGTTATATTGAGCTTTTTCCGCCATTGTGGTAGAAAGTTTCCAATTCAGTTTTAAATCAAAAGTAGGTTTATTGTTAGAAACTCAGGAACTGTACCAAGGACATAAGCCTTGGGAGTAATGAGGTACAAACAGTTACACAATTGCTATGTAGGATATCATCAAAGGTTACCATACAGATGCATACTTGAGTCACACGTTCAAAGGTTACTAAACAACTATCTATTTTATTACTAAGGAATTTTAGACTATTGGAAACATCAAACATTCTCATACTACTCTGGGAAGAGATAAGTGTTGTCTGTGTGAAACTGTGGGAGAGGCGACTTGAAGGTAACATCAGCCAGGCTGTAACATAAACATACTAGGGCCAGAAGGATTTATTACTTGCCCACTGGTCGTAAATAAAGGGTGGGGAGAGAGGGAGAGCTGGTGACCTGCTCTCTAGCTAGAAAAATGCAATACAGAAATGAGCACGCTTTACAGTCACCAGGTCTGGATGGCCACAACTTGAACTTGTGGATCTCCTAACTAAAATATGTAATCTTTCATTGAAATCTGCCTCCATTCCTGAGGACTGGAAGGTAGCAAATGTCACCCCCATCTTTAAAAAGGGTTCCAGAGGAGATCTGGGAAATTACAGGCCAGTCAGTCTGACTTCAATACCAGGAAAGTTGGTAGAAATCATTATCAAGGACAGAATGAGTAGGCACATTGATGATGAACAAAAGTTATTGAGGCTCAGCATGGGTTCTGTAAGGGAAGATCTTGCCTCACTAACCTGTTACAGTTCTTTGAGAAGGTGAACAAACATGTGGACAAAGGGGACCCAATAGATGTTGTTTACCTTGACTTCCAGAAAGCTTTTGATAAAGTTCCTCATCAAAAGCTCCTTAGTAAGCTCAAGAGTCATGGAGTAAAAGGACAGGTCCTCTTGTGGATCAAAAACTGGCTAATTAATAGGAAGCAGAGAGTGAGTATAAATGGGCAGTCTTCGCAGTGGAGGACAGTAAACAGTGGGGTGCCACAGGGCTCAGTACTGGGTCCCATGCTCTTTAACTTGTTCATTAATGATTTGGAGTTGGGAGTAAGCGGTGAAGTAGCCAAGTTTGCAGACACTAAATTGTTTAGGGGGAGGGACAGTGGCTCAGTGGTAGAGCATCTGCTTGGGAAGCAGAAGGTCCCAGGTTCAATCCCCAGCATCTCCAAAAAAGGGTCCAGGCAAATAGGTGTGAAAAACCTCAGCTTGAGACCCTGGAGAGCCACTGCCAGTCTGAGAAGACAATACTGACTTTCTACAAACCCTAATACTGATTTTGATGGACAAGGGTCTGATTCAGTATAAGGCAGCTTCATATGTTCATATGTTCAGGGTGGTGAGAACCAGAGAGGATTGTGAGGCACTTCAAAGGGATCTGTTGAGGCTGGGTGAGTGGGCGTCAATGTGGCAGATGAGGTTCAATGTGGCCAAGTGCAAAGTAATGCACATTGGGGCCAAAAATCCCAGCTACAAATACAAGTTGATGGGGTGTGAACTAGCAGAGATTGACTAAGAGAGAGATCTTGTGGTTGTGGTAGATAACTCACTGAAAATGTCAAGACAGTGTGCGATTGCAATAAAAAGGCCAACGCCATGCTGGGAATTATTAGGAAGGGAATTGAAAACAAATCAGCCAGTATCATTACATCCCTGTATAAATCAATGGTGCAGTCTCATTTGTAATACTGTGTACAATTCTGGTCACTGCACCTCAAAAAGGATATTATAGCATTGGAAAAAGTCCAGAAAAGGGTAATTAGAATGATTAAAGGTTTGGAACACTTTCCCTATGAAGAAAGTTTAAAACGCTTGGGGCTCTTTAGCTTGGAGAAACGTCGACTGTGGGGTGACATGATAGAGGTTTACAAGATTATGCATGGGATGGAGAAAATAGAGAAAGAAGTACTTTTCTCCCTTTCTCACAATACAAGAACTTGTGGGCATTCAATGAAATTGCTGAGCAGTCAGGTTAAAATGGATAAAAGGAAGTATTTCTTCACTCAAAGAGTGATTAACATGTGGAATTCACTGCCACAGGAGGTGGTGGCAGCTACAAGTATAGCCAGCTTCAAGAGGGGATTGGATAAAAATATGGAGCAGAGGTCCATCAGTGGCTATTAGCCACAGTGTGTATACATACATACATATATATATTTATGTGTGTGTGTGTGTGTGTGTATACACACACATACATACATAAATATATACATACATACACACAGACACTGTGTGACACAGAGTGTTGGACTGGATGGGCCATTGGCCTGATCCAACATGGCTTCTCTTATGTTCTTAAGGAGCCATCCCCCTGCTTCCTTGGTGAGTTTCTGAATCCACCCCAATGATTATCAGGGCCAATGTAACATTCCCTGTCACCATGGATGAATTTGTCACTCAACCAGCCAGGTTCAGCCAGACACCCAGTGGGGTGAAGTGATTAAGAGCAGATCTCTCTGGAGAACCTGCACTACATAAGCCTATTGGGTGACCTTGGACCACTTATAGTTCTCTCTGAATTCTCTTAGCCCCACCTACCTGTTGTGGGGGGAAGAAGGGAAGATGATAGTAAGCTGCTTTGAGACTCCTTGAGGTAGAGGAAAGCAGGGTATGAAAACCAACTCTTCTATTTTTTTTCAGCCAAAAAAGGTTAAGGGTTGGAAGTGCATGTAGAAGCACAGACTTCTCCAAGAATTTTGCCACTAGCCTCAGTTGAAAGGGAGTGATGCCGGTAACTAGCAGAGAGCCTTCTGTTACAGAGCTCATTACCAGTGCAGAGTCCCAGTCAAAATGGATGGAAGTTGTTTGATCTGCAAAATGCAATTCAGAGGCATCACAGCAGGCAGTTAATTATTCCACTGGGTCCATAAGGATGGGCTGCATAAAGCCTGCTAATGACCAGAGAAAACTCTGCAGGGCAGCATTTTGCAGACATAATGCTGGTGGGGAAGTAAAACTTCTACAGGGAATGGTTTCAGTGGCTGCATCCATGCATTGTTGGATGTTGCACAATCATTACACTATACCAGCCATTCACCTCTGAGATTACCACAGGAAAATTCAGTTCCAAACTACTTCTATAGAGCAACTGTCACACAATACCCAACCATATTGATTCTATTTTTGGCCAGATTTGTTTTAAGTCCTCCTCCCACCATCTGTCTTCCACTTGTAACCCCTCCTGCTTTGTTTCTAGAAGCTCCTCATAGTGCAATCATTTCTTTACCTCTGACTCCAGAGAGCAGCTGTCAGAAGAGTGCCCAACCTCCATGTGGGGCCTGGAGAGCTCCTGGAATTACAGTTGATTTCCAGTTGACAGAGATTAGATCCCTTGCTGCTTTGGGGGAGTACTCTATGACATTATACCCCACTGAGGTCCCCCCCCTTCAACAAACCCCCCCCCCCTTCCCAGGATCCACCACTAATTCTTTAGGAACTTCCCAATTTGGAGCTGGCAATCATAGTTGCCAGTTGGAGGAAGTTAGATGGACCAATGGTCTGATTGGGTACAAGACCATTTCATGTACTTGATTATTTATTAAGAAATTAGGTACCTTCTCTGTTTTATTCTCTGCCAGTTTGGTGTAGTGATTAAGAACGTAGACTCTAATCTGAGAGAACCAGGTTTGATCTCCCACCCCTCCACACACAGTATAAGTTCTTGCAGAGCTGTTCTCTCAAAAGCAGTACTCAGAAAAGCTCTCTCAGCCCCACCTACCTCACAGAGTGTCTGTTGGGCGAGGAGGGGAAAGGAGATTGTATACCGCTCTGAGTCTCTGAATACAGGGTGGGGTATAAATCCAATCTCCTCCTCCTTTTTATTGATGCTCTTCCTAAGGGCAATACAGATATTGGAGCATTCCTCCCAAAATCTCTATGGTCATCCCCTTTCAGCAAAAAGGTTTCTTAAAATGACAAGTCTTTAACCAGATCTGTGTTAAGCACATATCAAGTAACCTGCATAGCCCAAATTTACTAACCTAAGGTGTAGGAGGTCCTTAAAAAATCTTTCTTGATGCTCATTCGGAGCATAGATGTTTGCCAATACATTTTTTTTTGCCAGGCCCCTTTTCTTTTTATTTGTATCTCCTGCTAAAAACAAATTGCCAAGTTTCTTATTTCTCAAAAGATGTCGATCTTTTGCCAAAACGTGAGTTTCTTGTAAACATTTCCAATTTTGCTAAATATTTGAAAGACTTCCTCCATTTTATAGAAGAATTAAGTCCATTAACATTAATAGAGACTATTGATGCCATTATGGATTTTTCTTATCACTATCTTTTTTTATCTTTTTTGGTCTGCAGTCTTGTTGAGTATTTTCTTGGTCCACTTGCTCCACTTGAGTCATCTTCATCTGAAATTTCCTCTTCTTCTTTATCATCCTTCTTCTTCTTCCCCTCTTTTTTATTTTCTCCAGAAAATTTTTGGCTTTGAAAACAGAATTTATCCTGTATCTGTACTCTTCATCTGTAAAAAGAAGGCCTTCCGGCATTAGCCACATATAAGGTATTTCTCTTTCTCTCAAAAAGTTTATCAAAATTTGGTATTCTCTTCTCTTTTGTCTGATTGGACATGGTACCTCCCTCAGAATGTTCACCATATTTTCTGCTATCGTCACTAGTTTGTCCCTCGTTTGTTTCAAAATATAATCTCTGGTCTTCTTCCTTGTGAGCTTCAAATGGATTTCGCTAGGTAGTTTGTTCCATCTCGTGAAACTCGTGAAACTTGATGGTACCCGCTTAACTTGATCAAACTCCTCCTCCATCTTGTCAGGTGCCATCTGTAGAATTTCTGACAGAGCTTCACTTAGTATTTTCTGTAGACCTTCAGATTTTTCTTCTGGTACATTTTGAAACCGGAGCATATAGGCTGCTCTATCCATCTCTAGCTGAAGAAATCTACTATCATATAGTTTCTGCTCTTTTTCCAGTTGCTCTACCTTTTGTCACCTGTGCATCAAGGACCTTTAAAGCTTTATTGGTCTCTGCTGTTTGCTTTCTATTCTCTTGGAGTTCTTGTTTAATTTCTGCCATCTGCTCTCCTATGTTATCTACCTTACCAGTCAGTTGTGCTATGGCAGTTAAGAGAGTGTTTTGCATTTCTTTCATGTCCCCCTGCATAGTTGCAGGTGTAAATTTTCCAAGACCAGATGAAGAACTGGGTGAAGGAGTTGGTGGTCTACCTTCTCAGTTCTCTTTTTTTTCTTTGAGCCTCTTTAAAGACAATAGCAGCTTTTTTGTCCAATCCTTATTAATATATTTGCACTCACAAACTTACTAGTGGAAGTAATGGCGGATAGCAAAAAAAATTATTGGCAAACATCTATGCTCCGAATGAGCATCAAAAATCCCAGTTGTTGGCTTAGAAATCTAAAGAAGAAGCAAGAAAGCATTGGGTGAAGTTATATGCTTGGCTAGATCTTCAAGACTCTTAAGACTCTTTGGTGTGAACTTCTATCTTCTATATCCTGTAATGTGTATTACAATAACAGTTATATTGGTAATTGAAGACTAATTAGATATCTTAAATGAAGAAGAAGAAAATATTGGATTTATATCCTGCCCTCCATTCTGAAGACTTACAATCACTAAAATATGTTTAGATGTGGTCGAAAAAGTCTAAAGAGATAATAGCATTTAATAATATTGTATTTTAAGAAAGCATTTTTCATGCAGATTTGATTATTACAACATTGATATTTGTATTTTGAATTTTCTATTTTCCCCTACCCTTTTCCGCCTTTTTTCTGGAAAACTAATAAAAATTTTCAATTCGAAAGGCTCAAGTCAATGAGTAACTCTCCATAGAGCCTCCCAGAAGGCTTTTTGATCCAGTATCATCTGGGAATGGCACACTTCTCACAATTCCCCTGTTAGAAATGTTAGTAAAGCCACACATCCCCACATCCCATCTATCCAATGGAAAACAAACTGTGCAAATGAATTACAATACCCTTTTCTATTTGCATCTCATCTTTTCAGGGCCTCCTGTGTCTTTTCAGATGAAACAGTAACTAGCTATGTTCAAAAAAATAATGTTTCTCCTGCTGGATCATAGCTCTGTAGAACTGATGTCAGGCTATCCCCCAAAAATACTGCTGGAAAATGCCATAACACTTAACAGTTGCATTTTTACTTTTTTTTTTCATAACAGAAACCCAATAAAAACATTAGTTGAAAAAAACAGCAATGTAAGATTCCCCCTGTTTGCATAAACAGTAACAAATGTTTCTGATTTGCTGGACGGAGGATTCAGTTAGTAAGCTGTACAAGACATCTGGTCCACCATGTTCTAATCACAGTCCTTTCAATAATATTTTATTTAATTTTCCATTCAGCAGGATGTCAGGTTATTGGTAGAAAACGGCTACATCATTGCTATGACTGGCACATTTTATTTTTTGCAAACCTTCCTTAAATGCTTTCTCATAAATTCCAATATCATATGATGGTATCTCATTATCCTTTATTAACAAAGCACCACTAAGTAAATGTTGGGATTATGCAGCACACACAGCATGTGGAATGAGACAACATATTGGGGGGATGTGCTTGTCATAGATTTACTACCTCAAGTCCAGAAAATGTACATATTCCAGAGTTAACTGCCAAGAATTTCCTGGCCACTGTACTGCAATTCAAGGCAATGTCCGCATTTCAAACAGAATTTAATGGGCAGCAGAAGTATTTGACAGAGCTAGCTCACCCACAGAAGACTGAATGTAGAAGTAGATCACAATAGCAGGGCTGCTGAGAGTCACCGTAGGCCCCTGGACAAAGATTCCACCTGGGCCCACCTGTACAACCCTGATCCAAAGCAAATACCATAACAAAACAAATCATTTGGCTTACTGGTGTCATGAATCTATAATGTTAAAAGAATCAGCCTGTCTGTCCATCTGTTATTTATTTATTATATTCTTCATTTATATCAGGCCTTTCTCCCCAGTAGGGATAGGGTTGCCAGCTTTGGGTTGGAAAATACCTGGAGATTTTGGGGGTGGAGCCTGGGGAGAGATTTGGGGAGGGCAGGAACCTCTGTGGGGTATAATGTTACAGAGCCCAACCTCCAAAGCAGCCATTTTCTCCAGGGAAAATGACTTTGGTCGCCTGGAGAACAATTGTACTAGCAGGTCTTCAGATGCCCCCTGGATGTTGGCAATCCTAAATGGTTCCCAAAGCTGTTTACACCATTCTCCTCTCCTCCATTTTATTCTCACAACAACCTTGCAAGGTAGGTTGGGCTGAGAGTGGGTGGCTGGCCCAAGGTCACCCAGTAAACTTCCATGGCAGACTGGGGATTTGAGCTTGGGTTTCCCAGATCCTAGTCTGACAGTTTAACCACTACACCCTCCTGGTAGGCATAACTCTTCAGAAAATAAAGCCAGGAGACTCGACATTGGCCACTAGCTGCAGGATGATTGTGGGAGTTTGAGGGCCAAAATTGAAAGACAGGAAAATCTGGCCCAGGTGAGACAAACCACACCACACAATTTGCAATGGAGGCTAAGGGTCTCTGTTTGTGGAAGGCATAACTCAGAAAATAATGCTACACATTTGAACACTGGCCACCAACCCCAGAATGATGACAAAAGTTGTAGTGCCAAAAATGATGGGAATTGGAACACCCTGAACCAGTTTGTCTTGTTTATTATTTATTTATTTAGTGCTTCACATTTCTATCCTGCCCTTCCCAGATGGGCTCTTCACAACAGACAACACATTATAAATGAGCTCTCCCCCCCCCCCCAATATATTTACTTCTGGATGTGCACGTTTTATAATAATAATATTAACCTCTGAGGAGGGCCCTAGGGGCTGAAATGCAAATGACCCATTGGTCATAAGATATATCCATCAAGTGTATATGTGCCAATATTGTCCTGTTTCTTCTCCCTGCTGCTGCTTCCTATTAGCAAGGGTTGTCAGGTCCCACTGGCAGGGGATTGTTAGGGAAACTGCTCTCAAAATGAGATTGGGGAATTAGATTGAGAGACAGTTAGCCCCATCGGAATCTTTTATTATCTGTGTATACGAGGCTCAACCGATCAGAGAGTCAATGTTCAATAAAGGACTCTAATTTAATAAAATCAATTGTGGTTTATTTGAAACAATAGTTCGTTCACACAAGGTACAAAATCACTCATACATTCACACAGGTCTAGGAAATATAGAGAGATCGATAGGGGAACATAAAAGGAATAGACATACAGGGTAATACTACCTCTCGCAGACTCCAATGGAAGGCTCCGATGGCGACGAATGAGGGAATAGGGGTAAGGTCCCGAAACTGATCAGGAATCGGGGGTGTAACTACACAGCGGGAATGGGGTTTGCTGAGTAGAAGGCACACCTGTGGGTAGCTAGTCCACAGGTTATATAGAGTCACCTTAGTCCTGAGGGGATGGGAGGTGACTGGGAGTGGTAATGGGAGGTTCTGCTGATGACCAAGAAGGCTGGACATCGGCTGGACCAATGGCGAGTCAATGGCGACACCTGATTGGATGTGTGCTTCAACCAATGAACATCACCTTCATCCTGGGCATCCTGGAAACTTCCAAGTTGCGACAGGGCCTGGGGCGGCTCCGCTGATATCAATATGGGAATGGTGGGGTGATTGGGAGGAGATGGGATTAACTGGGAAAGGGACAATAGAGAATCAGATATGAACCTAGGTATTCCGGTGTAGACAAAAGGGCTTGGATGTGTCAGGAGAGATTCTTCCTCTTTCTCAACTCTCCTGGGCGAGGACTGTCGTTCAGGAAATCACTTTGGCAATCAGGATTAATAGTGGAGCCATTAATCCATTCATGAACTAGATAGGTTGCTTGCGGGCTAGGAATGACTCAAGGTGTGTACGTGAGGTTCCCACTTAGAAGGAATGAAGCCCAACCAGGCAGGAAGATGGCTACATGTGGTGTTAGCGAAACACAGTGGTTTCCATGCTTAGCGCTTCAACACCGTTCGCCTGGACAGCTCCGTGGCGGCGCAGCCTCCTCCTTGCCATGGCGGGTTCCACGCAGTAGCAGGGAAATGTTTGTGTGCGGCTGCAGACACTCTGTGCCCGTCTCAAGCACTTGTATACTTATTAATTGGTACACGGGAGTCTTACACAGTCCCTGGATAGCTTACTCGCATTCACTGGCCAGGCGGGTGCAAGCTTACTTCTCCAGGCGCCCTGGCAACCATGTTTGTGACAGAGGGGTCATTTTCTCACAGTTCCCCCCCTCGAGACTGACGTCACCGTCTAGTGGCAAAGTCTCGTAAAGAAAAAGAAAACGGGGCTTTGGTAAGAGGGCGGTAAGCCCTTGAGGCATGGGTTGTCTACTGGGGAATACCAGCTACCTGCAAAAAGGTTGGAGCCACTATCTTAAAACTACTCAAAAACACAATTTTAAAATGCCAATTGGGCCATCAGATCCTTCCTTGGCGTTCATGCTTACAGGGAGGCCTTCTGGGATACATTGTGCATATTCAGTATTTCATGTAGCATTATTAAAATCCATAAGAACACATGATAAACTCACATAATACAAAGTAATTGAATCAAGGACTACTTAAAAGCAAAAATCATGTGCGCAGTCTAGGCCGGCTAGGCTGCAATAGTTGATTAGGTAGGCAATAAGCATTTCATATTATCCACGGATTCGCAAAGTAAATCATTCAAAATCTCTGGGTTACATTTCATACTCATAAAAATCCTAACACTATGCTAGTTTTGGGACATAAACACAATGCATTGGCACTAGAGGTCTCATGGTGTCCTCATGGGAAAAACAGTACAGTTCCTGCGTTAGCATTCTAGTCCCAGCACATAACAAGATCATATTAGGTGGTCTAACCCATTCTTCATCACAGCTGCGAAAGTCATAGCTGCTTCTGGGAAGTCTGCTGTCATTTTCCCCATAATTAGACTTTATGATTTTGCATAGCATGATTTCCTTGGGGTATAGGCTTGTTTTACATCTCCAATGAGAGAATGGGACTATCGTGGGCAATACTGCTCTATCAGCTGTACATTTCTCCTGCGTTAACATCAACACTAAATACATTGCATGCATCATTGTTCCCACAAATCTCACCTTTACATTCTGGTAATCCATATTGTGTACCTGGAAATAAAAGATAAGATTGCGCTGTAGACCCTTCTTGCTATTTCTATAGGCTTGAAAGAGTCAAAGTACTAAAACAAGGTTGGGGAGGAGGGGAAAGGGAAGGAGCAATTTCACCGGAGAGAAGAAAAGAGAAAAAAAAAAAAACTTGCTGCGATTCTAAAATTACATGTTTGTGTTCGGTGTTCTTGTCTCCTATACCCCCCCCCCCTAGATTACTGTGGACAGGTCTGTCTCAGGAATCTTTTTCCTATTTTTGACTTGTTCAGGTTATACCCAGGGTGAGGAATGTGTCGCTTAAGGGGAAATCCACCGGCTCGGGGCATGGCATGACAGAGATTTGTCGGATTTCAGCTCTTTTCTGCGGCGGCGCCACTTCAGGTTGCTGAATCAGATTAGTGTTAGCTGGAGCAGTCCCCTTCCATTCCTTGAGTTGGGAACAATGGAAGTACTTCCGCCAATTTTCTCCGTTCTTTTTCTGAATTTCTACTTGGTAGACTGCTGGGCTGATCCTTAGTGTTATCGGGACCGGACCTAACCATTTGGCTTCCAAGGAGTGCTCGTTTTGCGAGAATCTCCTATATAGCACTAGCTGGCCTGGATCCCACACTCGAGGATTTTTAACCCAGCCTAGTCTCTGATCCATTGCCTGTTGTGTTTTTCCTAGTTGTTTAGCTACCTCCAGATGGATATTGTGGACCTCCGTGACTAGCGATTGCACCCACGCGTCATTCACAACCACCGGCATCCAGTCAGATGGAAGTTGTGTTTTGAGCCAGAAGGCTTCTGGCAACACCATTTTCCTTCCTGTCATGACCATATGCGGCGTGTGACCATGGACGGCAGTAGTTCCCCTCAGCGCCATCAGGATAATGGGTAGCTTCTCGTCCCAATCCCTGCCTGTGGATTTTACTACTTTCCGTAGGGCTTCCTTGATAGTCCGGTTAGTCCTCTCAATTGCCCCTGATGCTTGGGGGTGCCCGGCAATGTGAAACCGCTGTTCCACCCCCAAGGCTTTGCACAATTCCTTTGTGACCTCCCCGATGAAGTGCGACCCCAAATCCGAGTCCATGACCCTCGGGATCCCCCATCTCGTCCACAGATGATTGAATAAAATTTTAGCAGTTGTAGTGGCAGTGTTATATTTACAAGGGAAAGCCTCCACCCATTTGCTGAAAGGATCGATCACCGTGAGGCAGTATCGATTTCCTCTTGCTGTGCGGGGAAGGGGGCCGATAAAATCAATTTGTATACGAGCCCAGGGTCCCTCTATTCTTTGGTGTTGGATGGGAGCTTTGGGTCCTGATGTGTCGGCATTAACCATAGCACACGCAAGGCAATTATTAACCCACTGCGCGACTTCCTGGCGCATGCCCGGCCACCAGCCCGTCTCCTTTACCCGTTCCAAAGTTAGATTTGCACCGCGGTGTCCCTGCTCGTGCACAAACTTGATTAAATCCCCTCTGACCTGCAGGGGCACAATCCAGTGTTGCTCCCCCTGGCTATCTACAGCCCAGTAAATGCCGTCTTGCTGAATAATGGTGTATTTCCCCGTTTCATCCTTCTGGGCTTTGGCAAGCTCCAGGATCTCTGGGTCGTCTTTCTGGAGCTCGCCCAAATCCATCAGAATTTCCCTCCCTTTGCTCTGGTTCCGGGTGGTGACCGGGTGTAGAGGAAAGGTGGGGGGTGAGCGGAAAGGATTGCTGTCTGCAAATGCAGCCTCTTTGGCAATAGCGTCTACTCTATTGTTCCACATCCCTTCCTCTGTATATTGTCTCTGATGTCCCTTGACGTGAGTCACGTAGGTGGAGTCAGTTCGCGCCTCTATTCTCTCAGCTATTTGCAGCCATTTCTGAGAGTGCGCGACCGTTTTCCCCTCGCTATTCAGCCAATTCTGTTTCTTCCAAATGGGCAGCCAGGCTGTGATCGCCTGCACCGTCCAATGAGAATCTGTAAAAATGGCTAGGGGCACATCCAGAGGCTCAAACTGGAGGATTGCTAGCACTGCCTCCACTTCTGCGGCTTGGCTAGAATGAGGGCGGACGGTTCCTTTAAGGACTAGGGAATCCTGCACTCTAATGGCGCCGTAGCCAGTTCGAGCTGAGCCATTTACATGGAAGGAAGACCCATCGCAAAACCAACAAACAAGCTCTTGTTGTCGGGCTTCTGCTAGGGTTATTCCTCCATTAACCGGCCAGGGTATATGTTGTACCACTGGCAGCGGACACTCATGCTCTTCCCCTTCAACTACGAGGCCATAGGGCGAGGGCGGTTCCTTTTGCTCCTTCTGGAAATCTACCCCTCTATTAGTTAACGCCAGTGTCCACTGGGCAATCCTTTGGTTCGAAACTTGCCCATCTTTAACTTTCCCTGAGAGAATATACTTAAGAGGGGAATGAGTAGTTTGAACTACCACCCTTGCTCCTCCTATTATAAACTCCCAATGGGTTAAACTCCAAACCAGAGCGAGGCAGACCTTCTCACAGGGGGAGAATTTTTCCTCCACGGAGGAAAGGTTCCTGGAGGCGTAAGCCACCACCCGCTGAGATCCCGCTCGTCTCTGGATCAGGGTAGCCCCCAGACTGTGCTCCGAGATAGCCAACTGAATGAAAAACGGCTGGGTAACGTCGGGGTGGGCAAGCGCCGGAGCCTTTGCGAGGTCATTTTTGAGCTCTGCAAAAGCCTTTTGCTGCTCCGGTCCCCAGTACCACTGCACATCCTTCTTCAGGAGCTCATAAAGAGGTCGGGCTTTCTCGGAGAACATCTCGATGAAATCCCGGGAAAAGTTAAAGGTGCCTAACAAAGCTCTTAGTGAATGGGGGTCTGTGGGGGCGGGGAGTTTAGAAATCACTTCTACTCTCTGCGAATCCGGTGTTCTCCCTTCTGCCCCTAGTGTGATGCCAAGGTACTTCACCTCGGTCTTTACTAGCTGAGCCTTCTCCCTGCTCGCTTTAAATCCTGTTTCTTGAATGAGGCTGAGGACCTCCTCAGTGACCTCCCGGACCTTTTCCTCTGTTTCTGCGTGGATCAGCACGTCATCTACATAACTGAGCACGCAGTCCTTTGATCCAGGTAGCAGTCGGTCCCACATCTGCACAACATGTGCGTGACAGATGCTTGGGCTTGAATGGAAGCCCTGCGGTGTCCGCTTGAACACGTACTGTTGGCCGCGGAAAGTAAACGCGAATTTATACCAACAGGATTCGTGCAAGCGGATCGAGTGGAACGCGTTGGCCAAGTCCACCACGCTGTAAAATTTAGATCCCGCCGCAATGGCTGCTACTATCTCGTTGTATTTTGCAACCACCGGGGCCACCGGGGGAGTCACTGCATTAAGGGCTCTGAAGTCCACCGTCATCCTCCAAGTTACTCCATCTGCCTTAAGGACCGGCCACAAGGGGGCGTTGCAGATGGACTGCATTGGGAGGATGACGTCCCACTTCAACAGACCCTCAATTGTTTTCCCTATTCCTGCTTCCGCTTCCGCGGGGTATTTGTACTGACGCTGGGGAGGAGGATCTTTGCCCTCTATGAGAACACAAGCGTTTCTCACCGTCCCACACTCCGCCTTGTCAGCAATCCACACCCCGGGAAACTTTTGGGTCCATAGATCTCCCGTCACTGAACATACAGGGAAGGGCGCTTTTAGAGCAGCACATCGGTGTATAGCATTAATAAAGTCCGGACCTCCCGGGATGTGCCACAGGAGTCCATTGGCTAAATCCACAGTTAAATGGTTTTTCTTTAGGAAGGGAGCCCCAATCATTCCATCGTCTTCTCCTGCATTATTACAGGCTGTCATGGTGGCTTTGAGTCTCCCTACAGTGATTGGAATCTTTCTCCAGATGTGTGAGAGGTGGCTTCCTCCCGCGTACCCAGCCAGTTCCAGAGTTCTGTCTGTCTGGGTTCCCTGAGTAACTAGCGTTGGATGGAGTACGCTAATCGATGCTCCTGTGTCCACTAATAGAGTGGCAGGTTTAATGTTCCCTGGAGCCCCAATGCCTGCCTTTACCATTGGTCTCCCCCAGGTGTCTGGCTTAAGTTTAGCCACTACTCCTTCGGGGAGATTAGTGGGCCCCGGGCACCCCTAGCGCAAACCCTGTTCCTCACATTCGGGATTGCTGACGACGGCTAACTGATTAACGGCCGCCATTGGTGCTGTGTATAGTGGGACGGTAGGGTACATTGGAGTAGGCGGGTTCTGGGCCACTGCAGCTACGGCTGGTGAATACCCTTGAGGTGCCGCAAAGTGAGATTGGGTTGGTGGAGGCGGGGGAGCAGACGGCTGCTGATTTCCCCACCCCTGCATTACTTGTTGTTGCCTCTCTATCAAAAGTGCAGTGGGTGCTAGATCCATATTGGTCATGTCGCACCCTGCATGGAGTAAAAAGTTCCAGAGCGCTTTTCGCTGAGTCTGTTCTTCGGGCGGCATTGAATTCCAAAAACGCATTCGCTCGGCCTTTCTGTTATAGGAAGGCTTGTACCCTCGACTCTGATTCTGCAAATCTTGATATGCCTCCCCATAAGGGCCCGTCATTAGGTTGGGCTGTGGGGCCGGAGGCGGCTGCACAGTGGGAGAAGGAGAAGGGGCCGAGGGCTGTGCAGGTGGAGGAGGGGCTCTCGGTTGATAGTTAGGATTCCCTCCCCCTGCTACGTGCTTCTGCCTGGCCGGTTTCCCATTGTTTCGCGCCTGAGCGTACTTATTTTGTCCTGTTGGAGGATTGACTGGAGGCTGTGATGGGTTATAGGGGCCCGGATTAACTTCCCTCTTCTGATACTGAGAGTGAGGCCCGTTGTTAGCATAAGTAACCGTACTAACAGTTTCCTTAGCCCGGTCTTTCTTATTACTCTTTTTCCCTTGCGCAACCGTATCCATATATCTACTAATATTTTCCAGATTAGCATGAAGTGTGCTCCATTTAGGGTTAGGTGCATGTGTGGGTCCCAGTGACTGCCGCGTTTCTGGGTTGAGGCCTTTAATGACATCTGTTATAAAATCAGCGTCATCGTAGTCGGGCTCCTGACCCTCTTCCTCCGGGAATACTACATCGGCAGCTAAGGCTAAGAATTGTTTTTTTGCTAGATAGACCATAGGGTCTTCATCTGGACCTTGCACGGTCTGGGTATACACATATTTAACATTCTCTTCATTCCAAGTGATTCTTAATAGTTCAGCTATCCACTCCAAGGTGGTTATGGCGTCTGTGTGTGCGAGTAGCAACTTTTCTCTCACCTTTTCTACATGAGGGCCGTTTAGAGCCAATCTCAGGACCTGATTTAACTCCCTGATGGTTATATTTGGGTATTCGCGGTACATTTGCATCATCCATCGGATGGAGGTTTCCCTATTATATGGGCCGAGAATTTGGTGTGCCATTTTAACATTTTCAATTTTCCAATCCTTAACCTCCTTAGTTATCTGCACCGTCTCTTTACCGTTCCCCTGTTTAGTGGTAGTTTGCCGGGTGACCACCGGGCATACTGGGGCGGGGGCAATCTCACAGGGTTGTATTTCCTCCTCATCCTCACTTTCCTCATCGGATGTGAAATCGTAGAGGTCAGCGGGTGCCACCGTGGCTATGAAAGTTTTCTTAATCTCTAATTTCTTTCGGAGGGCTGTTATCTCCCTTTTGCATGCCTCATGACTAACTGCTTCTCTAGCCTTTCGGTTTTGCTCTGAAGCATATTGCATGGTGTGTTGCAGTTTTTCATTTCGGGCTTTTGTTTGTTCCAATTCTTTTTCCAGCACCTTTATTTGCGAGTGGGCCTTCTTTAGAGCGGTTGTGGTATCTTGGAGCATTAAGGCCAGGGTGTTTTTCTCTATCTTGACTTCTTCTATGGTTCGACTTGCCTGTTGCCAGTCGAGGTCCAAGCTATTGTTTTCCCCTGCTAGCCTATTTATTTCTGCTGCATGTTTCTGGAGTATGAGTTCCTTTTCGGCGGTTTGTTTTTGGAACTCACTCTCCAGCACCTCTGCATGTTTTTTTAGAATTGTCTCCAGTTCTTGTTCCTTTTTCTCAGCCTGCTCGCCTTGTTGCTCTATCAGCTGATCCTTCTGAGTTAGCTGTTCCTTGAGTTGTTTAATCAAGGCAGAGCTATCCCGCAGGGCTTCAAACAGGCCCCACGAGGCAAAAAGATCTCTTTTGCCAGTGCTAATTGTTTTGTTGTTGCAATTTTCTTCAAATATATCCCTAAAGGACTGGAGGGGATCAGAGCCTTGGTTAAAGACTCCCCTGTTCCAGGGGTTGTCCCCTTTCTTTATTAACCATTTCTCCAACTTGGGGAGTTCCTCCTTTTTGGCGAAAATCTCCATTTTAGCGTGGGTGTAGGTTTTTCTTTGTATTTCGCCTACTGCCAATCTCTGGTGGTATTTTAGCTATGGGTTAGGGGGCCACGAGCCGACCCGACGATCGCGTCTCGGGCAGAAAAGGGAGCCACGAGCCGACCCAACGTTCGCGTCTCGGGCAAAGTTTTAGGCAGCGAGCCGACCCGACGGTCGCGTCTCGGCCAAAAGGGGGAAGCCACGAGCCGACCCAACGATCGCGTCTCGGGCAGAAAGGGAGCCACGAGCCGACCCAACGATCGCGTCTCGGGCAAAGTTTTAGGCAGCGAGCCGACCCGACGGTCGCGTCTCGGCCAAAAGGGGAAGCCACGAGCCGACCCAACGATCGCGTCTCGGGCAGAAAGGGAGCCACGAGCCGACCCAACGATCGCGTCTCGGGCAAAGTTTTAGGCAGCGAGCCGACCCGACGGTCGCGTCTCGGCCAAAAGGGGAAGCCACGAGCCGACCCAACGATCGCGTCTCGGGCAAAGTTTTAGGCAGCGAGCCGACCCGACGGTCGCGTCTCGGCCAAAAGGGAAAGCCACGAGCCGACCCAACGATCGCATCTCGGGCAAACAAAATAAAAGTTGTCCGGCAGTCAGATTGCAGCGGTCCTACGACCCGCCTGCCCTCCTGACTGTCGGGTGCCTTAGACTAGCCTTGGCCTAGACTCGTGTAAGGACTTGGGTGTGTGTGTGTGGGTGTCTGAGTGTGTATGTAGTGTGTGTGTGTGTGTGCACTAAGCTCTAAAGAAAAGGGAGAAGGGAAGGGCGCTCTTTCCAGGTCTTAAACAATCCTAGCCTGTCCTGACATTCCCTCCCACGATAGACGCGTTTAGAAGGCCTCGGGACGGCGGCCAGACTTCACGGGACTTCCCCCTTGCGTTCTATCGGGCTCAGTCCTCTTGCGAGGGGTCTGGCCTCCTAGGTGCGGCTGAGAAGTCCAACGCTGAATGATAGAAATGGGGGCAGCCCAACCCACAAGTACAGAGATGCTCGCTAGAGCCGTTCACACAGAACTCATTCACTCAATCACTCACGCAATAGCCTCGCTAGCAAGACTTTCTGAACGGTGCAACCTTACGTCTGTCTGTATGAAGACACGCGTGTCGACTCGCGTGCGTTCACACAAACAGGATAATACCCACATTCTCCACCAATTTCTGTTAGGGAAACTGCTCTCAAAATGAGATTGGGGAATTAGATTGAGAGACAGTTAGCCCCATCGGAATCTTTTATTATCTGTGTATACGAGGCTCAACCGATCAGAGAGTCAATGTTCAATAAAGGACTCTAATTTAATAAAATCAATTGTGGTTTATTTGAAACAATAGTTCGTTCACACAAGGTACAAAATCACTCATACATTCACACAGGTCTAGGAAATATAGAGAGATCGATAGGGGAACATAAAAGGAATAGACATACAGGGTAATACTACCTCTCGCAGACTCCAATGGAAGGCTCCGATGGCGACGAATGAGGGAATAGGGGTAAGGTCCCGAAACTGATCAGGAATCGGGGGTGTAACTACACAGCGGGAATGGGGTTTGCTGAGTAGAAGGCACACCTGTGGGTAGCTAGTCCACAGGTTATATAGAGTCACCTTAGTCCTGAGGGGATGGGAGGTGACTGGGAGTGGTAATGGGAGGTTCTGCTGATGACCAAGAAGGCTGGACATCGGCTGGACCAATGGCGAGTCAATGGCGACACCTGATTGGATGTGTGCTTCAACCAATGAACATCACCTTCATCCTGGGCATCCTGGAAACTTCCAAGTTGCGACAGGGCCTGGGGCGGCTCCGCTGATATCAATATGGGAATGGTGGGGTGATTGGGAGGAGATGGGATTAACTGGGAAAGGGACAATAGAGAATCAGATATGAACCTAGGTATTCCGGTGTAGACAAAAGGGCTTGGATGTGTCAGGAGAGATTCTTCCTCTTTCTCAACTCTCCTGGGCGAGGACTGTCGTTCAGGAAATCACTTTGGCAATCAGGATTAATAGTGGAGCCATTAATCCATTCATGAACTAGATAGGTTGCTTGCGGGCTAGGAATGACTCAAGGTGTGTACGTGAGGTTCCCACTTAGAAGGAATGAAGCCCAACCAGGCAGGAAGATGGCTACATGTGGTGTTAGCGAAACACAGTGGTTTCCATGCTTAGCGCTTCAACACCGTTCGCCTGGACAGCTCCGTGGCGGCGCAGCCTCCTCCTTGCCATGGCGGGTTCCACGCAGTAGCGGGGAAATGTTTGTGTGCGGCTGCAGACACTCTGTGCCCGTCTCAAGCACTTGTATACTTATTAATTGGTACACGGGAGTCTTACACAGTCCCTGGATAGCTTACTCGCATTCACTGGCCAGGCGGGTGCAAGCTTACTTCTCCAGGCGCCCTGGCAACCATGTTTGTGACAGAGGGGTCATTTTCTCACAGGATGTGAGGGTAGATTTGCCAGGTCCAGTTTAGGAAACTCCCAGATATTTGAGGATGCGGCCTGGGAACAATGGAGAACTCATGGGGTCCAGTATCACAGACTGTATTTTCTCCAGAGGAACTGATAGCTGTAGTCTGAAGATGAGCTGTAAATCTGGGGGATCCCCAAGTCCTACCTGGAGGCTGGCATTTAGCCTCAGAAGAACCTTGTGAGGTAGGTTAAGAGCAGTGGACTCTTAACTTTCTTGTAGTCAGAAATGACTGTTGGGTAAGAAGAACATAGAAAAGGTCTGATGAGAGTTCTCAGGTCACAGGGCTGTCACCTTAGATCTCCTGGAATGACAGCTCATCTCCAGACTGCAGAAGTCAGTTCCCTTGGAGAAATTGGCTGCTTTGGAGAGTGGACTCTATGGCATTGAACCCCACTGAGGTCCCTGTAATCCTCAGGATCGACCCCAAATTTCCAGGAGTTTCCCAGCCTGGAACGGCAAGCCTATTGCCCCCTGCTGGGGGTCAGGGGGACCTGGTAACCATATCTCAAGATCCAACCCATTGCCTGCAGCCATGATCACCAGAGCTCCCCCGCCAGACAAAGCTTTAATTTGCCTGGCGCCCCAAATATTACCAGATTACAGGTAACCTGGAGAAATGTCAAAATCATGCAGAGAAGGATGGTTTTTATGAGAAGAAAGGACCACTGCCGAGGAAGGAGATTAAAGTCCCACTTCCAGTGAGACTGTGAACAAAGCACAAAGCAAGACTTATCTCCAGGTGTCTTGTTGGCAACAGTAAGTTACAATGGAAAGCTCTATATTCATCATCTTTACACAGCTATGATGTGTCTACAGGGCTTCTGTGTTGGAGTGTGACAATGAATCTTAATCAGAAGAAACCATAAAAGCCCTGACATCAACCAACAAAGCACTGGGGGAGGAAGGGGTTAAAATACAAGTGTAATATCTCAATATTTGAGGGCTGTTGTGAGCAGTCTGCACTGTCAATACACACTGATTCCCTTTGAAAGTTTCTCTGTTTTCCAAGGATTCTGCAGACAACTTTTGAGAGATCAGTTCTAGATGGGAACCTGTTTTGCAAGGATGTCTGCTGAATGGTTGCTGAGCTAGGCTCATTCTCTGTTGTCTGTAAAGGTTGCACCAATGCGGGTAGAAGCACATCTGTGGTTACCCCACTGATGCAGAACACACCTGTTCCTTTTGTTTTCTCTAAGTGCAAAGAGTGTTCATACCATTGCATTCTTGAATATGTACAACTTCAAAGTTAAGCAATAGGTGTTAATGGATGCTTTCTTGGAAGACTTTCAAATATTTCTATAGCGCAATAGCCAATCAAGAGTGATTCTTTCTTTTCAGAAATGAATAAAAAGTACACCCAAGCTGAAACCCTGCCATGTTCTCAAGTGCCAACTTTCCTCCAAAAGAGGTAAACATCTGCACTGCTTTTCTTTCACTTTCAGAATTCATATGTGAAGGAGGACAAAGGAGTCAGATATCATGCAATTTCTACACTCTTGCCATGGTAAATCCAAAGAGGCTAGGCTAACCAGAAAACCAATGTGATATTGTTCTGGAGAGAATACTTGACTAGGACCAGGAAAGCCTTGGATGAAAAACTTTTCTCAAGGTCGGACTAGATGAAGTGTTGGGCATTCTATGTCTGGAGCTTTTGATCAATTTCTTTGTCCCTTATCCTGAATGAAGACATGAGACACCAGAGAATGTATTACATTCTCTAACGAAAAAGGCCTACACTTTAAACATTTAAAAGCTGATCTGCATCTCATAAGCACATAAGAAGATGTGGATCAGAGCAGTGGGCCATCTAGTCCATCATCAGTGTTTCATACACTGGAGGGCAAATAATCAGGACATAGAGGCCAAGGTATTCCCCTGCTGCTGCTTCCTAGGCATTGGTGTTTGGTTGTCTTTTGCCTCTGCCTCTGAGCCAGTTTGGTGTAGTGGTTAAGTGTGCGGACTCTTATCTGGGAGAACCAGGTGTGATTCCCCACTCCTCCACTTGCAGCTGCTGGAATGGCCTTGGGTCAGCCATAGCTCTGGCAGAGGCTGTCCTTGAAAGAGCAGCTGCTGTGAGAGTCTTCTCAGCCCCACCCACCTCACAGGGTGTCTGTGGTGGTGATGGGGGAGGTAAAGGAGATTGTAAGTTGCTCTGAGATTCAGAGTGAAGGGTGGGATATAAATCCAATTTCTTCTTCTTCTTCTTCTTCTTCTTCTTCTTCTTCTTCTTCTTCTTCTTCTTCTTCTTCTTCTTCTTCTTCTTCTTCTTCTTCTTCTGTATATAAAAGTTCCCTTTACCCACCATGAACAGTAGAAGTATCCACCAGGTCAGAATCTGTCTGACCTTTTAAATCTACCAGTTTGGTGTAGTGGTTAAGTATGCAGACTCTTATCTGGGAGAACCAGATTTAATTCCTGACTTCTGTACATGCACCTGCTGATGGGACCTTGAGTCAGTCACAAATTCTGGTGCTGGTATGGATTATCTTGAGCTTGGTGTCCAGTGACATATCCTTGCCCTTAAGAATCTTTTCTAGCTCCTTTATGACTGCCCTTCCCAGTCCCAACCTCCTTCTGATTTCTTGGTTTTAGTCTCCCTTGGGGTTGATGATGGAGCCAAGAAACAGAACACCTTCAGCAATTTCTGTTTCTTCATTGTCAACCTTAAAGGGGTATGGTGAAGGAAAGAATCTCAACCCTAAACACATTTCTGAGAGCTGCTATTTGTCCTCTTAAGGAAAATATAGAGGCAATCTGTATCTTGCCTAACAGGGTAAACAGCAGCTGTGTGAACCATTACATGTTAGCCCCTCTCTTAATTGCTTTGCTGCATGGTTGCTATTTACAAAGAACAGGCTCCAGGGAGATTCAAGCACAAAACTTTCAGCACCTCATTAGGTTTGACCCTCAGTCAAACCCTCATAAGGTCTGACCCTGCAGAGGAGCTATGGTTCAGTGTTGTCCCAGTTTCTACCTTAATCAACTCCACTGAGGAAGATCTCAGGATGCAGGTGCTGGAAAAGACCCTTCTCTGCCTCAGGGACCCCCATGAATCAAGGTGAGACTGTAGGGAGCCAGATGTTACACTAATCTTTTCTGTTTGACTAGAAGATTCAAATAGCTCAGTTATTACCTTGTATGGAGGAGGTCTCCCTGTTAATTTCTCACTGGCTCCAATTAGAAGGATTGCATTTAACATGGGTCAGAAAGACTTTTGCCTGGGGTCTTGGAGAGGCACTGCCAGTTAGTATTAGGTAGTCCATGGCCTGATCTGCCTATAGTGTTTGGAAAAGGAGGAGAAGAGGATGAGAGGATTGGATTTATACACCACCCTTCACTTGGAGTCTCAGAGAGCCTTACAATCTCCTTTCCTCTCCCCTCCCCACCACAGACCTTCTGTGAGGTAGGTGGGGGTAGAAAGAGCTCTTTTGAAAACAGCTCTTAGAGTACTTGTGGCTGACCCAAGGTCACTCTAGGAGGAGTGGGGAATCAAACCCGGTTCTCCCAGATTATAGTCTGTGCTCTTAACCACTACACCATGCTTGTAACCACTACACCATAAACCTCTTCATTCTTAGTCACTACTTATTTATCAACACTTGCTGGAAGACTTAGGCCACTGCAATAAGAGATAAAACATTAATTCCCACTTGTCTCTTAGGATCTAGTTCCTCCTGTGACCTTTCAATCAAAAGAAGCAACTGGCTGCCTCTGAATTTAGTGTGCCAGTTCATTTTGCTGGCTCACAAGGTGCTTTTAGATGCTGAATGGTGCACTTTCAATTCACGTTCAGTGTACTTTAGTAAGTGGATTTGTCATTTCACAGAGCAAAATCAAGTCAAGTCTCTGAGAATGGGAGCTGTGTTGCTCAATGGCTCATACCCACAAAATCTTGGCAATCTGTAAAATACTACTGGACTTGAATGCCACTTCCTCTAATGAAAGAGCTGCTAAACTGGAGAAAGTCTCCTTAGACTGAAGAAAGGCTTCCAACTCTTCTCAGTGGACTAATAAGTTGTGGTCCACCCCACTAGAGATGCCAGTCTCTAGGTGGGGCCTGGGGATCCCCTGGAATCCAGATTATGGAGGTCAGTTCCCCTGAAGGTAATGTATGCTTTGGAGGGTGGACTCTATGAGGTCCCTGTCCTGTCCAGGCTCCACTCCCAATCTCCAGAAGTTTCCCAACTTGATGCTGGCAACCTTACCCCCCATCCCCTGGCAACCCTATGCCCCACTCATACCCCCCCCCAAACATGAGGTCTGATGACAAGATCCGAGCTATCCAGGCTGCAGGTTGGCTTAGGGATGCCATCCTCCAGGAGGGACCTGAGGATCCCCCAACATTACAGCTCATGTGCAGACTATAGAAATCCCTTGGAAAAAAACAGATTCTAGGCACTGTACCTCACTAAGGTCCCTGCCCCCACCAGGGTCCATCCCAAAATTTCCAGGAGTTTCCCAACTTGGATCTGGTGCATTGGGTTGGGCCAAACCAAACAGAACCCTTAGAAAAATCTGATTTGGCTGTATTCTGGCCGTATAGCGCCAAATCAGATCCTCTGATCTAATTTAGCTGCCGAATACAGAAGCCACAAATAGCCACCAAAATTCAGTGGCTACTTGGCTCCATTAAACTTGGAGGTTCTGTGTGGGAGAGGCCCCTGCAGCTGCTCTGCAAATTGGGATCCTCTACCTCAAGCTCCCTCCCTCCCCCCCAGCTGCAATTCATTATATTTTGCCATTAACTTCAGTGGCCCATAGGGTATAATGGGGCTGTATATTTAGGAATAGGCAAATATCTCCTGAATCAGATTCAGCTACCGAATCTGCTATTCAGTGATATATGGCTCCCCAAATTTTTTGGCCCTAATACCCCAAATCTGAATTTTTTTCTGAACGTTTTTCTTTTGCACACCCCTACTGGCAATCCTATCCCCCCCCCCCATTCCCTGCTGGTGGCCAGGGGGGAATTTGGCCACCCTAGGCTGACTGCATCTTCCTGCTGATCACTGATCAGGCCAATCAAGATTTCAATGAGTAGAAGAAGCTGCCAGCCCCTTTCCCAGTGGCTGTTGACTGTTCAGGCCATTGCCAAAACAATGGCATGTGCTTTTGTTCTGTCTCCACAGGTCATACATCTGTATCTCTTTTATGACTCATTTCCTCATCATTTGCTGTAGCCATTACAACTTGAAGAAGGTTTTATGTCAAGACGCAAATAGACACAAGTTAGAGAAATCAAGCCCTTCTGCAGTTTCTTAAAATAGCCACTATCAAGATCCATATATAAAACACAAACCCCAGGGAAAAGGCTGGGTATATCTTTGCCTGGTTCCATTTATAATGGTCCCTATCAGAACAAATTGGCCCCATTTCAGATCAGCAAGGCAGAGCAGGAATTCAAATGCAAATGAATAAAACAGATTTCTGACTAATGGAAAAGAAAGGTCACCTGTGCAAGCACTAGTCGTTTCCGACTCTGTGGTGACGTTGTTTTCACGGCAGACTTTTTTGCGGGGTGGTTTGCCATTGCCTTCCCCAGTCATCTACATTTCCCCCCCAACAAGCTGGGTACTCATTTTACTGACCTCGGAAGAATGGAAGGCTGAGTCAACCTCGAGCCGGCTACCTGAAAACCCAGCTTCCACCGGGGATCAAACTCAGGTCATGAGCAGTACTGCAGTACTGCAGCTTTAACACTCTGAGCCATGGGTCTCTTATCTGATTAATGACCACCACCACACACACACACCCCCCGAACTTTGTGGGCTGATTTGGAATCTCTAGTTGAGCACAAATGCAAGTTCAAGTCAGATGACATGACATATCAGCAGAGGGTTTCCGATGAACAGCACCTTTTAAAGATCCGCTTTCTTTTTCTGTCTACACTGCAGGGAACAATGGCCCTTGGAGCAGTGGCAACAATCTTAACCTAACCCGGTAGGGGCTCTTGTATATCCCAGATTCACCTCCTTCCTTTCTGCCAGTGATAGGAACAAGTTTTTTTTCCCCATTACCTGAGTTATCCAAGAGAGATGCTAATGAGCAGGGGATGAAGTCACCTGGTAGATTAAAAACTTCATTGGGAAGATCTGTATAATGAAAGCAAGATTATTGAGTAGAATGAAAGCAAGATTATTGTCCCACAACACTCAGCCATTCGTTTTACTCTTGGTGTCAGGAGAGGCCATGGATATGTCAAGCCTTTGACGCTGCAACGGTTTCTATCTCTCATTATAAAATAGCATTATATTGCACTTAATTACTATTCTCTGATTTGATACAAGATGGAGTTTGTCCATACCTTTGGCTTCATAGGCTCTAGGATGCTCTGTTGGTAACCAGCATGGAATTGCAATGATACATTAAAGCATATGTCAGAATTTTTTGCTATATGACGATTAATACTGAGGAGGAACCTGCCCCCTAATGATGGGCTTTTTCACACTGTCTATGGATTCCGGTATGGAAGCTGGTCAGTTACTGAACAGTAACGGGTTTCTGCTGGCATTTCAGACAGACCCGATTCAGTAACTGGCTGCTACCGGAATACTCTCACCTTTTCACACACTCCCGCGGCTGTCCCGGTAGTGAGGCGTGCCTGAGTCGTTACAAACAAAGAGCAGCTTCTTCCACTTTTCAACCCCTCCTTCCGGGTTGAAATCGCTATGGGGTGCTGTGTGAAATGTCCAGTATCTAACCCGGGAGCAGTTTTCGCGCCCTTTTTCGCCCGCCGGCGCGCGATCTCCGGCTTTTTTTAGATCACAACAGCATCACCATAGGGATGCCTGGGCTCCATTAAGATGCCAGATATCGCCACCGCTGAAACCTGGTAACTTACCTCAATAGAGCCTAGCCATCTCTATGGTGCTGCTGTTGTGATACGTCGCTATAGCGCTATAGCGCTATAGCGATCTTAGCCCGACGTTCCAAAAAAAAAAAAAAAGCTGGAGATCGCGAGCCGGCAGGCAAAAACGGCTGGCGCTGGTGGAAGCGAGATAAGAGCGGAACAGTGTGAAATGACTCGCTTCAATCACGGAACCCTACCGGAAAAAAAAAACATGTGTCTGAAAACTCCCATCCCTGTCTCGGATTACTGCAAGCGGCACAATACCGACTCCCTTCCGGTTTCCACTGGTAAGTGTGAAAAGGGCCGATGTCTGGGAGATGAAATTTCAGGGAAGGTAACCATCAGTGTTGCAGTAGTCAAAACCTTGGGGAATCTCCTTAACAATAATTAACACAGTTCCAGTTCTTATCTACCCACAACTTTACTTGTGAAACAATTGAACATCCATTGAAATCCACTACCACGTATGTGGTATATTCCCTCCATGGTGTGGTCCTATGTGGCCCATGCACACATGTGGATCACCATGCTGAACACATACATGTGTAAATGAGCCTGACGTAAGAACAAGGGTTCCTCCTAGTACAACCATGGCAGCTTCCTGCAGGTGCTTTGTGAAGATGGAAGAACAGTAAGGAAAAAGTCTACATGCCACATTGAATTTGTGGAAGAAAGTCTCAGAAGAAAGCACTTAGATCTGAAGTCATTGCTGTTCCCTTCTGAATTTAAAGTGCATGATCAGACAGCAACATTTGCCTCCTGTTCCCTAATCGTTGGCACCCTGTTCTGACCTATCTTCAAAGTACAGTTATTAGGCACAGGGGAAAGTCCAGTCCTTACAGAAGTCAGCACTTTTGTCCCGCATTTCTGAACTCTTGTTGGGAATTGAAGTCAGTTGAGAAGTGTTAGCCCTCCTGTCCATCCCACCCCTTTTTAATCAGGTAGGGAGATGTACATAAGTGCATGCCTGGGTCATCAATTACTGCTTGTGTGTTTATTATTTATAGTTCACAGACATCTCTCTCTCTCTCTCTCTTTGTGTTTCCTGGGAGCTTCTTGACTGTGTTTTTCTTAAGTAAACCTCCAAGGAAAAAAGGAAAAGGAAAGGTCCCCTGTGCAAGCACCAGTTGTTTCTGATTCTGGGATGACGTTGCTTTCACAACGTTTTCGCAGCAGACTTTTTACGGGGTGGTTTACCATTGCCTTCCCCAGTCATTTATACTCCCCCCCCCCAGCAAGCTGGGTACTTATTTTACCGACCTCGGAAGGATGGAAGGCTGAGTCAACCTCGAGCTGGCTACCTGAAAACCTAGCTTCTGCCAGGGATCGAACTCAGGTCGTGAGCAGAGCTTAGGATTGCAGTACTGCAGCTTTAACACTCTGTGCCACAGGGCTCTGTAAACCTCCAAGACAAGGTTTCAAAAACAATTTTCCCATGCTAAACTACATATCCCAGCAGCCTCCTCCAGCGATCCCATTAGCCGTCAGCTGCCGCCATCCTGCCAGAAGTTCAAAGCGCCGCTTCCCACAAGCGCTTATGCGTATGCTCGGAAAAACAAATGATGAAAACAAAACTGCCTGACTGCCCACTCCGGTTGCCGCACTGCAGTAACCTGATTGATCAGCCACAGAGTGAGCACACGCTGAAGCGGGTTATGGTGGTATGTCTGATCAAAACTCTCCATTGCAAAAAAACCCCTGGATTAATTAAAGGTGGGGCCAGACTGTGCTAAGTCTGTTGTGTAACTGTAGCCTTAATATAGTACCACTGCTGTGGCTGCCATGACTGTAAAAGGTTTGTAGTAAATATGCAGAGAAGGTAAATTACTCTCTTCAAACAAGAATTGGGAGGTCACTATCATGAGCCACTCACTGTTCACTAGAGGAAAAGCAAGTGATTCTTTTAGCATTACTCTAATAGTGTTCCAATAAATAAGTAAATAACTAAAAGGATAGTTTCAGTCTCAGGGGAAATTAGCCTCTAGTCTTTAAACCCACAAAGTTAATTTAAATACACTGCACAGACCAGGGACTGTGGGTGGATAGAGAAGAATAGATTTCTCATTGTAGTAACGACTCTGCCCTCTGCTGCTTAATGAAGTTTTTGTTGAGGGGGGGGGGGAATGTAATTTTAGGAAAGAACCCCATGTATTTTCTCTGATAAGTGTGATTACTTTTGCATGAAATTGCTGTAGCTTTATATAAACCAGGGCTTGGATTGGCTTGCAATGGAAGGGTTCCGGTGATGTAAAAAGAGGGAAAGGTATATTTCTGAGCAGATTTGCACATGATGATAGCTTACAAGATCATGAGATCATCGACGATCATTAGCTTTGAACTGATGCATGTACGGAAATGCGCTAAATATTCTCAGGTTTCAGATTTCTGCTAGAAAACAAGCAATATTCATTCGGTCGAAAATTTTACAGAAAATACTTAGTGTGAATAGCAAGATTTGAATTCAGCAGTGCCTTAAAATCCATCCAGATTCCCATGATATGATCTTTCAAGAGTCAGATACCCAGCATGAATATTCACTTTTTCATCCTGTTCAGCACAGCATTCCCTTTTCTGCTGTTTCTTCCTTTGTGGATTAGTCACATGGCTGATCCCATCTAACCAGGGCGTGTGAGCAGGATGATGTGACAGCACTATTTGGTCAATTAGAGCTAACCACATGTCCACAAGACTGAGGGTAACTGAAGCCAAAGGACAAGTGAACCATTTTCAAGCACAGAAAATTATTGAAAAGGGGGGACTTACTATGATATTGTTTGGAAAGTTTACTAGAAGCGGGAAGCAAGCAGTTCAGTTTTGTTCCTCTATACTTCACCAGCATGCACGTAGACTTTCCTTTCTTCCTGACTAACTACAGCCACATTTTATGTCTTTAAGACTGGGGGGAAGAGTTCTGAGGACTGATGCATAATTTTCCAAGCAGGTTTGTATCTGTCACCTTCCCAGAAATGTATCACTGGAAATTGTACGGAATGATGAGAAAAGGCAGGAGGTGTTTTGGCTCATCAGATGTAATTAACGATTAATTATACCCTCTGCCTGATGCTGAATCTTTTCAAATTAACATTTATGTAGGTAACCCAGTGCATAACCCATTTAATTGAAGAACTAGTATCTGAGCCAATGGTATGTCCCTGTCTTCAAAGACCTTAGATGAGGCTGAGTTAAAATGACCACCTTGGCTAAAGAGTTTTCCAGTCTGTCTGCTGAGAGGTTTTTCCGTGCTATATTAAAGCAGTGTATCTACTGGAAGTGCTCACTGCAAAAGTAGCAAAGAACCTAAAACTTCTCACTGAAACAGCTGTGTCCCTTACTGGCCCTGCCAATTGTTCCAGGATAGGGATGGCTGAAATAGAAACACAGCCATTTGCTTTGAGTAGCTTCCCGCAACAATAAGTCTAATGGGCAGCAAAAACATATAATTCAACACAATTTGGAAAGGGTGAATGATATTCCAAGATGCTGGAATAACTTCTCTGGTGTGTTAAAAATCCTCATAAGTGATGAGATGCTGGAGAGAAATAGAAAAATCTGAAAGTGTGACATACAGACCATTTGAAATGGTAGGTCTCTAACAGACTTATATCTAGTTTTAAAAATCAACCAATTACTGATATTAATTTTTCATATACTGTATGTATGTTGCATTTCCTCCAAAATACTCATGGTGGCATACACAGGATTTAAGAACATAAGAGAAGCCATGTTAGATCAGGCCAATGGCCCATCCAGTCCAACATTCTGTGTCACACAACATATACACACACCCACACCCACACACACTGTGGCTAATAGCCACTGATGGACCTGTGTTCCATATTTTTATCTAAACCCCTCTTGAAGGTGGCTATGCTTGTGGCCACCGCCACCTCCTGTGGCAGTGAATTCCACATGTTAATCACCCTTTGGGTGAAGAAGTACTTCCTTTTATCCGTTTTAACCTGTCTGCTCAGCAATTTCATCGAATGCCCACGAGTTCTTGTATTGTGAGAAAGGGAGAAAAGTACTTCTTTCTCTAATTTCTCCATCCCATGCATTATCTTGTAAACCTCTATCATGTCACCCCTCAGTCGACGTTTCTCCAAGCTAAAGAGCCCCAAGCGTTTCAACCTTTCTTCACAGGGAAGGTGTTCCAGCTCTTTAGGTGTTTCAGTCTCTGAACCACTCACCGTAGGAGTGCCAGCTTCTAGGTGGGGCCTGGAGATCCCCCAGAATTACACTCAGTCTCCAGATGACAAAGGCCTGGGATATGTCTACTTCTGGGACCACCTCTCCCCATAAGAGCCTCAGAAAGCACTTCCATCAAGTATACTAAATCTTCTTATGATCTCTGGGCCAAAAGAAACATGGCTGTCCACCACTCGAGTAAGAGCTTTCTCAGTGGCAGCCCCTGCCATGTGGAATGCCCTCCCCCCAAACATCAGGGCTCTGTGGGACTTGCAGCAATTCCGCAGGGCCTGTAAAACAGAATTATTTAAACTAGCATTTAATAAACAAAGGGGAGGCGACCACCATTCCACCACCCTGCAGCACTGACATCGGAACCACCCCAGTACAAATTCAGAGCACCAAAGAATGTTTATAATACCATCAGATGTAGTGCTCAGCAAGAACTAAAACCTGCCATCTGGATATATTATATTTTATACTATATTTTAAATTACCTCAAACTGTTAGATTGTTTTAATGATTTTACTGTACTTGTTCTTCATACTATGTTTTGTTAATTGTTGCTGGCTGCCCTAAGCCTGATAGGGGAGGGCAGGATATAAATGCAATAAATAAAATTAAGGTAAGTCCCTTTGGAGGAAATGGCTGCTTTGGTGGCTGCTCAATGCCATTATATGGCATTGTGGTCCCTCCCTTCCCCAAACCTCAGCCTCTTCATTTGAAGAGCCAGTTTGGCTAAGTGCATGGACACTTATCTGGGAGAACTGAGTTTGATTCCCCACTCCTTCTCTTGCAGCTGCTGGAAAGGCCTTAGGTCAGCCATTAGCTCTTGTAGGAGTTGTCCTTGAAAGGGCAGCTTCTGGGAGAGCTCTCTCAGCTCCACCTACCTCACAGAGTATCTGTTGTGGGGGGGGGAGGTAAAAGAGATTGTGAGCTGCTCTGAGATTCAGAGTGGTGGGTGGGATATAAATCCAATATCTTCTTCTACTTCTTCATGATTCACCCACAAAATCTCCAGGGACCATCCAACTGAGAGCTGGCAACTCAAATTCACAGGCAGGTTAGGCTAAATGATAACAACTAGCTCAAAGTCAGGCTGAGATTTATTGATTCTTCATATATTCTTTAAAAACTTTCTTCTCTTAAAACAAATATACCAGGAAGAAATTTTCAGAAATTTTCTAAGTTTGCGGAAAGATTCTCCCCCCCCCCTTCCGATATTGCAGAAGCATTTTAACGTGTAATTCCATTCCTCTTTCAGTGTGATTAATCTCAATTTATAAGACTAAACTTTACCTTCTCAGGTGGTTTTTCTAAATGTTATACTATGAAAAAAGAAGGGTTGTATTATTCTTTTTCACCTGATAGAGATAAATCAGGTCTGCTATTGCTGAAAATTCCGAAGAGAACCAAACCCTTGGGTCCAATGTTAGCTGTATGTTTATACAAATGCAGCTCATTCTCTAGCATTGACACAAAATGGTTTTCTGTGGTGTTGGATACATTTTTCCAGGGGGTTTTGTAGAAAAATAGGTGGTAGAGCTCATCCAGGGATTGTTATGCAGCTGCACCTACTGTTCAATGGATAAGGAGGTGGAACTCTCAGAAGGAGGAGGAGGAACTCTCAGAAAGGTTCAGGAGCTGCACTCCTGTGAGCTCCCACTGAATCTGAGACCTGCATTTTTCATGGCTGCAACATTATTGTGTCACCGATTATTATCAGAACCTATGGGTGCTTTCTTTTTTAAAAAGTAGCTTTAAGTGGCAGAATAAAACAGTTCCATTTAGGAGGACCTTTGAAAGCTAACTTATCTGGAATCATTACGGTTGCCAGCTCCAGGTTCGGAAATACCTGGAGATTTTGGGGGTGGAGCCTGAGGAGGGCAAGATAGGGGGAGGGGAGGGATTTCAATGGGATATAATGCTATAAAGTCCACCTTCCAAAGCAGCCATTTTCTCCAGGTGAACTGAGGATTTGAGCCAGAATATATTTTCATGAGTGGGATGGAGCTGCCATGTTTCTTCTCCCTCCCTCTGCTGCTCAGTGATCCTCACTGAATGCTGCCCCTGAGAGACAAGGAGCTATGAGGAAGGACATGAGGGGAGTCTGTGGCAGAAATGGGAAATCAGTGGAAATTGTCACTTTAGTCTGGATCCGGCCCAGAATCTTGATACACCTGGTTTTTTTTGCACTGTTTTAGTAATGGGCAGGGTCAGATGACTAACACAGGGGACAGAAAAGATGTGTAATAACTGAAGGAACAGAAAATTGCACTGAATGTTCATGCACAGCAGGACTCTATACAAAAACCTCCAAAATAAAACTGGGGACAATATAGAACTGATAATTTCACATTGGAAACAAGGCCTGTTATTTGCAACGTCAAAATCCAAGGAGAATTTCCACTGAGGACAGTTTTCAAAACATTCATAATTGCTTATGGTTAATTTCTTCAGGACTGACCATTAAGGGAATAATGGCAATATTTATATAGCTGATTCTGAATCTCTTACTGGAGAGTGCAGTTTATATACACACACACTCACAAACAATGATACCCGGAGATAACACACAGCAGATATTTCTGCAAGCTGGGAGAACCCACAAGTCTGCAAAAAAACCCAGCAACAACTTAGTTTAATAGGGGGCAAAAGAAAACAAAACATTTTCAAAAAGCCAAGATCTAGTAAGATTTCTTTTATGAGATCTCAGCAGCTATTTTGGGTTGCTTGCACAACTGTGTTGCCTAATTGTGATCCAAAATGAAATTTCACTTCTAACCTGCAGGAGAGTTTGAGGAGGGTCACAAGCAGGGCTTTGTTATAGAAAAAGCCCAGCAGGAACTCATTTGCATATTGTGCCACACTCCAATATCACCATTGTTTCACACAGGGCTTCTTTGTAGAAAAGCCCAGCAGGAACTCATTTGCATATTAGACCACATCCCCGGCACCAAGCCAGCCGGAACGGCGTTCCTGTGCGTTCCTGCTCAAAAAAAGGGGGGGGAAAGCCCTGGTCACAAGAAGAATGGGGGAAGGAAGGTAGACTAGAGGGAGGGGGAAAATAAAAATGAGCAAGAGGGGAAAATGGGGGTTGGAGGTAGGGAAGGAAGGAAGCAAGGTAGGGAAAGAAATTGTGAAGTGGAGTGAAGAAAGGACAGGAGGACTGGAAGCAAAGTGGCAGATGAGAAGAGAACAGAGAAGCATAAGCAGGAAAGAAGCAGGGGGAGAAACTGCAAGGGCTGTGTGTCAAGGGAAAGTGATAAATGGAGAGAAGGACCAGAGGGGGATGATATTCCCTTCACAAATTAATCCTCCTGGGCACCCCTTCCTTTTCTTCTGTTTTCTAGCTGCTGTTTCATGTTGCCATCTCCTTTACAAATAATAGTATAGCAAACCCTTGTTTTCTCAGAACTTTGCAAGCACATCATTTCATATTTTCTGAACATGCTTTGTATTCTATAAATGTACTGTGTACACTGGCGTGTTTTATATCGCCGTCTATTCTCCTGTTCCCCTTTCTGGAAGACAAATTTTATAGCTCCAGAGATTTCCAGATATAGGATATTCTATTATATTTCGATACAGGGCCTCTAGTGTTTTTTAGCACATTTGCACATTTACAGCTGCTGCTTTTCATTCAGTATTTACAGTAATAATAACCTTTTAAACCCAGATATTGTTAGAATGATCTATGGCTGAAGGATGTGTCAGGGCTGGTGATTGGTGTTCTCTGCCTGCTGCATTAGGGAGAGAAATGTCCTGGATTTGGAGGCCATTCAAGATTTAGAGGAATTCCATCTTTGGTGCATGCTGAACTGATGCAAGATAAATGACAGTTTTGTTAATTTAATTAGCCCAAGTGATAGTACATTTTCAGTGTCAATTCCATTGCTAAAAGGCTCTAATAAAGAGACGTGGGTAGTTTCAGACTTGAGAGTCTCTTCTACGGTGAATGTCTCAAATGGAGATTTTGGTTCGTCTTTTAGCCATTTTTTGACTAGGGTTACAACCTCTCCATGTTATGTTGTGCCAGCTATATTGTGCCAACTAATAAAACAGTGAACAGGTGAGTTAATAGTAGGGGTGTGCATTTGGTTCAGCCGAACTGAATAGACCACCGAATACCCCCTGATTTGGAAGTATACAGCGCCATATACTTATGAATCCAATTGGAAGGCATTATACGGGAGCCGTATATGGCTCCCCGTATACTTCCGAATCAATGTAAAAGGCGGGAAAGGAGCTTCTGCAGCCTCAGGGAAGCTGCTTGTCTCCTTTCCTGCCTTTTCCCACCTCTCCCATAGGAGGGGAGAGGGGTTGGTTAAATTCCTGTATTGTTAAAAGTCAAGGTTTTTTTTTACTGTTTTAAAAGGATTCTCTGTTTGATTTGTTGCTGCTGTGTTGTGCTGCTGGTGTTCTTTTTCTCTTCAGGTTCTGGTTCTTTTTTTGGGGGGGGGCCTGTTTGGCCTAATTTTTATTGTTAAAAAGTTCAGTTTTTTAACACTTGAGTTTGTTGACCTTTTCTCAGTTGGATTTGTTTGGATCTGTTGTTGGTTTTGCATTCTGTCCTGTTGTCCCTTTTCCTGGTTCTGTTTTGTGTGTGTGTGTGGGGGGGGGGAGTGTTAACTGATTTGGCCTGAGGTTTTTTATTGGTAAAAGTTGAGTTTTTTAACAGTTGAGTTTGTTGGCCTTTTCTCAGTTGGATTTGTTTGAATCTGTTGCTGTTGGTTTTGCATCCTGTCCTGTTGTCCCTTTTCCTGGTTCTGGTTTGGGGGAGGGGGTTAAAAGTTAAGTTTCTTTCTGTCATGTTTTGGTTTTTTTTATTACCTCTGGTTGGTGTGAGGGGGTTGGTGTGTGGGCTGTGTGGGGTGGGTCACTTTCATGTTTTTATAGAGCTATTTTTTTAGTCTGAGGGTGCTTCCGGTTTGGCTAGAGCCACTAAATAGACTGCCCCACTAATAAGGGTGTTTTTAGGGATTGTGTTTTTTTGAAATTAAAAAAAAATAATCCAGTTTAGGGCTTTATCTTTTTTCAAAATTCAACTAGGCCAGATAGGGACAATTTAAAAAGATTTTAGGTTTCTCATAAAAGGCAGCGTGACTACTAGGCCACATCAGGCTCCCTTTTAAAGTGACTAGGGTTGCAGTGCATCTTGCTTTCATCCACTGAAAGCCGGTGCATCCTTAGATTTCCATAGGGTAAACCACAGCTTCTCTCTAGTTATAGCGGACATCTGATTTCTAGTTTGCAAGGAAATCCGGTTTGTCCCAGGATCTAGTTAGGAGAAGTTTAACTAGGAGGATATAACAAGGGTTGCTTTCATCTCAAAGTAGCCTTTTATAAACTGTAGCCAGGTAGAGGCAGGATCACCTAGTCTCCTAAACTTTACCAGACTACTACCCCAACCCAAAGAAGAACAGGTTAGGGACCAAAAAAACAAACAAGTTTTGGTGAGAGGGTTTTTAAAAAGAAGTCAGGGCACCTGTTGGTTCAGGGTATAGTGTAGTGAGTTAGGTTTGTAAAAAAAAACCCACTCTCAGTTCAGGTTGTGTGAGAATGGCCAAGGGTGACATGAGTGACAGGCAGCAGAAGAGGGGCCCTAGGGGCAAGGCCAAGGAAAAGACTAGAGGGGTGGAGGGGAGGGGGAGGACCCAGTTCCCCACCACCACCTGTGTGTAGGGTCACTTCACAGCCACCTTCCAGCACTCCGACCTCTGGCCAGAGTGTGATGAAGAAGTCCTGCCTTGGGCCCTTCATCGAGGCTGCTGCTGGGGCACCCTTAGCAGAGGTGCCATTAGGTGCTGGCACTGAGCAGGGGTCTTTTGCTCAGGCAGTCTCTTCTCCAGCTGATGTTGCTTGGCCTCAGCAGCCGGAGGAGGGGCAGCAAGAGCAGCCCTCCTTGGAGATGAGCTTTGGGGACAGTTTTCTGTTCAAAACGATCACCCCAAGGAAGGCGCAGAGTGTCGTGCAGGAGCTGGAGGAGAAGCTGGTTGAGGAGGACCAGCCCCCTTTTTTGGTGTCTTCAGGCACCAGCAGTCCTTCAGAGGATGGCCAGGAGGGGAGGCTGCATGGGGTGAAGAGGGAAGAAATGGAGACACACAAGGTGCCTCCATCTCCGCCCACTTCCCCTCGCGGCCAGCCCCTCCTGCCATCCTGAGACATGATGTGTCTGCCCTGAGTACCTCACAGGAGGTGGCACCGGACACCCAAGCTGCCAGTCAGCTTGGGCATCCGTACACCTCCAAAGTCTGGAAGCATTTCTGACTTACAGAGGATCCACGCTATGTGCAGTGCCAGCTGTGCAGGGCCTGGATCAGTCACGGGCGGGACCCTGCCGACCTGACTCTGGGAGGGATGTAGAACTACCTGTGGAAGCACCACCGGGCGGTGCTTCTTAAGGGGAAGAAGCAGGCTGGTGCTGGGGTGCCCAAGCGGCCAATACCACTCAGCCAGGAGGTCTGTCCCACCGTGACTACCTCCAGGGCTCTCCAGGAGAGTTCTGCGACAGGGCAGGGACACCAGGCATCTCTGCCTGAGATGTTTGGTGGGGGTGGCACCTGTGTGCCAAGAGGGGGAATCAGGTACGGCAGGAGGGTGATCACCTGGAACCTTGCCAGGTCGGTTGTCCATGGGCTTCCATTTTCAGTGGTTGAGAATCCTGGGGTGCTAGGGTTGCTCGAGTACCTGGCGCCCTGGTACAAAGTTCCTGCTAGAACCACCATTAGCAGGACCATTGTGCCATCTGTTTTCAGGGCGACCAGATCTGTGGTGAAGGAGCATTTGTCCCGTGCTGCCAGGGGGACTGTTCATTTCACCTCAGATATCCAGAGCTCCTAACATGCGTTCGAGGGGTATCTCTCCCTGACTGCGCATTGGTGGCAACCCAGTGAGCTGCAGGGTGGGGGTGGCAGTAGCAGCAGGTAGGGTCAGGGCCATCAGGCCGGCTATTGCTGAGCCTTGCTGCATGCCAAAGCAGTCGACGTGCTGCAAATGGCGGACACTCTCGGAACCATCCTCTCACGGCAGTTAAAGGGCTGGGTAGGCAGGGATATCACCATGGACTTCGTGGTGACTGATGGTGGCTCCAACATTAAGGTGGCTGTCCAGCGTCAGGGCCTACAATGCTTTCCTTGCATGGCCCACCTTCTTCACCTCGTTGTTAAGGATGCATTGGGCCAGACGAAAAGCCAGGATCGTCGGTATCTAGCTGTGACCCATAAGTACCGACTTCTGCTCCAGAAGTGTCGGCACATCACGGGTCACTTCTCACGCAGCAATACGGACTCATATCAGAGATTGTAAGAGAAGTCTCTCTCTCTACCCATTTTTCCATACAATTCATAATTCCATAATTTTACCATGTCTCAGTTGCTTTTTTTCTGAATTATTTCCCCGTGTTTTAACCTTTTCTTGTAGAGCAAGCATGCAGGTTCTCTCTCATACCTTATCCACTTCTGTTATAATCTTTAAGATTTAGAACAGTTTGACCTGTACAAAGTGTTCCCAATATAGCCTGGCCATCCTGTAGATTTATATAACTTGTTTGTCTTTCAGTTCATTTCCTAATCAATCCTGATAGGACACAAGTGGGTGGTAGATTGCTTGGAAAAGACTGCAGGAATGGAGCATGTTATTCAGATGTACCATGGACCAGATGAATTGGATGGATCACCTCCAATGAATACAGGTTCAGGATGTAAGAATACTGTAAATCACAGTAACTTTCATGAAAAGAACATGACAGAGAGATAACCATCGCTAGGAATGCTTCCAAATTCTTCCCTGAGGAGAGTTTCCCCCCAAATATGCTATCATAGTCCTTGCAATAGGCACAGACACAAAAATGCACAAGTGTTGTTTTGATGTGTTCCCTTTTAATGTCTCTTGAATGGGTTTGGGTCACACATTTGGATTGCATCAGGATACATTTATCATTACAGAAGTATTATGGGTGTACTGCTTGTAACAGTATCTGAGAATATTAAATATATTTCAGTGTCATCAAAATACCTGAGACCCTCTAGTGCACAGGTTTCTAACCTTTTTGAGCTTCTGACATAGTACAGTAGGTGCAGTGACAAAATGGCTGCCACATCTTACTTTCAGTCCCATATCCTTGTGCCATGGTGGCTTCTACTCCCTAATAATGTTTTTTTTTTAAAAAATCTGCACAGCCAATCAAATCTCTAATGGGTAATCAAAAGCCTTGTTGGACAAAAGCCCTACCTGTCCCCTCCCCAGGGCTTTTTTTCTAATATGCAACTCCTTTGCATATTAGGCCACACCCTCCTGATATAGCCAATCTTCCAAGAGCTTACAGAGCTCTTAGGACAGGGCCTACTGTAAGCTCCAAGAGAATTGGCTACATCAGGAGTGTGTGGCTTAATATGCAAAGGAATTCCTGCTACAGAAAGAGCCCTGCCTTTTCTACTTTCTAAAAATACTTGGTGGGCAACAGGAAAGGTGTTGATGGGTGCGATGGCACACACAAAACCATGATGGGGACCCCTGTTCCAGTGGACCATAACGTTCATTCTGTTTGAGCCCCTAGAACAGGGGTATCAAACATCCAGCCCATGAGCCAGAACAGACCCGCCCAGGGCTTTGATCAAGCCCTGGGGCTCTTTTCTCCCCCTCCTCCCCCTCCTGTTCTTACCCTTTGAAGCATCCTCTTACAGTTCCCAAGCTCTTTGAAGCTCCAAGGCTGAGTCTCTTTCAGTTTCAGCCTGGGAACTTCAAAGGTTCTTTAAAGCATGCTTTGAAGCTTGGAAGCTGAGTCTCAGTTCTTGGGCTCTTCCTACCTTTCTTTGCTGGCTGCTACAAGGAAAATGTGTGGTGAATTTTAATGCCCATTACACATTTTCCTTGCAGTTTTGTCTGTGGGGTGGATTTTAATGCCCATTACACATTTTCCTTGCAGCTTTGTCTGTGCTCTGCAATGGTTTCAAATGGAGTGATGGTTGCATTTTCAGTATTCCTATATCCAGATGAAACTCATGCTTCCTGGAGTTCTGTCCTTGCAAACAAAGGTTGATGCTTTCAGCTGTCTTGTCTCTGCTGAATGGACCTAATCTAGTGAATATTTTAATGTTGGAACCCACAGTCAAAGGAGGATATTATACTGGAAAGCCATTGCCAATCTGAGTTGACTGGGGTGGGTGGGGAGAGAAGCTTACAATGCCATTTCATTGTTTCCACAGAGTCAGAGCCTTGTGCTTTTTCTTGTGTTTTGTTTTATTTTAACAATTGCATTGCTAAATTCCAGTATTCCCCCACATTTCCAACTTAAACAAACTATTGGAAGAGTTTTAAGCATGTTTGTATTTTAAGTTAAAAATATCTTTAATTGTGTTTGTCTGTGTCCATTATAAAGTACATATCTCCACTACCTGGCATTATATTTTATGACACTCACGGCCCAGCCCCACAAAATCGTATTTGTGTGTGAGATCTGGCCCTCCTAACAAAAGAGTTTGACACCCCTGCATAGAACATCTTTGATTTTTTTTTTTTTTTTGTTACTGCCTTTTGAAATGGCTTGGTATATAGAAAGCAAGAGCCCCGTGCCTCCAGCACCTCTTTCTCATGCACACTGAGAAGAGCTGCAGAACTGCTAACTGAGATCACTTGGAGAGGATTTCTCTTTAGCATTGCACATAGAGCAGGTCAAGGTAGCTCTGGCAGAGGTTGTCCTTGAAAGGGCAGCTGCTGTGAGAGCCCTCTCCAGCCCCACCCACCCCACAGGGTGTCTGTTGTGGGGGAGGAAGGTAAAGGAGATTGTGAGCCGCTCTGAGACTCTTCGGAGTGGAGGGCGGGATATAAATCCAATATCATCTTCATCTTCTTCTTCTTCTTCTTCTTCTTCTTCTTCTTCTTCTTCTTCTTCTTCTTCTTCTTCTTCTTCTTCTTCTTTTGCTTTGACTTTGCAAGGCCTTTGGCCTTTTTCAGGATAAAGTAGAAATCATGTGTGCATACAATCCAGCCACTTGATCCAATCATTTAACTCACGGAGTCAAAATTTTCCACATTTGTCTTGTAAAATGTAGCTGAAGAAGGGAGACAATATTTTGGTACTTCATTATTTCAACCAAAAAAAAAAATCTATTAAAGATTTACTGAGGCTTAAAATGTTAATTAAAAAAAAATATGCAGAATGTATTTCATCAGCATTTCTTTTATCAGTGTTCAGTCTTTTTTGTACTTCGAATATAATATATGGTTTATAACAATAATATTGGGTCCCAAATAAGATCACATTCATATGCAAATGAATAAGCGGATGGTAATGGAGCGAATTCTCCCAGGCTCATGCTCAGATGAGAAAAGCTCTATGGAATGAATTTGTATTGGGCCAAAAACAATTTAGAAATTAATACACCATCCTGGCGACCCAGCTTCATACTTTCACTATGAAAGTTTCCCTAGGTTTGGCTCACTCCCTAACATAATTATATCCTGCTTCAAGAAAATAGTATTTTCTCCAGCTGCCTCACACTAAAAATGTTGGTTTTCTGTTTCCTTTGAGAGATATCAAGACTGGTAACCATGTTAGTCTGCCTGTAGCAATAGAAAAGAGCAAGAGTCCAGTAGCACAAAGACTATCAAAAATTTGTGGCAGGGCATGAGCTTTCATGAGTTACTGCTCACTTCAGAAAGCTTATCTGAAGGAGCAGTGGCTCACGGGAGCTCATACTCTGCCACAAATTTTTGTTAGTCTTTATGGTGCTACTGGACTCTTGCTCTTTTCTATTTCCTTCAGCAAACAAGTTGTATTGCCCTCATTCTGAACATACCAATTTGTAAAGGAAAAATTCAATCTTGTACCATTTGGCAAAAAAACCACAGAACTGAATGTGAAATTCATATTTTTGAAACATGAAGGCCTTTTCAAAATTTACATGCAAGTGATGACCTGGAAAGCTTTGTAATGGGCTGCTGATATTGGTGCATAAAGATATGTGTTTGACTTGCTACCACCTTCCTGCCTATAACAGGAAAGAGTTTTCTGTGGTAACTACAGAATCATTTAGAGGCACTGTCCAATAGCAGCAGGAGTGGGTGTGAATGTGTGCATTCCAAAGAAATCGTCAACATGTAAAAAGAATGGTGAAAATCACATTTTGCTGATATCATGGGTTGGATACAGCCAGGCTGTTCATTTAACCTTGTCCATTTTATTATAGCACCTGCCTCCCACATCTGACTTTTTGTCTATGCAGGTGTCATGATCCTCAGCAGAGCCCTTTTGGTGCTCAAAAGTGACTTCTCCCCCTGCCTTTTTCATTACAATAAAATCTAGTTGGATCTAACCAGGGTCAGTTGTCAGTTCCAGGTTTTAAGATGCCCCAGACAGAGAATTCCCAGGGCCCCTTCCTGTCTTCTGCCCACCACTAGTCCCACGCACATGCCCCTCCTTCCCATCTCCTTGTCCATATGCCTTCCTGTGTGTCCTTCCCCTGCCCACTTTGGGCTTTCCCACTGCCGATGCTCACCACTGCCTGTGAGACCTTTTTCCAGTGACACTTGGGCAGTGAGTATAGCTGGGAGGATAGTGGAGTGTCAGCAAATAAATGAGGGATGGGCCCTGTCAGAAGCCCTGGGGAACCTGGCAGTGGGGTCTAGGGTTGCCAACCTTCAAGTGATAGTGGCTGGAGATCGCCTGAGATTACAACTGATCTCCAGGTGAGCGACATCAGTTCCCCTGGTGAAAATGGCTGCATTGGATGATGGAATCTATGGCATTATACCCTGATGAGGTCCTTCTTGTCCCCAGACCCTGCCCTTCTCAGGCTGCAGACATTTCCCAACCCGGACCTGAAGAAGAAGAAGACTATAGATTTATATCCTGCCCTTCTTTCTGGAACAGAGACTCTGAGTGGCTTACAATCTCCTTTATCTTCCTCCCCCACAACAGACAACCTGTGAGGTGGGTGGGGTTGAGAGAGCTCTCACGGCAGCTGCCCTTTCAAGGACAACCTCTGCCAGAGCTCTGGCTGACCCGAGGTCATTCCAGCAGCTGCAAGTGGAGGAGTGGGGAAACAAACCCTGTTCTCCCAGATAAGAGTCTGCACACTTAACCACTACACCAAACTGGAATCCTTACCTAGATCTGACCTCATGTCTTATTCCAAAGTTATCTTGTACATCAGTCCAGGAATCACAGACCTAAGAAAAGAGTGTTTCCTTTGCAGAAGTCTGCCTGTGAAGGTCATGTGTGTGGGGCCTGTTCCCTTGATCCAGGGAACATTATTTATACAATGTCATTGTTTTGACATCTGCCATATGGAACAGGTTCTTTTAAATGGTTGCCCCAGGGCTGTAGAGTGATCTCCCTCAAGCACTTTAGTTCCTCACATCCCTCTTGGATTTTAGAAAGCACTGCAAAAACCCTCTTAATAAAGGCTTTTGGGCTAAAATACTGAGCTGGATTTCTAGAAGGAACCACTGCCTGGTCTTTTGGAAGGCTGGAGATGCTGCCTGATGCTGCTATAATCTTTTTTGTAGTGTTGTTTTTCACTTATTCAGTTTGAGCTTTTAGGGGATGATTGCTGGCTTTTAGGCTGCCTGAAGCACAGGGAGAGGAAGAGCAGCTTCTTCCTCAATAAATAAATGCACCAAGGACAAGTGCTTTTATCGCAGTTCAAAACCCCCAGTTTTGCAAGGCAGACCTGACACTCAGCAGATGCAAACACACATTTGGAGGCGCATCTATGACAGAGATCTCAGACTGAACTGTTTGGATGCATCCTGGAATATCGATGTTCACCCAGATGGGGTGTGGAGAACTGGAATTACCACTGACCTCCTACGTACAGAGATCAGTTCCCCTGGAGAAAATGGCTGCTTTGGAGGATGAAATCTATGCAAATAATCTCAGTAGAGAGCCAGTATGTGTCAGAACTTAAGAACTTCAAATGGATCCCATACTTGGTTACAAAGTTAGGATTTTATTGAAGAGAACTAAGCACTGGAAAAGGCAAGATAACAGTGATGGCGAGAGCCAGCACCAGCACAATTTTATACACGTAAAGCAAACATCTCACAAAGCCACAATTCACACCGTTACAGGCACATCTGTCTTCTCACCATCACTATCAGTAGAGAGGATGCCTCCCTACTCCGAAGGCCATGCTGCTCGGCTTCAAAGGGTCCCAGTGTGAGAATGTGCAGAGACATAACATAACTCACTCTACAGCCCCAAATATTTTGGATACCAGTGGGGCAAGGTTAATTACTATCCAAGCACTGTGGGTCAAGCAAGGGTTACAACATGGAGTCAGTTTGGTTCAGTAACAAAGCAGCTTTAAGCCACAGTAAGAATACATTACAGCATTGGTCACATTATAGGGAACCAGCATTAAAGATACAAGTTCTGACATACTGCCCCCCCTAAGCGCCCCCTCCCGCGGGGCCAGCTGTGGGCTTGCGCGGGTACAGTAGGTGAAACTTTTTCAGCAGTTGCGGAGCGGCTACGTTCTGCGATTCGACCCACTCGTCACAGCTCGGGGGGAAGTGTTTCCACCTGATCAAATAATACAGTTTCCCCCTTTTGACTTTGGAGTCCAGGATCTCCTGGACCTCATGGTGACTCTGACCCCTCACTGTCGTCGGAGGGGGCGGTGGGGCCCTGGGATGGAAGGACGTAGCACCAGGGTCTTTCCGAAGCAAGCTGCAATGAAAAACAGGATGGATCTTACTTAGAGATTTGGGCAGTTCTAGTTCCACGGTCACTTTGTTTATTACCCTTTTTATTTTGAAAGGCCCAAGAAACTTCAGTGCGAGTTTGCGACAGGGCTGGGGAAGGGGAAGGTTTTTTGTGGACAGGAAAACTGTATCCCCCACCTTCAGGTCCCACTCTGGGGAGTGCTTTTTGTCAAACTGCTTTTTGTAGGCTTTTTTCGCTTCCTCCAGGTTTTCCTGAATACCCTTCCAGCCTTCACGGAGGCCCTCCCACCATTGTTGACAGGATGTGGGTTCGGCCGGGCTGGCGGGGAGGGCGAGAGTGGGAAACGGCTTGCCCTCGTAACCATTGATAATTTGAAAAGGGGAGGTTTTGGTGGAGCTATGGAGGCTATTGTTGTAGCCATATTCTGCAAAGGGGAGGAGATCCACCCAGTTGGACTGTTGGAAATTAATGAAGCAGCGGAGGTACTGTTCCAGAAGACCATTAACCCTCTCCATCTGTCCGTCCGACTGGGGGTGGTAGGCAGAGCTCAGACCCTGCTCGATGCCAGCGAGTTTGCAGAACTCCCGCCAGAAGTTGGCAACGAACTGCGTTCCGCGGTCGCTAATGACCTTGTCTGGGAACGAGTGTAGGCGGACAATGTGGGTGAAAAAGAGCTGGGCAAGTTTTTTGGCCGTGGGTAGTTTTTTGCACGGGATGAAGTGGGCTTGCTTTGAAAATGTGTCGACTACGACCAGGATGACTGTTTTGCCCTGTGAAGGTGGGAGTTCAACAATGAAATCCATGGAGACTACCGACCACGGTCGGGTGGCTGTAGGAAGGGGAACCAGGTGGCCCGGGGGTTTACCCCCCCTTCTTTTCGCCATGAGGCAGGTGGGACATGACAGTACAAACTCCGACACATCTTTTTTAATTTTTGGCCACCAGAACTGGCGGGTGAATAAGTTGAGGGTTTTGACATAGCCAAAGTGGCCGGCCAGGCGACTGGAGTGGCAGCGCTCCAAGACATCTTTTCTGAGGGGAGTGGGCACATAGATTTTTTTCATTGTGCAGCCAGAGCCCGTTTTCGGCTTTAACCAAGTTAGGGGGGCGGTCGGCCTCCTGGTTATATTCTGAAAGGAATCGAGGCAGCAGATCTGAATCCGGAGGGCTGGTCTGCCTGCCGGAGCGGGTAGTGACCCCCCCTGAGATGGCTGAGGGGGAAATTAATGAGTCCACTACCTCCTCCCGGAGACTGTCGTGTTGTGGCATGCGAGAGAGGGCGTCTGCTAAAAAGTTCTTTGAGCCCGGGATGTGTTTCAGCACAAAGTCAAATTTAGCAAAGAAACCTGCCCACCGGATTTGTTTTGCAGTCATTTTGCGACGCCCGGTGAGGGCTTCAAGGTTTTTATGATCGGTCCAGATTTCAAAGGGCACTCTCGCTCCCTCAAGCCAGGAGCGCCAGGTTTTTAGGGCAAACATGACTGCAAACGCCTCCTTGTCCCAGACCGACCAATTCCTTTGTTCGTTGGAAAATTTCCTTGAGATATAGGCACATGGACGGAGCACCCCATTTTCCCCTCTCTGCATCAATATGGCTCCCACAGCGGCGTCGGAGGCGTCGCATTGGACCACGAAGGGTTTCAGTTCATCGGGATGAGCCAACACGGGTTCGGAGGTGAAGAGGCGTTTCAATTCAGTGAAAGCTTTTTGGCATTCAGGCGTCCACGTTAGGCGTGCGCCTGGCTTTTTCGCCTCGTCACCCTTCCCTTTGGTTTTAAGGAGTTCCGTGAGGGGGAGCATGACTGTGGCAAACCCCTTAATGAAGTCGCGGTAAAAGTTAGCGAACCCGATAAAACTTTGTAGTTGTTTGCGGGTTCGAGGGGGCTCCCAGTCTAATACCGCTTGGACCTTTGCGGGGTCCATGGCCAATCCCTCCCCCGACACCCGGAAACCCAAATAGTCCAATTCGGTCTTGTGGAACTCGCATTTTGACAATTTGGCATACAGTTTGTGTTTGCAAAGGGTGCTTAACACTTTTCGGACCAGGGGCACATGAGACTTTAGATCTTGTGAATAGATAATGATGTCATCAAGGTACACCACCACCCCCTTAAACAGGAATTCCCGTAGCACTTCATTGATAAAGTTCATGAATACACCAGGGGCTCCTTGCAGTCCGAAGGGCATGACTAGGTACTCAAACTGTCCCAGGGGGGTGTTGAACGCTGTCTTCCACTCGTCCCCCTCTTTGATGCGGACGCGGAAGTACGCGTCTCGGAGATCAAGCTTTGTAAATACTTTTCCCTTTGCTACGGTGTTCAACAAATCCTTTATCAACGGGATCGGGTAGGCGTTGGACATGGAAATCCCGTTTATAGCACGAAAATCTGTGCAAAGCCTAAGAGACCCGTCCTTTTTCTTTCGGAAGAGGACGGGGGCGGCATGGGGGGCAGTGGCCGGCCGTATGAAGCCGCGCTTTAGATTCTTGTCCAAAAACTTTCGGAGTTCAGCTTTCTCCGCCCAACCCATGGAGTACAGTTTCGCCTTGGGAAGCTGTTGCCCTGGGATCAGCTCAATGGCACAGTCCGTAGGGCGGTGGGGCGGTAGCTCGTCCGCTTCCTTCTCGCTAAAAGCTAATCTTAGATCCTGGTATTCCTTGGGGATTGAGGCGACTTCCTCGAGAGTGAGGCAAGCCCGCATATTTTGGGGGGGAGCGTGCGGCCCCCATTCGGGGCGCCAGTGGTGATGTTCACACCTCCAATCCGGGAACCGGACGATTTGTTCCTCCCACCTTATGTCTGGTTGGTGGCGGGCGAGCCAAGACGAGCCTACCACCACGTCAAAAGAGCAAGAGGGGGCAATTACGAAAGTCTCAATCCCCCAATGCTCCTCGGTTCCCACCGGGACTGCCTGAGTCTCTAAAGTACATGGTTCCCCTCTCATGGGCCCCCCGTCCATCTGCTGGAACTGCATCGGTTGTGGTAGGGGGGAGGTGGCTAATCCCAACGCCTCAACTAGGCGGGGGGTAATCAGGTCCCTGTTACACCCGGAGTCGATCAGCGCTCGGGCGTGCATGAATCTCTTTAGGTTAGGGTTGAGGAGGGTAACGGCCATAAATAGTAAACCCCCTGTTGCTCTCACCGTGAGGAGTGCCGGCTGTTGTTGGACCTGCTTTGCGGCACCCATTAAAGCAGGTCGCTGTCATTTCCCGCCGACTCGGTGTCGTCCGATTCTTCGGTCGATTCTTCCACTGTAGCCAAATCGGTGGTAAAATCCTCGTCAGTCGCCAAGGAAGTGGCGACAGAGCCCCGGCTGGGCTCCTTCGAGCGGCCGCTCTTTTTCTTTTTCGGCCCCGGGGTAGTTGTCTTCGTCGTGGGTGGGGTGGAACCCGCTTTCACTGGGCAGTTGGCAGCGAGATGATTTGGGTCTCTGCATTTGAAGCACTTGCGAGCAGGAGACGGGGTGGAGGTCGCCGGGGCCTTCCTCCCTTCGGATTTAGTCGGCGTGAGCTTCGCCGCCTTCTTCGCCAGCTGCTGCCGTCGCATCCCCACATGTTGGAGGTTGGTCTCCACTTCTCCGGCCAGTTGGATCCATCCGACCAACGTGTCGGGTCTCCCTTGACTGTAGCAGCGGTCGAGGATGTTCGGGTTCAGACCATTGATGAACGCGGTATATTTCATGACCTCGTTCCATCCCCTCGCTGCCGCGCAGTACCCCAGGAACTCGGTGGCATACTCGCGAGTGGAGCGGTTGCCTTGCTCTATGCGCTGAAGGGCGGCGACAGCCTTCTCCTCCCGTAGGGGATCGCCATACTGGCGGAGCATCGCGTGCAGGAACCCCGCCACCGTAGCTAGTTCGGGCTTTCTCCCCATAAAAAGCCCGACGTACCACTTGCGGGCCGCACCTCTCAGCCGGGACGCGATGTGGTACACTCGGCTGGCTTCGGTCGGGTAATCTGCACCCCAGTGGGTGAAGAACGTGTCGCACTGTATGGTAAAATACTCCACGTCCTCCGGATTCCCATCGAAAGTAATCTTCAATTCCCTTCCTCGACCCTCGGCCCCCCCCCGGGGCTCGCGGCGCCCCCGGCGGCGGCGCTGGGCCCGGTAGAGCCGGCAGGATCGGGGCGGGTGGCGCCGGGGCCCCCGGAGCGGGCAGAGCCGGCAGCGCCGGGGCAGCCGGGGCCAGCGGGGCTGGTGGTGCCGGGGCAGGTGGAGCCGGCGGCGCCGGGGCGGCCGGAGCCGGCGGGGCCGGGGCGGCCGGAGCCGGCGGGGCCGGGGCGGCCGGAGCTTGCGGAGCTGGGGCCGGCGGAGCCGGCAGGGCTACGGGCGGTTGCCCCAGCGGTAGCCCTCCAATCGGGACTCCCAGGACCGCAGTTTGCAAAGTGCGGAGCTGGTCGTAGATCGCGCCCAGGTTCTGCTGCAACTCCTCGGCCATCGTCACGCGGGATCGATGCACGTCGTCGTGTATCTCCCGCACCCAGTCGAATAAGTCGTTGCGGAGGGTCCGGATCTGGTCGTCTCCCCCTCGGGGCTCCGGGCCCTCCTCTTGGTCGCCGTCTCCGGCTCCCCCTTCGCCCAGCATGCTTCGGTACCGCTGCTCCGCGGCGTCGATTGCTGCCGTGGACTTCCGCGGGCTCCAGGTTCGCGGGGCTGGGAACGCGGCGTCGACCGAGAAAGGTGCCGGGACCTTAATTTTGCGCCGAACCCCCGTCACATTTGGGTCGAGCGGCGGGTCCTCTATTGGGGTGGTGGGCTCTCCGTCGTCTGGTACTTTTGCCGCCATCGGGCCAAGCCTCCAGTACAGATAAGCCACGAACAATGGGATCACTGTTATAATGTCAGAACTTAAGAACTTCAAACGGATCCCATACTTGGTTACAAAGTTAGGATTTTATTGAAGAGAACTAAGCACTGGAAAAGGCAAGATAACAGTGATGGCGAGAGCCAGCACCAGCACAATTTTATACACGTAAAGCAAACATCTCACAAAGCCACAATTCACACCGTTACAGGCACATCTGTCTTCTCACCATCACTATCAGTAGAGAGGATGCCTCCCTACTCCGAAGGCCATGCTGCTCGGCTTCAAAGGGTCCCAGTGTGAGAATGTGCAGAGACATAACATAACTCACTCTACAGCCCCAAATATTTTGGATACCAGTGGGGCAAGGTTAATTACTATCCAAGCACTGTGGGTCAAGCAAGGGTTACAACATGGAGTCAGTTTGGTTCAGTAACAAAGCAGCTTTAAGCCACAGTAAGAATACATTACAGCATTGGTCACATTATAGGGAACCAGCATTAAAGATACAAGTTCTGACAGTATGGTATATAGTTGGAGCATCACACTAAGAACTAAGGGACCCAGTTTTGAATATCCACCCTGCCATGGAAGAAGAAGAAGAAGAAGAAGAAGAAGAAGAAGAAGAAGAAAAAGAAAAAGAAGAAGAAGAAGAAGAAGAAGAAGAAGAAGAAGAAGAAGAAGAAGAAGAAGAAGAAGAAGAAGAAGAAGAAGAAGAAGAAGAAGAAGAAGAAGAAGAAGAAGATATTGGATTTCTATCCCGCCCTCCACTCCGAAGGGTCTCAGAGCGGCTCACAATCTCCTTTACCTTCCTCCCCCACAACAGACACTCTGTGAGGTAGGTGGGGCTGGAGAGGGCTCTCACAGCAGCTGCCCTTTCAAGGACAACCTCTGCCAGAGCTATGGCGGACCCAAGGCCATGCTAGCAGGTGCAAGTGGAGGAGTGGGGAATCAAACCCGGTTCTCCCAGATAAGAGTCCGCACACTTAACCATTACACCAAACTGGCTGCTGGGTGACTTTGTGCTGACCACCTCCTAACCTATGTGACAGGGTGGTTGTTGTGAGGTTAAAGTGCAGGAGGGGAGAATGCTGTAAACCAGTTTTGAGTCTACATTAGAAAGAAAAATGCATTATGGCTGCAATCACACATGCTAAACAATACAATTTCAATCCACTTTTGATGCACTTTCCAATTGGATTTTACTGTCAAAATCCAGTTTGACAGTGGATTGGAACTGCATTATTTCACATGTGTGATTGTAGTCCAAGAATAAACAAAATACTGCTCATCCCACTCTTCCCACAGAGAGATTAGAGCAGCAGACACAGTTTGGCCATGTTGTAAGCCGCCCTGAGACACTTCGGTGCGAAGGGCGGGGTATAAATCCCAATATAAATAAATAAATAAATAAGAATGAACCCACTGAGAATGGAACAAAAAAAGAGAGGGGGAGGGAGAAATAAACCTTTATGGATTTTTATTAAATTCTTCTTTCGTGTCACAGCAGGTTTCCTCTTACCTCCTTATGAAGTGAGGTTTACCATTTCCAAACAAAAGAAAAGTCTCCCTGCCTTTAAATTCCTCCCTCCGCTTTGACTGCTGTGCAAGGAGCCTAATTAGATTCTCTAAAAACTTTTCTTTATCTTGTCAGGTTTTTTTTTTTAAAGAAATCCATGTTTTCATTCTAATTTCCAGTTTTGTCTTCTCCCCATTTCTGCCTCTGCTGTTCTCACTGTTTCTTTCGGTGTTCTTTCTTATTGTGCGAGTCTTGCTTTCCCTTCTTCACATGCATGGGAAACATTTTGGCCAAAGAAACAATAACCGGTTTCCTGATCAGAGCAGCTCTTTCAAGAACATCATTGAAGACTGTTTTAGAAAATGCAACTGTCATCCTAAAGGTCATTCTTATTTGTGAACGAGAGAATCTCTGTTGTTAAATAGGTGAAACTTACTTTTCCTGTGAGACTAGAAATAGTATTATATTATGCACATTGGGGAATCACTGAAGTTGGTTTCCCTGTTGATGTGGCTTGGACCTTTACTGCAGTTGACCATTTAGTCTTAATGGATCTGCTTCAATTACAGCATCACATCAAGTATGAAGCAGGCACGTGCAATGCTACCCTACATGCCACAACCTTGGGATGGTTTCAGATTTCTTGTCCCTGATGTTTTGATCACAAAATCTCCATTTCAGTTTTGCTTCTTCTCTCTGTGAGATGATAGCTGGCATCCAATGCACTGGAATGTATTTTAACTATTTCTGGCACAATCTGATCTGCTGTCAGTTTTCTAGATTTGAGTCCAGTAGCACCTTAGCGATAAACAAGATTTTGGAGGTATAAGCTTTTGAGTGTCAAAACCTCCTTTGACAGATAACCTGTGTCAGAAGGGAGCATTGACTCTTGAAAGCATATACCCCGAGAACCTATTGATCTCTAAGGTGCTACTGGACCCAAGCCTAGCTGTCCTACTGCTGACCAACTCAAGGCTTTCTTTTTGTAGCAGGAAATCATTTGCATATTAGGCCACACCTTTCTTATGTAGCCAATCCTCCAAGAGCTTACAGGGCTCTTATTACAGGGCCTACTGTAAACTCTAGGAGGATTGGCTACATCAAAGGTGTGTGGCCTAATATGCAAAGGAGTTCCTGCTACCAAAAAAGTCCTGCATCTACCCTCTGAAACTGTCAGTTTTCTGTGCTCCTCAGTTTGGGGGGGGGGCACAATCCAGCGAAAACTAAACGCATCCACAACTGGACTGAACTAAACCACATTAATTTCAATGAGAGGGTTACAAAATAAAAACGGTTCTAGTGGCTTTAGTGTATGACCTCTGCCTGAATGTAAACAGTGACCATGCTTCTTTGTTGCTCCTCCTGGATCCTCCTGCAGCCTTTGATACAGTAGACTGTACTGTCCTATTAGGTGTTTGGAGGCAGAAGGGATGGGGTTTATATCTTTCCTCATGAACCAAATAGAGCCCTGAGGCGCAGAGTGTTAAAGCTGCAGCAGTGCGGTCCTAAGCTCTATTCAAGACCTGAGTTCGATCGCCGGTGGAAGCTGGGTTTTCAGGTAGCCAGCTCAAGGTTGACTTAGCCTTCCATCCTTCCGAGGTAGGTAAAATGAGTACCCACCTTGCTGGGGGGAAAGTGTAGATGACTGGGAAAGGCAATGGTAAATCGCCATGTAAAAAGTCTACATGAAAACGTTGTGGAAGCAACGTCACCCCAGAGTCAGAAACAACTGGTGCTTGCACAGGGGACTTTTCCTTTCCTTTTCCTTTCATGCACCAAACTCAAAGGGTTGCTGCTGGAGATCAGCTCTCTTCAGTTTGGGAGTTATCTTGTGGAGTTTCTCAGGGTACAATCTTATCCTCCACGTTATTCAACCTTTTAAATTGATTACTTTTTTAAAAAAATTATAATTATTTATGGATGTTTTATAAATATGTTCTTACTCGCCCTGGGTCCTGCAATAGTAAGGGAGTGTGAGTTATAAATAAGGAAGAAGATGGTATTGGATTTTTACCCCACCCTATACTCTGAATCTCAGAGTTTCAGAGCAGTTCACAATCTCCTTTATCTTCCTCCCCCACAACAGACACCCTGTGAGGTGGGTGGGGCTGAGAGGACTGTCACAGCAGCTGCCCTTTCAAGGACAACTTTGTGAGAGCTATGGCTGACCCAAGGCCATTCCAGCAGCTACAAGTGGAGGAGTGGGGAATCAAACCCTGTTCTCCCAGATAAGAGTCTGTGCACTTAACCACCACACCAAACTGGCTGGTGTAGTGAAGCTGTGGGGCCCACAAGGCATCCAGGGCCCTGCTTTCCATTAAAACAAGTGAGTCTTGTAGTGCAATCCCAAGCAGAGCTGAACCTTTCAAATTCCATTAAAGTCAATGATACAATTTCTAAAGTTAAAGTGCTTGGCTTTGGTTGTATCAGGTCCAAGATCCTTTTTCCTTCCTCTTGGCTTATCTTCCTTTTCATAAAACAGCATATTAAAAGGAAACCAAGGAGCTATCCACGTGTTTTATCATCTTGGGGTGGACATAAGAAAAACAAACTTGGTCTCACTCACCAGTGCTTTAATGGGCAAAATGTAACACACCAAAAAAATTGAGGCTGACCTATCAATTTCAAAATGTTGTTGGCTATTATGTCCAGCTAAACTAACCCATTCTCACCCGCCACCCCACAAAAAAACCCATCACTTTTTTTAAAAGTCTTGTAACAATTTCATAGCTTGGGAAAGTCTTTTTAGGCCCCTCTTACTTTCTTCACTATTGAAGTGCTAAATCCCTGGAGTACTTGGAAAGATCAATGTGAACAAGAGTAGTTAATGGATATAAACACAGAGACAGATCTATCATAACAAGCGATGACAGTCTGAGTTTATTCTACCCACTCTTATGTACACAGGTACAAGGAGAGTGGTTGACCTCCTGTCAACATCTCATCTAAGAAGTCATGCTTTTAAAGGCAGAACTCAGCACAGCATTGCTGAGATGGTAGCATTTATCTGACATTCTCCCTTCTTGCCTCCAACACCCCCTGTCAACAGTGCGGGGTGTGGGGGGGGGGGGACCCAAACAAATTAAAGCTAAAAAAGAGATGATTGAATGTGCTACTTGAGCAGAATGGGCACAACCTAGGGTACTGTTCCAGTAGCCAACCTTCATAAATGGTGGTAGTGGCTCCTTAAGCACAACCTGTATGGTGGCCTACCGTAATAAATTTCCTGGGTTTTGATCATCATCATCATCACCAAACACCAACATCGCTGCCTGACCAGTGATGCAAAGCAGGTGTGGTTTGCATGTACCACAATTTGATCAGTACACATGGGCTGTTGACTGAAATCAGTTTAGTCACACTGGTCTGAATTTGTTTCTCTATTTGAAATAATTATGGATTAAACTACTTTCAGATGGTAGCAGCATCAAGAAAGCCCTTTTATGGATGCCAAGGAAAACCCAAGGGTCATGCAGCAGCAGGTTGTCTTTTATTTCCTGGCTGAAATAACAATAAATCAGAATTATGTTAAGTGATGAAAAAGCAAAACTGTGCCACAGCCAGTGGCTTTATGAATGAAATGCAAAAAGGATGCTTTGCTTCATGTCTACAGAATATAGTAAGCTTCTATGCCAGCCTGAATTTTGGGACCTTTCCCTAAGGGATGCACAAACCTGTAACTGTTTGGGAATTCCCAAACCCCCCCCCCCCCCATTAATTACATGGAACAATTCATTTTAGATAGCTTGAAATAATATCCACCAGCACATCGGGCACTGATTAAAACAAAGTCAATCATTGTGAACTCCATCTATCCCTTTTTCTCCTCACAAAGCCAAATCTGGGCGATTCTTCTACCTTAGAATGTATGATGTTTGTGTTACAATTGTATGGCTACAGTCATCTTTTTAAATCGATTAAAAGAGTTTCAGTACATGAAGTGTTAAAAAAGAGTCCCTTCTGCTTCCCAGAGTTGAGATGATATTAACCTGTATTGTTTTAGTGATAAGTTACAGTATTGCAGTCCAAGCTCTGCTCATGACCTGAGTTCGACTCCAGCGGAAGCTGGGTTCAGGTAGCTGGCTCAAGGTTGACTCAGTCTTCCATCCTTCTGAGGTTGGTAAAATGAGTACCCAGCTTGGTGGGGGAATGTGCAGATGACTGGGGAAGGCAATGGCCAACCACCTCGTAAAAGGTCTGCCATGAAAACTTTGTGATGTGATGTCACCCCATGTAATTAATTTGTTGTTTGAAATTTTAACTGGATCAGGGTTTGCAATGATTGAATTTGTTTTAATCAGCAATTAAAGACATTGCTTTTTCTCCACACACAAGGCTTTCACTGTCTCTCACCCAAGTTCCCGTGAACAGTTAATAGAATGATGAGGGGCAATTTCTGCCACAATTTAGTGCCCACTGAGAAAATATCAGCCAGCTATTCAGGGCAGTTAAGCAAACAAAGCATAGCCAGCTAACAGTCATAGCTGTGCTATTCCAGATCATCATGGGACATTCGGTATGAATCCCTGAGGGAAACCGCACCACAGGGGATGCTATTGACATCCTGCATCACAAAAGAAAGCAAGACAGTGAAGGTGTGTTAAAAAAAGAAAACAGACAAGAGGACACAGAAGAGAGAGGAAACAGGTAGAACAGAATTACAGTTGAAATATGCTTGCATTCAGACTTCAACAAACAGACAAGTGTGGCTCCGGTTTCTCTGTAATGTGACAGAAAAGAGACCATTTGAAACATGGTTATTCAATCTGAGTAAATGAAGTCTGAATTCTTTTTGCATACCTAGTTCTCATGTAGGTTTTAAAACTGAATCCCATTGACAGAACTGCAATGGTTAGCTGCTTTGCAATATAGTATCCTTCAGGAAATGCTTACAAACACAGTACTGAAGTTCCCCTACTTTCTAAGACCATTTACGCTCAATGCAGTCATTGCATTAGACACAGATATGCTCATGCTTCACCATTCTGATTTTTTTTTCCTGTAAGAAATGCTCTCAGGAAATGACATAAAAAAATCTGAATTTAAACCCATCTGCTGCTTTATCATACTTAATATTCTTATTGCTAAATATTCAAATAATCAACAGTCCCCCATAACTTTACAAAATAGCCAGCGCAGACCTGAGAGGGGAAGTATAGGGAAATAGCTCCCTCCCAATGAAAGGCAGGGTCAAACCAGATGAGGTGGCATGGATCAGATTGCTGAGATTTTCTGATGCCACTTTTCATGTAAATACACCTATGGACTAGCATTCACACTCCAGCTGTCGTTAGCCCTGTTAGGGTGAAGACATGAGCCAACCACATGTTTAAAAAGGGGTGCATCTGTCTCCTTTTAGACAAAACCAGTGTATGTGCGATGAGATCTTTCCCCATAGCATATAACACACACACTAGGTTGCTCTTCTTCATTGTGTCTGGCCACAAGTGGAAGGAAAGGTTTCAAGGTACCTTTCCAGAAAGAGACAAGTGAGTGTTAATTTTTCCTCTTGGAGGGGCCATTTTCTCAAGCTGATTGTTCAAAGAGGGGGGAGGAAATGCACACCCTCAGCTACAGTACGCTAGTTCATCCCCCATCTCGCGTGCCTATCCGTAGGGAGACAGCAACGCATACAAACTGTAGAAAGGCATTATAAAAGGAGGTAACTAGCACCCATGTACAGCTCCTTACATTTTGAACTTTCTAATATAAGAATGACTTACTTGTTTCCAACAATACTCTGTACCTTCTTCAGACATAGTTTGAATCCCATGTCAAATACAGTTGTCAAAAACACAGTTCTGATATTTCCAAAGGTCCTTAGACAGCTCTTTCCCACCCATTTTCTGTTTATCATGACAGCTGTGTCACTTTGCAAATATTTATTCATTATCATCAAGAATAGGTGCTTCTCAACTGTTAGATGATATTATTACAGTTTATTAACTATCTCCTGCCCTAGCCTGTCTGGCCCAGGCTAGTCCAATCTTGTCAAATCTCAGAAGCTAAGAAGGATCAGCCCTAGTTAGCACTGGGATGGGAGACCACCATGGAAGTCTACGGTTGCTACACAGAGGCAGACAATGGCAAGCTACTTCTGCTGCAACTTGATGGCACTTTCCATCCACAACCATCTCCTACAAAGCCCTTCATGAGCAAGGACCCCTATTCATAAAGGACTGCCTCTCCTGATAGGCCTCACTGTGACAACTCTGCTCATCTGAGCAAAGTCTGCTGAAGGTAACACCCTATAAACAGGTAAGATCAGCAGCCGGCCATACTTGAGCATTCTTTATTGTGGCTCCTTTTCAGTGGAATGATCCAACTGAGCAGGTCAGGAAGTTTCCCACTGTTTGACCTTTCCACAGAATGCAGAAGATGGACTGCAGAATGTGAAAGACTCTGGCAAAGTTGTCTGTACTGAACCAGGATTAAACACCAAAGAAGATCTCTCAGCATCTAAACGGATGCAGGCAAATATATAAAGTTTCCATGCCAGTGTTGCTTAATTAGACAACTGGTGTCATTGCCTCTCAGCCTCCTCAAATGAATTGCTCTACAGCTAATTACCTCTTGGTGGAACCGTGTTTCTTTTTTACTGCATCTTCTTAAATGACTATCCAAGGGAACTGATCAGGATTGTGTTCTGTGGTACAGCTTTGACAAGGAACATTAAGTTAGCTCTTAATATTTCAGACTCTGCACTTATTTTTAGTCTGGCTTCCTGAAGGGAGGCAAAGTATGTGTCAGGGGGTATCTTCCAAGTGAAAGCGCTCCGTTGCTGTTTTCATTATACTCCCTAATATGCTGAGGGAAAACACTAATGAGAAGTAGACTGTACTGCACAGTTCTCAAGGTCAGCTTAGGGCACACCAAACTTAAAAGGTGCTGGATCAGTAGGCAGCAAAATGAATTAGCTTGGTGGCATCTTCAGACTTAACAAGCTGGAGACCACTTTGTTGAATACATAGTGATTTACTACATGGAGAATAGAATGTAATGCCAAAGCAGAGCCCATGTTTTTGCATGCAGAAGATCCCACGTTTGGTTTCTGAGACCTTTAGTCAAAGAACCTCAAGTAACAAGTGATGAGGAGACCTTCATCTGCTTCAGACCCTGGAGTGCCACTGCTGGTCAGAATACTATAAGTGGCATGGACCCAATGGCCTGATCTACTCTGTAGCATGTTCATGGTGCCCAGGGGTGGAATTCTAGCAGGAAATCCTTTGCATATTAGGCCACACACCCCTGATGTAGCCAATCCTCCAAGAGCTTACAAGGCCCTTTTTTGTAAGCTCTTGGAGGATTGGCTACATCAGGGGTGTGTGGCCTAATATGCAAAGGAGCTCCTGCTAGAATTCCACCCCTGATGGTGCCAAAACTAGGTTCTGGTTGACTGGATTGTTATCAGGGAGGGTTCTTCTTGTGGAGCCTTGAGTGTTAGTTGGAACTCACAAGAGCGCATGCCAGATGCTGCCCTGGCCTTTGGAGACACTTGACAACAACGAAAACTTTGCTACTTCTCAACCCTCTCACAACACCTATCACAATGCAACTAGTAAGCTCCATTTGATGATAGGTTTGGGGAGCTTAGTATACACCCAGCGACAACAATGGTTGACTCTGGCCTAACCTAAACCTAGCCTCTGAGGGTGTGTTCTTCAAACTCAGGATCCCTGAAATCAGTGGCTAGAGGTGGAGTATAAAGTTATATGGATCAGCCTAAAAGCCAGAAGCTGCTAGTAGGCTTTATGCTAAATTTAGCTAATTTGCCAATCACAGGAGATGATGTTGTATGCTCTTGGTCCCCTGATGCACCTGACAGAGGATCTCTGGATCCTGAGCATTCCCTTTCCATGGGAGTTTTCTATCACATTTTATCTTGCCCTCCTTCCACCAAGTGCTGGGCAGCATATAAAGTTCTGCTATCTATTGTTTTCTCCTCATGACAACCTTGTGAGGTAAGTGAGGCTGAGAGGGAGTGACTGGCCCAAGGCTACCCAGTGAGCATGCACTCTGATGCCTAGCCTGTAAATCTTTTCTGAGCTTTGTCCTGCTGAGCCAGGAGGTGTGCGCTCTGATGCCTAGTCTGTACTTTTTTTCTGAGCCTTTTCCTGCATTATTCCAAGGATGCTAGTGACGCTGGGGAAACGGGGCCAGGTAGGGAATTGAACCTGGGGCTTCCCAATCTGACTGCTCTGAGTCAGGTGCTGGTGGAACACAGCTTCCAGTGCCAGGTAACAACAAAGTGCCAATAGAAACAAGGCCAGAGGGAGTTTCAGAAGCTCAGTGGTGCAAACAGTTCAGGAATCGGGTTTCAGTCAAGTTCAGGAGCCAAGATCAGTCAAGTCAGTGCTGGCAAATTCAGCATCTAATGAAGATGCTGCGTCTACTCCCACAATGCTTCTCTTGTGTGTCTTTATAGCCACTGGCCAAAACAGCATGCATGCAACCAGCTTTGAAGCTGCTGTGATGACTCATCCCCACTGTCAGCAGGCAACTGGTGAGGAGCCAAGAGGTGTGCACTCTGACGCCTAGCCTGTAAATCTTTTCTGAGCCTTCTCCCTGTTGAGCCAAGAGGCATGCACTCTGATGCCTAGCATGTACATTTTTTCCCCTCAGCCTTCTCCTGCATTGTTCCAAGGGTGCTTGTGATCCTGGGGGAATGGGGGCAGGTTGCTGGCCTTTGACTCTGAGTCAGAGGTGACTCTACACCAACTCTCAGCTGTAGGTCAGGGAATGCCTGAACTTCATTCCCCTGCTGTTCGACTGTTGTTGGCTGTGGGCTGGCTACACCGGGCCACTTCTCTGAAAAGCCCTTACTGTTGCCATGGTTGGTCCATGATGCTGATCCTTTTTCCATTACATCACACTGGCATTAATCAACCTCGTTAGGTTAGGTCTGTCCTTCACTGAGCCTGCTTTGGCGGGGAGGGCGGGATATAAATCAAATCAACTAAATAAAATAAGTATGAGTTTAGTGTTCAAGAGTCTGAGTTCCTGACACCTGGGTACAAAAGGGAGAAGGCACAGTTGTATTTATACAATTCGGCCAAAATGTCAAGAATACCCCAAATACAATTTATGGTCCCAACTGAGGGAAAGGCATGGTTTAAGCCCTCTGCCAAATAGGTCTCCTACCTCCAATTCTTGTTACCTGCCATTACTTGAAGCAGTAGGATATCTAAAAAAAAAAAATTGGCACTGTACTATGTAGATTCAGGAAAAACCCAGAAGTTTGAGTTTCTAGCAATTCCTAGAGCTATTCTATGTCACTTCTGGGTTATTATGGAAGTGCCAGTGTAGCAGTCCCCTTGCCATGTCCCCATTCATACTCTTTTAGTTTAATGGTTACCCTGGTTTAATTAGTAAAAAAAAAAAAAAGACACTAGAGTATGTTAACATGGGCAGTGTTATGCAGAGATTAACCTGTCAGTCTGAGAAGTCCTTAGTTCAATTTCTCAAATTCTCACCTTGGGCCAGCCACCAGATTTCTGTTTAACCTATATCAAAGGTTGGTGGTGTAAACAGACTAGAGGAGATGAGAACCATGTAGGGTAAACCTGTGATAGAATCCTCCTTGTCTCTATTCGAATCCTGAGGAAATCAAACAGTCCAGTGGCAATGTCAAGCTTTCACTCTCTCTCTCTCTCTCGGCTTGACTTCGCGAACGAAGATTTAAGAAAGGTGCAGTAGTCCACGTCTGCTGCAGGCTCGCTGGTGGCTGACAAGACCAATGTGGGACAGGCAGGTCCGGCCACAGTGGCTGCAGGGAAAAGTCTGATTTGGGGTTGGTGCTGTAGCAGTACGATTCTTCCTTGATCTCCTTTTGTTGGATACCCTTCAGGCCTGCGCAGAGGAATTTTTAGGTGGTTCCACCCTTTCACAATGGGGTCATCTGCCATGGCCCAGTAAGCCGGGACGCCGGCAGCGAGTCCTCCAGGTGGTAGATGTTACATTAACGAGCTCTGTCTGCCCAGGCTTGATGTTAGAGTTTTCCTTCTCTTGGCTGGCGAGGTTGGTGAGCCCAGCCTGCCCATCCGGTTATACCGCCGGACATTCGGTCGCACCATAACGTGGCAAACTCTGTGAAAATGGGGGGGGGGGTACCAGCGAGAAGGTGTTGCCATGGATGCAGTAATGTAGGAGAGGCCATTGCAATGACCATCTGCCAGGCATAGCCAGACAGTGACCACGCAGCGTTCACTACACCGGGAAAGGAGAGGCGATGTATTGCGCATGCACTTTCCCTGGGGGGGGCAGGACACCCAGAGGGAGCCCACCCCCCACTTTCACTCATAGTTGTGGTAAAAGCCTCTCTGGACTAGAGCCTGCTTAGCTAAATGATTAACAAATAAATGACCCAGTGCTAATGGCCATTGTGCTAAAAACTTGTTTGATCTATACATTATTATCCTTACTCATCTGCATGCAGTCTGGAGCAGCATATTTGGATCTTCCCTCCCCAATTTGTATCTTCTCAACACCTCTCTGAGGAATGTTAGGGTGAGGTAAATTAGATTTAGAGGGGATGGCTGGCAAGATTCCTCAGAGAGCGTCAGGGCAATGTGAACCCAGTTATTCATTCAGAAATTGTTGGGATATTTGTGAATAGAATGTATTTAAATCTTCAAATATATCAATCAATCAATATCTGTGCAGTCCATGAGCAGCTAATGTTATTGGAGGTACACCCACAATGTTAAGTGACCCTTCTTGGTCTACCCACAATAACCTCTGGTAAATGACCCTTCTCAGTACACTCACAATAACTTATGGTAATTTATTCTCAGTGCACCCACAATATTTAACCTAAGTCCCTTCTCAGTGCATCTACAATATTTAACCTATGGTAAGTGTTCAGAACAGAGAAGGCCTTCTCTGTGGCTGCAACACATCACTGGAAGTGTAGGTGTTTTACTCTGCTTTTCTCTACCCTAAAGTGTCTCAAAAAGGCTTACAATTTCTTTCCCTTCCTCTCCCCACAACAGGGACTTTGTGAGGAAAATGAGACCGAGTGTTCAGAGATTACTGTGAATGGCCCAAGGTCACCCAACAGGCTGCATATGGAGGAGTGGAGAATCAAACCCGGTTCTCCAGATTAGAGTCTACTGCTCTTAACCATTACACCATACTGGGGCTTCCCCCATCCCAAGAGAGCTTCTCTTGTCCAGTTGTTTTTAGTGTTCCATAAAATGCTCAAGATAGAATTCAAAAGCAACAACAGGGATTTTGTACATTATACTGCTTTGTTGGGGTTGGTATCATGTTTGCTTTTGATTAATAGTTGGCTATTGCCTAAATGTGCTGGTGAACTGATTATATCTTGTACTTTTTGTTATGCTTCTTAACTGGATCCTTTTTAATGCTGTTATTTTTATGAAGTATGGTTGTTGTGTTGCTGTGTTTTGAGCGTCCTGTTTTTACTGTACTTTTTGTGACTCAGATTCTATATGAACCTCATTGATGGACCTCCTGATGGCACCTGTTTTTTTTGGCCACTGTGTGACACAGAGCATTGGACTGGATGGGCCACTGGCTGGATCCAACATGGCTTCTCTTATGTTCCTACGATCCATTCAGCTAATGATGGACCTTTTCACAAGAATCCTTTCTTTGGTGGAGGGAGTTTTGACTCTTGAAAGCTTATACTCTGGAAATCTTGTTGTTCTTTAGGGTGCTGCTGGACTTGAATCTTGATTTACTTTGATTCAGAATGGCAGTATAAACAAATCCCACTTGGTTCTGGAAGTTGAGACAGTGGGCATCATTTAAGATTTAAAAATTCTTCAGGTCTTCTAGAAACATGTCACATCAGACCAGTCTCAGACTTCCTGAGAATGGAAGCAATCACCATCCTTGAAGTTCTTAATCTTATTGCTCAGTTACAGTCTTACACTAGCATTTCACAAAATATATTAAAGGCATTTATTTGAAAAAATGCTATTTAAAGCAAACTATAAAAATTAATCTAATTCCCTGCCAACTTTCAGCTTTCTAAATTAATAGATATTTTGTTAGGACCACTTCTTATTTCTAAAGAGCCCCTCCCCCCTTGTGACAAATTATAGCAAAAATGATGGGCGTTTAGATAGCATACCTTTTAAAAAATCTTTTAATGTTGCTTTAACATTTGCAAAAGGAACCTTATGGAATAGTAATAATGTTGCTCTTTTGATTGTATTATGGAAATTATAGACACTACTACATAAAGTGGCATCAGGAATGTGGAGGAGAGCTATGAAATAAATATAGCTGGGCACATTTTGAAATATTTTCCCAGCGATGTGTAAACAGGAGATTTGTAAAACGGGATGCTAAAATGTTAATAGCACTGAGCAATAAAATGAAAACTACCCGCACTGATCATATTATAATATAGATTCATATACTCTGTGAAAAACAGTGAAAATTGGAAAATATCACTACATACACAAAGTGATAAAAAATTAAACTTTAATACAGTCGACAAAGCCAGATAGTTTATTTCTTGGCATAAGTCTTTCATCTTATGGTCTCTTTGGATTGCTTTTTGTCCGCTGAAGAATGCATGAGGGGAGAGCTTTCTTCTTTCCGCTTCTTCGTCTTTTTTATTACTCAAAATATTTTGTATGTCGGGCAGCGGTGATGACATGAACTCTGCTCCCAGGATTATAATGGAGAGGAGACATATCAGAGGAAGAGAATGGTAGAAAATGGGGAATTCCATAAACAAAATCACATTTTATGGTACAGTGGCTAGATCTGAGAGGGCTGGATTTGAATCCCGACACTATCACAGAAGCTTGCTAAGTAGCCTTGGGCCAGTCAGTCTTTTCCCAGTCAATGTACCTTACAGGGTTATTGTGAAGATAAAATGGAGGAAAGGAGAATGATCCTGTAAGCCAGTTTAAGTCCGCATCCTCCTAAACAGCCCAGTTCAGCCCGAGCTTGTCAGAGCTTGGAAGCTAAACAGAGCCTGTGATGGTTAGTATGTGGATGGGAGACCACCAAGGAGGATCAGGGTTGCTATGCAGAAAAAGGCAATGGCAAAGCACCTCTGCTTGCCTCTTGCCTGGAACACCATTTGGATGAGGTTGCCATGAATTGGTTGTGACTCAGCTGCTGCTGCTCCTCCTCCTTCAGTGTGGTGTAGTAGTTAATAGAGGCAGGATCTAATCTGGTGAACAGGATTCCCCGCTCCTCCACATGAAGCCCAATGGGTGATTCTGGGTCAGTCACAGTTCTCTTGAGCTCTCTCAGCCCCACCTACCTCACAGGGTACCTGTTGTGAGGAGAGGAAGGGAAGGTGATTGTAAGCTGCCCTGAGTCCCTTTGGAATGGGCAGGATATAAATGGAAAGTAAACAAAATAAAATAAAAAAATAAGCTGCTCAGAGACTCTTTTGGGTAGTGAAAAAGCAGGGTATAAAAACCAACTCTTCTTCTTCTTCAAAATAGGCTGCTCTATATGTCTAAACTGTTCAATATATAAATCAATCAAATCAATATATCCCACCTCAGCCCTGACTTGGATAGCCCTGGTAAGCCCAGTCTTGGAAGTTAAACGTTCTAACTTGAGGCCTGGGCACTCCATTCTTTGATAATTTTTTTCTCCTTTATGTTTAAAGTGATGCATTAAGAGGATATTGCTCTGTGAGAGAAGCTCAGCTGTGGATCAAGATTCCAAAACCAGACCTTTTGCATCGATTACTGGTCAGCTGAATGGATATTTTTATCTCCATGAGTAGCACCATCAGAAACTTTTCCATGTAGCTACTTGGAGAATTTGTAACAGAATTTTGGAGAGCAGTTTTGATTTATGGAAGTTGGACTTTGGAGTATGTTTGTATATTTTTGTTGTGTATAATTTCTAATTGTACTACTGAAAGTTCATTGCTTACTGTTTTGATATTTTGATATTGTATGAGAGGTGTCTGATATTATTATATACTATTACATGGTAAAATATTAGTGAAGATTGTAATATGCTATTTACTGGGGTTTTCCTTTTGCTTGAGCATTCGGAATGGAACTCAGAAGCATACCAGCAGCCCATGAAGCTGTTTTAAAATCGGCATCACATGCTCACATACATGTCCTACAGAGAAGTTAAAAATGAACAAGTGAAAACCAGTGGGATGAGGATTACAATGCTATTGCGAATATGCCAGCCACAGTGGTATTTCTTTCTGAATTTTTGAAGAAAATCACATGCTTGAAGTACTATATATATTGCCATGGAAACCTTGCTGGCCTGTCAGCTGGTATATGTTACAACAAAAAAGCTGGGGGGTAGAAGTCATGAGGCAGATGCAAATATCCGTGAATGATGACACCTTTTCTAGATTTGTTGAGAAGCTATGTCCTCTCTGTCCAAAGATACATTTAGCAAACATTGGCTTTGATTCAAGAACCTTAGTTCAGTGGCAGAGCTCTGGTCTAGCAGCTGATAGGTCCTCTATTCAGTTTCAGTTTTAAAGGACAAAAGGGTGAGGAAAACCCAGCTCTGAGGATCTTGGAGGTCTGACCTCTGTTTATTTATTTAGCAAATATCTATGCCACTTCTCCAGAGAAACTTCTATCATCAGCTTACAAAATAAAATATAATAAAACCATACAAGTTAACAAATAAGAGCATTAAAACAGCATGAAGCACTGATCAGCTTAAAAGAAGTTGTATAATTCATTCAGACTAGAAGCAGACTCTAAGAGCAAGGTTGAAAGTCAACCCTGTATTAAAAGCCTGACTTAAATGGAAGCAGGCACCAGGCCACCTTCAAGGGGAAAGACAGTCCATAAATAAGGTGCCAAAACCAAAAAGGCCATCTTTGTTTGTCACTCACCTCTAAAAGAGGGGGCAGGAAGGGCTGAGGATGTGCAGAAAATGTTGATTTTTTAAAATTTCTTAACAACACACCAAACACAAACTAACACTTTCAGAAGCAAAAGCATTCCAGCACTGAAGTTTGCTGCCATCTCCACTTACCCAGAATGCCACATGGTTAAGGAGCAGTGCCATATAAACAATCAAGCATAAAACTTACATCAACTATTACTGCCTGACACATCATAGCACCAGAGTGACACTCTAGCAATCACCCAAAACTCTATGGAAGAGCAATGACATCAATTCCAGATTGCACCAGGAGCTGTGTCATTGCATGGGGATGGCTGGCCAGTTTCCTCCCGCTGCCCAGCTGAGCATCAATGAGCAGCAGAGGTGGGCAGCAGGAGATCTTCCACCATATTAGCTGGACAGTATGGGAGGAGGTAGTATTATTAGCAAGAATTCAGAAGCATGTGTGGTATAATGGCTAAGAGCAGTGAAGAACCTGGAGAACAGGGCTTGATTCTGCACTCTTCCGCATGAAGTCTGTTGGGTGACCTTGGGCCAGTCACAGTTCTCTCAGAGCTCCCTCAGCCCCACCTACTTCACAAAGTGTCTGTTGTGGAGATAGGAAGGGAAGGAGATTATACACCACTTTGAGTAGAGAAAAGTGGAGTATAAAACACCAACTCTTCTTTTTCATGACAGATTCCAACAATTACAATCCCTAGGAAACTCTAACTGCATCTATCCTTATATATCTGACATACTGCTGTGGAGGAGCTCTCTTCAATTCTGGTTCAGTATTGTGCGAGCCGTTTAGACTAGAGGTAATTGTAATTTTCAGTAGTTATTTATGAGATGTAGATTGTCTTGGTTTAGTGGAATGTACACAGAAGTAAACAGAAAGAGGGTGACATTATGGAGAGGGTATAACAAGATTAATTAAAATGTTAATTAACAAAATTCACCTGTGGCCAGATAGCTGCAAATTCAAGGTTATGTTGTTCCTCTCTTCAGTAAGTAATTCTCTCTCATGCACCTTTCTTAAAGAGACGTCACCAGAGACTAATGGAGCATCAGAGGCTGGACCCTGCTGAACAGGCTCAGTTTGGTGCAGTGGTTATCTGAGAGAACTAGGTTTGATTCCCCACTCCTCCACTTGCACCTCCTGGAAAGCCATAGCTTTGGTAAGAGTTGTCCTCGAAAGGGCAGCTGCTGTAAAAGCTCTCTCAGCCCCACCAACCTCACAGGGTGTCTGTTGTGGGATGGGGGGAGGTAAAGGAGATTGTGATTGCTCTGAGATTCAAAGTATAGGGCAGGATATAAATCCAATATCTTCTTCCTCCGCATGTACACACCATACAGATGACAAGGCAACTGTGTGGAGATGGGGGTGGAAGGACAGTGGACACATGCTCTCTCTCCCTGCACAGTGAGTCAACATATGGACAGGTCATCTGCCCACAGCTGCCCATTGATCCAGGTCAGTCAATGTTGACTAGCATTGGCTCTCAGGTAGAGGTCTCTCACATTATCTACTACCTGATTCTTTTAACCAGAGATGCCAGCGGTCGAACATGAGACCTTCTGCATGCAAGGCAGATGCTATGCCTCTGAGCCATTGTGTAGTGCTTAAGAGTGGTGAACGCTGATTTGGAGAACTGAAATCAGATTATATGAAGTCTGCTGGGTGACCTTAGGTTTCCTCAGAACTCTCTCAGCTGCACCTGCCTCACAAGATGCTTGTTGCAGGGAGAGGATGGGAATGAGATTGTAAGCCACTCATTAAGGTAGAGGAAAGTGGAGTATAAAAAACCCCCTTCTCTACAGCTTTTTTACTGGCCAGGGTAAATGCATTTCCTTTAAAGATGCTTTATGGCAGATATCACCAGATCCCGAGGCAAAAACTTCTGTGCCCCTGTGGCCTTAACAATTGATCATATAATCATAGACTGCACTCTGTGTGAGTCCCCTTGGGAAAGATTGCTTTCAAATTTATCAAATTCTAAAAGATATCTGAGTAACAATCTCAAATGTCAGTTTCTTCTGAATGACGTGACTCCTAAAATTACCAAGGTTGTTGCAATTTTTCTAGTTGAAGTTCTCAAAATTCAGGGAAATTTTAAATAGCACTGTCTTATTCTTTGTATGGAATTTTACACCTGACTGATTTTATATATTATGGGCTGGGCATTTTACGTATTCTGTGTTTGTTGATATGTCAATAAAGGTCTATGACGATGATTTTAAAAAGCCTATTCTTCTCACCTCAGTGTGTGAAAGGGTTATTATTTCTAATCCGAAAGAACCCCTGAATTCCATATGAACATCTGCCAGGGTCTAATTTCTGTCTTGTATTCCAACAACGCTTGTGGCAATGTATTTTCCTTCCTCAATGAAATGTCTGTGTTATGTTTCCACTGAATCATATCAATTTCTTTAATTAGCAATAATATTGCAAAGGCACCAGCAATATGAGTGCGATTAAACTGCGTAATGCCCCAAACAAATTTGTCTTTTAGAAATATTGGGGTGGAGTTAATTATGAAATGCAAAGTTCTTTTTTATTCAAGCCATTTTGTTATGAAATAATAGCAACAACTATAATAAATGGGTCATTTGTTAAATTTAGTTTTCAATTACTGTCAGGACCTCTTACTAAACGGCTAAGGGATCCTATAGGAATTTAATAATGGATGTAAGCTGGCAAGAACAGCTCCGTCAAAATACAGCGTTTGGATTTAGGATTGATTATAATAGTAATGCCTTTTTTAAAAAAAATGTAACTGAGAATCTGTAGCTGCAGGTGTTACAGAGCAAACCTGTGCAGAGTTATATCCTTTCTAGAAACGAACACATTTAGAAAGGTACTGTAATTCTACTTTGGATTGAAGAAGGAGCTTTGGTTTTTATATCCTGCTTTTCTCTACCTTCAGGAGTAAAACCACCTTCCTTTCTTCTCCCCACAACAGTGAGGGAGGTTGGGCTGAGAGAGTTCTGAGAGAACAATGATTGGCCCAAGGTCACCCAGAATAGAGGGGTCTGCAAGCAGTCACTCACTTCAATATTGGTGAGATGATTGCTGTGGATGGCCAACCCTTCTCCCTCATGGAGGACGTAGTCTTTCACTGGCTACAGTGGTGATGGTCAAAGCTCAGGTCTCCAGAGTGCAAGGCAGAACTTTGCACTTCATGGCAGACCTCTGGAACAGCCAGCAGGACTGTGGGAGCCCAGGCCCCAGGAGGAAACAGTCCTGCCATTGGGTACAAACGGGTTCTGCTCCATGTGCAGGGGTTGGACATAGACCACATGGCACAAAACATTGCTGCTATGTGATACAGAGTAGCCTGAGGGAGCAGGTGGGCAGTGGCAACATTGTCCATGGCTACTTGTTCCTGGACTATGGCGTCAACTTGCTGGCAGAGGTGAAATGTGTGTGCTCCAATGGCATTGTCTGCCTGGTGCACCTACTTTAGCTGGTGGTGATGGATGCTCTGTGGCTGGGGAGCACAAGAAGTAGCTGCCCACTTCTTGTGCAGAATCAAGTCTACCCATTGGCTGAGCAAGAGGCAGGGGGAGGGAGGGGGATGAGGAACTCCATGTATGTCATGAATGCCCATTTGGTGGAGCAGAAGAGGGCCATGTAAGACATCTTATCCTCCATGACCATCCTGCATCACCTGCAACAACCGGCTAACACTCTCCCAAATGCTGCATATCCTCAAGCCCTTCCAGGACACCACCAACATGATGTGCCCCCATATGGCCAGCCTGGGGCAAGTCATGCCCCTGATTATTGAAGGAGTATAGCATTTGGCTTCATTCCACAAGGAAGGGAAATTCAGGAAGTAAACTCTAGGCTGCTGATATTCATGGCAGGTGCATGAGACTAGGACAATAACAATGAGTGTGAGGATAATGTAAGTGAGCATATGGAAGCACAGAAGGCCAGGAGAACCAATATCTGAGGCTAGAACAGCTAGATTCTAGTTGAGTAGCACCAGAGAGACCAACAAGGTTTTCAAGGTATGAGTTCTTGAGAGTGAAAGCTCTTTTCTTTAGATGCTGAAGATACCATATCTGATGAAGGGAGCTTTGATTCCTGAGGGATCATACTCCAAATATCTTGCTACTTGACTAGAATCTAGCTATTGCCCCCCCAGGCGGAATGACGAGACATACACAAAATTGGATTGAAGGGCCACTTTATTAAACACAACGGCAAGGGCAAACATGGGGAACAGGTAAAGCCAGGGGTCACCGCGACCACCTCCTAGACCTGAAACTGGGCGAGCCCCCTGAGCCCCGGGTATGAGCCAACTAAACGGCTCAGACCCGGCCAGCCCGGCAACATGATCCCGCACCTGAGCACCGCCACTCCCACAGCCTAGCAGCCTAGGATGCGGACACTCACAGCGTGCCGGGATCCCAAGACTTCCTGGAGCAACCTTGGGCCGTACAGCTTGCAGTTCCCCAGGGAAGCCGTGCGCCCAAACGGCGCGATGCAACGGGAGCTCACCAATCCCCAAAACATAATCCCAACACAAACTGCCAGTGACCGACCTATAACGGCTCCGCCATTCCAATTGCCAGCACCAAACATTAGCAGTGCAAGGTAGGCAAAAACACCCCCAGACAAAGCCAATACGCCTGAGGGCGAAAAATTCCTACCCGGCCCCCTGAAACGGGCGACCAGCCTGTGCCTGCACTGCTTGACGGGTGGGCGGGCGGGCCGACAACGAAAAGGAACTGCGTGTTTGGGGGCGGGAGCAGCCTTATAAGGCCGCTCCTCGCCCCCACCTTCGGAAAAAAACCATTGTCTCTCCTCCGCACGGGGAGGCAATGGACGGCCCCCAGCCACAGCGGTCCGTGGACCACCAGGCTGGGAAGGGGCCGAATTGCCCCCCCAGGCGGAATGACGAGACATACACAAAATTGGATTGAAGGGCCACTTTATTAAACACAACAGCAAGGGCAAACATGGGGAACAGGTAAAGCCAGGGGTCACCGCGACCACCTCCTAGACCTGAAACTGGGTGAGCCCCCTGAGCCCCGGGTATGAGCCAACTAAACGGCTCAGACCCGGCCAGCCCGGCAACATGATCCCGCACCTGAGCACCGCCACCCCCACAGCCTAGCAGCCTAGGATGCGGACACTCACAGCGTGCCGGGATCCCAAGACTTCCTGGAGCAACCTTGGGCCGTACAGCTTGCAGTTCCCCAGGGAAGCCGTGCGCCCAAACGGCGCGATGCAACGGGAGCTCACCAATCCCCAAAACATAATCCCAACACAAACTGCCATGGACAGCGCCAAGCCTCAGCTTAGGCCGCTGTACCCCAACTACAAAACACTAAGAAGCCCTTGCCGCAAATCAGCTAAAAATAGCTCATTGCCCTTCGAAGACAGATGAACACCGTCATCCCTATATAACTCAGGCATGTCGGATAAAATTGAAGGGTGAGGAACGTAACCCCCAAGACCCGCACAGAGGGCTTTGCGCAGGGCCCTGTTGGCCTTAATCCGGGCACGTTCCAATCCCGTAGGATCCCAAGCCGTCCGCCAAATGCGGCGCGGCAGCATGGCCGACCACAAAATGAGGACCCCCGGCCACCTTCTACATATTAAGGCCAGGTCCTCCTGAGCCTGGAGTGAAAGGGCCCTGCCCTTAGTCAGCCCAAATCGTTCTCCCCCAAATGAATTACCAGAATCTGTGGAGGAGGGCCACTTAGGTCCCTAAACAAAAGGGGGAGAAGACCAGGCCATCTCATACCACGACGGCCCTGCCAAGTGATGACAGCTCTGTCACTCAGGCCCAGCTGCGAACCGATCGGAGTCCTCCGGGCCTGATGCGCTGCCCAAAAAACAATGCTGTGGCCGCATACAAGGATCCTTTTTCTCTGGTCACCAGCCACAGCACCTAGAAGAAAAAACTATTAGACTGCAGGAAAGGGGAGGTAGGGGTGAGAAACCAACTTGGCAAAACATTCTAAGACCGCAAAGGCCGGATGTAGGAACGGTATGCCCCAGACTTCCAACGCCCAACTCGCCGGATGTCTTCACCCCCATAGCCTAGTGCTGCAGCAGTGGAGGCTGCCCCAATTCGAAATGAATGAGTACCAAATTTGCGCCCCCCAAGGCCCAAGCCCTGCAGAGCCCTGCTTGTGATGGCCCAAAACTGGTACTTCGTCAGGGGCGTCTCGTCGGCGTGGCGGAAGAGGGGGCCATCAGATGACCCCCGCAATTCAATATAATGCCTAATAGCGGCAACAGGGCATAACTCGCGTTCGTCACACGATCCCACCGTCACAGTGCAGCCATGCTGCTTCTGATGTGTCTTCGAACGGCGTACCCGGAACGACACGCGGTCGCTAAATAAACAAACGTCCCCAAACTGCAGGGCCCTGGCCGAAACATCGTTTCGGGAAAGTGTTACGAGCTCCGATACCCTGAACGCCCCAAAGAAGGCAGTCAAGGCGGCACTATGAAAAAGAGCCTCCTCGTAGGGGGAACCACAAACCCGGGCCCAGGAGGCATGAAGCCCCTTAAGGATGGAAGGTGAAATAGGTTGCCGGCAATCCACGCGGGGTCCGGACTCACGGGACCAACCCTCCAACACCTTCTGTATACGGAAATCCTTGGTATTATCTCGGAACCCCTTGGCCTTACTCATGAACGCAAGTCCCGCAAGCTGGCCACGGATAGATTTCACCGATAGGCCCCTATGCCTCTGATACACGCAGAACTGTAAAAAATGGTCCACCGGGATAGGCCAAATATCAGGTAAACCAGCCCCTTCTCTAAAAACCACAAATTGGCTAGCAGCCCGGTCATACGACCTGTTAGTGCTGGGCGCAATTGCCAGATGGATTGCCCGGCTTACTTCTTCCTTCCAAGCAGCCATAGTTCCGCCGGGATGCGCTCTGGGAACAGGTCGGCCTCCGGGGCTAATTGGCGGAAACGGTCCATCTGTTGGCGAGACAGAGCGTCCGCCACCCCATTACAGATGCCGGGAACATGCTTAGCCAAAAACAAGATGTTCAGTTGTAAACAACGTAACGTGAACGCCCTAACAAGCCGCATAACGGCAGGGGACTTGGAGGTCAAACTGTTAACAACATGTACAACCGCCATGTTGTCGCACCAGAAGTGGACTGAACAATTGGCCAAAGTCTCTCCCCACAGAAAAACAGCAACAACGATGGGAAAGAATTCAAGGAAAGTCAAATTCCGGCACAACTCGGAACCTAACCACTCCTGCGGCCATGGCTCAGCACACCAGTGCCCCCGGAAATAGACCCCAAAACCGGTGGAGCCGGCGGCATCAGAGACTATCTGTAACTCAGCCTCAAGCAGCATATCGGCCCGCCAAAAAGAAATGCCATTAAAGTCCCTCAAGAACGTTTCCCAAACCACAAGGTCCTCCTGCATCTCCCTCGTCACTCGGGTGAAATGGTGCGGTAAACGCAAGTTGGCCATACCGTCGCAGAATTGCCTCAAAAAGGCTCTGCCCGGGGCCACCACCTTACAAGCAAAGTTCAAATGGCCGACCAACTGCTGTAACTCCAGCAAGGTGACTTTGCGCTTACTTGACACCGCTCGCACCCGGGCCAGCAAACTAACTCGCTTGTCCTCGGGCAGTCTAGAAAATTGGCGCACCGTGTCCAACTCGATGCCCAAAAAGGTGAGCGCCGTCGTAGGACCCTCGGTTTTTTCTGAAGCCAATGGAACTCCCAACTCCTCGGCTAGCTCTACAAAGGCGGTCAACAACGAAAGGCACTGCCCAGAACCCACGGGGCCCACGAAAAGAAAATCATCTAAGTAATGAGCCGTGTCGCGTAAACCCGTTCTGAAACGCAACGCCCATTCTAAAAAAGTACTAAAGCGCTCGAACGCAGCGCAAGAAACCGAACAACCGATAGGCAGGGCCCTATCTACGTAATAAGCACCTTCGAAAGCGAAGCCCAGAAGATCAAAATCTTTGGGGTGAACCGGGAGGAGGCGGAAAGCTGATTTTATATCGCACTTCGCCAACTCCGCGCCCCTGCCACACCGCCGAACAATTAGCACTGCCCGGTCGAAGGAAGTATACTTCACCGAACAAAGCTCCGGGGGAATTGCATCGTTTACCGAACTACCCCTAGGGTAAGAAAGGTGGTGGATTAACCTAAATTCACCTACAGCCTTCTTGGGAACAACACCCAGGGGGGAAACCCTAAGATTAGGCAGGGGGGGGGATTTGAACGGGCCTAACACCCGACCCTCAGAACACTCTTTCTTGATCTTCTCCCTCACAATACACTCAAAACCCTTAACCGAACGCAAATTGGGCGCAAAAAACGGCGACCGGAGGCCCTGAAACGGAATTCTAAAGCCAAAAGAGAACCCCTCGAACAGATAACGAGCGTCGCAAGAAAGGGGATACGAGCTCAACAGCTGCCTAAGAACCGTCAGCCGAATGGGGCTGGGGCCCTTTTCCAGAGGGCTGCCCGGGCCCGCCGCCAGTCCGCTTGCCGGGCCACCGCTGCTTGGACCTGGTGCAGGCAGTGAAAGCGTGGGGGCCTCCGCAGATAGGACACTCGTGTTTATACTTACAACCCTTCCTGGAGCACGAGCCTTGGGAGGTAAACTCCCAGCAAAGCAGCCGTGGCTGAACCGACTGCCCCGCGACGGCGCGGGCACCAGCGAAGGATGTAGCCGAGGTCTTCTGGACTAAATGGCCACTATCAGATCGTTCACCAGCGTTTGGCTTCGCAGGGGCCATAAGCTGCAGCCAAAGCTGCTGGTTAATCTGATTCCATTGGAGACAGGGATTAACCGCTGCCCGCATACGAAACTGTTCATCATACTGGAGCCAAGCGCCCCCAGCGAAATCATTATATGCCCTGTATATAATGTCGCAATATTGGAACAGTGGCGCGGCTCTCCACGGTTGGGCCCTGGCAATAACTCCCGCATAAATGAGGAAACTGGGCAACCAATTAGCCCAGGTTCTATCTACCTTGCGGCACTTGAGCTTCTCTTTGTCCTTTTCGTCAAGCTCATCCTTGGATTTTTTCTCTAATTCCCTGTACAGAAGGCTAAACACGTCTACGTATTCGCCTTTGAGGATTTTTTCCCGGGTGGCAGCGGTAAGGTGATCGCCCAAGGGCATGGCAGGGTCCCCGAATGGAACAGCGTGGAAATCCAATGCGCTGTAGGGAACTGGTGGATGAGGTGGGAACCCCCAAAAACCAGCTTGCTGCCCAGTCCACGGAGCAGGCGTGGAAGAGGACCGCTGCCATCCCCACGGCCAGACCTCTCCCGCCGGCCCCTGGCCAACCACCCCAATACCGGATCCAAAACCACTGGTACCGGGGGGTAAACCCCAAGTTGGCCACGAACCTCCAGCAACCGATGTCGCTGGAGGAGTGCCGGCCTGAGCAAGGGAACTTTGTGTTGCCTGCAGACCCCAGGAAGGCGATGAACATGCATAATTATGACCAAACGCTTGAGGAGCTGCACCTGGTTGCGAACCCAAAACTGAACTGGGCCCCCACGGGCCCCATGGCCAAGCCACGCCTTGTTGTGCAGCAGGTAGCTTACCTTCAGTAACCGGCGGCACCACCACGACAGCCTCCGGTTCCTCTCGCGGCTCGTCCTCAGGAGGGAGTCCCGGGTTCACAGCAGCACTGCCTCCATCCGCACCCTGCAATACAGACAGTCTGGCCAGTACCTCCTTTTGAAAAGAAATGGTTGCAGCCCTGCCAGGGCCCAACAAACCAGTAACCCTACGCGAAGGGCCCGGCAAGCCCATGGCTTCTTCCAGGGAAGCTAGCTGATCAATAATGGCCTGCCTGGTATGGGCCTCCTCCGTCTCTTCGGGCGGGGGCGGCTCAGGGTGAGGTCGCTTTACAGGGCGCTTAGCGGGCTGCTTGCCCTTTTTATTCCCCTGGCCCTTCTTAGGCCCCATTGCTGCTTCTCTTTTTTTTTTTTTTTTTTAATATGCACCCACCCTGAGTAATCAATTAGGTGGCAGCTAAGTGGCTCACTTGTTCCCTTCTCCTCTCCCCTTTCACCAAGGAGAGTGAGGTGGGGTGCCCAAAAAATTCACCCTAACCAGTAAAGTAGAAAGAAGGGGCTTGCCCACCCAAATCAAGCCAGACCCTGGCACCCACTAGGCAGCCCAAGAAAAGAGGGCCTGCCCGCCAGCTAATGGCAGGCCAGACCCCAAACTCGTGAAGGAGGGAGGGGGGGGGTAGGAATGGCTAAATCACTCCAGGCAAGCTGGCAAACGCCAAGCAGCCCCTGCGGCCTAACCAGGCCCCCTGGGGAGCCTCCCAGCCAAACGCCGCCCCAAACACGACCAGCCCACAATAAAAACCAAAATGAGGGGGGGGCGCCGCGAAGCCTCGCGGCCACCCAAACGCCTCACTCAACGCTGTTCACCCACCAGACAGGCCGCTGAGCGCCCGAACGCCTCAGCAACGCGCTCCCGGACGTCGCCCGACAGGCCGCTGTGCACACGGCCGCTGCCCCGACAAGCCTGCGGAGCCTAGGGCGAAACGCGGCACAGCAACGCTGCGAAGAACACCCGCGCACACAGGAGCCTCGTGGGCTTAAAATAGCCGCACGCCTCGCTCCTTTCGGCCGACAGCGCAACGCAGCTGCACCCGGCCGACAACGAAAAGGAACTGCGTGTTTGGGGGCGGGAGCAGCCTTATAAGGCCGCTCCTCGCCCCCACCTTCGGAAAAAACCATTGTCTCTCCTCCGCACGGGGAGGCAATGGACGGCCCCCAGCCACAGCGGTCCGTGGACCACCAGGCTGGGAAGGGGCCGAATTGTGAAAAGTAACTAGCTTGGTTCTCAGAACTCTGACCTAAATGCTGTTACTTATTGATAGAACATGTTCTATGATCGGTTTCCAAAAATAGACTTTTAATGAGCCATCATGTGGACACAAGTTGCCATCCACTTCAGGTACTGGTTAAAGCAAACCCTACAGGAAAAAAGACAATGCTGCCTGAGCTAATGAGGAAGGCAAATGAGCAGGAAGTCACTTAATTCCTGAATCTGGTGAGAAGAAGACTAAAAGCTGAAACAGGAAAGTGGGTGAGGACTAGTGGCATTAATAATACTCTCTTTGACAGCTGAAGCAGTGAGGGACAATTGGAAGGGGATCTACCAGAGCCAGTTTGGTGTAGTGGTTAAGAGCGAAGGACTTTAATCTGGAGAACCAGGTTTGATTCCCCACTCTTCCACATGCAGTTGCTGGGTGACCTTGGGTTCTCTCATAGCTGTTCTCTCTAGAGCACTTCTTTCAGAGCTCTCTCAGCTCCACCTACCTCACAGGGAAGAGGAAGGGAAGGAAATTGTAAGCTGCTCTGAGACTCCAAGTGAAGGGTAGGGGATAAATCCAATTGCTTCTCTTCTTCTTCTACTAGCTCCATCTATAGCAGGGGTGTCATACTCATTTTTATGAGGGCCAGATCTGATGTAAATGAAACCTTGTCAGGACGGCCATTTTGGTCTGAGCCATGTGTGTACCTATTTAAGATTAGGTAGCAGAGATATAAACTTTATAAGTAGGCATGTCCAACTTCGAACAGGTTGTGATCTTTTTTTTCCAGACAAAAGTGCTGGTGATCTACCACCATGAAAATTAAGTTTCAAATGTGTTTCAAATTAGATTTTAACTCACCAAAGTTGGGTTCCACTGCCCCCTCTCCCCCATTTACAATGCACCTTCTGTCATTTACTGGTAAGCAAAAAACAAAACAGAGAGACGAAGATCCAGAATGAACTGCGAACAGTTTTTCTTAAATTTTTATTGTTATAACTTTCTTTAACTGTCTTAATAACTTTCTTTAACTTTTATAGAGTAATTTGTGTTAAATGTAGGTCAAGTATTGATCCAGGCTGATCTTGCACAATCTTTAAAACTTCGCTATTGCTAATTAGTGAGACATCTGAGCCTGCATTTCATCCACCAGCTTTTTGAAGTTGGGTGAATATTGCGTGAGGACCAGTCTCAGGGAATCTGTCATGTTGGAACGCTGTGTACTCTTTGTCATTTTCAGATGGGTAAACACAGATTCACACAAATAAGTTGAACTGAAACAGGAGTGTACAGCTTCACTGCATCTTCCCAAGTTGGGAGATTTGTCTCTAGGCACTAGCTTCCAAAACGATTCTTGTTCAGCACATGTCTTGAGAAAAATGTCATTTTTAAGGGCTACTATTTCATTTTCAAGAGATGCCTTGTTCAATGAGTAATTTTTATTGATAGCAGCTGCAGTTTCCCTAGTGTCCATATCTGCTTTGAATGGGTATGACAGGCACTCCACAACTTTTTCAATTTTTTGGAAGTCACAGAATCTTTTTTCCAATTCCTGGATAACAGAGCAGATTTCTGTCACATACTTCTCGTTCTGAAAAAAAAAAATTGGATATTGTCCCAGATAGTCCTGCGTATTAGGAAAATGATCAAAAGTGTTGTTTGCAAGGACATCATTAGCTCAACTTTGCTCTTGTAGGATGAAACTGTACTCATCATCTCGCCAATGCATTTACTTTTACCTTGTAGTTCAATGTTCATGTCACATAGTTTGTCTGTAAAGTCATCGAGAAATGCCAGATCACATAACCACTCCTCATCTTCCAACTCCACTTTGTCATCTCCCCTCTCCTTCAAAAACCTTCTTATTTCATTCAGCAAATCACAAAATCTTTGCAGAAATTTGTGCCTACTTAGCCACCTTACATCTATGTGCAAAATGATTTCTGCTGCCCCTTCATCAAGAGTAAGATTGAAAAGGCGTCTTTGAAGTGATCTTCCATGAACTGAATTTACAGTTTTGAAAGTGATGTCCATGACAGTCTTTGTATTGAGTCTCTTGCTTGCCAAAACTTGCTGGTGAATGATGCAGTGATAAGAAAGGAAATTTGGAAAGTCGTCATGATGTCTACAGAGGCCTATGAAACCATTAACCTCACCTGTCATTGCTCTTGCTCCATCAGAGTGATGAAAACAAGTTTATGCAATGGAAGATTACACTTTGTCACAAAAGAATGGAAAGAGCTCAATATTTCCTGACCGGTAGTTCTCCCTTTTAAAGAAATCATTCCAAGTAGTTCTTCTTTAACACTGAAGTCTTCAAAAACCATCCGAATAAAGACTAGTAACTGGGCTATGTCTCTTATATCTGTAGATTCATCCAGTTGGAGTGAGAAAGCAACACAAATTGAAACATCCTCCAACAATTGTTCAGTTGTGTCTCCACACATCTTTTCTATTCACTGCACGACGGTGTTTCTTAACAATTGTACATCTTGAACAGCAGCTATGATCTCTTTCTTATTCTTAAATCCTTCAAAAAGATTGTCCGCTGCTTCAAGAAAACAATCTCTTACAAATTCTCATTCATTGAAAGGTTTGCATTTCTTTGCGATCAGGTTGCTGACCTTGAAAGATGCCATGGTTGCATTGACCGAATGTAACCTTGGCTTTGCCATCAACTGCTGCTGTGCAGCCAATTTAGATTTAAGTTTTCTGAGCTTCAGTTTACGAATTTCACTTTGGGGTGGAAAATCAGCATCAAACTTATTGCTATGCAGAGCCTTATAATGACGCTCCAGATTACCCTTTTTGGGCAAGGATACAGCGGCATTACAAAGTAGACAACAACACTTGTCTTTCACCATGATGAAGAAGTAGTCCATTTCCCATTCATCATGAAAGTGGTAGGTTTTGCTCTTCTTTGGAATATTCATCTTCGTTATACTGGGGTGGCTGGGGTGCTAAGTTAACACTGGCTGAATCTGGTCCAAAACTGTCACTGTCCCAAAGTATTAAAGATTAACAGGAACTGAAGACCTCTGGATGATACCAAAACCACACTTGCAGTTCTAAAAGTAAAAATAAGAATTCATCATGCTGGCATCAATAATCAAATACCACCACACCAAACAATCATCAAAAAAAACCCAAACACCTGTCCAGCAAATCATGAGACCAAGTGGGGCTGGTGATCTACCTCTGACCCCTCCGTGATCTACTGGTAGATCGCGATCTACCTGTTGGACATACCTATAGGGTTTTTTTCTTTAAAAAAACAAACAAACTTAGAACATACTTAAACATTAGCACTCGTTGATCTTAGTTTACAGGTGTTTTCTTTGTATTTTTCTGATGGGATTCAGGGAACTGGGCGAAGGAAGCTCTGGCTCTTTCCTTCCTTCCCCAGGGGACCAGGAGGGGGAGGAGTCTCAGCAAATAGAAGGAAGAGAAGCTTGACACAGTAACTCTGCTGTGTGATTGAGAGAGTCTGGCAAAGCAAGCTGTGCCTCCCCCCCTTCCTCCCCAAGAAAGGAGTCTCAGACAATGGAGAAAATAGAGGCTTTGCTCTGTAGTTCCTGTGCGACTGAGCAAGCCTAGCAAAGCAAGCTGTGATTCAGAAGGAAGCAAGAGAGAGAGAGAGAAAGAAGCAGATGACAGCCAGTTGCTCGGGGGATAGGAGCCCTCGGGGGGGGGGGGCCTGATTCAGCCCCCAGACTGCACATTCGACACCCCTGTGTCGATGCGCTTAGAGACCAAGAGGGTGATTCTTAGCGACGCAAGAATGAAGGCTGTACACAGTAGCTGTAAAACCTCTATATACATTTATTTACAATACCACTCACTCTCCTGACTGACAATATGCTCCGCTGCACTCCAACTCCCTTAACCCACAATCACCACAGTTGCTCTGTACATTTATACATTGGACAGCCAATCAGCAACTTGCTGTGTCATGCTGACTCTGCTGGCTGATGCAATCCTTCTGGCAGCCAGCCACCTGCTGTCATGTAGATCATCTAAGCCTCTAGATCTACTTTCAGTTCTGCAGCACGTGCTATAAGCTGTCTCTTTTCATATAATAGTGACACCCCTCCTCAGGTTATAGCTAGTGCTGTCACCCATACATTACAACATGGCTTATACATATTGATCATTTCTCCATCAATACATTTGGTACATTTCTTTTTATATATACATTCGTTACAGTTCAGTATTTTGTTCTCCTGAACTCACACACATTTTTCTCTGCTTGCCAATTAACTTGCAAGCATACCCTTATCAGTTGGCACTCTGCCCAGACTGACCATATCTCCTCAGTTGGCTCTCTGCCCAGACTGAGCACTTGCCTTATCTTTTTGCTGGCTTGTTTCCCAGACTTGTTGAAAACAACTTTACCATGTAGTTTCGTGTACTGGTGCACATACTTTTCCAAAGCACATTTGCTTACACATTCAGCTTTTCTTACACATATCTTAACATTTGCAGTTTTTTAGACATTGTTACAGAATTCAGTTCAGTTTTACAATAGTTTAGTTACAGCTTAACATACATTTTCAAACAGTAAGTTTGTTTTATTTTACAGCATTGTCTTTACATTCCAGCACTTTATTCATTTGTACCTTGCACCCTCTTTAATTCAGTTATTGCTTACAGCCTCTCCTTCCAGGCTTTGCTCATGTGTCTCCTTCTTCTCCAAGAGACATCTCATTCAACAGCTCCAGCACACTGGGATATGTTTTAGGATGGTCATCATATACATAGGTATAACCTCCTTCTTCCCTTGTGAAAGAAGTATCCTCCTTTACATCTGGTGCACTTACACAGCCTCTTGGCTGTTCATTAGGCAAACTATCTCCATTGCCCAGATAATTTATATCAGCCTCAAAACCATATCTTTTGGGCGGTACACCCTTATTTTCTCTTGCAGAGACTCTGACCGGCTCCCTTTTTACAGCCTCAGAAGTCTCCTGCTGTTTACTGCTGCCTGCTGAACTGCTCACACTGTCCTCCTCCTGCTTCAGTGAGCTTTCTGGCTTTTGCCCCTCCTCACTTTCTAGAGACAGTTGCAGCTGAGTTTCCCTAGGCATTTCATTAGCATGAATCTTGGACCAATTCTCATCCTCGCAAAACGAGGCAGACCTACTCAGCTTAATCAAGTCATTACTGTCCACAAACCTCCAGGACTTCATGCCATTTTGGTACACTACAAACACAAGCTTTCTGCTTTTGGGACCTTCCTTTCTCCTCTTATCAAGAGGGATGTTCACCCAAGCCTTTGAACCAAATATTCTTAGGTGATCCAGGGATGGCTTTCTCCCATACAGAACCCTGTAGGGTATGTCATTTATAGCCTCCGTCCACAAACTATTGGAAATATAACAGGATGCTTTCAAGGCTTCACCCCAGTATGCCTGCTTCAAACCACTATCTTCTAACAAAGCATGGCAGATACCCTGGAGTACCACCCCGTTCTCCCACGGGGAGGAAACATTGGCAACTCTATGCTCTATGCCCTCCTGCCTCAAATAGTTTGCAAACTCTTTGTTTAAGAATTCACCTCCCTGGTCAGTTTGAACTGAGACGATTTTGGCATTTAACTGTTTTTGCACTCTCCTAGCCCAGTACTTGAAGGTGGCACAGACATCACTTTTGTGCTTAATAGCATACACCCACGCAAATCTGCTGTGGTCATCGACCAGAATCAACCCAAACCTATTTTTAGAAACACTGGGTGCATACGGCCCCACCAGGTCGGCATGTATTAATTGGAGCGGTCTCTCCGACACACGTTCACTTCATCTGGTCGATGGAACTGCCCTTGATTTGGCTTCTTTACAAACATTGCAATCTAGGAAGGCATTGCACTTATCAACCTTCACTCCCTCTAATATCTCCAGAGTTTTATTTATTGTGTTGTAGCTGGCGTGGCCCAGCCTTCTATGCAGCCTATGAATGCACCTGCTGTGTGGCTGTCTATTCCACACAGTCTGTGCCTTCCCCACATTTTACATAAGCTCATACACATTGGCTCTCAGAGTGCCTTTAGCCAGCTGTTTACCCTGCTTCAAAATTTCACAGCCCTGCTTATGAAATATTATGGTAAACCCAGCTCTTGCCAGGATGGAGACACTTAACAAGTTAGTTTCTAACTCTGGCACACATAGCACATTATCAAACCTGTGATTAAGTCCAGGAAAATAGACCGTGCCTTGGCAAAGCACGCTTGCTTGTCTCCCATCGGCTAAGCTCACAGTTTTCTGCTCAGGTGGCCTGCAGTCTTCTAGCTGTTCTTTCTGGCAGCAGAATATCTGGGTAGCCCCAGAATCTACAACCCAGGGCAGACTCTGCAGTCCCGGACCAGTTCTTACCAGAGTCACCTGGGGTGTCCTTGAAGACTGCTGCCGGCTCTTTCTCTGCTGCTGCTGTGGACAAAATCTTTGCAAATGTCCAAGTTGATTACACAGATAGCAGCGTCTCCTCCGCACCTGCAAGGCCTTTTCCTCCTCTTTAGCTTGCCAGCTGGAACCAGCCCCAACAGACCTCGGCTTATCTTCTCCTTTGGGTCGAGTCTGCTCTCTCTTGCTCTCCAGCTGCCTCTGCGCTTCTGCTAGGAGTTTGCCGGTCACATAAAGCAAAGTTAGCTTGTCGGCATCCTGCCCTTCAAATGCTATCACCAGCATGTCATATCTCTCGTCCAGAGAGCTTAATATTATGTACACCTTATCTTCGTCAGCCACCGCTTTCCCTCTTGCTTCTAGGTCTTGGAAACAATTAGACATACCATCGAGGTGGTCCCTCATCGACTCCCCGGCCAGCATACGTTTCCTGTAGAGCCTCCTACACAGGGATATCAGCGAACCTGCTGACTTCTGTACATACACAGCCTTGAGAGCTTCCCAAGCCTCCTTTGCTGTCTGGTGCTCACGGACATGCACCAGCTGGTCATCTGAAACACTTAGAATGATTGTGGCTAGAGCTTTTTTATCCTGAACGGCCTCTGCCGGTGTGGGATTAGCTGGAGGAGCTGACACACAGCCCCAAAGCCCCTCTTTCTTCAGGAAATGCTCTAACCTCAGTGACCAGGTGTTGTAGTTGGTAGTGGTGAGCTTCTCCACCAGCATAGTAGCTGCTGCTGTAGCCATCCTGCTCAGACTCCTTTCAGCCACTGCTGGTCTCACCTCCTAGGCAGTCTCTGGAGCAACTCAGCGTCCTTTCTTTACCACCTCTCTCAGGTCTTCTAGGCACAGCGGAAGCGTGCTGGGCCCATAACCCTGTCGATGCGCTTAGTGACCAAGAGGGTGATTCTTAGCGATGCAAGAATGAAGGCTGTACACAGTAGCTGTAAAACCACTATATACATTTATTTACAATACCACTCACTCTCCTGACTGACAATATGCTCCGCTGCACTCCAACTCCCTTAACCCACAATCACCACAGTTGCTCTGTACATTTATACATTGGACAGCCAATCAGCAACTTGCTGTGTCATGCTGACTCTGCTGGCTGATGCAATCCTTCGGGCAGCCAGCCACCTGCTGTCATGTAGATCATCTAAGCCTCTAGATCTATTTTCAGTTCTGCAGCACGTGCTATAAGCTGTCTCTTTTCATATAATAGTGACACCCTGATCTATAGAGTCTTTCTTATGGCCATATAAGATGGAGTGAGGGTCATTAGACTGCCATGATGATCAGCACCAGGGGTGGAATTCTAGCAGGAGCTCCTTTGCATATTAGGCCACACACCCCTGATGTAGCCAATCCTTCAAGAGCTTACAAAAAAGAGCCTTGTAAGCTCTTGAAGGATTGGCTACATCAGGGGTGTGTGGCCTAATATGCAAAGGAGCTCCTGCTAGAATTCCACCCCTGATCAGCACCCTGATATCTGTTCATAGTGTCACCCAATAGTATCTTGCAAAAGATACTACCTCTGAAAATGTGAGTCCAAAACAGGCTTCTGTTAGACACTAATATTAAAAAATACAGCCAATTACAAAATGTTCTGTAATTGTTTCTTCAGTCAAATTATATATGAGGGAATGCATTATGCTTTAATTCCACAGCAACTGGGTTTCTGTTTTGAACAATCTTACATTCTGTAGCCTGCTGATATAGTTTCTTATGAAAATCAAGCTTGAAAATCTGCTGCTCTTCAGACCCAGCATAAAACCCAGGTGCAAAAATACATATAAAAATGTATACAACCACAATCCTAAAAAAATCATTTTAATTAATTGAAATTTTAATTTTATTAAAATCTCTCTGCTCCATCCTGACATCATTGCCACACAGCTATTGGGAATGGTGATCTCTAGACCTCCATCAGAATCCATTTCCTCTTGCTGTGTTGGGTACAGGGATGCTCAATCTTGGATCAAACCAAAGTATCATGTGTTTAAATGCAGTTTGATTCCCATGGATAATTTGTCACCTACCTAATTAAAAGAGCATCTAATGACTCTCTGGGGCCCCACACATCCAGGCCATGATAAATGATTGTGTCATCCCTCCCATTTTACTAGATGTTCCTGAGAGGGTATAGAAAGAAATTTGTCTTTGCTGTACCCATAGTCACATCTTCCTTGTAACATCTACTTTTTAATCTCTACCCAGCAAAATCTAGAAATAGTTAAGACTTCTTAAAAGGCTATAATCTAAAACCAACCTAAATGCAGTTGCATGGCTGAAGCATTAAGATCATGGTGAAATCTATCAGCCTCTAAGAATCCAGAACATAATGTAGATTTTAGGGTCATCTGTTTCTAAAGGGATGTACTATTCTTCTCTATTCTCTAAGGGCCAAACTGCATGTTACACCCTGTAGACCCATGACAAGAGCCCCCAACATTGTTTTTACCCTAATAAACAGCCTTTGTGGGAAGAAAATATTCAAATTACAGCTGTACACTGAGTATGGGGCAGTTTCCTTTCCTTTCACACATTTATTCTACCCTCTTTGCAACTGGTCTTTGTAGATCAAGAAGATAAGTAAATGTCTTTATGTTTTTTTAACCCAATAGAATTAGGTCATGCCCCTGTTCCTAATCAGAGAGAAGAGAAGAAAAATCAGATCTATATCCCACCCTTCACTCAGAGTGGCTTACAATCTCCTTCCCTTCCTCTCCCCACAACAGACACACTGTGAGGTAAGTGGGGCTGTGAGAGCTCTGGGAGAACTGTGATTCACCCAAGGTAAACCAGCAGGCTTCATGTGGAGGAGTGGGAAATCAAACCTGCTTCTCCCAGATTAGAGTCCATGCTCTTAACCACTGCACCAAACTGGCTCATTAGCAGTGGCTAGAGAAACTAGGATTTGGAAGATTCAGGTCCAAATTCCCGCTCTGCCATGGAAGTTCACTGGGTGATCTTGGGCCAGTCACTTTTTCTCAGCCTAACCTACCTTGCAGGATTGTTGTTGTGAAGATAAAATGGAGGAGGAGAGAAGAATGTTGTAAGTTGGTTTGGGTCCTCATTGGGAGGAACAGTGCGGTAAGAATATCTAAATAAATAATTGCTCCCAAATATGCAGAGGCAAACCACCTCTGGATGTCTCTTGCCTTCAATCACCATAAGTCCACTGCAATGGCACTACCTCTGCACACATATCAGGAGATCAGACTTTGGATTTCCAGATAATATTTGGATCCTAACCTGAAGGCTCACCACATAGCAGGACCTGATATGGAGCTGAAATACCTGCACTTCAGCAGTTGCATTTAAAGGTCGAAGGCCTATTTCCTTGGTTTCTTTCCAGCGACTAATCAAAATAGCTTTGCCCCTCAGCTGCCATCACTGGTGGAAAATGTTTTCCTATTTTGGACAGCAGCCTTATAATGCCTTCAGCTTCCTCAAAGACCTATGTGACAATGTCGTTCTTTGTAATGCAGTCACAGCAGGAGCATTCATACTTAATAAAGGAAGAAATGTCAGCACCATGTTCTCCAGGATAGCGGACTCCTCCAAGTGACTTGATGTGAAATAGTCTTTCATCTGCAGAATGCTACAAGGCCCTTATGTTTAACTAGAATGTGAGGAAGCAGAAGAGGCAGAGAAAAAGTCCATTTGAGCAGAGGAGTCGATTTCCAACTTGTGTTGTTGTTACTGATTTTGTGTTTAAGGTAGATGTATTTCTTATTTCCATCTGTTTTCCATCCTCCCTTGCCTGTCATGATGCTATATTATTTTATCTTAATCTATTATTCCATCTCTGGGCCCACTGCTGTATTGATATATAGAATGCACCTGATGGAAACCAACACCTGTGACAAATATGCTATTTGTTTTATTCTATTTTATGGTTTTGGCTTGTAGTTTTTAACTGTTTTAACTTTTGTTGTTATCCGCCCTGAGCCTGCTCACGCGAAACGGTGGAATACAAATTAACAAAAATAAATACAAGTAAATAAATAAAATGTAGGTGCAGAGTGGTAAGCAGTACTGCAATCCAAGCTCTGCTCATGACCTGAGTTCAATCCCGGTGGAAGCTTGGTTCCGGTAGCTGGCTCAAGGTTAAGAACATAAGAGAAGCCATGTTGGATCAGGCCAATGGCCCATCCAGTCCAACACTCTGTGTCACACAGTGGCCAAAAAATTTATATATATATTTATATATTATATAAATATAATTTTTTTTATACACACACACACACTGTGGCTAATAGCCACTGATGGACCTCTGCTCCATATTTTTATCTAACCCCCTCTTGAAGCTGGCTATGCTTGTAGCTGCTACCACCTCCTGTGGCAGTGAATTCCACATTCCACATTCCCTTTGGGTGAAGAAGTACCTTTTTTTATCCATTCTAACCCGACTGCTCAGCAATTTCATCGAATGCCCACAAGTTCTTGTATTGTGAGAAAGGGAGAAAAGGACTTCTTTCTCTACCTTCTCCATCCCATGCATAATCTTGTAAACCTCTATCATGTCACCCCGCAGTCGACGTTTCTTCAAGCTAAAGAGCCCCAAGCGTTTTAACCTTTCTTCATAGGGAAAGTGTTCCAAACCTTTAATCATTCTAGTTGCCCTTTTCTGCACTTTTTCCAATGCTATAATATCCTTTTTGAGGTGCAGCGACCAGAATTGCACACAGTATTCCAAATGAGACCGCACCATCGATTTATACAGGGGCATTATGATACTGGCTGATTTGTTTTCAGTTCCCTTCCTAATAATTCCCAGCATGGCGTTGGCCTTTTTTATTATAATCGCACACTGTCTTGACATTTTCAGTGAGTTATCTACCACGACCCCAAGATCTTTCTCTCGGTCAGTCTCTGCCGGTTCACACCCCATCAACTTTGTAGCTGGGATTCTTGGCCCCAATGTGCATTACTTTGCACTTGGCCATATTGACGCCCGCTCACCCAACCTCAACAGATCCCTTTGGAGTTCCTCACAATCCTCTCTGGTTCTCACCACCCTGAACAATTTAGTGTCATCTGCAAACTTGGCCACTTCACTGCTTACTCTCAACTCCAAATCATTTATGAACAAGTTAAAGAGCATGGGACCCAGTACTGAGCCCTGCGGCACTCCACTGCTTACCGTCCTCCACTGCGAAGACTGCCCATTTATACTCACTCTCTGCTTCCTATTAATTAGCCAGTTTTTGATCCACAAGAGGACCTGTCCTTTTACTCCATGACTCTCGAGCTTACTAAGGAGCCTTTGATGAGGAACTTTATCAAAAGCTTTCTGGAAGTCAAGGTAAACAATATCTATCGGGTCTCCTTTGTCCACATGTTTGTTCACTCCCTCAAAGAAATGAAACAGGTTAGTGAGGCAAGATCTTCCCTTACAGAACCCATGCTGAGTCTTCCTCAATAACTCGTGTTCATCAATGTGCCTACTGATTCTGTCCTTGATAATGGTTTCTACCAACTTTCCCGGTATTGAAGTCAGACTGACTGGCCTGTAGTTTCCCGGATCTCCTCTGGAACCCTTTTTAAAGATGGGGGTGACATTTGCTACCTTCCAGTCCTCAGGAACAGAGGCAAATTTCAATGAAAGATTACATATTTTTGTCAGAAGATCCACAAGTTCAACTTTGAGTTCTTTCAGAACTCTTGGATGTACGCCATCCAGACCTGGTGACTCAGTTTTTAATTCGTCTGTCAGTTGTAGGACCTCCTCTCTTGTCACCTCAATCTGACTCAGGTCTTTCAACACCCCTTCCAATATATGTGGTTCTGGAGCAGGCAAACACTTCTCATCTTCTACAGTGAAGACGGAGGCAAAAAATGCATTCAGTTTATCAGCCATTTCCCTATCCTCCTTCAGTTATCCTTTTACCCCTTGGTCATCCAAGGGCCCCACTGCCTCCCTGGCTGGTTTCCTGCTTCTAATATATTTGAAGAATTTTTTATTGTTGGTCTTTATGTTTTTTGCAATATGCTCCTCATAGTCCCTTTTTGCCTGCCTGATCACAGTCTTGCATTTGATTTGCCACAGTCTGTGTTCCCTTTTATTAATCTCATTTGGACTAGCTTTCCACTGCTTAAAGGAGTCCTTCTTTCCTTTTACAGCTTCCATTACTTTGTTTGTTAACCATGCAGGCCTTTTCTTATACCTGTTTGTGCCTTGTGGTATATATTTTATCTGAGCTTCTAGGATTATAGTTTTAAATAGTCTCCAAGCTTCCCCAAGGGTTTGGACTGTATTTACCTTTCCTTTCAGTTTCCTCTTCACATGCCTCCTCATCTCAGAGAATTTACCCCTTTTAAAGTAAAACATGGTTGTGCTGGTCTTTTGGGGCAACTCTCTATTTATACAAACAGTGAAATCAATAACGTTATGGTCACTTCTCCCAAGCGGTGTGATCACTTTTACATCTCTCACCAAGTCTTGGGCATTACTTAGGACCAAATTCAGGATCGCCCCACCCCTGGTAGGTTCAGAGACCATCTGCTCCATAGCACTGTCATTGAGAGCATCTAGAAACTCAATCTCTTTCTCTCGACCAGAACACATATTGACCTAATCAATCTGCAGGCAGTTAAAATCACTTATGATGACACAGTTTTTACGTCTAGCCCCTATCTTTAAGCCTTCCATCATATTATAATCATCCTCTATCTTTTGATTTGGTGGGTGATAACAAACTCCCATAGTTAAATTTCCTTTGGGGCCCTCTATTTCAACCCAAAGCATTTCTAGAAGGGAATCTAATTCTCTGACCTCAGTCTTACTGGACCATATGCCCTCTCTGACATACAGAGCCACCCCACATCCAACCCTTTCCTCCCTATCCTTCTGATATAACTTATATCCAGGAATCACCGTGTCCCACTGATTCTCCTCATTCCACCAAGTTTCTGAAATTCCCACAATGTCTATGTTTTCTCCCAACACTAAACATTCCAACTCACCAATTTTACTTTGAACACTTCTAGCATTTGCGTACAAATTGACTCAGGATGCGTACAGGTTGACTCAGTCTCCATCCTTCTGAGGTTGGTAAAATGAGTACCCAGCTTGCTGGGGGTAAAGGTTAGATGACTGGGGAAGGCAATGGCAAACTACCTCATAAAAAGTCTGCCAAGAAAACATCCTGATGTGACATTACCCCATGGGTTGGTAACAACTCAGTGCTTGCACAGGGGACCACCTCTACCTTTAGGGGACCATTGTCCTGCCTTTTGAGGCTATACTTTAGGTGGGATTTGAAAATTCACAAAAATCTACTACTTTGTGAAAACAACATTTCGTACTTTTTTATCATAGAATTTTGGAGGGAATCCTAGAGTGTCACTCCACAGTGATGACATCACACTATGCATGGAACTTCACAGATAAGTTCTCCTCCACTATAAAGTGTAACTCAGGGGCAAGTTTTTCAAGGTCACCAAAGCTGGCATTTACCTGGCACACTCTGCAAATTTCTAGTTTCTAATGCTCAGCTGTGTTGCAAAATCAGGCACCATTTCCCTGGGGATGTTCTTCCCCTGCTTTGAATGATGATTTAATATTATATAATTTTAAACATCTGTGTTTTGGACTGAGAATACATCATACAAATGGTTCAAACAAGCCACTTAATTCATACACCAATTTCCTGAGCAAGAGCAGGTTTGCAGAGGGCCTTTTGACATGCAGCCATTCAGGGTGTTACAGGGCAAGGCTCAACCCAGTTATATCTTCCAAGTCAGGCTTTTTTTGTAGCAGGAACTCCTTTGCATATTAGGCCACACACACCCTGATGTAGCCAATCCACCAAGAGCTTACAGGGCTCTTGGTACAGGGTCTACTGTAAGCTCCAGGAGGATTGGCTACATCAGGGGGCGTGGCCTAATATGCAAAGGAGTTCCTGCTGCAAAAAAGTCCTGTTCCTAATGCTATTCAAATCAATGGGCTTAAAATGGCATAACTCTGCTTGGGATTGCACTGTCAGTTTTTAGCATGTCACTGCCCCTGAAAGCTATGTGTTTTATTTCTATTTTATATGTGATTTTAAATTTGTTGTTAGCAGCACCCAGAGCCTTATGACTGAAGGGTGGGTTGCCCATAAATTCCTTAAACTAACAAATGTGTCCCAAGTCATTTTAGACGATAGAACAGAAGTGCTGAACTCAGTGCTGGATCTGACATAAATGTCACTTTGTCAGGCTGGGCCTTGTGTACCATAAAAAGTAATGCTAGGTAATGAAGATATTTATTTTATATAAATGTTATAAAGGACACAGGCAAACACAACTGGCGGTATAATTTTTTACTCAAAATATGCTTAAAACATTAACATATTTGTACATTGAATAAGCAGTATCTTCAGTATTCATATTAGTAAAACTGCCCATATATTGTGTAAAAAAAAATTAACACTCTTACAGTATTTCCTTAAAAATTTTTCTTGATACCCAACCTCCCATTTCTACAACCTGTTACTCATTAGCACTTTGACAGTGTACAGGGACATAATGCACAGTCTCAGCCGCCCTGAGCCTGCTTCGGCGGGGAGGGCGGGATATAAATAAAAATTGTTGTTGTTGTTGTCTGGTAATAAAGGTGCTTGCAGATCAAATAAGAGCCTTAGATGCTATCCTAGGTATGTTTAGTCACATCCCAGGTGAAAGGAGTCCTAAGCAATGCCATTTCTGTGTTGCCAGGCATTCCTACTGGGTCTTCCAGTGCCTTAGAAAACTACATGGTTCAGTATTCCTGACTCTTAGAGCAGGGGTGTCAAACTCATTTGTTATGAGGGCAGAATGTGACATAAATGAGACCTCGTCGGGCTGAGCCATATTGGGCCCATATGTGTATACCTATTTAAGATTAGGTAGCAGAGAAATAAATTTTATAAAGGACACAGACACAATTTTTTTAAAAAAAAAATCTTAAAACATTAGCACTCATTGATCTTAAAAGTGCTTTCTTTGTATCTCTCATGGGATCCAGGAAACTGGGCAAAGGAAGCTCTGGCTCTTTCCTTTCTTCCCCAGGGGATGAGAAGGGGCAGGAGCCTCAGACATTAGAAGGAAGAGAAGCTTGATTCAAGAGCTCTGCTGCGTGATTGAGAGAGCCTGGCAAAGCAAGCTATCCCTCCTCCCTTTCCTTCCCAAGAGAGGGGCCTCAGCCAATGGAGAAAATAGAGATTTTGCTCTGTAGTTCCTGTGTGATCGAGCAAGTCTTGCAAAACAAGCTGTTATGCAGAAGGAAGCAAGAGAGAGGGAGAAGGAAGCAGATGACAGCCAGTTGCTGGGGGGTGGGGCTGATAGGAGCCCTCCAGGGGCCTGATTTGGCCCCCGGGCCACATATTTGACACCCCTGTCTTAGAGTGTTGCTTTTTCAGCATTTCAAGCACCTCAGTGGAATGGTGGTCTTGCAGAAGGGCCTCTGCTGGATACCAGTGCCAAGTAAGATTTTGGTGAATGGAAGAGTATGGCAGAGTTTGTGGGTGGTCACTTCAGAAACTTGTAGGAATTGATTCAGGCTCCATTGTATTTCCAATATTGCCATCAAAAGAATGATAGGGCTTTTACATTTCATTTTGGGTGTTTTCAAAGGGACCATTGCTTATATTGGCCAAGAGCTCAGTTCTGAATGAAACAGAGGGGGATTCAGTCATATTTATCCTGCTCTGCTTCTGCTTGCAGAGGGACACGAAACATTAAGAATTGAAATATTGATGCAACCAGCTGTTTTCATTTCAAGAAATATATGATGGAACGAAGACACCCATGCATGAAAACATGGAAGAGAGACCACTTTTGTGCTTAATGTGCCAGAAAATTTCAACTACGGTCATGCATATAAATAAGTATGCAAATGTGACCCCAGTTATGCTGCCAAGGTCAGCGAGACCTAAGGCAATTTCTGCTGAGTAAGAGGCTAATCACTCAACATGAAATGTGGCTCCACTTAGATAAGTCAACTCTGGGAAAAAAAATGCCATTTTGCTTTTTGATTTATATCCTGGATCATCCTATTCTCTGCTCCTGTGACTTCTAGTTCAAGTTTACTAATTTGGCATGAGTTTCTTCAGGTCCCTCACCGATGAATTCTCTGTGTCCCTCTCTATTTCTTAAAAGCAGCGTGGATTCTTTCTGAAATCTTATGGTAAAAGTCCATTAGGGAGGCTCTTGTACTCTGATTCGGAATGTGCTGGGGATAGAAATTATGCTAATGGTCTATTGAGGTCCTGGCCATGCATATTGGAGCTAGCAGTCTGCCTCACAGGTACAAGTTCTCATCCTGGAATGTGTCCTAAACTGATAATATAAATGAATTTCAGGAAGAGATTTATAATTATAAACAAGCTGTGAAAGACCTCTCCCCTTTGAGATTTGAGCAGCAACACATTAAACTTCCTTAGTGAATTTACTCATAATGGTATCCAAATCAGAGTTATACCCTTCTAAATCTATTGAAGCCAGTGGGCTTCATGTACCTCCACTTAGGGTGGCACCGGGACAGTTCAATAAGTAGGGTTGCCAGCCTCCAGGTGGTGGTTGGAAATCTCTTAGGATTAAGGAGCCAATTTGGTGTAGTGGTTAAGTGTGCAGACTCTAATCTAGCAGAACTGGGTTTGATTCCCCACTCCCCCACATGCAGCTGCTGGTACAACCTTGGGTCAGTTATAACTCTCTCAGAGCTATTCTTCTCAACAACAGTTCTCTCTGAGCTCTCTCAGCCCCACCTACCTCATAAGGTGTCTGTTGTGGGGAGGGGAAGGAGATTGTAAGATGCTTTAAGATTCCAAGTGAAAGGTGGAGTATAAATCCAATCTCCTCCTCTTCTTCTCCGACCCTTAGCTCTTCTTCTTCTTCTTCTTCTTCTTCTTCTTCCAACTGATCTCCATTTTCTCCAGGAGAATTTTGAGAAGTTGGACTCTATGGCATTATACTCCATTGAAGCCTCTCCCTTCCTCAAAACCCATCCTCCTCAGGCACCAAACCCCAAAATCTCTTGCCAGCCTCCTCCTCTGACCTATTCCCAGGTGTAGCCTGCTGCCAAGGCCCTGCTTCCCTTCTGAGGAAAACACAAGGCCTTCTGGGCTCTGAGGCAGCTGGCCCTGGTCAGGCTGTTCCTGGGCAAGGCTATCCCCTACCAGCATCTCCTCTGGAGCAGGTGAGCGAAAGGGTGGGGCTGCTAGCCCCTGACACATAAGGCCTCCAGAGAGGCAGTATAAAAACCAACTAAATAAATAGATATGTGCAAAAAAAATGCAAATAAAATTGTTCTTGAAAGGAAGGGGACCTGCTATCTTCATCTTGTGCTCTTTGAAATAATCCTAAAGCTGATTAAACCACTATTCTGGCTAACTAACTTCCATTTTAAGTAAGTTCTAGGGTTGCCAGCCTCATTGTGGTGACTGGAGATCTCCCAGAGTTACAACGGATCTCTAGGCTACAGAGATTAGTTCCCTTGGAGAAAATGGCAGTTTTGGAGGGTGGGTGTTATGTAATTGTACCTGATGAGGTCCCTCCGCTCATGAACCCTGCCCTCTCCTGGCTCTACTCTGTGGATTCATTGTGTGTGTCTTATAAGAGAGGCAGAGAAATTGGGTTGCCAAGTCCTCTTTGTCCCAGAGCAGAGGATCTATGGTACCATAGAGTTTTCCCTCCCAAATGGCTAAAGCATCTGGGAAAACAATAGAGTTGTCCTGGAAACACCTAGAGCGGCTGCTGAGCACTGTCACGATGACATCACTTCTGGGTGATATCATCACACCAGCAATGTGGGGGGAGGTTCCCCCCCCGCTGGCCCAATGTGGGCCGGCAGGCTGGGAACCTCCCGGGTGGGGGAACCCCCGCCTGGACTGGAGGCTTGGCAGCCCTACAGAGAAATGTTTATATCTTCCAAAACTTCCATTTATTCAGTGAGCACATAATTGATTATCTTCCTTAATGTGTAACTTGTTATGCACTGACTCACAATGGGGCACAGGGAATGCCCAACACCTGCTTCTGAGTGCTGCTAAGAACAAAGGGGAAGGTGCACCAAGTCTGGGAGGAACTGCATCCTCCTGACCCCAACTGATAAAGGTGCTGCTTTCCAGGGCTTTTTTTGTAGCAGGAACGTCTTTGCATATTAGGCCACACACCTCGATATAGCCAATCCTCCAAGAGTTGACAGTAGGCTCTGTACAAAGAGCCCTGTAAGCTCTTGGCTGCATCAGGGGTGTGTGGCCTAATATGCAAAGGAGTTCCTGCTACAAAAAAAATCCTGCTGCTTTCTCTCAGTGGTGAGAGGTTGGGATATTCTCCAGCCCTTTCCCAATGAGCTGCCACTGGTCCAGAGAGACATAGAGTAGCACAGTACTCAGGAGACTCCTGTGTGAACCAGAGAAGTTCCCATTTCATGTCTTACGCTTGAGTGCTAAGCAATATATTTAGCCTTCGTCTCCGATCTGCAATAAACGGTCAATAATTCTGATCAGCTTTACAGGAGATGTTCCAGCTATCCCTATTTGCCAGGGGCAATCTCTAAATTCTGGTGGGGCTCATAATGTGTGCTGCAATGTGCTTCCCATAATATTTATAACTTGCAGGCAGTATATTCAGGACAAGCACAAAAAAGCACTTTTTTTCCCTCAGTGAGTACCTAAACTGTGAAATACACCACAATAGGATGTAGTAATGATCACAAGCATCGATGGATTTAAAAGGCAATTAGACAGGTTCACAGAGAAGAGGCCCATCAAGGGCTGCTAGCCATAAAACTAAAAGGACTTCCACATCCAGAGGCAATAAGCCTCTGAAGATTAGTGCTAGGAAACTTTGGGAAGGCCTTGACCTTTATGACATGCTGACCCTCCAGGGCAACCAGATAGCTGCTATAAGAAACAGGATGCTGAACTGGATGGATCACTGGACTAATCCAGCAAGAAAGTTCTTGAGAGCCAGTTTGGTATAGTGTTTATGAGTGGCAGACTCTAATCTGGAGAACCGGGTTTGTTTCGCCACTTCTTTATATGCAGCTGCTTGGGTGACCTTGGGTCAGTCATGATTCTATCAGAGCAGTTCTCTCAAGAGCAGTTCTCTCTGAGCTTTCTCAGCCCCATCTTCTTCACAGGGTGTCTGTTGTGGGGAGAGAAAAGGAAGGAGATTGTAAGCAGCTCTGAGACTCTGAATGTAGGGCCCAACTCCTCCTCCTCCTCCTTCTGGCTTTATTTAATTTGTGTGTATTGGGGTTGCCAACCTCCAGGGGGGGAATGCAGATCTTCTGAAATTGTGGCATCCAATGCTGGCAGAGTTGATTCTTTTTATAAGGCAGCTCAGGCTACCTTTTTGGCCCGAAACCCATGTCATATTCACAAAATAATATGCACTTCTCTGCCTTTGAGAGCTCAACAGCAGCAATTTACATATAATTCCCAAAAGGAACTTTAAAGTGACATAACAAATGAAAGGAGCTCCTGAAATGATGAAACATGCATACTTTGCATTATGGTTCATTTTTGCAGGGAGGGAGGATAGTGAACTCCAGAGGGGATAGTTTATAATCCATCTAGAAAGGGAAATATGACATTTCATATCTTTTTTAAAAAAAAAATTGTGAATTATGCTGTTTATTTTTTTGTAAAAGCAGTTTTGGCATTTTTAAAAATTTGAATATGGAAAGCAGGGTGTGAATGTCACTGCATAGAGGTATGCTGCAAGGCTAATTAATCTCTTAAATAATGAGATACTGCTCGAGCTAGAGAAACAATTATTCATCAAGCCCATAATTCAAGCTTAATTCCTTTCCCTTCACTAACAGTTGCAGTTCTTCCTTTCTGAATTGAGAATAGTAACATAAGAATGTCAGACTCCTGCTGGATCAGACCAATCATCACTGAACATCCAACAGCCCAGTTTCCCCATCTTGGCTCACAGTCTTCTAGCGTTGGCACACAGACGCCCATTTCCCTCTTCGATACCCCTCAGCTCCCTCAGCCCTTTAGTTGCCGCACACAGCCCTCAGGCACCATCATGCCCTCACTCCTAAGTCCCATTTCATTCCTATCAATATTACCTAAAGTGTTTACATCATTATCTCTTTGGACTGACTTGTCCCAAACCAGTTTCCTCAGTTCATGTCAGTTTTTCCTCGGGGATTAATTTAAAAGCTTCTCTGCCAACTTTTTGATATTAATCACCAGCAGCCTGGTTCCATTTTGGTTCAAGTGAAGTCTGTCTCCTTTGTACAGGTTCAGCTTGCCCAAGAAAGTTCCCCAATCTATCTAACCCCTTCCTCCCTAGACCACTTCCTCATCCATGCATTGAGCCCCCTGATCTGTGTGTGTCTAGCTGGCACTGCATTTGGAACTGGCAGCACTTCTGAGAATGCTACCTTCGAGGTTCTGGCCTTTAATTTTCTGCCTAGTGATCTATTTTTCCTCCTCCAGGACCACACATTTCCCAATATCATTGATGCCAACATGCACCAGAACTGCTAACTCCTCTTCAGCACTATCCATCAACCTATCTGGACCATGGGTGTGAAACATGTGGTCCGTGGGTTGAATCAGCTTCTGGAGGGCTCCTATCAGATCTTCAAGCAAGTCTGCTTCCTTCTCCCTCTCACTTGCTTCCTTCTGCATCACAGCTTGCTTTGCCAGGCTTGCTCAATTGCACAGGAGCTATAGAGCAAAGCCTCTATTTTCTCCATTTGCTGAGGATCCTCCCTTGGGAAAGAAGGTGGGAGGGAGAACTTGCTTTACTAGGCTCTCTCAATCACACAGCAGAGCTAGTGAACCAAGCCTCTCTTCCTTCTATTGGATGAAGCTCCCTCCCCTCTTCATCCCCTGGAGAAAGAAGGAAAGAATCAGACCTTCCTTTACCCTGATACAAAGAAAGTACCTCTATGTCCTCTGTAAAGTTTGTATCTCTACTTCCTGGCATTATGTTTTATGACACTCAGACTCATGGCCCAGCCCAACAAGATCTCATTTATGTCAGATCCCACCCTCATAACTAATGCATTCAACACTCCTGATCTAGACAGTGCATGATATCCACAACCTTCACACCAGGCAGACAAGTCAGCATGCAGACTCCATTCTCAATATTCCTAATGATCAAATCAGCCACTACCAGAGGTCCACCTTCCCCCAGCCCCCCTGGGTTATCCTTGGTACAAAAAGATATTGGTCCATCACCCAAGGAATCTGTCCATTCTAAAGGATCATACTGCTCCTCAGACTGACGCCCTCCAGCCTTGAGACTCTCAACCTCTAAAACAGCAGAACAGAAGTGGGACTGTTCTGGTATGTCCCTGGTCCTTTCCCAAAAATCTCTCTTTCTGCCTCAGCTTTTCTAGGTCAGCACCTGTGGCCTCAAGGGAACAACCTGCTCCCTGAGAGCTTCATGAAGTGGACACACACCCATGATTTTCACACAGTGGGTAGATAATTGTACATGTGGCATGCTCTACAAAGCACTGGATAGTCCGCACTCCTCTGCTGTCTTTCTACTTTCATAACTGGTTAGTGGTTTAAAGTTATCTGGAATGACACAGGGTCCTCAGGCTTGATCCTCAGGCTGAGAGCCACAGGTCAAGAGCCCTTCAGCTCTCACCTTTCAGCTCATGTCTCTGCCTAGGAGGAGCCTTAGAGTTTAGAGGCCCTGCCTCCCAGGAGTAACAGCAGATGATGGGGCCTGCAATCATCCCCAGACAAGCAGATCTTGCTCAATGAGCAACAGAGCAGATAAAAGACCCCAACAGACCTAGACAAAAATATCACTCTCCTTCAGGCTACAAGCACCCATTCACCCTCAAACTGCCGCTCACAAAGCAACCTCAGCCAATGCTTCCCAGTAGTTTAGCTGTTTAGAGAAGGCAAAAGAAAACCCCACTCACATTGTATCCTGCCAACCCTGCTTTGGCGGGGAGGGCGGGATACAAATAAAAAATGTGACTGATTCCCAGCTGGCTCAGTTCTGCCCCTGCCTTGGTAGAACCTTACAATACAATGCAACACCACCACCAATAACAATAGTTTATTTGATAAGTCAATTGTCTATCTTTTCTCCTGTCTATGATTACAAACATTCTGCAGTCTAGTCACAGTGGCTCCCAATGTGGTGCCCATAGATGCCATGGAACACGTCAATGTGCTTCCTGCTGCTGATATCCTTCTTCCCATAGGTTTCCTCAAAGCAAAGAGCCAGTCCTGGCTTTCTTCCACTTCATTATAACATGAGTTGCTTCAAAAGAACTCAAGAGGCATCACTTTGTGTCAGCATGGAACATTCATTCAGAAATAGCCACCACCTCCACAATTAGGGCTGCCAATTGCCATCATATGGTAAGTATGCCCTCATCTTCTGTCAGAAAACTGAATGGTGGGAGAAACAGGTGGTGGATGACATTGTGGATGTAGCAATGTCACTTCTGGGTACTGAATCTGTGGCATTCAAGGAATTTCCTCAATATCTATGGTCTTTATCATAGAGACAGGAGAAATTCCTACAGTGTTTCTCAAGCAGTGATGTAATTTCTGGGTGATAAAACATCTCCATCCATCAAAAGCACCTGGATGATGCTGGCACACACCTGGCAATCCTATCCATAACATGCTGGTGCTTAGGTTGAAAATAGCCAACATTTTAGGACTTGGCCCTGCTTCCATGGCAGCCATTTTGTGGTAGCAATTATAAAAGTCCAAGAGGCTCAGCAAGGCTGTGGGCTTGTGCAAGGCTGGGGCTTGTGCTCTAATGTGATCAAGAAACTGAAAGGATTAATTCTCAATGGATAGAAAGGTGCCATATATACATGGGGGTGCCAGCATGACTAATGGACAAAGTCAAGGAATACATAAAAGTGAAGGAGGATTCCTTCTGAAAAGTAGTAGTCCTACCCAATTGAAGGGGAAGAGAAGGATTTTTTGCTCACAAAATGATGCTTTTCTTTCATTGCTGTGACCCATCCACTTCAGGCTTTGGCAAAACAGAAAGATATTTTAATTTATCCAATCAGTTAATCAATTAAAGTTTGTTAACATATCTCTAACTCTTTTTTGTCTTCCTGGGATGAAAGGAAGAGAGAAAAACAAATACAAACTAAAATCTCTCAAGGGTCTGCAGGCATGGAACAAATGAACACTATGTCACTGCCACTTGGAGATAACATGGCTGTTTCACTGATGCAGCTCAGATTTAAATAAGGTGATCCATCCCGAGCATCATCTAGGAAATGCAAGCTGTTTGTTTTTGTTTTGTGTTTGTTTTTTCCTGTTGACTTTGCAAAGCTCCAAGATGGGTGACATTTGTTCCCCAGAGTTACCTCAACTGAATATTGTGGCAGCCTCATTGATAAAATGTTATCAGGAAGTAAGATTGAATGGGCTGCTGGTTTACTGCAATTCTCTGAGGGAAATAATTTCGAGAAAATGTTCATAAACTGGAGTCCATCCTTCTTCCTTTCCAGAACGCTGCCATTTATCACATTAAAAGTAAGCAGAAGCCCTGCCAATGTGTCACAAAACCACTGAGTTGTTCCTTTTAAGATCAAAAGGAAACATCTAGATTTCATAGTGCAAGGGAAGATTTACCTCAGGGGGAGTCCCTCAGATATTTTTGACAAAATAAATCACTTCAGGTTAATTAATATTCACTTTGAGCGCAAAGATCCATTTTTTAAAAGAAGGGTGAAATTTCATAGTTTGTTCTGAAGACAAGCCTCTTGAAGAAAGGGGAGAAAGATATAAAAGACAGAGGATCACTGCTTTTCCACCATACCACTATCCCAAAGAAGTCAGGAGGCCTTATTTTGGGCAGGAGCTCACTGGAGTGGAATCCCAGAACCTCTAAATTTTATTGTGCTCTTTCTTCCTTACCCCACTCTCCATACCTGCTTCTGGGCTCCGTTGTTCAAACCCCCTGTGAGAATTTTGCTGAACTCTAAGATTCGACAAACTTTCTAATATTTTCCCTTCACAAAAAAATGGGAAAATAACCAAAACATAAAGCAGACAGATGGAAATCTTAATCATGCCACTGTGGCCACATAGGAAAAAGAAATGTAAAAAGTATGATGGGATTAAGGTATTATTATGACAATTATAATTCAAGAAGCATGTTAAAGTAACTGCTGAGCTGATATAATTTAGCACACCTTCCGGTGATGTCAGGGTGTGTGTGGCATATGCAAACGAGTTATGCAAATGAGTTGTGCTAATGAGCTCTGGCATCTCTTTTTCTATGAAATGACCCGTGGTCAAGAATGAATAAAAGCTGGAAGTGAACCCTTAGAGGTGCCAACAAGGCTGGAGAAAAATGTCCTGTCCTTTTCAACATCTCATCAATGCTCTGTTAAAGGGACAGGACATTTCATACTCCAGCCCTGCTGGCAACTCTGTGCATAGATAAAGAACTCAAAGGCTGTAAAGAGAAAAATCTGGACCCTATCCCTGCACTTATACAGAGGGTTGGTTTCCCCCCTTCGAGCACTACTACAAATGGCTTTATGTACACAAATGCCATCAAGTCACAGCTGACTTATAGTAACCCCAGCAAGGGGCTTTCAAGGCAAATGAGAAGCAGAGCTTGGCTTGCATTGCCTTCCTCTGCAGAGGCTTTCTTTGTGGTCTCCCTTCCAGGTATTGACCATGCTTAGCTTCCAAGTTCTGGTGAGACTGAGCTATACAATGCTGCCTTCAGTCCAAAATGGCCTTATGCTAGGTGTAATATACTGAGTTCGATGCATTTGAGTTCGCACAGAACTTGCTTTATTAACAACTACATACTAAGACAACATGGCGGGGTTGAGACCCCACTTATATATGCATGCAATCCAATGCCTCCCCCCGAGTCCCATACCAAATCACGGTGGTCAAGCTTCATGCCACGATCACTCATTGGTTGCTGTTCAGAGTTCAATCAACCCAAGTCATAGGCAATCCTGCGATTTCCCGGATGCCTGCGAAAGCTACTGCAAAGCAGTAAATTCAGTGCAGTCACTTCAGGGTAGCCGCTTCGATACATAACACCAGGGAAATAAGAAACACACGGAAGACATCTATTTATTTATTCAAGATATTTTGACCCTGATCTAGAAAATCAAGAAGTGGTTTTCAGCAATAAGCAAAAAAAAAAAAAAAATGCAGCACAAAGCTAAAGCCACAATAGGAACACAACAATTTTGCCCCCCCCCCCAAGGTTGGAATAAAGAGTCGGACACAATACATTGGAATAAAATTGGGCCACTTTATTAACTTAACAGAATAAACAGCAAGGGCACCCCACCAGCGGCCTGGCCAGGGCTAGGGGTCACCGCGACCTCTCCCCTGCCTTTAACGGGCGAGAGACCCAGCCCCACAGCCAGAGCTGAGCAACTCAGCTCCCTCCAGGCAGGCCCAGCAGGGAGACCCGCACCAGAGGGCCCAAACCCAGACGCACGTCTCGCCGGAAAGGCACCCTCCAGCCAAGCCTCCTGGACAGTCTGCATTCTCCAAACCCGGGTCTCCAAACCCAAGGTTGATCATGCCAGACCCCAAATTCCCCAAAAGGGGGATGCTTTGCAGTCCTCCCCTAGCTGCATAGTGTCCTAAACCCCCCAAAACCTGCCACTACTAAGGCCAAGTCTCTACTTAGGGTTTAGCGCCCACTGGGAGGCCCAAAGCCACCCACAACCCTTGCTGCAAATTTCTCAGGAAAAGCATATTACCCTTTTCCAAGAGATGGACCCCATCCCCTCTGTAGAGGCCAGGACATTTTACCAAAATATCCGGATGGGGCAAATAGTGGCCCAACCGCCTTTCAAGCAGCTTTTTAAGTTCCTTGTTGGCCTTATATCTATCCCTTTCTATAGCTGCAGGGTCCAAAGCACAATGCCACACCAGGCGGGGCAGCATGGCTGACCACACTATGATGGTCCCAGGCCATCGCTCCCGAATGCGCTGGAAATCATCACGGGCTTGCCACACTAAGGCTTTGCCCTTCAACAGCCCCAGATCATTACCTCCCAGGTGAACAATTAAGATCTGAGGAGGGGGACCCGCTCTATTCTCAAACAATAATGGCAACAAGCTCGGCCACTGAAGGCCCCAGCGCCCCTGCCATTCGATGACGGCATGCTGGCTGAGTCCCAGCTGAGAGCCGACCGCAGTTCTCCGTGCCTGAAGAGCAGCCCAAAACACGTGATTATGGCCGCAGATGAGAATTCGGCTCCGGCTCCTCTGGCCAGGAACAGCAGCATCTAAAGAGAAAAAACAGTTAAACACAAACAGAACCAAAAACATTCCAATCAACAAAGTCACTCATGGCCCAATAAAAGGTCGCACCTAGGCCTTGTAGGCCGATGAACGCCACCGACCCAGCCTCTGAATAGAAGTAGCAGTATACCCCATGGCTGCTGCTGTAGAGGCCGCCCCAATCCTAAAGGAGTGGGTCCCAAACCGTACCCCTGTCAACCCCAGCTCACCCAAAGCCCGGGCCGTCACCGCCCCAAACTGGTGTCTCATCAACGGGTTACCATTCAGGTGCATAAATAGAAATCCATCCCTGGGCCCCCTGACAGCCATATAAGCAGCCAGTGCAGCAACTGGACACAGCTCAAGCTCAGAACAACTACCGAGCTCGAGCACAGTACCCCGCTGCAACTGATCCGTCTTAGAACGACGGACAGTAATGACTGCCTTACCCCCAAACAGCTGCAAATCCCCAACACGCAGTGCCCTGCCAGAAATGTTGTTTCTAGACTGAGCCACCAGCTCGCTCACCCTAAGAGCCCCCAAAAAGGCTTACAAGGACGCAGCGTGGAACAAACATGCTTCAAAAGGTGAAGCACACACCACATCCCAAACCCTCTTCAAACCACGCAGAATCGAAGGAGACACAGGATTCCGCGTATCAACCCTGGGACCGGTCTCTCTAGACCACTCCTCCAACATCTTTCGCAGACAAAAGTCTGCCGTGTCTTCCCTATAACCCAGTGCCTTGCTGGCAAAAGCCAATTCTGACAGGCGCCCCCTAATGGATCACACTGCCAACCCCTTACCTCTCAGCGAAACACAGTAATGGAGCAATTCCTCCACCGGAAGTGGCCACACTCTGCGGTACCCTACCTCAGCCCTAAAGTCTTCAAACTGCCGCACAGCCTGTTCATAAGACCTCCGCGTGCTAGGTGCAATGGCTAGACCTATCGCTCTGCAGGTCTCAGCTCTCCAATCAGCCATAGCTCCTGGGGCATTGGCACTGGCTCTCCGTCTGCTTACGAGATAGAGCGTCAGCCACCCCATTACTTACCCCAGGAACATGTTTGGCTAAAAACAGAATATTAAGCCGCAAACAACGCAGAGTGAAGGCCCTCACCAATCTCATAACCCGCCCAGATTTGGATGAGAGGGAATTAATGACGTGGACCACCACCATATTATCACACCAAAAATGAACGGTGTGATTGGCCATATCCTTCCCCCACAGCCAAACCACAACTAAGATGGGAAAGAACTCGAGAAACGTGAGATCCCGGTTCACCCCTACCCTTGCCCAGGAATCGGGCCAGCTATCCGCGAACCAATGTCCACAGAAATAAACACCAAAACCCAAGGAACCAGCAGCATCAGACATGACTTGGAGCTCAGCCTCGAGCCCCAAGTCCTCCCTCCAAAAGAAGACTCCATTAAAAGACTCCAAAAATTCCTGCCAAACCCTCAAATCATCCCTCATGCTGCAAGTAACTCTAGTTCTATGCTGAGGCAGGTGCAGCCCTGCCATAGCATCACACAATCTTCTAAGAAAAGCCCTTCCAGGAGCGACAACTTTGCAGGCAAAGTTGAGGTGGCCTACTAACTGCTGCAATTCCAGCAGAGTAACCTTCTTCTTAAGAAGGAAGGTACAAATCCTAGCCCTCAACTCCTCTATCTTCTGAGGCGGCACCCTAGACAACTGTGTTAAAGTATCTATCTCTATCCCCAAAAAGGTCAACCTCTGGGTCGGACCTTCCATCTTCTCAGGAGCTAAGGGAACCCCAAGCTCAGCTGCCAGCTCGGCGAAACCAGCCAGCAGCTGCCCACGATGCCCCGTCCCCCGGGGACCCACAAACAGGTAGTCATTCAAATAATGAACGACCTCCTGCAAACCCACTTTCTCCCGCACAGCCCATTCCAAAAATGTGCTGAAATGTTCGAAAGCGGAACATGACACAGAGCAGCCCATTGGCAATGCTCTATCCATGTAAAATTGGCCCTCAAAAGAAAAGTCTAAGAGCTCAAAATCATCGGGGTGAACAGGCAAAAGAAACGCAGACTTAATATCTCATTTTGCCAATTCTGCCCCCACCCCACAACGCCTAACCATGGCAATAGCCTGGTCGAAACTGGTGTACCTGACAGAGCATAAGTGCTCTGGAATTCCGTCATTCACAGACCCGCCCCTAGAAAAAGACAAATGGTGAATCAAACAAAATTCACCAGGCGTCTTTTTAGGCACCACACCCAAAGGAGATACTCTAAGAGTACTCACTGGAGAGCGTAAAAAGGGGCCCAAAATCTTTCCCTCAGCTAACTCCTTAGCAATTTTGTCCCTAACGACCTGATCCAAACCTTGAACTGACTTTAGGTTTCCAGACATAAACTGAACTCGAGACCCCTGAAAAGGGATCCTAAAACCAAACTTAAAACCCTCTAACAAATACAAACTGTCAGCCCTCCAAGGATACCTTGCAAGCCACTGCTCAAGAGGTCCCACCTTTATTGGGCTGGGCCCCTTTCTTGGCCGGAAAGCTACCTCCACTCCCTCCAGGCTTCTTAGCATTCCTATGCCCCCGGGCTTTAGGGCAGTCATCGAAAGAGTGGGCTCCCCTACACATGGGGCACTCATGCCTAAACTGGCACGCTTTCCTATTACATACCATAAGGGCTCAGAATTCCCAACAGAGCAAGCGGGGTTGAACCGCCTGCCCCGCTGTACCGCAGGGAGAGTTTGATGAAGCAGAAGCAGAGGTGGACGACCTATTTACTAAGTGACCGCTATCTGAGCGATCCCCCAGATTAGGCCTAGCCGGGGACATCATGTGCAGCCAAAGCTGCTGATGTATCCGATCCCATTGAAGAGATGGATACAGGGCAGCCCTCATCCGAAATTCCTGGTCATATTGTAACCAGGCCATTCCACTAAAGGCTGTATAGCCTTTATAGATAATATCCAGGTACTGGAACAAGGATGCAGCCTGCCACGGCTACGCCCTGGCAATCACCCCAGCATAAATACAGAACCCAGGAAGCCAATTTGCCCAGGTCCTGTCCACCTTTCTCTTCTTCAACTTCTCCTTCTCTTTCTCGTCTAACTCTTCCTTATCCTTTTTCTCCAACTCACGAAAGAGAAGAGAAAAAATATCTACGTATTCCCCTTTTAAAAATTTTTCCCTGGTGGCAGGGAGCAGATGATCCCCAAGCGGTAAGGCAACCTCCCCAAAGGGCAAGGCTGCAAAAGGCACCATCCCATAAGGAGAAGGTGCCCCCATAACAGGCCCTGCTAAGCTCATCTGCCCCGCACCTGAACCTAGCCACGGCATGCACTGCATACCTGCCCAAGCCCAATTTTGTGGTACTCCCGCCCCGGAAGAAGCCAGCACCCCTGCATTCACTCCTGAAGTACCCTGCCCAGCCACTGCGGCAGGCCCCCATACACCCCATGGCCAAACCTGCCCGGGCCCCACCTGTAAGCCATCACACCTACCTCCAAAGCCAGCAGGCGCCACTGGCAAACCAACACCGGACGACCCAGCCGTATCCAAAGCACCAGCATCAGAACTACTGGGACTGACATCCATGCCCAGCACGGCTCCACCAGACCTGCCCTCAAGGATAGACAACCTGGTGAGAATATTAGCCTGCCTTACCTTTTTGGATTGCCATATCCCTCCCCCACCACTCAGAGAAGGGACACCCGACGCCTGCTCAAGCGCCCTCAGCCTATTCAGTATACTAGATTCCACTGCTGCCCCACCCTCATCCTCTGAAGAAGATGACGAGGGTAGAGGCCTCCTAACAGGCACTCTAGCCGGCCTGGGCGCAGGCTTCTTGCCTTTAGATTTGCCCAAGCCCTTCCCCCCAGCCATATTGCCACAGGATTATGTGAGCAACAATTACCACAGCAATCCTAAAATGGCCGCCGCACCCCCACAAGAAAGGGGACCTAAAATGGCCACTCAAGTGTCTCCCTAAGGAAGCAAAATGGCTGCTTTCCCTTTCCCCAGGGAACTGACTCAAAATGGCTGCCACTAACTTGGAATGCCCTACCTCGCTCTGTTGTGTCCTAGGCTCAAATGGGAGAACTGTTACTTTTTGAGGGAACTGTTACTTTTGGAGGGAAGCCGAACAAGCCAGAGCTTGAACTCCACACCAGGGTTCCAGAGAAGGCCTGAGCGTGCCCAATCAGGGGAAGGATTGAAACATAAGTAGCCAATCAACATCCAGGTTCATACTGTACCCTGATAGGCCCTTAGGGCCCTGTAAATAGCCAATCCATGTAGATAGTTAAGGACCAATCAGAAGGGGGGAAGAATTGTATAAAGGAGCGGGAAGTTTGAACAGAGCTCAGTCTGTGTGTGTGTGTTCCTGAAGTAAAGCTTGCTGAAATCACTCTCCGACTCTGGTCTCTTACTGCGCCGATCTCAGTACATTACACGCTCCAAGAAAGGGGAGCAGAAAATGGCCACCCAATCTTCTCCCCAGCAACAGGCAAGCAGATGTCCTCAATGGCTCTTTGCCTCCAAGCAGGGTATTAAAGTGGCAACCCACTTTCTGCCCAGAGACACAATTAAAAGAAACAGCAGTGGCCCCCTATCAGCCCCAAATACTTACAGTAGCTCTCCCGAGGCTCAGGCTGATGCCTTTTACACAACCTGCCCAAACCCCTTTCTAGTTGGAGATACCAGGCACTGAGCCAGTGACAATCTGCCTACCCAGCAGATGCTCTACCACTGAGCCTCCATCACTCTCAGGCCATCTATCTCCCGTGGGGGGGAGGGGAGAAACCGCAACCCCCACTCCCAATTAAAGTCCCCCCAGTCCAAAGCCCACCATACACACCAAACACCAATGTAAGGAAGGCAGCACAGGCAAGAGCCTCAATAAAAAAGGCAGGGGGGGGGGGACCCAATGGACCTAGCGCACACTCAACTAAGCACCCACAGCCTGGCCATGACTCAGACTCCAAACTCCCTGTCATTCTGCCGTCGCCGTCACTGCCACCAAAAGTGCCATCTGAACGCTCCTCAACCCGACCACTAAGCCTCCACTGCCGCTCAAAGCTCCCGCCGCCGCTGCAGCCATAAACAACGCTCCTCAGCCCGATCACTGATGAAGTGTCAAAAGGGAAGCATAGAGCTAGCCATTAACACGGCTATGCTCCACCCCTCAATTGCGCACCCAAACGGGTGAACTCCTCCTCCTCCTCCCGGGGAGGCAAATGGAGCGAAAGCAGCCTAGCAGCTACGCTGCAGGCTGCACGCTCTAGAATGCTGCAAAAGCAGCAATGAAACTCTAATAGCAAAAGAATAAGAATAAGTATCAAAGCAGCAGATGACAAACAAAGTAAAATTTCCAGCAGAGTAAAAGCAGAAGCAAGAAAAATGGTAGCCAGGTTGCAGAGCTAACCACCAGCAAATCTCAAGGGAAAATCAAAGCTTCTCCTCCACCTGGCACTTCCTATGCCACAAGTTAGTCAGTGGGCTAGAGAGCCAGCAGGATGTAGGGGTTAGAGTTTCAGAACAGCTTGCTGGGTGGCCTCGGACTAGTCGCTCTCAGTGTAACCCACCTCACAGAATTATTTTGTGATGACAAAATGGTGGAGAGGGGAATTGATAATCTTTGGGCCCCCCATTGAGGAGAAATATGGAGAATAAATTTTAAAAATGAAAAGATTCTGGGCAGGAAATTCCAAATATAAGGTTCCACAAAGGGAAATGCCGGGAAGTGAGTGCACAGTGGGCCTGCCAAGCAACCGTTCTCTGCCACCACTCTCATGATGCAGTAAAAAAGGAAGTAACATAGGGTAGCTCTAGGAATCACCAGATACCCACAAATTTTTAAAGCATACCTGCAGGACCGTCTCTTCCCATATATGCTTTGGAGGTCACTTTGTTCGGCCTCCCAAGATAAGCTGACTGTCCCCAGCCCAAGAGATGCCTGTCTTGCCTCTTCCAGGACCAGGTCTTTCTCGGTCCTGGCCTCAACCTGGTGGAATCACCTTCCTATAGAGATCTGGGCCCTACCTGGCTTGTTAGCCTTTTGTAGGGCCTGTAAAATGGAGCTGTTCCGCCAGGTCTTCAGGTGAGGCGGGGGGGGGGGGCATCTACCCATTAGATTGGTTGGCCTCCCCTACTGTACTATCTTGCTGTGCTGATTTGCTGCACTGTCCTGCTGCACCATCTCATCGTATTGTTCTGCCGGGCTATTTTGTTTTGTTGAATACTGAAATTGACTTTTATTATTATATGATTTTATTGTGATTTTATTATTACGCTGTGCTCTGCCCTGAGCCCCTAGGAAGATCCCCAGTGCTCCAATCTATTGGGCAGGCTCATGTATCAGCAGGAAGTCTTCCAGACCTTTCAAGGTATGAATCCAGACTTGGAATTGTGTTTGGAAATGAAACTGCATGCAAATGTCACTCTTTCTACTCAGAGGCCTGTTGTCTCTATCATCGCTTGTTGCTCAGTGTCAAGCCCGCTGAAGTTAGTGAACAAAGCCTCCCGCAGGGCACATTGTTGCAATTAGCTTCTGTGCAATCAGCATGCTAAGCTCAGCCTTACTTTTCAGGGAAGAGTTATCAGCAGCACACTCACTGAAGCTGCTTCAAAGTGCTACATGCCACAGATAAGACCTGAGTCTCCACTGAAAGACCCAGATTTACTAGCAACCTTCAAGTGTACAAACCTGGTAGCTGAAGGGAGAAGCAGCCCCATTCAGAACAAGCTGATTCCTAACTTCCTGACTGGCTAAATTATCAATCATCAGCATGGCAGGTCTTGTCTAGACTGAGCCTTGCTTTATTGGCTCTCATTCAGACCATTACTGGCTCCAGACTCCCGATCAGAATGTTTACCATCTCACCCAATTCTGCAGAAGAAAGACAAGCAGAGCAACCTCTGGCATTTCCAGCTAAAAGGAGCTGAGGGAGAAGGCGAAGGGAAAGATTTTTCTTTACCTCAGACTATGGGGAGCTGTTGCCCTTCAGAAGTGACAATATCAGGGCTTTTTTGTATAAGGAACTCCTTTTTATGTTAGGCCACACACCCCTGATGTAGCCAATCCTCCAAGAGCTTACAGGACTCTTAGTACAGGGCCTACGGTAGGTTCCAGGAGGACTGGCTACATCAGGGGTGTGTGGCCTAATATGCAAGGGAGTTCCTGCTACAAAAAATGCCCTGGACAATATTGAAGTAGAATCCAGCCACCTTTTCAGTCCAAATGCTGGAAAGAAAGTACCATTTACCTGTGAAGATGTTGGTGTGTCTGCACACAAAATAGTGTGTTTGTGGGGGGAGAAGGGCTGTACCTGGAAACACTCTTGGAGCCAGCCAAGCTTCTGTTGCACAGTCGGCAGCTCAGAGATTGTCTTGGAGTTGGCTGGTTGCTCTGCAGGTCTTGGAGATGATGGCAGGCACAAGTCATGCCTGCAGACTTCTTCTCCACCATTGGCCCCAGCAGTGTTGCCAGCATCCCATTGCTTGGATGGAGATCTGGTCCTTGGCACCAAGCAAAATTGTTTGGTTTGCCACTGACAACATGTGCCCCTGAACTAGATGGACCAATGGTTCAGCTGTTTACAAGACAGTTTCAAGGGTTTGATGGTTTATTGAGGAATTAAATTCCCCTCTCTCTTTTTTTACTATAAGCTTTTGGAAGTCAAAGCTCCAGTCATCCCTTTTGCATCTGATAAATGGAGTTTTGACTCTCGAAAGCATATAGGCTGGGAATCTATTTGACAAAGGGAATTTTGACTCTTGAAAGCTTATACCGCAAAACCTTGGGACTACTAGACTCTACCTGGAAATCTTGTTGGTCTTTAAGGTGCTACTAGACTGTACTCTTCTACTGGAGACCACCACAGCTGCCCACCTGAAACTTTCTGTTTTGACTTACTGATGCTCTTTGCCAGTTCTGTACAGAACATGGAAAGAGCATTCCTCCCCAGATCTATATGGTCTTCCTCATTTCAGCAAAAAAGACATCTTACAAGGCCATCCTTAGCAGAGTTACATCCTTCTAAACCCATTGCGTATTATTATCCTCCAGGAGTTTTCATTAAATCGTTTGAAGGCTTTGTTCCCTATTTAGCTCAGTTTGCCACTTCTTTCCTCTACAGAGCAATCCTGGACTTCCTTGTTGTCTCCCAGCCAAGTACCAACCATGGCCGACACTGTTTAGCTTCTAAACTCTGATAAACTTCAGTTAATCTGGCCTTTGTGAGTGAATCTAAGAAAGGGTTGAAATCTAAGAGGACTACCAACAAGCCTATATATATTTAAGGGGAAAAAAATCAAATCATGAATGTACATATTGCATTCATTGTTCTCTATTTCTATGCTGAGTGAAAGACGTTATATCAAATGCTCTGCATTTGTCAAGCATCTTGAGATCTCACTATATCTCTGTTAATCAACATGGTCTCATATCAAAACTATGTTCAAAATAACATTTTGGCTTTTCGAAAAACCCTATCAAATGCCCTCATTCCAAACTTTCCAGCCATTCATTTATTTGAGAGATGTGAAGATTGTCAAAAGTACTATTAAACACATCTTCAATCCTTTTAGCACTCATTTGGCACTATGGGGAATGCTGCTTCAATAAAATCTAAGCTTTTAATTTCAGCTTGCCGAATGCCCTGTGCTGATTTGTGTGCAATGCCAGAAAAAAACTTCTAGTAATAGCCAACCTGAGTCTTATGGGACAGTTTTGCAGGGTATAAATTTAATAATTAAATGAAAAGTGGGAGAGAGGCCTTAAAAACAAGACACAGAATAGTTTCTCAGGCAATAGGACAGTTTATATTGAGACTTTAAATGTGCAGTGATGCCTCTCAATGGTTCAGAAAATAACTATGCTAATTTACTCTTTGTATTATGAGGTTGTGTGTGCCAGCATAATTTCAAGGAATTAATTCTGTCTTCCAGCTGAACTCTGTGGTATCACAGACTCTTGGCTGAGTCCAATCAAGAGGTTCAGAGCAGGCTTGAGCTGATATGGCTGCTTGCATTTCTTAATGAAACTCTATCCTTGGTTTATCACAACTTTTGTTGCTTTTGCTGATTATTTTTAGCAGTATTTTTACGCTGTTTTGTGTCATGTTTATGTCTTATGCTAGATATAATTTAAGACCATAAGGCCATCTATGGCACATGCATGCATGTAGTCAGAGCTTTTTTTGTAGCAGACACTCATTTGCATATTAGGCCACACCCCCATGATGTAGCCAATCCTCCAAGAGCTCACAGGGCTTTTAGTACAGGGCCTACTGTAAACTCCAGGAGGATTGACTACATTGGGAGTGTGGCCTAATATGCAAAGGAGTTCCTGCTACAAAAAAAAGGCCTACATGTAGTTGCATTGGTATCTCAAGATCAGTATGGTCTGTTCTGACCAGCAGCAACTCCCCAGTGTCTCATGGAGAGGTCTTTTGTATCTTCTGCCGCCTGTTGCTAGTGACTGAAACTAGGATCTTTTTCATCAAAAGAAGATGTTCTATCACTGAGCCATGGTCCCATTGCTGTTCTACTATGTACTGACACTGGGCTCCTCACTCTCAACTTAACCTAACCTTACAGGTTGTTAAGAGGATAAGATGTGAAAAAGAACCATGCATGATGCCCTGAAAGTCTTGAAATGAGAGTGGGATAAAACTGAAATTATGGATGAACTGAATACTGAGCAAAATTCTGAGCTGATGAAGGAATGGGATTGCAGAAATCTGGTCCCCTCCCTTATCTTTTCATATAATAATGAGTTTTTTCAGGTGTGTGTGTATGTTTTCTCTCTTTCCATTGAATTGTCCCAAAGCTGAATACAAAGGGTGTGTTCGCACTACACTAAATAATGTGTCTTGAAATCGGATTTCTGCTATTTTTACACAGTAAAAATCCAGTTGCAAAACCCATTATTTAGTGTAGTGTTAACGCATCCAAAGTGAAATCCATTAGGATACCACTGGCTTTTAATATCTAATCAGGAGGTGGCCACTATTCCACCATCCCACAGCATTAATACCTGAACTCATCCCAGCATAAATGTAGAGCCCCAAACAATATCTAACAACATCATTATATAAAGCATTAAATTGGAACTAAAAAATGACGCCATCTTGGATCTTAGGGACTGTAACTGAAATTGTAATTGTATTAAATGATTTTAATGTTTTAATGGCTGTTAGCCACCCTGAGCCCAGGGTGAGATATAAATATAATTAAATAAATAAATAAATTCAGATATTCCCAGTCCAAAAATATATCCAAAAACCCCTGATTGATATTTTTTTGATATAGTCAGATCTTGGTTTTGGTATTTGGATATTTGTATTTTTTGAATATAGTCAGATCTTTCAAATATATCCAGGATTTTTTTTTTGAACACTGAAACATAGGTCCCAAAAATCCTGGAAATATTTGGGATTAACTGGTGATATTGGAAACCAGCATTAGCAGGCTTTTAGGACTTCATCCCGTTTTCCTCTGCGTTCCTTTGTTTCCTGGAAATTGATATTGGCTTGCCAGGCTGCTTTAGGTAAGATTATGTCGGTTTCAAATGTTATTGTTGTTTTTAAACTTCTTTCTTGGCTAGAATTGGTTTGTGTCAAGTTTGTGGGGGTTCTGGATTTTTGCATATTACATTGAGATCCTTATATCTTACATGGGTAAAGATTCTTGCATCTTACATGGGTAAGATTCTTGGGTTTTTCATTGGTTGGGTTTATCAATAGGTTAAAATTCTTGGGTCTTTTATAGGTTGAGATTCTTGGGTTTTACATTGATTGAACTAAGCAATAGCTCACAATAGCCTTCTTATTGGGAGATGCTTGGGTTTTACATTTTTCTCATGTTTTTAAATTCCTCTATAAGAAACACTGGAGGAAGACTGAAAGAGCCTTGTTCAGGGGCCCATAGAATTGTCCAACTGACTTCAAATTTGGGGGTTATTTAAAAGACAGCTACTGGCAACTCCCCTACAATTTTGATAACAGTACTTTAAGACACACACACACACACACACACATCCAAAGATTCCCTATACAGAATAATGGAGCTGAAAAATATAGGAAACCTGTGGGGGGGGGGGTGGAGGGGCAGATATGAATCCCATACCAGTATTTGGAAACCGGAAAACTGGGAACACTGATTTTTTTTTTTTTTTGCTCTAATAGATCCAGATCTGGAAAAAAAGGCTTCTTTTTTGCTGCACACCCTATCACTGAAACCACAAAAGGGCTTTGTCTTTCATCATTTGCCAAAAGCAAGCTAGCAACATGAAAAAGTGGTCTTTCTTGAATCAAAACTATGAACAATACCTTTGTAGCTTAAGAAAACACACTGATAAAATTGCTAGGCAAATTTTAATTGAAACCTGAAAGTGCCATGTAAAGAATTTGAAATATGGACAAAAATAATATATTGTGCTTATAAAATATGGCAGACAGGTCCAGAAATCACAGCTGGAACTCTTTCTTCCATAAAAGATTTTTTTGTCCACAATTACAAATAAAGAATCTGAATAAGAATAATGACTACTATAACACTCCAGTATGACATTTCAAATGCAAAATGTTTGATCTGAACTTGCCCCTCTCCTCCCAAGAAACTTCTCTATGGGGTATATTGTAATGGTCTTATTAGTCATTCTTTGAGACCAGGAACTGTAATGGCATTGAATAAACCCTGAGCTGTCAGCAAGCCAGACAATATAATCCAGCAGACAGCATCCAGAGAGACAGTGAGGTGCAGTGGTTAGCACTCTGGTAGGACTGGGGAGTGGTTAGCACTCTGCTAGGACTGCAGTTAAATCCCCACTCTGCCACAAAGCTGTCTGGGTCACTTGAAGCTCATCATCCTTCCTCAGCCTAACCTACCTCACAAGGTTGATGTGTGAACAAAATGGAGGGAAGATGATACGTCCTGGCCTGAGCGCCTTAACAGCGGAAGAAGTTGTACAGAAGACAAGCAGCAATAGTTGTACATACCTGATTGGCATCTTATTTAACAGCGGCTATATTTTGAATTCTGCGAGGACTGGGGGAGTTGGCAATGATATTTTTGACTCATTTACTCTCATGAAGCTCACACTTGAGCCCTGTAAACACAATGCCCCTCTCTCGGCTTGGCTTTGCGAACGAAGATTTAAGAAGGGTGCAATAGTCCATGTCTGCTGCAGGCTCGCTGGTGGCTGACAAGACCAATGCGGGACAGGCAGGTCCGGCCACAGTGGCTGCAGGGAAAAGTCTGATTTAGGGTTGGTGCTGTAGCAGTGCGATTCTTCCTCAATCTCCTTTTGTCCTCAAGACCAGCTATGCGTGCGTTCTCAAAGGAAGAGACAGCCTGGTGGATGGTGTGCCTCCATGCTTTGCGATCTGAGGCTAGGTCAGACCACTGGTGATGGTTGATGCGACAGGTGCCAAGGGATTTCTTCAAGGAGTCCTTGTACCTCTTCTTTGGTGCCCCTCTATTTCGATGGCCGGTGGAGAGTTCGCCATACAGGGCAATCTTGGGAAGGCGGTGGTTTTCCATCCTAGAAATATGCCCTGCCCAGCGCAGCTCTGTCTTCAACAGCAGTGCCTCGATGCTGGTAACCTCCGCCCGCTTGAGAACTTCAGTGTTGGTCACAAAGTCACTCCAGTGGATGTTGAGGATGGTGCGAAGGCAGCGCTGATGAAAGCGCTCGAGGAGTCGCAGGTGATGACGGTATAAAACCATGATTCGGAGCCATAGATGAGGGTTGTCATCACAACCGCTTTGTAAACATTGATCTTTGTGCCTTTTTTCAGATACTTGTTGCTCCACACTCTTTTGTGCAGTCGGCCAAATGCACGGTTTGCCTTTGCCAGCCTGTTGTCAATCTCCTTGTCGATCTTGGCATCTGAGGAGATGATGCACCCCAGGTAGCTGAACTGCTGGACTGTCTTCAGAACTGATTCACCCACAGTGATGCAGGGAGGGTGATAATCTTCCTGGGGTGCAGGCTGGTGGAGAACTTCTGTCTTCTTCAGACTAACTTCTAGGCCAAATAGCTTGGCAGCCTCTGCAAAGCAGGACATCATATGCTGCAGAGCTGATACCGAGTGGAAGACGAGTGCAGCATCATCAGCAAACAGTAGCTCTCGGATGAGTTTTTCCATTGTCTTGGAGTGGGCCTTTAGTTGCCTCAGGTTGAACAGGCTGCCATCGGTGCGATAGCGGATGTAGACACCATCATCATCATCTAGATCTACTGCGGCTCTTTGAAGCATCATGCTAAAGAAGATCGTAAAGAGAGTTGGCGCGAGAACGCAGCCTTGCTTTACACCTGTGCCTATTGGGAAGGGCTCCGAGAGGTCGTTGCAGTGTCTGACTTGGCCTCGCTGGTCTTCGTGTAGCTGGATGATCATGCTGAGGAACCTTGGGGGACATCCTAAACGTTCCAAGATTTGCCACAGGCCCTTCCTGCTAACGGTATCGAAAGCTTTGGTAAGGTCGACAAAAGTCACATACAGAGCCTTGTTCTGTTCCCTGAATTTCTCTTGGAGCTGCCTGAGAACAAATACCATGTCGGTGGTGCTCCTGTTAGCTCTGAAGCCGCACTGGCTCTCTGGGAGGAATTCTTCTGCAATGGTGGGCACCAGTCTGTTCAGGAGTATTCTGGCAAGGATTTTGCCTGCGATGGAGAGCAGGGTTATCCCCCGGTAGTTGGAGCAGTCTGACTTTTCCCCTTTGTTCTTGTATAGGGTGGTGATGATTGCATCGCCCTTGAGCCCTGTAAACACAATGCCCCTAGGCATTATCAGAATATGTGGGGGTGGAGAATGGGCATGAAAGCACTGGCCCTACTAGGTTTGCCAGCTCTGGGTTGGAAACTTCCTAGAGATTTGAAGCTGGAGCTGGGGAGGGTGGGATTTGGGGAGGAAAGGGACCTCAGCAGTGTGTAATACCACCTTCTAAAGCAGATGTTTTCAACCAGGAAATAAATCTCTGTCATCTGTAGATAACTTCTGGGAGAGAGCTCCAGGTCCCACTTGGAATTTGGTAACATTAGGCCTTACCTTTATGTGGTCACCAGCTCATGAACACCTATATGAGGAGGAAGTGTCTGCGCACACATACTTTCTACCAGTGACTGGCAGATTTTACAATACAGTGTCCCTGATCATGGGGAAGAAGCGTAAAGATGAACACTTCCTCTATACATTTACACTGTGCATGTGACCTGGGGGTCATATGTCGGCAGAGGGTGGTGCCAGCATGATCATGCCCAGTGTGTTCAGCCACGAGACAGAGGGGATTGCATGTTGAAGACTATGGGTATCCTGTCTCTAGTTCACACTACCATTTGGCACTCATATGATTGAATGCTTTACCACACCAAAAAAATAAAAATGGAAAGCTGGTTTATCAAGGTGAAGACAAGTCTAGGACTCTTCTTTTTGACATCCAGCTTCTACAGGGGGGAAATTGCTTTAAAGAAGGATGCACAAAACATAGTCCATAAATGAACATTTGTTATGACTTGTCTGAACCACCCCAGGCAAGTCATAGGGATGGTCCAGGCTAGCCCAGTCTCATCAGATCTCAGAAGTTAAGCATGGTCAGTCCTGGATGGGGGACCACCAAGGAATTGCAGGGTCACTGTGTAGAGGAGGGAAATGGCAAAACCATCTCTGTTCATCTCTTACCTTGAAAATCCTATGTGGTTGCCATAAGTTGTCTACAGCTTGACAACCCTTCACAGAGGACTTCAGGTAGTGTTGAACTAGAGCTTGAAGACCTTGCCAAAAAGCTCACTGTGTGACCTCAGAGAGTGACCATCTCTCAGACTAACAGAGCCATAGTGACATTAAAGGAGGGGCAGTGGGACTTTGTGTGCCACTCTGAGATCATGAAAAGAAGAGGAGAATGAAAATTATTGAGAATGAAACTGGGAAAGAGAGATCTTAGAAGGCCCCCCTTCCACACCCAGGGAGTAGGCAGGAGCTGAAGAGTTAAAAACACCACATGAAGAGGGCAGACACAACATATTGTTTTCCTTTCATGAGCAGATGGGTTACTTTCCTCACAAATATTCCTGATATTTGTTGTAACAGCCTTTGAAGGGCAAAGAATAAACCAGTCCTGCCTGTCAAAACTGGTTGTTTTCTTTTAGTACGGCTACCAAATTAGTGGGAAGGAAGTTGGTAAATATAATTTACTGGGCTATTATTTGTACATTACTTAAAGTGTCTCCTGAAGTGCCGCTTGCAACATTAATTCAAATTGCCATCAATGGGGAGTGTGCCATAGATCCTGAAAATTGACTGAAGGAAGTAAACAAACATTAATGAATATTGATGAACCTCAAGTGCATTGCTCAAACTGCTCAAACTGTGAGGGTCACTCTGGCGTCCAGCCTTTTTGGAACATCTCTATTAGAGTCCTCAAAGACAGAATGTGCAGCTCACCAGGGAATGAAGAAAACGAAAACGGGGAGGGGATATGCCTCAACGGTAGGGCACTCTGTGCATGGGGAGGTTCACTCCATGGCATCTCCAATCAAATTATCTTAGGTGATGAAAAAGGTCTTTCTTTGCCTGAAATCCTGAAAGTTAGCACAGATGATATCTAAGGGCCAATTTATATGTTACAAAGTCCTCCTGTCTCCCAGGTGGCTGTTCTGACTCCATCACAACTGTGGGAGGAGTTTCATGCTAGAAACTGAATTTCAAAGCATACACAGGCCAAATTCAGATCAGAACCACTGCTGAATGGTGGCTTAACCTTTCCCCCTACTCATTTTTCCTGATCTAATATTGTCCCTATTTGCCCGCAGATCAGCAAGATTTCCCAAAGGGTCAGGGATTCTACATGTCCCTCTAGAAGAAGGAGGAGGAGGAGAAGAGAAGAGGAGGAGGAGATTGGATTTCTACCACACCCTTCACTACCAAAGGAGTCTCAGAGTGATTTACAATCTGTTTTCTCTTCCCCTCCCCACAACAGACACCCTGTGAGGTAGGAGGAGCTGAGAGAGTTCTGATAGAAACTGCTCGTGAGAGGAACAGCTCTGTGAGAACTTGTGACTGACTCAGGGTTACATCAATAGGTACATGCAGAGGAGTGAGGAATCAAACCCAGTTCTCCCAGATAAAAGTCTGTGCACTTAACCATTACACCAAGCTGGCTCACAAAAACTTAGGTTGTAATATGAACCAAAAACATAGGTTATAGTATGATATGGTGAGTATGTGGCAGGATTTAGGGATTCCCATTTTTTCCCATTTATGAAGCACTATAAAGCCGCCCTGAGCCACTTGTGGGAAGGGCGGGATATAAATCCTAAATAAATAAATAAACTAAATATTTTTACCTTCATGACACACACTGCTTTGTAGAAGAAAGCCATGAGCTGGCCCAAGAGACTTCCTTCCTCTAAGCTAGATGGAATTACTCTCTTCCGCTAAGTTGTTTTCTGAGAGAGAAAGATTGCCTCCATCAGAGGAGGTCTTTCTCTACTGGGGGGAAAAAAGTCATTGGCTGAGTGGATTGTTGGTTCAGTGGGTCATTAGCTGAAACTTAGTGGGAGGGTTAAACCCAACCCAGTCAATTGGATCCTGCCAGGTTTTCCACAGGTGCAAAAAGGAGAGAATTCCATTCAGTCACCCAAAAGTCTGTAGCGTGGATCAGCACTGGTTCTAAGGGGACAGCTCCTGGCCCTTCTGCCCACCAACAGGCACTCATGCCTGCCTTCCTTCCCACCCACTTGCAGGCCTCCAGCCTGCTTGTGTTGTGTATCCTTCATCTCAGGCTTTTTTAATAGCAAGAACTCCTTTGCATATTAGGTCACACCCCCTAATGTAGCCAATCCTCCAAGAGCTTACAGGGCTCTTGGTACAGGGCCTACAGTAAGCTCTTGGAGGATTGGCTACATCAGGGGGTGTGTGGCCTAATAGGCAAAGGAGCTCCTGCTACAAATAAAGCCCTGCTTCATCTGCTCATACCCACTTGCATTGCCCATGCTCACAGCTGCCTATAGCCCTTTCCTCAGTGATGCCTGGCAGTGCATGCAGCACGGAGTATGGGTGGTAGAACAGCAGTAAGTCAATGGGCAGGAGGTGCTGGTTGCGACGGGTCCTGCCAGAGACCATGGGCCTTGGAATCTTCCCACCCCAGGCTATGTTGACGCCAGCCCTGGTGTGGATCATGGGATTTTCTTTTCTTTTTCTTTCTTTTTTTTTTTTTTTGAATTTGAATAATTTTATTTCACATATATAGTCAAAAATAATCATACATATATTCACACATATTCACACATACAATACCAACATAAATCATGGGATTTTCAATGGGATCATGGGATTTTCAATGCAATAGGGATCATGGGAACAAACACAATACAATAGGGCTGGGAATAAAGTGGGGAAATGGGCCAGATTTAGCAAGAAAGCTCACTGGGTCCAACCCAGTGTCCTTTAGGCAAGGTATGTCTGCAATTGAGGAAACTTGCTGCGCCTAAAGAGCTGCCAAAAAAAGACCCCCTCTGAAGCTGTTTGGCACCGTTGAGTTTCAGAGCTTTGAAAGTGCAAATGCTGTCACAAGAGTGTGAACATGTTAATTTTGAAAGTTGAGATATTTCAACTTCAGAGTCGCCTTTGTAAAAGCTAAAGCTTGCCGTCATCCTTTGCTCTACACTAAAAGCAATGGGTTTTGATTCAGTGAGAATTAATTTTAAATCAATGCATTCTGCCAAAGGAGGTGAGCTGCTTCAGCAATGCAATGATTTTCAGATCCGTAGCGCAATCTAGCTTTCAGCGAGTTGCTTAATCACAGGAGAGAGCTTTGCTGAAATATACCAGCCCAGTTTGGAAGATGTCACAAGCATAGTCCAACTGACTCAAAATGAATAATTCTGAATTTTTCTTTATACATGGAAGTTTTAATGCAGTACTCATCGTGTAATCCTCTAGTAGATGCTCATCAATTAGATTATGGAGTTAGGATTCTAAATAAAGCTGCATTGTGCAGGGGAAGAAGTATTATTGCTGTTATCTGAAAGAGCTGTGAGCAATGATGTGTGATAATTTTTTTTGGGGGGGGGGGAGAAGCCAATTGTATCTTCTGCTCCCCTCCATGATAAAAGACACAGTCTTCCCTCACACACACTTTCACTAGAGTTCACACTAGGGTTTTTTTTGTTATAGCAGGAATACACAGGACCACAGTTCCTGCTAGCTTGGCACCAGGGGTGTGGCTTAATAAGCACATAAGTTCATGCGGAGCTTTTTCTACAAAAAAGCCCTGTGTGAAACAATGGTGATGTCAGTGGGTGTGGTCTAATATGTAAATGAGTTCCTGCTGGACTTTTTCTACAAAAAATCCCTAGTTCACACAGATTACATCCAAGAGCCAGTTGGGTGTAGTGGTTAAGAGCAGCAGACTGTAATATGGGAGAACCAAGTTTGATTCCCCACTCCTCCACCCAGCCAGCTGGGTGACCTTGGGTCAGTCACAGTTCTTTCAAGAGCTATTCTCTCAAGAGCAGTTCTCAAAGAGTTCTCTCAGCCCCATCTACCTCACAGGGTATTTGTTATGGGGAGGGGAGGGAGATTGTAAGTCACTCTGAGATGCCAAGTGAAGGGTGAGGTATAAATCCAATCTCTTTTTCTTCTTCAGCTCAGAAGGGGAAATTGTGGGAAGCTGGCTGCCAGTTTGTGACATCCTTGGTGAGTGTTTCTCTTTGTCCTGCTGCAGTCATTTAAAGCTTGGGCATGGTCAAGGGAACAAATACTTGATCATGAGCTGTTGGCCACTAACTCAGCCTGTGGCTCACACTGAAGCTAATATAGCCAGCTCTGGCCTTGGAAATTCCTAGGTATGGAAGGAAACCTAGGGTAGGAAGAACTTGGGGAGGGCAGAGAACTCCTTGGGAATGTGTTTCCATAGACTTTACCCTCCAAATCTGATGTTTCCTCAAGGGGAACTGATCTCTGTTGCCTGCAGACAGGTTGTAATTCCAGGAGATTCTGATTAAAGATAATAACTTTTGACTGAAGACAAGATAGGGAAGAATAGTGACATGAGGTTTGTTGGAGAGAAAGTAGCTATAAGAGAGGGTGTGGAGACAGGAAAAAAACTGGTAAGGGGGAGACTGGTGGAGAAAGCAATGATGGAGAAATTGGCTACAGGAGAGGTTGAGAAAGTGGTGATGGGGAGAGAGTGCAGAAGGCAACAGCTGGGGAGAGAAGGGATAACTCCCTTGTCTTGAAGAAAGAAGGAAAATGTAATGTATGTGTGTGCACATGCAAGATATAAATAAATATGGTGTCTTACTGTTATATATATGTCTTACTGTGAGACATGGAATCTGGATTCCGTGACCAAGACTGGTTGTTAACAGATTGTTCTTCATTAAATGCTTATATGTCTACTAAGTCTGCAGGGTGAAGAAAAACAGCTAGCTTGCAATAGCAGCTTCTCTGATCTATTTCAGAGCTAGTGCCATTTTAGCATTATTATTTTAAAAGCCTGTTTAGTAAGGTTGTCAGCCCAGACTGGCAACCAGTAGTAGACCAGGGAGTCAGGGACATGGAGGTTGACCATCAATGTGATGTCACTTCCAGGAAAACCCAGAAGTGATGTTATACCTCTCTAGAATGGTAAAACCACAGAATTTTCAGTGATTCCTCAAGAGGGCTGTCACTTTTGGGAAAAATTGGTTTTGCTAATTCCTAGAGAGGCATGATATCACTTCTGGAAAAGCTATCACTCCATCAGCTGACAGGCATGTTATTTTATTTTTTTCTCCTGGCATCATTCAGAGTGGTGGCAGGAAATGCAAAATGGGAGATTGGCAACCCTACTGTTTAGAGATGGAGAATGCTTGTTAGCTCATATATACCTGGTGTTACCACTTGGCATTTGTTTGAGTATGTCAGACATCCAGCCATGAATGTATGAAGCTGCCTTATGCTGAACCAAACCATAGATCCATCAAGGTCAGTATTGTCAATTCAGACTGGTAGCAGCTCTTCAAGATCTCAGGTTGATGTCTTTCCCATCATGGGGAGGGGTCATGGATCAATGGAAGAGCCTCTGTTTTGCATAAAGAAGGTCCCAGGTTCAGTCCTCAGCATCTCCAGTTAAAGGATCTGGCAGTAGATGATTGGAAAGACTTATGCCTGAAATCCTGGAGACCTGTTGCTTGTCAGAGTAGACAATACTGACTTTGATAGACTGATAGTCTGATTCAGTATAAGGCAGCTTCTTGTGCTCAAATGTGTTCACCTACTGCTTGGTTCTTTTCAAAACTGGAGATGCCAGGACTGAGACTGGGACCTTCTGCATGCCAAGCAGGTGTTCCACTATTAAGCTAGAACCCCTTCCCAATCAATATTAATGACTGCTGATTTGTCTGGATTTGCAGCAGTCTGATCTTCCCACTGTAACACACAACCCAATGAAAGTCATTGTTTTTCATCCCCCTAGTCTCATTAGTTGGCCCAACCATGACTCTAGAGGAAATTCAATTTCATCTTAGGGAAGTAGTCATGGCTAAGTGCTTTGCATAAAGAAGGTTCCAGGTTCAATGTCAGTCTTAAAAGATCAGGTAGAAAGTGATGAGAAAGAATACAGTGCCACTCCCAATGAGGGTTAGAAAAATAATGATCAAAAAATAGAATTCTGAGTCTACATTCAACCCCCCCCCCCACTCCCTTTTGCAAGGAATCAAGATATCCATTTAGCTCTTGAAATTACTTACAATTTAATTTAAAAAAAAACTGGCATTCATTGTTGTAAGAAGCCAGTCATTAACATATATTTTTGATTTCTACTGCACTAACATGCCAGATGCAAAACACACTTAAAAATAAGCAAGGATGCCCTTGAATCTCAGGTCTGCTTACCTTTCTCTCTTCCTGTGGAAAATTTACATGAGTATAGCAGGCATATAGCTATGGACAGCTTTACATAGTTAGACCATTTCTTGGGCTGTCCTTAATGGGAAGAAGACCAAATTTCAATAGATCTGGCTTAATCCTCAGTCTGAACATCTCCATTTTATCTTGTTCATCCTTAGGGAGAAATGTAAGCCTTTGATTTTTTGCACATATTTTTCTTTCCTCATGCTGATTTTGTGCTCTTAAAATTAATGCATTTTTAACAGTTTTGGGTCAAAGCTATAAGGTAACTATTACATATAGATGGATAAAAGAATGAAAATAGCAATGATAAATATCAATACTTGTTAAAAGTAATAGCGAGTACGTGGAAGTGGCAAAAATATGTAATACTGAGTATGTAGTAACGCTGAATAATAATTTGGCTGCAAAATGGATTAGTTATGAAATTTGGAATGTAAAATGTTGGCTACAACAGAAGTATCATTTTATTTTATAGACAATGTCCCCAAAACTTTTCAGTATAATGAAGGGGGCACTGAGGAGAAATATTATCTGTATCTTACATTCAGTTATATATAATCATCTTTGATATATGAACTTATGTAATTCTTTTTTGTTTCCTTTCTGTATTTCCTTTATATTATTTCTTTGTTTTCATATATATTGATGAGCATTAGTTAACAGTAATAACATAAGAAATCAAAAAGTAACTAAAATGGTCATCAGATTGACTTATTCCAAATTTACCTGCACTGTTTAATTATGACAACTACAGTTTAATCAATGAAAGCCTTTGTTGATTAATGCAGGATAAACCAATTCAAGCTTGTAACTCTGTAACATTTGCCTTACACTACTTGTGTGTAAAGTGCAGTCAAGTTGCAGCCTGGTGACCCCCATAAGGTTTTCAAGGCATGTGATTAAACAGACATAGTTTGCCATTGCCTTTGTCAGTGAAGTCTTCTTTGGTGGTCTCCCATCCAAATATGAACCCAGGTTAGCTTCCCAGATCTGGTGAGATTGAGCCATTCCACGTCCCCAACTAAAACTTACTAACCAATTTAAAAAACTCTCTTCGGCCTTAAAATAAATGTTTCCAATTCATTTAATTTTATTTTTAAATCAGCATGTGGGAATACAGCATAATCAGAACTCAGAGAGCAACCAACAGTCAACATATTTTCCAGCACAGTTCTTTTCCCTATCATTATATCCCAAGCATTGTCCAAACTTGAATCCATTTGCAGATGTTACAGTCATGTGTATGGGAAGATGATGATGATGATATTGGATTTATACCCCGCCCTCCACTCCGAATCTCAGTCTCAGAGTGGCTCATAATCTCCTTTCCCTTCCTCACCCACAACAGACACCCTGTGAGGTAGGTGGGGCTGAGAGGGCTCTCACAGCAGCTGCCCTTTCAAGGACAATCTCTGCCAGAGCTATGGCTGACCCAAGGCCATTCCAGCAGGTGCAAGTGGAGGAGTGGGGAATCAAACCCGGTTCTCCCAAATAAAAGTCCGCACACTTAACCACTACACCACACTGGCTCTAGATGATAGAAGCCTATCATCTATGCTTAATGAGAACACATTGCAGCTGTGATCCTCCTGACATGGTTGGTCATCACCGTGTTGTCTGAAGAGGGGCACTGTGTGTATTTACCATATGTGTACAGTCTTGGTACATGTGAGCATGAACCCTGAAAATCTGTAAATCAAGTTTGTGTGTACTAATCCTGCATGAACACAGTAAATACACACAGGCTGCTAACAGACTGGCACTTTGGGCCAACTCAGAGACGCCTCTGAAATCAACCCAAAAAATCCCTCCAGACATCTGCCACCCACCCCCGTTCTGTACTCACCCCATCCTCCAGGCTCCCCAGAGTGGCTCAAAAAGCTACCACTTTCAAAGTGGTAGCAAATCTTTGAGCTGACCACCAGTCACCTCCTTGCCATCTGGAAGCGGAAGGGTGGAAGCGAATAACTCAGCAGTGTGAAAGCACCAAGCCACCCCAAGCTGCTTCCACCTCCCCCCCCCCACTTAAAAACTGCCCAGAGCACTTGAGTACATGAGTGCTTGAGTGCTTAACTTGTTGAGGGGGGGGAGTGGTCTGGCTTCTGAGGTGCCCTGTCATCTGATCACACCAAGCCACCTCACAGACGGGATAGGGCCACCTCGTTGGGGAGCATGTGGAGGCTTCGGGATGGCTCTTTTTGAGCCGGCCCAATTTGGGACACCTTCCAACCACCCCAAAATGCCCGTCTGTTAGCAGTCACATTGTCCATATTCACACCATTTGGTGACCACTGGGAGAATCATCTTTAGCGTGCATTCTTACATTCTGTTATGTCTGACAGTAATGTTTGGAAAGGTCTTTTGTCATACTGTTTTCCCCATCTTCCCATTCTATTCTAGTAAAGTGACATTGTTAGTAGGTCATGGACTTTGACCACAGAACTCTCTCCTGCCTAAAATACTTTGCTTCTTTCCACTTCCTATAGCCCCATCCTCCTCTGAACAGATGATTGATGTTTTCTTTCAGAAGTATTCTGAGTTATCTTCCAGAGTAATTTATTTTCTTAATAAAAGTTAAGCGTTAATGTTTTTCCCACACTGCTTTATAGGTGAAACTAATCGTCTTGACAAATAGTCTGTCAAAAACTGTATCAGGCAATGAAAAAATAAAAATTGTGTATATCTCCCCCACACACACATACACACACGCACACACTGCTACCATCAAGAGAAAGGAGAGCTTTTGTAAAACAAAGAATACCTTTTGTATTGATTGTGCATACATCGCTTAAGGCAGCGGTACCAAATCAAGGAAGATGCTACAGTTACAAAGCAGTCTCTTGTCTATATATCACAGGCGCCTGAAGTGATCTTTGAAATCGCATTGTGCAGCTCAATATGACCTCTATCTTGGGCTCCAAACAACCAGAAAGTTATAGACTAGCTGAAGGGAACTTAGGCAAAGGTGACAGAAATGATCAAGGGGAAGGGAAGTGGGATTTGAAGTACAAAACCAAAGTTGAAGCACTTTTTTAAAAGCTTATCCATTGCAGATTGAATCCAGGAGACACTCCGTTAGAAAACCTTGAATTAAACTTCCATTTTTGCTCAGACAGCATTTTTCTGGTTGTGCAGCTGAAAAATGAACCTTATATTAGAGATCAACAGCTTGAAGCTCAAATGGCCAAAGGAGCCCCCTCCCCAATATCAGCTAATTTCCAGGGGACCAAATCACACACATACATACCTGATCAGCAACAGCTATTTTCCAGTTGTCATCCCTGTAGTGAGAAGGATGTGGCATCAGGGTGATGCCATTATACTTGCTGGCCATCCATTGGAGAACTGAGGGAATTCTAGGTTGCTACAGAGGAAGAAGTTAACTGCACCCACCATTTATTCTTCTTCCTTGGTCTAACTCACTGTTGCTCGGCCAGTTAGGGTTGCCAACCTTCAGGTAGGATCTGGAGACCTCCCAGAATTACAACTAATATCTGGACAACAGAGATCGGTTCTCTTGGAGAAAATGGCTGGTTTGGAGTATGGATTCTGTGGCATTATATCTAAGACCTCTTCAAACCCTGCCCTCCTCAGCCTTCATCACATCATCTCCGAGAATGTCTCAGCTTGGAGTTGGCAGGTTTGGCCCCAAGATTCCAGGCCAAAATAGGTCTGGAAGCAGCCCTGCCACCTCACCTTACCTTATACCATGCTTGAGCTCCCTCCCCCTCTAAAGCCCCACCCTTTCTATGGTTCCACCCCCAAACATGCAGGAATTTCCCAACCCAAAACTGGTAACTCTAAATTGATAGCCTCCTATCTGGCTTGTCCCATGCCAATATCACATCTAACTAAGGTTGTCAACTCCAAAGCACAGAAGGGAGGGTCTCTTTTTGACTGATTCCATCTAGGAGCTCTTACACTTGGTCTCATGGCTGAAGGAGGCCATTGCCATGTGGAGGGCTGCAATTCTGAATAAAGACACCAAGGTAATGGCAGCTTATAAAACACTGTAACTTCTAAGTTAAAGAGCTAGCATTAGAATAAGATCAGTTAGAGCATGTACATAGTGAGAGACAGAGGAACTGCATGTTTATATCTTTCCTTTGAGATCTCTTGCTCAATCTATTTCTTTGCTGAGACAATGCAAGTGGGCAGTTCCTTTTTAATAAATGCTTTATAACTTTTTAATGCTGGTAGCTGTTCGCTAAACCACCTAGACCTCCTCTATTTGAACACATGATTTAAAACAAGCACCAGGAGAGGGGGAACATTCAACTGGCAAGTTGCAAATGTCCCAGTGGTCTGCAAGTGCCCATGGCAACCAGGTCCTGTCCTTGCAGTAACCAGAAACAGGGATGTTGTAGATTCAGATGTGAGGTGAGACCTTAGAACAGCAAAGTTAAGAACAGGGACAAGGAAGCTGGGAGCTCTAGTCCTATTAGTGGGTAATTCCTACAAAGGCTGGGTGGTGGCAGTGGATGAACTGAATGAGGGAGAAAAAAACCCCTCCAAGGGTCAAGAAAGCCAAGAAGGTGGCATATTGCCAGGAAGAGATGTGGACAGCCACTGGTGCCCAAATTTCTTGGAAGGTAAGATGAAACAGTACATGTGGGTCAGTGTTCACCACAGTGTCTATAACACCTCCATCACTAAATTACAATTTTAGTTCAGGGCCTTAGCATGTCTTAATCTGACCCTGCCTTCCCCCCATGAGCATTTTGGGCTGTAATGAGAGAGGAAAGACAAGGAAGCTCCACTCTAGAGTCCTAAATGCTTTCCATCTGCAGAAATCACTTGTGCATCCTACACATAGTTGATCAACCTTAATCCCCCAAAGATGATATCAGACTGTTAATAAAATGGATTCCAAATCTGTGGGGCATACACAACAAACCATATCAGATAATTAAGGAGGTGGACGGCAAATCCTCTTCTGGCATTCCATATTTCTGCTAGGCTGTTTCAGCATATATCTGCATCATGAAGTCAAAGTAATGTGGGGTTTAATACACTGTGGGAAAGGACATACTTTGGATATCTTTAGACTCTGGCTATTTGTTCACAAGGGACACATTTTCATATAATTATACAATATTTGTATAGTTTTGCTGTTACAGCTGCTGAGTGACCATGTTTTGTTGAGCAGATTTGCTTGTTAATATGAGTGATTGGCTTGTGGTCTTTGAGCTTGAATGCGAGCTAATGGCTGAGAATTCCCCCATCCCTTAATGGCTAATTTACATGCAGGGTGGAGTCTGTGGAAGGATGGTGGGGGACAGTGAGGCTATTAAAACTCTGAGTTCGAAGTTTCTGTGCGGACAGTGGTTGAGGCAGAGAGCAGAGGCCTTAAACAGTGATGGCTGAATTGTCGGATGCAAGATTAATAACTGTGGTTGCTGTTGAGACACTGTTTGCTTCCACTATGCACAGCATGTTTCTTTGTAAAGAAATCACTTGCAAAGACACTGTGGATTTCCAGCACAATCCAAAGAGAAATTAAACCTTAAACCACTGATCCTAGATTCTTGGCTGTTTAGGGAAGTGGAAAAGGTGCAGCAATATGCACCACAGATTTGGAATCCTGTTTAGGGAAGTGGAAAAGATGCAGCAATATCAAATGGCCCGTATTTAATAAAGCACAAACTGGGACTGTAGGTGTGTAGCCATTTAAATTAAGCCAGAATCATTCCAATCTGGAGTAGTGGGAATTTTAACTCCATCTGCCACTCCCCCACCAGAATAGATGATCAGGGGGCTTCCAGCTGTCTCTAAAGGACTGTGCTGTTTCACTGGGCCAGAGAATGGCCTCTAGAGCACCTATTTGCACATGTGGTTCCTCTGATTCAGTGTAGTATAGTAGGCAGAATATGAGACAAGTCTCAGGGAGAGCTGAGTTAATATCTGTGGCCACTGTTAACCACAGCTCAGTCACCATTGCTGTGACCATCTCAGTGGCTCAGTGGTAGAGCATCTGCTTGGCAAGCAGAAGGTCACAGGTTCAATCCCTGGCATCTCCAGCTATGAAGATCAAATAACAGGTGATGTGAAAGATCTCTGTCTGGCACCCTGCATAGTGACTGTCAGTCTGAGTAGACGATACTGAATGTTAATGGACCAAGGGTCTGATTCAGTTTCGGACAGCTTCATGGTTTCATGTGTTCAAATATGAAGTGCTTCAAATAGCTTATAGACAGGGGTAAATGGAGAGAGGACTGTGTACAGGTTAAAATGTGGTGAGGGCAAAACCCTGAAACCTTGGACAAAGGATAAAAGTGTAATAGATGACATGCAGTGTACTAGAGACCACTAATCTAAGGTTATAGATGGTACTTTCCTATAATAACTGATACATATTTCAAGGAATCGTGATAATGAGGGACTTTTTCAGCTACCCTGGGATCTGTTGAGAGACAAACCTCGCTAGGCATAGAACACCTGCTATATTCTTACCACACCTTGTTTACAACTTCTTCTTTTAGAAGGTGGAGAGATGAACAAGAGAATCTTTGACTTGATCTTAACCAATAGGATCTTAACCAACATCTTGGTTGATGCGGCAAAAATAGTAGGAATTATTTAGGCAAGAAAACCAAATATGGGGTACATGAGGCTTGACAGTAGAACAAGTTGGAAGATCTTGAGCTGCATTTGATCACTAGATGAACTGAGTTAACAGTGTGCTACAACTATTTAAAATAAATTAAATTATAAAGCAAATGCAATTCGAGGCTACTTTGATAGAAATACAGTATCTGTGTTTCTATTCTGTGCTTGTCAGACCTTATTTTTCTTTTCTTCTCCCTCTCCCCAACCATGTTCTCTGGATTTGTTAATAAACTGCATGAAACCCAGCGTGGTGCAGTAGACAGAGTGGCAGACTAGGACTATAGGCGACCTGGGTTTGAATCTTTGGTTTTGTCATGGAAGCTCACTAAGTGACCTTGAGCCCATCACAGACTCTCAGCTTGGCCTACATCACAGGGCTCTTGTGGAAAAATGGAGTCAAGTAGGATGATGTGCTATAAGCTGCTTTGAGTCCAAAATGGGGAGAAAAGCTGGATATAAATGAATCAATGCAATAAATGCAAATACATGTATTTCTTTGTTTTTCAACAAGCCCCTGAGGCATTAAAAAAAAGTAACAACTGAATTTAGGAACCATTTAATAGAAATTTAAAAATGGATTGTTTTATCTCCAGTCATCTTTCTGACTTACAAAGGCAAGTGAGATGTATTGTTGTAAAACACAACATCATCATTTATGAATGAAACTGGATGAAGCATAATCATTATTCCCAGAGTGTGTGTCATGAATGCTAGCAAATTTTCAAACTGTACCTAAGGAGGTACCACTCCTTATCAAACACATGTCCCTGCTGTGAGGTGAGGGGGTTAAGAAATGAACCGCAACTTAGGCTTCAGTGAAGGTACCGTAACTCTTTTCCTTTGGGGGTTCTGTAAAAGAGGTCTGTGTAACAGAATACTTTGTATGCTAGGAGTCAGGAAAGAATAGCACAGGCATAATGAAGCTCTCCAGACAGCTGGGCCCTCTTCGGCTTGCATCAAAGAAGATGGAAAGGAGGTCATGATAGCAGATTATAAAATCATACATGATGTTGGGAGCATGAATAGGAAGATGCTATTCATCCTCTCGCCATACAATAAGTTAGGGTCAAATACTGACATTACAAATTCAAATGGCTGAAGACACAAAATTAAGTACCTCTCAACAGGCACAATCTCACTGTACCAGGTTGTTGCCATGGCCACGGGAATAAATTTTTTTCTTTAAAAAATTACATGGCTATGTAGAGAGTGCATCTATCTTTGGTCATAACAGGGAAAAGTGTAACCTGTATAAACTATGATGTGCAAAATCTACTCATCTCCTCCGAGAATGGGCTCGCCTACCCATAGGGTTGTCCACTTCAGGTTGGAAAACTTCTGGAAATTTGGCAGAAGGAGCCCAAGAAGGGTGGAGTTTGGAGAGGGGAGGGTCCTCAGCAGGGCATAATACCACTGCATGCTCACCCTCCAAAGCAGCCTCTATAGTCTGGAGATCAGTTGAAATTACAGGAGATCTCCAGGCCCCAAATGGAGGTTGTGCAACCACCAAAACTTTGGGCAGGAAACCAAACTGCTAAATCTGAATATCCACAGCAAAGTACAGATTTGAACAGGGGTGATTCTGAAAACATATACATTCTCAGGGCTTTTTTTTGTAGCAGGAGAAAAGCTGCCCAGAAGGGCCTCCAGCAGCTGCTACCACCTGTCTTGACTGCCATCCTGAGCATTGAGGGAGACAAGGAATGGGCTTGAATGCAGTAAGGCTGAACTTGGTATCTTGGTAGGTTGGATTTTGGATTTTTTTTTTCACATAGTACTGAAAAGTCCTGACACCCATCAATCCAGACAGCTCACAACCTCAAGAGATGTTCTGCTGGGCCTGGCATGAAGGCAATGCCAATGGAGCTGCTTTACAGACTTCTTCACAGCCCTGATCATCTGCAGCTTTAGCACCATTTTCCCCCTTTAAAAAAACCCCATCCCTCCAACCAGGGGTGGAATTCTGATAGGAGCTCCTTTGCATATTAGGCCACATACCCCTAATGTAGCCAAGGCTCTTTTTTGTAAGCTCTTTTTTGATACAAGGCTCTTTTTTGTAAGCTCTTGGAGAACTGGCTACATCAGGAGGGTGTGGCCTAATATACAAAGGAGCTCCTGCTAGAATTCCACCCCTGCCTCCAACAATGCTGACTGGAAGCCCCCGTGGTGAAGCTAAGCAGGTTAGAGTTTGGTTAGAGTCTGGATGGAGAAATTCTGGGACTGCTATAATATCTTGAGTTCCTCATTGGACAAAGGGGGTGGGGGTAAAAAAAAAGCCAATCTGTTTTGGCTTTGTTGTGGTCTCACGGGATAAACAAAGATAATTCAGAGGAAGGGCAGCACTTCCTGAATAAGCATTGCCATCATTTTGAATTATCCTCATTTTTCCTTGATACTCTCAAGAAATATCCTAATATGATGGGCTTTAGGAACCATTTAATAGAAATTTTAAAATGGATTGTTTTATCTCCAGCCATCTTTCTGACTTACAAAGGCAAGTGAGATGTATTGTTTACTGGCTACGGAGCCAGTAAAAGGAGGGCTAAATTCTATTTTAAAAATAGTCCAAATCTAAATCTCAAAATGATATCCAGGATATCCAGGTGATTCCTGGATATAAGTTATATCAGAAGGTAGGGAGAGAAGGGTTGGAGGTGGGGTGGCTCTGTATGTCAGAGAGGATATAAGGTCCAGTAAGACTGAGGTCAGAGAATTAGATTCCCTTTTAGAAATGCTTTGGGTTGAAATAGAGGGCCCAAAAGGAAATTTAACTATGGGAGTTTGTTATCGCCCACCAAATCAAAAGAGAGAGGATGATTATAATATGATGGAAGGCTTAAAGATAGCGGCTAAACATAAAAACTGTGTCGTAATAGATGATTTTAACTACCCGCAGATTGATTGGGTCAATATGTGTTCTGGTCGAGAGAAAGAGATTGAGTTTCTTGATGCTCTCAATGACTGTGCTATGGAGCAGATGGTCTCAGAACCTACCAGGGTTGGGGCGATCCTGGATTTGGTCCTAAGTAATGCCCAAGACTTGGTGATGACCATCGGGTAAAAGGATTACTGAAGGAGGATAGGGAAATGGCTGAGAAACTGAATGCATTTTTTGCCTCCGTCTTCACTGTGGAAGATGAGAACTTTTTGCCTGCCCCAGAACCACTAATTTTGGAAGGGGTGTTGAAAGACCTGAGTCAGATTGAGGTGACAAAAGAGGAGGTCCTACAACTGATAGACAAATTAAAAACTAATAAGTCACCGGGTCCGGATGGCATACATCCGAGAGTTCTGAAAGAAAAAGTTGAATTTGTGGATCTTCTAACAAAAATCTGTAATCTTTCATTGAAATCTGCCTCCGTTCCTGAGGACTAGAAGGTAGCAAATGTCACCCCATCTTTTAAAAGGGTTCCAGAGGAGATCCAGGAAACTACAGGCCAGTCAGTTTGACTTCAATACCGGGAAAGTTGGTAGAAACCATTATCAAGGACAGAATGAGTAGGCACGTTGATGAACACAGGTTATTGAGGAAGACTCAGCATGGGTTCTGTAAGGAAAGATCTTGCCTCACTAACCTGTTACATTTCTTTGAGGGGGTGAACAAACATGTGGACAAAGGAGACCCGATAGATGTTGTTTACCTTGACTTCCAGAAAGCTTTTGATAAAGTTCCTCATCAAAGGTTCCTTAGAAAGCTTGAGAGTCATGGAGTAAAAAGGCCAACGCCATGCTGGGAATTATTAGGAAGGGAATTGAAAACAAATCAGCCAGTATCGTAATGCCCTTGTATAAATCGATGGTGCGGTCTCATTTGGAGTACTGTGTGCAGTTCTGGTCGCCGCACCTCAAAAAGGATATTATAGCATTGGAGAAAGTCCAGAAAAGGGCAACTAGAATGATTAAAGGGCTGGAACACTTTCCCTATGAAGAAAGGTTGAAACGCTTGGGGCTCTTTAGCTTGGAGAAACGTCGACTGTGGGGTGACATGATAGAGGTTTACAAGATAATGCATGGGATGGAGAAAGTAGAGAAAGAAGTACTTTTCTCCCTTTCTCACAATACAAGAACTCGTGGGCATTCGATGAAATTGCTGAGCAGACAGGTTAAAACGGATAAAAGGAAGTACTTCTTCACCCAAAGGGTGATTAACATGTGGAATTCACTGCCACAGGAGGTGGTGGCGACCACAAGCATAGCCACCTTCAGGAGGGGGTTAGATAAAAATATGGAGCAGAGGTTCATCAGTGGCTATTAGCCACAGTGTGTACATGTGTGTATATGTAATTTTTATTTTGACCACTGTGTGACACAGAGTGTTGGACTGGATGGGCCATTGGAATGATCTAACATGGCTTCTCTTATGTTATGTGCTTATATTGCAGAGCAGAAAAAAGTACAGAATAAGGCAGCAAATGTAATCAAGCGCCATTCCTATGAGGAAAGGCTGCAGAGTCTGGGGATTTTACTTTAGAAGAAAGAAGGCTAAGGGGTCATGCTAGAGGTTCTGCATGGGGCACAGAAAGTGGATAGATATTAGATACCATAATACTACCCAGGGCTTTTTTTTTGTAGCAGAAACTCCTTTGCATATTAGGCCACACACCCCTGATGTAGACAATCCTCCTGGAGCTTACAGTAAGCCCTGTTCTAAGAGCCCTCTAAGCTCTTGGAGGATTGGCTACATAATGGGGTGTGGCCTAATGCAAAGGAGCTCCTGCTACAAAAAAAGCTCTTATACTACCATACTACCATAATACTTGAACTAAAGAACACCTGGTGGACAGGATAAGAAATATAGGTCTAGGACAGACAAAAGGAAATACTTAATTTCGCAGCAAATAATTAAATTGGGGAATTCACTGCCAGTGAAGCAGTGAATCCTTTAAAAGAGTATTAGACAAATTCATGGAGGATAGATTCATGAACATCAGGGGAAGGTCTTGGCCTCTCTGCCCTGTTAGTTGATTCTCCAGACAACTGACTGAGCATTGTGTGAAATATGATGCTGGACTAGATGGACCACTGGTCTGATCCAGCTGGGCTATTCTTACATTCTTAAGTTCTTCTTCTTCTTCTTCTTTTAGAAAGTTGGTGAATATTTTGTGTATGTATGTGCACATGCCTGGAAGTCATGGTTGACTTCTGATGATCCCTAGTGGAGCTTGGACATTTCAGAGAGGTGCAAACCTATAGAGTTAGTCCTGTCAAGGAGTTTATAAAATTGTCCCAGCCCTGGTATTCCTACCTCTATTGCCTACCTCTGTGTCCCAGCCCTGGTATTCCTTGGAGGTCTCCCATCCAAGTACTTGCCAAGGTTGGCCCTTCTTAGTTTCCAAGATCTGATGAGATCAGGCTTGGCTGGGCTATCCAGCTCAGGGCACATTCTTAGGCTCTTAAACTGCAGTTGATTAGGTTTATGAATATCAGTGACCTACTATAAGAAGGTACAATTTGAATGGGACATTCTGAGTCCTTTTTGTTGAAAATGTTTCCTGAAGAAAGTCCAGTTTAGTCCTGGATTAATGCCAAGGGGGATTTAATCACATAATTCATCCAGAAGGCAATATGAGACAGCAGTAAGAGCATCTGGGAATTGCCCTCTGAGGTTTCACCATTTGTACACCAAGTTACAATCAAGCCAGGAAGTGAAGTATAGCAGAAGCAAGATGCAGTTGTGAATCTCTTTCCCCAGAGATTTGCTGAAGCAACTTCTGGAAGGATTATGAGATTTAAAAAAAAAAATTGAACAGCCCATTGGGGTTCACGGCTAAGCTTAAAAAAGGACTTTCAAACATGTTTGCTGGTTTTGTGACATTTCTTGCTTGCTATTGCATCCTCTCCATTTTATCAAGTTGAGCCTATGAAGCTGCCTTATACTGAGTCAGAGCCTTGGTTCTATCAAGGTCAGTATAATCTACACTGATTGGTCCAAAGTCTCAGGCAGAAGTCTTTCACATCAACTACTATCAGATACATGCATGAACATAAGAATCCGCTTTATAACAAATCAGAACAGTGGTCTATCTTGCTCAGTACTCTGACTGGCAGCAGCTCTTCCTGATAGGCAAAAAAAGGGTGGGGGGATAAAAATGTTTTCCAATGTTAGCATCTTTTGACTGGAGATGCCAAGGATTAAACTGGTGACATTCTGCATGCAAAACAAACGTTTTACCATTGAGTCATAGGCCCATTCCTAATATCTAGGACATAGTGCAAACCTATAGAGTTAGTCCTGTCAAGGAGTTTAGAAAATTTAGAGGAATGAAAATAACCCCACCCAACATCAATGCATGGGGTGGGGGGAAGTATTGGTTCATTCTCTCCAAGAGAGGTAGAAAGTTATTATTGGGGGCTCGTTAGGATAAAGAGGTGAAAATCTAATTTTTGGTGTTAAAATGCTCAAGCAAGACTAGTGTAGCCTGAACTGAGAGTTCAGATGTCTTTTTAAGATTTAGATTGGCTCTAGCCTAAGGGCTAAACTGCAGAACTACTAAGCCATGCACCAACAAAAGATTTGAGGATCCAGCTGCCAAAATGTAGATGATTAATAGATTCTGGCGAGCTCAGCAAGCTCGTACAACTGGGGGTTTGGGTGCTGCACGACCCTGAGAATATTTTGAAATTTGACCAATTACAGGGACATTTTGAGACCATATGAAATGGGTATTACAGCATATTTTAAGGTCAATATTTCAACCCATTGGCTTATGATTCTGTCACTAAAATGGCCTTTATTCTAATAACAAACACTTTAAAAACTCCATCGATTTTGTTGAAAAATTCACTCAAAACAAATTGCTTCAGAGCCCCTTCAGGTTTAGGGGCCCTGAAACTTAAGCTTCGTTAGTTTCATAGTAGATCTGCCCCTGTTGTTCTAAGAATAAAGGGGAGGAAACCTTGTTGTAAGAGACTTTGAGTCCCCATTGGAGACAACATTTGGGTAGGAATGTCTATAGAAAGAGAAAATCAAACCTTCTTTGGCCAAATACAACCCTACTTTTTTTCCCTACTAAGAAAGGAAGGGGAATTCTGCACTTACAGGACAAAAATCAGTGCTGCATATATCCTTGCATTACAGCGGTTTCCCAGCCAACACATACATACTGTTTCTCTTTTAGTTTCCATAAATACAAGTCTGGAAACCTGACTGAACAGGATGTGTATACATTTGTTTAAAGATGCATAGGTGTCATACAACTTTGTATGTTAGCATTACCTGTTTACAATCCACAGTCATGTTTGTTTCATAGAACCATCGAATCACAGAGCTAAAAGAAACCTCCAGGGTCATCTAGTCCAACCTCCATAGTAGTATGGAGATGTCTTTGGTCTAACATAGACAGAGGAGTGTGACTCAGTGACATGCAGAAAGCCCTTGGCTCCTGTCCTAGATCTCTAATTAAAGGTTCTCAGCAAGTAATGGGAAAGGTCTTTGTTGGCCTGAGATCGTAGAGACATACTGCCAATTAGAGCCGAGAATACTGAGACGGATGAACCAAATGTTGTGACTCAACAGAAGGACATTTTCATGTGCTCATCTAAGACATTCATAGCTGGACTACTGATACAATAAGCAAATTGGCAGCTTGTCCCAGATTAGGCTGCAATAAATCATAGCGCCTTGTATAATTAAAGATTAGGTTTGCAGTGCTGGTTTATACATCGAGAACATATGGGTGGGAGGTGGGCTAGAAGTTTTATTTAAGGAAACCTCAACCATTTTCTCAGCTTTGTCTATGGCAGATGCGACAAAGTTGAAGTCGTCTTTTGACAATAAAGCCGCATGCCCAACTATAGCAGTCCTACCCATCCAATGAAAAATATAGCAGGCAACGGGTTTTTTAAAAATAAAAGAAATCCCCTCCCCCACCACATGCTGTGTTTTGAGCCCGTATTTCACGGTTTGCAAATGCCTCCTCATAAAAGACTGGTAAATAATTAATCCAGAAATCTGTTCTGCTCTACAAGCACACCAGAATGAAATGCACCTTGTTTTTGAAGGCAAAACATTTCTTTGCTTTCTCTAAAAGGCTGGACGTGGAAATGGTGTAACTATAAAAACTATTAGTCAAAGATGCAAAAAGAGAGAGAGAGAAATTAAAAACATTGCACGAAAAGGAGTGGATTATTACATTGTAGCCTCCCTCACCACAAATGTGAAAACATTAAATGGTCAAATGCACAAGCAGCACTTAGCTAAAAAAATAAAAATAAAGCCCAGTCAGCAGTTTTTGTTTTGTGGTCTGCCAACGAGGCATTCCTTGGTTACCATCCACTTAGCATTTACTTAGCTGTCTCAAAGTGACTGAAGTGATGAAAAGATTCATGCTAAGCATCCATATTTTCGGTTAGGGCATTTTCACACTAAGGCACTGTCCCATTTTGAACCAGGTTTAATCCCAAATGTTGTAAACACAAGGCAGGGTAATTTCAAAGGAGGCACTTTTGGATTGTCACTTTAAACTGCATGAATTTCGATCAGATTTTGAATTTCTGATAAGTGTCACATCTTCCTGCTGTGTCTACTTCTTTTTTTGTTCCTCTCGCTAAGCTTTGTGCTATATTGTTAAATTGCTATACTGAAAAACTGCTGCAGTTTTTTTAAAGCATAGAAATGGATGAAGAAAATAAAAAGACTCACTATGAAGCACAGCGAACACTTCAGAAAACATCTCCCACAACCCAGAGACACAACCACACAACAAAATCTGAAGACAAGTGGTTTCATAAAAAAGATAGTTCAGATCATCCTAAAAACTAGAAAACAATGCTTGCCCTTGAAGATGTCCAAATGGAAAAAATAAACCATTGGTCATCAAAGTTGGCAATGATTTTTGAAACTTTCACGTCTGAAATGCAACCCCCCCCCCAAAAAAAAAACCATTCTCCACCAAATACCACAAAGGGTTAAAGAGTCCATCCGAAAATAATGTCAGACAGTAATACTACAAATGCCCCACTTCATATCACAAATTCATAAATATTGACAATATTGTTGCAGATGCCAAGTGATTACATAAGGCAAGCAGGGCTTTATTAGTATAAAAAGCCCAGCAGGAACTCATTTGCATACAAGACCACACCCCTGATGTCCCCATTGTTTCACACAGGAACTCTTCTACATTTTGGGCCACACCCCCTGGCACCAAGCCAGCCTGAACAGTTTTTCCTGTGCATTCTTGCTCAAAAAAAGCCCTGAAGGTAAGAAAGGTGGCATACAAATATCTTAATAAATACATAGATGAGTGTTACAAACCAGCACCAGGTTTAAGACTGCAGATGGCTCCAAAAGCAATAGGTAAATGGATGAAAATGGATTAGGCCAGTTTTTGACAAAAAATAAACATGCAGAGAAGAACAAGATTCAGATTGATGTTTAGATTCATATAGTTTAGAGAGATCTCTTTTGGAAAGATACGCACTTCAGCTTGAGTTTGGCAATAATGCAAAGTTCAACAGTGAGTCTGAACCACATGATACTGCTCACTGCACAGTTGAATGGTGGGCACAATAAGCAAGCTAAGGTAATCTGGATAATTGTATTTATTTTATTTATATACTTTATTTATATCCCACCTTTCTCTCCCAATGGGGACCCATAGTAACCTACATGGTTATCCTCTCTCTCCTCCAAGGACACCCAGCAAGCTTCCATGGCAGAGTGGGGATTTGAAACTGGGGAGGATGGGAGTTGTGGAGTTGAGAGACCTCAGCAGGTTATAATGCCAGAGTTTACCCTCCAAAGCTGCCATTTTCTCCATGGGAAAATTTCTATGTAATCTGTAGATAAGCTGTAACTCCAGGAGTTCTCCAGGAGCCACTTGGAAGTTGGTAAGTGTGGTAAGACACAGGAAAAGGAAAGGTCCCCTGTGCAAGCACCAGTCGTTTCCGACTCTGAGGTGACGTTGCTTTCACAACGTTTTCAAGGCAGACTTTTTACAGGGTGGTTTGCCATTGTCTTCCCCAGTCATCTACACTCCCCCCACACCCAGCAAGCTGGGTACTCATTTTACTGACCTCGGAAGGATGGAAGGCTGAGTCAACCTGAGCCGGCTACCTGAAAACCCAGCTACTGCTGGGGATTGAACTCAGGTTGTGAGCAGAGTTTAGGACTGCAGTACTTCCATCTACACTTGTTTTAGTAAATTCCTAGGTTTTATTTTTTTGGGGGGTGGGGGCATACTTTAGTTTTAGCTATGTCTTTACTTTCAGTTTAAAAAGCCCCTCATATCTCTCACACTCTGGCATCCAACAAAGCTCAGCAGTCTGGGGAGGGGGGAATGAATTCTTTCAGCCCACAACTATGTTATCACACAATTTACTAGGAGGAGAAAGAAAAGCAAGAGATTCCTTGTAAAACCAGCATTGCAGAGTCTTCGTCAAGAATGTGCTTGTTGTGCGTAGGATCAAATGCTTGCCAGTCGCTATCATTGTTCTGAGGTTTGTTGCAAACTGTGTTAATCTCCTTGTAATTCTGAAAGATATAATGGAATGATGGGCTAATCAGGCCTTCACAGCAGCTGATGTTGCAAAACAGGACTTCAAGATTTTAAAAGAGAAGAGGAGCAGTTTCGAATCAAGAGGGGTGAAGGAAAGTTCATGGGAGAATAAAAGCACTGTTGTCCTTGCAAAAGAAATCGTATGGAACAGGGTAATGATACAGTTGCCAGCCAGGAGTATTTGGGGGGCAGAATGGGGGAAATGAAGCTATATGACATCACACACAAACTTTGTTCGGCTCCCTCTGCTATACTGAGTGAGGGTGAGGGATGGAGCAGTGAAGGCAGGAGACTGCCCACCAGGGCACACAACTCAGGCAGGAAGATGAAAATATGTTAGCCCTTGGCTCAAATCAGCTTGAGGTTCAAAAGCTTTTGCATCACTTGGGTCTAATGAATCCTCAGTGGATTCATTAGACCAAGGAACTCTCGTCAATATCTGGAGAGCCAGTTGGGTGTAGTGGTTAGGAGTGTAGACTCTAATCTGGGAGAACCAGGTTTGATTCCCCACTCCTCCATTTGCACCTGCTGAGTGACCTTGGGTCAGTCATAACTCAAAAGCAGTTCTTGGTGAGATCTGCCAGCCGCACCTACCTCACAATGTATCCGTTGTAGGGAGGAGAAAGGAAAGGAGATTGTAAGGCATTCTGAGACCCCAAGTGAAAGGTAGGGTATAAATTCAATCTCCTCTTCCTCCACCTCCTCCTCTTCCACCTCTACTACCTCCTCCTCCTCCTGAGAGAAACCAGCTCAGATAGTCCTTCCTCTGCCTGCCTTCACCTGTATTGCTTCAAGACCTGTGATTACGGTTCCAACACTGCCTAGGCACAAGCCAGGAGATTTTGGGGGTGAAGCCTGGGGAGATTGGAGTTGGGTATGATATGTGGTCACTTTCAGGTAATGCTCCAGGAATTGTCCCTAATCTCTACCATAGAGACTAGGGGAAATTCCTAGTGTCACTATGAAGATCTCCCCCCTCCCCTTGCTCCTTAGTTTCTCAAGGGTGGGAGATTGGGCCTGGGAATTCCTCGTATGGGTCTGGGCAATGGTGAAGCATGAAGAGATGGAAGCACAGACACTAAAGGGAGTAGGAGGGCCATGTGGCCTGGGCCCCAAGCTCAAGGGAATCTTCTATTTAGACACTTGTTGATATTGTGGCCTTTGATATGTTTCACAATACATCATGTACATCATTTAAAAAAAAATATGACTTGCGCCCTCAAAAGCTGGAAGGTCCCCTGAACGGGCCTGATGCCAGAAGAGGAGAAACCTGTGCCAGGGAACTAATGCCATCAACTCCTGAGGCCACAAGCAATTTCTACAGTTAATTATGTTGTGTTTTCAAAGTTTACAATTTCAGGAGTGTCAAACTTGTTAGTTATATGGGCCAGATCTTACATAAATGGGGCTTTGTCAGGCTGGAACATGTGTGTCATAAAATGTAATGCCAAGTAGTGGAGATAAAAGGACACAGATAAACACAACAGAAGATGCAGTGCAGCACTGGGCTGATGTCCCTGTACTGCCTGGAGTCAGGAACAAACCCTCCAGCCTGCTCTCATGGTCAATGCTCTGAGCTAGGACCTAGGCGGAAATATGAAATGGCTGGGCATTGCAATCTACCTCCCACCCAGGTCTACTCATCGGCTCTCCAGTGTCTCGGGTTGAGTCTTTCTCATAATAAGCCACAGCCTTGTCCTTTTAACTAGAAGTCCAGTTCATAGGATCTATTTTGTGTGTGTATATTCTAGGTTGTTAACAGACTCCTGTCTGCATATAAGCAAACACATAGTAACAGATGGTCTGTAGTGAGCTAAATCTGAAAGCATGCTCTCCCCTAATCACAATCTGACCGAAGACCTAGGTGTGTAGCAAAGTGGAGGGAGGGAGGGGGGGGGAGAGCACTATTTGATTACACACTCTGCCTTCTGACTCATGCAAATGCCTCTTCTTTCTGACTCACAGTTGTGTGAATTTTTCTCTCGTTCTCAGGCAGATCCCACCTGCACATCAAATGCCATGGAACTGAAGAGGTGGTAGGTGGAAGCAATGTTTTAGAAATGTGTGTGTGTGGGGGGGGAGATTCTCTGTAAGGCTTAAAGCTCATTTCAAAGTGTTCAAGGTGAAGCTATTAACAAGTGGAGTGTTTGAAGAGAATCTGTTGTTACTTTTTGTACTTCTTTACTAACAACACTACTGCAATATTGCCAAGAAAAGTCACTGAGGGGATGGCACTGCTAGTTTGTTAGAGTGAAACCAAGAAGGAGTACTGTGCTGGTAGCAGGTGAAAGACCCGCCCAATGAAGTGACGGAACAGATTAACAAGATCAGATCCAGGAGAGTATCCAGGAGAGATGCAGAAACCTGTCAGTTTTCAGTACTTTCAGGCTTTGCTTATGTCTGAAGATTGCAAATTCTCTTTGCCTGTTAAATCCAAGTTTGGATTACGATTTTGGTCAGCTTCTTCCAGTTTTCAAATGTCTTTTATGCCCTGTTCCACTTTTTAATGCTTTTTTGTATTCCTGAAATTTGTAGTGTTTGCCACTTTTCCAATGGACGGCAGGGAATTGTATCCAGCCCAAGGTTGACGGAACTTTCTGCAGCTTAAGGATGCTTCCTCTAACTGAGAAGGGTCTTCCATTGGTGGAAGAGCTGCTTAAACTGGATGAAGGCAACCAAGCATTGCTTAGTGGAGCAGTAGGAGAAAGGCCAATCTCTCATTGTTTATAAACCACATTGACTGTGCAATTAATAATTAAACCTGTAAAAGTATTCCTATTGAATTGTACATTAAATTGCCATACCCAGTACTTCTTAAACTTCATGGTTGTTTGATCCTGCTGTTTATATGTTCCCCTCTATTAACCATGACTTGGATAGTCCAGGCTAGCCCAGTCTTGCCAGATCTTGAAATCTAAGCGGGGTCATCCTTGATGAGTATTTGGATGGGGAACCTCCAAGGAATATCAGGGGCATGATGCAGATACAAGCAATGGCAAACCACCTCTGAAATGGTGCATAATGCTAAAAGAGCTAGAACAACTGGCTGCTAGACAATCTTAGGGTCGCCTGGATATACTACACACACTGCCATATGATAATAATTATTAATTATCATTATGTGTATGTGTTAGGATTGCCAACTGCAAGGAAATGCCTCTAATTTCCAGAACATCGTAGTCATCTGTCTGGTTGCCAGAGTGCCTGGAGACAGAGCTCTCACACATCTGCCAGAAGGACTTGGGTTTGTCTACCAGACTGGAAAGGACTTATGAGTACTAACAGCCACAACTCTAAAGCAGCGCTCCAGGTCTCTGGAGGAGCACTAGCAAGGAGAACGAATGGTTTCCAGTCGCTTCGGGGGAACGCCATCTCTATCTTGGAGCGGAAGAAAGTGCGCCGCTAGGAGCTATCCAGGCCATGCGGTTTTCAGCCTTGACCATAGAATCCACTTTGGGAGGCTAACACCAGCTGTCTTCCAGCAATACCAAGACTCCATTTAAGTGAAGCAAAAGGCACACGTATGCAACAGATGTCACCCATCCATGAGCCAATCAGTCTTATCCAGGCGTGGACCCTGCCGGACCACTCAAGCCTTTGTCCAACGGACCCCAGGACAAAGACTGGTGGCAAGAAGAACACCAAAGAAGAGGAAGACAATCTTCAGAGAGCCAAGTTCCTTTGTCTAGACCGGGTGTAACCTTAGGTAGCAATTTGGCCATCTATTGTCACCTTTTTAGATAAGTTTAATAGTTTTAAGCACACCTCCACCCAGTAGTTTCCCCCATTCTTTTCCCCAACTGTTATCCTGGAGCCTCCCCATTGGCCCATTGTTACCTGTACAGCCAACCAGGTAACCCAGGTCAAGCCTGCTCATTGGCTAGCTATGAGCATCCAATCAGGGGTTGGCAATTAACTGGCTTTTGGCTACCGCAAAGTCCAGCCTTATGGTCACTGCAGAGCCTCCCTTTTTTTTCCTGAGGTCACAGACCAGCTGACCACTTTTCTCCTCCCTCGTACCTCCCATCCCCTGAAGGTCCAAGGTAGTCCTTATAACCTCTGACCCAGCTCCACTCATGTGTGCATCTAGCAGTACCCCAGTTCCACTGTCTAGATCCATCCCCGATTCTTGGCCAGTTTTGGGTCCATTTCCCCCATCCTCCTTCGTCGCCATTGGAGCCTTCCTTGAAGACTACGATCGGTAATTATCACCCTGTTTGTCTACCTATGTGTTGTCTCTATCTCTCTCTATTTTTCTTAGGACTGTATGTGTGTTTTGTGAATTACTTGTATGTAAGCCTATATTTTTCTGGAATAAATTTTAATTGTTTTTACTTAATTAGAGTCCCTAATATTTTTAAGCATTAATTTCTGGACGTGGAATCCTGTATACATAGATTAAAGGATCCTGATTAAGCCAGGTGCCCACCTGACAATTCCCCAACCTCAGTTTTGAGGGCATTTTGGCTTACACAACTTCTGATTGGGAAGCATACTATTAGGGTTGCCAATCCCCAGATGGGGCAGGGGATCCCCCAGGTTGAAGGCCCTCCCCCCCACTTCATGGTCATCAGAAAGCAAGGGGGGGAATGTCTGCTGGGCATTCCATTATTCCCTATGGAGACCAATTCCCATAGGGTATAAGGGGAAATTGATCTGCAGGTATCTAGGGCTCTGGCAGTGCTGGATTAAACCCTGTGGAGGCCCCTAGGCAGTCAAAATCTCAGGGACCCCCTCACATATTATCTCTGAGCTGGAGCACCAACCACACCACCCATGGCCCCTGCTGCAGCCTGCAGGCACCATCTCAAAAGCCCCTTTGACAAAGCTGCAGGGGGGAAGCAGAGAGAGGCAAACTTGGTGGTGACGCCAGTAGCAGCCACACCAGGCAAGTTGGGCAAAGAGCGGCTCAGTTGCTGACTGGGAGGGCTGCAAGAAGAGGAGGAAACCAGGGGGGAAAGGTGGCCCATGGCCCCTAAAGACATGGGGAGCCATAGGCCAGTGCCTACTTTGCCTAATTGTTAAACCAGCCCTGGGCTCTGGGAAGCTGTTTTTTGAGTGGATGCACCAAATTTGCAGCATAGCAAATTTCTCCATGCCTCTCCCCAAAATACCCCCCCAAGTTTAAAAAAGATTGGACTTGTGGGTCCAATTCTATGAATCCCAAAATAAGATTCTCCTATCCTTCATTATTTCCAGTGAAGGGAAGGCATTTAAAAGATGTGCTGTCCCTTTAAATGTGATGGCCAGAACTCTCTTTGGAGTTCAATTATGCTTGTCACAACCTGGCTCCTGGCTCCACCCCCAAAGTCCCTGGGTGGATCTGGCAACCCTACATACCATCCACCTTCCAAAGCTGCCATTTTCTCCATGGCAGTCTGTAGATGAACTGCAATTCTGAGAGATCCCCAGGCCCCATCTGGAGGTTGGCATCCCTAGCATTCTCATTGTAAATTTGTGTTTTTCTTAGGGAAATGTAGAAACAACTCCTAGGAACAGGGCAAGATAGACAAAGAGAGGAAATCCTTACTTCACCGCACCCATTGAATGGCCCTGTTGCTCAAGCTGCTGCTTCTCTTCTCCTTAGTTCCCTGTTTGCAGTGATGGTTATTTTAAGCCTCTGCAGAAAAGGGCTGACTGGGGCTTCCATCACAATATCTGTAGCCTGAGGGAATACTTATTGCCCCATCGGGTGCTCTGAAAGCAATGTCCCTAACTTGTATTGGTAGCAAGAGCACATGTGCACAAAGTATGCCAGTCATTTTTCAGAACCAGGATTCCTAGAGAGCCACTAATCGAAGTGGAGACTATTTTTTCTTCTCAGAGAAAGAAGCATATGACACTCCTGGGACCAACTCAGCCTGCCTCTCTCCTACAAATGAATGCCTCAGAAGGTTTTATTCTGTAAACATTGTACAGAAATCACCATGTATCATACACAATTCTTCTTTCTCTTCGGTGTAAGTGAAAGAGGTATTTTGAAGTCTTCTTTTTAGTGCCTCTGTTTCCCTGAAACTGTGGCTACTGGCACAACAGCCTTATAGCTGCACAGTCAACATGAACTGGTTTTCAGCTCATTTACCTTTTCCCACAGACATCCTTTTGTAAAGACCACTTTTCAGCAGATTTGTTGTTTGGTGTATTTATCGAACCATTTGCAACAGCCATTGGAATAAAATAAGAGATATCTAGGATAAATAAATTCATACAGTTTTAAGATATGCAGATATTGCCAGAGTTGCAGTAATTTAGGAGGGGGGGACTATTGTGCCAGTGTCATGCCAGCATGCTACTGTCCCTTCTGGTTTTCACTAGAAGTGATGTCCCAGGATGCTCTAGGATGATGGTAAAGCCATAGAGGTTTTATTTATTTATTTGCAAATCATGGAGTGGCCTGTGATGGCACTTCTGGATGTCAGTGTATCAGTGCACTCCAGTTTCTCCCCCATTTTCTCCTTCCGGCACTATCAAGCGAGTTATCAGGTTGCCAAGAGAACTCCTTCTATAGCAAGAGATCTAGGAACCCTATCTCTGTCACTCCACTATTTAAAAAAAAATTACAGGCATGATTAAAGAAAGGAACAGAAAGAAGCAAATGGTGCACCAGTCTTGCACATTTAGATTTTATTATTTGATTGAATTTTGGCATGGAAGCCATTGTGAAGAGATGGTGCAGTGTAGCAGTTAGAGCATTATGCTAGGATCTGGGATGATTGCGTTTGAATCCTTCACTCAGTACTGGAAGTCTGCCTTGAGTCCATCACAATCTCACAGCCTAATCTACCCTCACAAGGTTGTTGTTATGAAGATTAAGTGGAGGAGAGGGGAATGATACAAAAAGCTAATTTAGGTCCCCAGTGAGGGGGAATAACAGGATATAAATAACAATGAGCAAACAAGAGAGAGAAGGAACACATTTATAAGGCAATAGTCCTCATATATCCCTGCTACCTTCATATAATTTGTCTTTCCATGTGAGTGGAAAGGTCTCAGTGTAATATTCTAGCTCTGAAAGACTCTAAAAAATAAAGGTCTTTAGAGTAGAAGTGAAATAAGTTCCTTGTTAAGTAATATCCCTCCATTTTGGTATTTTCAGTTACAAAACTATATAACAAAAGTGCTTGAGGTCTGGCAGCATGAGAGCTGTTTTAATGCTTTTAATACATTGACACGTGGTGTTAAAAATGGGAAAGGTTTTTATCCAAATCATTTCAGCTATTATGTTAAAACTCTTGCAAATGATATTGCAAGGGAAAAGAATGCCAAATCATGGAGTCTATGATAAAGAACTGTGCTCTAATACGGCAATTTATTTTTACTAGGGGACCAGCACGATCACATTGCATGACTATAAAAGGGAAAACCCCAGTTTTTTATCATTGACTTCATGATAATTGAATGGAATTTATTGAAACTAAATAGGCAATTGCTGCTTAAGGCTAGTTTGTACATATTTGGTAGCATTAGCTTCAGGTTATGGTAATTCGGGGGGGGGGGGATTTTTTATATAGAGCTGCCAAGATGCTAAAGGCATCTAAATAGGGAGAGCAGAATGCCCCACCCCTTCAAGAATAGCTTACTTGAACTTAAAATAGAACAATTTGAAAATTCAGTATATTCCTCAGAGAAATGGAAGAGGGAATGTACTGATTGTTTAAAGTGGGGACCTGCAAGGGCTTCCTCTTTCCCCTCCCTGAATGTCCCCATAGCCTCTTCCTCTCCAAGGGAATAAACGTTTGTTGGTCTTAATGTGATACTTGACTCCTGCTTTGTTCTAGTTCTTCAGACCAACACGGCTGCCCACCTGGATCTATCAAGCAGGGAATCTACCTCTTATCACCCCCACCCCATCAGTCTTCAGTTTTCCCTCCTTCTCTACCCCTGGCATGCTACTCCAGCAGGGGTAGGAGGGAACCATTCTACCCAAGGAAACTATCAGGGCTAGGAGGGAACTTTCAGGGAGTAGGGCAGAGTGCCACAACATTCTGACATCATGCTGAAGTGATGTCAGCATTTTGGGAACATTGTGTAGTGATGCTCTGGGTTTTGGACAAAATGCTCTGGTAAAATCAGCCTCAAACCATAGAGTTATGCTCAAAAACCAGAGCATCACTGCACAATGTCCTCATCATGCTGACATCACTTCCACATGACATCAGTGCATCACATTTATTTCCGGCGATGTCACTGTTTGAGGGTGGAATTTCCTCCCACAGGCCATCTGGCTGGCAGTGGGCAGAGGCCCCCCAAAAACTGGGGGATCCCCCACTCCCAATTGGGGAATGGTGCATGGTATTGGGAAAGTACATGTACAACCAGAATAAATGTTGTTTAAACTTCTGCCCGGTGTCAGTGGCTTGCAGAAGGGACCGGTGCCTTTCACTAAGTAGAGTGTGTGAATGCTATAAGTATCTCTTTGATCATTTGGAGATTATTGACCCTTTAGGGGGAACAGAGTGGATTGTGCCCTAGAAGAATACCCAGTCTGGTGACAGCAACCTTGGGGGAAGATAGAAGAGCTTTGCCTCCCTCTTGGAATAAGTCTTAAAGGGACTGGACAGTAGGTTCCCAAAACTGGCCTCCTCACAGGGAGCTGGAGGTAGGCTAGAGGGACTACTGGGCACCACAATCCATAATAATTGTCACGATGACTTTTGTTTTAAATTGATTCCAAGTTGTTGTTGTTTGTTTGTTTTTTAAAGAATTCTGAGATGCTTTACAAAGCTACAATACCCAGGGCTGCTTGAGACCAGTGACAGCCAGTAGATTTAGTATAAGTAAACACTGATGGGGAGAAGTTTTATTGCTCTGTTTTCTACTCATTTCCCAAAAGCCTGCAAGAAGGATGGTTCCTTTGAAAGGAAGGAGAGTGGAGCTTCTGTTGCTTTTGAGGCCATATTTAAGCCCAACTACAAAGACAAATGATGATAACTTAACCTTGAACTGCAGCTTTAGAGCACTATCTTATGCAATGCAGTCCCAGGCCGTGATCAGAAGGCATATAACCCAGCAACCTTGCTGAAGCTAGGCAGGTCTGAACCTAGCCATTTCGTCATCAAAAGACTGCATGGGAGACCCATATATGTCGCCATGGCTACCATCGAATATAGAGAAAATGTAGAGAAAATAGATAAATATAAAGAATCCATTCATATTCAGTCCTGAGAAAGTGTGTTCTCCAAGTCTATTCCTCCTAATCATAGCCAATGATAATCCCCTCACTGTTTAATCTGAGATGTTCAGGGAATCAAGTACAGAGGAAAAGGTCCTTTCAAACCCAGTCCCCTTTTACACATGGGTGGCAATGATTAGCAGGATTATCCATCACAGCCAAAAAAAACTGTTGCTCCAGCGATGCTTTATAGGAATTTTTTTTTTTGTTACTAGGGATATTCCATGGCAGCATGTATGAGCAGCTCTCATTGTCTGACAATGTGTTTGGGGAGTCAGATAGAAAGTTACTCTGACCCAGTGTCCCCTCTAAACTGAGTTAGTGTGAGCTAGCTCACAGTTTTTTTAGCTTTTGGCTCACACATTTTTGTCTTAAGGAAGGTTGGCCCCAGAACAAACTGATTTATGCAGTAGCAAAATCATCCGATCTCAGCTTTAATGCCAGGAGCTCACAAAGTAAATTTTTTGTTCATAAGACTTCACAGTTTAGAAGTACACTGCATGACCTCCAGTTATTTTTCTGCAATGACAGGGAAACTTTATTATCATTATAGACAGGGTTGCCAGTTCTAGGTTGGGGAATACCTGGAGATTTGGAGGGTGGAACCTAAGGATGCAAGGTTTGGGGAGGGGAGGATCTTTAATGGGGTATAATACCATAGAGTCCACCCTCCAACGCAGCCATTTTCTCCAGGAGAATTTAGCTCTGTCACCAGGAGATTAGTTGTAATAGCAGAAGATCTCCATCCACCACCTGGAGGTGAATAAATGCTGCGAGGGAAGACGAAAATCCTCCCACATTTTTCCTTCTAGAGCTAGCAGACCTCATTGGGGGAGGGGCATATTTTAGGTTTGGGGAATAATTTTTCCAACAGGTGAAAATAGTATCTATGGGCAGTACTTTTGCCCTGAGTGTGGCATGTCTTTTTATGTCAGCTTTAGAAAGGGAGTATTTCTGTAATCCAGCGGTGAATCCCTTATTAAGGTGTTATGGTATAAACATGTTATAGATGATGTTATGGCTATATATGGAGATGAGGACACAATGGAAGAGTGGGGTATGTTGGCTTAATGAGGTTCACCACTCTATAAAGTTTTCATATAAGTATGATAAAAATTCTATTACCTTTTCCGGATACAATTGTTTTCAGAACTCAGGAGAACACAAAAACGGTAAGGAATTATAAAAAGTCCACAGACAAAAATATGTTTCTCCATTTTCTATCATGCCATCCAACACTCCTTAGAAATAACTTACCTCATGGTCAATTCCTTCAAATTAAACATAATTCAACCAGTGAGAAGGACCATGAGAGGGAAAGTAGAAGCCTGTGCCACCAATTTAAACAGAGGGGCTACCCTGATAGCGTATAGCATCTTCAGTGAGGAAAAGGATAGAGAAAATTAAAAGGGAAGATCTATTGAAATATAAGGAGGAAGGAGCAAGAAAAACAGGGATTACTTGGGTTTTACATTTCCTCCCAGCAGCACAGGAAACTTGCAGAATTATTAACAGACATTGGCATCCAGTAAGTGACATTGCAGGTTACCAGAGACCACCCACAATTGTCTTTAAACACACAAAAATCTAAAGGCCATGCTGGTACACTCAGACCTTAAAAGAAAACAGAAAGACATTGAAGCTTTGCCAGCAAATTTTCTGTGTGCGTACTGTTTGCCATGTCAATTCTGTTTACAGATTAGAGAATATATTCATCCCCAGACTGGAACTAAAGTAATCCTGAGAAGTCATACCATCTGTTCAACAAGAAGGGCAATTTATGCAATCATCTGCGTGTGTACACGCCTACATAGAAAGCACCATGAGAATGGTGAAGACACGTGTCACAGAATGCAGATCGAGACAAAGGCACAAAGTGATTGACATTCCTTTAGTGGATCATTTTATTAAATATAATCATGAGCCTGATTCATTGAAATTTTTTGTTCTTGAGAAATTTAAGCCTTGGAAATATAATCTGGTGAATGTTGGTAAGTATTTAATACAACAAGATATGGGATGGATTTTCCGTCTCAAAACTTTGGAACCAAATGGTTTAAACAGTGAGTGGGATTTATCCTGTTCTCTGTAAAAATAATCCAATATGATGGAAAATTTAGTTTAGAATGAACAAGTATGTCCCTTTCTCAGGTATGGGTTTGGAGTAATTAAACACACCTCGAGGATCATACTTGAGTTGTCACTTCCCTTTGGAAATGATATGATGCATGGGAACTCTTGAGAAAGCATGGTTTAAGAATTGAAGAGTATATTGTATCTAGTTGAGGTAAGAGATGTATATGTGAGGGATGTGTTTGTAGTTGCCATTGTCGAGATGTGGTGATATAATTTTTGATGTTCTGTGTTCTGAAATTGTTTTAAACAGAGCTTGGAAAAAGGCAGCCAGTGAAACAGAACCTTAGACTGGTTTGCCTGTTTTTGCATTATTCTGTCAAAAGAATTTGGAATTGTTTGGCTGAGAAACTTTGGATTATACTTTGAAGCCATGACTTTTTGATGGAGAGTAGAGTCTTCTAATAGAAAAACTGTTATTGGGGCTTGGACTCTCTATCATTGTTGTACCCATGTAGATGGATATGTGAAAAGAAGTTCTACAGTCTATAGAAGATTGTTTGGAATTTTATTAAAAGGAATTTTCATTCTGGTATAAAATATGATCAAGAGGGGGTTTTCTTTGCACATGGAGCCTTACGGCTTGATCTCTACCACCTGGAGGTTGGTAATTCTATTTATAGACCTGCTTTTATCCTGCACTTCATCCATTTAGGTTTCTAGGACATCCATTTGGAAACACTCTGTCAAATTAGGGAATCATTACATAATGCTTACTGGCAGGATAATTCTGCCATACAGAGCAATGGAGTTCCACCTTAAATTCTGGAGTCAGAAAATGGTCATAGAAGGCCCCTTGATTATAAAAAAGAATGGTTCAAGGTGATTATCTGGAAATTAGGCATCCTTGAAACTGGGATGTGATTGCCCAAGATGTACATATCAACAGGGCTTTTTTTGTAGCAGGAACTCCTTTGCATATTAGGCCACACATCCCTGATGTAGCCAATCCTCCAAGAGCTTACAGGGCTCTTAGTACAGGGCCTACTGTAAGCTCTGGGAGGATTGGCTACATCAGGGGTGTGTGGCCTAATGTGCAAAGCAGTTCCTGCTACTAAAAAAAGCCCTGCGAAAGGCATTCCACAGGTGGAAAAACCATGTTCCTAGTCTCCATCTGCCTCTCCTCTGCAGGTGGAAGTGCAGAGAGCACAGACTGTGAGAAACATATTAAATGGCATGCTGAATGGAATGGGAGGCAATGGTCTTCCGAGCGCACTGTCCTGATCTCTTTTGGACTTTAAGGGAACAAACAAAAACCAAACAGAACTTTGAATTGTGCCAGAAACTGATTGGAAGCCAATGCTAAGCTTTCAGCAACCCATGGTATTTGTTTGTTTGTTTGTTTTGCTATATTTATATCCCGCCCATTCTGCAAAGACTCAAGGCAGCTAATAACATAGGATAAACAAAGGTAACATTAGTAACCAATATTAAAACAATAAAACAGTTGAGTAAAATCACAGTGGTGCAACTACATCTATTATAGGCAGTATCTTCCTCTCTCCAAAGCCGTCAAATCATAGGCAGTTGGTACTAATACAAGACAAGTCCAGGTGAGATGGCAGCCTCCCTCATTTAGATGTCATATGCCATCTAGAACAATTCAGTCTTGCAGGCCCTGCAGAACTGTGATAGGTCCCACAGGGCCCTGATGGCTTCTGGGAGGGTGTTCCAGATTATTGGGGCTGCCACCAAGAAGGCTCTGGCTCTGGTGGAATTTAGCCTAGCCTCTTTTAGTCAGAAACAACCAAAAGATTTTGGGAACTTGATCGAAGTGCTCTGTGAGGAACATGTGGGGCAAGGCAGTCCCACAGATAGATAGGTCCTAGGCCATATAGGGCTTTGAAGGTTAATACCAGCACCTTGAAACGGATTTGGTACGCAACAGGCATCCAATGCAGTTCCCGCAACACAGGCTGAATGTGCTCCTGCTGAGGGAGCCCCATTAGTAGCCTGGCTGCAGCATTCAGCTTCTGAATCGGAGTCAAGGGCAGTCTCATGTAGAGGGCATTACAGTAATCTATTCTTGAGGTGACCAAGGTGTGGATCACCATTGCTAAGTCACCGTGCTCAAGGTAGGGAACCAACTGCAGTATTCGCCGGAGATAGTAAAAGGCGGATCTGGCAGTGGCTGCTACCTGGGCCTAGTTAAGCAGGACTCCAGGAGCACTCCCAAACTCTTAACCCTAGATGGTGCATCAACGGTGCCCCCATTGAAGGCTGGTAAAGAGATCACCCTTCCCAGGCCACTGCGACTTAGAGAACCTCTATCTTCATTGGATTCAGCTTTAGTCGACTCAACCTGAGCCAAGATACCGTGGCTTGCAGCGCCAGATCCAAGTTCTCTGGTGCAGTTGGACCAGCCACCCATCAATAGATAGAGTTGGGTGTCATCATCGTACTGATGACAACCCAGCCCATACCTCCTGTCCCTCTGGGCAAGGGGGTGCATGCAAATGCTGAATAGCATTGGGGAGAGAATCACCCTCTGGGGCACCCTGCAGATAAGTAGTCCCCAATCACCACCCGACCTTGGAGAAAAGAGGAAAGCCACTGTAAGGCAGACCCCTGTATCCCCATGTCAGTTTCTGTATCCAGTCCCTACAGGGGGTTGGCCACCTGCTGACATTTCCAGGCAGTTTTTTCAAATGAAGCCTCAAAAGGAGCACATTGCAGTAGTCTAACCTGCATGTGATTGGAGCATGAATCACTGTGGGAGATAGCTTTATGTATAATGCCATGAGCTTTTAGGAGAAGTGGAATAAAAATTAGATTGATAGATCAATACTTTGTTTCCTTCAAGGTTCCACAATCACATATGCCAGAGAAACTGAATGCAGTCAGATCCTTGCTTCACAAGGAGCTTGGTTTCCAAGTTGGCTATCCCAGTCAAAGAGCTGGAGCTGATGGACAAGGGGAGAACTCTTGTATATCAAGAAAGAAATTCTATTCAGACTGCAGATAAATGGGAAACCAGTGAAATGAGCAGAAGGAAAGAATGAGACCATTCAGCTTGTCAATGAAAAATGGTCTTGGCACATCAGGTATTCACTAATAAATTCTAATTATTTCAAGGTGACAGTGCTTTAATTTATAAGTTCTACATCCTGCATTAATAACATGAACACACAAAGGTCTATTGCTACAAATGAGCACATCTGACAGCTAAAATATAGCTTTCAGTACTCATTGAGCCATCTCATCCTGGACAGCAGTGTGATATGACAAGGTGACATAGTCTCCATCAACTCCTCCAGAAGTCCCTGGGGGTACTTTTTTCAGAAAGCTACCCCAATCAACTGCACATCATATTAGATCACTGCCATTTGGGACAATCAATATAGTTGCCCAGAATATTGTTCAGCTACAAAGTAATAAACACAGGTCCAGGGAAGCCTAAGCCAAAAATAATTAAAAGCACTGAAGTATATGTGCAGGATTATTCAGAGAAGATTGTTCCTCCCACATCTGTCACCAAGCAACAAAACTCTCCATAAATAGAATGCAGATTTGTAACTGGAAGCAGGGAGGGAATACACCCATAAATCACAGTTATGAAAAAGCAAAAATATATATATATTTTCTAATTGTTAATATTTAGTAATACCTGAGAACCTAGAGAGCTACTGCCAGTCACATTAACAATACTGAGCTTGGTAGATCAAGGATGTGACTTATTTAATGTGTGCACATGTTCAGCTTCCATGTTCAGAGCTGATGATGGCTGCTGTTTTCATATCCTATTTATAAGCTTATAGGAATTATCTGGTTGGCCTGCTCTAGAGAACTAGGATACTGGACTGTTAGGTAGATATTGGACTGCTCCACCAGGACTCTTCTTGTGTTCTTTTGGTATGTATGTGTGTGTGCCATCAGTTGTAGCCAACTTATGATGACTACAGCAAGGGGCTTTCATGGAAAGTGAAGAACAGAGGTGGTTGCCATTGCCTTCCTCAGCAGAGGCTTCTTTGGTGGTCTCCCATCCAAGTAAGAACCCAGATTAGTTTCTGATATTCAACGAGATCAGGATATATCATGCTGCGTTCCCTCCCATACTTTCGGTGTGTTTGTGTAAAGTGTCATCAAGTCACAACTGATTTATGGTGACCCCATAGGGTTTGCAAGACAAGAGATGTTCAGAGGTGGTTTGCCATTGCCTGTCTCTGCATAGCAACACTGGGCTTCCTTGATACTTCCTTCCAAGTACTGACCTGGGATGACCCTGCTTAGCTTCTGGGATCAGACAAGATCAGGCTAGCCTGGGCCATCTAGTTCAGGGCATTCTTTGAGTGCCTAAATTTAAAAAAAAAAAAAACCCAAACAAACTACTTTCACTACAATCCCCAGTAAATGTCTGCTGACTTCAGTTGGGCTAAGATTTCATTTTATTTGTTCCAGTTGAATCCTTTGTTTAGAAGACATATACCCTGTCACCTTCACACGATGTTCTCTGGACATAGCCCCAGTCAACATCAAATGGAAAGCGAGAGAAACAAATTAATACACACTTCAGCATCCATGGCTCGAGAAACCAGTTTTATTAGAATCTTTAATCTTCATGGATGGAAAAGGCTGTTATTTAATCACATGGCTTATCTGTCCTTGCAAGAAGAGAGCTGCCTGTTTGACAGCAGAACCTTCAAAGAAGTTCATCGAGCAAATGAACAACACACAATGGGTGTTTACTCAAGAAGGTACCTACACAACACTGCAGTAAATTGCTTTCTTGTCTGGCAAATATTGACTACAAACTGAAATCTAGCATGTTAAAACTTCATCATTTTATTCAGGAGCAAAAACTCCCAGGTTGTTATCCTGCTTTCCTTGCATGTACAAGGGCTTCTGAGAGGAGTGGACTCCATGGTGGAAAGTGCAATCAAGTTGCAGCCAACCTACAGCAACCATGTAGGGCTTTCAAAGCAAGAGATAACAGAGGTGGTTTGTCCTTGCCTAACTCTGAGGACTTCTTTGGCGATCTCTCATCCAAGTTCTAGCCGTGGCTGGCCCTCCTTAGTTTCTGAGATCTGATGAGATCAGGCAAGCCTGCACCATCCAGTCAGAGTGGGGTGGACTTGGAGGTACAGAATTCCAGGGGCCTGGGTTGCTCTTGGATCTGAAAAGACAGGCAGAGTGGAGGAGAGGAACAGGATACTTGTAAGAATCAAGAGTCATATGTGTTTTTTTCTGAATGTAAAAGGAACCAAAGGTGGTGTGAGGGGGGGGGGGGTCAGAGGCAATATTTACCTGGGGCCTCTAATGGTTCATGGTAGCCCTATAGATGTTGAGAATCTAAAGCAGCTTCAGATAGGAGCCAAGCAGAACACCTTCTCCACTTGCTCCTGCTTCCATGAGTAAGAAGCTGTTGTGCTTCCAAGCCCACACAGGTACACAAAACAGGGTCTTTTCAGTGGCAGCCTCACAGTTACAAACCAAGCTCCCCAGGGAGCTGCACCTGTCAGTCTTCAGGAGGCAGTTGAAGAATTTTATTTAGTACTGCATTTGACTCATTTCATTTTTACTTATTTGCAATCCCAACTGGAGTTTTTAAACGTGTGATTTTTTTTAGCTGTTTATTTGTTGTTCTATTCATATTGTTTTTATAGTGTTTTTTATAACTCTTTTATTTATATTGTAAACCACCTTGAGTTCCACAAAGGAGAAAGGCAGCTAATAAATGTCAGGAGGCCTGTTGGTAGGCCTCATGATGGTTCCTGAGTTTTAGCCACTGTATGGCACAAAGTGTTGGACTGGATGGGCCATCGGCCTGATCCAACATGGCTTCTCTTATGTTCTTAAATACTGGAGGTTCACTGCTGCAGTAACTGTGTACACAGGCATGGAAATGATTTACTGCTGTAGTTGTAAGGGAAAGGGCTGTGGTTAGCAGGACTCCCAACTCAGATTTGGGAAATTCCTGGAAATTTGGGGGGTGGAGCCTGAGGAGGTAGGGTTTGGGGAGGGGAGGAACCTCAGCAGGATATAATGCCGTAGACACCAACTTCCAAAGCAGCCATTTTCTCCAGAAGAACTGATCTCTGTCATCTGGAGACCAGTTCTGGGAGATCTCCAGCCACCTGGAGATTGGCAACCTTAGTGGTTATGGAAGCTTGAAAGCCTTCAAAGAGAGCTCATCTACTCAGAGGTGGAGTGATCTAAGGACAGCTCTCTAGCTGAACCAGAGGTGAGGCACCACCAGGCTCCTTGACTCACAGCTGCAGGCTCAGTGGCATAGCATTGGCTATTAATCTGTGTTATTATAGAGACAGACATTTCTCCATCTGGGACCATGATATGGAAAAAGGCACCGTAGATAGTTTCCATGTTAGACTCTTGAGTTATTGCGGGGAAAGATGAATCAGTCTAGAAGAAAACGCAGATTGATCTCTTAGGAGTACATCACATCTGGAAAGTGATGGATGAGATTAATGCTGGGAAACTCAATTATTGTAACAAATTCAAAAGCGTGATGTTCTGGGACCAAATTGCGGTTGATTTTGGCTTGCTCGACATGGTTGTAATTTGCAAGCACTGCAGTTCTTCCTGTCTGAAATGGCCTTGTGGTTTGGAGACAGAACGATCACAAGACGGACCAACTCTAAGAAACATTTGAGTTTCCCACATTTCTTATCAGCATTCCATGATTTCAGACCATAAATTGAAACCTTAATGAATGGGTGAGATAGAATGGGCAGGATAGAATCAACAGCTGCTTCTCTCTTTTTTTGCCAGTCAGGGTTTTTTCCTCTTGACAAGACAAAAATGTGATACAAAGTCCTGACTCTGGCTTTTCTCTATTTCCTCCCCTTCTTAGAGCCATGCCAACATGGTAGGAGAGACTGGATATTCCAATAAATTGTTGTCATGATATGGCTACTGTGATAAGACTTTCCCTTGCCATTTCTATATGGTGAACTTTATTTGTAAACACATGCCTGTTGGAAATCGGTCAACTCCAGTCCACTGCAAGCAAAACTCCTTTGAAATACACTTAACTTCTGATCACACCAGAAGGGAGTACATTTTTAAAAAAAACGTCTGGGTGGAAATGATGTGTAGAACTTCCATTGTGTTGACTTCACTATCTCAGAAAAGAGCATAAAAGCTTTGCTTCTGGAGATGTACTCATGTTTCAGAGCAGCCACATTTGCAGAAACGAGTCACAGTTTACAGCAAGACAAGCAGAGTCAAAATGTCTCAATAAATAAATAAAAATAGCATTGCATTAGGCTCTGCACAGCATATAGTCATACTGCCATAATTGTCTCCTAGAAGCCATTGGGTGATAACTCCATGCTAATGCCTATACAGCTCTGTTTCAAATTTTTATCATTCCTAGTTCTGTTGCACTTATTATTAAATGTATCATCCTATTGATTGCAGTAATTTACACTGTGCAATCCACTTTGCGTTTCAGTGAGAAAGGTGAAGTGTAAATAAACGTAAATCAAATTTTTTTAAAAAAATATTGCTATATAAGTCTGTCGGATCTATTTTAAACCTAATAAAATGAGATCAGGAAGGGGAGGGAGGATTTAAACCTTGAAGCCCTGTTCAGTTTCACTAATCAAAACTGGGCTGCTCACCTTAGTGTTTTAAGGAACAAAAGAAGGGTGGTTTAAAGGACACATTTCGCCCCCCCTGCCCCCCAAAATGTGAACAACAGGAAGAGAAGCCAAGTTTTGATTAGAGAAACTAGTAGGAGTGTTGAAGAGATAAACCCTCTCCATTCATGGTCCTCACCTGGGCTGAAACTGCAGGTGCACACCATTTATTTTTAATAGACATCTATAATCTTTATTAGGTCTGTTTCACCCTTCATTGAGCACTAGGATATTGAGGCAGGAATGACTGTTGGTTTTCTTGGCCTGGATGAAAAAGGGGGCAGCTGGTGGTGGAAACCATGATCAAGTGATACAATTTCAGCTTTATGCATCACATCAGAAATCCTAGAAGAAGGTTTATGACATTTCTGGGCAACATCTAGATGGACTGCAGCTTCCTATTTCAAGACTGCATTCATGTGTTCTTCAGTCCTCTTTTGTTTCTCTGACCAAATGGAGCAGAGCCACATTCTTTATGTGTGTGTGCATGTGCAAGCATTCTTCCCTCTCCACAGAATTCTGACTTCTGAAATAAGTTGCATGGCTTCAACCCATGTAAATAATTTTATCAAAAGGGGTTTTTTTACTGCTTTGTGAACAGGCATGGTATAATTCAAAGAACCTTCTACTGACTCCATCAATGGAAACATCTCTTGCTTTGAGCAGAAGGGTCTTTAATTCAATAGCGAAGAACCACTAATAGGAGAATGGATCTACAGGATCCAACCCTAAGTAAATATACTGGAAAGGAGAATATTTTCCTCTCAAAACACAGGCTTCAAAATATACCCTCAAATAATTAAATAACTCCTATACTAACTAGAAGACTGAAATCTGATAGGCTCATGGACCAAAACACAATGGACCCTAGAAAAATCTGAACAGGGGACATATTAACATCTAGCAGTCAAAATCCAGGCTGTAACCTTTTGTTCCATAATGAAAGTCAGGACAGCACACAAGATAAAAAGATGGCCAAAGGGGATTTCTGTTGTGTCTTTACATGCTTGAATAATCCTTGAGGGGATTTCCAGTAGCCACTATGAACTGGGGAGGCCAGCTGGCTGATTTTCAACTGACACGATTGCTTTCCCCCTCTCCTGGGCCTGCACCTTAGAGCTTTTAAATGAAATCAGATTTGTTACTGATTTCCATTTTTAAAATGCATTCTCAAACTTAATGGCCAGGGAAGTTCAGTGATGATCTGCTTGATCACATGCCTCTGAACCCAGAAGTAAATCCAGCAAAGTTTAATGGCACTTACTGACATATAACTGTGCTAAGAAGGCTGGATCAGAACGAGGGTCAGCAGAACTACCTTGGCCAGTGTTGGGAGACTGTTGGGAGGGCATGGTGTCACTTTCAGGTGATGTCCTAGGAATTTCCTCTAATCTCTATGGTCTATAGATACATTAGAACGGGGTGGCCAAGGGTAGCTCTCCAGATGTTTTTGCCTACAACTCCCATCAGCCCCAGCCGTTGGCCATGCTGGCTGGGGCTTAAGGGAGTTGTAGGCAACAAACATCTGGAGAGCTACCCTTGGCTACCTTTGCATTAGAACATTACTTACCAGCCATTTTATCTCCTAATCCTCAATTTATCAAGGGTGGGAGAAGGTGGCCAAGGGCAAGAGTTTGTTCACAGCAAGCAGACAAATGACAAGCCTACCCTGAACATGTGAATCAAATCACTGGTTCCTCTTGTCCTGCACCGTCTACTTTAACTGGCAGTCAATGTCAATGTCTCAATTACAGATTGTTCCCAGCCCCCAGTGATACCTTTACTTGATGATGTCAACATTTGAACTTCAAACCTTCTATATGCAAAGCATGCTCTGTCACTAACAGTGCTGCCTAAGAACACTTTCCTGGGAGCGAGCCCTTGTTTCAAGGCAGTTTTTGGTAAGACTAGTGAAATGTCTCTAGATGGTATCTTCCACGTTCCTGCTTACTTGTAATGGTTCACAGAGCTCCATACACGCCACTGGGAATGATTCACAATTGCCTATTCATCTAAAGTACACAGCTGTTCCATGCATTTACTAGTCCCACTAAATGATATAGTTGAATTGATTTCTAGAATATATTCTGAATGCTAAACTCCTTATAATCTCTAGAAGAAGAAGAAGAAGAAGAAGAAGAAGAAGAAGAAGAAGAAGAAGAAGAAGAAGAAGAAGAAGATGATATTGGATTTATATCCCGCCCTCCACTCCAAAGAGTCTCAGAGCGGCTCACAATCTCCTTTACCTTCCTCCCCCACAACAGTCACCCTGTGAGGTGGGTGGGGCTGGAGAGGGCTCTCACAGCAGCTGCCCTTTCAAGGACAACCTCTGCCAGAGCGACGCTCCACACGCCTGTGAGTAAATGTGTACACTATAGTTTGATTGCCTACTTAAGTTCTCGCTCAGAATTCCTGCCCCAAAGAATTTATTACAAAGTGAGAAGGACTGACTAGTTTCCCAAGGAATAGGTGTTCTGTTGCACCTTGCAGACTAACAAATGTTGGATGGCAAGGGTTCATATAGTAGGTGATGTGATTAGGATTCTGAACAGACCTCTCTAATCTATTTCCTGTACCTTAATCTGAAAAAACAGAACCTACTATATGGATAATTTGAAAAAATGGGATAAAACATAATTATATTACAGCACTTTATTCATTAATTAAAATTACTCAAACACTTTTGTATCTGGACAAGTCCAGTCAATTTGCACACAACGTTTTTTGTATTATTTTACATTATGGTCTGCCATGATCCCAATTTATTTATTGTCTTGAAACAAGGGGCAGGTGAAGTGTAAATATTTTAATAAAATAAACGTGTTTGGGTTGCATCAAAATTTCACACACTTTTTGCTGAAGAAAAGACAAGTCCATTTAAAGTTCTGAGGCAATTCTGCTATTTAAGCAGTTGTTGGTATTGATTCTCCCATCACAATGGTGATGGAAAGGGTTGTCAAGTCACAGCCGACTTAATGGTGACCCATAGAATTTTCAAGGCAAAAGACAATCAGAGGTGGCTTGCTGTAGCCTGCCTATATGCAACAATACTGGACTTCCTTGGAGGTCTCCCATCCAACCACTAACCAGAACTGACTCTATTTAGTTTCCAAGATATGATGAGATCAGGTGAGCCTGGGCCATCCAGGTCTGGTCCCCAACCCAGTAGTATAAGACTTTAGTCTAATAAAGTTAAGATTATTAAATAACACAAAAAATAATTATATTGGCCTTGAAATCATAGGGGGCAAAAATAAACCAGTATTTAGAAACTGGAAAAAAGCAAAGGGGGGGGGGGGAGGTGGAGAGAGACTAGGCAATTATTCCACTATGACAACCTGACAGTATGACAACTATGACAGTAATTTTGAAAAAGTAAAATGAGAGCAGAAATAAAAGCATACTTGAAACAAAGTTCCTCGAGAGCATTTGTTCAGATGATTTAGATTCCTTTTGAGGAGAAAATCATACAAAATTTAAATGCTTTTATCTTTTGGAGGGGTAATTCTATCACCGTTTTCATCTTGACTGATGAAACTCACTTTCTCACTCGGCACGTTAACAATCTTGTATCTTTCTTTTCTGGGAATACACTGCTGAGTTCAGTTAGACAGAATGGAAGCTGCTTCTCTGTCTCCAAGGATTTGGCTGAAATACACAAGGATTTAATAAGACCTAGCTGACAGTGTAAGTCACTACCAGAATAAATCAATTTACAAAAAGAAATAATAATTTGGGAACATGGAAATCTATGACAATTCAGTTAGTTGCCGTGTGTTTGCCTTGAAACCCTGGGTATAACCTTCCATTTTGTTGTAAATAATCTCACACAGTATCCATCCAGCACGCTAGTAAAATTCAGTATGCTTCTACCCCCTCCACAAGCATTTATTTGTCTATAGTCTTTCTGCAGCTCTCTTAAAAGGTGCTAAAAGTACTTCCATAAATATTCCATTAAAAGAGAATACATTTTCAGAATCAAGATGGGATTGGATTTATCTTTTTAGGACCAACCTGGTTCTGGCCTCTCTCTTAACAATCTTTTTGCCAAAGGCCTATTGGGATATTTGATCAATATAGCAGCGTCATAGAAGTGTGATACTGAGTGTGGAAAATAAATCTCCCAAGAAGTACATTGCAAAAAAGGTAAACTTACATTTATTCAAGAAGATTCAGTTCACATTCAGGATGCAGTCAAAAGAAGAGAAGGAGAAGCCTACATTAAAGAGGACTTTCACTATCAAAAATGGCCAACTTGTGCAACATCATGTGTGTGGAAGTATGAGGATACTGTATCTATAGGAGAGTCCTCCAGAGACCTGCGTCTCCATGGGAGGCCACGTAAAAAAGTGCGATGAGGGAGAGGGGTGGGTGGTTGGGGAGGCAGAGGGCAGTTCCCAGGTTAAGACAAAGTGAGGCATCCAATTAAAGGAGATAACATCTACACACACTTAGGGATGTAACATCACCCAAGATACAGGCAAGCTGAGTCACTCACTCCATCAAGACCCCCGAGAACCAGTGTGTTAGTTGTCAGAGGATCTGTGAGACCTTGGGTTGAGTCTCCACTCTCCCATGCTGAGTGATCTTGGGAAAGACTCATGTCAGTATATAAATAAGGCATATACATACATAAATATGAGTCTTGGCAAACCTATGACATACATAGGGTTGCCAGTCGGCAAATTTTGGGAGATTGGGGGAGATCTCCCATGGAGAACAGAGAGTGGAGTTTCTGGGGAAGTCATCATGACCCTGTAACACTCTAGAAATTTTCCCAGCTTCTATGGTAAAGACCATAGAGACAGGAAATTCCTGGAGGATGTAACATCACTTTCAAGTAGAAGGTTAAAGAACATGATGTCACTTCCAGGGAATGGAACCCAAAGCAGCATACATCACTCTCCTCTCCTCCATTATATCTTCACAACAAACTGTGAGATAGGTTAGACTGAGTGTGTGACTGACCCAGTGTCACCCAGCAAGCATCCATTGCGTCAGCACTGGTGGTCCTTTAAAAAAAAATGTCCAGGGAAATGCTGATTGACACTTTGGAGTCAATCAGCAATTTTTCTCTGGGACAGTTTGGAAAGGGATCCTGGAGGTTTTTGCCATCTTCTGGGCATGGAGCAGAGATCACTGGGGATGTATGTGTGCGAATGGGAGGGAGGCATTTGTGGAGTTCCTGCACTGTGCAGGGGGTTGGACTTGATGACCTTGGAGGTCCCTTCCAACTCTATAACTCTATGAAAGAGGGGATTCAGACCTGGATTTACCCAGATCTTTGTCTGACACTTTAACCACTACACTATGCTGGCTTTCTAGCCACTGTTCTCCATATAATTGTAGCAGACAGAAGTAGATGCACTAGACCAGGCAAAGGTGATTGTGCACATAAAGCCTCATGAGCTGATGGCCTTGGACTAACTTTTACCTTAAATATGTTCAGGACGGTGAGGTTATAGCACCCAGTGGGGAAAAATTAAGCAGATTTAATTCAAATGGATTGAGGTTATCAGCAACATGAATCTCGCTGCTTTATAGTCCAGCCCATGCAAACTTGATACATCCTTCCTGTGAAGTATTAAAGAAGGAACTAATTGAGAAACATTATCTTGTTTTAGTATTCATATTGTGCTGAATAAGAAAGCCTGTCTATTAAAAGATCAAAGTGAAATGTTTCTCTGCATTTTTTTACTTCTACTGTCTATATTTTTCCTGACACGTCCCTCACCTACCATCTTCTGCAGCTAACATTTGTGATAGTTGTTCTCCCTACATCTTAATGACAATTCCTCTTTGTTTTACTCTCCAACATACATTTGGAAAACAGGAATCATACCACTGACTTATCTAGTTTCAAAAATGAGAAAGGCTTACTGAAATAATGTATATTAAATGCCATTATTATGGAGAACCTGAAACGTTTGGTCTGTAACCTGAGAAAACCTCAGGAGAATGTAGAATATGTCATGAACATGTTCTAGGAGAAATAAATCTTCAGCCTCTCCTTCTATTGCAGTCTGTGAAAGAGCAAATATGTCCCTGCATGCCTTCCAGCTGAAGTAAAAGTAGATTGCAGGGTACCAATTTTTAGAAGGAAAATTATGTGATGAGGGACAAGAAGTCTCTCCAACACATACTGAGTTTTGGAGTGACTCAGCTTGTTTGGACATTGGGAAGGCGCTACATCACTCTAAAGCTGTGATCACACTTTCAATCCACTTTCAATAAATAATGCACTTTCAACCACTTTCAATGGACTTTCCAGCTGGATGTTGCCAGTTCACACAGTAAAGTCCAGTTGGAAAGAGCATTGGAAGTGGATTGAAAGTGCATTATTTAGTGTGTGTGATCTCAACCTTAGTGTGTATAAGGGCTATCTCCTAGAGCAGTGTCTCTTTGTTTAAGCCTGGGAGCTGCCCTTTGACATCTCCTTTCTCTCTGTGACTTTGTTCTCCCTCATTCTGCACATGGCTCTTTATGGAATCACACATCTCTACAGGTCTCTCCTGTACAAACAATGCCCTCCTGCTTCCAAATACATTATGCCAGATTTAGTTGGCCACTTGTGATAGGGAAAGCAGGGCTTTTTTTGTAGCAAGAACTCCTTTGCATATTAGGCCACACCGCCTGATGTATCCAATCCTCCAAGAGCTTACAAGGCTCTTAGTACAGGGTCTACTGTAAGCTCCAGGAGACTGGCTAGATCAGGGGTGTGTGGCGTAATATGCAAAGGAGGTCCTGCTACAAAAAAAGCCCTGAGGAGAAGTACTCTTAAGATTAGGCTTCCCTCTCTTCTTTCAACTACAACCTGAACATGAACTGAATTGAATCAAATAAATGCTTTACTTTTGCAATGTACTTCTTGAGAGATGTACTTACCGCACGCAATATGACTGGGCAAGCTCTGCTATAGTAACCAGATATCTGCCAAACTAGACGATGTGAGTGACAGGTATTGTCAAGTTTGGCCTTGACCTTCCTTTTAAATTACAGCCTTGCCAACTGCATTTTATTAAATCAAAAGAGCTGTAAGAAAGAATCTCACAAATGCCCGTGACATGGACATTTTGTCTATTTGTGTCACATTGCTGGAAATTTAAATTCTGGACTCCAAAGAGAGTGACACATTAGCACATATGTGGCTGGTATATCCAGTGATAATTTTTTAAATGATGCACACTTAAAACTATGTTACTAGGTAGTGATTCTAAGCAGGTCTACTCAGAATCCTGCTCAGTGAGCTTCATGGACCAAAGTGCCATCAAGTCACACCACGTCATGACTCTGGACTTCCTTGGTGGTCTCGCATCCAAATCCTAGTCAGGGCTGACTCTGCTTAGCTTCCAAAATCTAATGAGATCAGGCTAGCTTTGGCTATTATGGCTGCCAAACCCCCGGTCAGCAGGGGGAACGTCCCCCTACATTGCCAATGTGATGACATTACCTGGAAGTGACATCATCGCATTGGCAACATCACAGAGCGACCACTCTAGGCTTTTCTAGGAAAACTCTATGGTTTTCCTGGATGTTCTAGCCATTTGGTAGGGAAAACTCTATGGTACAACAGGGGAGAACACAGAGGACTTGGCAACACTATTGGCTATTTAGAAAAAAACGTTCTTAAGATTACATCTGTAAATACCGAGAATTCTTCAATAGTGTATCTAAACCATTTATCGATATAATTGAAAATGCCACTGTGGGAGAAAGTCAGCACTTTCAATGATTCTTTGGAAAAGAAGCGAATGAATAAAATTGGACAGGGAGGTCTTCTCAAACCTCAGCCTATGACAGGTGCCTTACAAATTTAGGATATGCCTGAAAAGCATACAGTGGAGCGAATTAGGAAAACATTCATTTCTGCTTTGGTCCTTGAGATTTGTTCTTGGCATGACAGAGTTTTTTTTCTTAAAGCCTTGAAGTTTAATTAGAAGAGCTGTATACTGCCAGTGAGCTACCACTAAGCGAATAAAGTGAACACAAATAACAGCAATAAAAATCAGACTATATGTGTTTCCTGACTAAGAAGCCAATTAGTTTGTTCTGTATCAAAACTTTGTGCCATTAAATTTCCTTTGAAATTAAAACACTTAATGAAGAGGTATTGTGCTGACAGTGTCACACAGACACACTCTTTTAGAGTTTCTAGACTCCAACAGGTCATATACATTGCACTTCTTTGAAACCCAAAGAATAAGATGAAAATTCAGAAAATTCACCCTGAGAGATATTGTTCAGCTTCCGGAACCATCAAGAATGAGGCTTGGGTGGTGGGAAGAATCCCAGCTGTAACCAGTTTGAGTGTACTGCGATCTACTTTGAGAGCCAGTTTGGCATATTGGTTCAGAGTGGTGGACTCTAATTTGGAGAACCAAGTTTGATTCCCCACTCCTCTACATACAGCTCCTTGGGTGACCTTGGGCAAGCCACTGTTCTCTCAAGTGAAAGAAAAGTCCCAGGGTAACAAAAGACTTGAATACTTAACAACACTCTAAAGCAGGGGTCCCTAACCCTCCGGGCCATGGACCAGTACTGGTCCGTGGCATGTTAGCAACTGGACCATGAGGTGTATAATTATTTCATTATATATATTTCAGTATTCTCTCTAAGCTGATTAGTGTGAGCTAGCTCACAGTTTTTTGTCTTAGCTCAGGAAAAAATGCCCCCAGAGCGCATTAATTTATGCAGAAGCTCACAACTTTAATGCCAGCAGCTCATGAAGTAGAATTTTTTGCTCACCAAACTCCACAGCCTACAGGGAGCATTGATTACAATGTAATTACAATGGCACCTGTCGCATCAACCATCACCAGTGGTCTGACCTAGCCTCAGATCGCAAAGCATGGAGGCACACCATCCACCAGGCTGTCTCTTCCTTTGAGAACGCACGCATAGCTGGTCTTGAGGACAAAAGGAGATTGAGGAAGAATCGCACTGCTACAGCACCAACCCCAAATCAGGCTTTTCCCTGCAGCCACTGTGGCCGGATCTGCCTGTCCCGCATTGGTCTTGTCAGCCACCAGCGAGCCTGCAGCAGACGTGGACTACTGCACCCTTCTTAAATCTTCGTTCGCAAAGTCAAGCCGAGAGAGAATAGAAATGAAGTGCACAGTTGTATTATCCTGAAACCACTGCCTTCCCCCCCTCCCAGTCTGTGAAAGCATGGTTTTCCACAAAACCAGTCCCTGGTGCCAAAAAAGGTTGGGGACCACTGCTCTAAAGTATTTGACATCTGTAATTAAGAACGATATGTAAAGTAATGAAGCCCACTATAACAAGGAAAATTCTACAAACAACAAGCAGTGTTAGACAGTGCAGTAACTCAGTACAAATGGAGGTTGCTCTTAACAAATAGATATCAAGCCAGTCCAACAGTGTGGCTCAGCCAACAGTATTCTTCTCTGGCCACTTCAGACTTGACCACCTTAAGGAAATAGAGCTGTACCGGTGATTGATAATATCCGGTTTTGGGTTCTCTCAATAACAGTTCTCTCAGAGCTCTTTCAGCCTCACCTCTTTCACAAGATGTGTGTTGTGGAAAGAGGAACAAAGTAGGAGTCCAGTAGCACCTTTAAAACCAACAAAGTTTTATTCAGAATATAAGCTTTCGTATACATGCATGATTCATCAGACGAAGGAATGGGGTTCAGTGAGCAGAAATACATATAGCTGGTGGGTTAAGAATGTAAACTGATACAAAGTTGTATCAAAGTAAACTGATACAAATAATGTAATAAATTGGAAGACCATTTGGTCTGGATAGCATTTGCGTGGGAAACCAATACAAGGTAATAAAAGGAGATTGTAAACCGCTCTGAGACTCCAAGAGAAGGGCAGGATATAAATTCAATTTCTTCCTCTAACTATTTCCATTGTGCAATCCTCAACAGAGTTACACCCTTCCGAGTCCATGGATTTCAACGGACTTAGAAAGGTGTAACTCTGGTGACTATTGTGCTGTTAGTCTGCAAGCAGCTTTCCAAAAAGGCATATTTTAATAAGCACGTCAGTAAGTCACTCTTAGAACCCAACTACATGTTATGTTAATTTGACAAACTGGGTCTGGGGTATTTCTTAGGTCTGATGAAGGAGGAGACATAATACTGCACAGTCACCCCACCTCAAAGAAAGGGATGCTGTTAGTTACCTTCCTCCTTGAGAGGAGACGGATGGAGCATAACAACAGGGTCTCCGTTAATTACTCCCAGCTTCCCACAATTATAAAGGATACATTCACACATCAATCACCAGTTCTGATAGATTTATTTGCTTTACCGTGCCCCCCCCCCCAAAAAAAAATTAAATCCAGACAAATGGTGACCATATAAATTTAGCCTGTTATTTCTGATTAGACCTTGCATCTGTTAAAACATCTTCATTCTGTTGTATGCAGGGCTTTTTTTTTTTTTTAACAGGAATGTACAGTTTCAGCTGGTTTGGTGTCAGGAGGTGTAGCCTCATAGTTCCTGCTGGGCTTTTCCAACAAAAAAGTCCTGTGCAGAACAATGGTGACATCAGGAGGTGTGGCCTAATATGCAAATGAGTTCCTGCTGAGCTTTTTTATACAAAAAAGTCCTGGTTGTATGCTAATTTCCTGCTCACCCTCTAGCTATATGTATGGTCACTTCCATTTCAATGTACCCGAAGAAGTGTGCATGCACACAAAAGCTCGCACCTTGAATAAAACTTAGTTGGTCTTAAAAGTGCCACAGGACTCAAACTTTGTTCTACTGCTTGAGACCAACACGGCTGCCCACCTGAACCTATGAGGTACCACTGGTCGCTTTGCAAGAGACAGTGGCCCCCACCATTGCTGTCAGTCAATGTCAGTCCCATTCCATACAAGGCATGTGGGTGCAAGTCATACAGAAGTCACAGTGAGCTTGCACCTTCCCTCCCTCTCTTCCATAGGGGGACAAGAGCCGCAGCAAGCCTAATCCTTCCCTTCCCCTGCTGGGATCAGCATCTTTATCTAGGGCTGTTTTTGCTTCCCAATCCATCCCTGCCCACAGCATTCACTGTCTGATGATGCCCTAAAGCTAGATAAGCATCATCTACCAGGGGTGTCAAACATGTGGCCCGGGGGCCGAATCAGGCCCCCGGAGGGCTCCTATCAGGCCCCTGAGCAACTGGCTGTCATCTGCTTCCTTCTCCCTCTCTTTTGCTTCCTTCTGCATCACAGCTTGCTTTGCTAGAACTACAGAGCAAAATCTCTGTTTTCTCCATTGGCTGAGGCTCCTCCCTTGGGGAGGAAGGGGAGGAGGGATAGCTTGCTTTGCCAGGCTCTCTGAATCGCACAGCACAGCTACTGAGCCAAGCCTGTCTTCCTTCTATTGGCTGAGGTCCCTCCCTCTCCTCATCTCCTGGGGAAGGCAGGAAAGAGCCAGAGCTTCCTTTGCCCAGTTCCCCGCTATCCCATGGGAGAAATACAAAGAAAGCACCTTTAAGATCAATGAGTGCTAATGTTTTAAGCATGTTTTAAGATTTAAAAAAAACAAAAAACAAAACTTCAGTTGTGTTTGTCTGTGTCCTTCATAAAGTTTATGTCTCTGCTACCTAATCTTAAATAGGTACACACACGGCATGGTCCAACATGTCCCGGCCTGGCCCAATATGGCTTGGCCCAACAAGGTCTCATTTATGTTAGATTTGGCCCTCATAACAAATGAGTTTGATACCCCTGCTCTATACTATTCTTTGCAGAGAAGATCAGCAGCATTGCCAGCTTCCAGGTACAGCCCAAAGATCTCTTGGAATCACAGCTGATCTCCAGACTATAGACATCAGCTCCCTTGGAAGAAATGGCTACTTTGGAGTGTGGCATTATACCCTGCTGAAGTCCCTCCCTTCCCCAAATGCAGGTTCTGTCTCCAAAACTTCAGGAATTTTCCAACCCAAAGTTGGCAATCATAGTGTGGAAACAGACCAGTTCATGAACAGGGGTGTTGCTAATTGGATGGGCTATTCCTATCAGCTTCAACTCAAATGCACTGTCTTAAAAAAAACAGCTCACACACTTGGCAGGTTTGAGTAATCACTTTATTAGTAATCGAGGGATGTGCTGGAAGGTGCAAACTGGCTCACCGTGAATGCCCTCCATGTGCCCCTCTGCAAAAAGCCATGTAGATGTCCTTCAAGATCTTTGCAAAGAAAAAGAAGAAGGGAGAAAGAGGCAGAATCAGGTCTGCAAGAGCTGTACACTGCAGACTGCAGTGGTATCGAATGCCTGCAGCAGCGCGCACACACACTGTTTAATTGTGAACCAAATAAAAACACATGATTTGTGAAGCAGTAAAACATATCATTGTCAGGCCATGGACCATATTTCTTCTCAGGAAGCAAAAGCAAATTGACTTTCTCATCACAGGTCCTGGATCTCTTGGGCACTGGGAGGAAGGAAGTCCTGATCTGAGTGCTGATGCGCTGCCAGCAGCAGAATGCCTGGCCCTGCATTCCCAAAGGCATTGCTAGAAGGAAAAGCTGTGAGAGGTTTCTGCTGGGCCTGAGGGAAAATGCAGGGCTCCCGTTACATCTACATATACTTGCCTAAGCCTGGGTTGGGAAATACCTGGAGATGCTGGAGGTGGAGTTTGAGGAGGGCAGGGTTGGGGGGACTTCAATGGGGCATCATGCCATAGAGTCCAAGTGGTCATTTTCTCCAGGGGAACTGATGTCTGTCGCCTGGAGATGAGTTGTGATAGCTGGAGGTCTCTAGCCACCACCTGGAGATTGGCAACTCACTATATGAGATCCACTATAGTGAATAGCCTAGTGTTGAACTAGGATCTGGGAGTCCTGTGTTCAAATCTCTAGCTTGTCATATGGTTTGAAGAGAAGGTAGAAGTTTTTACATCTTGCTTTTCTGTACCCTAAGGAGTCTCAAAGCAGCTTACAATCTCCTTCCCTTCCTCTTCTCACAACAGGCACCTTGTGAGGTAGGTGGGCCTGAGAGACTTCTGAGAGTACTGTAACTGGCCCAAGGTCATCCAGCTGGTTTCACATGAAGGAGTGGGGAATCAGACCTGGTTGTCCAGATTAAAGTCCGCTGCTCTTAACCATTATATCATTCTGGGTTTCTGAGCAGCAAGACCTTCAGCCAGTCACACAGTCTCAACCCGACATACCACATAGGATTGTTGTGGGAGGATGGGAGATTTATTTGCACTGCTCTGAGCTCCTTTGAGGAAGGGTAGGATCAACAAACAGAGAAGAGAGAAAGAAAGAATAAGCCATTACATGAACAGAAGTCTTTATTTGTTTGTAGTGGTTACCAGCTCAGGCAAGCTATAAAGGCACACAAGGTAGAAAGCCTCCTTCCATTCACCTTGTCTGGGAGTGCCATATTCTTGGCACCCAACCACCCGCAGCTCCAAGCAAAGGCCTACAGCCCTGGTAGGTGCCACAGTGCCTGGCAAACATGCGTCAGTAGGGCAACAGTGACTGACAGGGCACCCATAGTTGTCTGTGCCGTATTTAAGAAAGGCTGGATGGTGGCTCCAGAGCAGAGTGAAGAAGAAAGGGGCCATGGAAGGTTTTCATGGCATGGAGGTAAAGAACATCACCTGGTAAAGAACATCCCACTTAATCTTTATTAAAAGGACAGGATCTTTTTTTTCTATGGCAGGGGTGGCCAAGAGTAGCTCTCCAGATGTTTTTTGCCTACAACTCCCATCAGCCCCAGCCATTGGCCATGCTGGCTGGGCCTGATGGGAGTTGTAGGCAAAAAAAACATCTGGAGAGCTACCCTTGGCCACCCCTGTTCTATGGCATTCACCAACAGAGGGCCATGGATGGAGATAGGTATGGGCATGAACCTGTGGTTCAGAAACCATGAACTGGCAATGTTCATCATGAAATTGGGTTTGTGATGAGGCTCATGCCTATCCCCAGGGCTTTTTTTGTAGCAAGAACTCCTTTGCATATTAGGCTACATACCCCTGATGCAGCCAAGCCTCCTGAAGCTTACAGTAAACCCTGTACTAAGAGCCCTGTAAACTCTTGGACAATTGGTTACCTCAGGGGTGTGTGGCCTAATATGCAAAGGAGTTCCTGCTGCAAAAAAAAGGCCCTGCCTATGCCTAATTTAGAATGCCCTCCAAGCTTGGGAGAACTGGGAACATAACTGTTAACAAGGCGGAAGCTTCTTATTTTGACACAATAAATAGAGATTGCCCTGACCTGGATAGGTAAAGCTAACCTAATCTCATCCGATCTCAGAAGCTAAATCAGGGTCAGTCCTGGTTAGTATGGGAGATCACCAAAAAAGTCCGGTTACTATGCAGAGGCAGGCAATGGCAAACCACCTCTGAACATCTCTTGCCTTGATAACTCTACAGGGTCACTATTCATTAGTTGCGACTTGGCAGCAAAAAAAAAAAAAAAGTAGGGATGCAACTGACCACTTTTTCGCAGGTCCCCTGGCCCACTTCTTTCATGTTATAATACCTTGTGTTGACGTTCCCCCCTTGTGCAAATGAAGCCCACCTTTTTCTTGTGCCCCATGTTGAATTGTCTTGCCACTTTTATGCATTTTTAGTGTTATTATTGAGAAAGTGGCGCTTGAATGCGTAATAAAACAGTGGTGCAAAAAACTGTGCACGGCTGGTGTAAAATGGCACACAAAAATAAATCTGGTGCATCAGCAAAGAAATGAAAAACAAACGGAGATGGGCATATTTGGATAAACCTCTAATATGCATCCTTTTAATACGAAACCATTTGCTTTGCTCATCTTCCCCACCCAGTTTCAGTGAAAACCTCCCCAATGTGGTTTTGCAGCATCTCTAGCTTACATTCCTGAAGCCACAAGTATCCCCTTGAACATTTGCCCTCAGTCTGTCCTCCCTTTCATGCTACAAGCTTCCTCTGTCTATCCACAAAGATCCACATGGATTTTCTCTCTTCAGCATTCTCCAGCCATGGTAGGTAAGATTGCAGAATGAGGCTCAATAGCCAGGTTTTTCCTACGGCACCACAGTTATAAAGAGATTTGTCTCTGTGTGGTCCGGTAGCCTAAAAATATATTGTGACAACTGTTGTCAGGCCAGAAGCAGACTATTTAAAAAGAAGAAGAGAAGAGATTGGATTTATACCCCACACTTCACTCGGTGCCTCAGAGCAGCTCACAATCTCCTTCCCTTCCTCTCCCCACAACAGACACCCTGTGAGGTAGGTGGGATTGAGAGAGCTCTGAGAGAACTGTGACTGACCTGCTCTTAACCATTATACCAGAGATGGCCAAACTGTGGCCCAGGAGCCACATGTGGCTCTTTCACACATATTGTGTGGCTCTTGAAGCCCCACATTGTGTCATCAACTGGCTTGGAGAAGGCATTCATCTCTTTAAGTCACTTCTCCAACCCAAGCCAGCTGATGGCTTGGAGAATGCATTTAAAATTGTTTTCTTTCCACCTATCCCACTTTCCTCATCTATTTTCCTCCCTCCCACAGCTGATATTCATGTCTTGTGGCTCTCAGACATCTGATGTTTATTCTATGTGGCTCTTATGTTAAGCAAGTTTAGCCACCCCTGCATTACACCAAAACACAGAGTAAAAACACCTTCATTAAAAGCCTGGGTGAAAAGCCTGAAGAAAATTAAGGTGAGTGCCAGGCAAGCATCAAGAGGAACAGAATTCCAAAAGGTATCATGGCCTCAAACCCTTTCAGACTTTAAGTTCATAGCCAGCACTTTGAATTGGCTCATAAAGAAGGTGGGAACCACTGAAGTAAAGATGATAAAATACTAGGAGTTAAACTGGTATAAACCCAATGCACTTTCAAGTTCTAACTAAAACTCCTTTCCTTGTAGCTACCAACGCCCATCAGCAAAGCAATGGAAAGACGAAGCCACAGTGGTGTTTCTCTCTAGCATCTGTGAATCATCTGCGGTTGAAAGTTCCTCTCTTCCAAGAAACAATCTATGTGGTAAACAGGAAGAGATAAGCCAGGCAGGTATAATTCATCCCTTGGACTAGGTCTTCACTCAAACTGTACTTTTTAAAATTGATACTTGTGTTAGTTTCTAATTGCTGTGTTCCCCTTTGGAATCCAACATCTTTTAGCTGGAATGAAGAGTAAAAATACAAGAAATGCACAATATAACTTTCAATATGTTAAGAGTTCATTATAAGGAGACCTTGATAGGATTGCCAGCTCTGGGTTGAGAAATACCTTGAGATTTGGATAGGTGGGTAGAGTCTGGGGAGAGCAGGGCCTGAGAAGGAGAGGTACCTCAGAGAGCCAGCATGGTAAGGTATAGTGGTTAAGAGCAGGACTTTTTTTGAGCAGGAGTGCCCAGGAACGCTGTTGTGGCTGGCTTGGTGTCAGGGGTGTGTGGCTTAATATGCAAATGAGTCCCTGCTGAACTTTTTCTACAAAAAAGCCCTGTATGAAACAATGGTGACATCAAGGGGTGTGACCTACTATGCAAATGAGTTCCTGCTGGGCTTTTTCTACAAAAAAAGCTCTGGTTAAGAGCAACGGACTCTGATTTGGAGAACTAGGTTTGATTCCGCACTCCTCCACATGAAGCCAGCCAGGTGACTTGGGTCAGTCACAGTTCTCTGAGCTCTCTCAGCCCCACTTACTTCACAGGGTGTCTGTTGTGGGGACAGGAAGGGAAGGTGATTGTAAGCCACTCTGAGACTCCTTCAAGTAGTGAAGGGTGGGGTATAAAGACCAACTCTTTTGCAATGGGGTATAATGCCATAGAGCCCAACTTCCAAAGCAGCCATTTTCTTCAGGAGAACTGATCTTGGTTGTCTGGATATCAATTGTAATAGTGGGAGATCACCAGCCACAACCCTGAGAATGGCCCTTTACCTTGAAAACTATACAGTATCCTAAACGTAAGCCCTTTTTAAGGTTTTTTTTTTGACAAATTCCATTTAACTTTCCCGTTTAGGGAAGCTCATCATGTGACACCCCTGCACACATTATATTCATTTGATAAATAGGGATGGTTCTAAATACATTAGCATGGAGGGCATGAATGAAACTTTCTCCACCCATTTAATCTCTTTGTTTTTCCATTAGTGGAGCCACAGTGAGCCTCCTGATTAGTTCTGGATCATTTCCTGCCCATGTTACCTGCTTCATCTCGATTCACAAAAATGTAGCTTTCTTAATGCTTTGTAAAATTCTGAGTGGACAGAAAACCAGCGTACGGCTAATTTATTTAGGGCACATTCTGTTCCACCTCATGCTCCAGTGATGAAGATACTGACATGCACATTAGAGGTTGCAGAATGAGGCCCATTAGTCAGGTTTTCCCTACAGCACCACAGGTATAAGGAGATGCTTAGCTATGATTGATGTGGGGATTTTTGTTTTTTTGGCCCAGTAAGTGCTCTTGGGAGTGAATGAACATGGTAGTCAGGTAGGAAGGTATTGATCAAGCAGAATGAATAAACAGCACTGCTAATCCCCGGGACGGCCATGTCAGATATTTGACTTACACCAAGTGCCAATCAGACATCCTTATTGGAGCTTACAGTAAATGTTATATTAATGGCCCCCTCTTCAGATGTGGACAAGCCTTCTGAATGGGATCGAGATGAGAGCCATCACGGCACGCCAAGCACACTTGAACGGCGCTCCACTCTCTGATGGAAGCGCGTGGCAGGAATGCCAATGCCCAGCAAAGGAGGCACTGCCATCTGCAGTGTTCATTTCAGCAGACTTCAAAGGCAATTGCCATGCCAAGCATCACGCATGCCTCCAGTGACTACGAACAATCCCAGCAATGTTTCTTTGACTTGATCCACTGACTTATGCAGCTGGGGTGGGGGGAAGAGGTTAAAGGATTCATTCCTCTGTGGGGACCCCTCCAAAAAAAAATGAAGAATTGCTGTGGAGGAAGGAACAGCTGCTTGCACAGACTTGCATCGCCCCAATTGCAAACTTATTTGTTCTGTATTCAGAAGAAGAACGGGAGGGAATTGTCAGACGCTAAGCCCCTCTTCTTGTAAAGTGTATACAACGTATTCAGATTGTTAACCAGCGGATGCTGCAGCAGAGGGATGTGCTGTCAGGGAATGAAAGGGGTGTAATAGGCCCACAAAGAGGGAAGCAATGAATTCCTGGCATTCTAATGGGGTGAGCTTCATTTAGCAGGCAAAGACAGGGGAGGGATTTTCTTTCCTTTCACCAGTTTGACACGTCTGTATTTGTGCATCTCTTCAATAACAGGCGGAAAGCACAACTGAGCTCAGTGTGAGACTCGGTGCCCATAAAATGATTATTGGAAAAGTATAGTAATTGATAAAAGATGTTCAGAAGCATATTTTAAATGGATGCCTTTTTATAATGGGTTTAATGCCAACATAGCTGCCTTTTGTTTTTTCTCTTGGAATATGTTTCTCAGAGGGTTTTGCTTACAGGAGAGAAAACTGCTCAAATGGTCCCAAGATTCATAGTATGTTACAAGGGTGTTGTACTGCTATAATCATATTTGGGAGGGAATGATTAAAATAACACAATGATATGTGGACCCCCTCCCCCCCTTAAAAAGGGATTGGATTTGTGGTGAATAGATCTACGGTCAATGCCAGATTAAGCCCTGTGGAGGCCCCTAGGCAGTCGAAATCTTTCGGGCCCCTTCACAAATCATCTCAGAGTCTGAGCGCCTGCCCCACCACCCACGGCCCCTGCTGCAGACTGCAGGCACCTTCTTAAAAGCCCTTTTTACTAAACTGCCAGGAAGAGAGAGGCAAACTTGCTGACAACGCCAAGAGCAGCAAGTCAGGCAAAGAGTGGCTCGGTTGCTGGCTGTGCGTGCAGGCTGAGAGGGGTACAAGCAGGGGGAAAATGGGGCCCCTGGGGCCCATAGGCCGGTGTCTACTTGGCCTAATTGTTAAGCCAGCCCTGTCTAGGGTTGCCAATCCCCAGGTGGGGGCAGGGGATCCCCTGGTTTGGAGACCCTCCTCCCGTTTCAGGGTCTTCAAAAGTGGAGGTGGAGGGAAAGGTCTGCTGGGCACTCCATTGTTCCCTATAGAGACCGATTCCCATATGGTATAATGGAAAATTGATCCGTAGGTATCTGGGGCTCTGGGGAGGGCTGTTTTTTTAAGTAGAGGTGCCAAATTTTCAGCATAGCATCCAGTGCCTCTCCTCAAAATGCCCTCCAAATTTCAAAAGTATTGAACTAGGGGTCTGATTCTATGTGCCCCAAAAGAAGATGCCCCTAAGCTTCATTATTTTCAATGAAGGGAAGGCATTTAAAAGGTGTGTGGTCATTTTAAATGTCATGGCCAGAACTCCCTAATCATCTTTGTTGCCCTCTGTACTTTTTCCAGCTCTGCCATGTCATTTTTTTAGATTCCGAATGAGGCCACACCATATATCTATATGGAGACATTATAATATCAGTCATTTTATGTTCAATCCCTTACCGAACAATATCTAACATAGATTTTGCCTTTTTCACTGCTGTAGCACACTGGGTTGATGCTTTCATTGACATTATGACCCCATGATCTTTTTCTTTCTCAGCCTCAGCAAGTTCAGACTTCATTAGCCTATACTTGAAGCTGGGATTTTTTTTTTGTCTTTCGTAAAAATGTCATTCCCTCCCACAGCCCAACTTTCCTGAGCTATTGTGTTCTTTCTGAAACACACAAAACAACAATTTAATGTTGTGTGGCCTGCCACCCCCAATGGAGATACCCAAAGATCATCTTCTTATTCCAGGTGTGTAGGAAAAAAATGCACCACAAGATCTTTAAGCCTTTGTATCTTTAGGATGCAAGCATAAATCCAGAAAGGACCATTTGCCATTAGGGTAGGGGCTGTGGCTCAGTGGTAGAACATCTACTGGACACTCAGAACGTCTTAGGTTCAATCCCTGGTATCTCCAGCTAAAAGGATAAGGTGGCAGGTGAGACCTTGGAGAGTCACAGCCAATCAGAATAGACAGTACTGACCCTAATGGACCAGTGGTCAGATTCTGTATATGGTAGTTTCATGTACCATTTTTGGCTGTTTTCAGTAATGCCACTTTGCATAAATCAGTCACTCACCATTAAAGCCATCTTAGGTATGCTCATTTAGGTGCCACCTTGAACCATGGGAGGGCTGTACCATCTTATTACAGCCCAGACCCTGAACTTGCATTCATGGGACAACTGATCCTAAAAAGACAGCAATTAGAAAACCAAAGGTACACAAATTGGCAGCCAAGGTTCAAGGTTTTGTCCAAATGCCAGCATGAGAGATGCTTTAACAGTTATGGTGATGCAAAATGGTTCAAGTGTCTCTGTGACTAGGAAGAAGGGGAGAAGGCACTCCCTCCCAGATACAGAGCATCCCTTTCCAAATGGAAGGGATAAGAAGATTTTTGATTTATACCCCACCCTATACTCTGAATCTCAGAGCGGTCACAATCTCCTCTACCTTCCCCCCCCCCCCCGCCCACACACAACAAACACCCTGTGAGGTAGGTGGGGCTGAGAGTGCTTTTACAGCAGCTGCCCTTTCAAGGACAACTTTTGCGATAGCTATGGCTGACCCAAGGTGCAAGGTGCAAGTGGAGGTGGGTGCAAGTGAAGGAGTGGGGAATCAAACCCGATTCTCCCAGATAAGAGTCCACACACTTAACCACTACACCAAACTGGATAACACACTAGTACTTTGATTTGTTAACGCCTCTTGATTGGAGGGTCCAGGTTTGATGGACTCAAGCCCCAAGGCTCACATCCAGATTGACCATGGGGGTGATGTCTGAACAAAAGTCTGTTCCTTTGTTTTGAGATTCTTTGTTTGGAAACTTGTGGAGCATGCATTGTACCATGAAGGATGACAGAGGAGAATGATGCTAAAGAGACTGCAAATGCTCCAGGCAGAGGGGGCATCTTGCAACAAAAAAAGCTCAGTAACATGGACTCTAAGTACCTCAGTTAGAAACTGTCTTTTTGTTGCACAAAAATCCAGAGATGATCCACATGAAGAAGAAGAAGAAGAAGATATTGGATTTATATCCCGCCCTCCACTCCGAAGAGTCTCAGAGCGGCTCACAATCTCCTTTACCTTCCTCCCCCACAACAGACACCCTGTGAGGTGGGTGGGGCTGGAGAGGGCTCTCACAGCAGCTGCCCTTTCAAGGACAACCTCTGCCAGAGCTATGGCTGACCCAAGGCCATGCTAGCAGGTGCAAGTGGAGGAGTGGGGAATCAAACCCGGTTCTCCCAGATAAGAGTCCGCACACTTAACCACTACACCAAACTAGCTCTCATGAACACATGAGCTGCCTTTTACTGAGTCAGACCACTGGTCTGTTAGGGCCAGTACTGTTTATTCTGCCTGGTAGTCACTCTCCCCCAGATTCTGGGGTTTTCACATCACCTACTATCTCATCCTTATCAAGGAGAGATGCCAGAGGTTGAACCTGGGACCTTCCACATTTTGGAACAGAGGCTCTACCACTAAGCCACAGTCCCTCTCTTCCTCTTCCAGGGTACTTGTTACAGGCAGGGCTTTTTTCATAGCAGGAACGCCTTTGCATATTAGGCCACACATCCCTGATGTAGCCAATCCTCCAAGAGCTTACAGAGCTCTTAATACAGGGCCTACTGTAAGCTCCAGGAGCATTGGCTACATCAGGGGGTGGGGCCTAATATGCAAAGGAGATCCTGCTACAAAAAAAGCCCTGGTTACAGGCCATCCTGGACCATGGGCTTTGTTAGGTGCCTCCCAAGCACTGATTTCAAAGCAGTGTGTGTGCGAGATAATTTCCACAGTACCTCTATGCTGGAGCGACTATCAGCCTGGGTGAAAGCAGGCACTGTGCACCTCCCCACCCCCTCCTTACCTCAGAACTCTGGCAGTCCCAAGCCAAGCAAACGCCATCAGGCTCTATTCATTCCCTCTATGCATGCTAATGCTAATTGCAGCTTCCCAAAGCATTTTTTTTTTACATTGTTTGCACAAAATAGCAGTTCTCTGCCTTCAAATGGGGAGTTCGATGACAGCTGGGAAGAGTTTATCTTGCCCTGCTTAGTGTCAGGTGTGTTCTCAGAGCTTCCCTGTCTCTTTTTTGGAAAGCTAATTAAAGAACTCTTCTTCCTGGTTTAATATTTACATTGAAACAGCTGCATCTCATTTGGGCAGCATGCAAAGAAAGCACCTGGTGCTCTTTCCCCGGGGAGTTAATTTGGTTCTCAGCCCCTCTCTCCCGCCCACCCATCCACTCCTGCCATCCAGAGATATTTTTGTCACTGTGGTGGGGACCAGGGTAAATAGAGAGGAGGGCTAAAATGCCAGGGACCTTGCCCAGAGTTCTTAACGCACAGCCGAATGTAGCTAATACAGAGCAGGTAGCCGAATTAGTTTGTTGCAGCAAAATTGAACAGGCACCAGGTGGCACATTAAAGACTAACAAAATGTATTCCAGAATAAGCTTTCCTGAGTGAGAGCTCACTTTATCAGGCAAATTAAATGTGCATCCACAGTAGATAGATTCAGGGCTCTTTTTGTAACAGAAACTCTTTTGTGTATTAAGCCACACCCCCTGATGTAGCCAATCCTCCTGGAGCTTGCAGTAGAAATTGCAGCTGGGGAAGCCAAAAAAGTCTTAGAAAATCTTAGAAAAAATAAGGACTAAATTTTATTTGTTTATTAGATTTTTTTTAGTTGCCACCAACCAATGTTTGCCTTCAAGAAGTCATGATGATGAACCATGAAAGATTTGGTGCTTCAGCCATGACTCTGATTATCTGCTCTGACCCTCTGGGGTCTGTATCATGTTCAGCACTCAACAACAGAAGGCATAGTATCCTCATAGGGTCTTGCCACTTCCTTTCTCTCCTCAATAGGAGGAATCCCAATGGTGCTGCACTGTCAAGGAGCCAGTCTCCTCTGCACTCTTCAAGGCCCAAAGGACTCTGTTGCCTCAACTAAGGCCTCAACTCTGTTGCCTTAGTAAATAAATTATTTCTAGTTCTTTGAAGCTGATATTCAAAGGGATTTTCAGATGGATGGATGGATGGATGGATGGATGGATGGATGGATGGATGGATAGATGATAGATAGATAGATAGATAGATAGATAGATAGATAGATAGATAGATAGATAGATAGACAGACAGACAGACAGACAGACAGGCAGGCAGGCAGGCAGGCAGGCAGGCAGGCAGGCAGGCAGGCATACTCGGGACGAAGCGACGAGAACATCCTATAGAACGTTTATGAAGTCTTATGAGATGGCAGTCAAGGCTGCAAAGAAAGATTACTTTGCAACCAAGATTGCATCTGCAAATTCACGCCCAGCACAATTATTTAGAATAATTGGGGATCTTATAACATTGCCACAAGGCAAACCAAACGTTAGAAAATTAGAAATTGGCTGTGAGGCATTTGCGAAATACTTTGCAGATAAAATCTCGTTACTCCGCCAAGACCTGCCTACCACATTGGATACAGTGAGTGAAATTGAGGCTCCGTGCCTGTCTTCGGGTTCAGTGCTGGATCACTTCGACCCACTCAGCCTGGAGGAAGTCGACAGAATTCTCTCCGCTGCTCGCCCGACAACATGTGATCTGGACCCTTGCCCCTCTTGGCTGATTAAATCTTGCCAGAGGGAGCTTAGATGTCCTTTACGGGACATCATAAATAGATCCCTCTTAGAGGGGCATTTTCCAACACCTCTGAAAGAGGCCTTGGCCCGCCCTCTCTTGAAAAAAGCTACAGCAGACCCGGCCGAATTGGCGAACTATCGTCCGGTGTCTAATTTACAGTTTTTAGGTAAAATTATTGAGAGGGCAGTGGCGTTGCAGCTACAGAGATTTCTGGATGACGCTTCCGTCCTAGACCCTTGCCAGTCTGGCTTCCGGCCGGGCCATGGGACGGAGACGGTGTTGGTCGCCTTGATGGATGACCTCCAGCGGCAACTGGATCGAGGCGGCATTGCGGTGCTGATGCTGTTAGACCTGTCGGCGGCATTTGACACAGTCGACCATCAGCTACTGACGCGCCGCCTCGCCGACATTGGGGTTGGGGGGTCGGCTTTACAATGGCTTTTCTCCTTTCTCCTGGGTCGGGGACAGAGGGTGGCCATCGGGGGTGAACGGTCCCGGAGACGCACACTGGACTGTGGGGTGCCTCAGGGAGCAATTCTCTCCCCGATGTTGTTCAACATCTATATGCGCCCCCTTGCCCAGATTGCCCGGCGGTTTGGGCTGGGTTGCCATCAATATGCAGATGACACCCAGCTCTATCTGTTAATGGACGGCCGTCCCGACTCCGCCCCAGGGAACCTCGACCGGGCTTTACAGGCTGTTGCAACGTGGCTTAGACTGAGTGGGCTGAAGTTGAACCCAGTGAAGACAGAGGTCCTTTGTGTGGGTCGCGGCGCACTGGGAGGGGGAATAGCTCTCCCGGCCTTCGACGGTGCGCCATTGAAAGCAGCGCACCAGGTAAAGAGCCTGGGTGTTCTACTGGAGCCTTCATTATCCATGGAGGCCCAGATAGCAGCCACTGCCAAGTCAGCATTCTTCCACCTGAAGTGGGCAAGGCAGTTGGCCCCTTTCCTTGAGCGCCGGGACCTCGCAACAGTGATCCATGCAACAGTCACCTCAAGATTGGACTACTGTAATGCCCTCTACTTGGGGCTACCTTTGTGCCAGACCCGGAAGCTGCAGCTAGTGCAGAATGCGGTGGCCAGGCTGTTATTGGGACTCCCGAAAGGGGAACATATACGGCCGGGGCTACGTGGACTGCACTGGCTGCCGATTATATACCGGGTCCAGTACAAAGTGTTGGTCATTACCTTTAAAGCCTTATATGGCCGAGGACCCGCCTACCTGAGGGACTGTCTTTCCCCATACGAACCCCAGAGAGCACTGAGGTCAGCCGGGAAAAATCTAATGGCTATCCCCAGGCCGAAAGAGATTAAACATCAAAATATCAGAGCATGGGCCTTTTCAACCGCAGCCCCTGCCCTATGGAACCAACTCCCTGAGGAGGTGCGGGCCCTGCGGAACCTTGACCAGTTCCGCAGGGCCTGCAAGACCACCCTTTTTAAACTTGCTTACCCAGACTGCTGAAGAAGGCTGTTAATAAGGATCCGCCAATGCGGCTTAAAGACCTAGACCACTGTATATAAACTGGCAGAACTAGCGTCAAACATCATCAGCACTGTCAGATTAAACTATTTAATTGTATAGACTGGTTTTTAATGTTGTTAAATAATGTTTTATATTGTTAAATTTAAAGGTTTTATTATACTGTATGTTATTGAGAAATGTTGTTAGCCGCCCTGAGCCTGCCGAGGCGGGGAGGGCGGGATACAAATAAAATTTATTATTATTATTATTATTACAGACAGATAGATTTACAGTAGGCCCTGTAAAAAGAGCCCTGTAAGCTCTTGGAGGATTGGCTACATCAGGGGGGGTGTAGCCTAATGTGCAAAAGAGTTCCTGCTACAAAAAAAAGCCCTGATGAGAACCTGCATCTCAGCCAATCAGCTATGATTCACCTTCTGACCAATTAGCAGCTGCCAACTTGTTCACCCACTATTTGAGTGGTTCAATGCAATCCAGTCCTGATCAGCTCACCGTGTCAAACCAGGTAAATCCATCTGCTGAACAGCCTCACTGAGAAATTTGCCATATTCCTAGCATGGCTTTCTACAAATAATATATAGTGCTGTTGTATTGAACAGGCTCAGTGTTTTTAATTTTATTTCCCAGAGATAAAATATGCTTTTTCTACTGTACGCACTGTAGTCTGCTGATGAAATTTTGAATGTAGAGGTGTTTTGAGTGCTGTGCTAAGACTCCATCTAAAGAGAATCTTTCTTGGAATATAATTCCAGCCTTCATTATTTATAATAGCTTAATTCCTTTTCTTTCCATTTAAAAACATTCTCATTATCTTAGAGCTTGAGCGTGTGAACAAATGTGCATGTTATCGAAGGACAGATGCTGCTTGATGTATGTTTACATTCTCCCAGCTCCCTTACAATAATCACATTTGCATTTTCATCTACACGTATTAGTGCTGTAATCAAACACAAGCAATAGCCCTTGCAGTGGTTAATATTCAGACGTATCTCATTAAAATAATGCACATAATGGAAAGTTCTTAGAGGTAGCACATCCATTCGCCAGAAGCAATTCTGTTTTAACTTGAGCTAGAAACACAACAAATGAGATTTCCATCCAAAAGACAGCACTCCGCAGGTAGAATTATTTGGTCACATTGTAGAGAAGAACACGTCCACCATGGTGCAATCCTAACAATACTTTCCTGGGAGAAAGCCCCATTGAACAGAATTGCAAGAAGGCACTATAAATGATTTTCTTAAAAATAATGAGCAATATTCCAGATTAAAGGTGAGCCTAGGGGGAGTTTTTCCCCATTTCATTTCCATATCTGATATTAAGAAGCAGCAACACCAAATGGGTTGTTTTCCTACCTTTCCTGAAATTATGTCTATTTTTCATCCACCTCATAGAACAAAACATACAAAGAACTTCAGGGAACCGGTTTTTAAGTTTTCAAGGGTGTACTCCCTGAACTAAGTCACAGTGCCCAGTTTAGAAAAGCTCCCAGCTAGTGTGTTACGGTATTTGGAGTGTTTGATTAGGATCTGGGAGGCAAGGCTTGAATCCCTTCTCTGCTGTGGAAACTCATTGGATGACTTTGGGTCCATCATTCTCTCTCTCTCTCTCTCTCTCTCTCTCAGCCTAATCTTCCTCAAAGGATTGTTGTTGGGAAGATAAACAGATCTTTTAAGTTTCTTTAGGTCCCCATGTTGTAAGAAGTTGTATGTTTCTTTAGGGGAGAAAAGTGTGATATAAACAAACAGCCTAGAAGAAAGGAAGCCGGGCAGTTAATGACTTTTCTCTTCCCCACACACTTAGGGATAGCACAAATGTAGGCACAAAACTTAAGGAAGGAAAAAAAGGAAAGGTCTCCTGTGCAAGCACCAGTTGTTTCTGACTCTGGGGTGACGTTGCTTTCACGTTTTCATGGCAGACTTTTTTTTACAGGGTGGTTTGCCATTGCCTTCCGCAGTCATCTACACTTTCCCCCCAGCAAGCTGAGTACTCATTTTACCAACCTCAGAAGGATGGAAGGCTGAGTCAACCTCGAGCCGGCTACCTGAAAACCTAGCTTCCACCGGGGATCAAACTCAGGTCATGAGCAGAGCTTAGAACTGCAGTACTGCAGCTTTAACACTCTGCACTATGGGGCTCTTAAACTTAAACAAAGAGTCTAATTAGGGATACTCAAACATCTGCCAGTTTGGCTCTTATCGTGTTTACCAGTTGAGATCAGGGATCAGGGATAGATTTTTCAGTAGATGGGTTCAACCGTTCAGCAAACAAGGGCCATAGGGAGAGGCCATGGCTCAGTAATAGAACATCTGCTTGGCTTGCAGAAAGTCCCAGGTTCAAAACTCCCACGGTCCTGGGGCCACCAGAAATATGTTGAGACTTGACAGCACACACTTGTTATTATTACTGTTGCTAATGGCTGCTGATTGGCTTGAATCAATCCTCAGTTCCCCTCCCCCCACAAAAAAAATAGAAACCCATTTAGCAGGTATTCACATCTGTTTGGGCATGAACCCAAATGTTGTGCTCATGTCTGATCAGCACCTTTGAACACTGCATTCAACCTTCAGAACATGTTCATGGTGAAATGTTCACCATCCTTAGACCTAATTCAATTTATCATGTTCAGAAGTATCCAGCAGGCCCTTCAACACCACAGCTATAGTTCCATTTTTCAGGAAAACAGATTTTGTTGCCAGAGAACTCTACCTGAAGCAAGGAATTAATTATTCTGTTTGTTAATCATCCAGCTCTGACCTTAACAGGTTAATCTCACATTGGTTGTGTTGCATTTGAGAGTCTTTTTACTATTAAGCTAATGATACAAATATCCCTTTCTTTGTGTTTGTTAATTAACATATTCATTGATCTCAAATTGCTCAGCAATTTGTCTCTCTGTGTCGTTAATTCATTGGGAATTAATATTCATTTTTTTTCCTGCCTGGAGACATTCTTTTAGCCACTAACTCAGTGAGATTATTCTCCAAAGAAATGGCCTGAAGTCAGTGTGGAGGGTATGTTATTTATAAGGAATAGAAGTTCTGCAGGGCTGATAGGGGATCATGCTGGCTAGGTCACAGACATTTAAATTTGCTTCACAATATAGCTGCAGTATTTAGTTGATTCATCACTTCTATTAATTTACTAAATACCTTCAGAGCGACTGAAGAAGGTGCTGACATTCAATTAGGCAACATCGTTTTTTAAATGGTCCCTCCTCGGAGTTTGCCATACACCAATTACAATCTCCTGGTTGTCACTTTCTAGTTGTTTCCCCCACTTAAGGTGGCCTGCTTGGCATCTGCTGGCTTCCATTCCTTCTCTGTAGTGTCTCCTACCTTCTGGAACAAGATCCCTGTGCAGACGAGAACATAAGAGAAGCCACGTTGGATCAGGCCAGTGGCTCATCTGTTTCCAACGCACTGTGTCACACAGTGGCCAAAACTCAGGTGCCATCAGGAGGTCCACCAGGGGAACCAGAACTCAAGAAGCCCTCCTACTGTTGCCCCCCAAACACCAAGACCATCACTGACCCAGACATAATGTTCCATCTGTACCTTGTGACCAGGAATGGAATTCTAGCAGGAGCTTCTTTGCATATTAGGCCACACACCCCTGATGTGGCCAATCCTCCAAGAGCTTACAAAAAAGAGCCTTGTAAACTCTTGGAGGATTCACTACATCAGGAGTGTGTGGCCTAATATGCAAAGGAGCTCCTGCTAGAATTCCACCCCTGCTTGTGTACTGACATGGGGGCACTTGTTTCCATTACAAAATGTTCCAGAGAAAGAATACATAACTGGATCTCGGTTTTCCATTGTCAGTGGCAACCCCACAATCCATGTGATGTTTAGTTCCACTCTTAAACAAGGAAATGATACTCTCCGAAAAATGGGAAAGGTTGCTTATGCAGCATGATAACTTCTTTATGCTTTCACTAGTGGACTACTTTGAAGCTGTCAGGCTTGCATCTCACTTCCAGCTGAGTTAAATGAGGACATTTGACAATGTCCCTGCTGTTTTGTGACTTGATAAAGTTGAAATGTAGCTAGTGGCAACTCCTTGGAAGAGTTTGCTCCTAGCTATAATTCTTTACAGCTTGTGCTCTCTCCTGCTCCTGAAATAGCAACCAGACATTAGCATTTGCTCAAAAGCAATCTTAACAATCAGCTTAGAAAGGAACTCACTGGAGAGAAGTGTGGGGTGGTGGATCTTGATAAAATTAACATAATCAGGTTGCAAAAAATAACAAAAGTGAGACATTGATAAAATTACCTCTCAATCCCTTTTGGGTTAGGATAGCATGCCTGGACAAAGAATCTGAAGGCACTTTAATCTGACATGGTGTGGCATAGTGGTTAGTGTTGGATTCCAATCTGTGAGACCCAGGTTGAACCCTCCCCCCCACCCCCAACATCAAAGCTCACCAGGTGAACTTGGGAGGATAAAATGGAAGAGGAGAGAATGTCATAAGTTGCTAGGAAAGACATGTTTATTTTGGCTTCTTGTCTATTTGGAAGGTAATTGGGAGAGGCAGACAGGATCACCTAAAACTGGAGAACCCCTGTCTACACTGGGGGGGGTGGTGGTCTGGCATCCCTAATTCTTTCAGACAATTGCTATCCAGAAATCATGTCTGAAGATTTGAAGAAACAAACAAATCTCTTGAGACGGCTCAGAAATCCTTTCCAAACAAAGTTTTTTGTTGTTTGTTGTTCAGTCGCACAGTCGAGTCCAACTTTTTGTGACCCCATGGACCAAGTCACGCCAGGCCCTCCTGTCTTCCACCATCCTCCAAAGTCCGCTCAAATCCATGTTTGTTACATCAGTAATGCTGTCCAGCCATCTCATCTTTTGCCATCACCTTCTTCTTTTGCCTTCTGTCTTTCCCAGCATCAGGATCTTCTCCAGTGAGCGCTCCCTTCTCATTTGGTGGCCAAAGTATTTGAGCTTCAGATTCAGCATTTGACTTTCCAGACTTTTAAAATCACAGTCCAGAATAACCAGGGGTGGAACAGCATTTAATGAGAAACAGTGGGTTGCTGCAAGGGAGAATTGAACAATATGGCCACTGGGAAAGGTCCCAGTGGGTCAGTGTTCTAGATGGTCCACATCTCCTGAGCTTCTCCTCTGCCAGGTCTGGCCATCATGGGATCTGGGGGTAAGGAGGTCAGTGTGTCAGCATAAACTGGAGGCCAGAATGCCCTAGGTGACCATTGCATTGATGCTGTGTTTCATTAGAAAGTGAGTGGTCCCTGGGCAGAATTGAGTCTGGGCTTCTCTCTGCTAACCCAGACTGACTGAGGCCTACAAAGAGGGGTGCAACACACAGGTCTGTTGGCAAAGAGCCACAGCAGCACCTCTTTTCTTCCAGAGAGCTCTTTCCAGGGGCCAGCCTGGCTTCCCACTGCATTACAGGCTGCTGCCAAAAATGGCAGTGCTGAACTAACTTCCTTTCTGGTCGATGTGCCGGCGTAGGATCTGGCCCCCCTCGACGGATACCTCGTAGTGGCGGGACCCCACGACCCGTAGTACCCGCCCGGCTACCCACTCTGGTCCCGAAGCGTAGTTGCGGGCGAACACTGGGTCCCCCGCGAAGAACCCCCTAGCCGCGTCTCTGACCTCCAGGGATCCTCGCACGTCGGAGGCTCGGTCGGGGTGCAGTCGGTCCAGCCTTGTGGTGAGCTTGCGTCCCATGAGGAGCTCGGCTGGGCTGACCCCCGTGCTGGGTTGCCATGGCGGCGGCGGCCCTAGATCTCCATAGTAGCCGATGAGGCTAGGATCCCATCCTCGTCGCCACTGTAATGTACCAGTCGCAGAGACGAGCGTAGGGCAACGTAGTTTATTACATGGTACAAAACAAGATGGAAGAGAGCGAACACGCGGGCCGGGCCCCACATATATACAGCACCGGAACTATTCTTCCTGCTGGCCAGTCCAATGTAGGCCAGCCATATTTCCCGCCACTAGCTGTGATTGGCGGGTGGCAGCGCCCCGCGCGGAGGCACCTGGATGTTCTCAGTTGCCTCCGCTGCTTGGCGGACTAACGCTATTTTGCTGTTGCGTTATTATGAAATGGTTGCGTTCTGCGAACGCCATACATTACACTATATACACGCAAGGTTCCCACGCTTGAATGTCATCGGATCATTTGGACCAGCAGGGGCTAGCAACTGGTCCAGGGAAGCAGAGATTTGGATCCAGCCTCCTACTGTTCCAGAGTTCCCAAGCTCAGTCCTAAAAGGCTCCAATGAGCCAGGCAGTTACTAGCAACCTACATTAAACACAGAATCACATACACAACAGTCCTAGTTTAACTTATACCAGGGCCTGATGGTTTGATGTCTATTTCCCCATATCCTTTGGAAGAGGCACCTGGAAAACCAACATTACAATGATTCCAGGCACAGAAGAAAGCTGAGCCAGGAGTTAAGGGTGAGAAGGAAAGGATGCAACTCAAGGTTTATTTATTTATTTATTCATTTATTCTGTAATTTATATCCCGCCCTTCCCACAGAGTGGCTCAGGGCGGCTCACAACAAACGATAAAACAATAAAACAGAAGCAAAGTTATTACATTTAAAAGTTAAGCATTTAGGGTTGATTTTTCTACTGCAGGTTGATTTTTCTACTGCAGCTGCACATTCGTTGTAGGGATTAGGCTCACTCCTTGTCCTTGGATCTCTCTCTACCCTTCTTTTATCCACTGCCTGGGAACTCAAGGTTTTGCCTTCAGAGATTTTCCCCAATGGCAGGGGAATATATTATCATTAAATGCTTTACATCCTGTTACACTAGAAAGATCTCAGGGGATGTTCTTTACTTACACGGGGATCAGCCGCTTGAGTTCTCCAATCCTCTCTCTCTTTAATCCAAAAGAGCACAAAACTTGTATCATCTCTTTTCTATTTTGACCAAGGGACTGAAGGCATTCCAGGTTTACATGTTATCTGTTACTTCAAGAGCTTTTCTCTTGTTGATATTGTTTTTCAGTATCTCTCTCCCTCCAAAAACAAAAAAAAAGTGACTCAGCCAGAGGAGCATATTTGAATGCCTTAAAGGATGTGTATTTTTCTGGGTACACGAATGATAGATAAGTATACTTTTACAATAGCAAAGTATCTAAATCATATGTTTCTAAGGGAGAAGAGTAACAGCTGCCTTATTTTTAAGAAACAGCCATTTGTCTCCAAGCTGTTTCTTATCCTGCAAAGCCAACATGTAGTAATTTCTTTGAATATGAACCAAGCCTGGAGGGCTGGTGGTTGTTCTTCCTAGTATTTTACTGTTCAAAATTGTCCAATGAATCGTGTTGAGGGGATTTTGTGAGTTTGTTTCTTTTTACAGGCAAGGCAACAAGGTCAACTCACATTTCTCTCTGCTGATTTCCCACGATGAGCAAAGTTGCATTCTGGGCAATGGCGTATATGGCGAAACAGTCATGTGACCACTTCAGCATGTGCCAGACTCAGTCCAGATTCACCTCATTTTACCAGTGTGAACACATGATATTTTTCCTCTATGAAAATACAGGGACTAGAAGACATTTGATCTTCATGTCCTAAAATCACTTTCAGGAGCGCAGTGAGAATTGCTTTCAAAGGTTGTTTTATACCTTTAGCCAGCTGTTCATTCTACCATACACATAAAGTTAACATGTGAGACATTATCCCAAGTCTCTCTTCTGATGCTCTTCAAATCTTAGGGCTCCATATTTGATGTTAAACAAGATCATGATAATCTTATGTGCAATAAAATGCAGTGGCAAAGAGACATAAAAACATAAGTGAAGCCATGTTGGATCAGGCCAATGGCCCAACCAGTCCAACACTCTGTGTCACACAGTAGCCCCCCCCAAAAAAAAACAACAACAACAGGTGCCATCAGGAGGTCCATCAGTGGGGCCAGGACACTAGAAGCTCTCCCACTGTTGACCCCCAAGCACCAAGAATACCCCAAGCAAGGCTCTTTCTATGACTGTCTGAGGCCCTTCATACCCAGTCCATAACAAATAACAGAGGTTTGCAGTACAACAACTCAACATTCCACTACACTTATCAATATCCTTCACATGTAAGACCTAGCTAGGAACCTAGTCATTTAAGGACATGAGGTGGAGTGTAATATAATTAAGTAAATGATAGAAAACCCATGATGGACTTTAGTCAGTGACATTAGGCATCTAGTATACCCCACAAAAGGTTATTTTTTTTTATTACAATCACTTGTCAATAAGCAAATAGAAAGGTATGAAACATTCCTTTTTTTGGAATTAGTTATTCTACGCAGACTTTCTTCCATACACTGTTCTATCTCTTTCCAGAGGATCCCTGTGCTGATGATCTCAGGCTTTGAATGTGTGGGCCTTGTGTGGGTAGGCAAGGAGAGGATGGGTGTTCTACTGGTAGACCATCTGCCTAGCACCCCAGCAGACACCCTGCTGAAATTGGCTGTGTGGGTCTTGCATTTCCCCAAGGTACTAGTTTTGAGAGTCTTAACATCCACATGCAGACCATCTTGTCAGAAGCTGCCTCGTACTTTATGGCTGTCATTGCAACACTGGGATTATCCCAGGTTGTACTGGCTCCCATGTATGAAGCAGATCACAGGGGTTGATCTGAATTCCTTAGTTCTATGTAACCAGTACCCTGATTGGATCATTTCCTCTTGAAAGTTGATTTGAGATTAGTGTTTCCCCCCTGCAAGGGTGGCAAGCTTATTTATGCTTGCTCACAGAGACTTATAGTTTCCAGAATCCTCTGTGGGATTTGTTTGATCCTTCCAGAAGTTTCCTTGATTAGCTAACTGAAACCTGAAATAAGGGTCTTCAGAAGGCTATCTATCAATTGTTCCCTAATGCCCTCTGTGCCTTCAGACTTCCTTGTCCCCATAGTTTACCAATGAGCTGAAATGAGGAGGGTGTGCAGATGGCTAGAGTGTCATTTTTGGCGAACTAGTGACAAGGCAACAAGAATAATTTATAGAGTCCAGTTGTGATGGCAATGGGGGCAGCCAAGCAATTATACTTCTCTACCTCCATTGCATCTGCTAGATCACATCCAGCTCAATTATTTAGAATAATTATTCAATTAACTGGTATCCCAGTGACTTCTAAAGATGACTGAGATTCAGTATTTAGCCGTGATTCACTCGCAACTCTCTTTGCTGATTACGTCTCTTCACTTCGTTAAGGGTTAGTGGCCAGTTTGGGTGTCAGAATAGAGGCTCCTTATTCCATATCAGGTCCTTTTTTGGACTCCTTCAGCCCACTCTCATTACCTGATGTTGATAGGGTCCTGGCAGCTGTCAGGCCTACCACCAGCTCCTTAGATCCCTGCCCCTCCTGGTTGGTAATATACTCCAGGGTGGTGGTGGGAGGAGTCCTGAGAGATATCATCTTGTCATTCTCTCAGGGATCTTTCCTTAGCTCCCTCAAGGAAGTGGTGGTGATACCTCTCCTGAAGAAATCTTCTTTAGATAAGAGGGACCTAGCCAATTACCACCCAGTCTCTAGCCTTTCATTTCTAGGGAAGGTAAGTGACCATTCAGCTCCAAGCTTCCCTGGATGAAATACTAGTGCTTGATCCCTTCCAGTTCGGCTTCAGGCTGGGTTTTGGAACTGAGACTGCATTGGTTATTCTGGTGGACAATCTCCAGCTCTATCATAACAAGGATGGTTCAGCACTGCTGATCCTTTTGGGTTTTTGAGCTGCTTTCAACACAGTTGGCCATTAGGTTCTGGTCAACTGCCTTGCTTCCCTGGGGATAAGGGGCAATGCCTTATAAGGGTTCTCCTCTTTCCTCCAGGGATGTTCACAGTGGTGCCACCAGTATGCTGATGACATCCTGCTGGAGAAGCAGCCAGTGCCTGAGAACTTGGCCTTAGCATCATGCCTGGATGCCATGGTGGAATAGTTGGGAAAGAGTTGTATGAAGTTAAATCCATCAAAAATGAAGGTCACATGGCAGGGGAAGGCCAGGACACAAGGATGAGCTTCGCCATCAATGCTTGATGGGGTCCAACTGGCTGCAGTGGATGCTGTAAAGAGCTTGGGGTTGTAGCTTGACTCTTCCCTTGCTCTGGACAAGCATGTGTCCATGGTGGCAAAGATTGTATTCTGCCATCAGTGCCATCAATTGGCCCCCATTTGTCCCAGTCAGACCTTGCCTCAGTGATCCATGCGACGGTCACCTCCAGATTGGATTACTGTAATGCATCCTGTATAGGGCTACCTGTGAAAATGCTTCAGAAACTGCTGGTAATCCAAAATGCAGCTGCCAGGTTGTTGAGTGGGTCTCTATGGTCAGCTCATATCTTCTTTATTTTGCAGTTGCTGCGCTAGCTTCCAATTAGTTCCAATTCAATTAGTGCCAATTCAAGATATTGGTTTAAATCTTTAAAGCCCTTAACAGTCCAGGGCCTTCATACCTCTGGGACTGCCTCTCCCGGTTAACCTCTCCACACCCCCTCCAGTCAGTGTCTCGGGGCTTCTGACCTTTGGAACCAGATCCCCAATGAGACCCACACTCTATGGGATCTTCTTGCATTCCTCAGGGCATAGAAGGCTGCTCTGTTTCATCAGGTCTTTGGCTAAATTGTGTGGAATTGTCTATTGCCCGTATCTGTTAATCATGGACTGGATTATTTCTTAGGAATTTGTTCTTATATTACTGATCTCTTATTAATTTTCATTGTAATTGTATTTTTAGCCAGTGCTTTTTAACATTTGGCTGTTGAGACCTCTAGGAGGGACTCTGGAGGGTGTCTTGGCCATGCCCAACTCAGATAGTCCTTTGAAGCACCCATTCTGCCTTCCTATTAATTCTTTGAAGTCCATATAACACTGCTTAGATTTATGGAAAGTGTTTAAAATGTGCTTGTGCATTACTAATATGACACATTTTCAAAAGTCCTTTTCTGCAAGATGTATAACATACGCCGAATAAATGACAGTGAGAAATAGTGTGAAATTTCCTGGCATATAACATTCTATCACGCCACGCTGCCATGAATTCCCTGTGCAGCCATAATGGGAAAGTGTGCAATAGGAATGCGATTTTTATTTTATCGTTCCACTTTTCAAAATAGGTCTGTGCATCATTTTGATCACTTTTATATTTAAGGGAAAATGTTAACTTTCAACCTTCTCTCCGATTCCCTTTATAACATCATTAAAAGACTCAGGGATAGTGTAGAATACAAGAGATTTTTTAAAAAAAGAAACGAAACGAAACGGGGATTTAAATCTTCATATAACTCAAACAGTTAAACCATTATAATGTTGTTCTAGCACAGGGCAAATCACACCATGAAATGTAGCAGGAAAACTTCATATGGTAAGTTGCTTCCATTATCAGTATCTATCAGGGCTTTTTTTGTAGCAGGAACTCCTTTGCATATTAGGCCACACCCCTCTTATGTAGCCAATCCTCCAAGAGCTTACAAAGTGATGCCACAGGAGGTGGTGGCGGCTACAAGCATAGCCAGCTTCAAGAGGGGGTTATATAAAAATTTGGAGCAGAGGTCTATCAGTGGCTATTAGCCACAGCGTGTGTGTGTGTGTGTGTATATAATTTTTTTGGCCACTGTGTGACACAGAGTGTTGGACTGGAAGGGCCATTGGCCTGACCCAACATGGCTTCTCTTATGTTCTTATGTGTATGTGTATATATATATTATATACACACACACATATATTGGCCACTGTGTGACACAGAGTGTTGGACTGGATGGGCCATTGGCCTGATCCAACATGGCTTCTCTTATGTTCTTAAAGCTCTTATTACAGGGCCTGCTGTAAGCTCTTAGAGGATTGGCTACATCAGGGTGTGTGGCCTAATATGCAAAGGAGTTCCTGCTACAAAAAAAAGCCCTGCATCTACTACATTTACAGGGTATCACAGACTCATTCTATCTGCTTTCCTTTAGCACATACATGCAAATAGTGTTTCATTCAGATTGTGGAAGCCTGATTATTGTTGGGGGTTAGCCAATGAGGATATACATTGCCTAAAATCAGCCACTGGCTTCACAGTGATGATCACAGAATCATAGAGTTGGAAGGTAAGGGCTGAGCTTCGTGAACCTGTATGTCACATGCATCTGTAGTTGTTTTTAAGTTGGGATTTGTTCATCATGCTTTGTGCAAGAAGGGAGAGGGTAAGAAAAAGGGATCCAGGAATGCATGAGTCCCTCAAAAAGCTGGGTTCATGTTCATTTTAGCTTGACTTTAGATGACCTTAGGGTCATCTAGTCCAGCCCCTTGCACTATGCAGGAAATTCACAAATACCTCCCTCTAAGTTCACAGGATCAGCATTGCTGTCAGATGGCCATGTAGCCTTTGTCTAAAAATCTCCAAGGAAGGAGAGTCCACCGCCTCCTGAGGAAGCCTGTTCCACTGAGGAACTTCCGCTCTGTCAGGAAGTTCCTCCTAATGTTGAGCTGGAAACTATTCTGATTTAATTCCAACCTGTTGGTTCTGGTTCTACCTTCTGAGGCAACATAAAATAATTCTGCACAATCCTTTATATGATAGCCCTTCAAGTACTAGAATATGGTGATTGTTTGCATAGAAATTGTTTGCATAGTAAAATAGTAAAGAATAAACCAGAACCTTTCATTTTCCTGCATTAGTCTGAAGAAGTTGGTTGAAATAAAGCAGATGGTTACATTCAACAGCTCCCATGAGTAAATTGCCCCAGTGAGACCACAAACATGTGGGCTTGCATGCTGTTTATTTCGGCTGCTTTGCGTGTGTGTATGTGTGTGCGTGTTTTTATTTTCATTTAGTGGAAGTGCAGCTGCTGGGGAATGAGGAAATGAAGATTGCATTCAGGGGAACTGCACTGCTGTATTTTATTTATTTATTTTAGGGAATGGGAAAGTCTCCTGGTTCCACCTCCAAAGTCCCCAGGTATTTTCTGAGTTGGACCTGGCAACCCTACAGCCAGACCTACCTCACAGGGTTGCTGTGAGGATAAAATGGGCGAGAGGAGAACCACGTAAGCCACTTGGGGTCCCTTTTGGGTGAATGGTGGGGTATGACATTATAAATTTAATTTTGGCTACAGGTCACAGGAGCAGATAATCTCTTTTGATGTTGCTGCAGCTCTCAGACAGGAGGCAGAACTGCTCATCTAGTGTTCAAACTACCAGTAAATATTGCAAGGGCAGTAAGCTACGAAGTGGCAACTTGTGAGTAGAGCTAGCAGGCTTAATACGGGTACACCTCTTGTATTTAAGTAGTGTATAATAATAATCCAGCTGGGGAGGGAAGACAGCATGGTATATACCCTGATCTCATCAGATCTTGGAGGTTAACCAGAGTCAGTACTTTGAAGGGAGATCACCAACGAAGTCTCTGCAGAACAGGAAGAAGAAGACTGTAGATTTATACCCCGCCCCTCTCTCTGAATCAGGGTCTCAGAGCGGCTTACAATCTCCTTTATCTTCTTCCTCCACAACAGACACCTTGTGAGGTGGGTGGGGCTGAGAGAATTCTCCCAGAAGCTGCCCTTTCAAGGGCAACTCTTGCAAGAGCTATGGCTAACCCAAGGCCATCCCAGCAGGTGCAATTGGAGAATCAAACCTGGTTCTCCCAGATAAGAGTCCACACACTTAACCACTACACCAAACTGCCTCTGGCAAACTGCCCCTGCTTCTCACTTGTCTAGAAAGCCACTTGCTGGGGTCACTGTAAGTCAGCTGTGATGTGATGGAACTTTACACACAAAATAATGCAACCAAATGAAAACAGTCCACTAGCCACATAGGCTACCAGTGGCTTGATTTTTTGCCCATCCATGGCAAAGAGCTTCCCTGAAGAGATACCAGTCTTGAAAAACTAATGTAACTAATGCGAAGACCAGCAGAGCTGACTCTAGGTTTGCAAGGCTCTGATTAAAATAACTCCCTGTGGGTCTGTTGGACCCTCATATTAACAGAAAGGGCAGTGATACATCACATATTTGAAACTATCTAAAGAGGAGGATATTTCATCTGTGCAGAGATTGTGAATCAGAGTCCATTGCATCAAAAGCATTCCCGGATCTTTTTGAAATCAAGCCTTTCTTGTTTTTATCAGATGCATACATACGGAGCCGAGCAGCGAATCAGCTGCATCCTTTAATCAAGAGATGACTCAGGAATTAAAGATCTCAGGCGGTTTCTGCCAGGCTGCAAAGAGTAGGACTCTGGCTCAGGCCGGCACCTGCTGTTGGCTCTCTGCTCTCGTTTTTTGAGAACAGTGACTGCCTGAAGTGTGGATGTACCTCTGCACCCTGCATGTTGCCCCTTTAGAATGTGTCTCATCAAGGTTGTACTAGAAAGGTATGCAGCTGGAAAGAAAGGGAGGGGAAATCTCTTGAATAAGTAGAAACAAAACAAAGCTCTGGGTTCTTACAGGGCTGGATTAATAAATAGGCACTGGCCTATGGGCCCCTACACCTTTAGGGGCCTCGGGCCAATTTGTCTCTCTCTGCCTCTCCCCTGCAGCTTTGTCAAAGGGGCTTTTGAGAAAGTGCCTGCAGGAGATATTAGGAAATAATTGTGAGGGCCCCCCTGAGATTTTGACTGCCTAGGGGCCTCCACAGGGTTTAATCCAGCACTGGGATCTTAAAGCTAGCTATTCGCACAGAGCAAAAAATAGCATTGTGGCTTTAGTTGGCAAAATATGCACATATTCTTACAAGTTAAAAAATATCAGTATTACATTTGAGACAGCTCAGTCACAGCAGCAGCAGCACCATCAGAACTCAGAGCACTTCAGATATATTATAACTAGCCCTGCTGAGTCATTCTAAGTGAGTGGAGGGGACCAGGATCACCACTCTTCCTATCCCAGGAAGATGAAGTAGTGAAATCTCAAATAATTAAGTGGGCAATTAATGTAAATACAGAAATACAGATGGAAACTTGGGAATATTTGTGGAAGAACTCTATGAAGCTTTCGACGTGTCATAGTATTAAAGAGAACTGTTTTAAAATGATGTATAGATGGTATATGACTCCTAAGAAATTGGCAAAGATGACTAATAAGATGCCAGACAGATGTTGAAAATGTAAAAAACATGAAGGTTCTTTCTACCATATGTGGTGGACTTGTGAAAGAGCAAAAAAGTATTGGCAGATGATTCAGCAAGAAATTTCTAGGATCTTGGGATATGAATTTAAGAAAGTTGCAGAGACTTTTCTGTTGGGATTACAAATGGAAAAATTTCCAAAAGAAGATAGAACTATAATTTGGTACTTGCTTTCAGCTGCTAGGACATTATATGCGCAGTTGTGGAAGCAAGAAAAAATACCAGAGAAATGGCATTGGATTGTAAAAGTTATGACATGGAGTGAAATGGACAAATTAAAAAGAATTTTAAGAGACTATGATTTAGAAGTTTTTAAGATGGAGTGGGAAAAGTTCAGAAGATATGTAGAAAAAGAGTGGAAAATAAAAGGACATTGGACAATTTTTGATAATGATTAAGTCTTAGAAAAAAGAAGAATATTAATTTTTGTTTTTATTAGTTAAGGGTACCTTTAAACATTAGTACTTTAAGTAAAAAACACCGGCGGGGGTTAAGTAACGGGGGGAGGGGTGGGTAGAAAGTAATATATGGGATAGATAAAAGAAATTATTAATGATGCAAGAAATATAATTTGTTACCATATGTTACCAAATAAAATTGTTTTAATGCCACTGTTCCTATCCCACACATCCATGCTTGGCAATGAAAATCTGTATTTTCACTGTACAAGTGTATGATGTAATAGTGCAAGTGTAGACTTTGCACACGATTGGGACCAGTGTTCCCTCTAAGCTGAGTTTGTGTGAGCTAGCTCACAATTTTTTAGCCTCCAACTCACACATTTTTGTCTTTACTCAGGAAGGATGGCCCCAGAGCAAACTAATTTATGCAGGAGCTCACAGCTGCAGCATTTTTGCTAACAAGCCTCCACAGCACAGAGGGAGCATTGATTGGGACTGTGATTTTTGCAGCATTCTGTCTGGCAATGAAGACACAGTGGGGGCGGGGGCACGGTGGGGGGGGCAGCAGGCAGCAAGGCTGTCTGGGGTGCCATGCACCCTTGGGACAGGCCTGCATCCTTCTCTCCTTGGTTTTAAAAACATACTCCATGAGATGTTGAAGTAGAGCAGGCAATTCTAAGCTTAGTAAGTTACCAAAATGTTCTAAGAATGTCTCATTACCTCAGTCTTCCTGCATCCATCCAGACAGCTAGGCCTAGCCACATGTTCAGGATGGCCACTGCCTGCTGACCAGAGCTCAGCAGTCTGTTCTCCTCCAAGGCCCAACACCAAGAGGGCTTCCCCCCACCCCCAGAACAAGCACTTTTATTGAACCTCTGACTCTACCCACTTTACATCACTCTCCACCACTTTTTACCTGATCTGCCCAGGTCCAGGCTTCTTTTCCTGTTGTCTCCAGAATGCCTCATATTGGGGAGGCATCCTGGGAAACCCCCATGCATTCTGGGAAATCTCCAGCTCATTCCTGGAAGTAGTCTCTGGGGCTGGTCTAGCCCAATGCCCTCCCCACTGTTTCCTGCCTAGAGGAGGGGGATGAGCTGGCTCATCCTATTGTCTCTTCAGTCAGATCTATTAGCATCTCTTAAGAGGTAGCCCAGGTGTTTCTGAAATGCCATGGGCTAATTTCCTCCCCCCTCCTGCTTGTCTCTGAGCTCAGAGTCAGAAATTTTAAAAAGCTCCTTGCTGCCTTTCCAGGAGGCAAGGCTGTTCTTCAGAGAGAGCATTGGGGAACTCCCAAGCAGAAGAGAGGGACTTGGATGTCTGCCAACCCCTCTCCTCCTCCTGCATCATTTGAGGCCACTACCGAGCTTGCTAGCCCAAAAGACGCCCCCTGGAGGACTCTGCTGCAGTGAGCCTGCACCCTGTGGACCCAGGACTCAACACATTCTTACTGTGGAATCCTACACAGAGTTACTCCACTCTACGCCCCTTGATTCCAATGGCCTTTGACTGCAATACCTCTTCATAGGATTTCAAAGTTTATCATGCAAACACATGCACGTGTAGTGTGCCTGGAAGACTTTTGTCTGGATGTTGTGAGGAGGGCTCCTTTATACCTGGTTGAAATGGATACACTTTCAATGATTAAATAGGGCTAATGTAATCTTTACAACCATCTCTGATAGGTAAACCAGTATTATCCCTTCCCCCCCAGTTACAAATAGGATGAGACTGAGAGACTGATACATGCCCAAGGACACCCACTGAATTGTCGCTGCAATGGAATTTGAATTGGTGACTTCTCCAATCACAGCTCATTTGTTTATTTAAACATTTTAGGCTGCATTTCTCCCAGATGTGCTCAAAGCAGCTTAAGCATTTGCAACTAATATTTCCACTAATAAAATCAAATAAGACAACATCCAAAAATATCCAGAATATTGCATCGATGGTTGATAGATAATTATGCTAGATAAATGACAAGGTGATAGACTCTGCACAGATAGATAGATGATTGATAGATAATCTCTGCGGACAGACAGACAGACTGACTGATAGACTCTGCACAGAAGGTTGTTGGCTACTTTGGGCTGGTTGCACCATTTCAGTTAGACCTACCTTACATGGTTCTTTGTGAAAAGATATGGAGGACCAAAGAACAATATAAGCCACTGTGGATGCCTACTGGGGAGAAAGGAAGAATACGACATTTGTTATAAATCTATTTTTGCCAAGAGCTCACCAACAAAAGATGATCACTCTTGCTGCTGCTTCATTTAGTATTGCTCCAGCTCTTCAGGCAGGAGGTAAAACTGCCAATTCAGAATACTGGGATATAGTCCAACTGCAGTGACCTACAGGGCTGGTGAGTGGAGTGAGCAGGGGTGGAACTGGGGTTGCCTAGAAATCAGTTGTAATCCCAGATCTGGGGTTTGAGATCTGGGGTTACAATTGATTTCTAGGTGATAGAGAGATCAGTTCACCTGGAGAAAATGGCCATTGTGGAAGATGGATTCTAGGGCATTATACCCTGCTGAGGTCCCAGATATTTCCCAACCCAGAGATGGTGGAGCCCCAGGTGAACTAAATAAACTAATGGTTTACCTAATGGATAGGGTTTTACATTTTATACTCTTTCTGCTTTGCCATGTCTACCAAGGCACCTGTACTCATCTGTACTAAAACTCCTCTGCATCACAGAGGACTTTGGAACTTGTTTTAAAGTTCAGACCCAGGTACAACGGGGCCCATGCCAGGCCACTTGGATCCCTGTTGTGACTTTGCATACATTCCATGTGTGCCCTAGAACATTCCACAGGAAATTGTGCAATTCATAATTCATTGTCTGCCATGACTGGGTAGTTATATAAATTCCATCCAAAAGGAGGCAACACCTCAAGCTGGGGTGGCCAAACTGCGGCCTGGGAGCCACATGTGGCTCTTTCACGCATATCATGTGGCTCTCAAAGCCCCCACTGCCCCATCATCCATCTTGGAAAAGGCATTTCTCTCTTTAAATCACTTCTCCAAGCCAAGAATGCATTTAAAGTTGCTTTTTTTAACCTCTCTCACTCCTCCCTCCCCCATCTATTTTCCTTCCTTCCTTACTGTCTTGTGGCTCCAAACATATGACATTTGTTGTGTATGTGAACTGGAATGTGTATATTTAATGGTGTTCCTGCCTGGCTCATTGGAGCCTGTAGGACTGAGCTTGGGGACTTGGGAACAATGGACAGTAGGAACCAAATCCCTGCTGCCCATGCTCCAATCACGGGCGCCCTTGCTGGTTTGAATGGTCCAATAGCATGCTTGTGTGGGAGCCCTGAGTGTATATAAGTTGCCCCCCTTGGCCCAGTTCTCCAGTCTTAGAGTGCAGCCCTATTCTATGCTGTACTGCAATAAAGAGTTATGATCACTACCACCTCGCCTCTTCCTTGCGTTGAACCCACTATATTATAACATTCATTTCTTGTGGCTCTCAAACAACTGATGTTTATTCTTTTGGTTCTTATATTAAGCAAGTTTGGCCACCCCTGGCCTAGATAGGCTTCCCAACCCTCCCTCCCTGGCGGGGGACCCCAGGATTTCCACCCTCTTCCCCCGCTCCCCCCAAAAAATGGAAGCGGGGGGAGAGGGGGGAAACGGCACCGGGGAGCATGGCGAGTCGCCCGGAGGCCGCCGCACCGCTGCCGCCCCCTCCCCGCCCACCGCAGTTCTTCCTCCAAGATGGGCCCAGGCTGAGCCCATCTCGGAGGAGCAGCCAAGAGACGGCAGCAGCGAAGGGGAGGGCGAGGCAGGCCAGGAGCATGGCGAGCCGCGAATCCGGGCCCTTCTAGGACCCGGACTTGCGGCTCGCTACGCCCCCAGCCCACCTCCACCCCCCCCCTCCGCTTTCACCCCAGAGGCGGAGCGGGCAAGGCCGCCGCGCCGCTGCCGCCTCTTCTCTGCTCGCCGTGGCTGCTCCTTCGCGATGGGCTCAGGCTGAGCCCATCTCGGAGGAGCAGCACGGCGAGCGGAGAAGAGGCGGCAGCTGCGGGGCGGCTCGCCACACTCCCCGGCGCCATTTCCCCCCTCCCCCTAGCTCCACCCCAGTGTATCCTGGCTCCACCCCCAAAGTCTCCTGGCTCCACCCCCAAAGTCCCCAGATATTTTTGTGGTTCGACTTGGCAAACCTAGGCCTAGAGCAATAGGGAACTAGATGTGCAATGCTAGGTCATAGGTCAGTGGAAAGAGTCTGAGCAGCAACCCAAACAGAGACAGCAGCATACTCACTATTAGAAACCTGGATTGTTCAAGCCAAGCCTTTGCATTGTCCTGAACAATCAGGAGGGTTCCCATTTGCCCCACCTATGGCAGGAGATCTTCAGGCAATTGCAGCCCTTGCCTGCTGGTGCTCAGCTGATCAGCAAGTGGAATCTGGAACCAAGGAGGGGGGTACAGCAGAGTTTCTTTCTGACAATTGCTAGAGCTACCCTTGTCTCTTCCAGGTAGCTCTAGAAGTCACCAGGAACTCTGCTTCTGGTAAGTAACTGAGAACTTATTTTTCTCTTTAATTTTTTCTTCTGGAAAGCTGTCCCACCCCACCATGACCCTCCTCTAACCTTAACAACCATTATTAAAGCACATCTTCTCACTGATGAACCCCTCACAGGATTGCAAGGAATTTCAAGGTTTTCCCAGAACATTTCTGGACTAGGGCACTGTTCATGAAAGAAGAGGACAGATAGACAGTCTAACCTATATATCCAGCTCCCCAGGAGATTGTCCCTGAGTGGATGCTTCTTGCTTTATTGGATTCCCTGATTTGAAGTGCAGAGGCTATCCTTCCTTCAAAGTACATTGGCCTAACATTTTACATCCTTTTCTTTTTCACTGTAATGCACTCCAATTTTACTCAGCACGGGGTAAAATTGAATTATACAGAAAACACTGGCTTGCAAAACGTGGCACTCAGCAGTCAATGTGCGAACCATGTAACTGGTTTCAGCACACTGGGATAAAAAAATGAGAAAAAGGTCATTCGGCCTTTGTGATTCAAAAGATCAGGGGTGGTCAAACTTGCTTAACATAAGAGCCACAATAAACATCAGATGTTTGAGAGCTGAAAGACATGAATGTCAGGTGTTTGAGGAAGGAAGGAAGGAAACTTTAAATGCATTCTCCAAGCTGCTAGCTGGCTTGGTTTAGCAAAGTGATTTAAAGAGATAAATGCCTTCTCCAAACTGGTCAAAAGGGCTGTGGGGGCTTTGAGAGTCACACAATATGTGTGAAAGAGCCGCATGTGGCTCCCGAACCACCATTCGGCCACCCCTGCAAAAGATAATGCCATTGCCTGGAGCACCATCTTTCTATCCTCACCAGTAGTAAACCTTGTCATTGCCCAATGGAAGTTGAAAATATATCGATTCTTCTTTTAAAAATGGAGGGTCTACAGGTTCATTCTGCAAATGTTTAGTTGGAAATTCCATTAACCTCTTTGAATTACAACCCTGCACATTGAGTCACTGTTTTGTTTTTCTTAATATGTATAGAATTGATCCATCCAGCATTATACAAGTGGTTGTCTGCAGGTGTGTTAGAAGAATATATGAAGCTGTCTTAGACTGAGCTCTTCTAGTATTGTCTACTAGACTGGGAAGAGATCTCCTAACTCTCTGACCAATTTCTCACTAGTGTCACCCCACCCCCAGGCTTCTGTTTTCCCCAGCGCAATCAATCAATTTCCCACCAGTTGCTCTGTGAGTGCATTTTGATGCATGGCTCCCTCCAGTTCCCCTCAAAGCGTTGTGATGCTGTCTTTTAAGGATTAAGAAACAGTGAGGAGAACTGGAGGGAGCTGCTCATCAAAATGCACCCATGGAGCAACTGGTGGAAAATTAATTGCTTGCGCTGGGGGGAAACGGAAGCCTAGGGGTGGAGCAGTGCTAGTTAGAAATTGGTATTTCTCTCCATATTAGCTACTTGACATGTATTAACCTTGGGGAACAAGCTTGAGATTTTAGGCATACAAAATATGTACTCCATTGCTGAGTCACAGCTGTACACAGTGCATAATTATGCAGACAGCCACGATAATCTGGCACCATCAAGGTCACCCTCAACCATGGTTTCCTGAAGGTTTTCTCTTTCCAGTGACTTTCAGCTCCTTGTAGAAGTGGACAGACTAGTCTCCTTCCTCCCCTTTGCAATGTGGTCTAGAAAAAAATCATGGTAAACTGATTGGCAGTACAATCCTAAACTGAGTGATAGCCTTTGAAGTCAATGGGTTAAGAAAGCATAATTCTGCTTAGGGCTGTACTGCTGATTCTTCATTCTCTTGACAAGGCACATGAGGATAAATGCAACAGAAAGAAATGGTGGTAGTATTTGAAGCTGGGAAGAAATCAGAATCAAGTCCTTTACCATAGTTTCAGGTATCCGATGAAGGGAGCTTTGATTATTGAAAATTTGTACCCCAAAAATTTTGTTGGTCTCTAAGGTGCTACTGAAATTGAATCTAGCTACTCCATTACCAGTAGGAAAAAGAAAGGAAAGGTCCCCTGTGCAAGCACCAGTCGTTTCCGACTCTGGGGTGACGCTGCTTTCACAACGTTTTCATGGCAGACCTTTTTATGGGGTGGTTTGCAAGCTGGGCACTCATTTTACCGACCTCAGAAAGATGGAAGGCTGACTCAACCTCGAGCCAGCTACCTGAACCAGCTTCCACTGGAATCGAACTCAAGTCATGAGCAGAGGGCTCCAACTGCAGTACTGCAGCTTTACCACTCTGCACCCTAGGGCAGTAGACCTCATGATAAAAAGACAGGCATTTTTAACAAGGATCACATCAACGTTGCTTGCAAAATTTTTGCAATTGTCTCGTGATAGCTTCCCTTCATGAAAGAACTATAATAGATCAGACATAACAGGAAGAACTTATCACAAGAACCTTCAAGATGCACTATAGTGTACATGAATACCCTTCAATATGAGCTAAGCTGAGATAATAAACCGATGACAAACAAATTGTAATAGTCTTCATCTAAGCCAGTGGTTGTCAGTCTATGTGCTCTTGGACATTATTGTGCATGACTTACTTTCAAAACCCAACTAAATGCAGCAAGCAGACTGAGGTGGTAATGCTTATACTCGGATGCAACTAATGTGATGAAAGCATGACTTGGCTGACCACCACTGAATGGCAGTAAAGCAGCAGAAAGGAAGCCTTGCTGTTTGTGGAGAACATCACCCGATGGCAGCAGAGACACTGCTTGGTACAGGCCTACAGTGCAGCTACAACCAAGTGAAACCCGCCCTGCTCCTTGCCAACTCTTTTCCCAAGCAATGCGCACCAAAAACTGCAGAATTCCTTTTCCTAATGACTACTCACTGAATAGTAGCAGTTTAATAGTGCTAGTAAGGATGCTTCCAAAATGCTCCTCACAATTTCTGGTTAGAGTTGGAGGAATAATGTCTCAGTAGAGGCACCTCCCACTACCCATTTTTTGTTGCACACCTCAGTGGACTGGTGGGAGGAATTTTTTTTTAAAAAAAAATGCCATCCCAACAGCATTTTGTCATGTTTGCTGAATAGCTGGATGTGACATGATGTCACCAATATGACAAAGAGGTGATGGTCCAGACAGGGGTATCAAATGTGTGGCCCTTGAGCAGGAGGGCTTCTATCAGGCCTGCGAGCAAGTTTGAGAGCGTCTATCAGGCCCGTGAACAAGTCTGCTTCCTTCTCCCTCTCTCTTGCTTCTTTCTGTGTCACAGTCTGCAATCACACAGGAGCTACAGAGCAAAGTTTCTATGTTCTCCAGGGGCTGAGGCTCTTCTCTTGGGGAGGAAGGGGAAGGGAGGGAGAGCTTGCTTTGATATTGACCACAATATTGCGAGAGTGCTAATGCTTTAAGCATGTTTTATTTTAGTTTTTTTTTAAAAGAAAGAAAAAAGAAAATCTTTAATTGTGTTTGGTTTGGTTTTTTATAAAGCTTATATCTCTACCACTTGCCATTACATTTTATGACGGATATGGCCCGGCCCAACACGGTCAGATCCAGCCCTCAAAACAAAACAGTTTGACACCCCTGGTCTAGGATTTGGGCAAAACCACGGCAGAGTTTTGCCCAGATCCTACAGTGTTGCCTCAGCACCACACCTGGGGACAGATGGGAGCAACTGGAGACAGCAATGCAATGGTACCTGACCGTTATTGCGGGTTATCAGTGGATTTTATTTAAATTGGGTTTTAATAACTGTGATTTTGTTTGTTGTAACCCACCCTGAGTTTGCTGAGCAGACAGGTTAAAACGGATAAAAGGAAGTACTTCTTCACCCAAAGGGTGATTAACATGTGGAATTCACTGCCACACGAGGTGGCGGCGGCCACAAGTATAGCCACCTTCAAGAGGGGTTTAGATAAAAATATGGAGCACAGGTCCATCAGTGGCTATTAGCCACAATGTGTGTGTATATATAAAATTTTTTGCCACTGTGTGACACAGAGTGTTGGATGGATGGGCCGCTGGCCTGATCCAACATGGCTTCTCTTATGTTCTTATGCTTGAGGGGAGGTCAGGCTAAACGTTGGAAATTAAATAAATTATTAATTAACTTAAAATGAAATGAAATTACTTCTGGTATTTTCTGGAAGTGATGTGGCACTGTCAGTGTACTGCCGCTTACTTCTGTTCCCGCCGCCCTGCCTCGCTGTGACTCAGCCTTGTTCCAAGCTACAGCTGCTGCATACACTCTCAACTCTCCATTGTTTTCTTCTATATTTCCAAACTTCTACATATAGAGTGCTGTGCATCTGCAGTTTATTAACGCTTTCTAGTTCACTCACACTGCAGCTCTGTGCATTTTGATGTTTGAAATCACAGAGATAAAACACAGCAAAAAAGACTAAATAATCCTTGATGTCATTGACTCACATGACTGCATCAAGACTCTTTCTGTGTCATTTTCTCCCAATTTGTAGGAAGATATGCGCACAGCAGTAAAATATTGCACATTTTCACACTAACACACACGCACAAAGAATCTCAATGAAAAATGGGATTAATCAATATCACACACTCCAAAAACATTGTGGGGGGGATATAAAAATTATTGGAAACTTGTGGTAAACTGTGCATGGTCCCTGGACTCATTTTGTAGCTGGAGCTCCTTTGCATATTAGGCCACACAACCCTGAAGTAGCCAATCCTCTAAGAGCTTACAGTCAGCCCTGTAATAAGAGTCCTGTAAACTCTTGGAGGATTGGCTACATCAGAGGTGTGTAGCCTAATATGCAAAAGAGTTCCTGCTGCAAAATGAGCCCTGCATGGTCCAGTTCTGGAATTAACTTTAGACATTCTCCTAGTTAAACCAGGAAAAAAGACAGGCACAGCTGAGTGAACCCATCAAATGTTAAAAGGATAGAATGGGACAAAATCTGGTCATTCCTAGGTTTGACCTCCTCTCTGGATGGACTACCACCAATCTGAGAGTTTGTTGGGGGTAACAACTACTGCACATCAGTGTGGCCTAGTGATCAGAGGATTTGACTAGGTTCTGGGAGATCCAGGTTCAAACCCCAGTCAGCCATGGAAGCTCACTAGGTGGCCTCGGGTCAGTCACTTTTTCTCAGGGGTTTTGTGGGGGAGTACTATGGCCGTTTTTTCAAAATCTTCTTTTGATCCACGGCCTTAAGGAGGCCAGGCTAACTACAGCTAGGGCTAGGACCTTTTCTGTTGCAGCTCCATGCTGGGGGGATGAGCTCCCTGAAGATGTTAGGGCCCTGCAGGATCTTCTTCAGTTCCACAGGGCCTGTAAGACCGTGCTCTTCCTCCAAGCTTTTGATAGCTGAGATCGGTGACTGCTGCATTGAATAAATTGTTCTGGCCACCTTGAAGCATGGACCTGGATCCTATGTCCATTTGGAATATCTGGATGTAAGAGTTGTGCAGATATGAAGATAGGGTTGCCAAGTCCAATTCAAGAAATATCTGGGGACTTTGGGGGTGGGGCCAGGAGACATTGGGAGTGGAGCCAGGAACAAGGGTGTGACAAGCATAATTGAACTCCAAGGGAGTTCTGGCCATCACATTTAAAGGGACAGCACACCTTTTTGAATGCCTTTCTTCCATAGGAAATAATGAAGGATGGGGGCACCATCTTTTGGGGCTCATAGAATTGGACCCCCTGCTCCAATCGTTTTGAAACTTGGGGGGTATTTTGGGGAGAGGCACTAGATGCTATACTAAAAATTTGGTGCCTCTACCTCAAAACATAGCCCCCCCAGAGCCCCCAAAATCTGCGGATCAATTCCCCATTATTCCCTATGGGAATCATTCTCCATAGGGAATAACAGAGTGCCCAATAGACATTTCCCTCCCCCCCCACACACTTTCTAAAGCAGGGGAAGGGTCTCCAAACCAGGGAATCCCCTGCCCCCGCCCTCACACACACAAATACTTACTGGGTCTTGTTCCTGCAGAACTTTACTTGATCTGAAAACCAAAGCAAAACAAAGGGAGGGGCCGTTCTCCGAAGCCCTTCCTGTTTCCTGCTTCTTGCTCAGCCTTAAAGGCACATATTTTAAAAACAGACCTGCAGGAGCTCTAAAACTACATGGTGATTGTGGAGGGTGGGGCTTCCCCCACCAGCCAGCTGGCTGGGGGCGGGGAGAAGCCTATGAAAACGGGGGATCCCCCGCTGGGACCTGGGGATTGGGAAGCCTATATGAAGAAGATCTGCTATATGCCACCATTAATACATTAATATAGTATCAACATAGCATCAGTATAATTTTATGCTATAGTTGTTTTAATGGTTTTATGTTGTTGTTCTACCTATTAGCCTTGTAAGTTGCTCTGAGCCTGCTTCGGGGAGGAGAGTGAGATAGAAATCTAACAAGTAAACAAAAAAACACAGTGGAGGAAAGAGGAATGTTGTAAGTCACTTTGGGACCCCACTGGGGAGAAAAGTGGGGTGTAAATATCTTAACAAATAAATGGTCCAATACATTGCAATGTTTGCATGCAGTCTGCTGCGTATAAATCTTTCTGTTGTATGCACTTGGCTGAAACCGTTGGAGATGCAGCGTGCTTCTGAGATTTCTTTGTACTTCTGCCTTAGAAGTCTGATCTTTTCAAAGCAGCCCGGCTTAACCTGTCAGACTCAGGCAAATCCATCATCTCCAGCGAAAACGTGCATGTTCAAGAAGCAGGACCCAGCAGAGACCAAATTATGCTCTAAGCTTGGGAACGAGAAATCAAGTGCAGCTGATGCCTCTGGACATGCTACGTCATGAAATGCAGCACGACAGCGGAGAAACTTGAAAAGAAACATAAATAATCAAGAGGCCCTAGGGTTTAGAGGCAGTCCTTAAATAACCCCTTAGGTAGTGCTTTTCTCTGGCTGGTTTTGTTGCTGTTCCGAGCTGACAAATGGAAGAAAACGCCTCTCATACGCACTTGATTCCAATTCCCTTTTCACACATGCAATGTTCAGTGACCCCGAACAGCAGGGTTAGGAATAATAATACCTGAATAATTTATTCATCCAATTGCACGATTATTTACCATATAAATAATGTAATCATTTTCTCCCCCATTATTTGTTTTGCCCACTTTATAGAGCGTGAAGAAGGGGGAGAGAGCCCAAATGAATTAGCCGAGTAATTTGCTCAACAGATTCTGTGAGCATCTTTAATAATCCTAAAGAGTACGCAATCATATAAGGTTCTCTGAGCAGAGAGAAGCTAATTACCTTGAAAACGATTTTCTCCACCTCTTCCTTCAGTTGTCGTTGGGTGGATTCAAAGGATGGTGTGGCTGAGATGCTAAAGCCATCAAGTAAACAGTGGAAGACACTCTGACATGACACAGACAGAGGATAACATCATGGACCAGAAGAGATTATTTATTTACTCGGTGGTGGAAAGTGCCATCAAATCACAGCCCACTCATAGCAACCTCATAAGTTTTACAAAAGTAAAACACAGAGGTGGTTTGCTATTGCCTTTCTCTGCATAGCAGCTTTATATTTCCTTGGTGGTCTCTCATTCCAGTACTAACCATGACTGACTCCGCTTAGCTTCCAAGCCCCGTTATCCAAGTCGGGGCATTTATTTACATAATGTGATTTTTTTTTAATTACCTCACCCTTCCTCCAAGAAACACACTGCAGGTTGCATGGGGAAGCACCCAGCACAACTGTGAGGACTTCCTCTCTCCAGCTGAGATCCTCTTGGTTAGTAGGGCCCCCCCTCTTATTTTGGATTTAGGCTGCAAAAGGGAGTACTTATTAAAACAACTAAGTGCCAATGTTCCCTCTAAGCTGCAGAATCTTGTGAGCAAAAATTCTACTTTGTGCGCTACTGGCATTAAAGTTGTGAGCTACTGCATAAATTAGTGTGCTCTGGGGTCATCCTTCCTGAGCTAAGAAAAAAATGTGTGAGCTGGAGGCTAAAAATCTGTGAGCTAGCTCACGCTAACTCAGCTTAGAGGGAACACTGGTGCCAAGGGGATCTGAAACATGGGGAGTCTCATAAAGGCACCTGGGTACAGTCATGGCATTGGAAAATCCCAGGAAAGAAAAGGAAGGGTGTGCTGGCATTACAAACAGATTAAGTGCAACCCTAACTCTGAGGTGGGTTAGGCTGAGAGTGTGCCTGGTCTAGGATTGCCAGGCAGTGGTGGGCACCTAGTGGGACTCTAGGGGCAGGGACATGAGCAGCTGCCAACCCTAGAACTGTGGCCCTGGACTTCCACCCCCATGCTCTATCCTAGCAATTGCACTGTTGCTGACCTCCAAGATGTATTTATGTATTCATTTCATTTTGACCCCACTTTTCTTCCCAGTGGGAACTCAGTGGCTTACAACATTCTCCATTTTATCCTGGCAACAATCCTGTGAGGTAAGTCAGGAGGACAGTATGTGACTGCCCGAAGTCACCCAGAAAGCTGCCATGGCAAAGCAGAGATCTGGACATGGGCCTCCCCAGGGCTTTTTTTGTAGCAGGAACTCCTTTGAATATTAGGCTACAGTGCCCTGATGTAACCAATCCTCCAAGAGCTTAGAGGGCTCTTAGTACAGGGCCTGCTGTAAGCTCCAGGAGGATTGGCTACATCTGTTTGGCTTAATATGCAAAGGAGTTCCTGCTACAAAAAAAGTCCAGGGCCTCCCAGATCTTTGCCCAACACTCTAATCATTATACCATTCTGCATCACATAAAGGTAGCTAACTAAAGTATGTGCGTATGTGTGTGTTTATATAACCCTAATCTGCCCAATCATCCATCTACATATATATATAAAACCTGTGGGTAGACAACTGGGAAGATTAGGATTGTCAAATCCAACTCAAGAAATATCTGGAGACTTTGGGGGTGGAGCCAGGAGCAAGGTTGTGACAAGCACAATTGAACTCTGAAGAGAATTCGGGCCATCACATTTAAAGGGACCACACTCCTTTTACACGCCTCCCCTCCATTTGGAATAATGAAGGATAGGAGTACTTTCTTTGGTGTCATAGAATTGGACCCTCTCTTTTTGAAACTTTAGGAGAGGCACCAGATGCTATACCGAAAATTTGGTGTCTCTGCCTCACAAAACAGCCCCCCAGAGCTCCAGATATCCACAGATCAATTCTCCATTATACCTTGGGAATCCTTCTCCATAGGGAATAATGGAGTGCCCAGACATTTCCCTCTGTCCCCCCAACTTTCTGATGACCCTGAAGTGGGGGGAGGGCCTCCAAACTGGGGGAATCTCCTGCCCCCACCTGGGAATTGGCAGCCCTAGGGCAGATGGCAAGAGGGAAAAAAGAAGCGCCAAGGGAAGGCATCATGCTGAACACACCCACTCACCCAAGTTGGCCCTGATGAAAGCCAATGAGCATGTTGTTGGTATGCTAACATAAAGGAGGGGAATGGCATTCCAGTAAATAATGACTACACTGCATGTAAACAGCAGTTAAGGCTTGAAGTTACAATACAGAGCATGAAGCCTAACAGCATATGAGCTTCCGATTGTGTTCCGTGTGTAATATAATTAGGTAAAGCAAGTGTGGAGAAGAGGGATAGAACAGCAACCTCACTGCAGATGCCAAATTCATTGAATCTTATTTGTGCAAATCTGCCCTCCCAAGCAATTGGCTGAGCTATGGGAAAGCCTTGCAGAGCGTCCTGATAAACGCGCTCCAAAATGTGTCATTTGGTCCCTCAGCTAGCAGATGTGCAATAGGAAAATTTCACAGTTGGGGTTATAAATATTGGATAGGGAAAGTGCCCCAATTCATACAAAGAAGTCCTATGCATCATTCATGGGAGAACATCTACAAGAGAATGAAAAAAGTGCTTATCTCAATAGTATACACGCTCTTCAGTTTGTCAGCCTGCCCCTAGCCCCAGTTTTGTAAAAAAGTCTGCTTGCCATTGTGTACCTAGAAGCTGAGAGTATTACAGAAAAAGAATGCAAAGTCAGCTTAAAAGCATTATCAGGTCAAACAGACTAAATTTACTCATTCATAAATGCAAGTGCTTTCTAAAGAAGCTTATGCGCATCTATTGACAAAAGCCAAGGCTTTCCACCTCATTTCCTTGTGCTGTTGCTTTGCAGAGAAAATGCAGCAGAGTTAGAAAGTTGCCATAACATCCTGAAATCAATGGGACAACCGCATCATGACTAACATACCCCAGTGGATTACAGTGAGACTCCTTTTCTCATGATCTGGTCCTTGTTTCTGGTAACTGGAACAAGATCAACTTCTGATGAAACATGATAAAAGTCAGAATTCTTCACCTGATGCTTTGATGTTGCTAAGGTTGAGCTTCCTTCCCCCCTTCTTAAAAATATAATTCTCCAATGATCCTTTACTTAGACTGAGAGACAGGAAGGGAGGTGGGATAATACCAAAAGACACTCTGGCCATGCTATACTCGCATAGAGTGAGAAGAGATAGTTGTCCACCTGCTTTATTATAAAAAACTACATTGCAAGAAAAATCAAAAGAAGAAATCACCAATGTTTTGATGTTTTGTGTGTTTTTTAAGAAGTACATTTATTTTTAATTATTTTATTTATTTCCCGCCCACCGCACCAAAAGCAGGCTTAGGGTGGCTCACAGGTTGGGTTGTCTTTCTGTCACACTTGCATACTTGAAGGCAAATTGTCACATATTGAGATATCTAGCGATAAAACATTATGCAACTATCTTAGGGATAACTATAAGTGAGCTATAGATAAACAACCTAAGTCAGTGGAAGGGTCAGTGTAGTATATTGGCAAAATTTGTTCATCAGAAACACTCATAAATTCCTATGGCTTAGAGATGTAGGTAATAAAATTTCATACAGGAACGGGGGGGGGGGTATTTATAGGTATATACAAGAATTTACTCCTCATAGTCCCCAGATGTTTCTTGAATTCAACTTTGAAACTACAAATTGGATTCTTTTGTTAGGAAATATAACTATGGGCTGTTATTCCAGGCCCAGGGCAGGTTTCTTGTAATCTATTCCATATTTTCATTACAACTTCCGTGTGCTGTAAAGTATTTCAATGCAGCCCATGCCAGTCAATTGGCATTCCTGATTCCCAGTATATCCAGTGGACCTTCTGGCCTCTTCCATTGTTCCCTGTGGGCCTTCCCGTAATTCTTTTTAGTACATCTCCATAATGGCAGACCAACAGAAAGGGATAGGGTATAGCAAAGGAAGCCACATTTACGTACTTTGTGAAAAGAAACACAATGAGGCCACAACAAGGACGGATAGCAATGCAGAATTTTCAGTGTAAAGGTAAGAGCCCTTATTGCCAGTCAGTCACTGTGAGAGTAGGAACAGATACAGGGTTTTTCTTTTTAAGCCATGGTTATCTGGAGCTCCCTGATAGGTCACTGCTTGATTGCCATTTTAGGAATCAGTAGAAAGAAGTGCAGCTTTGCAGAATGTCACCTACAAAACTGAACTGCTTTCTTCAATCAGCTTGGAAATTAGGGGCTTTTTAGACTACTGGAAGGATTGTGCTCTGTACAAATTTGGTAACGTTTCCTATACAAACAGCTGCCCTGATATAAATTCCCCATTGAAAATAATTCTCCCAAACTACTGAACCACAGCTAGGGTTGCTAGGCCTGTATTGGAAAATACCTGAAGACTTTGGGGGTGGATCTGGAAGAGGGTGGGGTGCAGGGAGGGGAGGGGCAACCCTAGAACACACCCTTAATTTCAACACATGGATTTTCTGCACACAAACGTATTTGCTGCATGTTACCCTGGGTTCATTGCAATATGGAGTGGTGCTGTACATGCATAGAAAATAAGCATTTATTTACATTTTTATATGCCCACCTTTCTCCCAAGCTAAGCACAGGTGACAATATTCTGGTAACAGGTAACAATAATTTTTATATATATATATATATATATATATATATATATATATATATATATATATATATATATATATATAATTGTTTTAGTAATTGCTTAATGTTTTATACTAATATTGTTTTATAACGGATTTTTTATTTTATGACATTAATATGCTGTTAGTCGCCCTGAGCCTGTTCGCAGGGAGGGCGGACTACAAATAGAAATAAACAAATTAATAAACAAATAAATATGAAACTAATTTAACTTAATTTTCAAGCCCATTTAAACGACAGACAGACAGACAGACAGACATTAAAAACCAATCTACAGACAACTTATACACTCACCAGCATTTCTCATTTGCCAACAGAATGCTGTTCCCATTACGGCAGCTGTGTGTATTGGGAACATTATGGGCTCCTGTTGGTGGGCTCCTGGTATATGCAGTTGTAACATCCAAAAAGATCTTCTAGGTTTCCACAGAGCCTATACATATGCATATTGTCTTTGCGTAGGTCTCTCTGAACATTTGGGGACCTTAAAAGCAGCAGAATTATGTGCCTGTAGTATGCCTAATAAGTACAGAAGAGCAGAGCCCAGGGTCACAGTCCCACCCCTCTTATACATATGCTAACTATACCCAAATTTAACATATGCTGTCCTCATGGGAAAGTGTAAAGGAACAAAGGACCTGTCATGAAAATAATTGCTTCATTTTCAACGACAAGCTGTTTTCTATGCGCTTGATTTACTATAAGCAGATAATGCAGCGATTTAAATATGGAATGATAGGAGCGTATTGCACCCCATTGTTCATTTCTCATCAGGTGTTTAGTGCACTCCTTGCTTTCACATTAAAAGGTCAGCGGTGAAATTCTGCGTTAACCACATGAATAATTTCCCCTACCATTGAAGGCTCTGGCCTCTCCAAAAGTTATTTTCTTATAGTATACTGGGGCTATTCAATGTGGCCAGTGGAAAGTTTTATGCATTCATCTGCAAAATGCCTGAAATTGATTTTCTACTTGAATTCCCAAGGTTGCTTAGTGGTCATAAACGACTGCAGAAATATAATTTCCAGTAGGCTTCCAAGCATCTTAGCAAAGGGGAGGGATGGTCCTTCAATTTTCCCTATATTCTTTGCCTCATTTTCCTCATAGAGGTTACAGGCAGGCGCCATTAACTGACTTTCCTAGGATTGCAAGCCCCTGATGGGGTAATGTAAGCAGAAAAGACATCTCACTGGGAACAAAATAGGTAATGACATGTAGTATACTTAAAGTGATACATGATAATCAGTCACAATAGTATTGAAACCATAGAAAACATATATAATGTATCTCTAACAGAGTACTCTTTCTAAAGGCAATAAAGTCTTCCAAAAGAGGTACACAGGCGTACAAAAATATGTAAAAGTCCATCAATTTCATCAGAATGCAGCAGGAGAAAAATAAAAATAAAAAACCAAAGAGTTTTTTGCAATTCCTAGAGAGATGTGGTGTCATTCCTGAGTTTTCCTGGAAGTGACATCACACCATTAGCCAATAGCCACCTCCCCATATCCTTTCTCCCAGTTGTTCACTGGTTTCCAGTCCTACTTGCGGTCATCTGATTTGTTTTGTGAACCTGTGGTACATCTTGTTGACATGGTACATTCAGCATTGTTGGTGTTGCTGCTTTCTAGTTCCATGCTGCACTGGATAATGTAGCAGGACAAGGTTGATCACAATGAAGCAGAGCCAGATGAAAGTATTTTGCCTTCCTAAGCAAGGTGACCCCATGCCACTGCTGACACTATCACCTCATGTGGTGCTGAAGGCCAAGAGTGAGGTGAGACCCTGTGCTGTATTGGACCCCCTCTTCATTTTAATACCCCAGCCCATGAACACATAAAACAGCCCCAGGGTGCTTTTTTTTTGAGCAGGAATGCACAGGAACGCAGTTCCGGCTGGCCTGGCATCAGGGGGTGTGCCCTCATATGCAAATGAGTTCCTGCTGGGCTTTTTCTACAGAGAAGCCCTATGTGAAACAATGTCAGGGGGCATGGCCTAATATGCAAATGAGTTCCTGCTGGACTTTTTCTACAAAAAAGGCCCTAGTTAGCCCATAGGTCTGTCAAGGTCAGTATTGTCTCCTCTAAGTAAAAGGGGCTCTCTGGGGCTTCAGGCAGACATCTTTCATATCTCCTATAATGATCTTTATGACTAAAGCAGGAGTCAAGTAGCACCTTTAAGATCAACAAAGTTTTATTCGGAATGTAAGCTTTCGTGTGCTAGAAGCACACCATCAGACTATAGGATAGAATGGCAAGCAGTCCTAAATATAGAAAAAGTGGGCAGGGAATTAGTATGCAAAATCATGGAAACGTTTTTTAGCTTTTAATCTGCTAAAAAAATATTTCCATGATTTTGCACGCTGATTCACTGCCCACTTTCTCTATATTAAGGACTGCTTGCCATTCCAACCTATTGCCTGATGAAGTGTGCTTCTAGCACACGAAAGCTTACATTCTGACTAAAACTTTGTTGGTCTTAAAGGTGAACTTGACTCCTGCTTTGTTCTACTGCTTCAGACCAACACGGCTGCCCACCTGGATCCTTATGACTGGAGATGCTGGGGACTGAGCCCAAGATGTCCTGCATGAAAGCAGATACTCTGTCACTGAGCTGCTAGATACAAGTCCAGTTTTACATTGCCAAATTGTATCATACTGTTATCCTTGCTATGCCCTTAAAGGTTCCTTGAACTGGTCCAGTAGCATCTGAGAGGCCAAAAAGGGTATAAAATTTTGAGAGTCAAAGTTCCCTTCATTAGAAGGTACCTGGCAAAGGGAGACATGAGTCTTGAAAGGCTACATCCCCCAAATTCTGTTGATTTCTAAGGTGCTAGTGGACTCGAATCTAGCTGTACTACTACAGTCCAACATGGCTACCCTCTGGAACCACCACTGAGCTGTGGTCTCTTTTGAGTGGCTTGACTGAAGAATAAGCCCTGTCGGACTAGCAATGCCCACCTTGGCCTTTTCCACAAGGTAACGTTTCTCTATATCCAGGTGTTGCTGCAGTTGCCATTGCAGTGCAGTGGCAATGGGGCTTCCAGAGCTTTCCCTGTATTTTCCCTGTCCCAGCCCCCTCGGTGGCTACTCCCCCATCTGTGCTCTGGGAAGCCTTTAAAAAAGAATTAACTGGTCATACTTATACAGATATACCATTACAATTTGTATGTCATTATACCATTACAATCTATATTTTCTTTTTTAAAAACACACACACCCAAAGTCCCCTGGTGGCATGCAGTGTGTGTTGGGGGGGGGGGGAATGGTTACCATGAAATGGGGCAGTTAAAATGGCTGTTGTGTAGGTAAGACTGGGAAAATCCAGACCTTCCTACTCATACAGCAACCAGCCCGGATTTGATCTTTCCCCAAACAGTGAAGCAAAGCAGGCTTGGGAAAGACCACAGAAAAGTCAAGGAAGAGGAGGGTGGTACACAGAAGCCCCACAATACGAGGGGGAGGCAGAAAAGTGACCTATTTCAGGACTGAACCTGGACCAAATCACCTGGGTGAAAACAGCCCTTGCTGAAGGGCGTATGGCCAGTATAATGCATATCTATAAAATTCACTCATAACCTTCTGAATACCAAACTACAACAGTGCAGGGTCATAGGGTGCAGTGAGAACCACAAGACTAAAGATAATGCCTTACTAGGATAGATTGTTTTAAATAATGAAGTCCAACGCAAAACATTTAGCTGAGGGGTTGATGAGGATGATCTAAGGCGAGGATGTGTTGAGTTTTGTTTTATTTATTTAAGCGTGTGGTAGAATATAATGAAATGAATTGAAACCAAAGAAATAAATCAATGGGAGATCTGTTTTCTTAATTGAAGCAGTTGTTGCCTAGTTGTGACTCAAATTTTAAACATTGTTTCCAGGGGCCAGATGGATTTTCAACACATAAATCTTCTTATGACAAGTGAAGTTGGCTGCCTTGATTAATTGCCAGTTGTCATAGAAATGATGTCTTTGACTTTCTCTTTAGACCAAGGAGAGTTAGGTTCAGTTCTGAGGGTAGCAGAGTGGAGGTATGAGAGCTGCTTTCATGTGGTTGGGCACCATGCTGCCTTGTGTTTTTACTTACTGCCCACATCATCTTGAAAACACAATGTATGCCTTTCTGGCCCATTCATACATTACCTTCCCTAACCTGAATAACCCACAGAGATCAAGTCTTGTCACTAAATTTGGAACAGGTGAATACCAGTATGAACATAAGAGCATAAGGGAAGCCATGTTGGATCAGGCCAATGGCCCATCCAGTCCAACACTCTGTGTCACATAGTGGCCAAAAAAAAACAAGTGCCATCAGGAAGTCCACCAGTGGGCAGTGTTCCCTCTAAGCTGAGTTAGCATGAGCTAGCTGACAGATTTTTAGCCTCCAGCTCATACATTTTTGTCTTAGCTCAGGAAGGACCCCAGAGCATAATAATTTATTCAGCAGCTCACAACTTTAATGCCAGTAGTTCACAAAGTAGAATTTTTGCTCACAAGATTCTGCAGCTTAGAGGGAACATTGTCGGGGGGGGGGGGGGCAGGACACTAGAAGCCCTTCCACTGTGCCCCCCCCCCCAAGCACCAAGAATGGTTTGAGTGCTACCTTTCAACAGTCACCTGCAGGGCTTCTGGCAACAAATCATGTCAAAGAGGGCTGGAAATAAGCATTTAGAGCCAGGCTTGTCTTTAGAAGCAATAGATGGTTTGGTGTAGTGGTTAGAATATTGGTCTCTGGGATTGAAAAGACTCCACTCAAATTCTCTCTCAGCCATGATGAAGTTCACTGGGGGAAGAAGAGCTGGTTTTTATACCCTGCTTTTCTCTACTTTAAGGGAAATGCTGATTGCCACTTTGGGGTCAGTCAGCAATTTTTCTCGAGGCCAGTTTGGCAAGAGATCCTGGAGGTTTTTGCCATCTTCTGGGCATGGAGCAAGGGTTACTGGATGTGGTTACTGGCTGCTGCATGTGGAGGAGGTATTTGTGAATTTCCTGCATTGTGCAGGGGGTTGGACTAGATGACTCTGGAGGTCCCGTCCAACTCTATGATTCTATGCAGCAGATGTTGCATAAGTAATGGCCTAGTATAAGTTTTCAGTCTAAAAGATACAGCATCAAACCTTACAGTGAGTACTTGCCATTTTTGTTAATAGCTGCAAATGTCAATCAGCATTGTGCTGTGTCAACTTTAAAAAATATCCAACCTCTCTCCTTTCTCCGAAAACTTCAACAGCTTTTTATTTCACAAGTCACTGCTAGATTTTTTTTAAAGGAAGTTTTAGAAGGCAGAATTTTAGAAAGAGAACCATATTAGTAACAGATGGCTAAACAGTTGCATTTTCTTGAATAATTTGGAGCCAGAACTCTGGGGTGAAAGAAGCCTCATCCCTGGAAGGATAATTTTAATGTTCAGAATACAAAAGGACAAAAATAACATGTAAAAATCATCACACCATTTTGGGGGAGCAAACTGCATGTGGTTATGGTTCCCATGGTCACATAAAGATGGAAGCCTCCCAATGATCAGTGTATCATAACTTTGTATGAGACATTGAACATGAGCAAAATATACTGGCTATATTCTTGCCTGCCAGCATCACATTTAAATCAGGCCTAAGCTGATTTAAAGCAGGCCTAAGAGAGCCAGCTTGGTGTAGTGCTTAATGTGTGGACTCTGGGAGAACCGGGTTTGATTCCCCACTCCTTCACTTGCAGCTGCTCGAATTGTCTTGGGTCAGTCATAGCACAGAGCTGTCCTTGAAAAGGCAGCTTCTGGGAGACCTCTCACAGCCTCACCTGCCTCACAGGATGTCTGTTGTGGGGGAAGAAGATAAAGGATACTTTCCCTATGAAGAAAGGTTAAAATGCTTGGGACTCTTTAGCTTGGAGAAACACCGACTGCGGGTTGACAAGATAGAGATTATGCATGGGATGGAGAAAGTAGAGAAAGAAGTACTTTTCTCCCTTTCTCACTACAAGAACTCATGGGCATTCAATGAAATTGCTGAGCAGTCAGGTTAAAACGGATAAAAGGAAGTACTTCTTCACCCAAAGGGTGATTAACATGTGGAATTCACTGCCACAGGAGGTGGTGGCGGCCACAAGCATAGCCAGCTTCAAGAGGGGATTAGATAAAAATATGGAGCACAGGTCCAGCAGCAGCTATTAGCCACAGCATTTTATCAGAACTGTCTGGGGCAGTGATGCTCTGTATTCTTGGCGCTTGTGGGGAGAGGGGGGCAAAGTGTAACGGCTTCTAGCCCCACTTGTGAGCCTCCTGATGGCACTTGGGGGGGGGGGGGGTTGGCCATCGTGTGACACAGAGTGTTGGACTGGATGGGCCATTGGCCTGATCCAACATGGCTTCTTTTATGTTCTTAAGGAGATTGTAAACCACTCTGAGACTCTGATTTAGAGAGAAGGGCAGGATATAAATCTACTTTCTTCTTCTTCTTCTTCTTCTTCTCAACAGGGTAATTGGGCAGAAGAACTAAAGCTGGATCCAGGCACAAGGAAGGGGTGAATCTTCTGACTTGATACCTAATGCTGCTTTTTCTACCCATTAAATACAAAAAGAAATGTGCATTAGGTGTAGAAACACAATGACAGTGAAAGGAATATGGAAGTTAAATAAAAATTGCTTTCCAAGGGGTTAGGATCAATGTGAAATTGTTATAATATCACATACTTTTCTCCGAATACTTCAACCACCACTGATAGGCAATTTAGAAAATGCCAGGAGTAACTCTAAAAGTGGTTTTAAGAGTCAGTATTGTGTTTTTAAAAAGCTTGAGAACAGATGTACTGCTGGACTCCAAGTGTCAAAGCAAAGGGGCAGGACTCGTCAGTGCCCCCCTTCCCAGCTTGGTTAACATTCAGGAAAAGTCCCTGGACAGCAGAACTACCCTTTGCAGTATAAGGGATTCAGGAAGACAGTCAGAATGTGGATTGAAAAGGAGGGCCCAGTTAGGCCTAAGGACAGTTTAAAGCAGGGGTGTCAAACATGCATTCCAGGGACTGAATCAGGCCGTTGGAGGGATCCTATCAGTCCCCCGAGCAACTGGCTGTCATCTGCTTCTCTCGTGTTTCCTTCTGTATCACAGCTTGCTCAATTGCACAGGAGCTACAAAGCAAAGCCTCTATTTTCTCCATTGGCTGAGGCTCCTCCCTTGGGAAGGAAGGGGGGAAGGAAAACCTTGCTTTTCCAGGATTTCTCAATCACACAGCAGAGCTACTGAGCCAGTCCTCTCTTCCTTCTATTGGCTGAGGCCACTCCACCTCCTGGCCCTCTGGAGAAGGAAGGAAAGAGCCAGAGCTTCCTTTGCCCAGTTCCCTGGATCCCATGGGAGAGCTACAAAGAAAGCACCTTTAAGACCAATGCGTGCTAATCTTTTAAGCAAAATGTCTTGATCCGTGTTAAGTCCCCTTGAGAAAGACAGAAAATAAATGACATAAATAAAAATAAGATAAAATTATGTATAGTCCTGTTCAGATATATCCTACATGTACATGCATATATCTGTTTCGAAGAAAGAGCAGGCCTCAGATTCAGCAGGAGCTCAGAGGAGTGCAGCTCCTGAACCTTTCTGATGCCCCCTCCTCCTCCCCACCTACTTATCTTGTCCATTGAATAGTAGGTGCAGCTGCATAACAATCTCTGGATTAGGAGAGCAGCCAGCCAGTCAGCCACCAGCGGCTTTGCCACGCCCCCAGCAGCCCTCTTAACCCCTGCAGAAGCCCACACCACCCTTTCTGCACTTCTTAGGTGATTTTGGGCAGCAGGTGGCTTGCTGGCCTTTTGACCCACACAGGGACCTCTAGCCAGTCAAAGCAGGCCTTGCTCGCCTGGGGCTCTCCTTCCTTGCACTGGGTTACTTTTGGCTGGGGGAGCATATGCTAATGAGTTATGCTAATGAGCTCTGCCTCCTATTTTTCTACAAAATGACCCCTGAGAAAGAGCCAACGTGTGTTCTCTTTGCAGTCAAATCAGGGACCAGTACCTGAATAAATGTGGGATTTGTGCATTGCTCATGCATGAAATGTAACATGAGAATTGCTCAGTGTACATATTTTTAAAATATCAAATGTACACTGTACATGTGTCCACTACAACTTATGAAAAGGGCTAATTGAATCAGACTGTTGGCCTGTAAAGATAAATATTATGTACTCAGACTGGCAACCGCTCTGCAGGAACTAGAGATGCCAGGCATTGAACCCAGGGCCTTCTGCATGCCAAGGGGATGCTCTACCACTGACCCACAACCCATCCCTAGGGATTTTCAAAGGAAGTGTTGATGTGATGTCAACATTTATTTATTTAATAAAAAAAAAATTCTGGACAGCAGACCGCTTGTCGACTCTCCAAGGGCAAAATTCTTCCAAGTTATCACATTGATTAAATTTGCCTTCCGATGGCTCAGGATTTTGGCAAACTATCCTCAGCTGAATGAATTGCTATCAAGAGAAGAATGAATGACTGACGTATTCAAGTCCCGCTGCAAAATGGAATTTTTAAAGCCTTTAGTAACAGAAGAGAATCAAACTCATATTCCATTTTAAAGCATGGCAAGCGAAGAAGAAAGCAAAAAAAAAAGTGGTCAATCTGAAAATGGAATAGAAACAGATTAAATAAAAATTAATATCATATGGAAGTGTTATCCTTGCAACCTCGTGCCATATGACTAATTGTGCTTTGCATGCAAATTGCTATTATCCTCTTTGTGAGCATAAATTAAAAGGAATTTCATTTCTTGATAAATGAAATGTAACCTTGAAAGATTTATCACTTACACAATGCAAAAAACAAGTCTGGAAATTAGGCATGTCTAAATGATGTAATGATTATTTAAACAGATCATTAGAAGGAATAGTTAATGTATTATTAGGGGAATTTCCCCATTTTCTAAATCACTTAATTTTCTCAATAGAAAAAAAAAATAAAACCATCATTTTAAATTCTGAAAAGCCTCTATGAGGACGCTCCAGATGAAGAGAAGGTTTATTATACACAATCCTACATTACAAAAGAAGTCCCTGTCAGGTAATTTAAGGCTATAGGCGGCCGCACCTGAACCCATATCTGAAGTGAGTTCCTTGCCTCAAAGCATTGTGGGGTGAAGGCCCTGAACTTTAGCAAGACAGGCAAGTGAAAGAAGGAGTCAGCTAATTCTGGAGGATCTTCATTTCTCCCTCTTCCAGCTCATAGCTGCTCACTTCCCACACTGTTAAAGTCTTGAACACATGTCTAGAGGTAAACTCATCTAGAGGGAAATATATACATTTGCCCTGTCCCCTGCAACTAGGTCCTTTCACATGTTTCTTCCTTCATTTAAAACATTTATATGCTGCCTCTTCAGAGTTCTGCTTGAAGGGGCTTACAAAAAAGAAGATGATGATGATATTGGATTTATACCCTGCCCTTCGCTCTGAATCTCAGAGCGGCTTACAATCTCCTTTACCTTCTTGCTCCACAACAGACACCCTGTGAGGTGGGTGGAGCTGAGGGAGCTCTCGCAGAAGCTGCCCTTTCAAGGACAGCTCTGCAATAACTGTGGCTGATCCAAGTCTATTCCAGCAGCTGCAAGTGAAAGAGTGGGGAAACCCGGCTCTCTCAGATAAGAGGCCATGCACTTAACCACTACACCAAAACAAGATAAAATCATAAAACATAAACCATTAACATCCGCATCCATTAAAGACACCCTACACAGGATAAAATACAATAATGTTTATACCATCGACACCTCCTTATTTCATTTTTATTTAATGGTTTTAACCGTTTAATTTTTAACTGCTTTATAATTGCTCAATTTTAACTGTTTTATTGTGTTGTAATCCGCCCTGAGTCCATCCTGGGAAAGGGTGGACTATAGATTCACAAAAATAAAATAAAATAAGCATGAAACAGTACAACAAACCAAAAGCATTAAAAAGTAGCACAAAAATTTAAAGCATCATGTGGATATGGTACCAATATGCAGAAACTGTACATCTATGTGATTTGTCCCTATGAACACAGAGACACTCAGGGGGTAAAACAGCATTCTCCTCTCCCTCAATATGCACTGGCCATTGGCACATGTATATCATGTGGAAAGGATTAAAATTATGTATTTTAGGTATTTCACAGGCATTCATATAGATTTTTTTGTTATTGTGTTCCCATTTGAAGAAACTGGGAGAGAGAGAATCCTGGAGAACCTTTTTCCCACTAGGAATAGAAGATATGAGCTAGAATGGAACAAAGATGGTAAAAGGGGTGGCCACTAAGATTTGCTGGATAGGTAGAAGCATCCAGTGGAGGAATGAGTGGGGGAGTAATGAAAGGAACTAAAACCTGGCCAGGCTATGTGGAACATACTTTTTTTTTAAAAAAAAAATAATTATTTAATTAAGTCAGTGTAGTGTAGAGGTTAAAAGCAGTGGACTATAGTCTGGAGAACTGGGGTTTGATTCCCCATTCCTCCATATGAATCCAGCTGGATGACCTTGGGTCAGTCCCAGTTCTCTCAAAACTCTCTCAGTGCCACCTACCTCACAGGGTAGAGGAAGGGAAGGCAATTGCCCCCCAAGTCAGAATAAAGAGGCAGACACAATGAGTTGGTAAGACTATGGGCCACTTTATCAAACGAAACAGAAACAGCAAGGGCAACCAGAACTGCGGCCAGGTCAGGGCCAGGGGTCTCACAGACCGCTCCCCTGCCTTTAGCGGGCGAGAGACCCGGTCTCCCAGCCGGAGCTGTGTGTCACAGCTCCTGTCAGGCAGGCCCAGCAGGGAGGCACACACCGGAGGGCCCAGCCACCAGACGCACGTCTCAGTGAAAGGCACCCTCCAATCGAGTCTCCAGGACAGTCTGCATTCTCCCACCTCAGGTCACAACTACCCAAAGGTTGATCCTGCAAGACCCCTAAGTCCCCAAAAGGGGGAGGCTTACTGGTCCTCCCCTGGCCGCATATAACCATAAACCCAGTAAAACCTGCCACAACTAAGGCCAAGTCTCTACTTAGGGCTTAGCACCCACTGGAAGGCCCAGAGCCAACCCTAGCCCTTGCCTAATATCCCTCAAGAAAAGCATATTACCCTTTTCAGAGAGACACACCCCATCCCCTCTGTAGAGGTCAGGATATTTTGTAGAAATATTCGGATGGGGCAAATAGTGGCCCAAACTACCCTCCAATGCCTTACAAATCTCCTTATTTGCTCAATAATGAGCCCTCTCTATCCCTGCTGGATTCCAAGCACTGCACCACACCAAGTGTGGAATCATGGCCGACCAAACTGTAATGGTACTGGGCCATCTCTTCCTGATGTACTTAAAATCATCTCGAGCCTGCAAGATCAAAGCCTTGCCCTTAATCAGCCCGAGATCATTTCCCCCCAGGTGAATGATTAAAACCTGAGGAGGAGGGACAACATTCCCATGAAATAACAGCGGAAGCAAACTAGGCCACTGAAGACCTCGGCGCCCCCGCCATTCAACAATAACAAATTGGCTGAGCCCCAGCTGAGAGCCAACAGAAGTTCTCCGAGCCTGATGTGCCGCCCAAAACACATAACTGTTCCTGTAGATGAGAACTTGGCTCCTTTGGCCAGGAACAACAGCATCTAAAAAGAGAAACAGACAAGTTATAAAACCAAACCATAACTACCCCAGTTCTAGAAAACAAAGCTAAGAGTGGAGCAAAGGGCGAATATAACATTTATAAGCCAGAAGAAGGGCCCGATCCGGCATCCAGAGCACCAAAACCCACGGCTCCTCCAGTAGCAGCAGCAGACCTGCCCTCAAGAATAGATAATCTTGATAATATGTCGGCCTGAAAAGCCATTCTGGAAACCTGTCCCTTTTGAGAAACCAACAAAGGTGGCAACCCAGACGCCTGCTCAAGGGCCTGCAGCCTTAAAAGAATAGCTGCATTCACCTCATCCTCCCCCTCCTCATCAAACGATGAAGGTGGTGGAGGACGCTTCTGTGGGGTTTTGGGAGCCTTACATGCCGGCTGTGTGCCCTTTGACTTCCCTGTACCTTTCCGCCCCGACATTCTCCAAAACCAAAAGGGGGTACCCAAAGCCCAAACAACCTAAAACTCTTATAGGGCCAATGAATTAGACACCCGCACCCTCAACCACAAAATGGCTGCCAAATATACACACTCCTAAAATGGCCTCCCAACCACCTAAAATGGTAACCTAGGAAAATTAATTAAAATGGCCGCCAAGCCATGAGGCAAAGAAGAAAAAGGGGGGGAGTGAACGGTGAAGGCCTCCAATGCAGGAGAGCATTGCTGACCAAAACACCCCACAAATATCCACCCGACCAAGCGGGGCAAACAGCCCTGGGCAAATTGCAGAGGGAGGAAGCAGTAGAACACAGCCACACTGAAAAAAAAACCCCGTGTTTTTTTTTTTTAATATCAAACTGTTAATCCCATGCCGCGATCTCCTCATGCCGACGCTCCCGTACACTGGGCAGCCTGGGTCACTGGCAAGACATACAGACCCGATGCAATCGCCCCCAAGGGCCTCACCAGGCCTGATCCTTCAATGCCGGCGCAGAGTGTCAGAATAATGATCCTTTTCCGCCGAGCATCGCCGAGGGACTGAAGAGAGGGGGCGGAGGCTTGGCTGTTAGCATGCTCAAGCCCCGCCTTCACAAAAGCCCGTGCGAGCAGGCATACAACATCCACTCTTCACCTCCAGGGCGGCAAAAGTTCCCTGACAGCCGAGCCGCAATGCAGCCGGCTGCCAGAGATTCCATTGGTATCCGCCCTGAGCCTGTTCTTGGGAAAGGGCGGAATACAAATTTCCTAAATAAAGAAAGAAAATAACTAACATAAATAAAGCTGCTCTGAGACAGATAGTGAAGAATTAAATATAAACACCAACTCTTCCTTGTCATCCTCTTTGCCCATCTTCACTTTTCAGAATTTTAGGCCATCTTTAGTCACAGAACTTACATTTATAGGATGTGACAGATCTAGTCATGGTGATTCAAATTAGTGAGTTGGAAAGGCATCGTGAGCATTAGGAAAGCAAAGGAGGTAAACCTTTCACCCTACGCAGGATAAAATACAATATGTATTAGTCCCCTATTCAGGGGTCTTTTTTGTAGCAAAAGCCCAACAGGAACTCATTTGCATATTAAGCCACACACCCTGCTGCCAAGCCATCCAGAACTGCATTCCTGTGCTTTCTTGCTCAAAAAAAGCTCTGCCCCTATTACTCAAAATATAAACAGGGACTCTTTCTGTCTTTGCTTATGAAGGAGGAATCAGATTCTCCCTCAGCTTGATTTTTGCATATGTCATTGCTAGACGAAGAGGAAAACACTAAAAGAGCCTCATATTCACTTTTGACCTACTTGATGCTAGAGTTTGATTTTTGTTGTTGTTATAATTTTCGCATGATTTTTGTTGTTGTTATAATTTTCGCATGTGGACACTGCTTCAGAAGGGGCCTCAGCTGCTGAAAACTGAAACCTGCCACATTCTGCCAGACCTTCGCATAATAACTTCCAGAATGATACATTCTCCAACATTCTATTAAAAATAAGGATGTGAGTAAATATCAAGGGATTTGCAAAATGCATATCTTTGCACTGGTATGATTACTTCTTCCATTACCCAAGAATTGGATGGTGTGGAGGGAGATGGCGTGTATTGATTTGTGGTGTTGCTAAGCTTAAGACAAGCTGACAGACAACCGTTCATAGAATATGCGGTGGCAGTGCAAATGTAACACAGTATAGGGTTGCCAGCCTCCAGGTTGTGGCTGGAGACCTCCCGCTTTTACAATTGATCTCCAGGCTACAGAGATCAGCGGTTTGGCAGCTGCGCAGTAGCAATGGTGGTGCATATGTCAGTGCTTGCAGTCAGTTCCTTGCAGTGCTGGGGAAACGTCATTTCCTTGCCTTGTGGAATTTTTTGCACCTGTGCAGTGAGTGAGAGGATTCCACCCAGGATCACGGATGAGATGAGCATGCAACTGGACCTGCTTTGAAGTTGTGTGAAAATGCACACGCACAAAATAACATCAACCATCACTATCTGCCTGATTCATCTGCTCTCTGCTTCCATGATTGTTGGGCATACAGTGTGTAGTAACAGTGTGGTCTCTGAGGGAGAGGGAAAGGAGGAACTCCCATTTTGCTATGTAAGAGTGTACATATGAACATATGAAGCTGCCTTATATTGAATCAGACCTTTGGTCCATCAAAGTCAGTATTATCTACTCAGACTGGCAGCGGCTCTCCAGGGTCTCAAGCTGAGGTTTTTCACACCTATTTGCCTGGACCCTTTTTAATTGGAGATGCCAGGGATTGAACTTGGGACCATCTGCTTACCAAGCAGATGCTCTACCCACTGAGCCACCGTCCCTCCCCATGCATGAAGCGCTGCCGACTGCACTGTGCCGTAATGTTTGAGTTTGTGAAACATAACCCAAGAAACGGGATCAAACTGTCTGCGAGCAGCTGAATTGATAAATGAAAAGCAGTGCCCTGTCTGTGACTGGCAAACCGACCGTGAGCTGAGCCAGCAGGCGTTCAGTCATCCAAAGCTCAAGCCCAATACGAGTGCACGTGAACTTATCAAGCTGTTTTATAGAAAGTCATTTGTTAGGGTAACTGCTCTCAAAACGAGGTTGGGGAATTAGATTGAGAGACAGCTGGCCCAATAGGAATCTTTTTTATCTATGTATACCAGGCTCAACCATTCAGAGAGTGATGCTCAATAAAATGGACTCTAATTTAATAAAATCAATTGTAATTTATTTGAAATAATAGTTCTTTCACACAAGGTACAAAAACAATCACACATTCACACAGGTCTAAAGAAATATAGAGAGATCGATAGGGGGTACATATAAGGATAAACATAAAGGGTGATACTACCTCTCGCAGACTCCAAGGAAGACTCCGATGGCGACGAATGAGGGAATGGGGAATGGACCCGAAACTGATCAGGAATCGGGGATGGATCTATACAGCGGGATATGGGGGTTGCTGAATAGAGAACACACCTGTGGGTAGCTAGTCCACAGGTTATATAGAGTCACCTCAGTCCTGAGGGGATGGGAGGTAACTGGGAGTGGTAATGGGAGGTTCCGCTGATGACCAGGAAGGCTGGACATCGGCTGGACCAATGGTGAGTCCATGGCAACACCTGATTGGGTGTATGCTTTGACCAATGGGCTTCACCTTTATCCTGGGCATCCTGGAAACTTCCAAGTTGCGACAGGGCCTGGGGCGGCTCCAGTGATATCAGTATGGAAATGGTTGGGTGATTGGGATGAGATGGGATTATCTGGGAAGGTGACAATAGGGAATCAGATATGGACCTAGGTATCCCGGTGTAGACAAAAGGGCTTGGATGTGGCAGGAGAGATCCTTCCTCTTTCTCACCATCTCCTGGGTGAGGACTGTTGCTCAGGGTATTACTGAGTAATTAGGATCAACAGTTGAACCATAAATCCATTCATAAAACAGATAGGTTGCTTGCGGGCTAGGAATGACTCAAGGTGTGTACGTGAGGTTTCCACTATGAAGGAATGAAGCCCAACCGGGCAGGAAGATGGCTACATGTGGTGTTAGCGAGATACAGTGGCTTCCATGCTTAGCGCTTCAACACCGTTCGCCTGGACAGCTCCTTGGCGGCGTAGCCTCCTCCTCGCCATGGCGGACTCCACGCGGTAGCGGGGAAACGTCCGTGTGCGTCTGCAGACACTCTGTGCCTGTCTCAAGCACTTGTATACTTGGTAGTTGGTACACATGAGTCCTACATAGTTCCTGGATAGCTTTGCTTTGCACTCACTGGCCAGGCGGGTGCAAGCTCACTTTTCCAGGCGCCCTGGCAACCACGTTTGTGACAGAGGGGTCATTTTCTCACAATCCCATAAAAAGTCTGCCGTGAAAACGTTGTGAAAGCAACGTCACCCCAGAGTCAGAAACGACTGGTACTTGCACAGGGGACCTTTAGTTTCCTTTCCTCTTCTTTTACCTTCAATCTTTCCCAGCATCAGGGTCTTCTCCAGTAAGTGCTCCCTTCTCATTTGGTGGCCAAAGTATTTCAGCTTAAGCTTCAGCATCTGACCTTCCAGGGAACAGTCAGGGTTGATTTCCTTTAGGACTGACTGATTTGATCTCCTTGCCATCCAAGGGACTCTCAAGAGTCCTCTCCAGCACTGCTGTTCAAAAGCATCTATTCTTCTGCGCTCAGCCTTCCTTATGGTCCAACTCTCACAGCCATACATTACTACTGGGAATACCGTTGCTTTGACTATACAGACTGCAGATGCTGGCATTAAACTCAGAACCTTCTGTATGCAAAGCAAATGCTCTACCCCTGAGTCACAGCCCTTCTCTGGCTTTTTTTGCATGGAAATTTATTTTTAAAATACAGTCTTTTCTCATGCCCATGGCTTCCAGGCATATTTCATATGCTGGCATTATTAAATTTAACCATGTTATCTTTTTATATTTAGTAATGTAGCAGCAGCCAGAATAAAACAATTACTAGAATATGACAAATGGTTTTAATATACCCTGTATAAGCATTTTGGCTAACTTGGGTCTTGAGGCTTCCCTTTACCCCCACTGTAATATACATATTATCTCTGCGTCTGCCTCTTTCCCCCTCCCCGAGGTGCATTTATATCTGCCAGTGGATTAACAGCAACAACACAGAACTGATTTTTTCGGTTAATGTTCAGAATAATCTGCTTCATCAGTAGTTGTACAAAAACAAAATGCATGTTCTACTTTATACTTGCATGACTGAAGCAGATTGCGACCTTCCTGAATTTTTATTGTCAGCCTTTTCCCCACAGGTAGAGACAGAAGGTTAATGGAGGTATAGGGTTGCCAACTCTAGGGGATGAGCCTGGGGAGTGTGAAGTTTGGGGAGGGGAGAAAGAAGGGTTGTTAGGGCACCATCCAAAGCTGCCATTTTGTTTGTTTGTTTTGATGGGAAATGCATCTTTAGGGCCTGGCAATCAGTCTTAATTTCAAGAGGACACCAGGCTCCACCTGGAGGCTGTCTTACAAAGTTACACCAAAAAGGCAATGTGTTCATAAGCCCATAAGTCTCTATATCAATATAAACACGAATGCCACCGAAATGCGGAAAAAATCCCAATGTCCAGTAAAATTCAGTCTTGACTTCTTAGGGTACCAAAGATTGGTTAGAATTGGTGAATGCCAATTAATGAGTGGAAAATTGGAATTTATATATTGATTTACAAATTCTTGCAGAGTTATGAATATAGCTACATGAAATGGGAACTGTAGATTGATATCAAATCTTTGCAGAGGTCCCGCTGGGAAGAAGTGTAATACAAAACAAGTTCTAAGTCGACTTCTTGTTTGGAATACTCTTTGGAGGGGGTCTTGATACCCTAAGAAGTAAAGACTGAACTTTACGGGACGTTGGGATTTCCCCCCCTTTTGGTGGCATTCGTGTTTATGTTGATATAGAGACTTTTGGGTTTAAGAACATACTGCCTTTTTGGTATAACTTTGTAAGATATACTACTCACATATATAGAAAGTTTGGATAAATGGTACATTGAGATCAATATCAATTATAGCTTTTGCATTTTGTTATTTGGGGTTATGATACTAGTTGTATTGCTCTTGTGCTCTCTTGCACAACCCTCTCTCTCGTGCTTGTACCTCCACCTGGAGGCTGGCAACCCCATGACAGGGACATCATTTATTCAGTTCATTCAGTTACACAGAAGAATAAATCAGCTGTAGATTTTTTTTAACCATCCCCTCCAAATCAAAATGCGCACTAGGCAATAAATGACAGCAGACAGCACTGGAAATCAGTTTACGTGGGACATCAGTTTGATAAAGCATGAAATGACACTTACAAAAATCTGATTCACAACTGATATAGTTCAGACATAGAATCATAGAGTTGGAAGGGACCTTTAGGGCCATCTAGTCCAACCCCCTGCACAATGCAGGAAACTCACACATACTTCCTTCTACTTCGCCTTCTATGAGCACGTTCACTGGTGATGCTGAACACAGCTTTGAAGTGTCCTTGTAGCACTTTGTTTCTGTTGCTTGTGTGTGTGAGCACTTAAAATGAAAAAAAAAAGACCTTGTTACTCCTTTATGCACTGAAGATTGTGGTGGAGGATGTGTTCAAACTCTGCTCTTGTGGCATTGCTCACTGGATGGCTATCATGCCCCCCTTGACTCTTCCAAGTGATGCCCATGAAAATGGTTACAGGAGCCATTTTGAATCAGTCACAAGAGCAAACTTTTGGAAAGAAAAAAGAGAATGGTGAGGAGCACAGTGATGTTATGTTCTCACAAAAAGAATTGTGGTTTTTAAGATTATTGCAATCCATGCCGATTATTTAAAAAAAAACAGAAATAAAGTTCTGAATTCTGATCAGAAATTTATGCTAAAGGAGTATTAATCAGGAGAAAAGAGATGGATTTTTGTTGGCTTGGTTTTCTGGAATTTGGAAGATTATATTGTCTTCAGGATGTTCAGATCATGATGCAGTTTGCTTAGTATGGATAAAAGACTGGATGATGCTGTTGAATAAAAAACTTTTAATGTTGGAAGCTCATGGAAATAAATTCGGCTGGCATGCTTATATGTACTATGGGAAGAAAAAGATGGATGGTTTTTTTCTCACCATTATATCAGAAATAATTTGTTAAATACATGGATGAAGTACAAGAAATGTGGTGATGAGAGAAAGCCATTATGGATAGTGCCAGCAGAAGTAATAAAAATAACAGCTGAAACCAGTGTAGAGAAAGGGTTGTCATACAATCAATTACTAAAAATACAAAGTGGCAAAATAGAATTGAAAACTGCTGAGGAGTTGAATAAAAAATATGATTGGTTTCAAATGCAACAAATAAAAAGCCTGGTGGAGAATGATATCAAAACTGAAGGAATAAGACGTGAGCTAACAGAAATGGAAAAAAAGTTCTGCTTGGAGATAATGAAAAATTAATTTCAAAAATATATAAATTACTGTTAAAATGGTCTACAGAAGATGAAGTAGTAAAATCTCAAATGATTAAGTGGGCAATCAATGTAAATAAAGAAATACAGATGGGTACAAGGGAGTATCTTTGGAAGAACTCTATGAAATTATCAACATGTCAGAGTATAAAAGAAAATTGTTTTAAGATGATGTATAGGTGGTATATGACTCCTAAAAAATTGGCAAAGATGAATAAAAAGATGCCAGACAGATGTTGGAAATGTATAAGACATGAAGGTTCTTTTTACCATATGTGGTGGACTTGTGAAAGAGCGAAAAAGTATTGGCAGATGATTCAACAAGAAATTTCAAAGATCTTGGGATATGAATTCAAGAAAGTAGCAGAGACTTTTTTATTGGGATTACAAATGGAAAAATTTCCAAAAGAAGATAGAACTTTGATCTGGTACTTGCTTTCAGCGGCTAGGACATTGTATGCGCAGTTATGGAAGCAAGAAAAAATACAGAAAAATGGGATTGGATTGTAAAAGTTATAACATGGAGTGAGATGGACAAACTAACAAGAATCTTAAGAAACTATGATTTGGAAGTGTATGAAAAGGAGTGGAAAAAGTTTAGATGTTATGTAGAAGAAGAATGGAATTTAAAAGGATATTGGACAATTTTTTAATAATGATCAAGTACTAGAAAAAAGTAGAATATGAATATAGGTTCTTATGGTTTAAGGGTACCTTTAAATGTTAGTATTTTAGGTATATAACTTCGGCGGGAGTCAAGAAATGGGGGGAGAGGGGACTAGAAAATAGCATATGGGATAGATAAAAAGAAGGTATTAATGGATATGGTTACCATATGTTATCAATAAAATTGTGTTTAAATCGAGGATGTTCAGATCCAACTTTAACCCCAATATGCAATGTAGGCTTTACTTTTAATTGACCGCTGTCTGTCTTTCTCCTCTGTCTCTATCTTCCTCCCTCCCACTAAGCTGACAGTTCCTATACCCTTAATTATATATAAGAAGATGAAGAAGAAGAAGATATAGGATTTATATCCCGCCCTCCACTCCGAAGAGTCTCAGAGCTGCTCACAATCTCCTTTATCTTCCTCCCCCACAACAGACACCCTGTGAGGTGGGTGGGGCTGGAGAGGGCTCTCACAGCAGCTGCCCTTTCAAGGACAACCTCTGCCAGGGCTATGGCTGACCCAAGGCCATGCTAGCAGGAGCAAGTAGAGGAGTGGGGAATCAAACCCGTTCTCCCAGATAAGAGTCCGCACACTTAACCACTACACCAAACTGGCTCTCCTTTATAGACAAAGGAACTCAAATAAGTTGTCCTTTAGATGTAAAAAAAACCCCTGGCATTTAACTCAAAGGTATAGAAGCTCAGTCCTCTCTTGGATCTGACTCTATATTCTCATTTTTTCTTCATTAAAAATACCTAAGTAAAAATGATAATCAGGACAAATTCCACAACAGGGCTCCCCTCTCCCCTTAACTTGCAGGTCTGCTGCCTGTCCATTCCTTCGTTGTGTTGATAGCTCAGAATGGTCTGCTAATGTTTCTCAAAGAATAGAAAAGATTACCCCTTATCACTGGGGTAAGGTTTTACAGTCATTTTAGAAAATGCACAGGGATTCAGGAATGGGAGAAATTTGACAGGATTTAAAATAAAGCATTTTGCAGTCAGTTTGGGATTTTCTATCCTCCTAAATAATTTGGTGCAAACTTTGCTGTGCCACACTGTTTTAACTTCACTCCAGGTGATTTATGAAACAAAACTAGCACTGCACTGTTGGGTTTTTTTTTGGGGGGGGGGGATTCCCGTGGTGCAGAGTGGTAAAGCAGCAGTACTGCAGTACTGAGGTCTGAACTCTCTGCTCACGATCTGAGTTCGATTCCGGTGGAAGCTGGATTCAGGTAGCCGGCCCAAGGTTGACTCAGCCTTCCATCCTTCCGAGGTCGGTAAAATAGTACCCAGCTTGCTGGGGGGGAAAGTGTAAAAGACTGGGGAAGGCAATGGCAAACCACCTCATAAAAAGTTGCCGTGAAAACGTTGTGAAAGCAACGTCACCCCAGAGTCGAAAACGACTGGTGTTTGCACAGGGGACCTTTCCTTTTTCTTTTCCTCTTCTGTTTACTTCCCTTCACTATGAAAACTACTAATTTATTTCTACCCACAGCATCCTAATTTTTAACCAGCTTCCATTGTTTATCCTCTTATCTCACAATTATTAAGTTTTCCTATTTCTTTTTGAATTTTCTTCTCTTTGATAATGCAATTTTTGGCTTCACTAGCCATTTAAAAGTTTTTGAGCAGTCAGCAACCATGTAGCACTGCGGTTCAGGATTTGGGGAATTCAAAAAACTTTCTAAACTGCAACTCTCCTGGCTTCTTACTCCTTTGTTACACTGATTGACTCAGAATGTCAGCTGAAATTTCCTCAGTAAGTTTTACTTCTTAGGAGATAGCCTCCCAGTAATACATCCTTCCTCCTAAGAACATAGGGAGGGAACATGGTTTACATATCAAGATGAAGATGAAGATATTGGATTTATATCCCGCCCTCCACTCCGAAGAGTCTCAGAGCGGCTCACAATCTCCTGTGAGGTGGGTGGGGCTGGAGAGGGCTCTCACAGCAGCTGCCCTTTCAAGGACAACCTCTGCCAGAGCTATGGCTGACCCAAGGCCATGCTAGCAGGTGCAAGTGGAGGAGTGGGGAATCAAACCCGTTTCTCCCAGATAAGAGTCCACACACTTAACCACTACACCAAACTGGCTCTCCAAGAAATATTAGTCAGTTGGAAAAGTGCTAAACACTAAAAATGGCAGATTTATAGTGCAATCTTAAACAGAGCTTTATCCTTCTAGTCCCGTTGACTTCAGAGAATTTAGAAAAGTATAACTCTTAGGATGGCACTGTTGTTATAATTCAGGGAAACTTCTAAATTTGGATTTTAAAAAATCATTTTGGAAGAATGTAGACTTTATGAAGATAGGGATTGAGATCTGGGTTCAAATCCCCACTCAGTACTGAGTGTACATTGGAAGACTTTGAGCTGGCCAGCCTGTAAATCCTAACTCTTACCATCTCTAAAAAATATCACTTCTAGAGCTATTTGAAGAAAGGGCAAATGCACATCTTTGCTGACAGCCAAATCTACGGATTAATTTTTGAATACATATCATGCGTTTTTTCAACAAATCCCTCAGATAAATACAGTCTTGCTCAGAGTGATCATTTGAAAACTGGCCAATATCTGGCCAGAGTGATCATTTGAAAACTGGTGCAGAATTTACAGCTGATGAATCCACAACAGTTGTGGTAGTTATCTTTCAATTATCTCTTCATCTATTTGAAATGCCATTTTAAATAGCTTTATATATATATATAAGTCTAGCTTAGACAACAAACTTTTAATCTTTGGAACTTCATTCCCTCTCCCCCCCCCCCCCCGCCTTCTTTCCACAGCTTTAAGAACTTGCATCAGATGGGCTTGTGTTTGAAGACAGCAATAAGCGAAAAGAGCTGAGGCTTTGCAGGCAATTATTTTCAGACATCAATGAGCATCCCAGTAAAATATAGCAAGATGTACCTACTAGATTGTACTAAAAAAGAATTGTTAGCAGATGCTTTATTCCAAGCAGCTAGTTAGAGATATTTTTTTTAATGTGTTCTGTTGCTATTGAATATTTTTGAACATTAAGCTAAGGCAGAGGCTTGCTGGAAAGTGGCTATGTTATTCAAAACAAAGTTCTCAAGTAAACGTCTCATACAAAGCTGAGTGAGCCTGTTTGGGGCCCAGAGGTTGACCCCAGAAACTTCTCATGGCTCAGCCTCGGCACCAACAAGACAAGAAGTCCTTCAGTCTTACACAATGCCTGGGCACCCGTTCCTACCTGGTTAGGGTCTAGGAGGTGGTTGGGGTCAATGGAGGCCATCACAAGGGCTGAGGAAAGGAGGAGGAGGAGGACTCCAGAGCCCCAGGCAGAGCCAGTGCCAGCACCGCAGCAGGCCTCCAGGCATCAGATAGATCCGTTTTTGTCCCCTGCAGCTGTGAGAGGATCTGGGGTAGCTGGTTCAAGTCTGCTAGGCTGGGAGGCCCTGGGCCAGGAAAGCAACCTGGTCTGAGGCATTCCCTGCCTTGGGTTCACCCAGCTGGTTTCCTCAGGAAGGATAAGGATCAAGAACACAGGTGGTAGGTCTCACCTCTCAAAGGATCTTGTCTATGGGTTCCACAAGCTCAAAAGTACCATATAAATTGGACAAGCAGGTGACAAAGGTACATCATCTGAACATGCATCCAGGCCAGTATTTAATCCAGAGGAGATCTGGGTAATCTTGTCCGCAAAGTAAATAGTGAATTGATCACAGTGAGCTCTCATGAAGTCAGAATCCAGTTCCCTGCAGCTATCATGTAAAAGCTCCTGGGCCCAGGGCTGGGTCTGGGATGGGGGGCGGCAGAGGGGGTGCTTGTCCCGGGCATCGATGGAGGGGGGCGACAAATTGGGTATGGAGTCCATTGTATTCTATGGGGTCATAAGATAGAGTGGCCCATAAGGGGGCATCATTTTTTAATTTTGCCCCCCCCAAAAAATATATATATATGTATCCGGTCCTGCCTGGACCACATGCAATAGTTCAGCTGGATGATTTTGTCTGGGTGCAATGGCGGCAGAGAGATATTGTCCTTTTGCTGCCAGCACTGCTATGGAATAGGCTCTAATATGAGCTCAGTGTTGCTTTGACTTTTCTGCCGTCAGTTCTCAAGCCATTGTCCCTTTCATTTCATCGCTATTAGCTCCTCAGTAAACTAGGAAGATGGCTTGGCCCTATCTGGGGGGAGAATGTGCTTAAAAACGTCTGTTTCAACAACATAGACTATCTCTCTATTCTAGAGAGTGGTCAGAGTTTTGACAGAATGGACAGAAATCAATGTGGGAAAGTCCCCAAGCACTGATAGGAACCCTTGGACAAACCATCCTAGCAGTTCCACCACCCCTGCAGAGGAAGGAGGCAGCAGTAAATGTAAAGTTGATTGTAACTTCATACTCATTCTTCCCCTGGAGAACTAGGGTGGCCAAAGATTTATTCCTTTTTAATCCTCACCATAACCCTGTGAAGTAGAGTTGCCAACTTTGGGTTGTGGAATATATGGAGATTTGGGAGTGGGGTCTATGAAGGATGGAGTTGGGGGCAGAAGCTCAGCAGCCTGCGTCCCATCCCGATGGTGACAGGTAAGGGGGCAAGGCGAGATTACTCGCCTCCGTCACTGGTGTTATGTAATGCCAGGTCCATTAATAATAAGACCTCTATCCTTCGGGAATTCCTGCTCGAACAGGACACGGACCTGGCATGCGTGACCGAGACCTGGGTCCGCGATGGGGAGACCGTAGCTCTCTCCCAGATCGCGCCCCCGGGATACTCGGTCTTTCACCAGTCGCGGACTAGCGGGCGGGGGGGAGGGGTGGCCCTGTTCATTCGAGAGGTTTACTCCTTCCGGGCCCTCCCGGCTCCGGAGATCAAGGGCATTGAATGTGCCGGCCTGGCGTGGGATGTTGGGGAGGGGTTGGCGATCTGGCTGGTGTACCGACCGCCTAACGCACCGGCCAGCGCCTTACTATCACTGATGGAGGCTGCAACAGGGTGGGCATTGAGGCACCCGAGACTTTTGATTCTGGGTGACTTCAATGTCCATGCCGATGACGTGACCTCCAATCAGGCGATGGACCTAGTGTCTTCCATGGCGACACTAGGACTCTCCCAAGTAGTTACGACACCCACTCACCAGGCCGGTCACATGTTAGACTTGATCTTCGCGTCGGGAGTTTTAGTGGACGATCTTGCTTCTATAGCGGTGCCATGGTCGGATCACTATGCCCTCAAGGCTCGTGTGGACGTCCCACCCCAACCCCGTTTGGGCGGCGAGCTTATTTTAGCTCGCCCGCGGAGCCTGATGGACCCGGAACGGTTCCTGACGGCTCTGCGGGATCCCTGCCCCCCTGGCGATTCCCTCGATGACCTGGTGGAGTCCTGGAATAATAGGCTCACCGGAGCCATCGACGAGATCGCGCCTAGGCGTCCTCTGCGCCCTCGCGCAAGGCCGACACCCTGGTATAACCAGGGGCTGCGTCGGCTGAAACGGGGACTCAGACGACTAGAGAGGCAATGGCGGCGTACTCGAGACGAAGCGACTCGAACATCTTATAGAGAGGTTATGAAGTCCTATGAGATGGCAGTCAAGGCCGCAAAGAAAACTTACTTTGCGGCGGAGATTGCGTCCGCAATTTCGCGCCCGGCACAACTGTTCAATACAATCCGGACCCTTACAACGCTGCCACAGGGCAGACCAAATTTTAATGAATTGGAAATTGGCTGTGAGGCTTTTGCGGATTTTTTTGCGGATAAAATCGCATCGCTCCGTTCCGACTTTCCTGCCATATTAGATACAGTTAGCGAACCTGAGGCTCCGTGCCTGTCTTCGGATCGCGTCCTGGACGGCTTCGGCGCGCTCAGCCTGGAAGAAGTTGACAGGATCCTCCTATCTGCACGCCCAACAACTTGTAAATTGGATCCATGCCCCTCCTGGCTTATTAAGACCTGCCGGAGGGAGCTAAGATATCCTATACGGGATATCATAAATAGATCCCTACTGGAGGGGCATTTTCCATCAGCGCTCAGAGAGGCGGTGGTCCGTCCCCTCTTGAAGAAAACATCGTTAGATCCGACCGAATTGGCACACTATCGGCCGGTATCGAATTTGCCCTTTTTGGGCAAACTTATCGAGAGGGCAGTGGCGTTGCAGCTACAGAGCTTCCTGGAGGACGCTTCTATCCTTGACCCCTACCAGTCTGGTTTTCGCCCGGGCCACGGGACGGAGACGGTGCTGGTCGCCCTGGTGGATGACCTTCAGCGGCATCTGGATCAAGGCGGCTCGGCAGTGCTGATGTTGTTGGACCTATCGGCAGCGTTCGATATGGTCGACCATCGGCTTCTGGCGCGCCGCCTTGCCGACGCAGGGATTCAGGGGTTGGCCTTGCAATGGTTTTCCTCTTTCCTTGACGGTCGGGGACAAAGGGTGGCGATTGGGGAGGAACTGTCCCGGAGACACACGCTTGATTGCGGGGTGCCTCAAGGGGCGGTGCTCTCCCCGATGTTATTTAACATCTACATGTGCCCCCTTGCCCAGATTGCCCGAAGGTACGGGCTCGGGTGTCACCAATATGCTGATGACACCCAGCTCTATCTGCTTATGGATGGCCGGCCCGCCTGCGCCCCAGAAAATTTGGACCGAGCGTTACAGGCAGTGGCTAGGTGGTTTAGGCTGAGCGGGCTGAAGCTGAATCCGGCGAAGACAGAGGTCCTGTGCCTTGGTCGCTGCGGCCCGGGAAGGGAAATCCCCCTGCCAGTTTTTGACGGCGCGCCACTAACAGCGTCGGGCAGGGTTAAGAGCCTGGGGGTGCTGTTGGAGCCTTCACTGACAATGGAGGCCCAGATAGCAGCCACTGCCAAGTCCGCGTTTTTTCACCTTCGGCGGGCGAAGCAGTTGGCCCCCTTCCTGGAACGTGACGACCTGGCAACAGTGATTCATGCTACGGTCACCTCGAGGTTAGACTACTGTAATGCCCTCTACATGGGGCTACCCTTGTGCCGGACCCGGAAACTGCAGTTGGTGCAGAACGCTGCTGCCCGGCTGTTATTAGGGCTCCCAAGACGGGAGCACATTCGGCCGGGGCTCCGGGATCTGCACTGGCTGCCAGTAATATTCCGAGTCCGGTACAAGGTGTTGGTTATTACCTTTAAAGCCCTATATGGCCTAGGACCTGTCTACCTTAGGGACCGTCTTTCCCCACACGTTCCCCAGAGAGTACTACGCTCGGGTTCACAAAACCTGCTGATAGTCCCCGGGCCAAAGGAGGCCCGTCTAAAATCCACCAGGGATCGGGCCTTCTCAGTAACGGCACCTTATTGGTGGAACCAGCTGCCGGAGGAGGTGCGGGCCCTGCGGGACCTAGGGCAGTTCCGCAGGGCCTGTAAGACAGCCCTCTTCCGGCAGGCCTATAATACTGACTGACAAGGAAATCTTTTGGATGGAACAAAATGCATCTGTAGACCGCCGGTTTTTATCTATCTTGCTTTTATTAATTTATGGTTTTAATTTTACTTGTAAGTGTTTTAAATTGTAGTATTTGTATTATCATGTTGTAAGCCGCCCTGAGACACTTCGGTGCGAAGGGCGGGGTATAAATCCCAATATAAATAATAAATAAATAAATAAATAAGTGAGGCCAAAGAGTCCACCTTCCAAAGAGTCATTTTCTCTATGGAAATTGATCCTTGTGGTGTGGAGATCAATTGTTAATCCAGGAGAACTCCAGGCCCCATCTGGAGGTCAGCATGCAACCAGTCTGTCTAGACTGGGTTGAGTCTGATTTCAGCCTAAGCTGAAAGCAGTTTTACACAGATGGTGAACTTGGGGAAAGTAGGCAAGAAAATTTGGGAAGTTAAGGGAAGATTCCCATTCTAGTGAGAGTTAGCTCTGTGGTTAGAAACTGCCTGGAGAAACCTTAAGAGTCAGTTTAAAAACTCAAGATGAGTTCTGGTGTTTCCCAAGAAGGGGTTTGGGAACTGAAAAGAGTGCACCAGCCTTCTGGAAATTAAAAAAGTCAGTGAATACTCAAAGAAAGTATACTGAACTGCTTGGAAAACACTGGAACAAAAGCCTCTCAGCATAAAGTTTTTAATTAATCATTATTAGCTTAAGAAACTCTCATTAGCCTGAAATATAAGAAACCAACATCTGTGCATGTATTGGTTTTACCTCAGAGTTATCTACATTGAGTTACCTCAGAACTTTCAGCTCCTGATTTCACCTGACCTTTCCCCTCTATGTTGAATAAAACATTTTGTTAAGTTTGAATTTCAAAATGTCTCAAATGCCATTTTCAGTGGTGAAAGTTAAAGGGGGTTCTCGATCCTTCCCTCAGGTTCCTGAGCTAAGCCAGCAGTAAAATATCATACTGTGGCAGGGTGGGACAGTCAGAGTACTTCAGGTAAGAAGTACAGACCACTAGGGCTGCTCAGTCAGAAAGGGAAAGAAAAATGGAGGGAAAATCTTGCCTCTGGGGGAAGGAAGCAGATGGGGACATCACCGTGTCATGTTGGGGAACCCTCCTGTAGGGCATAATAATCTCAGGATAGGACTCTCTGGCTCCTTTTAGTCTTAATGGTACTGGCTGTATGTGTAGAAGATGGAATGGTGCTGGTGGAAGTGTTGGTGGCAAGTGATGGGGTGGACAGAATCTTTGTCCCACTTCCCACAAAACCTGGATCTGGCCCTGCAGTCTTCTGTATGTTGGATGTTACTGATCCTCCTACAACGGCAAGCTAGTGATGTGTTTATTATGAAGACTTTCATATCTGCTGAAATATTTCGGAACCCACTGCAGACAGATATTATCTAGCATGAAAGATCTTTGTGCCAGTGAGTTTGGACAGGTAGGACTAACTGGATGAGTCAAATCTGTTGTTAAAACAGGGCTTATGATAAAAGGGGGCAATTTATACCGAAATGGAAGCTTACAGGAGGAGAGCTGTTTAATTTACTTGGCAGAGTGATAAGCAATATATATATATATATATATATATATATATATATATATATATATATATATATATATATATATATATATTTGCAAAGAGCAGGGCAATAGATTTGACTTACTGCTTAATATCTTGCTGATCTTTTTCAGGCACAAGATAATCAATCTCCATGCTGCTGAGCTGAAGGAAAGGCAAATCAGAGACAGCGGACCACCTAACCACAAATACATAAGTGATGCTGTAATAGATGTGATTAACTGTAGCTGAAAGAGTCGATTCCGCCCACCCCCACCAATGAAATCCTAGGTGTTTGTCATAAAACATTAATTAAACAATGCAGTCAATGCTGCTTTCCAGTCCAAGCGCATTACGATCAGGTGTCATTGTGTCTCCATCAGTTCCATACAGAAATCATATTTCTTCAGCTCCATCTGCTCTTTTCTTTTCAGAGAGACATTCCATCACCAACATCAAAAGGTAGCATCCATTTATCAACACCAGCTTACTTTATTCTCAGTGTCATGGAAAACAGATCCATAATTTTAAAAAATCATCAGGACCCAAACATCCCCTGGCAGAAAGAATAACTGGAAATAAATTTAACAAACTCACAAGATCAAAGTTAAAAGAAAGCAACTTTTCAAGGGCTTGTCAAAGAAGAACTTGGTGTTCATTGCATAAAAACTGCCCCTATTATAACCATTGTTTATATTTGTGTGTGTGTGTGTGTGTGTGTGTGTGTGTGTATATATATATATACATACACACACACATACCATACAGGGGTCATTTTGTGGCAGGAGCTCCTTTACCTATGAGGCCACACACACCCTGATGTAGCCAATCCTTCAAGAGCTTACAAAAAAGAGCCCTATATAAATATACATTATAAAACATAGTAATTTAGTTTCAAGCATAATGAAGGGGTGCAAAGAAACTCAATGTGTTTGAGGAGGGTGAAAGTATAAATGGGACTATTTCCCCATTCCAATCTGAACTTCCTAACGCCAGGAAGGGAAGGATCTTTCTAATCTCCTGTAGTTTTCATATGACAGAAGCATCACAGAAAATCAGCCACTCATTGCTAGTAATCACTTACACCTTATTAACTATGAACATGCTAATTCTTTTAAATAATTGTTATATCAAGCAGTTCAGAGTTGTCTACAGCCCACCCCACAAATAGGTTCATTCACAAGGGTACTAACAAGTCAGCAACACATATCAGAGCATTTATTTTCTAATTGGATTCCAGAGAACCCTGGGGTCCCTTGGAATTATATTAAGGATCCCTCAATAAGAGCATTAGCAATGGAGGAGAAATTTCCTCACCAGGAGACATCTCAGTCCCACAGATACTAGTCTTCTCATCATGGGCCATGGTTGCTAAGTGACAAAAAACAGCAAATGTATTTGCAGGTTGCTAAATATTTGATACTGGTGATAGAGCATTGGACCTCCAAACCCCTTAAATGGAGGTTATGTAAAAAAGGCAAATGCAATTTTGGGCTGTATCAACAGAAGTATAGTGTCCAGATCACTTGATGTGATAGTATTGCTTTACTCTGCTCTGGTAAGACCTCACCTGGAGTATTGTGTTCAGTTTTGGGCACCACATTTTAAGAAGGATATAGACAAGCTGGAACAGATCCAGAGGAGAGCAACAAAGATGGTGAGGGGTCTATGAGGGAAGGTTGAAGGAGCTGGGGATGTTTAGCCTGGTGAGGAGGCATACCAGCTGAGAGGTGATATGATCACCATCTTCAAGTACGTGAAGGGCTGTCATCTAGAGGATGGTGTGGAATTGTTTTCTGTGGCCCCAGAAGGCAGGACCAGAACCAATGGGTTGATATTAAATCAAAAGAATTTCCAGCTCAACATTAGGAAGAACTTCCTGACCGTTAGAGTGATTCCTCAGTGGAACAGGCTTCCTCGGGAGGTGGTGGGCGCTCCTTCCTTGGAGGTTTTTAAACAGAGGCTAGATGGCCATCTGACAGCAATGAAAATCCTGTGAATTTGGGGTAGGTATTTGTGGGTTTCCTGCACTGCGCAGGGGGTTGGACTAGATGACCCTGAAGGTCCCTTCCAACTCTATGATTCTATGAAATATTTCAGTTGTGTTTCCTGTTGGTCAAATGAACAGTAATGCAAGCATGTAAGTAATCTTCCCCTCAAATGTATAGCCAAGATGGATCTGCTCTAGGATGCTCTTTTTGTCCGTACCAAATGACCATGATGCCTAGGAGGCTGGTCAACATCCTCCATTTTGTTTATTTCTGTAAAAACTTAGGACATTTGTATCTGGCCCACTCTTCAGAGGACTCAGAGCAGCATACATTTCTTCATTTTATCCTCACTACAACTCTGTGAGGTAGGTTAAACTGAGAGAGCAACTGGCCCAAGGTCACTAAGTGAATTCATTCATTCATTTATAGTTAAGTAAGGGATCCCTTAGGTCCTAGTTCAACATTTCAAATGCATACCATGCTAGCTAATAGTCTCCTTTCCCCCAAAAAAGTGAATGGTTTTCGGCTTACGACCAAATTTCAAAAACTGATTTCCTGAGAATTAGTTCCTGAGAATTTTTAGGGACCCGAGAATCTTCATTTTCAGACCAGTTTCTATTTCTTTCTTCTGGATGTTTCAGTTGAAATAAATGCATGTTTCATTGTTATTTTTCTATCCACAGAGTATAAATTACATAAAAATGAATGATGTAAAAGAGATAAAAAAATGGATGATGTAAAATTACATAAAAATGAATGATGTAAAAGAGATAAAAGAATGGATGATGTAAAAGAGACAAAAAAAAATTACAGTCACAAAAATAAGGCATGGATGACATTTCCCAGAATCCTCTGCAACACATGGAGAGGCTTTTGCAGATGTGCAGAGCTTCCTAGGCAGACAGGTTGATGTGGAAACAGCTTCCTGAAAGTGAAAAGTCTGAAAAAACACTGTTATCAGAGCAATCTGGAAATCAAATCAACCCTGTGGTTGCCAGAGTTAAGTTTCCCTTGTCTGGTTAAGACATCTGTCAGTGACATCACTATGCCCTCAGCAATGATGACATTGGAAAGCTTCCGGAGCCAAATCAAACTGCACTTTTCTCTTGGAACTCACAAAAACTATGTAAAGGGTGGGGTGATTTCTCACAGGAACAGAGAAACATGAGCTGTCTCTTCAAGTGACATTTGACAAATGAGGTAATGATTTCCAACTATATTAGCTGAGACACAACAATATTAAGTTATCCTGTAACTAAAAAAAATGTGGACAGTTCAGGCAATAACAAATAATCACAATTCTACAGATATTTTCATTGTATCCTAAATATCTGATAGTTCTTTAAATTCTTTTCCCTGGGGAGGATTGTAGACTGATGATGTTAGCAGTCAGACCCCTTCTTCTTTCTGAAGGGCAGTTTATAAACAGAAAACCCATAAACACCCTTCCTAATATATATCAATATCAGCTCAAATATCCTGGGCTGCAATGCACTGCCTGGCCTAAAACTTCAGAAAATAGGTGCCAGCAGGCTGGACCATAAAATACAATGTGAAAGGACACAAAAGGGACATCAACCAGCACAAGTCTGGACACAGAGATTTCAAGTGTGTAGGAAAGAGCAGCTGACCCATTAATGACCCCTCCATCTAAAGAGATGCTTAGTTCAGGACAATGAGTCTCTCCAAATAGGTCACCTCACCATGGATTTATTTATTTATTTATTTATTACTTTACATTTATATCCCGCCCTCTCCGCAAGCGGACTCAGGGCGGCTTAATGGAACATCTCCAGCCTCGCCTCCCCTTACCCATTTACCCTAATTTAGCAACATTTAACACTACCCATAAAATCTTGTAGCTTCCTTCATCTGGTACTTAGTGGGCCATCAAGAAACATTAACACCTATACTCTACCTCAGGTAAACTCATCAAGTTTTCATCCAAATAATTGCTCACCTCAGAAAAAGTCATCAAGTCATTGTTTTGGGGGTAAACGTGTCAGACTGCCCAAGGGAGCATTTTGCCCTACAATTGCAAGCACACTGCTCAATAGTGGTGTGTGTGTTCTAGGTGCCATACCTCACAACCCCACTTGTGTGAGGGCTTCCTCTTCACTGCAAAATGCTGTTTGTTTCACTGCTGCTTCCATGGACCTTATTCTTTAAAACTGGTAACTGTCACCTTCCTGAAACTAATGCCTCCCCATTCATCCATGTTTAATGCCAGTTTGGTGTAGTGGTTAGAGTGTGGACTCTAACCTGGGAGAACTAGAACCCAGTTCTCCCAGATAAGAGTTCACACACTTAACCACTACACCAAACTGGCTCTTCTAGTCAGTGTAGTAGACAATACTGCCCATAGAAGTCCAATGATGTGACTTCATTCAGGGCAGTTTTGTGTGTTGATGTCTTCATGTGTGTGTCTCCACGTAGGATTGTTTTGCAAGATCTAGAAATTATTCCTAACAGTTTTTGTTAGCCACTATTAATTTCTTTCTTCCTATTTATTTAAAAGCTGTAATGTCATTCATTAGCATTAGACACCAAACTTTCTTCATCCATTCCTTCTTTGAAGGTTTTTCTTTACTCCTCCAGTTCTTTGCCACAGTCTTTCTTGCTGCATTTAATGAAAAGATTGGAGAATTCATTAGTAACTGCACTGCTACAAACACTTTAATGAGAGACACAATTTCTTTCTTCAGTGTTTTTCATACTTGGTGTTTCCATCAAATATGAATCAAACTGTGTTTATAAACAGTATCTTGTTTGATTACATAAGTATAAGTTATTGTGTTTAAAACAAGTCAAGATGATTAGAAAATAGATACCTTTAGGCCACTGTAATTCCAAAATAACAGAGAGACAGAGGAAAACTTGGACCCTTTCAAATTCTCTTCCTGCTGCATGGGAGCCATTTTTTGAACCTATATTTTGTAAATTTATGTGGTGGGAAACACAGGTGAATACCACCACCTCAAGGGCTGAGATGAACACATGGGGCTTTTCTCTCTCCTAAATAACACATTCCCTGTGACAGGGAGCTGAATTTGGAGGAAAGAGCCATGCAATTGACCCACCCATGTGGTCACATTAGTATGAGCCATCCACACAGTTCTTACAGTCAAATGGCATTTTCATTTGTGCTGTTCCTGAGCATCCACTGACCTCATGGGGAAAAAACAATCAGGAAGCTCACTGGGTTGGAACATGAAGGGGACGTTGGAAAGTCCCGGTCCAAAAAGACCATAAGGGGTTGAATCCAAGCCAGGATCCACATCTATGCAGCAGAAATGTTGGATCATCTAGAAGTAGTTCCCACCCTGCTGGGAGCACATACGAAAGTGTCCTCAAAGAGAAAAAATAGCAAGGGTTTTTTAAATGTTATTTGTTAAAAGATTTATACCTCAAGGCCACTTAGTTGAAAGGGCAGAACTGTGCATTCAGTAGCCCACAGGCTCTGCTTGCCAACAGCATGGAAGGTGGTGGTGGAGTGTTAGAATTTGTGGAAGAGAAATGAAGGGCAGGAGGGAAGGCAATTTAATCTCTGCAGTTCCTCCCAACAGCTGCTTTTCTCCACTTGAGCAGCAAATGAATCATAGAACCCATGTTGCCTTGAGAGTGGGGCTAACTATAGAGAATGGCAGAAGAAGAAAATGGAAGAGTGATTTTTCAGCTAAAGATCACAAGCATTGGCTGGCGGAACCAGTTACCGGAGGAGGTTAGGGCCCTGCGGGATATTGGACAATTCCGCATGGCCTGTAAGACAGTCCTCTTCCAGTCGGCCTATAACTGACCGGCACCCAAACCACCAAAACTACCAAAATACTGAAGGAAGTTAATAGATAGCATAGTGCTGGATTGATGTGCTGATTTTTAATGTATTTTAATGTTTTAATCTCTTAATTATATACATTGTTATTGTATTTAAAATTTGAATTTTATTGTTAGAATCCGCTCTGAGCCCGCTCTGAGCCCGCTTCGGTGGGGTAGGGCGGGATATAAATCAAATGAAATGAAAAATGAAGTGAAAAAATGAATTTTCCACCCTTCCTACAAAGAGCTCGGAGGGTACATGGTCCCCTGTTTTATCATCACAATTACTCCGTGAGTAGGTTAGAGGGTGACTAGCCAAAGTTCATCCAGTTAGCTGTGTGGCTGGGTCTGGATCTGAACCCGGGGCCTACCTGACGGACTGATAACTCACAACTGAATGCACGATGGGTGCAGCTTGAGAGGGAGACTACATTTAAGCTACAATTAAATGTTAAAAGATTTTTCAGCGTGGCTGTATTTTGTGAAAGTTCACTCATATATAAGAGCACAATAAGAATTCTCCTGGATCAGATTGACAGTCCACATATTCTAGATCTTGTATTCCATAGTGGCCAACCAACTGTCTCAGATCCTCAAGAAAAACAGGGGTACAGATGCCAAAGTCTCCCCCTTCCATTTCTACCCAGCAACTGATATTCAGAGGCAAACTACCTATGGATACAGGTCAATTTAGCCATTGTGTTAAACAAACATTTATGGATCTGTCTTCCTTGTATTTCTGTTATCAGGAGATGAATGATTGTATGTGAACCAGCCCCAATATCTTGTAATTGAAACAAACTGGGAGAATGTTCCTTCTTCTTTGAAGAACTTCTTTTGACTCCTGTCATTACAGAGATTTTTGAAGATGCTCAAAATGGCATTTATGAGGCTTGGCTGAATCATCTGCCAAGATTCAGGCAGATGGCCCAGGTATTCTCTTGAGGACCATTTCTATCCAGATGATCAGGTGTTGTTTATATTTGCAGCAGAATTCTGAAGATAAAAACCGCTCAGGCTATCAATTATCAGCCTGTTCAGTTGTGCTGTTGTTGTGCAGGTGGCAGCTATGAAATAAGTGAACACTAATGTGGGGTGATGTACAAACTATTAAATGCCAGTATGCTCAAGATGTGAGGTGATCATAATGCACTCCTAAGCAGAGTTACACCTTTCTAACTCCATTGAAGTCAATTGATTTAGAAGGGTGACATTATTAACCTACTAATGGAGACACTGGTTGATCAAAGGATTCTGGTAGGAAGTTATGCACCCAAAAGTACAATTTTGTATGACATGTTGCTACAAAAGGAGAGAAATTGTCACAAATCTATTGACGTTTTTATCCTGTCAAAATAAATCTCATACTAATTTTGGCACTTACAAGAGCAAAAGTATGAGGAGTGACCACAGAAATGCTTTCGCAATTGGTCAGCGGAGATGAATCATATCATTCCCATGGGTTCGATCCATTCTGAGTTCACGCTTCTAATGTGCTGGATGCAGGAGGTTCTCTATTTGCCAAGTTCAGAATATGAGCATGCTATCAGAGCCCAAAGTAACTGTAGTGGTCATGGTCACCTTTTCTTGCAAGACAAAGCAGTTGTGAATTGTTTTCCTGCCGTTCCTCATGGCTCAAAGCAGCTGGGTGGAAGCTGCTTTCTGTGGATTCACACCATTGGCCCATCTAGCTCAATAGTCTGCTCTGATTGGCAGGCATTCTCTTGAGTATTTTTTGGAGATTTTTCTCCAGCAGCTGCTTGAGATCCTTCTTATGGCAGGGATCAAACTGGGGCAACTTTGCATGCAAAGCAGTTACTGTATCACTGAGCCATGGCATCTCCACTGGCATTTTCTTTCTAATTGTTCATTTAAGCAGGACTTTTTTGTAGCAGGAACTCATTTGCATATTAGGCCACACACCCTTGATGTAGCCAATCCTCCTGGAGCTTGCAGGGCTCTTAATACAGAGTCCAGGAGGATTGGCTACATCAAGGGTGTGTAGCCTAATATGTAAAGGAGTTCCAGCTACAAAAAAAGGAGCCCTGAATTCAAGGAACCCCTGAAGATGTCACTACCTGAACATTGTGAATATAACAAAAGACAATTTTTTAGACATATTTTTAATGGGAAGTTGCAAGACAACGATTAAATTTCCATGTTGAACTTGAATATTTCATGCAATCTGAAGAGAAAGCAGGGCTCACAAAGTGTGGCATGTTGTGTTGACATTAAGATCTGTTAGATACTGGGTTCGATGCATGAGGAAGCTCTTGCGTAGTGATTAAAGCTCTTTATTAGTGATTCAGCATGTCTACTAAGTGACTACAAACTATTCCTAAGCACCAGAACATGTGGGGCAGGGGAAACACATATACAGTTGGGGCAGGAGAAACCCAGCCCCCAAGAAGCAGAAACTCATGTGATTGTGCCCTTTTTGGATCCTTCATTAGAATATGCATCCTCATTGGCAGATCCTAGAATCCTCTCCTCTCAGCCTATTGTGATGCACCTCAAGCTCAGTCCTACAGCTTCAGTGAGCCAGGCAGGAGCTTACACCCAACATGTCCAGGCATGCCTTCACATACCTAACAAGATCACAGTTTATAAGATCTGCAGAAGGGAAAGAAAAGTCCATGAGATGTTTTTGGAACCATGATTCTTGTTTATTGCATATTGGAATAGAAATAAACCAACAGACTGGGTGGAGGAAAAAAAAATTAAGATATATCTGAGCAAAAGACTATTAGGAAAGTAAATTGGACAGCAACAGGTGCAAATTTATGAGTGTATTATTAGAAGCAGTAAATGTAGGAGTATGAGTCCTTTTCCTCTACCCTATCATTTTAAAAAATTGAATTGGATGTATGATAATTGATGTATGAAATATTCTGCCTATATTTTGTTCATTGGTGTATGGAAAATAGATATAATATAATAACTTTTTTTTAAAAAATGTGAATGTTTTAGATTGACTTCAAACCTCCCTGCAAATGAAACAAAAATTAACATGTCAGAGAGATGAGTTCTGGTCTAGCCCTTCACATGCCTGCTGTACTCATTTTCTATTAATAATTATTAATGTACAGGAGTTTTGGAAAAGACATAATAATCCACTGTACCTTCTCAACTCTCCGTCATCTGCATGTGCAGACCAGGCTCTGCCATATGTTCCTCAGTGAAGAAATTTCAAAGACTTGCTTGTCTCTTTTTAGGTACTGATTTTCATCTGTGAAGATCAACCACAGGGGAATTTATTAGAGTTACCAACCTCAGGTGGGCCCTGGAGATCTCCCAGAAAGACAACTGATCTCCAGACTGCAGCAATGAGTTCCTTGGAGAAAATGGCTGCTTTGGAGGCTCCACCCCCAAATCTCCAGAAATTTCCCAATCCAGAGCAGATATTCTAGAATATACAACTCATGGAGAATATTTACTTGATAATATTTGACATTCAAAGCCACAAAGGAGAATTTTTATCAAAAATATTCAGGAGCTCAGTGGTTTCACCTCAGCTTCTGCACCATCATCAAGGGATACTTTACACAAAACACAATACATTGGGTTGGATCCAGACAACTTTTTGGCTAAATCTTGCCCAATTCCCTTCTTTATTACAGTACCCTTCACACATGACCGTTGTACACTGAGATCTCCCAATCCCTGAAATAGGATGGGGTTTGTTTTGGTTTTGTGGCCAAAAAGTAATTCTTCCTTTTTCCACAAGTGGGAAAGCTGACTGAATCCAATCTATTATTTGCCTTCTAGCATATGCATTCATATGCATATGATTTTTATGCAGCCCACACACCGCTTTTAGATTAACACTTCTGCCCATGGATTCAGAAAGGAATGTTGAGATCTGAGGCAAAGACTCAAACAGGTGGTTTTAATGCATCATAACCATGTGGGTCACAGCTTCCACAAATGGATTTCAATCAGAGGTCAACTCAACCATCTCCAGATACTACTATCTGCCTATCTCCCTCATTGTTTTCATTCTTCTTTACAATTTGTTCTTGGATTAAGCTGGTGTTATGTCTGGATTCTGGCACTCCAAGCTTCAGTTATTTTTATACTTTCCCATTACTTTTGTATTTGAGATATCGCAGATGTTCTCTTTTTTTTATATCCTAAAATGGAATGGGGATTTGGCAAACTGTAGCCAAAAGAAATAGAAAGTATTCAGAAACAGATGCAGGATAGACCATGTGCAACGGGGGTGAAGAACACTTCTTCCAATCATACCAATTTCAAGGTGTTCAGCTGCTATGTTCTTACATTCCAAGACATCTGAGGTGTACTGAATTTCTACACTAAAGACTAAAGGGACTATGAGGAGCATATTGCAAAAAACATAAAGACCAACAATAAAAATTTCTTCAAATATATCAGAAGCAGGAAACCAGCCAGGGAGGCAGTGAGGCCCTTGGATGACCATGGGTAAAAGGATTACTGAAGGAGGAAAGGGAAATGGCTGAGAAGCTGAATGAATTTTTTGCCTCCGTCTTCACTGTGGAAGATGAGAACTTTTTGCCCGCCCCAGAACCACTAATTTTGGAAGGGGTGTTGAAAGACCTGAGTCAGATTGAGGTGACAAAAGAGGAGGTCCTACAACTGTTAGACGAATTAAAAACTAATAAGTCACCGGGTCCGGATGACATACATCCAAGAGTTCTGAAAGAACTCAAACTTGTGGATCTTCTGACAAAAATCTGTAATCTTTCATTGAAATCTGCCTCCGTTCCTAAAGACTGGAAGGTAGCAAATGTCACCCCCATCTTTAAAAAGGGTTTCAGAGGAGATCCGGGAAATTACAGGCCAGTCAGTCTGACTTCAATATCAGGAAAGTTGGTAGAAACCATTATCAAGGACAGAATGAGTAGGCACATTGATAAACATGGGTTATTGAGGAAGACTCAGCATGGGTTCTGTAAGGAAAGATCTTGCCTCACTAACCTTTTACATTTCTTTGAGGGGGTGAACAAACATGTGGACAAAGGAGACCCGATAGATGTTGTTTACCTTGACATCCAGAAAGCTTTTGATAAAGTTCCTCATCAAAGGCTCCTTAGAAAGCTTGAGAGTCATGGAGTAAAAGGACAGGTCCTCTTGTGGATCTGGCTGAGTAACAGGAAGCAGAGAGTGAGTATAAATGGGCAGTCTTCCAGTGGAGGACGGTAAGCAGTGGAGTGCCGCAGGGCTCGGTACTGGGTCCCATGCTCTTTAACTTGTTCATAAATGATTTAGAGTTGGGAGTGAGCAGTGAAGTGGCCAAGTTTGCAGATGACACTAAATTGTTCAGGGTGGTGAGAACCAGAGAGGATTGTGAGGCACTCCAAAGGGATCTGTTGAGGCTGGGTGAGTGGGCGTCAACGTGGCAGATGCGGTTCAATGTGACCAAGCGCAAAATAATGCACATTGGGGCCAAGAATCCCAGCTACAAATACAAGTTGATGGAATGTGAACTGGCAGAGATTGACCAAGAGAGAGATCTTGGGGTCGTGGTAGATAACTCACTGAAAATGTCAAGACAGTGTGCGTTTGCAATAAAAAAGGACAACGCCATGCTGGGAATTATTAGGAAGGGAATTGAAAACAAATCAGCCAGTATCATAATGCCCCTGTATAAATCAATGGTGTGGTCTCATTTGGAGTACTGATTAAAGGGCTGGAACACTTTCCCTATGAAGAAAGGTTGAAACGCTTGGGACTCTTTAGCTTGGAGAAACGTCGCCTGTGGGGTGACATGATAGAGGTTTACAAAATAATGCATGGGATGGAGAAAGTAGAGAAAGAAGTACTTTTCTCCCTTTCTCACAATACAAGTACTTTTCTCCCTTTCTCCCTTTCTCTCGTGGGCATTCGATGAAATTGCTGAGCAGACAGGTTAAAACAGATAAAAGGAAGTACTTCTTCACCCAAATATATATATATATATATATATATATATATATATATATATATATATATATATATATATATATATATATATATATATATATATATATATATATATTGGCCACTGTGTGACACAGAGTGTTGGACTGGATGGGCCATTGGCCTGATCTAACATGGCTTCTCTTATGTTCTTATGTTCTAAAGCATTCTCAATGATCGCTGCTAGCTCCAAGATTTGGTTTTGAGGTGCCTCAGGAGAGTCAGCTGTCTGAAATTTCAGAAAAGTAAGGAGGTGTAAAGCTTGGACATGGGGAGGGTCCATAGCTAAGTAGTACAGCATCTGTTTGGAATCCAGAAGGTCACAGTTTCGGTCCTCAGTACCTCCAGTAAAAGGGAGCTGGTAACAGGCGATGTGAAAGGCCTCTGCCTGAGACCATGGAGAGCTGCTGACAGTCTGAGTAGGTAATACTGACCTTGATGGACCAGTGAACTGTTTCAGAAGAGAGCAGCTTCATGTGTTCTGGGTGCCCCACTTAATGTACAACGTTATCGAAGCAAAAGAACTTTTGCTAGGCTTGTGACTGGCTCTGGCAAATGGGTAACATCACCACTGTTTGGAGCCATATCTGTTGCCTACTTTGACTATTCTTGGTGTCTTACTAACACACTAAAGAACATATGAACATGAACATATGAAGCTGCCTTAAACTGAATCAGACCCTTGGTCCATCAAAGTCAGTATTGTCTTCTCAGACTGGCAGCAGCTCTCCAGGGTCTCAAGCTGAGGTTTTTCACACCTATTTGCCTGGACCCTTTTTTTGGAGATGCCGGGGATTGAACCTGGGACCTTCTGCTTCCCAAGCAGATGCTCTACCACTGAGCCACCATCCCTCCCCTTGAACAATGTCTGGGGAATTAGAGTTACCTACATTTAAAACAAATGATAGGTTTACATCTTATTCTTAAGATCTTCACTTTTGTGGGTATCACTGGGCTATAGGAAAATAAAAACATATGATGGTTAGAGCATTTATCTAGGACTGGGGAGATTGAGACTCAGTTCTGCACTCTGCCATGAACCTCACTGGATGACCTCAAGCCAGCAACACCCATGACAAGCCTATTTCGCCTCACTGGGATTCTGTGATTCTGTCATACTTACACTTTAAAAGATAAAATAATATGAGAGTTTTCATCAAGAGTTAAATGCAAGATCGGTTGCCAGGATATTGCAAGCTACTAATGACTCGAAATTTAATTGCCTTTGCAGTTTAGAAGAAGAAGAGATTGGATTTATACTCTGCCCTTCGCTATGAAAAGAGTGGCTTACAATCTCCTTTCCCTTCCCCTCCCCACAACAGACACCCTGTGAGGTAGGTGGGGATGAGAAAGCTCTGACAGAAACTGCTCTTGAGAGGAACAGCTCTGCGAGAACTGACTCAAGGTCACATCAGCAGGTGCATGTGAGGAGTGGAGAATCCAACCCAGTTCTCCCAGATAAGAGTCTGCACACATAACCACTACACCAAAATGGCTCTCTGTTTGGTGTAAAGAAATAGCTAAGTGGCTTTGCATTGTGGTCTTTTCCTCAAGTCCACTTGTTACATTTAATGCATACCCTTCATTGATTTATCTAAGGGTAAATGCTTAGGGATGCCAAGTATGCATTGGGAAATTCCTGGAGATTTGGGGGTAGAGCTTGGAGACAGTAGAGTATTTGAGGGGGGGGGCACAAGCTCAGCAGGGAAGTGGTGCTGTAGAACCCACTTTTGGAAACTGCCATTTTCTCCAGAGGAACTAATCTCTGTATTTTGGAGATCAGTTGGAATTCAGGAGAATTCCAAGCCCCACCTGAAGGTGGCTATCACTACATATAGGGCACTTACACACACAAACAGAATCACTTTCAGTGCACTTTGTAACTAGATTTTACTGTGTAAATGACAAAACCCACTTGCAAATGGTCACTAAGTGTATTGAAACTGCATTATTTAGCATGTGTGACAGTGCTCTGTCATATCTAACAATGCAACTTGTGAAAACAGTTGTACACTATAGGTAAGATGTATGAGCAAGCTGTATCCCATAGGTAACATTTATGAGTCACTTTCACGGAAAGCAAGTTTGAAATCAGAATGGATGGATGGATGAGTGAATGAATGAATGAATTGGTTGCATCTGCTCATGGCATGTACACTTAGTGGCACCCAGGTTTACTGCTGAGTAATATGGGAAACAACCTGGGGAACTGACAACAAGAAGCTACATGTATTAATTCTGAATGCAGACAGAAAAAGATTAATGCATCTATGGCAGCTTCTATATTAAACCAACAATGAAGCAAAATTTAAAAAGAAAGGCAGTGCTTCCAAGGATGTTAAAAGATGTTTAAAAATGACATGTTTGCTAGTATTGAAATCAAAGCCAGGGTGGTTTGGTAGAACGATGTTGCCTCTCTTGATGACTGTTGCAAGCCGCTGTCTGTCATCCCTGACCCTGCCTCCATGGCATGGAAACAAGTTGTCACCCACCTCCGAGAATTGTTGGAAAGAACTCCCCAAAAATTGGCTTTGATGAGCAACCAGCACGTCAGTTCTGCAGATAACTGCAGTCTACGTATGTGAGCTGTGCACTATCACAGCATCAGACTTAGAATAATAGAATCATAGAATCGGAAGGGATCTCCAGGGTCATCTAGTCCAACAAATACCTTCCCCAACAGGGGACATCAGCATCTCTTCTGTGAGTTTCAGGAATAACCACTCATGAGTTTCCAGCTCATATATATATATATATATATATATATATATATATATATATATATATATATATATATATATATATATATATCATGTGAATAGGGCTACGAAATCAGATTGTTGGTTCATCAAGGTCAATATTTTCTACTCTGACTGGCAATAACTCTTCAGGGTCTCAGGGTCTTTCACTTCACCTCCTACACAATCCTTTTAACTAGAAGAAGAGGAAGAAGACTGCAGATTTATACCCTGCCCTTCTCTCTAAATCAGAGACTCAGAGCAGCTTACAATCTCTTATATCTTCTCCCCCCACAACAGACACCCTGTGAGGTGGGTGGGACTGAGAGGGCTCTCACAGCAGCTGCCCTTTCAAGGACAACCTCTGCCAGAGCTATGACTAACCCAGGCCATTCTGGCAGCTGTAAGCGGAGGAGTGGAAATCAAACCTGGTTCTCCCTGATAAGAGCCTGAGCACTTAACCACTACACCAAACTGGCTCTCCTAGAGAGGCCAAAAACTAAATCTGAAACCTTCTGCATGCAAAGCAAATGCTCAACCACTGAGCCACAGCCTCACCCCCAAACCCTGTCTCATAAAATTTTGTAGCTCTTATGTTCTACTGCAGATGTTGCTGCCTTTGTCACCAGAATCCATTCCTCAAATATCCTTGAATTTTTAAAAGCCATTTTGCTTTCTCCGGTGGCTAAGGCTATATAAATAATATTGTTACCTAATTCTGATTAGCAATCTTCCATAGGCAAAAGAAGTATTTGATACGCAGCAAAGAAATTTGCACCGTTTGTTGATGCTAATCATATTGAGCACACATTTCTAATTCCATTACAGGTGTCTCGCTGACAGAGAAAGATGACTCATAGTTTTCCAGACAGGAGAGAAACAGTCAGGTCATCTCATTCAAGGCAATAATCAATTTACCACCAAACCGGTTCTGGGTTGAAGGATGCCACAATAAATGATGGGGAACAAACCAAGCCAATGAGGGGCTTGACAAATAAAATATGTCACATGGACAAGGAAAGCGTATAAATCAATTCAATTGTGGCACAAAGGTCAGGCATCCAGGCACTAATAACACGTGCCTGATGGCTAGTGGGCAAATGAGTTTGATATTCTGGGATGGCGTTTTCATTACATTGAATCAGAGCATCACATTTCTGGCTAATAATAATGCTTCCCATTTATATAGCATATTTAGAATGTTCAGAGTGCTTCAGAAATACCACACTGCTTATAAACTTTATAGCAAGCCAATAAGGTAGATCAATCTTATTTCTCATATTGTAGATGATAGTCTCAGGCTAGAACTTCTGGTTAGAAAGATTCAGATTGGGAATTTCATTGTAGCCTCACTTCTGATTTGCAGAAGAAAACTTAAAAGCAAGGAAATACCAAGTAACTAGTTAAATAGTCATAGAAAATCAGTACATTGTTCATGTGAGACAATGCACTCCAAATGTCCGACATTGTGTGGAATTTTCAGATTCTTTGTTTACAATACTCTACGTGATGGTACATCAGTTTGATTGGCAGAATTGAAGTTTCTTATGTGACAGTATGAAGTCCCCTCCCATGCACATCCACAGATTTTGTAGTTTGAATTTATTTATTTATTTATTTCATTTTATTTATATCCCGCCCTACCCCACCGAAGCGGGCTCAGGGCGGCTTGAAAACAGTGCACCAGAACTGGGGGTGTGCATTTGAGTCTACCCAAACTGAAAATATACATAAAAATGCCTTGTTGGTAATTTGGGGTATATTTTAGCATCCCAAATGTACCCAGGATTTTTCAGGCAAATTGGAAAAAAAAAATCCCCTCAAAAATGCTGGATATATTCAGGAATTACCAGCAATCACAGAACAACAGCTGAGGGGCTGGAACAGATTTCTTCTGCTGCTCAGCTGTTTTGGGGTTTTCTTCTGCAGTCCCTTTAAACAGGAGGTGTTTGACCAAACTACCAAAGAGAGCTCCAGATGAGCATGTGAGGAGAATTCTCCCCATAGGATCAGCTGCTTTGCAGGCTCTGTTGGGCAGTCTAGTTTAAAGGAACCATCCAAAAGAGCCTCAGCTGAGCCACCCCCATACGAACCCCAGAGAGCACTGAGGTCAGCAGGGAAGAACCAGCTGACTATCCCTGGACCAAAGGAGGCCAAACTTCAAAACACCCGTACACGGGCCTTCTCCATCACAGCTCTACACCTATGGAACCAGCTCCCGGAAGAAGTGCGAGCCCTGCGGTGCCTTGACCAGTTCCGCAGGGCCTGCAAGACCACTCTTTTCAGGATGGCCTTTGCTGGCTGAGAGATTGCTGTGGGTGACTTTGCTATTATCATTTATAAATGGAATTAGCACCTGGAAATCTGTTAATTGGAAATTTTTAAAGTTAATGTGATTTTAAACCCTGTATAATTTTATGAAATGTTGTTAGCCGCCCTGAGCCCGCCTCGGTGGGGAGGGCGGGATATAAATAAAATTTTATTATTATTATTATTACCTCTTAGCTGCTTTTTTTTTTTTTTGGCTTTGCCTCTGCTTTTTTTCTTGGTTTTTTTGTTATCAACATGATCATAACTGAGCTACTTCTGGGTAGTGTTTTATCAATGCACATGTGAACAGCACAAAATGTAATTAATGCAGTCATACACACAATCACGTTTTCTTTTTTGCAGTGTTTTATCAGTCCACCCCTGAGCATCAGTAATGTCAATGCAGAAAAATTAGGCCAGTCATCTGAAAGTCCTATACAAACATATGCACTATTCCCCTATTTCAGTGGCTCCCAACCTTTCTGGCACCAGGGACTGGTTTCGTGGAAGACCATTTTTCCATGGACCGGTGGGGGGAGTGCTGTGGTTTTTACCACCCCCAGCTGCCCCCCTGCCCACACCCCATCCCTGCCCCCCGTGGGGATCTTTAAATGAGGGGTAGGTGAAGGCTGCTACACAGGTGAATGAAAGAGGCAGTGCTCTGAGCAAGGCCATGCTGCCTCTTTTGTCCACTCGGGTCCCAAAAGGGGTGGTGCAGCACCTCTGCCTCACTCTGTGGCCCGGTTGCTAACAGGCCACAGCCTGATACTGGACCACGGCCTGGGGGTTGGGGACCTCTGCCCCAGTTAACTCAGAAGTGCAGCAAGATCATACAGAATAACAAGAAACAGACTTGTGGAAACCCCGTCACTTCTAACCTATATCACTTTCAGAGCTTTCAGAAGCCAGCATAGATAGAGGCAGGGCTTTTTTTGAGCCAGAGTGCACAGGAACACAGTTCCAGCTGGCTTGGCATCAGGGGGTGTGGCCTAATATGCAAACAGGTTCCTGCTGGGCTTTTCCTACCAAAAAAGCCCTGTGGAAAACAATGGCACTATCAGGGGGTATGACCTAATATGCAAATGAATTCCTGCTGGGCTTTTTTTTAATAAACAAACAAACAAAAAAGCCCTGGATAGAGGAAAGGGAAGAGTCAGCTAATTTCCACAGTTCTCACATCTGCAGGCTAGGAATGCCAACCTCACGTGGGGCTTGGAATTCTCCTGGAATTATAGCTGATCTCTAGATGATAACATCAATTTTCCTGGAACTTCAGAAAGTGAATTTTATAGCATCATACCCCCAACTAAGCTCCCCCCGCCACTCCACCTTCCACAGGCACAATCCTTAAATCTCCAGGAACTTCCCAAGCAGGAGCTGGCAACCCTAATTGCAGCCAGACACTTCCTAAAGCAATTTTATTCTTAGAGCAAATCACACACATGTTGTGCAGGCTGGTTTTGGACGCCGGAATGATACCTTGTTAGTGCAAATCAGCCAAGCAGTTTCAGAGACTTGAACAATATTTGGCCCAAAGCTGATACTTGCTGCTTATGCAGAGGATACCATTTAATGCAGGAAAATACCTGAATAATTGCAGTTGTTTAGCACTGCCTGGGAAGAAAAGCTGAATGCTAAAACTGGCCACCTTTGAAAGTGCCGCTGTTATGCAGGAAATGTCTCCAGAGTTACCAGCATGTTTGGAGAGGTCAGCAGAGAAAAGGTATCCCAGCAAGTAAGCAGGACATCTTGTATGGCACATACACAGAGACTTCTCTTACAGTAATTTCTTTTCCTGGTCAGTATAAGCAAAGGACAGCAGCCATCGTAGCTAGGTAGCCTCAGATGCTCTCTAAGCTCTGGAAGAGAAAGACATTAAACAGAAGCATTACTCAGATTTCAGTGAATGAAAACGCCCTCAGTAATGCCAATTGGAAAAAGTGATTTGCTAAGGACTGCCATCCAAATAGCTACATTTATTTGCTGTCACAACACATCCCAGATTGGGCCGTTAACCATTCCAGCATTGACATTTTTATGTCCCCAAGCCTGAGATGTTTCCATCAAATGTCTTTATTAAATGAGATTAATCTCCTGGTGAAATTTGTTTTTAAGATATGAGCAACACAAATGGGTAAATAATTTTTGATCATGTGATACCTCTGTTGTAGAACTATGAGTTGTAAGGTAACACTACACCTGCCCTAACAGATCTACTAAGAACCAGTTTGGTGTAAGTGTGCTGACTCTAACCTGGGAGAACCAGGTTTGATTCCCCACTCCTCCACATGCACCTGATGGAATGATCTTGGGTCAGTCATAATTCTGTCAGAAGCTGTTCTGCTCAAGAGCAGTGTCTGTCAGAGTTCTGTCAGCCCCACCTACCTCACAGGGTGTTTGTTGTGGGGAGGGGAATGGAAAGGAGATTGTGAGCTGCTCTGAGATTCCAAGTGAAGGGCAGGATATAAATCCAATCTCCCCCTCCTCCTTCTTCCCACCGCTTTGTGAGGTAAGTAGGATGGTTCACACATGCATATTATTTAAAGCAAAGCAAAGCAAAGCAAAGCAAATTTTATTCTTATATCCCGCCCTCCCCCGCCGAAGGCGGGCTCAGGGCGGCTCACAGACATGGCAAGCATGATTTGGTTAAAATAGATAAACAATAATTTAAATAGTACAATTACATAAGTTAATTAAAGTTTAAAAATATAAAAATAGAAGAATAGAAGATTTTAAAATATAAAGTATAAAAATAGATAGAAATAGGTGCTATACTTCTATCGGTCACAGTTTACACATTTATTTATTTTAGTTGGCTTGTATTCTACCCTTTCCTGCAAACAGGCTCAGGGCAGATAACAACATATATTAGGCCACAGTTAAAACTTCAAATTAAACCCATATAACAATACAATAAAACCATAAAACAATAATATGCACCATATGCTGCAATTTCATTTGGGCACATTCTTCAGATCAGCTATGGCCCCAAAAATACAATAGTAGGATGGTGATACTGGGATAGCATCACAGCAAAGGAGGCCAAAACAGATGGAATAGGACACCTGCTGCCCCAACCAAAGGCCCAGCGGAATAGCTCCATCTTACAGGTCCTACAAAATGGTAGTAGATCAGAGAGGGCCCAGAACTCTATGGGGAGCTGATTCCACCAGGCTGGGGTCAAGGCCAATAAGGTCCTGGCCTTGTTGAGGCAAGTCAGATGTCCTTAGGGCTGCCAAGCCCCTGGTCCACACATTCCCAAGTCCTATATTGGGCCGGTGGGGGGAACCTCCCCTGACATTGTCAGCATGATGATACCACTTCCGGGGTTGTGTGGTGGCCACTCTAGGCATTTTTTGGAAAACTCTATGGTTTTCTCAGATGCTGTAGTCATTTGGGAGGGAAAACTCTATGGTACAATAGGTACCATAGAATTTTTCCTTCCCAAATGGCTAAAGTGTCCTGGAAAACCATAGAGTTTTTCCAGAAATGCCTAGAGTGGCCATGAGCAACATCACCGGCACGATGATGTCACTTCCAGGTGACATCATTGCATCATGCGCGCACTCTGTCCCCTGCCAGGCAATGCTGGGGACTTGGCAACCCTAGATGTCCTTCGGGCCAGGGACGGTCAGCAGGTGTTGCAAAGCAGATCGTAACGATCTCTGGGACGCATATGGGGAGAGTCTGAATGGATATACAAAAGATCAAGAGCAATGCTTTCTCAGCCCCACCCACCTCACAGGTTGTCTGTTGTGGGGGAGGAAGGTAAAGGAGATTGTGAGCCGCTCTGAGACTCTGAGATTCGGAGTGGAGGGCGGCATATAAATCCAATATCTTCTTCTTCTTTCTGGTGGAGATAGTTTGTGCATTTAGCAACCTCTTCACCGAGTGTTATCAAATGTGAAGAGGTTAACAATAGCATCCTCCTAGACAAAGTTACACTTTTCTAAGAGTTAGGATGGTATTATAAGTGATCTGTGTGCATCACTTAGAGCACCTATAAGTCACTGTTCTGAGAGGGAGAGACCTAGCAAGAGGACTGTCCAAGAATCACATCTGACCATTAAGGATTTCAACAATTGCTATGGAACAGTGTAGCCATAGTTTCTCTCTCTAGAAGCTTATACCAAAGGAAACTGTGGTGGTGCAAAGTGCCATCAAGTTGCAGCCGATTTATGGCAATCCTGTAAGGTTTTCAAAGCAAGAGCAGAGATGTGGATTTGATTTACTCATTAAAAAAAAAAAAACCAAACCAAACACTTTACTGGTATTGGGGTGGGTGGGTGTTTCAGCTGAAAAGTATTTTCAATTACTGATAGAGCTGAGTCCAAATAAAACCTGATGTTATTCAGCTTTTATTTGGCATGGCTTGGAGAAGACATTTAAAGAGACCATGGTCTCTTTAAATGCTTTCTCAGGTCGCTCACTGAGTTACAGTGGTAGCGGCATGGCTTGGAGAAGGAATTTAAAGAGGGTCTGTTTAAATGCCTTCTCCAAGCTGTACTGTGGCCATGGTGCAACTTGGTGAATGAACTCAGAAAGCCTTTAAAGAAACTGCATTCTCTTTAAAGGCTTCCCGCCCTCCACTGAAAGCAATGGGGCACCTCCTTCTGGGGCCCATAGAATTGGACCCCCTGGTCCAATCTTTTTAAAACTTGGGGAGGGGGTGAAGAGTGGTACCAGCAGCTATGCTGCAAATTTGGTCTCTATATCTCAAAAAATGGCTTTCCAGATCCCTGCCCCCAGCTGCCAATCAGGAAAAAAGAAGGCCTAGGCCTCATTTCTGGCATTGCACAGGAAGTGCCATCATTATGTCAGCAATTTCTGGGTGATGCTCTGGTTTTGGGGCAAAAACGCTTATCGTAGAAGCCAGCTTTACCATACAGTTTTTGCCCAAATGTCAGAGCATCACCCAGATGTTGCTGGTGTGATGATGTCACTCCCTGTACAACACTGGCAACAAGGCCTGGGCCTTCTCCTTTCTCCTCATAAGTTCACCCTCATCCCTCAGTGGCTGCCTGGCTTGGTAGCCCTATCAGGTCACACCTAATTCTTTACCTTGTCCACAGGCAGACTCAGGCCATTCCCAAACCGTGTTGATAGCCTTGGCCTACATACTCATCCCTTCTTTTCCTGCCTGTTCCGTATCTTTCAACTGGGCCTGTTTTCTGAGTTCTATCCCAGGAATGCCATATCCTCAAAACATTCTGACTCTAAAACAACAGTCCTGCTGCTTTGTTTTTGCGTTGTATGTTCCTAGGGCAGCCAAATTTGAAGTTCAGAGGATGGGGCACATGGCAGCTAGTCCTCCGGAGTCTGATGCCCTAGAACTTATGAGAGCTGTCAAAACACTATCATTATTGATTGCGTAACTATATGGAGTTCTTACTGAGGCATGCAAAGAAACTGGCACAAAATCCATTCTTTTAAATGAATTTGCTGAATTGCTCCCCTTCAATTTTTCCCCTCTCTCCAAAGCCTTAGTGTTAAATACAAATTAGATGGTTTTACTAGCGGCTGGTTCCAGCCCACTCAGACTGCAAAAGGCAGTCCAGATGTGGGGGGGGGGGATGGAGGAAAGGAAATTTTTCAGTCACACACACTCACAAATGCCTTAATTTATTGATAAAGCATCAAAATGAACATTAAGATGACAAGTGCCTTCTACCAGCCTGCTGTAAGCCACTGTATAAAAAGAAAAGCTATCTTTGGTACTGGAATGAGGAAGAAGGAAGGAGAAAACCAGAAGGGGGTATTTCCCCCCCCCTTTTTTTGTGGAGACTCATCCCTTACACCTGCATATCTTACCTATGCCTGGGTTTAGAGGCAACCTGCTCCTGAATTCTAAGTGTGTGGAGAAGCAGGTAAATCCAGTTATTCTGAGGTGAGGAAAAGGCACCTCTGCACATGTTCTGATGTCTCTTTCTGCCCATATTCCTGAACTCAGCCCTAATATCAAAAGCAGATTTATGGGCTCAGCTAGGGTTGCCAACCCCCAGGTGGGGGCAGGGGATTCCCCAGTTTGGAGGCCCTCCCCCCACTTCAGGGTCGTCAGAAAACGGGGAGAGGGGAGGGAAATGTCTGCTGGGAACTCTGTTATTCCCTATGGAGATTTATTCCCATAGAAAATCATGGAGAATTGATTCGCGGGTATCTGGGGCTCTGGGGGGCTGTTTTTTGTGGTAGAGGCACCAAATTTTCAGTACAGCATCTTGTGCCTCTCCCCAAAATATCCCCCAAGTTTCAAAACGATTGGACCAGGGGGTCCAATTCTATGAGCCCCAAAAGAAGGTGCCCCTATCCTTCATTATTTCCTATGGAAGGAAGGCATTGAAAAGGTGTGCCGTCCCTTTAAATGTGATGGCCAGAACTCCCTTTGGAGTTCAATTATGCTTGTCACAGCCTTGATCTTGGCTCCACCCCTAATGTCTCCTGGCTCCACCCCCAAAGTCTCCTGGCTCCACCCCTAAAGTCCCCAGATATTTCTTAAATTTGACTTGGCAACCTTAGGCTCAGCTTTGGCATGGATCTTTCCGCAGGAGGAAAAGAAAATAGCCAAAGAGAACATGCCTGTTAGCTAGAAGTGGGAGGAGAAAATTATGGAGGGTGGAACTGTGTTGCCAAGAGATGGAGGAAAAGAAGATTGGATTGGATAGTGATATGGAAGAGAAGTGATTCTACATATCTTTTTCACGCATTCTGTGCCATACCCCTCCCACCTTCTGACTAGGATGGAAGAAGGAGGAGAAGGAGGGGTTGGGTTTACACCCCACCCTTCACTTGAAGCCTCAGAATGGCTTGTAATCTCCTTCCCTTCCTTTCCCCACAACAGACACCCTGTGAAGTAGGTGGGGCCAAAAGACTTCTGAGAGAACTGTAACTGACCCAAGGTTGGCTACATGTGGTGGATTGGGGAATCAAATCCAGTTCTCCAGATTAGAGGGTGCCTGCTCTTATCCACTACACCAAAATGGCTCAGGACTCAGATCTACATTTCTATTCTACTATGGCTGACAAAGGGAGCTTTGACTCTCAAAAGATTACATACTAAAGCTCTTGTTTGTTGCAAAGGTGCTACTGGACTCAACTCTGTTCGGTTGCAGACCAACATGGCTACTCTCTGAAACCATGTGTCCTCTGTGTGGCTTGACAGCCATGGCTGCTTGAACACCCACCACTTCAGCTCTTGGTCTGTTCACTGGTCACAAACAGGGAGCCTGTTCTTCATCAATCTGTACAGCTGTTTGTGAACAGTTGGAGCCTGTTTGTTGGATGACAGTAAAGGACAGAACAACCAGCAGTAGTTCAAGCAAACTCAGTTCTCACACAACCTGATGGAATTTTTACTTTTAACCTTCCCCTACATACCTGCTGTTGCCTCATGCTGTTTGGCAGCCCATCACAGTGAACCAGCCAATTGTTCAGCCAGCAATGATAAACAGTGCATTTAAAACAACAACAAACTTCTTACCATTTGGTTTTGCTGAAGTAGTACCTATGTTATTTTGCATATGCATATTTTGGCACAATCTTATGGGAGGTGTAGTTCTCTCCTCCCACCCCCCTCGGTAGAATTATCTCACCTACAATCATGCAAAAGTGCCTGCAAGGCAAGAAGAAGAAGAATCTCCACCACCACAAGGAAATGAAGCTCTGCCACCATAGCTACTGAGCAGCTGTAAGCCTACTTGATCACCAGTCAAGGAGGATAGCAAACTGATGGCCATATCAGAGATTCCATTCAAGGGTGATCATGGCTATTGAAATTGGCATGTTTGCCTACCAAACAGGCTTGCTGTGAAGTTTGTGATATCCTTTGGGGATAAAGAGGACTATGGGTTTCAATCTGTTCAGGACACATGACAATATGCCATAACTGCTGCTTCTTAATCTTAACTGTGTATGTGTGGGAGTGATAACTGTATATTGCCCCCCCCCCCAGTCAGAATGATGAGGCAGAGACAGATTGGAATTAAGGGCCACTTTATTTAATCCACACAACAGCAAGGGCTAACTAATGGGTCAGGTCAAGCCAGGGGACAACCCTTTGTCTATCCCCTTGACCCGGTTATGGGCAAGCACCCAGTCCCAGAAATGAGCCAATCTGACAACTCATCCCTGGCTGGCAGGGCCCAACTGATCCCCCCTTAACGGAGCACCCACCCTCCCAAACCGTACAGTCTGGTATGTTGATTACTCCCATTGCGAGGGGATCCCCAGTCAGCCTGGATTCAGGCCCCAAGCCGTGAACCTTCATGGCCGCCCCAGACAGCTCGTTACCACAAGGTACGGTGCCCCAGGTGCTCACCAACACACATGCTAACAGAGCCCAGCTATCAAACTGGTGACCAATCTATTTAACAGCACCACTGTAACCTCTGCCAGCGCCCAGCAAAAAAAGTGTAGGGTAGGCAAAAACACACCCAAATTGGTTGGGAGTGAAAAATTCCTACCTGGCCCCTTTAACTAGACGACCAGCCTGTGCTTACACTGATAAGAGGGTGGGTCGGTAGGCTGAAAGTGGCTAGAAACTCTACCACAGGGGGCGGGGCTGGCTAATTAAGCCTGTGCCCGCCCCCTGCAACCCGGATGGCTGGGTAATGATGCCTGCCTCTCCTCCATCTGGGGAAGCAAAGGACGGCCCCCAGACTCATCGGCCGATCGGCTGGGGAGGAGCCGGATTCTCACTTGTTTTGTCATTTGGATCCCTGCAGTTTTAGTTCCAGCTTGCTGCTTATGGAAGATTTGAATCTGATTGGCTTTTGTTGGTCCCACCATTGGCCACCAGACCATGCTGAACCTGAATTGAGCATACACAGGAACATTTCCAGTTTTCATCTGTGAAACAATGAGGGATGTTCTACTCCTCTCCTGGACTTCTTGTCCTCTTATTTTCCTGTTGACTGCCAGCATCAACCTCCACCTCATATGAATGTCTTGAAGCAGAGGAACCTACAACTAATCGTGCCATTAGATTGACTTTCATGTAGATCTGCCCCAATGCTCATTCTGACTTGGCCCCAATCTTGACACGGGAGCCCACCCACCACTATATTATGACCGGGGTGGAATTCTAGCAGGACCTCCTGTTAGAATTCCACCCCTGATTATGACTCAGTACTAACAGCATCACCTTGACCTGGCCGGAATGAACATCCATCTCAGTGACCAAATTGATCTTCCCTATAGAATACTGGTACCTTCTGAAATATTCCTCAGCTTTACAAGCATCCACATTGTCCTGTACATCATACACAGCACGGCACCATTTTGAAGAGCCCAAACTAGCCATAACATAGACCTTTGTTGATGGTCACCAACTACTACTGCTTGTTCACAGCAGACGGGCTACAGCAGTTAGGAGGGCATTTCATCAATCAATCAATTGCTTTTAATTCCCAACATATATCTTTTCATACTGACTGGTCTAATCTTCTCTACTGTACCTTTTTTCTCCAGCTAAAACCAGTGGACAAATTTCCTATTAGCTCATTAGGGGAATATATATGCACTTGGGGTGGAGGCAAGATTGGGAGAAACAAGTGTGGATGAACTAAGAATATATATATACAAAATTACTCTGCAGGAAATTCTGGTGACAGATTTCCTGCATCAAGTCTAGTCGGCCTTTAAGTACTGGCAAGCTGACCAAGAATCTTCCAATTTCTGCATGTTTATGGGGATGAAGGATGCGTCACAGCTTCACATTATGATGCTGTTGTCATTAATTGCAGGAGAAACTGCCCAGCCAGCCTATTTAATACTTGGACAGTCTCATCCATTCAGTTGCCCAGTTCCCTGATTACCTTATTTGGATGGCTGAATATGATCTTGTCCTATTTAACTCGCCAAGCTTCTTATGTCACTTTCTGTACACAGCCTTTTAATGGTATGGAAATGGCTTTAACACCCTGCATCCTGGACAGCAAAAATCAACAAATTGCTGCTTGGATATTACAATTATTGGCTCCTTTCAAAATGCAGGGAAATTGAGCACTATGTGACATCCTTTGCTTGATTGCCTGTACTTGGTGGAACAGTGAAATGGCTATACAATCTTTCCCATTACTTTTCTCAGCATAATAATGAACGTCTAATTTTGACTTTGTGTGACAGCCTTTTCCTACCTACTGTGGGGACTCACACAGCACCCTATGATTTTGGGGAACCAGGTTTGTCTTAAGGTATCAAGTGTATAGGAATGGGATCACTGTCATGAGGCAAGTTTTGTGGTTTGCAAGCAGAATACAGTGATAACAGAAGCAGGAATTTTATACAAACAACACACAGAAGATTTATTTATTTATAGGCTGATTTCAAAGAACAGATCAGCAGCACAGGTCTCCAGATAGTCTGAGGCATGGAAGTTTCAGCTAGTTATGGTTTCAGCGAGTTGTTCGAATTTTCTTTAATGCTTTCAGGGACAAACAGGCTTTTACTGACTAGCCACAAGGTTGCATCCTCTCACATGAACACAGGATTCCACCCACACCAGCCTGCCCTTTCTCAAGGGTCATACTAAATGGTACAAGGTCTGTTCATTACCAGAGACAAGTCTTATAATTGGGTACTCTATTCTTCCCCAGAGGTAGAGCTAAACCACTCTGCCGTGCTACCAGGAAGAACTTCCCTTCACTTGGTCTGCTCATTTTCTCAGCCAGACCTGAGCTATCTCTGCTCTTTCCCCTGAAGCAGTTCCGAACTGAATACATTCCTCCTGTTCTCCTCTCCACCAACGAATCCTGCTTCTGAAAAGTGATTGGATAGTGACTGAGAAGTGATTCCATGAACTCAGCTGAGTAGTTGTTTTCCTCTTTGAGGGCAGGATGGCCTCTTGTCCATCACATTCTCCCTTTACCAGGATGGCCCAGGAGAGCCAGTTTGGTGTAGTGGTTAAGTGTGCAGACTCTTATCTGGGAGAACCGGGTTTGATTCCCCACTCCTCCACTTGCACCTGCTGGAATGGCCTTGAGTCAGCCATAGCTCTGGCAGAGGTTGTCCTTGAAAGGGCAGCTGCTGTGAGAGCCCTCTCCAGCCCCACCCACCTCACAGGGTGTCTGTTGTGGGGGAGGAAGGTAAAGGAGATTGTGAGCCGCTCTGAGACTCTTTGGAGTGGAGGGCAGGATATAAATCCAATATCTTCTTCTTCTAGCCTGATCTTGTCACATCTCAGAAGTTAAGCAGGCCCTCATTAGTATATGGCCTTTGTTAGTACTTGGATGGGAGACCACCAAGGAAGTCCAGAGTTGCTACACAGAGGCAGGCAATGGCAATCCACCTCTGTTTATCTCTTGACTTGAAAACCCTGCAGGGTCACCATAAACCAGCTTCATCTTGAAGGCCCTTTCCATCACCAAGTTTGACTTCCACATTGGTTTCCACAGCTTGCTATATTCTTGAGTCTGCTTTCTACCTTCAGGTCTCTCAGTATTATTATTGTGCTGCTTAAGAGAATGGACAGTTCTGAGAACTCTTTAGCAGACCTCTTCTGAACACAGGTTCACCAGTTTCTCCTGCCTCTTGGGGAATGAACGAATGTCTCGTCTCCCACATGACAAGCCCTAGAAATCCTGCAGCTAGGCTGCCAGCATTCCTTGCTCTGCTCCATTCGTCTCCCACTTTGGGTAAGAAGGCAGAGGGAAAGTCCAATGGAGCAAGTGAAGTTGCCATTCATCACAACCAGGGAGATGTGACTAATGCAAGCATGTTCTAGAACAGAGGGAGTGTCACACGCCAGAGACTTGCTCTGGTTGAGTCACCCGCATCTCTCTCTCTTAGAAGCATTCCAAGCCTTTAATGCTGCATTCCCAGTGAAATTCAATATATATATTCAACCTTTCTCACACATTTCCCTGTGTTTTTTAATGTTGGAGAAAATGAGGGGCAGACTGGTGCAGTGGTTACAGAGAAGAAGAAGAAGAAGAAGATATTGGATTTATATCCCACCCTCCACTCCAAAGAGTCTCAGAGCGGCTCACAATCTCCTTTACCTTCCTCCCCCACAACAGACACCCTGTAAGGTGGGTGGGGCTGGAGAGGGCTCTCACAGCAGCTGCCCTTTCAAGGACAACCTCTGCCAGAGCTATGGCTGACTCAAGGCCATTCCAGCAGGTGCAAGTGGAGGAGTGGGGAATCAAACAGCACTCCCAGATAAGAGTCCGCACACTTTACCACTACACCAAACTGGCTCTCCGCAACAGAGCCGCAACTGGGTCTCCCAGGTGCAAGTCCAGATCTCTACTTGCCATAAAACCTACTGGGTGACTTTGGGCCAGACTAGACTCTCTCAGGACCAAAACAGATACGCTTTTTAAAAGCTGCTGTGAAGAACATCCAGGGCTTTTTTTGTAGCAGGAACTCCTTTGCATATTAGGTCATGCACCCCTGATGTAGCCAATCCTCCAAGAGCTTACAGGGTTCTTAGTACAGGGACAGTAAGCTCCAGGAAGATTGGCTACATCTAGGGTTTGCCAGATCCAACTCAAGAAATATCTGGGGACTCTGGGAGTGGAGCCAGGAAACTTTGGGGGTGCAGCCAGGAGACTTTGGGGTGGAGCCAGGAGCAGGCGTATGATAAGCATGACTGAACTCCAAAAGGAGCTGTGGCAATCACATTTAAAACGACCACACTCCTTTTAAATGCCTTCCCTCCATTTGGAAATAATGGATAGGGGCACCTTCTTCTGGGGTTCATAGGGTTGGACTCCCTAGTCCAATCTTTTTGAAACTTGGGGGTTGCTTTGAGGAGAGGTGCCGGATGCTATGCTGACATCTTGGCACCTCTACCTCAAAAAACATCCCCCCAGAGCCCCAGATACCCACAGATCAATTTTCCATTATACTCTATGGGAATCAATTTCCAACAGTGCCCAACAGACATTTCCTCCCCCCCCCCCCACTTTCTGATAACCCTAAAGCAGGGGGAGGGCCTCCAAACCAGAGGATCCCCTGCCCCCACCTGGGGATTGTGCAACCAAAACAGAGAATCACAGCAAAAAAGGGCAGGGGAATCAAAAGCAGGAAGTTTTTGTGAAAACCAGCCTCCAAACAAAAACAAAAATACAAATTGTCTAAGCAATGAATACAGTATATTCTCAAATAGACAACTCCATCAGTCCTTAATACAAAGCAAGAAACGTATTCACCGGAAACCAGTCCTATTTTCTTTCAGCAAATCACATCAAGAAAATCCAGGTGAAGTAAAAGATGATGTCAAACTGTCCAATATTTCTTGATATGTGCAGCCAGCAGTCCATATAGCAACAAGGTTGTACTGGTGCCCTTGTTTCACATTAGCTTTCACAAGCTTTTCACAAATAATTCCTTCTACTGGGTAAGAATACCCACAACTTTCAACAATGAATAACATGATTGAAGTGGAGGCAGGAAGGAATGGCTCCTCCCCCATACCATTACAATACTATTTAAAGTGTGAGTTGTCACAAGCAGGGATGGAATTCTAGCAGGAGCTCCTTTGCATATTAGGTCACACACCCCTGATGTAGCCAATCCTCCAAGAGCTTACAAAAAGAGTCTTGTAAGCTCTTGGAGGATTGGCTACATCAGGGGTGTGTGGCCTAATATGCAAAGGAGATCCTGCTAGAATTCCACCCCTGGTCACAAGACCCCTTGGATGAGTGGTGAGAGAGAAAAAAAATCTAATAAATTAATTCTATTTAATTCCCTTGCTTTGCATAATGGATCTGTGAACGCTCCTTACCACTGTTTTCAGTGCACATGCATGTCTCTCCTTCCATCACAAATCTGTGTGGCAGATGAATAAAACACTGCAAAAAAAAGGTCATCTTGATGTGATTAGATGCACACCGGCTGGTGCAATGTTTCAGCAATAAGCAGGACTGCAGTATGTGCCTCGGCACATCCTCATACAAAACAAGTCTCACAGCAACTCTATGCAAAGCGCAATTAAATTGTTCAGGGGGTTTTGCAGTGTCCCCCCCCCCACTGCAACGTGTGCATCAGAAATGTACAAGGGAGCAGAAGATGCAAATAAACTGAAGCAGCAGCTAATTGCAGATTATTCAATGCTGGAATTAATTTTAGACATTCTCCTAATTAAATGGGAACTGACAAGGGATGGAGAGCAGCACAGAGAGAAAATCCACGGCTGTAAAGGAAAGGAAGAGGGGAAAGCTGCTCAGCACTCTTCAGAACGCAGCTGGTTTGTTGTGCGGTGCTTGCAAATAGGATGAGCAGTTTATTTTGCTGCAGCAGCCTTGTTCAGGCATTCGCTTGGGCACAAATTGAGGCATGAAACAGGCGGATTGAGGACATGCCTGCTGGCACCATCCCCAGCCTTCCTGCATTTAAGAGCCAAAAATGGACGCTACTTCTTTTAGGAGTTTGCTCCCATTGAATGCTTGAACTTTGCAGCCTCCCAGCAGGGCAAACAATACAGTTCCTGAGTCATTTTGGTTACCAAAAACACCGCAGGAGAAAGGCAAGAGTCCTTCTTCCCCTCTTGCTGCTGTCCTAATCAGAATCCAGCCTGCTTGCGAGCTGCCTCTGGGACTTGCAGTTGCTGCATGTCTGCGAGTCCCTACAGCAAACTCAGGCAAGGAATAATCTCTCTTTTGGCGCTAAGCATCTGCTTTGCACAGATGCAGCAGCCAGGCATCAACTCCGTTCAAAATGCATCCGCTCCATTTCACGCATGGGAAGGGGAGGCCAACAGATGTAGCCCCTTTCGGCTCCCTCTGCCACCTAAATTGGGCTTGATCGGCATGAAAGCTCCTTCAAGGGCTGATTTGCACAGGATGGGAAAGGTAACCAGCAGCGTCTTGTCTTGAGCCAAGAGGAAAAGAGAGGTATCACTAGTTTAATACGTAAATAAAAACAAATACACTGCAAGTTGCCAGGGAGGTCAGACCAGTTCCTATGCTGCTGAGGCTCAAGAGCCTCCCTCTTTCTTTCTTTTTTACTGCCAAGTCTTAACTGGTTAGTGGTGACCCTGTAGGGTTTTCAAGGCAAGAGACGTTCAGAGGAGGTTTGCTATTGTTTGCATCTGTGTAGCAACCCTGGTATTCCTGGGAGGTTTCCCGTCCCAATATTAGCCAGGGTGTTGACCCAGCTTAGCTTCTGAGATCTGGTGATATCAGGCTAACATGGGTTATCCAGGTCAGGGCTCTACTTCTACTGCTGGCAAACAGAAAGAATTGCTAGTTTGACCTCTAGGGCACTGAAGAGTCATTGCTGCCAATGGCCAGAGGGTGGCACTGCAGCAATTCTGTCACTTAGATCCACACCCATCTATTCAGAGACTTTCCTTCTGTCTCCTCAGCTACCTGTCGCAACTATCATAGTTTTTGAGATGCCAGGAGAGGCAGTAAGATCCAAGTATACTGAGGAATCTGCTCCCATTTTTGCCAACAAGGAATTCATTAGCGGCTTAGTCAGTCCACATTTTGGGCAGCAGCTCACAGGAGCCGAGCTCCAGAACCTCTAAATTTTATTGTGCTCTTTCTTTTTTATCCTCCCCCTCCCCCAAAAAAACTCCTTGCTTCTGGGCTCCATTGTTCAAAACCTCCGTGAGAATTTTGCTGAATTCTAAGATTTGCCAAACTTTCTAATATTTCTCCCCACAAAAAATGGGAAAATAACCAAAACATATCAAGCAGACAGATGGAAATCTTCATCATGCCACTGTGGTCACAGAGGAGAAAATAATTTTAAAAGTTATGATGGGAGTCAGGTTTTATTATGACAATGATAATTCAAGGAACATTTTAAGGTAGAAGCTGAGCTGATATAATTCAGTATACCTTCCGGTGATGTCAGGGGGTGTGGCATATGCAAATGAGTTGTGCTAATGAGCTCCAGGTTTTATTATGACAATGATAATTCAAGGAACATTTTAAGGTAGAAGCTGAGCTGATATAATTCAGTATACCTTCCGGTGATGTCAGGGGGTGTGGCATATGCAAATGAGTTGTGCTAATGAGCTCCAGCACCTCTTTTTCTACTAAAGGAACCCTGGGCTTAGTACTCCATGTAGTAAAATAGGGAAACACAATTGTAGGTTAACGAAATAGCATTTGGGGGTCACAATAGATTATTTTCCCCAAGGGATGAGTGCTAAAGGGTCAGAGACAGTGGTGCCAATCCCACACCTGTCTTATGGAAACAACAGGGATGCTCAATAGATGCAAATCCTGCAAAGAATCCCATAAAGCTGATCTACCATCTATGACGGTCTGACTTGAAAGACATGTTAGCAACGGCTGGTTATATTTTTAAACCGAGCAGCAGAGTTTCATTTCCCCACCCCACCCCCACTCTCCTGTTAATTTGTTCATAAACTGTGTCCCTGCCTGGCATGTCTGTCCCAAGAATGCTTTCATCTTCAGGGATTTGGGCAAGCGTAGTAGTATGACAGATGCATTGTGCATAAATACTGCTTTGATCTAGTAAATGCCTTTGGAAAATGTGTCGTTCAGTGAGTGGATTCGTCTTATGGAGGGGATATCTAGACATCCAAGCGGTAAGAAAACATTCACACCGCACTGGAGCATTTTGCTCAGTTTTCAGCTAACAGGAAACAGGAGTCCAATCATCTGATCAGCATCTGAGTGGATGGAGCAGCTTTCTGAATGATTTCATTCTGGTTTTCATTGATAAAATTGTTGTTGTTGTTATTATTATTATTATCAGAGCTCTTTTTTTAGCAGGAATGAACAGGAATGCAGTTTTGGCTGACTTGGTGTCAGGGGTGTGGCCTAATATGCAAATTAGTTCCTGCTTGGCTTTTTCTGCAAAAAGCCATTCTTCTTCTTCTTGATTTATCACCCACTCCAGCTTGCACTGGGCTTTGGGTGATATACCACATTAAAATAGAATGCAATAATAATGAAAAGGCAGAGAAGTGTACACTTAAGTTTAGCTGATATTAAGGAGTCTTGCATCGCAATTCTAAACAGAGATACACCTTTCTAAGTCAATTGGACCCTGCCCTAGATGGCCAAGGCTAGACTGATCTCATTCCATCTGGGAAGCCAAGCAGGGTCAGTCTGGCTAGTACCTGAATGGGAAACCACTCAGAAAGTCCAGAATTGCTACATGGAAGCAGGTGATGGCAAACCACTTCTGAACTCCTCTTCCCTTGAAAACCCTATGGGGTCACCATAAATCAGCTATGACTTGACAGCACTTTCCGCCACCACTGAGCTAATTGGACTTGGAAGTAAATGGACTTAACAACTGTAACCTCTCTGTATTTAATGAAGAGTCAGCTACAATCAGTTTGACACTAATATTTCCCCCTTCTATTGCACTACAAACAATTTTGTCATTGCTAACAAACTGAAAATAAATGCACAGTGCCACCCTATGCAGAATTGCACTCCTCTAAGGCTGATGGCTTCAATGGACTTTAAAAAAATGTATATATCTGCTTAGGATGGCTCTTGAAGATTTTCCCTCTTGTGATCTTTCAGAAGCCCTAACTACCATACTGCAGGATCCAATGGGCTTATTTAAAATATATGCATTACATTCCTTTTTAATCTCACCCTTCCTCCCAGGAAATTAAGGCAGCATGTGAGGTCACCCCTTGCCTTTTATTCTGACAACAACTCTTTGAGGTGAGCTAGGCAGAAAGTTAATAATTACTCCCAGTAACAATCAGTAAAGAGTTGTGGGTGAGCAGTAAAACCCGCCCTCCCCCGGCATCTGTAGCTTTAAAGATATTGCTCATTCATCTTCAGACAATGTGACAGCGTATGTACAAAAATGACCGATTGTAGGCTGTGTACTGACTTACAATTAAACATTCACAGACTGAATGCAGAATCAGTGGCGGGGGGGATCTCAAACAATACACACCAGTGTGAGGTCACTATGCATGCCTTGTGGCCTCAAAATGGTTGGCATCAGGGTAGAATTCTAGCAGGAGCTCCTTTGCATAATAGGCCACACACCCCTGATGTAGCCAGTCCTCCAAGAGCTTACAAGGCTCTGTTTTGTAAACTCTTGGAGGATTGGCTACATCAGGGGTATGTGGCCTAATATGCAAAGGAGCTCCTGCTAGAATTCCACCCCTGGCTGGCATCATTGGACATCTTAGGTAATTCTGAATGCCTGACAGTGTGGAGTAATTCTAAACAGTAGGGTTGTCAGCTCTGGGTTGAGAAATACCTGGAGATGTTCAGGGAGAAGCCTGGGAAAGGGAGGACTTGGAGAGCAGGGTATAATTCCATAGAATCCACCCTCCAAAGAAAATCCCATTTTCTTCAGGGGATCTGATCCTGGTCATTTGGAGATCAATTGTAACTGCAAGAGATCCCCAGGTGTCACCTGGCTGCTGGCAACCCTACTAAGCAGGTCTGCTCAGAATGCTACTCAAGTGTATTCTGCGGGCTTACTTGTCACAAGTCAGTCTGTGCTCAGTGACAGCATGGATTCATCAGATGAAGAGCTGCCTGCAGCCAGCTCTCAGCCATTAATTGAATATCCAGCTGCAGCTCATTCTGAATGAGAAGAACCACAAGAGATCAGGTTACCAGTTGATCAGGAGTCACAGCCAACAGCTGAAACTGAGCCAACACCTTGTAGCTCTGAAGCGGTAAGCAAGTCTTCAAAAGCCACTCCCTGCCCACCTAAATTTACCAACACCCTTGCAGCACCAATGCTATCAGAGATGTTTCGAGTTGCAAGGGACTCATGGCCTATTGTCAGCTGTCAGTTGAAGAGATGAGTGAGTAGTTTCAGGATAACTGTCAAGGAGCTGGCTGGGAGTTTAGCTCATTAAGTCTTGGCTATAAATTCAGTCAAGAGAAGCAACAGTTTGTGGATGCAGCAAGTACATGTTGCTACTGAGTCACTAACTTTGCTGCCACTAGAGCTCTACAGCCTTGAACTGGGCCTGAAAATGGGTTTTTCTAGAGTCCCTGGCCTGGACTTGCTGCCTGGAATTCCTTGCTCCTAGACAGGACTTTGGTAGGCCTGCTCTCTGGAATCCCTGACTTTTAGACTGGGCTTTGGTTATTCTCTGCACTAGTTCATGGTGGCGTTGGCAAGCGGATGTCTATACTGGAAATTGTTTTCTGCCTTGCAGGCATTTATTTCTCCATTAATTCTCACAGTCTCCTTTAAAAAAAAATAGTAATAATAGAATGCTGTGAAGCTGCAAGCAACCTTGTGACCTCTCATGAGATTTTTAAGACTAGAGATGGTTTGCCATTGCTAGCCTCTACATAGCAACTCTGGGCTTCCTGTATGGTCTCTCATCCAAATACTAACCATGGCTTACCCTGCATAGCTTCCAAGTTCTGATGAGCTCTGCCTAGTCTGAGCTATTCATTCCCAGACCTTTAAAAGATGACACACTTAATGTATTCAAAGCCTTTGCTGAGTCACCGTGTCAAACACTTTTTGGAAGTCTGCACAGAGTCCACAGAGCCACCAGCTTCTACATTAGGGTTGCCAGGTCCCCCCTGGCCGTTGGCGAGGGATGGGGTGTAGGTTTGTTAGATCCAGGTTGGTAAATCCCTGGAGATTTGGGGATGGAGCCTGGGGAGGACATGGACCTCAGTGAGGTACAGTGCTATAGTGCCCACCCCCCAAAGCATCCATTTTCCCAGGGGAACTGATCTCTGTAGTATAGAGATGAGCTGTAATTCCAGGAGATCCCCAGATCTCATTTGGCTTCCGGCATGCCTGCCATTGGCCACACACCCCTGACATTACTGGGAGGTGTATTCAATTATATCAGCTCAGCATGTACCTTTAAATGCTTCTTGAATTATAATGGTCATAACAAAATGTTACTCCCAGCATACTTTTTAAATTATTTTCTCCTATATAGCCACAGTGGCATGATGAAGATTTCCATTTGTCTGCTTTCTATGTTTTTGGTTATTTTCCCATTTGTGTGTGTGTGGGGGGGGGGGGGGAATTACAGAGTTTATCAAATCTTAGAGTTTAGCAAAATTCACATGGGGGGTTTGAACAATGGAGCCCAAAAGCAAGGGTTTTTTTTTGAGGGGGCAGTAAAAAAGAAAGAGCACAATAAAATTTAGAGGTTCCAGAGCTCCACTCCTGTGAGCTCCTACCCAAAATGAGGCTATTGTTCAGAGTTCCACCACAAAGACTGTTATTAATTAATTACAAATTTGTGAGAAGATCAACAACTTATTTTCAAAATTCTTTAAGAACTATTTGGACCTGGTAGTTTGATGACTTTCCATTTAAACAAGGTTATTTTCATACCCAACTACTAAGGCTGTTTCCTGACATGTATTTACATATGTAGCTCTGGGCCTGGTGCTCACATTGATGAAAAAATGGACATAAGAACAACACCATTTCTGATGTGGTAAATGCACAGTCAAAACTAGGAATGAATGAGAATCCCTAAATCTTGTTGTTCATTGTTCTGAAAATGTACTGATTTTGACTCCCTCATAATTTCAGTTTAAACTGGAGGATTTCTAAAATTAATTTGAGTATTGGACTATGGATAATTTCCGTTCCTTCCATTCATTTCCCTTCCCTGATGCACAAATAGGCTTGATTCAGGCATACCAGGAAACCATGGCTTATATTAACTGTGGTTAGTTTGTGAAACCAGAACGCAGCTTACAAAACAGAGAATAATTCAAATCGGCAGTGCCTCCTCTATGGTTATCCAAGATTTGTTGAATATGAGCCCAAAATCCAGTCCTTCAGGTATGAATGAATTTCTATTAAATCTCTCCTTTCTGCCACTTTTTCACAAGCTTGTTTTAATCTATTGATCCTGTCTCTGTTTTCATCTTTTTTTATTGCTCTTCTGTTGACATTGTGATGTAATGTTAAGTTTGGCTCTATGATAATCATGCATCCATAGGTCTCCAAAACACAGGTGGGATTTGTCAAGGGATGGATTCAATCATGTTTAACCTCACCCTGCTTCCCTCCACCTCTCTGTTTTTGTCTCTGAACGGCAGAGTTCTACTGAGTAATTGTAATGCTTTGGAGGTACTGCTTGTCACAGAGTCTATGCGAAATAAAATGAGATTGATGCTTCTTGGTTTTCCTTTTGGATTTAAATTAAGATTAATGGTGCGGGAGGAAGAATACAGTAGAATTCTTTTTTCCAGATTTGTTTTCTTGGTCGGATCTAGGGGGAGGGGACTTACTGGGGAAGGTTTTTGCATTCAAATTGTGTGTGTGTATCCACAAGCATACAAACACACAGCGGACCCACAGAGGCATATCATTGACTCTCTCCCACTAATTCATTTCCCCTTCCCTAAAACCCCCCAATAACCTCTTCCTCTTACCTGACTCTTCCTCTCCTTCCCACCTATCAACCTACCTTTCCCCTTCCCTAAAACCCCCAATAACTTCTTCCTCTTACCTGACTCTTCCTCTCCTTCCCACCCAACTATCAACCTACCTTTACCTCCCCCACCTTGGTTTTCAGTTTGCCCTCCTCCCCAATCCCTGGCAGCCTCTCCCTGGGACAAATCTAGGCACACTGCACCATGCTGGTTGTTGGGCCAGGCCCAGATGCACAGTGGAAACCCCACAATGCCTTGCAAAGGACACTTCAGTTTCCCCTGTATACCCTTCCCCACATTATTTCCTGCTTGCCTTCCTCAGCAGCTCTGATATCCTCACCTTTCATTATTTTCTTCTCTCCTTCTGACCCACCAACTAACTTACATTTTATTTGCACCCCCATCTCCAGTTGTATTATTTTCACTACACTTATACCCCACCTTTCTCCATAACGTGAACTTAAAACAGCTTATATCGCTCTTCTTTCCTTGGTTTTATCTTCACAGCAGCCCTGTGAGGTGGGTTACGCTGAGAGTAACAGCAAAATTCCATGGGCAGAATGTGGATTTGAACCGGGGTCTCCCAGAGCCTAGTCAGAAACTCTAATTATCATATCACAATGGCTTTTATGTAGTAGTTGCTGTTGACATATTAGTGTGCTGCTGGCCTGGGTGTGTTACACAAGTCACATGAGTGGGCTGGTGGTTGCTGCTGTCCTTGGTCTTGAGGAGTCCAATCTCAAGGGCTAAAGAAGCCCTGGAAAGGGCCCTGCACCCACCCTCTACTTTTACTGACAGAAACCAAAGCTTCAACTGGCAATGCTATTGTGGTTTCCTAGCAACAGGGAAGCATTTGTTTCTTAAAGCTACAGATATTGCTATTATTTGGGGAGGGAAGTTAATCCCCAGTTAATCCCAGTTTTTTTGTTTTTACATGTTAAGACTTTTTTTCTGCAAACCTGGGACTTTTCTCAGGTGTAAGTATCCACAGATGGGGATATGTTGAGAACTGGCTAGCTTGACATTTGTTGTCTTTAGAGTTAGTAAAGATTTTTCACTGACTGAGATTTGTCGTCAGTGTGATCCAGTTAATTTCTTCACTATAATGGTATCATCCAAAGAAATCTGGGGGGAAATACATCCTTTTTAAGCAGCTCACACACACACATATACACATGTGAATCTGTCATTTACTGAGGCAGTCAACCAAGGACAGCACTATCTATTCAGGCTGGAAGGAGCTCTCCAGTGTCACAGGTCAAGGTCATTCATATGACCTACTACCTGATCCTTCTGACTGGAGATGCTAGGGAATTACACCCTGGGCCTTCTGCCTTAGGGTTGCCAGACCTGGAGATTTCCCACTTTTACAACTGAGCTCCAGTGGGCAGAGATCAGCTCCCCCACAGAAAATAGCTGATTTGCAGGGTGGGCTCTATGGCATTGTACCGTGCTGAGGCCCCTCTCCTGGATCCACTCCCAAAGTCTCCAGGTATTTTCCAACACAGACCAGGCAACCCTATCTGCCTGCAGAACATCTGCTCTACCACTGAGCCACAGATGTTCCCCAGCCAGCTTTGATGGGAATTTATTAAGCACCATTCCCCATCAGCATGTTTATTACTCATTGAAGTTCTGCACTTGAAGATCTTCAGTAGTGATTACAGATATATCGATTTGGTTCATAGACAATTTGTCTCTGTTCGGGAATAATTACAGCCCTGCCGCTGTGGCAACCAAAGGCCAGCTTCCTCTGAACAGATTTGGGATGTGAAATGGCAAAACACAAATCTTTTTTTGGGAGGGAAAGAAGTCTCCCTAGGGTGTTGACATTATGTCTTTTCTGTTTAAGGGAAGAAGCGGGGGGGGGGGGGAGAACCAGTGGTAAGAAATGCCCCTGACTGAAATGAAGAAGGATACGAGGAACAGTCTGTGACTTAACTGCAGTCCCTCAAGAGCAGTAATCCAGGTGCTGCGTTTATGAAAAGTGATCTGATAGTAAAGGGACGATGGCAAATCATTCCATTTTTCAAATCCTGCAGCACGGCTAGTCTATTTTTTATTACATTACGCTCTTATCTCGTCTTACTTCCACCATGAGACTCAGCACAGCTTAGAATCATAGAGCTGGAAGGGACCTCCAGGGTCATCTAGTCCAACCCCCTACACAATGCAGGAAACTCACAAATACTTCCCTCCTAAATTCACAGGATCTGCATTGCTGTCAGATGGTCATCTAACCTCTGTTTAAAAACCTCCAAAGGAAAGTTCCTCATTGGAACAGCTCCCAAGGAAATCTGTTCCAATGAGGAACTACTCTAGCTGTCAAGAAGTTCTTCCTAATGTTGAGCTGGAAACTCTTCTGATTTAATTTCAACCTGTTGGTTCTGGTCCTTCCTTCTGTGGCCACAGAAAACAATTCTGCACCATCCTCTATATGACAGCCCTTCTCAGCCACCTCCTCTCCAGGCTAAACATGCCCAGCTCCTTCAACCTTTCCTCACAGGACTTGGTCTCTAGACCCCTCACGATCTTTGTTGCTCTTCTCTGGACCCGTTCCAGCTTGTCTATATCCTTCTTAAAATGTGGTGCCCAAAACTGAACACAATACTCCAGGTGAGGGCTTACCAGTGCAGAATAAAGTGATACCATCACTTCACACAGGGCTATTTTTGTAGGAAAAGCCTAGCAGGAACTCATTTGCATATTAGGCCACACCCCCTGATGTCACCATTGTTTCACATTGGGGGTTTTGTAGAAAAAGCCCAGCAGGAATTCATTTGCATAGCAGGCCACACCCCCTGATGCCAAGCCAGCCGGAACTGCATTCCTGTGCGTTCCTGCTCAAAAAAAGCCCTGACTTCACATGATCTGGACAGTATACTTCTGTTAACACAGGCCAATATTGCTTATGTAGGACATCTCCCAACCAGGTCCTGAGCAGATCCAGTCCTACCTTAGATTCATCAGGGTCACTGATGAATCTAATGTGCCCCGAATCATACCCTGGGGTGGAATATACAGGATTCACAGTAAGACAGGAAATGGGCTTACCGATAGGGCAATGCACAGTGAATGCATTTGTATCCAGACTTCTTAATGGAGGGTGATAAGTATGCATAATCCAGAGGTCAGTTTCCATTTGATCCAGAAGATGGCTTCCATGCTCTGTCCCAGGTAGGTTGTTATAAAGGACGATGTAAGAAAAGGTACAGAAAATGTTCTGGTTATTTCAAAGACAGTCTATTGAAAAAACAACCAGAACTTTTCTGTACCTTTCCTTGACAATCCCAAATTTCATAGCAGAAACATCTGTCTCCAGGCTGGCAGGAGAAACAGTGGAAGGCGAAAATGCCACTGCATGTTCCATCAGTGCCACATCTAAGTGAAAACCCTCATGTGACATCAGTGCATGATGCTCTGGGGCCTCTATTGTAATACCATAGTTTCCAGCTGATGCCTTTGTTTGGTAAAGTGCTTAAGTGCAGTGGCGTAGTGATGTGTGGACTCTCATCTGGGAGAACCAGGTTCAATTCCTCATTCCTCCACATGCAGCTGCTGGGGTGACCTTGGGTCAGTCATAACTCTGAGTTGTTCTGCTCAAGAGCAGTTCTTGGAGAGAGCTCTCAGCTCCACCTACCTCACAGGGTATCTTTTGTGGGGAGGGGAAGGGGAAGGAGATTGTAAGCTGCTCTGAGTGAAGGGTGGGGTATAAATCCAATCTCTTCTTCTGATGCCTCCTCTGGGTTTTTGCTCATAGGTGATGTGCACAATATCATGCCCACCCATTATATGTCTCACTCCCAACAGTCCATGAGGTGCCTGGCTGGTTTGGAGAGCCGGTTTGGAGTAGTGGTTAAGTGCGTGGACTCTTATCTGGGAGAACCGGGTTTGATTCCCCACTCCTCCACTTGCACCTGCTGGAATGGCCTTGGGTCAGCCATAGCTCTGGCAGAGGTTGTCCTTGAAAGGGCAGCTGCTGTGAGAGCCCTCTCCAGCCCCACCCACCTCACAGGGTGACTGTTGTGGGGGAGGAAGGTAAAGGAAATTGTGAGCCGCTCTGAGACTCTTCGGAGTGGAGGGCAGGATATAAATCCAATATCTTCTTCTTGTTCTTCAGGCAGTGGCCTGGCATCCCTACCATGACCCCCTTTCTCTGTAGGCATTACAGCCATTGCAGCATGGCTTCTTCCCTAGCCCCTGGGAAAATGTAAGAAGCCCTGATGTACTGCAGGGATCCCCAATGTACTTCCCATGGACACTGTGACACTATCAGTGTGTTTCCTGATGCCCAGCTCCTCCTCCTCAAAACACTTCTTCTCCAAAACAGAGAGACACTCTCTTCCACCTCACTGGAGCAGGAGATGCTTCAGAAAACTCCAGAAACTATTTGGAAATACTTGTATCCACATTAAGAGGGTGTTTGGTTTGGGACCTCCCACTGATTATAACAGCACCCATTTTGTGCCACCAGTTTCCCACTTTATAGTGGCATCCACTAAACATTCCCAGTATTGTTGAAATGCCTGTAGGCTAGGGTTGCCAGCCTCCAGGTGGCAGCAGGAGATCTCCTAGCATTACAACTGATCTCAAGAGAGATTTGTTCCTCTGAAGGAAATGGCTGCTTTGGGAGGTGGACTCTATAGCATTGTACCCCACTAATGTCCCTCCCTTCTCCAAACTCCACCCTCCATTGACTCCACCCCCCCCCCCCCCAATTTCCAGGCATTTCACAACCCAGAGCTGGCAACCCTACCGCAGGCCCAACAAGATGGGGACTCCTGTTCTAATGTCTCTTGGCCATTTTCTCCCATGAATCTCTGAGCTTTGCCCTCCCCCTCGCACTTGAGCTAATGTTTTAAAAGTGACTTGCTTTCTGGAAGAAGTATATTCCAGAAATCTTCTGTGCTTACATAAAACAATTTCTAAGTCATGTACACTGGCAGGGCAACTATTTTTGAGAAGAGAACTCATCAAACAGACTGGTGCTGGCATAATATAAAATTCTTCCCTTCCCCGCCCCCAGTTAATTAAGGCACAAGCATAAGGAATTAAAGAGCAGGATGCAAAGAATCCAAGTGCCAAATATCCTAGCACCAGAAGAGCAAAGGGATAAAGTGAACTCGGAGGATGACAGCCGTTGGATGAAAGCCAGTCATATAAAGATACCGGCCCCCAAATACCAGAAGCGACTGGCATACATCCCAAATCAATTAAGGAAGATTACTGCAGCAAAGGCAATAGGCTTGTCTCCCACGGCAGCCGACAAATGTAGATAGCAAACATAAAAAAGGAAAATGTTAACTAATGAAATCAAGAATAGAAAAGGATGGACACTGGAATTGTAAAATGAGGTATTTTTTTAAAATTTAAATTACTCAGGTCCATGCGATTTTGCAAAATTATATGTGACAGTATACGAAAAGGATCACAGTCTCAAGAAATACAAATGACCAAGAGATGGGCCACAGTTGCAACCGTTTGAATGTCTCACTCCAATAAGACAGTCAGATCCCTTGCTCTGTTGCAAACTAACAGGATAACCTAATCTCTCAAGAGAGACTCCCCCCCGCCCTCCAAAAAAAAGCTTATTTAAGCAGTGAAGACTTCTTCACCATTCTGTGCATCTGAAGGCATATATTTCTAAAAAGGAATAAGGAAGAGGAGCTTTTTATTTTTAAAAAGAGATTAGCCTTGTTGCAAACAATAGATGGCGTTGGTTCTTTTATATGCCTCACCTCCTTCTGTATACTGTTACTCTCAGAACTGGTCTACCCTCCAAAATAAGGCTGGCCAGTCAGATTTTTCAGTAGCTCTTGTAGGAACTCTTTGCACTTTGGGTGTATCCACTTACTGTTGGGTACTGTGTCATCACTGTGCTAGAATAATCATTCATTTCCTGGACTGCCTTATCCCAGGGGATAATTCAATGGGGAATAATTGCTGTGGTGTAACAATAGCATCCATCGGTGGGAGGATGTAGCACAAGATGGGCGGAGAGGTTCATTGGCGGACATAGTTGCTGCGAGACTGTATCTCACCAAATGAAGTTGATTTTCCATCCAACCACCTGTACCCTCAATGTCATATGCCTGCTAATGTCTTTCCAGCTTTTAAATATGGCTTTGTGGGTGGCACGAACGTGGCTCAACAAAGAATCCATGCTAAAAATACAAAAGTGTATTTGAGAAAACAGTCTCAGGAGGATAAAAAGAGCACTGTAACAACCCACTCTGCTGCCCTAAGAACTTTTAGACTGTAAACATAACAGAGTCTCCTATTTCAGTTTCTTGCTCTCCACAGCTGTTTTTGACACTTTTTTTTTTTTTTTTAAATGTAGATTATACATTACCAGTTCAAACAGATGCCATCTGAGGTAACTTCACACTCATCTTACGCAAGCCTAGGGATCATTTTTGCAATCATATTTTGCATTTATGCATAACTTTTTTAGGGCATTTAAAGTGATGCACATACTGTAGATTAAAGGTAAGAGGTAAAGGTAGCCCCCTGTGCAAGCACCAGTCATTTCCTACTCTGGGGTGACATCGCATCACAACATTTTCACGGCAGACTTTTTATGAGGTGGTTTGCTATTGCCTTTCCCAGTCATCTACACTTTCCCCCCAGCAAGCTGGCTTCTCATGTTACCAACCTCGGAAGGATGGAAGGCTGAGTCAACCTTGAGCCAGCTACCTGAACCCAGCTTCCACCAAGATCGAACTCAGGTCGTGAGCACAGCTTGGACTGCAGTACTGCAGCTCACCACTCTGCGCCACGGGGCTTTAGCATACTTTAAATTATCTTGTAGCAATTTCCAGGACGACTTAGATCTTCTTTGGAGGCTCTTCCTGGGTTCTCCCCACCTGCTAAGGTAAGGGCACTTCTGACAAGTTGTAAGGTATTTTTGATCTTCCTTGAAGCTCTTCCTGCTCTCTCCCCACCTATTAACATAAGGGGGCTTGTGATCAGTTGCAGGATCTTGGTGGTGGCATCATATCTTTGAACTGTCCTCAGTGAAATACCATTGCTGGTATTTCAGATCTCAGCAAAACCCTCACTAGTCCCACATGGTTTGAGTAGACTCTTCCTTGGCTTCTGCAGTGCCCTCATAAAACGAGTTTAGTGCTGTTAAACCTTCTTATATTCACTTGTTTATCTTCATGTATTTTCCTTCTATTCATTCAGCTAACAATTTTCATGTCTGTGTATTTTCATATGGCTATCTTATATCCAGTTGTTTAATTTTCCTGCATCAATTTTATTCTTCCCCCAGGAGCTGCGTCAAAAGTTCTTAGTCGGGAAAAGCAAGATACGGTTTTCATTTGAATAACATGCTGAACGATCAAACCTCTCACATTTGTGTCCAACTGACCCTGAAAGGAGGGAGAGGGATTCCCTGCTTGTCAACTGACACTTTTAGCCACTGTCCAACCTTTCTGAGAGACATTTGTCAGACTTAAATCACAAATGGATCCTTTTATAAATGAAATTAAAGTTGTCTAGGATTTGTCAGTTTAAAAAAAAAAAAAAGCTTGAGCAAACAAGCTAGGGAAGGGCAACCCTCCCATGACTGCTATGCAAAAAAATATTTCCCCTTAGATGGTTTAGGACCAAACTGCAAGTGATGGCAGCCCCAGCTCCATCTGGTGCCCCCCAACATTATTCTAGAAACATATTTCTTCAAAAATTGCTTCCAGGCCCTGGTCTGGATTGGGGGCACAGTGCTGCCGCCCCAGGAGCTCCTGTCCTCCCCTGGTGCCTTTTCATGTGCAGAAACAGCCATGGGAGACTTGTTTATCTACATGAAATGGCATAGGAGTGAAGAAAAGCACCTGGGGGTCACCATGCCACACACCAGATCTGGATCGAGGCCTCAAGGTAATTTTTAGAGAATGACAAATGCTTCCAAAATGACATCAGCAGCCAAGGGGGTAGACCCATGACTGCTGTTATGTGTTGTGGCCTTCGGCATTTTAGCCCCTCCCTCTTCCTCATTATGTAGAATTTAGGAGTGGAGTCAATGAAGGAATTTCTGAGTACTGTTTTATTATGATGCCAGGACCATAAAGTCTAGAACCCCTCTGTTCAGGCTAGAACAGGGGAGTAGAACACATTTGTTATGAGGGCCAGATCTGACATGAGGCCTTGCTGTTCCAGACTATGGGTGTCATAAAATGTAATGTCAGGTAGTGGTGATATAAACTTTATGAAGGACACAGACAAACACAATAAAAATACTTTTAAAAAAACCTTAAAAGATGCTTAAAAGATTAGCACTCTTGTAATTCCAAGAGATCTCCAGTCAGCACCTGGGGACTGGCAATTCTACTGTTGTCACTATGCAACACTCAGTCTCTTATATATTTGTGCTAATAAATATGCCCGAGTGGGAATTCTAGAAGGAAGTTGTGTTGTTTAACAGTTTCTGATAACTGAATTATTGCCTCAAAATCTGGAGACAATGTCTGTGCTGTAGCAATCTGGGTAGATTCTTGGAAGATAGGTCTACTAGTGACTGCTAGACATGGTGACTAAACCTCTAAACTAAACCAGTAAACCTCTGGATCACAATGTCAGGAGGCAAGACGGGGAGAAGGCCTTGGCCTTCACGCCATCTTTAGCACAACTGAGATAGTAGCGCCTCTAAAATATATTGTTTTAGACTGTTTTTAGATTATTTAATGTTAATTGTGAATTGTATGTAACTGCATTATCCTGTTTTATTGTTACATCATGGCTTATGCTGTGTCCTGTAAGCTGCCCTGAGCCTGCCTTGGCGGGGAGGGCGGGGTATAAATAAAAAATTATTATTATTATTCCATGCCTTGTTGATGGACCTACAGGTTAACTAGTTGGCCACTGTGCGAGACAGGATGCTGGACTAGATGGACCACTGGTCTGATCCAATAAGACTCTTCTTATGTTCTTACTACTACTAACAATAATAACAGGGTGAAATCAGGCCTCTGCCAGAAAACTACATTGGGGAAAAAGAGGTCCTTCCGCCAAACCTCCTCATTTCTATGCCTATTCCAGCTACTTTGTTTGAAATATAGTTTAGTAGGGCTTACTCACTTTGGGTAATCTTGTTATTTTGGCTTGCGTTTTGTGATTACTCTCTGCTTTCATCCTGGTGTCCTTTATACCCTCCAAGTCTCCCTTTCTTCCTATGTGCCCCTTCCAAATGGATATTTTGGCATACTGTATTGGATAGTTTTATGACAGTGGTTGATTTTAATATTGGTTGGCGGTTTGTAGAAGCTGCAGGGTATAAATCAATAAATAAGCAGGGTGACTTGTGCCAGTCATAGAACAGCAAAGCTGGCCACCAACAGACAAGGTAAGGGGGTTTCTATGTCCTTTGGGAATATCCCAGCCAAACACCCCCCCCCCCCCTCAAACTGCTTCATGAGAACTGAGCTTTCTCTAGTTGGTATTAGGCAGGTGGGGGATGAGGGAGAATTTCCTAATCATTTCCCCAGTTTGCTGTCATCAGATGGTAGATGCGGGGGTGGCGGGGGGAGCTCCATGCAAAAACCATGAGTCACTTCAGGAGTCCTACAGCATGCTGGTACCATCAATATATCTAATTCTCAATATAATCCTATCTGTGATTACTTAAATCTAAAGTCTGAGGCTAGCTCTTTCTACAAATGTGCCAAAAGTTCTAGGTTTGCTGAAAAATCCAAAAAAGGGGGCTAACCCCCCCCCCTCAAAGATAAAAGGAATGCCCATAGCTTTAGGAAATGGAAGCCATCAATGGCCATTGCTAGGCAACCACAACAGTACTGCCAGCCTTCAAGCCTTGGTTTCTGTCAGGCAGGGCTCTTTCCAGGTCTCTTGACCTTCAAAGGACTTAGGTCAGGCCTACCAGCAATCACTGGCAGGCCCAACTGCTCACTATTCTTCAACAGTAACCACCGCATGAAAGCCGGTGGTGGAATTGTTAGAGTTCCTTACTAGGATCTTGGAGACCCAGTTCAAATCTCCACTCTGCCATGATGTGCTCACTGGGTGAACCTGAGCCATTCATACCCTCTCAGAATAGTCTAGTTCATAGGTTTATTGTGAGGATAAAGTGGAAGACAGGAGAATGATGTAAGCTGCTTTGGGTCCCCATTATGGAGAAAGGTGGGATATAAATGAAGCAAATAAATAATATAGCTGAAGGGGGGGAGGTATGTTGATCAGTGGGTGAAGGAATCAAGGGGCTGCCAGGAGTAGGGAAAGAGGAAATAGTGTGGGAAGGGGATAAAGAGAGAAAGCGAGGGCTTTGCAGGTCTCCCACTGTGCAACTCAGCCCAGCTCAACTAGCACCGGGGGGGGGGGGTAGAAAAAGCCCAGCATGAACTCATTTGCATATTAGGCCACACCCCCTGACATCACCATTGTTTCACACAGGGCTTTTTTGTATAAAAGGCCCAGCAGGAACTCATTTGTATATTAGGCCACATCCACTGATGCCAAGGCAGCTGGAACTGCGTTCCTGTATGTTCCTGCTCAAAAAAAGCCCTGACTAGCACCATGCAATTTGGCCAGAGTTTTCCCAGGGAGAGGCTGCCAAGAGAAGGGAAAACTGAAGAGGGGGCAGATAAGGGCAGGCTGGCTGGTGCATGAGGAGAAGATGAAGCATGAAAAGCAAAAGGGCAATGTGGGCTGCCAAAGATGGGAAAGAAGAAAGGGGGGGGGCAGGGAGGAGAGAAATGAGATGCCCCTTGCAAGTCCTTGCAACCCCTTGCTACTTTTTATATTGGAGGCCCTGGAGTCAGGGGTATGCTGCAATGCAATGGAGGTATCTAGAGATGGGCCCTGTAAAACTCATAATGATCCATTCCATCAAAGTCATGATTTCACCCCAGCATGTTTGTTCTACCCTTCCTTCAAGGACCTCAAAGCAGCATCCATGGCTTATCTTGGGTTGCCAATTTCAGGAACATCCTGAGGGTTTTTTTCCCCCTTTGCAATACCCCTCCCACCTTTCTAACTGGGATATATGGCCTTAAGAGATTTCCATTCCAACTCAAATCTGACAGGAACATAAGAGAAGCCACGTTGGATCAGGCCAATGGCCCATCCAGTCCAACACTCTGTCACAGAGTGGCCAATATATGTGTTCATGTGTGTATATATATATACACACACACATATACATACATACAAACATATATATATACTCTGGCTAATAGCCACTGATGGACCTCTGCTCCATATTTTTATCCAACCCCCTCTTAAAGCTGGCTATGCTTTGAGTCTCCACAACTCATAGTACTAAAATCTTGTTGGCATCTAAGGTGTGACTGGACTCGAATCCAGCTGATCTACTGTAGACCAAAACAGCTACCCCCTGAAACTGTTTTCTCCTGGGGGAACCAATCTCTGCGATCCGGAGATCTGTTGTAACTTTGGGAGATCTCCAGGCTCCGCCTGAATGTGGGCCACCCCAGCCTCATCCTTCTGCCATCCTCCCAACAATCCTGTTAGGTAGATTTGGCTGAAAGCACCTGCCTGGCTCAAAGTCCTCCTGGGGAGTACAAATGTGAGCCTCTGTAGATAAATGGCAGTCCTCTAATCACTATACCATACTGACCATGAGACAGAGGACATGGGTGGGCCTTGATTTGAAGAGTGGGGAGGTGGCAGCATAAAAAAAGGGGGGGGGGGCTCTGCAGAACTGACTCTCACTTATGAAGATGTGTGTGGAAGGAAAAAGTGCAAAAGTCACTTCTCTGGGGATCCTTCCTCATTTTGGGTGGGAGCTCACAAGAGCAGAGCTCCAGAACTTCTAATTTTTTTTGTGCTCTTTTTTACTCCTCCCCCCATATTTATATATATATATATATATATATATGCACTTCTGGGCTCCATTGTTCAACCCCCCTGTGAGAATTCTGCTGAACTCTTAAGATTTGACAAACTTTCTAATAAATTCCCCCACTAAAAAAAAAATGGAGAAATACCCAAACATATAAAGCAGACAGATGGAAATCTTCATCATGCCACTGTGAGCCACAAAGGAGAAAGTACTTTTAAAAAGTATGATTCTAATTCAATATGCATGCTAAGGAAGATGCTGAGCGGATATAATTTAGTACACCTTCCAGAGATGTCAGGGTGTGTGTGGCATATGCAAATGAGTTGTGCTAATGAGCTCTGGCTCCTCTTTTGCTACGAAAGGATCCCTGGCTGTCCCTTCAACGAACACGTGTTTCCAACTGGGGGAGCGCCATTCCAACCCTACCCCTCCCAATTTCCTACCTTGAGTCCAGGGTTCCCTCTAAGCTGAGTTAGTGTGAGCTAGCTCACGGATTTTTAGCCTCCAGCTCACGCATTTTTGTCTTAGCTCAGGAAGCATGACCCCAGAGCTCACAACTTTAATGCCAGCAGCTTACAAAGTAGAATTTTTGCTCACAAGATTCTGCAGCTCAGAGGGAACATCCCTTGGGCCCAGGGTTCCTGCTAAGCTGAGTCAGCGTGAGCTAGCTCACAGATTTTTAGCCTCCAGCTCACACATTTTTGTCTTAGCTCAGGGAAAATGACCCCAGAGCACGCTCACTTGTGCAGTAGCTTACAATTTTAATGCCAGTGGGTAGCTCACAAAGTAGACTTTTTGCTCCCAAGACTCTGCAGCTTCGAGGGTACCTATTTTGCCCCGCAGCCGGGCTGCCCCCTTTCCTCCCCCCGCCTCCTCCCTTGCCCCCCGTGGCCAGAGGCGCCTTTGTCGCCGCCGCCGCCGCCTTTCCTCCGCGCGGAGCCGTCGCCGGTTTGTTTTCCTGCCCGACGACATCGAGCGGCTCTCTGCAGCTCTCCGCGCCGCCTGGCCTTCGCGGCCGCCGCGCACGGGCGGAGGGAGGAGATTCCCTTGCCTCCGCTCTCCCCGGCCAAAGCAGGCAGGCAGGCAGGCAGGCGCCTTCCCAAAGGCTTGGGGAAAGTCTGCGCGCCACTGCAGCCCGGAGAGGGGCGTCGGGAACTGCGCAGCTCGCCAAGAGAGTCGAGCCAAGCCAAGCCCACCGCAAGAGGTTGGGACCTGGCTCCCCCTGGGGGAGAAACACGTTCCTCTCTGGACTCGGAGCTGCCGGTCGAAAAAGAGAGCGAGCGAGGAGGCACGTGGGCTGTGGGGGGTGCAACCTGTCTTCAGTTCTTCTTACAACTTGGCAAAGAGCACTTCCCCCTCCCTCCCTGCATCCCTGCAGCCAGCCAATAAAAAAAGTTATTGGGGATTCGCTTGGAGAGGAGCGCGCAAAGGGGAAACTATCGGCTAGCTTTCGCAAAAGTGTACCGAGAAAGGAGATCTCTCCTTTGGAAGAGGGAAGTCGCGTTTCTGATTTGTATTCTTTGAGACGCTGCTGTGCCAAGCGCGCGCCAAAGGGGTCCCGATGCAGCTGCCGGCGTCCTTTCTCCTTTACGTGGTGGCCTGGGCCAACTTTGGCCCTCGGCAGGGCTTCGCCGCCCAGAGCGGATCTATCCGAGCGCTGCGAGCCTCGAACCTGCGGAGAGACGGTGAGTAATGCTGTGCTGCTGGCTGCTGCTTGGGGACGTGGGCTGGAGACCAGGCGGGCGCCAAACTCTGGAGGTTGGGAGAAGGCGCCCCCTGGAAGTTCTCTTGAGAGATGCGCTTGAATGAAGAGAGGAAAGGTGACAAGGTGAATTATGTGTGCGTGGGAGTGGGGCTCTGACGCTGTACCCCCATATACTTCAGCAATGACTTCTTAAGGGATGCTTTACTTTACACAGTAAGGATCTGGTACATGAAACAGACATCGAACTCACAAAGCTGTAGTTAAACCTGGTCCAGAGCTACAATTTATTCTTGGATGGGCTGGTTAAATAGATGGATTGGTTGATAGATGGGTGTTGGGTTTCTTCCTACAGGAAATGCTTTCCATCTGAGAAATGCAGGACTTTGGGAAGAAGTTGATCACCTCAGTAGATCATTACCTGCAGCAGTTGTCCATGCTGGTTCATCTCACTCTGAGATGCAATTCTGTGCATGGTTATCACAGAGTAAATCCTGTCAAATCCAGTAGGGCATCCTTTGAGTTAAGAATGCATTGCAACATATCTCTAGAGGTCTAGGAAGGTGTTCTAGTAAAGGCAGATGTTATTGCTAGGACATCCCAGTGAAAACAATAGGAATTGGATGTTCTGCAAGACTTATAAGGTTGGGGTGTGCCAAGTGCTGAAGTGTGCATTCTTTGGGGCCTGGATGGATTGCATGACTTTGATCTGTGGACAGGTTGGGGTGTGCCAAGTGCTGAAGTGTGCATTCTTTGGAGCCTGGATGGATTGCATGACTTTGATCCTTCCCCTCATCACGTACGGGGCCACATAGTGCACCACCAGTTCCCAGCATGGAAGATACTTATATGTAGGAAACGAAGACTTAGATGATAACTTGGGACCATCCATGTGTGAGACATTCATGAGTTTGTGGAATATACATGCGTGTAATGTGCATGCACTGGAAAGCGATATGTATGGAGTATTATGCAAAGCGTCATCGCAAATGCTAAATAACATTGTATCAAATCTGAAGTGCTTTCCACGTTATCATGGGAAAATTGTGAAAGTGTGACCCTTGCAAGGTAGACAGTATAGCTTCACCAAAGGGTGGGAATCCAATGGAAAGGCATCTGAAAGGGACCATTGAGTGCTCATTCTCAAAAGACAGGGGCTGTGCTCGAATTTATCTGGAAGTTAAACCAGGAGATATGCCCCAGCCAATGTTCCCTCTAAGCTGCAGAGTCTTTTGAGCAAAAATTCTACTTTGTGATCTACTGATATTAAAGTTGTGAGCTACTGGCATTAAAATTGTGAGGCTATTGCATAAATTATTGTGCTCTGGGGTTATCCTTCCTGCGCTAAGACAAAAATGTGTGAGTTTGAGGCTAAAAATCTGTGAGCTAGCTTACACTAACTCCACTTAGAGGAACTGGTCCCAACGGTTGAGTGGCCAATGACTCTCAGATCAGTGGTAGCGTGTACTTGGTTTGCATGATGTCCCAGGGGCCAGTCTCAAGCATCCACAGCTTCAAGACCACAGTAACAAGATTAGGGTGAAAATACTTCAGGAATTTTGAGAGGCATGGCCAGTGGTATGGTAACTTCATCCAGATGTGTAAAGGCTGCTGATGGTTTCAGATCCAGACAAGCCCTGAATCAGGTTCAGCTTTCTGACATTTCCACTAGGGTGTTAGAAAGCTTGGCTATTGGAACGTGTTTGGAGTGGGATGGCTATAATGGTTACTGTATATTGGTGCTCTTTGGATGACTTCATTCTACTGGGTAACTGTACACAAAACAAAAACATTATTTGCTAGCTAGAGAGCTTGAGGAGTGGATGGTTGTCTGAAGTCATACTTTAAGTTTTCCAGATGAGTAGGGCTTGTCCTTCACAGGCTGGGAAATTGCGATTACATTTTGAAATAGCCTGTTCTGAACACAGGAGAGGTGGTCTTTAGTTTTCCTTTCATTTCCTGTAATCTTACAGTTTTAACATTTTCCAAATGAAAAGGAATTGCTGTTGGCTACAAACTTCAGAGTACAATTTATGGAACGTTTCCATGGGGGTGTAAGGAATTAATAGATCCTGACCATTGCCAGTATCTAAAATGAGAGGTGCTAGAGCCCAACTGTGCCTAGGACATCTTCTGACTCCAAACACCTGTCTCTAGAGTAGTAGGCAGAGGGTTGGCAGGCAGGATGGTCAGGTTGACAATGACAGGACCTCTGTTCTGCACAGGTCGTGCACTACCAATCTCTTTGTACTGGATCTGTGTTCCCCAAACTTTTGAACATGAATCCCCCATTTGAACATAGAGTCACTTACAACATGTGGACCCCTAATGGCTGAACCAGCATCAGATATCTGGCCATGTTTATAGACTCTAGCATACAAGGCAGTATATACCACTTACTGCTCTATACAAGAGTCGGTGAACTGTAGTTCCAACTCAGACTTCTCAAAAACAGGACAGGGCAATATCTCCAAGCCCCTTAAATAAGAGAAAGCAACAGCTCTTCTGGAGTTCCTTTGGGGCAGGGAAGGGTACAGTTACTTCCATAAATCCAGTGTGGATGAATGAGAGTCCGCTTGCTAGTGTTGTTACTGGTGATTAAGGGAAGTATCCTCTCCTTCTCAGAATGTCGCTTCTTCCTCAAGGTATCTTCTCTTCCTCAGATAACCTGTTCCATAGATTACAATCTAGAGAAGTTCTAAGCTGTCTCCTCTACAAGTTTGGGTGCAGAATCTTGGCACAGAAAATGAGTTCCATCCCTCATTTTCATGCAGTAGTTTTGCCATAATTTCTTAGTGGACTTCTTAGCTCTAGGGTGAATGTCCCACTGTCTGAAAGGAGTGTGTCTTTTTTGTTTATAAAGCATCTACCAAGGGGGAAAAAAACTTCACAATAGCTGTAGCTTATTTTGGAACTGGGTCTTTTGATGCCAGTTGCTTTATGATGGCTGAAGGACAAAATGTTAACCCATAGGCACTGTTCCTCTGCTGGTCTGCCTTGCACTAGTGATCTCCTCAAAGGTTGACAAGCCAAGATTTCAGTCAACCAGCTTATGGATCCTCTCCCTTCCCCAGCCTTGCTCTTTGTCTGCACACTGTGCTGAAACTCTTGCAGCAGCAATCATGGGGTGTCCCAAGACTCACAGTGATTCATGCAGAACCAAAAGTTTGAGGTATTTCTGGGTTTTTGTTTTCTTTCACAGGGAGTGGAGTGAAAGAAGGAATTCAGGAGGCGGAACATGCAGCAGTGAATGAATCCTGCCCCCCGCTGTGTAATTTTTAGCCATGCAAGGATTTACAGCTGCAAACAGCTGGAATTCAATACTTTTCTACAGCAGATGTTTATGAAAGAAAGCCCCTGTAAGGAAAAGTAGCAAACAGGTCTCAGACAAGTCTGAAGGGTTGTAATAGGTGTATTATCTCTCAGACAGAATAGTTTTCCTTGGTCAGTGAGCCTCTGTTTTATTTATTTGCATTGCAGACTTCCCAGAGCACAACTGAATGGGGTTTCCCTCCATTCTTGCTTCAGCCAAAATAGACATCCTGGAGAAGTTCACTGAAAAAAAAAATACAATACTGCAGGCTATGATGCTATATTAATAATGGCATAATGGCCTTTGCAACCGTTACTGGTTCCATAGTGATCTGCTTCTGCTTTGCTGATGGGAGGCATGATTTCAGTTGAACTACGGTTACTTACTGAGCAGACTCATATGCTTCTTGTTCCCATCCCTGGTCATTGTGCAGCAATGTTTGCAAACACTCTCTGGTCTTCACTATGGGCACGATCCCACCGGAGATTAGAGCTGGCATTATCCTGGCTCTGAAAAAGCCGATTCTCTTTTATCCATTCCCTGGCATTCTCGCAGCCCCTGCCCCGTTGCCAAGAGAGATACTGGCCACACACGTGCAAGAGAAGTCTTCAGATTGCTCGTGCCGGGCAGGTATGGGGTGGATGCAGCGTGCGCAGGAAAATACATCCTACATAGAGGAGCTTTGCTACCTGCGTATTGTGTGTCGTGATGCATTATACCCCACAAGGATTCTGCACCAGAACACTGCTATCTAAACCCCAGCTATTATAATCCATATTGTGCTAGTTTACACATGGCAGTGTGGGCAATGGTGAGATTTGTGTGGATGTATATGAAGCTGCCTTATACCCAGGGCTTTTTTTGTAGCAGGAACTCCTTTGCATATTAGGTCATGCACCCCAAATGTAGCCAATCCTCCTGGAGCTTTCAGTAGGCTGTAGAAGACAGAAGAAGAAGAACTGCAGATTTATACCCCACCCTTCTCTCTGAATCAGAGACTCAGAGCGGCTTACAATCTCCTATATCTTCTCCCCCCACAACAGACACCTTGTGAGGTGGGTGAGGCTGAGAGGGCGCTCACAGCAGCTGCCCTTTCAAGGACAACCTCTGCCAGAGCTATGGCTAACCCAAGGCTATTTCAGCAGGTGCAAAGGGAGGAGTGGGGAATCAAACCCAGTTCTCCCAGTTAAGAGTCCACACACTTAACCACTACACCAAATTGGCTGTCTGTATATTAAGAGCCCTGCAAACTCTTGGAGGATTGGCTATATCAGGGGTGTGTGGCCTAATATGCAAAGGAGTTCCTGCTACAAAAAAAGCCCTGCTTATACCTAATCAGACCATGAGTCCGTCAAAGTCAGTATTGTCTACTCAGACGGGGAGAAGCTCTCCAGGGTTTCAGGCAGAGGTTTTTCACATCACCTACTCCCTGATCCTTCTAATGGGAGATGCTGGGGATTCAACTTGCCAAGGACATGCTCTAACTCTGAGCTATGACCCCTCCCAGTGTGATATGCACTTTTCCTGTCTGGTTCTCCACTCTCTAATCTGGGACTCTCTAATCAGACTCTAATCTGGGAGAACTAGGGTTGATTCCCCACTCCTTCACATGCAACTACTGATGTGACCTTGAGTCAGTCGCAAGTTCTCACAGAGCTGTTCCTCTCAAGAGCAGTTTTTGTCAGACCTCTCTCAGCTCCACCTACCTCACAGGGTATCTCTTGTGGGGAGGGAAAGGGAAAGGAGATTGCAAACTGCTCTGAGACTCTTTTGGGTAGTGAAGGGTGGGGTATAAATCCAATCTCCTCTTCTTTTTCTGCTTTCCCACATCACTGGGAATTGTCACAACTATCATGGCCTTATAGGACTTTTGTACCTGGATTGTTTTAGATTAGATTAGTTTAGATTTATTAGATTTATATCTCGCCTTCCCTGTGGAAGCTATACTGGAAAATCTACTTGTGAACAATTGGTGTAGTGTAACAGTAGTGCACCATCCAATGATGTGTGGCTGGAGTATGGGTATCCTTGGAAAACACTATTTTCCAAGGACCCTTTTTGTATTTACAGTTGTGTGCCGTACTCTTCCTGTATTTATCCAAATACTGCCAAACTGGCTCTAGCTAATACTGTTTCTGTGGCGTTTGGTGGTGTCCTAACCTACTAGCTGGGAATTGCTGACACAAAGTAGATGAGTTTCAAAAGGTCTGTCCTGAACATGTTCCAACATTGCAACTTTAATTACAACGCAAGGACAAAACCTAATTCTGTAAAATACTCTGGGCTCATGTCCAGATTCCAGCGACCTTAACTTGCGGATTTGCAAAGACATCCCTAGAGGCTCCAGGTCTTTTGACTGCTGCAGAATACAAGGATTAGAGGTTGGGAGCCCGGGAGCCCAAAAAGGAGTTCTTTCAGACAATGGAAAAACAAACCTTTTTGCTTTCTATTGCCAGGATCCTTGAGGAAGAACACATTTGTTTTGAATAGCTTCAGTATGGTGATTCAATGTATCTCTTTCACCAACTAAAGGCCCCTTGTGGGTAAAGACAAGTGTTTGGACGCCCAGGGAGTTAAATTGGCTTGTGGGGCAGAAGCTTCCAGAAGCAAAAGCCTCATTGGCAGGCACAAAACAAGGGCTGTGAAAGTATGAAAGCTGCTCTCCATTTTGTACCTCATTCTGAACTAGGCCCCAGAGTGAAGATTAAAATAGCCACACAGTGGGATCAGGTACAGAAAAGGGAAGTGTTTCTCCAAAATAATCTTCAAAAACCCTCTGTTTCAGTGACGGCTTCCAAGTGGTCAGAGATCTGGGAAGACCCAGGCACAAATCCTCACTCTGCCATAGAAGCTTGCTGGGTGACCTTGGGCCAGTTCTTCTCTCTTCACTTGTCCTGCCTCACAGGGTTGTCATGAGGATAGGGTTGCCAAGTCCAATTCAAGAAATATCTGGGGACTTTGGAGGTGGTTGCGAGGAGACTTTGGGGGTGGAGCCAGGAGACATTGGGGCGGAGCCAGGAACAAGGGTATGACAAGCATAATTGAACTCCAAGAGAGTTCTGGCCATCACATTTAAACGGACAGCACACCTTTTTAAATGTCTTCATTCCATAGGAAATAATGAAGGATAGGGGCACCTTCTTTTGTGGCTCATAGAATTGGACCCCCTGGTCCAATCGTTTTGAAACTTGGGGAGAGGAACTAGATACTATACTGAAAATCTGGTGCCTCTACCTCAAAAAACAGCTCCCCCAGAGCCCCCGAAACCTCCAAATCAATTCCCTATTATACCCTATGAGAAGCGATCTCCACATAGGGAATAATGAGGACGTTTCCCTCTCCTCCCCCCCCCCCCCCCAGTTTCTGGCGAATCTGGCCTCTCTACTCACAAGTTGCTGCCAGCTTCTTTACAGCAACACAGACACACCAGAGTTGAAGCCTTTCAATTGGAGACTGAAGCCTCTGGAGGTAGAAAGGCACATGATCCTCTGGGGGCGGGGCTTCTCCCTCTGGCCAGCTGACTGGGCACGAGAAGCAGCCTCGGAAAGCAGAAGAGCCTAACTGGGAAACTCAATGGGGAAGAGTGGAACTAAAATTGGCGCCGTTTCCCACACCCCCCCCCCTCCGCTTCTGGATTTTTGGAGAGCGGGGGAGGGGGCTGCAAATTCGGGGGTCTCCCGCCAGGGCGCGGGGGGGGGGTTGGGAAGCCTTCATGAGGATGAAGTGGAGAGGGTAATTATGTGAACTGCTTTTGGTGCCCCATTGTGAAGAAAAGGAGGGTATAAATATCTTGTCAATCCAAGCACAGCCTGTTGTTTTATTGTGTGCAAGTAAAAATGCTGACTGAGATCATGGGAGGCATTATGGTCATTGTATAGCAAGTGGAGACAATCTTTCTCTGTTTCTTTAAGAATTCTTCCTCATTCCTTATGGGATCCCAGACAGTCAGGGATCCCAAGCTGAACATCAGGGCACTACATGCTAATGAGATGGTGTCGTGTCACAGAGGATGAACTAAGCCAGGGGTGGCCAAAGTGCAGCTCAGGAGCCACATGTGGCTCTTTCACACATATTGTGTGGCTCTCGAAGCCGCCACTGCCCCATCAGCCAACTTGGAGAAGGCATTTGTCTCTTTAAATCACTTCTCCAAACCAAGCTAGCTGGTTTGTTAAAGTTGCTTTCTTTCCACCTCTCCCTCTGTCTTCCCTCTCCCATTATTTTCCTTCCTTCCTTCCTTCCTTCCTTCCTTCCTTCCTTCCTTCCTTCCTTCCTTCCTTCCTTCCTTCCTTCCTTCCTTCCTTCCTTCCTTCCTTCCTTCCTTCCTTCCTTCCTCCTTCCTCCCTCCCTCCCTCCCTCCCTCCCTCCCTCCTCCTTCCCTGCTTGGCAACAAAGGGAACATCGGCTAAGTTATCTTGCTCCTAGGGTTGCCACCCTGCAGGTGGATCCTGGAGATCTGGAGTTAAAAGTCACCTCCATAAGATCCCCGTGGCGCAGAGTGGTAAAGCTGCAGTACTGCAGTTGGAGCTCTCTGCTCACAACCTGAGTTCGATTCCAGTGGATTCCAGGTTCAGGTAGCTGGCTCGAGAATGACTCAGCCTTCCATCCTTCCGAGGTCAGTAAAATGAGTACCCAGCTTGCTGGGGGGAAAGTGTAATGATCGGGGAAGGCAATGACAAACCACCCTGTAAAAAAGTCTGCGATGAAAATGCTGTGAAAGCAGTGTTACCCCAGAGTCGAAAATAACTGGTGATTACACAGGGGACCTTTCCTTTCCACAAGATAGAGATCAGTTCCCTGGGATAAAATGGAGGGTAGACCCTATGACATTGTACCATGTTGAGGTCCCTTCCCTTCTGCTAACCCCACCCCAGGCTCCACCCCCAAATCTCCAGGAAATTCCCAACCCAGAGCTGGCAACTGTACTTGGTCCTCTCTTTCCTGCGCATCCCACTCCCTGCACAATGGGAAACAGCCTCAGCTTTGCTTTACAGTACCCTGAGAAAGATTGCCAAAAGGGAATATTTTTCATGAGTGCAAGAGGGTTTGTGAAAAGCGCACACACGCCTACACACTTGGGCTCAGCTCTCTTCTGCAGCTTCCAACAAAAATAATATTCCCCTCCATGGCACCCCCTCTCCTCCCCTAATACCAGTGGGAGAGTAAGGCCAAGAGTTGGTAGCTTGCCTCCCATTTCTGGGCTAAGCCAAGATTTGAGCGTCTAACTTCTCATTTACAATGGAAGTGTTTAACCACTGCACTATCTCATTAGCTATATTGTTGTCTCTGAGAAGTGGAGAAACTAGGGAAATTGCAACTCTGACTTAGCTGTAATCAATACAATGGAGTTCAACAAAAGACCCAGCTGTGGCAGGCCCGTTTTATCAGATAGATGTATATCACGCTAAGGCAGATATTTCAATTACAAACTTAGCAGCAGTCTTGGGAGTTGGAGCAGCCTTTAAATTCCTGAATAGTATTATCGGCATCAACCTTTGAGAACTCCTTAAAATGCTTTCTTTCCTTTTTAAAAAAAGAATAATTTTTCTTTCGTTCATAGAATTTCATTCTTTTGAAAGAACGGAACGATTGGGACCAAAGATAGCAGGCAGACACTGGGAATTATCTGTGTGAGGAGATGAAGGAGATATCCTTTCTGCTACTCCAATAATCTGTGCAATTTTGGTAATCTAAATCTACCTCATGTCAGACCTTTAAATTGTGCTATTCCAGTGTTTTCCAAGCATCTGACAATTGAGGTCCCTTTTCTGAATTAAAATGGCAACTGCGAATGGTTGCTGTACTTATCTTGTCTACTTCTGAATTTTGCACAAAAATTTCATATCATGCTTCACAGCTTTTTAACTCATTATTCACCCCCATGTATGTACCTGCTGACAAAAGAGTCACTTTATGCATCTGTCAAAGCTTATGCTTAAAAAAAAAAAGCCACAAGAATCCATTTTGGTTTTGCTACAATAGACTAAGATAGCTACCTCAGTGGAATTTGCTAGGGAAATGCTGTTTGCCACTTTGGGGTCAGGCAGCAATTTTTCTCTAGACCAGTTTTGCCAGGGATCCTGGAGAGTTTTTGTCATCTTCTGGGTATGAAGCAGGGATCACTAGGGGTGTGGGTGGGAGGTACTTGTGAATTTCTTGCATTGTGCAGGGGGTTGGACTACATGATCATGAAGGTACCTTCCACTCTATGATTTTGTGTGTTCCATAGTGGTGGCCACTTCTTATGTTTCTGCCTACCAATGAGGCCAGTGGCCTACTGTACAACTTATCCATTATTTGGATGTGCTTCCTGATTGACATGCCTGAGACCAGTAACCAATGCAGAGGTCCACTGAACAGTAAGTTGCCAGGTCCTGCCTGTCTGCCAGCAGGGGGGTTGCTGGGCCTTCCCAGGAACTCCTTTTGGTGTGATGACATCACCCAGAAGTGACATCATCACACCACCAACATTGTGTGGCGATGCCCTAGTTTTTGGGCAAAACTCTATGGTTTGAGCCCAATTTTACCACAGAGTTTGTCCCAAAAACTAGAGTGTCACCATGCACTGTCAGTGGGGTGATGATGTCACTTCTGGGTGATGTCATTGTGTTGCATTTTGGGGCATTTGTGGGCAAAGTTTCTCCTTGTCAGCCAGCTGGCAGGCAGCTTGAAAGGAGTCTACAAAAGCAGGGGAACTATCGCCTGGACCGGGGGGCTGGGATCCCTACTGAACAGTTTCAAATGAGGGAGGGTATCACTACTACATCTTTACATCATCGAATGGTCTTATCATGTCTAATCCAGAAAAGATGGGAAATGACACACCTCTAATGCATGCCAATTAAAAAGAAGACAAAAGTGGAACACTTAAATCATACAGAAACATAGAGAGCAACCTCTTTTTTGGATTGCACTTACAGGAGCTTCTATTTATTTAATTTAGTCCTTTCTCACTGCGCACAAACAGATCTCTCAAGAGGTATTAGTGTGACACTGCACATAGTCCAGGAGTTTATGTGTGCTGGATTTCAAAAAGGATGCTGACTTGCATACACTTCAACACATGATGAAGTGTTTTCAGTATTGCTACCACCACCCCCTCCTCAATTTTCATCTTCTTTAGTTGCAGCCAAGTAATGCAAGTGGTTCCAAGATTTACACTTCAGAAACAACATTTATGAATGTAAATGTGCCTGTCTGCCAGAAAGGTTACTCAAGGCAACTAATAAAAATATTTTTTGAACGATGTTAACTTTGAATGACATCCAGCCAGATTAAATCAATTAGAATCACAAAGCCTGTGCTAGCAAAATTCTTTCATTTAAAAGATATATAGAATGAAGCTACAGCAGCCCACTCCAGGTTCAAAACTACTTGGAGATTTTAGAGTTAAGCTTGGGAGCATGGAGTTTACAGAAGGAAGGGACCTTAAGTAGAGTATGATGTCATGCCTTTCAAACCAGCCATTTTCTCCAGAAGAAGTGGAATTAATGGCCGTTTTCCCACTGAGCTTACCTCGGAGCGACATCCCTCTTCACCACGCAGCGTCTGCGCGGATTTCCCACCAACTGCTCTGAGGCTGCTCCGAGGAACCAGGAAGTTCCCGACCTTTTGCGTTGCAAATGGAAACCACTAAAAACCAGTTTACATTAGCGACGCAAAAGCCACGACTCTACTTGGTTACTCGGAGCAGCCTCGGAGCAGTTGGTGGGAAATCTGCGCAGACGCTGCGCGGTGAAGAGGGACGTTGCTCCGAGGTAAGCTCAGTGGGAAAACAGCCAATGTTTTCAATATAGAATAAATGAGTGATTCATGTAGTTTAGAAGGCAGCTGTGATTATGGGTGATCGACAGCCCTCAGCTGGAGGCTGGCAACCTTAACTGAAACTGTTTATAACCAGTCTGGAAGTTTAAGTAGACTGAGCCAGTTGTCTAGGATGAGGGACCACCTGAATTATCTGTGAGCCATCTGGAGGCTGAGGAATGGCTGCTGTAGAACTGCTTCTCTTTAAAAGGGCACCCCAGCAGATCGACAGACTCCCTGGATGGCCTGAAAAGGATGGCGGTTGGAAGAGGACCAAAGAGCTGGTCATCAACATCCCTGACATCTCATGAGAGGAAGAACCCATGTGTGAGGCCAGGTAAGGCAGGGAGCCAGAAGGACTGAGGGAAGCAGGCTAATGAGAACACAGTTTTTTTCCCCTGACCAGAGAGAGTGAAGAAGAGGTAGGACTAAGAACTCTCCCTCTTTTGGGGTTGCCAGCTCTGTATTAGGAAATTCCTGGAGATTTGGGGGTGGAGCCTAGGGAGAGAGGGATTTGGTGAGGGGAGAGATAGATTTGGGAAGGGGAAGGACCTCAGTGAGGCATAATTCTATAAAATCCACCCTCCAATGAAGCTGAGCTGCATGGAAGTCAACAAGCTTTCGCTCTTCGTTCTTCTTGCAGGCCCTGTGAGGTTGTTATCTTTATGGGGCGATAGAGAGGCAGGAAAAGGACACCTGGGTGTCCCTTACCTGTCAGGCTAAGCATCACCATGCATGAAAACCAAAACTCCACTGATAAGGTATAGTAGAAATTACAGTTGTAAACAGCCCTTCTCTATGTGAATAGCAGTCCCAAGGCAACAGGGGGTTAAATTCTACATGGCACTGTAGATGAAGAACGCCTGGGATGAGAGGACAGTGTAGATAAGAAGCAAATAGAAGCAGAAGAAAATGGCAGCCTCAAGAGGCAGCTTTGAAGGGAGAAGAAGCTTTGAGAGGAGAGTGTAACTTTGAGCACAGAAGGCAGCTTGGAAGAGAAGAGAGGACAGAGGCTTCTGGGCTGTGTAGGTTGCAGAGAACTCCGCACTCTCTTCTTGGACCCAGACTGGTTCTTGGGAAGACTGCCTGGCTTTGTGGACTTTTCTTCTTATAAAGCTCACTGGCTGGGTGAGGGATTATCAGTGTCATTTCTGTTAAGCTGAATAAAGCTGCATTCCTTTGTTCACAATTATTGCTTGTAGGAATCAATCAAACCCGTGGGTAATACATAAGGGCAGGGGTGGAATTCTAGCTGGAGCCCCTTTGCATATTAAGCCACACACCCCTGATATAGCCAGTCCTCCAAGAACTTACAAGGCTCTTTTTTTAAGCTCTCGGAGGACTGGCTACATCAGGAGGGTGTGGTCTAATATGCAAAGGAGCTTCTGCTAGAATTCCACCCCTGAATAAGGGTATACTCGTTCTGATTCGGTAATTCCCATGAAGGTTGGCCAACACTTCCATAGACAGAAACTAATCTGTGTGGACGGAGTTTAGAACAGATGAGTCTAAAGTTAAGTTGCAATAGCTATAGGTTTTCCATGTGAACTCTATAAGAGTAGCAGCTCGAATGAGCAAACTTTTTTTAAGTTTGGAATGTGGCTCTTCTCTGTGGTTCTGGTAACTAATAAATTCTCAGTGACATCAAGCTTCCTATTGTACATGAGTAATTCCTGGTTTCATTCCTCAGTGCTGGTCTTTGTTTCTTGTTTTAAAAGCCGGCTTCCTACATTTGTGTTTTGGTACACGTCACGTTTGGAATGGTGCGTGAGGGCAAGCTCGGCCTTCTGAATAGACTTCCTGAATAGACTTCTGAATAGACATCCCCAGATACCCTGCAGCTAAGACTTTGTGAAGCTGAACTCCGTGAGAAATATATTTTTAAAAAAAATTGTTGAAAAGTTTAAAATACAATGAACCTGACCTCAGTCCCTCCCTCTGAAATAATGTGCCAAAATTCCACATCAGTCTTAGTGCAACCGGAACTGGTCTCGTCTTTGTAAAGGCATTTGCCATTCAGAAGGTACAAGAAATTCTCTGGAATGTGCTAAGCAGCATTGAATTCTGTATATATGTAAACCGGTTGTGTATTTGCCATCTGCAAGCACCTCCCCCTCCAGGGCTGCTGTGACATCACAGAATGTTCAGATATTTAAATGGCTGAGGGAGAATGATTGTCCGTGGAATAAAGCACATCAATATAATCTCCTTGTGTGTTGACTGGCTCAAACTGAGCTCTCGATTTAACAAGCAGCACTCAGAGACCATGACCAGAGTTCAGGGAACTGTTTCCATTCTTTCTAGTAAGATGCAGCTGACCTAAATTATCTCTATCTCATCTGTTGGAGGCATGATCATGGCAGGAAATGCTGTTTATTTTTTCCCACAAGTGTTCAGAGTTGTACTGCAGGTCAAGGAAGGTTCATTTAAAAGGAGACATTCTGAAGAATCATAGGTGGCTTGCAACTGATGGGGATCAACCATAAAAGAGTAACTTGCAGATACCTTCGGAGATCATTCCTCTCTTGATACTAGGAGTTTACATAAGCTCAATCTGGAAGCATTACAACATTCCTAGTACATGTTTTATCAGTGAAACAGGAATGTTCATGACCAGTATTATGATCTAAATTAGAGTCCAGGGGCCCCTTCAAGACCAACAAAGTTTTATTCAAAGCATGAACTTCCATGGATCTGAGGAAGTGTGCGTTCACACAAATGCTCATGTCTTGAATAAAACTGTGTTGGTCTTGAAGGGACCACTGGACTCCAACATTGTTCTGCTGCTAGGGTTGCCAATCCCCAGGTGGGGGCAGGGGATCCCCCAGTTTGGAGGCCCTCCCCCTGCTTCAGGGTCATCAGAAACCGGGGGTGGGAATGTCTGCTAAGGACTCATTCGCTATGGAGACTGATTCCCATAGGGAATAATGGAGAATTGATCTGTGGTTATCTGGGGCTCTGGGGGGGGGGCTGTTTTTGAGGTAGAGTCACCAAAATTTCAGCATAGCATCCAATGCCACTCCTCAAAAGATCCTCCAAGTTTCAAAAAGATTGGATCAGGGGGTCCAATTCTATGAGTCCTGAAAAAGGTGCCCCTATCCTTCATTATTTCCAGTGCAGAGAAGGCATTTAAAAGGTGTGCGGTCCCTTTACATGTGATGGCCAGAACTCCCTTTGGAGTTCAATTATGCTTGCCACAACCCTACTCCTGGCTCCACCACCAGTGTCTCCTGGATCCACTCCCAAAGTCCCCAGATATTTCTTGAATTGGACTTGGTAACCCTATCTACTGCTTCAGACCAACATGGCTGCCTATCTGAATGTATCATGATATGTAAGGATCAGATGAGTGTAGGATACAGGGCTGCTTCACACCAACACTAAGGAGGCCCGATCTCCCACATTAGTGAGAGACTTCCCAGTCCTGAATCCTGCTTCCCCACTGCTGCTTGACAGGGCAGTGGGGATTAATGGGGGGGGGGGGGCAATCAGTGTCGCACATAGACCAGAAGTGATGGTACAACATCCTAGATAAACCCTAGAGCATTGCCATAATGTTACTTCCAGCTTTATGCCATTAGTGACATTACTCCTTGGCTCAACACCAAATCCATTGTCCCTGTCCCCAATTTCTCCTGTCACTGAGTCAGCTAGGATTTATGACCCTACAGAGCACGTTTTGAAAACATAATACTGGATTTAAAAAAAACAAACAAACTTGCAAATCTAAAAATGTAAAGCATCAGTAAATCAAGCTTGCATTTGGAAATGTGCATGTCATGTATTGTCTGATGTGTCTCATTAAGCGTATAGTCAACGGCCAAGTTATGTTTACCGTCCAATCATATACAGAGAAGAGCACAAAAGATTTGTGGATGTTCTCTCCCCTCATTGGTGGATCTGTATAATATGGCATGTAAAAGGAAGATACAAATGATCCTAAGGGACCATACACATCTGGGCCATTTGCTTTTTGAGATCTTACCGTCAGGTAGACGATATAGAGTGTTGAAGGCTAGGACAAACAGATTTAAGGACAGTTTCTATCCAAGTGCTGTGGTTAGGTTAAATGCAGGGTTATGAAGGATTATCTGTTTTAGATGTATTTAATGGTTTAAATGGTTTTAATGGTTTTATGAATGTTTAATGGTTTTATGAATGTTTATTTAATGGTTTAAATGGTTTTAATGGTTTTATGAATGTTTATCCGTTTTAGATGTATTTAAATGGTTTTAATGGTTTAAATGGTTTAATGGTTTTAGATGTATTTAAATGGTTTTAATGGTTTAAATGGTTTAATGGTTTTAGATGTATTTAAATGGTTTATGAATATGTGTGTTTGATGTGTTGGTATGTTTGTGGAAGAGCACCTCATTTCGTTGCTCTCTTTTTGTTGAGAACAATGACAATAAATTCATCTATCTATCAGAGGTGGCCAACGGTAGCTCTCTAGATGTTTTTTGCCTACAACTCCCATCAGCCCCAGCCATAGGCCATGCTGGCTGGGGCTGATGGGAGTTGTAGGCAAAAAAACATCTGGAGAGCTACCATTGGCCACCCCTGATATACAGAATGGCTTTGGGGCAGCACTCCATTACCTGTAAACTACATTGATAATAGTATGGAAGCATCATACAGTGTTCCCAGATTGCAGAGTACACAAGCTTAGCTGCTAGAATTTAACGGCAAGGAAGCAGTCATTCTACCTGGATCTTGGGGAGGGACGGTGGCTCAGTGGTAGAGCATCTGCTTGGGAAGCAGAAGGTCCCAGGTTCAATCCCTGGGATCTCCAAAAAAGGGTCCAGGCAAATAGGTGTGAAAAACCTCAGCTTGAGACCCTGGAGAGCCGCTGCCAGTCTGAGAAGACAATACTGACTTTGATGGACCAAGGGTCTGATTCAGTATAAGGCAGCTTCATATGTTCATATGCAATAGAGCTGAACAATTAAAGGAAGGTCCCAAATGCATTTTTCTCACAAGCAAGATCAGATTTATGTTTTCCTCCTATGGATTATGGATCCTGTTGGATTTAAGGATTTTATAAACAGTCAAGAAGTATTAGGCTTGCCAGTCCCCAGGTCCAGGGCAGGGGAGGGATTCCCTGGTTTTGCAGGCTCCTTCCCACTACCAGCCAGCTGGCCAGCCCCGCCCCAACAGCCATGATGTGCCTTTCCACCTTGGAAGGCTTAGAAAACGCTTGGAAACTTGGAAGGTATGTGTGCCTTTCAGTTTCACTAGAAGTAAGGCTGGATGGGGGGTGGTGTGAACTGGCAGAGCCATGTTGCTGTTCCCAGAGTCTGTGAAGCTGTGAGAAGGGAAGGGAAGCCAGCCCAGTCCCTCTGTTTGCTTTACATTCCTTTTAGAAGCCGTTTGCATAGTAAAGGGTAAACTAGAATCTTTTGTTTTCTATGTTATCTGAAGAAGTTGGTGGAAATACAGCAGATGGTTACATTCAGCAGCTTGTGAGTAAATTGCGTCTCTGAGGTCACAAAAGTGTGTGGTTGCAAACCATGTTTATTTTGGCTGGTGTGTGTGTGTGTGTGTTCATTTAGTGGAAGTGTAGCCACCTGCTGGGGGATGAGGAAACAAAGACTACTCAGGGGAACTGCACTGCTGTTATTTATTTATTTATTTTTGGGAATAGGGAAATCTCCTAGCTCCAACCCCAAAGTCCCCAGGTATTTTCTGAGATGGACCTGACAACCCTAGGTCTGCTGAATTTAACAAGTTTGGCTTAACGTAGATATCTTAAACATTAATTGATAAGGAGTTAATATTTAAGGTTTTTTTAAAGTTTGTTGAATTTCAAAGTAGAAAAAAAAGTCAAAACAGGCCTAAGAGATTTGTTTATTCTTTCATGTCATTTATAGGTCCTTTTCCACTGAGGATTATGACAAAATTGAACAGTAAAAAAAAATTGCAATACAACAAGCAACTCAATAAAAACTGGATTACAAAATCAGAGAGAATACACTAGGAAGCTGTATACACTCAATAAAGTAGAATTACGATATTGGAGAACAATGCAACAAAACAATATAATAAATAACAATCAATGCAATGAAGACTGCTAAGAATTTCACAGACTATAAAGAGTTAAGTAAAATGTTGTGTGTTAGTAGACTTAGAATCATGGAATCATAGAGTTGGAAGGGACCTCCAGGGTCATCTAGTCCAACCCCCTGCACAATGCAGGAAACTCACAAATACCTCCCCCTAAATTCACAGGATCTTCCTTGCTGTCAGATGGCCATCTAGCCTCTGTTTAAAACCTCCAAGGAAGGAGAGCCCACCTGCTCCCAAGGGAGTCTGTTTCACTGAGGAACTGCTCTAATGGTCTGGAAGTTCTTCCTAATGTCGAGACAGAAACTCTTTTGATTTAATTTCAACCTGTTAGTTCTGGTCCTACCTTCTGGGGCCTCAGAAAACAATTCCACACCCTCCTCTATATGAGTACTTGAAGATGGTGATCATATCACCTCTCAGCCGCCTCCTCTCCAGGCTAAAAATCCCCAGCTCCTTCAGCCTTTCTTCATAGGACTTGGTCTCCAGACCCCTCACCGTCTTCATTGCCCTCTTCTGGACCCGTTCCAGCTTGTCTATATCTTTTTAAAAATGTGATGCCCAAAACTGAACGCAATACTCCAGGTGAGGTCTTACCAGAGCAGAGTAAAGCAATGCCATCACTTTACGTGATCTGGACACTATACTTCTGTTGATACAGCCCAAAATTGCATTTGCCTTTTTAGCCACCACATCACACTGTTGACTCATGTTCAGCGTATGGTCCACTAAGACCCCTAGATCCTTTTCGCACATACTACTGCTGAGACAAGTCTCCCCTATCCGATAACTATGCATTGGATTTTTCCTACCTAAATGCAGAATTGGCTGTCCTACAGGACAGGAGAATCTATGTCTTTGTCTGACTATGTCTCTGTCTCCGTGTGTGTGTGTGTGAAGTGTCATCAAGTCACTTCTGACTTATAACAACCTTAAGAACATAAGAGAAGCCATGTTGGATCAGGCCAACGGCCCATCAAGTCCAACCCTCTGTGTCACACAGTGGCAAAAAATGTTATATACACACATACACTGTGGCTAATAGCCACTGATGGACCTGTGCTCCATATTTTTATCTAAACCCCTCTTGAAGGTGGTATACTTGTGGCCGCCACCACCTCCTGTGGCAGTGAATTCCACATGTTAATCACCCTTTGGGTGAAGAAGTACTTCCTTTTATCCGTTTTAACCTGTCTGCTCAGCAATTTCATCGAATGCCCACGAGTTCTTGTATTGTAAGAAAGGGAGAAAAGTACTTCTTTCTCTACTTTCTCCATTCCATGCATTATCTTGTAAACCTCTATCATGTCACCCCGCAGTCGACGTTTCTCCAAGCTAAAGAGTCCCAAGCGTTTCAACCTTTCTTCATAGGGAAAGTGCTCCAGCCCTTTAATCATTCTAGTTGCCCTTCTCTGCACCTTCTCTAATGCTATAATATCCTTTTTGAGGTGCGGCGACCAGAACTGCACACAGTACTCCAAATGAGACCGCACCATCGATTTATACAGGGGCATTATGATACTGGCTGATTTGTTTTCAATTCCCTTCCTAATAATTCCCAGCATGGCATTGGCCTTTTTTATTGCAAACGCACACTGTCTTGACACTTTCAGTGAGTTATCTATCATGACCCCAAGATCTCTCTCTTGGTCAGTCTCTGCCAGTTCACACCCCATCAACTTGTATTTGTAGCTGGGATTCTTAGCCCCAATGTGCATTACTTTGCACTTGGCCACATTGAACCGCATCTGCCACGTTGACGCCCACTCACCCAGCCTCAATAGATCCCTTTGGAGTTCCTCACAATCCTCTCTGGTTCTCACCACCCTGAACAATTTAGTGTCATCCGCAAACTTGGCCACTTCACTGCTCACTCCCAACTCTAAATCATTTATGAACAAGTTAAAGAGCATGGGACCCAGTACCTTATGAATGAATAACCTCCAAAACATCCTGTCTTGTCATTAATGATCTTGCAAACTGAGGACCGTGGCTTCCTTTGTTGAAGCAATCCATCTCATGTTGGATCTTCCTCTTTTCCTGCTGCCTTCAACTTTTCATCATTGTCTTTTTCCGTGACTCCTGTCTTCTCGGAATGTGATCTAAGTACAGTAGCCTCAATAACGGCTAGGGAAAGTTCAGGCTTGATTGGATCAAGAACCCACTCCTTAGTCTTCCAAATGAATCCACTTCCTTCCTGTCAGTTCTCTTTATTGCCCAGTTTTCACATGCTTACATAACAATGGGGAATTCTATGGTAGGAATTATCTTGTTCTTGGTCACCAGCAGCACATGCTTTTCTGCATTGACCTCAGTCGTTGATATAGAAACATCCCATTTTCTTGAGTCCAATGAAACTGCTCACTGGGCATAATTTTGTGAAACCTGGAAGTCTGTGTGCCAGCAAAAGGATATCTTCCTACACTTCTTGTACAGCCTGTCCTTTGGGATGCATATAAAAACTATCGAACTAAGTATATTCTGTAATTTATATGCTGTAACCTAAGAGAGCTACTTCCTTGGATCAATAGCGGGAAATTTGTCTTGTTGTTTTAAAATTAGGGTTGGCAGGTCTGTGTTGGAAAATACCTGGAAACTTTGGGGGTGGATCCAGGAGAGGGTGGGGTTTGGGGAGGGGAGGTGCCTCAGCATGGTACAATGCCATGGAATCCACCCTTCCAAGCAGCCATTTTCTCCAGGGGAGCTGATCTCTGCCAGCTAGAGATGAGTTCTAAAAGCAGATCTCCAGGCCCCACCTGGAGGCTGGCAACCCTAAGATGGTACACATTCAGATTGTCATGGCTTGCAATATAAATGGTTTGGCAACAAAATGCAAAGCTGCTCCCTGCCCATGATGCAGCAAGAAGTCAGAGAGCTTGAAAGTGTATCTGGTCTTATCTAGCCAGCTTGTTTATTGGATTTCACAGTAGAGAAGATGAGGGGGAGGGGATCATGTGGCTGCACAGTCTTAAAATTCTGAAAAGATGGGGAAATTGTTGTTTAAGCAGCACTCTGGTCTGTACATCTTTTTTAGTAGTATAATTAAAATCAAATGTAGATTTCTGTGGTTTGGAAAACACAACTTCCCTTTATAGGATTTTTTTTTTTTTAAGTTCCAGCGGCTGTGATTTGTTGTCACTCTAATAGCATTCATTGTACTAGGACATACTTGTGTTTCCTTTGTTTTTTCAGCAAGGGACACAAAACATGCCAAGTTCTTTCTTTCAATGTCTTAACTAGACTTCTTAGACAACCAGCATCCTGGTCATTTAACCTCACAATATTTCCCCTGGGAACTGAGAGTTCCAGGTGCTCAGGCAAGTTTGAGTACATTGGAGAGGATGGAAGAGCTTACTGTTGTCAGGGTATGAGGCAAGATGGGAAACAGAATGGGGAATAGAGGGTTGTTTGAGAGGAGTGGTGTTGGGGTTGTTTTGTGATTCCTGTCAGACTCCCTCTGACCAGCCCACTGCCTTGGATTCAGAGTCTTCATGGTAGGGTTGCCAATCTTCCGCTATTACAACTTATCTCCAGGAAACAGAGATCAGCTCACCAGGAGAAAATGGCTACTTTGGAAGATGGATTCTATGGCATTATACCTCATTGAAGTCCCTCCCCATCCCAAATCCTGCCCTCCTCAGGCTCCACCCAGAAAATCATGTATTTCCCAGTCCAGAGCTGGCAACCCTTCCTCAGGGAAAAGAGTCCAAGGAGGACCAGAGAGACCAGGGAGGGCACAGCACTGCCAGGGTGTCTGCTGACGATGGCTCATCGCTGGCCTTTGGGAGGGCTCATCACCGGCCTTTGAAATAGCCACCAGGGCTCCACTGGGAAGGATATGAACCTGGACCAATAGCCTCCCCCCCCTCCAGGGGCTGACACCACTCCAGGAGTGGTGGTGGCAGAAGGCCCAGACCGAGGTGCCCGAAAGGAAGTGATATTCCAGACTGGTGGCACACAACCCCATCCCAGAGCCATGCAGTGAGAGCAGGACTTCTTCATAGGATCCTGGCCAAAAACGCAGTGCAGCCACAGGAGCAGTTGAGCCTAATTATATCCCTGCCTGTTTAAGCGTAGATGACTGAGGAAGGCAATGGCAAACCACCCTGTAAAAAGTCTGCTGTGAAAATGTTGTGAAAGCAACTTCACCCCAGAGTCGGAAATGACTGGTGCTTGCACAGGGGACTTTTCCTTTCCTATTTAAACAGAGGCTTGGAAAAGTGGCCTTGCTGGACCAGCTGGTTTCAGTAGGTGCAAATCTTGTGCTCTGGCTCACAATCCAGGCCTGTTCTCACAGTCCAGGCCTAAGAACACTATTCCAAAAGACACCTGACCAGGTAGGGTTGCCAAGTCCAATTCTAGAACTATCTGGGGACTTTGGGGGTGGAGCCAGAAGACTTTGGAAGTGGAGCCAGGAGACATTGGGGCGGAGACAGGAACAAGGGTGTGACAAGCATAATTGAACTCCAAGAGAGTTCTGGCCATCACATTTAAAGGGACAGCACACCTTTTAAAATGTCTTCCTTCCATAGGAAATAGTGAAGGATAGGGGCACCTTCTTTTGTGGCTCATAGAATTGGACCCCCTGGTCCAATTGTTTTGAAACTTGGGGGGTACTTTGGGGAGAGGCGCTAGATACTATACTGAAAATTTGGTGCCTCTACCTCAAAAAAACAGCTCCCCCAGAGCCCCCAAAACCTCCAGATCAATTCCCCATTATACCCTATGAGAATCGATCTCCACATAGGGAATAATGAAGAAGTTTCCCTCTTCCCCACCCCCCCCCCTTTTCTGGCAAATCTGATGCAGGGGATTGGCCTCTCTACTCATGAGTTGCTGCCAGCTTCTTCACAGCAACACAGACAAACCATCCCAAATTGAAGCCTTTCAATCAAGCCTCCGTAGGTGCAAAGGCACATGGTCCTTTGTGGGCAGGGCGAGGCTTCCCCCCCCGCCAGCCAGCTGACTGGGGGCGGGAAGCAGCCTGGGAAAATGGAAGAACGGCTGCTGCAATCGGGGCTGGGTGGGAAGGGAAGGGCAAGGAGAAGCTGCTGCGATCCGGGGTGGGAAGGGAAGGGACGAGGAGAAGCATCGGAGATCGGTGGGAAGGGGAAGGGCGAGGAGAAGCTGCTGGTATTGGTGCTGGGTGGCAAGGGCCGCCATTCCCACTCCCCCCCCTCCCGTTTTCCAGCTTTTTGGCGAGCGGGGGGAGGAGGCTCCAAATCGGGGGTCCCCCACCCAGGCGGGGGATTTGGGAAGCCTATGACCAGGCCTCCCTGCAGAGCACAGAACAGTTCCCTGGGCTTAGGACAGTGTGAGTGTTTCACAGCCTTGGCATGATACCTGAGAATGCAACAATTTTAACAGTAGTTTCCTAGTCAAATTAGACAGCCTAGGTGAAAAGTAATGTTAGCACTTAAGGGGGGGGGGTTGTGGTGCTTGTGGCAGATGCACAGCTAGTAATTATTCAAGGGTAGCTATAGCTTACTAGGCCTCAGAAGGGATTGATAACCTTGTTTGTTTGTGCTTTGGACTTCCAGGTATTTAGTAAAAGCAGCTTGAGGAATTCATTGGCTAGCCACAGTGCATGCATGTAGGTCGAGGTCAGCTTAGCATAAGCTAAGACTTGCATGTGTATAAAGTGTCATTGAGTTTCAGCTTGAACTGCCTGTATTTACATGTTAAGCTTCCACAGCAGACACCTTATGAGGTAGGTGAGGCTGAGAGAATTCTGAGAGAACTGTGGCTGAGCCAAGGTCACCCAGTGGCTTTATGTGGAGGAGGGGAGAATCACTCTCAGTTCTCCAGTTCAGAGTCCCCCACTTTTAAGCACTATACGACGCTGGCTTTAGTCCTACACACAACACACACTCCATACCTTCAATTAGCAGTATTAATTTGTATGTTTACCAATTACCATTTTTGTCTTGGTCTGAATTTGGACTTTCTGGGAGCATTTGTCTAGTTTATTGTGTGATGGGGCTGGAGCTCAGTGGTACAATAACAGCTTTGCATGCAGAAGATCCTGGGTTCATTCCTCAGCATCTCCAGTTGGTAGTGATATGAAAGGTCCAAGTAAATCTACCTGAGACCCTGGAGAGATGCCGATAGCCAGAGTAGACAATACTGATTTTGATAGACATGTGATCTGACTCTGCTTAAGTCAGCTTCATATGTTCATTTGTGTGTTCAGCAGGAGGTGGGACTGGGTGGATACTTGGTCTGATTCAGCAGGGGTCTTCCAGTGTTCTTATGTAATACACGTTAGGTTATTTGTGATGAAAGGCTATTCGTGCCCCCTGCTTGCAATGGTTTCCTCCTGTGCAAGTAAGTTTGCCCACACTGCCTAAAAGCTGCAAAAGGACAGGGTTGGAAAAGAGGCTTAATCAAGAGGCTTATAAACACTGCATTTCCCTGTGCCCACTTATCTGGAAACAAGTCCCATGGAAGTTGGCAGGACTGACTTTGGAGTAAACACGAACACAACACGCAGAGTTGCTATTGAGCTTTGAAATTGTGCCCCTCAGTCAAAAATGGTATTAGGCTTAAATGCATGAATATTTTGCCTTGGCCCTTGCAATACATTGAAGGCCTGCTTTGTTTGCAGAATGAGTCGGTCACAATTCACTGATCGCTGCTGCCTACTCCTCTTGGTAATTATCTTGCAAGAATATAGAGGTTGCAAGCCAGAGAAGCTCCTGCTGTCAGTGAACGTTATAGGCAATGTCAGGAATAGAAATACCTCCTCACCTTGGTGGGTTTTTTTTTTTCCTCTTGTGCATTTCCGTTGTCTTTGCAAGTCCAGAATGTTTATTTGGGGCTGCTTGTGCCCAATTAGCTTAAAAGTAATTTACTATAATTGTGACCTTATTAAAAGTTGGGTGTTTTTGGAGCTGCTTTTCACCTCATGCTAATGACCAGTAAATAAAATGCTAATTTGCTTTACAGCTTTGAGAGGCAGAAGTTCAGGTATTCGTATGGTTGTAATTAGCATGTAATTTCGACACTAGCCTGGATGGATGCCATGGTTTTTTTTTTTAAGACATATTTACAGGGAATAGGTAATTACAATACCATTGTTAGAACTGGATCTCTGTCTTATTAATCTATCTCTTCTGGGAAATTCACACTTGCCTCGACCTCCCATGTAGTAAATTGGTTTATCAAAAAGAATGAACCATTTCTCTTTGATGTACTACCCTACTATATGCAGAGTGAGAAGGCAGTTAAAAATAGGACCCTCACCTTTATTGTGAAGTGGTATAATCTAGAACAGGGATGGCCAAACTTGCTTAACATAAGAGCCACATAGAATAAACGTCAGATGTTTGAGAGCCACAACACATGAACATCAAATGTTTGAGAGCAGGCAGGCAAATAGATCGAGGGAGGGAGGAGAAGTAGAAAGAAAGCAGTTTCAACTTTACATTCATTTCCCAAGCTGTAGGCTGGCTTGGCATGAAGAAGTAATTTTAAAAAATAAATATCTTCTCCGAGATGGCTGCTGGGGGCTTGAAGAGTCACACAATATGTGTGGAAGAGTCACATTTGGCTCCCAAGCCACAGTTTGGCTACCCCTGATCTAGAATCTATAGGAAAGGCCATGGCTAGGGCTGCCTGGCATTTGCACTGGCAGGAGACTTTGAGCCTGACATTCCTTGTCCCCAATTGCTACTTGGTAGGTTGATGGAGGAAGAATGGGGGGAAGATCATTCTCTCTTCAATGGTGCAACATCACTTCTGGCAGGAAGTCTGAAGTGGCATCATCATGTTGGAGTGGCACTCTGGGGTACTACTCTTACTATAGAGTTTCAATGCAATCCTAGATCATCTTCCTGCCATTGCTTCTGGATTTGCACCATAAAAGTGATGGAAGTTTACATCCCCCCTCCCACTGTCTTCTGCTAGTTGCTAGCACTGGGCTGGCAACTTTAGACATGACTCAGTGGTAGGATTTGTGTTTTGCACATAGAAGGTCTCAGGTTCAATCCATGGTGTTTCCAGTCAAAGGAATCATAGAGTTGAAAGGGTCCTCCAGGATCATCTAGTCCAACCCCCTGCACAATGCAGGAAACTCACAAATGACTCCCCCTAAATTCACAGGATCTTCATTGCTGTCAGGTGACCATTTATCCTCTGTTTAAAAACCTCCAAGGAAGGGGAGTCCACCACCTCCCGAGGAAGTCTGTTCCACGGAGGAACCACTATAATGGTCAGGAAGTTCTTCCTAATATTGAGCTGGAAACTCTTTTGATTTAATTTCAACCCATAGGTTCTGGTCCTACCTTCTGGGGCCACAGAAAACAACTCTACACCATCTTCTATATGAAAGCCCTTCAAGTACTTGAAGATGGTGATCATATCACCTCTCAGCCACCTCCTCTCCAGGCTAAACATCCCCAGCTCCTTCAACCTTTCTTCATAGGACTTGGTCTCCAGACCCTTCACCATCTTCATCACCCTCCTGAGTAGTAGGTACTGGGAAAGATCCTTCTCTGCCTGAGAGCTGGAGATCAGTCTCAAAACAGAGCAGACAATATGTTTTCTGTGGGTTAGCTGTTGGAACAAGCACAGTAGGATGGATCCATTCAACTTTCCTTGTTTTGTGAATGCCATTGTAGTAAACAACACCTAAATCTAAAGACTGACAACGTTACAAGGACAAGCTTTGTCAGCCAGGACATAATTTTCCAGTAGGGCTGCATTATCAATCTATTAACCGTTCTACATTTCTAGATGTCTGAAGATGAACTGATACAGTCAGTGTTCACCCCGTTCTCAGCACTGTCCTGAAATTTTATCCCTTTGCACAGGTGTGACTTACCTGTTACCCTATCCATGGCCATCTTGAAAAATAAATAGCAAATTCCAATTTGTTCACTGTCCTCACATATCCTGGGCATGGATGGAGGGACTGTGACTCAGGAACTATGTTGAAGCTATGACAGTCAAGTCAGTATATGTATAAGAGAGAGCCTCTTGGGATCCTGTGATCACCATCCTGATAGGAAAAAAAATAAGATCTACTTTACAGGGGTGTCAAACATGCGACCCAGAGGCCTAATCAGGCCCCCAGAGGGCTTCTATCAGGCCTCTGAGAAACTGGCTGCAATCTGCTTCCTTCTTCCTCCCTTTTGCTTCTTCTGCTTCACAGCTTGCTCTGCCAGGCTTGCTCAATCACACAGGAGCTACAGACCAAAGCCTCTACTTTCTCCATTGGCTGAGGCTCCTCCCTTGAGGAGGAAGGGGTAGAGGGGAGAGCTTGCTTCACCCGTCTCTCTCAGTTGCACAACAGAGCTACTGAGCCAAGCCTTTCTTCCTTCTGTTGGCTGAGGCTCCTCCCTCTCCTCATCCACCAGGGAGGGAGGGAAAGATCCAGAGCTTCCTTTGCCCATTCCCTTGATCTCATAGGAGAGATACAAAGAAAGCACTTATTTTTTAAAAGAAAGCACCTCTGCGTCCTTTATAAAGTTTGTATCTCCACTTCCTCGCATTACATTTTATGACACATGTGGCCTGGCCCAACAAGATCTCATTTATGTCAGATCCAGCCCTCATAACAAATGAGTTTGACACCCCTGATCTACTATATAAGTTTTGAGAAAGAGGATGGGCTGGCTCTTTAGCAAAGCTGGGACGCAGGAATTTTCTCCATCTCTTCTCTCAGAGCATGTACACTTTGACATGTTAAACTCTTGAGATTCATTACAGTGTAATAAACAGAGGAGAAGACTTGTATACTTAAAACACAAGTGGTGTATTTATAAAACATAGTGCTCCTTGTAATAAAGCGTCCAAGCCAATGCTTTGTATAGCCTATTAATACAGCAGTAAAATTTGATAACAAATGTCAGACAGGACAAAAGAATGGTTCACATGGACAATTAAATTGAACAGAATTCAAATTAAAATTTTAAAACAGTGTAGTAAACATTTTAACAATATACCTGAATGCAAGCAACAAGATGACCTCCTGGCTCTTCCTTGAAGCCCAAGCTGGAGAAGTAGTTTCAGGGCTTTTTTTTTGCAGGAACGCACAGGAATGCAGTTCCGACTGGCTTGGCACCAGGAGGTGTGGCCTAATACGCAAATGAGCGGCTTTTTCTTTTTAAAAGCACTGTGTGAAAATATGGTGATGTCAGGGGTGTGGCCTAATGTGCAAATGAGTTTCTGCTGGCTTTTTCTACAAAAAAAGCCCTGAGTAGTTTCATTATGTTGACAGCATTGTAATCACTATGGTGGTGCTTCTTCTTGAGATGTTGAGACAACGTGAAGAATCCAAACAGTACCTCCTCCCCATCCTAACATTGTCTCCATATCCTTGAGCATCAGCTCTTTCTCATATGCTTTGGGGCTTCTCATGTCACACACACATACACCCAGAGGTCACTTTGTAGAAAAACAGGTGGTGGAGCTCATCCAGGGATTGTTCTGCAGCTGTACATACTATTCAATGGACAAGGAGGTGGAACTCTTAGAAGGAGGAGGAGAAACTCTGAGAAAGGTTCAGGAGCTGTGCTCCTGTGAGCTCCCACTGAATCTGAGGCATGCATACACCCCCCATGGTTTGGAAAGGAGTTATTCTCCAGTGTTGTCTGCACCAACAGGCCTACCAAAAAAGAGGAGGCTTGAGAAACTAAACTAAATGTTGCAATTCCAGTTCCAGAATCTGTTCATAAACATAAGTGTGCCACAGATGTCCTAGATTACAGCACACATGTTCGGATCTGAGGACATAGGACATGAGGGTTAAGTACAAAAATGTATCTTGGTATGAAATAAGAGGGCATTCTAATTCTATTTGACATTCCACAGCACCACAGACATAGACAGAAAATTTGCACCTGGAAATGTTTATGAAATTGTATATCCAGATGTGTGTCTTCTGGCTGACACAAGGAGGGGATGAACAACATCACCACTAAGCAAATAGTTCTTGAACTCTTGCTGACATCCAAAGTATCTCTGGCTATCTGACTATCCTCTTTAGAAAGAGGGATGTTTAAATAACATCAACAGTCCCTCTTCACAAAACTAACAAAATAATTATAATATCCTGCATGTTCTGTGAATGGAGCAGGTCTGGAAGAAGGCCCCCCCCCAAAAAAAAACAATATAGTCTTACGTCCTCTACCAAGGAACACCTATGCTTAGTTCACTATTGTCATACTGAGTGCACTGTGTCTTGGACAGGGCAGGCCCAGCATTCTAAAGATCTTTTCATACCTCTCACCTTCAGGCATCCAATAGCTTTCTGTTGCTCAGGCACCGATGCTCTATTTATCCTTTCACTGAGAATCCTGGGACATGTAGTTTTTGAGAGCTTGTGATGTGTTCGTATTTAAGAAGATGACGAGCTGCCAAAGAAGCATTCAAGAAGAAGAAGAGTTGGGTTTATACCCCTACCTGAAGGAGTCACAGTGACAGCACAATCTCATTTCCAATTGTGTAACCATAAAGAATGCCACACATTACTGCAATGCTTTAGCAATCCTCCTCAATACCATGATGCTCTAGCAATCCTCTTTTACCATAGAGTTTTGGAGGTCTGCAACAGGTGATGTCACTTCCAGTTATGCAACTAAGTGCTGTCCTGCCATTTGAATGACACCCTGTATCACCTTGCCCTGCCCCCTCCCTCAGCCAGATAACTTCTTCTGTTGCTGCCTGGTCCCATCCTGAGTAGACACAGTTCTCACTCAGTTGAGTGGACGAAACCATTAATAACTCCTGATCTAATTATTTGAATACCTTGAGTGTGTATTGATATGAGGTTCCCAGCTTCTGAAGGGAATCAGTTTCAGAGAGCCAGTTTGGTGTAGTGGTTAAGTGCGCGGACTCTTATCTGGGAGAGCCGGATTTGATTCCCCACTCCTCCACCTGCAGCTGCTGGAATGGCCTTGGGTCAGCCATAGCTCTCGTAGGAGTTGTCTTTGAAAGGGCAGCTGCTGTAAGAGCTCTCTCAGCCCCACCTACCTCAAAGGGTGCCTGTTGTGGGGGGGGGGGAGTAAAGGAGATTGTAACCGCTCTGAAATTCAGAGAATAGCGTGGGACATAAATCCAGTTTCTTTTCTTCTTCAGTAAACCACAACATGAACCAGCTGACTTAACTGGGATGTTACGGGGCCAGGAGTCTTCAGAGAGCATCTGGATTCTTTTGGGCATTTCTTCAGACATTAATTCCAATCAGTCCAACACAAGGTTGGAATTAGTATATACCAGTATACACTGTACAGTGACCTGTCTCTTCTGCTTACCTTGAATACTGTAATCTTACCTCTAATGCTAAAGAATCTTACCTCTAATGCTATTCTTTGGACTTGGACACCTTTCAGATACTTGCTTGGAAGACTTTTAGCCAGAATATGACACTCAGCCAAATGCTATATGTTAGTTTGATTCAGTACTACTTATGTCTCCTAGGAAAATTCCTATTTAAGGGGAAAACTTGCCAATAATTTAATTAATGCCCCCCTCGAAGTCTCTGTCTACTGGATTTGAATTAAGCCAAAAAGGAAAAAAAAAAAACACAAGGGCAATTGACTAGAATGTATTGAAGATAATGGGATATGCATCAGCAAACACGCTGGCTATTTTTCCTTAGCTTTGGATGGCATTAACTATCCCAGTGGAATAGAAAAGTCCTCATTTGATCTAATCTGAACCAAGAGAATTTGACAAATTGCTCTGGTGTTTATGAGGCTTCTCCCTGAATTGATTTTAGAACAGAGACAGATTAAAAAAAAAAAACAATAGCAATAACAGCAGTGTGCATGTTAATAGGGCCTTTGTATCTTCTTTGCAAACTCTCATTTCATTATCTAATAAAGCTCATCTTCTCAATTCCACACTTATCCCTCCCATTTTGCTTGATGGCTTCATCAGGCTTGTATCACTGGTGACTTTCAGCCCATCCGTGCCAACTACAGTATGTTGGGCAATGGTGCTGCTTTTCTGGAGCTATATTTGTGCAAGAGGGGCTGTGGCTCAGTGGTAGAGCACCTGCTTGGCATACAGAAGGTCCTAGATTCAATACTGGGTGAGCATCTTCAGTAAAAAGAATAAACTAGTGGATGCTGTGTAGGGCCTCTGTCTGAGACCCTAGAGCAGGAGTGTCAAACGCATGGCCCGTGAGCCAGATAGGCTTCCCAATCCCCAGGTCCCAGTGGGGGATCCCCTGGTTTTACAGGCTTTCCCCCTCCCCCAGCCAGCTGGCCGGCGGGGGAAGCTCCACCCCCATAGCCATTATGCACCTCCAGGAACGATTCCCATAGGGAATGATGGGGAATTGATCTGCGGGTGTCAGGGGCTCTGGGGGGCTGTTTTTTGAGGTAGAGGCGCCAAATTTTCAGTATAGCATCTAGTGCCTCTCCCCAAAATACCCCCCAAGTTTCAAAAAGATTGGACCAGGGGGTCCAATTCTATGAGCCCCAAAAGAAGGTGCCCCTATCCTTCATTATTTTCTATGGAAGGAAGGCATTCTAAAAGGTGTGCTGTCCCTTTAAATGTGATGGCCAGAACTCCCTTGGAGTTCAATTATGCTTGTCACACCCTTGCTCCTGGCTCCACCCCCAATGTCTCCTGGCTCCACCCCCAAAGTCTCCTGGCTTCACCCCCAAAGTCCCCAGATATTTCTTGAATTGGACTTGGCAACCCTAGAGTCAGATGAGGCCCGCAGAGGGCTCCAGTCAGGCCCTCTATCAGCTGGCTGTCATCTGCTTCATTTTGCCTGCTTTTTTCAGTTGCCATTTTGTGTTTCTCCCTGGATAAGCCAGGCAGCAAAGCAGCCTTTCCCTCCCCCCCCCCTTTGATTGGGGGTCTTGAATTTAGATTTCCCAGATAGTAGGCTGACACTGACCACTATACATGGCTCTCTCTCTCTGTTCTTGAAGTTGTTTTTTGGGGGGAAGTTGTATTTCTTTTTTTAGTTGTAGTCATTTTTCTAAAATTATAGTTTTGTTGACAAACACATAGCCCTCAGTCTGTGCCATTGTGCCTTCACAAGTTCTTGACTAGTACATGAAGCAACATCTGTACAAAAGCTCACAATGCCCAACTGCTTTATGTTCTTCTGAATCTTAGGCTCAAAGCATTATCCATGAGATGTCTGTAATGAATGCCAATGAATGCCAATGAATCAAAAGTAGCTTTGCAACTTACAGATGTGCACATTTGAACAGCACATATTTAAGACACACATTGTCTGCAGTTTTTGATGCAATAATTCATAGCAAAAGGTGACATTTATCAGAGATTGTAAAACAAAATCTTGCAAGCGTGCTAATACTTTAAGCATGTTTTAAGTTTAAAGAGATCTTTGTTTGTCTGTGCCCTTTATAAAGTTTATATGTCTGCTACCTGGCATTACATTTTAGGATACACATAACGCGGCCCGACAAGGTCTCATTTATGTCAAATCCGGCCCTCATAGCAAATGAGTTTGACACCTGTGCCCTAGAGAGCCGCAAGGCAGACCAGACAGCATGGGACCAATGGTCTGATTCAGTGTAAGGCAGCTTCATGTATTCTGCTTCAGGGCTCAAAGCATGTCTTCCAAAGCTAGTCAGTGAAACAAAAATGAGAGGGCACAGAGTATTATGAGCTAGATTTCTTCAAGTTTGTCCCATCTCATTTTATGCTGGCACGTGCTAGGTTGCCATTTTGCCTGCTTTTGCTATTTGAAAGTTGGTGGGTTGCTATTTGAAAGTGGGTGGGTTTTTTTGCACCATAAGTAATCACAGTGTACACTATGTAAATAAGTAAAATCTGTTCTTTAATAATCCCGCCAATTTTTCTTTAAGAAGACTGTAGATTTATACCCCGCCCTTCTCTCTGAATCAGAGTCTCAGAGCAGCTTACAATCTCCTTTATCTTCTTCCCCCACAACAGACACTCTGTGAGGTGGGTGTGGTTGAGAGAGCTCTTACAGCAGCTGCCCTTTTAAGGACAACCTCTGCGAGAACTATGGCTGACCCAAGGCCATTCCAGCAGGTGCAAGAGAAGTGGGGAATCAAACCCCTATTCTCCCAGATAAGAGTCCACACACTTAACTACTACACCAAACTGGCTCTTTTTACTGTTTTGTACCTAACGAACAATTATTCTGTTCATGGATGGTAGCAGTAAGCCAATAAAACCCAGAACGTTAACCCTCTATTTCCCTGACATGATGATGTCACTTGCAGGTGATGACTTCACGTTGTGGGTGGCATTTCTGTTTGTAACAGAAGTCACTTGAAAATGTTGGTTGGACATGGGATTTCCCCTTGCTGGCTAGCTGACTGGCAGCAGGCAAGAGCCACCCAAAGCAGGGGATCCCCTGCCTCCAACAGGGAACTGGAAACCCTAATTTCTGGATATTTTTTGGGGGGGAAGGAATCTTTTTTTGTATTCCTATGTCTAGCTGCTCTCAGTTTAAGACATTAACTAAACTCTTCATGTATATATTCTGATAGGTGTCCTTCTTGAAACCCTGAAAATATATGCACGTATTAGTGATGTATGATTACAAACCCGTCAGTTTTACTTATTTAACATGTCAAAAGAAAATATCTTATTTACAGCGAGAAGTAATGAAATCTGAATATTGCAGAAACTACTGAAGTGTGAGATCAAATAATCTGAGAGGTCATCATCCAGCTATTCAGCTGGGCGCCCATAACTAAAGGGAAAACGTGTTTTCAGCTAAAATAGTAGAAAATTAGGGGTGGCATGTTGTAATATTTTAAAATATATAATTTAACATTAACCTGAAACTACTTAATACAACTAATTTAAAAGTATTTAAAGACATGTGCACCACCCTGCCAAATTAGTCCTGTAGGCATCGCAGTGTTTAGGGTTGCCAAGTCCAATTTAAGAAATATCTGGGGACTTTGGGGGTGGAGCCAGGAGACTTTGGGGGTGGAGCCAGGAGACATTGGGGTGGAGCCAAGATCAAGGCTGTGACAAGCACAACTGAACTCCAAAGGGAGTTCTGGCCATCACATTTAAAGGGACGGCACACCTTTTCAATTCCTTCCTTCCATAGGAAATAATGAAGGATAGGGGCACCTTCTTTTGGGGCTCATAGAATTGGACCCCCTGGTCCAATCGTTTTGAAACTTGGGGAATACTTTGGGGAGAGGCACTAGATGCTGTACTGAAAATTTGGTGCCTCTACCTCAAAAAACAGTCCCCCCCCCAGAGCCCCAGATACCCACGGATCAATTCTCCATTACTTTCCATGGGGATAAATCTCCATAGGGAAAAATAGTTCCCAGCAGACATTTCCCTCCCCTTCCCCCGCTTTCTGACGACCCTGAAGCGGGAAGAGGGCCTCCAAATTGGGGGATCCCCTGCCTCCACCTGGGGATTGGCAACCCTAGCAAGTGCTAAAATCACAATTTGCTCGAATAAACGCTTGCTTTCTATCCTAGACCCTGGATTGCTAGCTTATGGTATTTTAGCCCTTATGCAGCAAAGCAATTGGGATGGTTTCCTATGAAGACTCCACACTCTCCAGCTACTTTACTCACATGCCCATCCAAAAAGTCCGGGGAGAGGGAGGGTCTCTCTGGATGCTTCCTCCGGCCACCTCTTCCTCTTCCACTCCCGTGCAAACGTCCCCTCGCCTTTTCCCCCAAACCAATTTGAAGAATTCCTGGGCTCACATGTCCTCCTGCTACTGCGAAGGCGCACAAGCCAAATTCTTCTTCCAGCCCGGGGAAAAAGAGGAAGGAGAGAGGCGCCGCTGCAGGACTCCATGTTCCCCCCAGTCCCCCTCCAGATCTCTGGTGGGGGCCTTCCCTGCTCCCTCCCCGGCGTCCTCCAAGGGAGAGGAAAGGTCAGAGGAGGCTGCACTGCTGGGACCTTCCCCTTGGTTTCAAGCTAGCCAGAATTGCGTTGCTGTGTGTTCCTGCTAAAAAAAAACCCTGGACCTAAGGAAAGGGAATGCATTTATACCTGTTAGATTTTTCCCATTCTCAGATGCTGTTCAACTGTATGCTTTTACTAATTTTATCCATTGTTTGCTTATATTCTTTAAGATTTTTTAAAAGAAATATTTTTTTATAATGGGAGTTATTTGGTCTTTGCAACAACACATAAAAAGCCTCATTTTTTTGTTCTTGCTTATCAAGCTATAAGTGCAAGGCCTTCTAAGCTGTGAATATCTGTAACAAGTGAGATTTCAAGGATTTATTCTCTACGTCAAGGTTGGCTCAGGCTGATGGGTATTCGGATTCCACCCCCCACCCGTGAAAATAGCCATCAAACTGTAATTCTACTAATGGCTTGCTGCTGGCAGCAGACAATAAACCCTGTTTGTGAAAGGGAATGCATGGGAGAGAAACTCATTAGTCCCAGTGAGTAAATCTCTCAGAGGAGAGGCTCCCGGAGGCGCCGGGAAACAAAGGCCGGGCAGCCCAGGCAGGCGTCCGGCCAGCGCCCCCTCCTCTCCCCTCCCCTCCCCGCTTCTCCTCGCGTCAGCGCCGCCGTCTCCTCCCGCCTGGCCGCTCAGTGGTGGGCTTACGAGTCGGGGGGGGGGGGACGAGGCTCCGCGCTGCTCCCGCCGTTGCCGGTTGTAGCTCGGGCCGCAGCGGCTGCTGTCTGTGCCTGGGCCGGCACTGAGTGGGGGGAGGCTTCCAAGTGGGGAGGGGGAACGAGGCTCCGCCCTGCTCCCGCCGCTGCGGGTTGCAGTTGGTGCGCTGCTCCCGCCGCGGCAGTGATGGCGGCAGCGGAGGCTGCTGCCTGTGCCCGGGCAGGCACTGAGTGGGGGGAGGCTTCCGAGTGGGGAGGGGGAAAGAGGCTCCGTGCTGCTCCCGCCGCTGCGGGTTGTAGCTCAGGCCGCGATGGCAGCTGCGGCGGGCGGCTGCTGCCTGTGCCCAGGCCGGCGGCGCTGGTGGTGGCGGCGCTGGTGTTGCTGCGGCGGCCCGGCACAGTGAGGGGGAAGCGCCATTCCCGCCCCCCCCCGCCCCCAGATTTTTGGAGAGCGGGGGAGGAGGCGCCAAATCCGGGGGTCCCCCGCCAGGGCGGGGGGGTTGGGACCCCTAGCAGTGTTAGTTTATTAGGACCTTATCAACCTGATTCTGCTGAGAGAAATCGGAGGCTTATTATTCATAACATGCTGTTTTCTAATTGGGAATTTGGATGGTGTCAGTTGTCCCTCCCCACTTCTGCTAATAATGTCCTGTAAGTCAATTATCATGTCCCTTCTAGGCCCGTGGCTATAGGGGGCCCAAGCCACTCCATTCAAACCCCCCCCCCCTTCCATCTGTATGGCCCCTCCATTGGAGGGCCTCCAGTTTGCCCCCTTTGCTCATCACCACTCTGAACACTTCAGGTTCTGTGATGTGTCAAGTGTCATTTTGGGCCCCATGGTCCCCCCATCTAAAATTTTATCCCCTGCCTCCCCACCTAAAATTTTCTGGCTATGGGCCTGGTCCCTTTCCCTTTGTTGAAAAATATCTGAATGTTCCTATTCCTGTATTATGCACTGCTCTTCGCATTGTCTTCAAGTATACAGTTTATGGACAACTTCCATGGTGCAATTTAAGAAGAATGATGCATGCAGGAGTTCTGGAATATTTCCATCCTTCAAGCTGAAATGGTACAGTCCAACCATTCTTGTAGCAGCTGGATCAAACCTAGGTCCTCTTCTTACCACTTTACAAAACTACCAGTGGACTTCAGGTAAAAAGAGAAATATTTTTTTTTCTCCCACAACTTCTAAGTGAACAACAATTTCTCCAAACTTTGAATTTGTGGTTAAATATCTTGGCAACAGAAAAAAAAATAGAGCTTAAAATATACCCAAGCAGATGGTGTAAATTTAGAATTGGAGACCAAGAAGATATGAAAAATGTTCTGATGTTCTGCAGATCTGCTGTTTTTCTTTATTCAGGCAAAAATGATGTCTTCTGCTTGAACACATGGCGGAATGCCCTCATTCAGCTGTTTTGCTACTGAGCCAAAGTCTGACAGTGATTCGTGTTCATGACTTTTGTGCATAAGTCTTACACAGTTTATGGATAAATACAAGCAACCACTTAGCAGGGTGAGCATCTCACCATATAAATCAGTTGTGCAGAATTGTCTGCCAGGTGTAGAAATAATTCTGCTATATATTCATGCACAGTTAAAAAAAAATCAGAGAAAACAGAGTGGTACCAAAAAAATATCAGTGGGATTTAGTGAAAATCCACCAAAAGTTGTTTTTTGTTATACCCAGGACTCCAAATTTCAGATAGTTTAATAAACAAATCAATCAACAACTGCTTGATTAATTGGGGGCTTATAAGTGGAGTCCAGTCTTCATTGGCCTGATAGCAAAGAGCATACTGGTTCATCTTGGAAGCCATTTTGGCTTTAGAATGCAGAAAATATTAATCTTCTCTTATCTTCTAATAATGAAAGGCTTGGTTGATTACATCAAAAGCTATTTTACATACCTTTCAATATCCTCGAAAAGGCATCTGTATTAAAGCTTTTGTTCCAAATAGAATTATTTAAATCCAGTTGATTTTATCATGTTTATGATTAATCAATTAAAAATAGCCTTGGCCTCACAGTTAAAATATAACAGATAGCTGACATCATTGATTTTGCTGGCAATACATTTTTTTTTCAAAATTCAATTTTTCTGAATTTCTTCCCACTTCTGCAGCACATCTAATGATACTTCATAACAGTAAGTGTGAGGAGACATGTAATTTTCTCTCACTGAGTAAAACTGATCTTAGCCAAAAGCAGCCCAGATTGAAAAACTAGAGAGGCACCATCTTGGCAGTTTTCCCCTCAGGGGTATCCAAATTCTAGTGGCAGTTTCCCATCTGGAAAGCACTGCAGGAAAGCTCCAGCAGTGCCAAGATGATTTGTCAAGTCTGAAGCCTACAATGAATAGAGCGGTCGCTCTCAAACGGGCCTGCTCCTATTCTCTTTGTTTAAAACATTTGTTTTTGAAGAACTGAATAACCAGCCATTATTACATTGTTTAGAAAACATAAAGTTTTGCAGCCCCACCCTTGTTACCCTCAAGTCTGTAGGAAGGGTTATTTTGTGGGAGCCAGTGGGACACAGTGACTCTTGAGGCCAAACTAGACATGAATCCTTTTTAAACAGTTGGGTCCAGGTTCCCTAGAGCCAACTCTATTTCCCTGCACACACCAATTGTGAAGAATGTCTATTTAAAATAGAAAACAGAGCCTGTTTGGGCTTCTGATGCCATTATGGGGAAAGGATAGGCTCCTGCCTCCCCCAGCTGTTTTCTTGCTCCCAACTGGAGCTGAGGGGAAGTTATCTCTCCATTTTTTTGCTGCTCCTCATGGAGTATTTGGTGCACGTAAAGCAGCAAAAAAAAAATAATGTGGAAATAACTCTCTCCCAGTGCTGTTTTGTAGAGGAAAAATTACTGGGGGTGAGGCAGGGTCTCTTCCTTCCTTCCCCAGGGTGGCTTTCCAAACCTAAATGAGCTGTCCATTCTTTTTTAACAGACATTCCCCCAGCTGTTGTATGATTGTGTGGAAACAGAGCTGGATCCAGGGAACTCGGATCTAGTTCTTTTAAAAAGAGCATGCCTAGTCAGGCCTTCAGCCTCACAGAGTTTTTTGTAGATGGGGCCTAGAGTTCTCCTAGAATTACAACTGGTCGCCAGGGTGCAGAGTTGAGTTCCCTTGGAGGAAACGACAACTTTGGAGGGTAGACCCTGTGGGATCACATCCCCACTGAGTGGTGTCCCCAAACTTTGCCATGCATCCAAATTTTCAGGAATTTCCCAAGCTGAATTTGGGTACCTTAAATTGTGAGGATAAAATGGAGAGGGATAAAACCGTATAGACTTATGCTCTATGGAGAAAGGGCAGGAAAATATTGATAGGTTTTACAGCTTTCTAAAATCCTTCATAAGACTCTGGCTGCCAGGTGGGACCTAACCTCTACATAGTACTAAAGGATCTATTGGAGAAGCCCATAGGGGATAGAAATTTTACTTACAACGAAGGAGGAGTTGCTAACTACTATCTTGTTGCTCACTGTTTACTTGACTCCAAGGAGCTGATAAAGTAAAGCAAAACAACAATAGAAAAAAATAATAATACAGCAATAATCAGCTCCCTCCCTGCTCCCAACTTATGTGGGTCAACTAAAGCAGGCCCAAGAAGGTTACTAGATTAGGGCAACCCCTCCCTGGCCTATTTCTGTTTGATGGCCCCAAAAGCTGCTGCCAGTCAGAGTAGACAATACTGGGCTAAATGAACCAGTTGGCTCCCTTTGTACACAGTGGCTTTGTATTCTCTCATCTAGATTGTGTGCCAGCAAGAGGGCACCTTGCCATGTATAATGTGCATACTATAGATTTTCCAGATATTTAAAGAAAAAACAAAAAACCCTGTGAGTCTGTTGCTTTTAATGGATCTCCTTAGAGTGGCTCTAAGCTTAGCCTGGTTAGGCAAGCTCAGTACTTATTGCTTGTATAATATAATTATGTCTGTTTCCACAAATATAAATTATAGTTATAATAACTAATTGTAATAAAACCTGTGTTCCTAGCTCTTCAGGAGAGTCTGCTGTACTAGTAGCTAAACTTTTTTATGCAGAGGCCATGCAAATTGGTCTGATTAATGTGAGGAAAAGCCCCCTACTTTTCATACACATGGACATCATGATCACCAGTATGGTTGCCAGGGTGCCTGGAGTTTTGACTCTCACACATCTGCTCTAAGAAGTGGACTTTGCTTGCAGTTTCTAAGGCTTATGTGGATACCATAAGCCTCAGCTTTTCATTCTACATCTCTGAAGAGTGTTAGCCAGAACTACAGACATGCTCCAGCTGCTCCTTGTGTGCCCAGTCTTGGCCACCGCAGTGGAAGAAGCCAGGCCACCATGTTTCCAGCCTGGCTCCATGGACCTAAGGCTAACAACAGCAGAATCCATCTTGCTTTCCTGACCCAAGCTTACCCTGCCAGGCTGAACTCATTCCTTCTTAGTGGGAAAGTCACACGTACACACCCTAGCCTGCAAGCAACTCATTTACCTCATGAATGGATTAATAGCTCCACTGTTGATCCTAATTGCTCAGCAATACCAGAACAATAAATCTTGCCCAGCAGAAGATGAGATAAGAGGAAGGACATCTCCTGTCTTCATAAAGTCTTTTGTCTTACCCGGGTGGTACCTAGGCCAGTATTTGATTCCCTATTGTCACCTTCCCAGCTAATCCCATTTAACCTTAAGTATCCAGCCATTCCCATTCTCACCCCAGTCTAATACCTTGGAGCCGCCCCAGGCAGCATTGCAGCTTGGAAATTTCCAGCTTCACCAGACTAAGGTGAAGTTCATTGGTCAAAACTGGCATCCAATTAGGTGTCAGCAAGGGATGTCCAGCCTCCTTGGTCATCATAGAGCCTCCCCCTGCTCCTCCCCAAGACCTCCCAGCCCCTGAAGGGTCTGAGGGAGCCTATTTAACCTCTGACCCAACTCCACTCAGGTGTGTTCTCTATTCAGCAACCCCCATATCCCGCTGTATAGATCCATCCCCGATTCCTGATCAGTTTCGGGTCCATCCCCCATTCCCTCATTCGTCGCCATCGGAGTCTTCCTTGGAGTCTGCGAGAGGTAGTATCACCCTGTATGTTCATCCTTATATGTACCCCTATCGATCTCTCTATATTTCTTTAGATCTGTGTGAATGTGTGATTGTTTTTGTACCTTGTGCGAAAGAACTATTATTTCAAATAAATTACATTTGATTTTATTAAATTAGAGTCCATTTTATTGAGCATCACTCTCTGAATGGTTGAGCCTGGTATACATAGATAAAAAAAGATTCCTATTAAAGCCAAGTGTCCATTAAACTAATTCCCCAACCTCGTTTTGAGGGCATTTTGGCTTACATTAATTTCCTATCTCATTCTGGCGAATTATTAGTGCCAAATATTAGTTTAGCTGTGGTTCTGCTTGGAGTTTTCCATGAATCCCAGGCTGTCTGCAAGAAGTATCCATTGCTTGATATATCTGATTGGGTAACACAATCAGTTTCCTTGTGATTAACACTTACTGGGGAGTTATGATAAGTTTTGTCATATCTTTTTGTTTTGCAAATATACAAGATGAGCAGGAGGAACAGGGAGTCCCCAACACAGACATTACTAGTATTTAAAGAAAATGGCTGCCCCCAAGTTAACAACATGCTCTTGGAGTTCCCCCAAAGTCTTTTTCATCAGCCAGCTGCAAAATTCAGCCTCGTTTCACCTTGACTGACTATTTTGAAATTTCAAGTACTGTAGCTTTTGTGCAAGACAAGGGTTTAGGGAAGATCATCTTGTGTATCTAATGGGGATGGGGGGGATCTTATACTGGCAGTAGACTAGCAGCAGTTGAATTAATCTGGGTTAATCTCTCCTTGCAAGTATTTTAAACTCTAGGCAGGGTAGAAGCTCTTAGACTATTGGCTCAAATCCTGGGCCTCTGTTTAAGCAACCTGGTCAATCAATTCAGCACCAGCCCTGGGGGCTGTTTTGGTTCTTTTATTGCATTACTCCTTTCATAATTGCATGTTATTTTTTTTCCTGTGAGCCACTTTGGATCCCTTTGGTGAGAAAAGTGATATGCCAATGAATTAAACAAATGCTTGTAATACAATAACAGTAAACTCAATAAAAGCCAGGGCAGAAGTGAACCAAGGAGACCAATTGGAGGGGGGAGGGTTTGATTGGCCCACACACAATTTCCTCTTGAACTCTTTCTATCTCTAGTATTTCAGTAATTAATTGAGCAGCTCTTGCTTCCAAGACTGGTTCTCACTTCAGTTTTTACTTGACTAATCACACTTGAGTACAGAATGGCACAGATTCTATTTGATGTGTGAATTTATGTAGATTTAGAAATGTGTTGCTTGAAAACAAGAGCGCAGTATTAGCCAAGCATCAGAACCTGGGACAGCACACTGTAGAAAATCTGTTTATGGCTGGACAGATTGCAGATAGCTAAAGAGTTGCTGTCAAGGACTGAAATACTCCTGGGAGCTGAAGGAGATTCTAGGAAATCATTATTAGGGAGGGTCCATGGCTCAGTAGGAAAGCATCCTTGAGAGCAGGGGAAAGAGGAAGCCAGGTCTGATAGAGGTCTTCCTCCATTTCCTGTGAAGGCTCAACAGGAGTCTAATAACACCTTGAAGATTAACAGGATTTCTAGCATAAGCACTTCACCAGATGCAATGTGGTGGGACCTGAGGAATCAGACTTTGAGGGGAGGATAATAGCCTCTTCTAAAGGCCACGAAATGCCAGGCATACAAGTTGCAATATGGTCATACACAGTGCAAGGCAAGAGACAAACAGAGATGGTTTGCCATTGCTTGAGTCTGCATAGCAATCCTAGACTTCCTTGGTAGTCTCCCATCCAAGTACTAACGAGGGCTGACCCTGCTTAGCTTCTGAGATCTTATGAGATTGGGCTCTCTTGAGCCAAAGTGTGATATAAATGTGTGCAAAATTCAGATGTAATCAAGGAAAGTAGAGATGATTCATGATGAAAGTGATTGACCATTTCTCTCATTTTGATAAGCTATGGGGCTAGACAGGTTCATGGAAGACATGTCCATCAGTAGCTGTGAGCTATGCTGAGTAAAGGGAACCTTTATTCTCAGAGGCAGCAAGGGTCTGAAAGCTAGTGCTGGGAGGCAACATCAGGGGAGGACCTTGGCCTCTATGCCCAGTTATTGGCCTTTAAGGACAAATGGTTGACCGCAATATAAATCAAAATGCTGGTCTGATCCAGTAGGGCACTAGTTAACACCAGAAGTGACTGAAGTGTCCCAGATTTTATTAAGTTAAATGTTAAAGAGATCCCAAGTCATTGTAATTTATAAGGAAAATTGTCTTGGTAACTGCTTCTGGCCAGGGTCAATTGTGAGACTCTCCCCCATTCTCATGGTCCTTGGATGTTCCAGGACTCTTCTGATACAGAATTACCCAATCCCCCCTGCCCCCAGTTTCCCGTCTCTGATAACTCACGAAGCTGAGTTTGAACATTATGTTCATAGGATTTAAATTGCTCAACTAGCGTGAATGCAAATGGATTTATCTCTTTTAAAAGTTTATACCAATGTAGGCATTAGTATTCTAAATAATTCAGGCAGCCAAAACTGCATTCAGAAATTATCTTCAAGGGACACCTTCAGTCCTTGTGTCAGCTCCTTATTTTCAAAACACTGCTTAGTATCTTGGAGAAATTTTAGAAGAATGAATGGAAAGTGGAATCAGTTTGAGAATATATGCCCTATGGGCTCTCTGCAGCATCACTGTGTTGCAAAGCTTCTTCGGCGATGATACTTTATCTGCCTTGTGCAGGAACACAGAAGAACATAAATTTTAAAAAGAAAGGGAAGAAAAGACAACTAGGAAAAAATAGGGTTATTTTCCTCATTCTGTTTAAAGCAGCGTTTGGTCGACTACCCAGTTGGTAGAGCTGTAGATTTTAAATGTACTGTACATTCACTCCCTAAACATAGGAAAGAAATGCAACGTAGCTATCAATCTTGCAAGAGAGAGACTCGTTTTGAGTATTTACTTATGCATAAGCAGTTTTGGGAAACAGCTATTGGATGTGTGCATGTAAAGGAAATATTTTCTATCTTTTTGCTTTCTGTCACATGTAGTTGCTGGAAGAAAGTCAGAGGAACAGAGCCCAAGACCTCATGCATTGTGCTCTGATGCCCCTTGTAGCGAGTCACTCAAAAGTACAAAGATCAGAATGAATCAGTTTTCTCTCTCTTATGTCTATCCTGCCCTTCCTCTAAAGAACTGATTGTTCTTCCCATTTTCCTTTTATACGGGCCTTGAATTCAGAGGAGCTCACAGGAGCGTAGCTCCTGAACCATTCTGAGGGTTCCCCCTCCTCCTTCCCACTTAGCCCATTGAATAGTAGGTGCAGTTGCATAACAATCCCTGGATGAGTTCCACTACCTGTTTTTCTACAAAACGACTCCTGGTTTTATATATCCTGCTTTTCACCTCGATGGGGACTCCAAGTGGCTTGCAAGACCAAGAAAAATGCAATAGAAACAAGACTGGGGGAGGGGAGGGGAGGCTTCTGAATGCAGAGCAGGCCTCTTTCCTCCCACCTCAGCCTCACCTTTGCAAGCTGATCTTCTTCACAGCTCTTGACTACAAGCCTCAGGCTAGGTAACTCTTGCCCAAGGGCATGACTGTGGGCATGCCAAGGCCCATTCAAGCATCTACATTGGCTTTTGTTTGCTTCCAGAAGCAATTTGTGGTACTGCTTCTGATCTGATGATCTCAGAGCTCACGATGCAGAAGTCAGTCCATGAGATTTCCTGGACCCACAGGTTCTAGCTTTCCATTATCCTTACCACATCTGAGGTAGATGAAGTTCGGCCAGCTCTCCATGTTATGAAGTTGCAGGAGTGGAGCCTGGAGAGGGTATGGTTTGGCAAGGAGAGGGTCCTCATCAGTTATGATGCCACAGACTCCACCTTCCAAAGCAGCCATTATTTCCAGAGGAACTCACCTCTGTGATCTGGAGCTCAGCTGTAATTCTGGGAGATCCCACACTTCACTTGGAGGGTTGGCAACCTTAAGTAGTTTAGGTTGTGGGGGGAGGTGAGAAAGCCTGGCCCCAGGTCATTTGGTAAGCTTCATGACCTACTGAAGATTTCAGTCCAGGCCTCCTTGGTCCCATCCTGGAATCCCAACACCAGCACCATAGTGGCCTTCTCATTGTATAATCAGTCTCCCCCTGCTTAATTTACCTCAAACAATTATTAGGATAAAATGGTTGACAGTAAAACCAGGTGTGTTGCCTTAAGCTTCTGGGAGAGGTAAGGTGGAATAAAAATGTGAAAGAGAGTTGGGAGTTTGGGAAAAGTTTGGGGGCAAAAGTTTGCCTTGTAGACTTCATCCATCTTGAACAGTCAGTAAAGCACACTCTATTGCAGGGGTGTCAAGGGCTGAATCAAGCCTCCAGCAGGTTCCTATCAGGCCCCTGAACAACTGGTTGTCATCTGCTTCCTTTTGCATAACAGCTTGCTTTGCAAGGCTTGCTTGGTCTCACAGGAGCTGCAGAGCAAAACCTCTGTTTTCTCCATTGGCTGAGGCTCCTTCCTTGAGAGGAAGGGGGGGGAGAGCTTGCTTTGCCAGGCTCTCTCAATCGCACAGCAGAGCTACTGAGCCAAGCCTCTCTTCCTTCTACTGACTGAGGCTCCTCCCCCTCCTGGGCTCCTGGGGAAGGAAGAGCCAGAGCTTCCTTTGCCCAGTTCCCTGGATCCCATGGGAGATATACAAAGAAAGCACTCTTAAGATCAATGAGTGCTAATGTTTTAATCATGTTTTAAGGGGTTTTTTTTAAACCTAATCTTAAATAAGTACACATATGGCCCATCTCAACATGGCCTGGCCCGACAAGGTCTCATTTATGTCGGATTCAGACCTCATGAGTTCGACACCCCTGCTCTAATGAGAATTTAGGAATTCCTGGCTCCCAGTTCCACAGACTTCCATCCTACATTACCTCATCTCATTCATTATCTGTGTTTTGGAAAAAGGAACACAACTAATCTGCATCTGTCATAAACATTGGTTTCTGTTGGTGGAGATCACAAAACACTGTTTCCAACAAGCATACCAGGTGCTGTACAAAAATATACAAAAACTTCAGCAGAAATATTAGCAAGCAAGAGCAAAGTAATCAATAGTTAAAGGAAATGTAACAGAGGTCAGGTGCTTTATTTTTGACTGAACAGCCTTTCAATCCCCCACAGATGTTTCAAATGAAAGGAATCTGTAGGGAGCTTTCATCTTGCATTAATAACATCATTCATTTCTCCCAAGTTTCAATTATTTTTTTTCATGAACCATATTAATTTTTGAATACATAGGGAGAGGAGGAGGATCATATCCACTAGTTCCACCCATAACCTCCATATATTCAGCAGAACATGGCTGGACATCACATAGACTCTTCTGTGTAATCAGGAGCCATGCAGAAGACCATGTGCCCAGAGGTCAGGATGGTATAGTGATTAGAGTGTCTTGCTGGGATCTGGAAGACCCAGGTTAAAATCCCCAAGCTCTCAAAGCATGACCTTACGCCAGCCGTTCTCTTAGTCTAACCCAATTCGTGTGAAGATACAGTGATTTTCACACAGATTGCTGTGCCTCAGGTTTATTTCTATTGGGAAGCTCTCCCAAAGCCTTGTGGTGTGTTTGTGTGCCAATGGGGGGTGGGGTGGGGGGCTCCTTGGCTTTCCTCTGGTCTTTCTCAAACCTGCTTTGCTTAGAAGGTGGGGGAAAGACTGCAGTACAGCCTGGCTGGGGTGCTGTGTGGATGGGAAAATTTAGATCTTCCTGCCTATGTGGCGGACATTTTCCCTGACCCTTTTCCTGAAGCCACAGTGTCCTCCCACTGCCTCAGGCATTTGTATTTTTCAAACTGGCACTAGATTATTGTTATATCGATATAATGGTATACTCTGATGTATAACATTATTTTGGTTCTTTGAATTCCCAGCTTTCTTTAAAAAAAAAAAAGTTAGTATTTGGTTCTCTCCCTTGCAGATTATATGTCCTCAACAGGAGGTGATAGAGACTTACTTTCAGATAACTTTCAGATAACAAAGAAGAAGAAGAAGGTGTAGGTTAGCCTACACCTAGCTTGAGAATTTTAATGCCAGATCTCTGTATATATTGGAATATTTATTAATTTTTATGGTTTTATCTGTTTTAAAGTTATTCCCTTACATGTTTAAATATTGTTTAATTTATGTTGGATCTAATGCTGGAAGCCGCCCTGAGCCACTTGTGGGAAGGGCGGGATATAAATTCTAAATAAATAAATAAATAAATAAAAGAAATGTTAGTTGGATGGTTGCTGCGAAAAAGAGTTGTGACTCCTTAAAGACTAAGACATTTATAGTGGCATAAACTTTCATCCCTTCTCTTCGTGAAAACACTGGGGTATAATGCCAAACAATCCATCCTAAAAAGCAGCCATTTTCTCCAGGGGATCTGATCTCTGTCATCTGGGGTCAGTTGTAATTTCAAGATATATCGAGGCACCACCTGGAGGTTGGCAACCCGATTGCTGTTTGCAAATCAAGTTGTTTTAGTGGCTGAGAGTACCTTCTATCATCTGCATGTGGTTTGCTAATTCTTTCCTTTCTTAGACTCAGCAGATATGTCTATGCAGATCCAAGCATTGGTAACTTTGTGATTGGATTACAATATTGCACTTTGTATTTGCCAATCTGAGCCATTTTTCCATTGCTCTTCAATTTTCTATTCACTTTCCTCTCCCCTTCTCTCTCTCTCTCTGACAAATTCAGTCTTCCAATGCTTAGAAACGCTAGTTATTTTTCATATACAGCAAAGAATAAGGGATTGGCTGTGCACATGGAGGATGGAACTAGAAACCACCTCTCACACAGTCTGTGTTGGGATGCCCTTGAAGACAACACAAAAATTTCAGCTAGTCCAGAAAGCAACTATCCAATTGTTCTCAGAGGCCACCAGTGAGAGCATATCTTGCATATCCTAAAGTAACAGTGTTGGTTGCCAGTTTGTTTCCAAGTTCAGCTCAAGTTGCTGCTTATGATAATTAGAGCCCTGAGACAGTGATGTGGGGTGAAAAAATTTCCAGAATGGCATATGTTCCAATATGATATCTTTCCATGGAAAACGTTTGCCTCCCATACATGAATATAGTCTGCTATATATAGTTTGTAAATATAGTCTGCTTATCTAGAGTTGTCAGGGCTATTGTGCTGCAAACCAGTCAAGTTAAACGCGAGCTTTGAAGCATGGACAACCTTGTACATGTACATGGTTGTACTTAAACATGGTACTTGTACATGGTGTATTTACCTCCTTTTGCTAATGCTATTTAAATCTGGCTAACCATATTTAATGCATTTCTTTACATTTGAAGGGGAAGATTTTTCAAAAAGATTTTCTGGGGGGGGGGGGGGAAATCCAATTCATATTTTTCCAGAAACCCACACCACTGCCTAGGACTCACGTAATTAAAGGAACATCTCTTCTTGTATATCTGCACGCACTTGCTACCATGCTCAGATGGCCACTTGCTGATTCCAACTTAAGGCTTTTCTCCCCAATCAATCTCCAGCATCTCCAGTGAAGGATCAGGTAGAAGGTGATGTGAAAGACCTCTGCCTGAGACCCTGGAGAGCTGCTGCCCATTTGAATAGACAGTATTGACCACGATAGACCAAGGGCCTGATTCTGTATAAGGCAGCAGCATGTGAACTTTTAGGAGGAGTCCGGCCTGCCACAAAGTACCTTAGCTTCCATTGCAAAGAGCACAGTAAAGGTTAGGGGGTTTCTGGGTGTAACTGGGGCCAGGATGTTCCGCTTCCCTTCCTTTTTGGATACAGCAACTCCCATGATCATTATAAAGCTGGTGGCCAGTTTTGAGACGCCTAGCTTTATTTTCTTCATTTTTCCACAGATGGATGGACGGATGCCTCTATTTAATATTATAGACATTTTAAAGTGTGCTCATTCTGAAAGGTAACTTGAGCCATGGCTCGTCTGAAATCTGACTTGAGCCATGAAGAAAGCTGAGATATAAGCAGGGCTTTTTTGGTAGCAGCAACTCTTTTGCATATTAGGCCACATACCCTTGATGTAGCCAATCCTCCAAGAGCTTACACGGCTCTTAGTACAGGGCCTACTATAAGCTCTTGGAGGATTGGCTACATCAGGGTGTGTGGCCTAATATGCAAAGGAGTTCCTGCTACAAAAAAGCCCTGGATATAAGTATTTTGATTAAACAAAATAAGGATCATGACTGAATGATTAAAGATACAGAGGGAGGAAAGGAACCATAGATCCCATGAGGCACTGTAAAAATGTGCGGCATGTGTGTTGATATAGAGCCAGAGAGTTCAGCAGTCCTTGGCAGACACCAAGTGATACTACAGCATAGCACATGGTTACTTTTAGCTCAAAATATCATTTTTTTCCAGTGAAACTTTCACAGTGCAATGCAACTTGGAGAGGGGCTGTAGCTCAGTGGTAGATCATCTGCTTGGCTTGCAGGAGGTCTCAGGTTCAATCCCTGGCATCCCCAGTTAAGGATTAGGTAGGAGGTGATGTGAAAGACCTCTGCCTGAGACCCTGGAGAGCCCCTGCCAGTCTGAGAAGACAGTACTGACCACGATAGACCAAGATTTGATTCAGGCAGCAGCATGTGAATTTTTAAGAAAAAGACTACAGATTTATATCCTGGCCTTCTCTCTGAATCAGAGACTCAGAGCGACTTACAATCTCCTATATCTTCTCCCCCCACAACAGACACCCTGTGAGGTGGGTGAGGCTGAGAAGGCTCCCACAGCAGCTGCCCTTTCAAGGACAACTCCTGCCGTGGCTATGGCTGACCCAAGGCCATTCCAGCAGGTGCAAGTGGAGGAGTGGGGAATCAAACCCGGTTCTCCCAGATAAGAGTCTGAGCACTTAACCACTACACCAAACTGGAGCTGGAGTTGACATAGGAACTTTTCCACATTCAAACACACATGCAAGAAGTTTGGGATGCAGCTGAACAAATGTGCTGAACATTTAGGTCCAGTTATCACTACCTGCCAGTAGGGTAATAAGATGGTGGATAGCCGAACGCATTCCTACAAAACAATTCTAATGCCTTTTGGTAGACTTCTTTGTCCCAGTGGGGTTGCTATATGTTATGCCTCTTCAGTTTGGTCTCACTTAAGCAGGTTCTTTGTATGCTTTCCATCTGGCGACAAGGGGACGTTCTTTCTGAAGCAAGGAGCTGCCAAAACATTCCTGTCAAGTTTGCTTAGCCGCGAGCTCGCTACTTGCACAGACCTAACGACTCTGCAACGTTCCAACCTCTCCACCTCTACTTTGTCTCCAAGCTGCTAGAGCATGTGCCCAAAAGACATAATGCAGGAGGCTGGCGGGAAGGCTGTCATCCAACACATGGAAGCAATCTTGGTCTTTCTGAAAATGGACCCAGTGAGACAGGGAGTGAAGAGAAAACAGCACAAGCACTGGCAGTTTTCTCTGAACTGTTTCAGTGTTCAAAAGCAGCATGCCATTTGGTGTTGCTTGCATCCCTCGGTGATACTGGATAGCTCAAGCAAAGGAAATGGGACTGAGCAAGAAAAGCTGCTTGTAGGAAAATGCGATATTTTTTTTTTTGGCTACCACAGCAAGCAGACAGAAATATTTTTGGTTTGCATTTTGCGAAACCTTTCTTTGTCTCCAAAGCAAGCAAGAAACGTGCTGTGCTGAGGGTGTTATGAGGTGAGAGAACTGGCTGGAGCTGAGAAATGGTCAACAAACAAAGGTCCATTAGATACTCATGCCATGGGAGACATTACGGGAGCCACAGTTTTAAAAATGGCTAAAATGAGATCCTGGAAGAGTTGTCTGTCAATAACTTCTCATGATAACCCTCCATATTTGGAGGCAGTATACTTCTGAATGATAAAACTGGGGACACACAACAGGGAAGAGCTGCTGATTCTAGTGTCCTGGCCCCACTGGTAGACCTTCTGATGGCACATGGGGGTTTTTGGCCACTATGTGACACAGAGTGTTGGACTGGATGGGCCATTGGCCTGATCCAACATGGCTTCTCTTATGTTCTTCCCTGTTGTCTCTTGTAAGCTTCCTAGAATCCACTGTTGGAAGTACATTTTAGAGGGTAACAGTCTGCAGTAGAACAACTAATTTCCAGTCCAGAGACACCTTATGAAACCGAGATCTCACAAAGAGAGCTTTGGCTCTCAAAAGGTCACACACACACACCCCTTTCTTGTTGCTTTCTATGATGCTACTGGACTGGAATCTAGCTGTTGGAAATAAAACTCGGGATAGGTAGACTTGGACTCAAACTGTAGGTTTCTTGTTCATGGGTTCTTCATGGAGACTTTCAGCCATACCATATTGCAGTTGCCAAGTCCTTGTGCCAACTTCTATGTAAAAAGTACAGATGAGCTCAATTCTGATCAGGACAGTGGTGTGGGGGAGGAGGGAGCCCTGTTCCCCCCTCCCCTCCTGTGCACCATTTTGGACAGCCAAAATGACCAGCAGGGGGATGGGCTCTGAGGGGATCAGCATTATTTTTATATTGGTTATTGTTGTTGAATTTAGGCAAAATGGACATTACGATTTATGTAGGGTATACAGTGCACTGAAAATAAACATCATTCCCTTGTTTCCAGACCATTTATAGATCCTTATTCTGAACAAAGATACAATCTAAATCCTCTTTGCCTTAGCTAGCTTGTGGGAAGCTGGCCATGTCAAACATTAACAAGATGCACTAAGACAATAATATTTTATTAGAAAGGAGCGGTGTTTCTCTTCTTAATCTGTTTCTTCTTGTAAGTAATTTGTAGATGTGAATGGCTCGTTGTGCACATATTCGTTGGTTCCTTTAATAGATATGCAGTATTTAGCAGACCACATTGAGAGCGGGGTAAGTCTGGTCACTTCTAGCTTCAGGCCAAAATATCTGATGAAATGGAGACAGCAAACTAATAAAACAGATGCCAATCTGCATTTAAAATTGGCCCAAATATCCTTCGTAATGATCGTGCAAAGACAAGCAAGCTTCTGAATGTCTGTGTTGCATTTAAATGGCGCCTACCGAGAACTAGAAGTAACTGAAAATCTATTGGCATCCAATCTCCCTTCTTTTTTTAAAATAAAAAATGCTGTGATTTTAAAACCTGAAAGAAGTATTTACTCTTAACTTGGAATGTGGCCATTGAAAGGACTTGCACATTTTTCAAAAGGGCTTCTTCTGTTGCAGAGAAAAGCACAGATCGTTCTCAAACAAGGTAGTGCAGGAGTTTGAATCATGTGAACGTTTGAGAGTGCAAATGCTATTGTTATTATTTAACAGGTCTGTAGTGCTGAAAGTATGCTAGATGCTGTATGGATGGGAAAATAGGCACGACCAGGGCTGCCAGCAGGGGTGGAATTCTAGCAGGAGCTCCTTTGCATATTAGGCCACACCCCTGATGTAGTCAATCCTCCAAGAGCTTACAAAAAAAGAGCCTTGTAAGCTCTTGGAGGATTGGCTATTTCAGGGGGTGTGGCCTAATAGGCAAAGGAACTCCTGCTAGAATTCCACCCCTGGTTGCCAGCATCCAGGTTGGAACTGGGTATCTCCTGGGATTACAGCGGATCTCCAGGTAACAGAGGTCAGCTCACCTGGAAAAAATGGCCCCTTTGGAAGGTGGACTCTATGGCATTATATTCAACTGAAGTCCCTCCTCGCCCCAAACCCTACCCTTGTCAGGCTCTAGCCCCCAAAATCTCTGGGTATTTCCCATCCCAGAGCTGGCAACCCTAGTTAGCAAGGGTCTTGCATATATGTTTTGCATTCATGATTCTGTATCCTAAGTTCAGTGTAGCATAGTTCAATCATCAGCAGGTTTCTTTTTGACAGGCTCCTTTATTCAGCTTTCCAAACTTATTCAGTTTCCTGAACTCCTCCCCCCCATTGCCACTGTCATTATGCTTGCGCACCATAGATATCTCTTACACAGGGGAATAGTCGCAGACCTTCTCATGCAAGGACAGTTGCTGTTCTGTACACTGCAGGGAATCTCTCTAGAATGTAAAGTAGGAGGTGGCTGCAATCTTTACACATTATGGAGGACACAGCTTGGGTCCAGGTTCGCCACTCTTTGTCCTGCATGCCAGTCAGGCATTATTTGATTTAAAACACTTTTGTGCCATCTTTTCACCCAACTCAGAGTCCTTTAAGGGAGGGGGGCATTAATATGTTTTAAAACGTATTAATATGTGCAGAATATCTGAACATATAAAAATACAAACAAACACACAAACTGGGATGAAGACTGAAGAGTTAGTGGGGGAGCACCAAACAACAACAAAATCTTTACTTGCTGACAGAAGATGGAAACAGAACGTGACCTCTGAGACTCTCTGGGAAGAAAGTTCCAGAATTTTGGTATTATGACCAAGTAAGGCCCTCTCCTGAGTTGCCACCCACTTAATATCAAGTGCAGGGCTTTTTTTAAATAGCTGGAATATTAGGCTTTGCATATTAGGCTAAAGACAATGTTGTCAGTACAAGTAGGTCATATCACCAAGGCGTCCTGAAACCTTCTGGAGAACAGAACCAAAGTTTCAACTGTAGAGTCTAATTAATATAGAAATTGAAAGAGCATATTTTTGACATAGGCAGATCATGACTTGAGACTCAGCGCAGCCCTAATTCCTCAACATTCATCCCAGAAATGCCTCCAGACATCTGTTCATGTTGCCATAGCTTCTGATGTAACTGCTAAGAAGCATGAGATACAACTGAGTATCATCCCCATATTGGTGGAAACTCAGCCCACATCTCTGGATGACCTCTTCCAGCAGTTAAAAAGCATGAGGGACAAGATGGAACCTTGTGGAGCCCCATAGGACAGAGGACAAGTGTCTGAGTGGCAGTACCACAGCACCGCAGTTTGAAACGTGCTTTCAAGGTAGGATCAACAGAACTGCAAAAGAGTCCCAAACACAACCCATAGGTTCTTCTCCCACACATTCCTGCCTGGGAATTAAAGTAGTGGGGAGATGACCTCCTGACGCCAACGCCCCCCCCCCCCAAGTTAAAGATGTTCATTTGGTGGGTACATGAGAGAGGGTCTTTTCCATGACAGCTGCACAATTATGGAACAGCCTTCCCAAGGAGGTGCACCTGGCCCGCTCATTGTCAGTCTTTTATTTTTGGTAGCCCTAGTTTTTTGAGTTTTTAAACTGGTTTTTCTGGGTTTCCTAATAGATGTTTTTGTAATGTTTTATTGGTATTATAAGCCACCTTGAGTTCCAGGTGAGAAAAAGGAGGCTAATAAATGTTTTGAATAAATATTTATCATATGGCAGAGTTACACACAGGAAGTATATAATAATATAAAATATATAACTAAGCTGATGCAATGGGTATGCAGACCAATTGGTCAATCCCCCTACATACTAATACCTAGACTTTCAGTCCACTAAGTTGCAGCTGGGGAGAGTTCAGAGAGCTCTGTCACATCTCCCTGGAAAGCATGATGCTCCCATTCCTGTGACATGGAAAATAGTTTGGTGGGCTGCACCACCATCGTATTTGGGTCCTGGCTTTTTTTCCCCATTTAAAGAATGGACCTGTACAACTGCCAAAACCTATTCATATTCTTTTAGTCACACTTTCCATACTTTACGTGGCATAGGGTTGCCAAGTCCAATTCCAGAAATATCTGGGGACTTTGGGGGTGAAGCCAGGAGACTTTGGGGGTGGAGCCAGGAGACACTGGAGTGGAGCTAGGATCAAGGGTGTGACAAGCACAATTGAACTCCTTTCCTCCACCCTCCCCTTCTCCGATTCCACCCCAGAGGCGGAGCAGAGCGGGCGATGCCGCCACACTGCTGCCGCCTCTTCCCCGCCCCACTGCAGCGGCTCATCCGAGATGGGCCCAGCCTGAGCCCATCTCGGAGGAGCAGCCATGGAGCAGCCTAGGCGAAACCAGAGAAGGGGAGGGGAGGGTAAGGCAGGCCAGGAGCACGGCGAACCGCGAGTCTGGGTCCTAGAAGGACCCAGACTCGCGGCCCGCCACACTCCTGGCCCGCCCCCACCCCCCTGACTCCACCTCAGAGGTGGAGCGGAGCAGGCGATGCCGCCACGCCGCCCCCTCCCTGCCCCATCCCAGCTGCTCCTCCGAGATGGGCCCAGCCTGAGCCCATCTCGGAGGAGCAGCCACGGTGAAGCGGAGAAGAGGCAGCAGCAATGCAGCAGCGTCACCCGCTCCAAGATGGGGCGGCTCGCCACGCTCCTTGGTGCCGTTTCCCCCCCTCCCCCCACTTCCGTTTTTTGGGGGAGCAGGGGAAGAGGCTGGAAATCCTGGGGTCCCCCGCCAGGGCGGGAGGGTTGGGAAGCCTAACGTGGCAAGTCAAATCCTGAGAGCCTCTTGTTTGTGTTTATCAGATTATGGATATCGGGTGGAACTGATTGCATCCATGTTTGCAACCATTCGTTCCCTAGAATGAAATTTTGTGATGGCGAGATTTGTCTAGATCTTATCGCTGGGTTTCAGGATCCTAGTCTGGATAGGCCCACATCAGCCATGTCTTTGCAGATAGTTAACTCTCTTTTTCAGTTATCTTTCTATAATCATGAAGAAGAATATATTGTCTTTGGAGATGTGGGGAAGTGATGTGGCGCAATGTGGGTAGCCAGTAAGTCTCTGAGTGGATTTGATACATCCCCGATGGTTCTCGTTGTGTTAAGGTGTTGTGTTTGAATAAATAAATAAAACAGAACCTCAAAAGTGGCCCTAAAGGATAGTATGATCAGTACCATCAAAAACTGTGAAGAGGTCGAGGAGACTCAGCTTTGATCAAGCTCTGGGGCTAGTTTATCAGCCATTGCTCCCCTCTTTTGTTACTTCAGAGTAGTATTTTCCATCTGTTAGAAGCCATGCTTCTGCTTGGGTGAATTGCGGAGTCAGAAATATGACAAATGTACAGTGTCAGAAATATGACAAACATATGGAAACAGAAATCTGGGAACTTTTAGATTATACAACCTACCTCTTAATTTACTTTTAGAGAGGAAATATATTTTAGATCTAAGAAGAGAACATTGTATCCATCAATCGTATTTTTTAGATGATTCTGGCTCCACTTTAAAGCTTGTTTTGGTCTTTTCATAACCAGTCATAATAATTGCAAATAAATATTATTAATGTTATGTTGTTGTGGTCATTCTTCACCGCATAAAAAAACTCAGTCTTGGCCCGTGATAAGGGATAAGGGCCAGGAAAAGACTGGAATTCATAATTTGAATCAGGGTGGAAAATAGAAAATTTAGTTTCCAGTGTGATTAAACTGACACACAAGACTCTGGTGGAAGGAAGTTATAAAAGGAGTAATCTCTGTTGAGAAGAAGACGACGACATTGGATTTATACCCCACCTTTCACTCTGAATCCCAGAGCGGCTTACAATCTTCTTTCCCTTTCTCTCCCTCCAACAGACACCCTGTGAGGTAGGTGGTGCTGAGAGAGCTACTCCCAGAAGCTGCTTTTCAAGGACAGCTTCAAGAGCTATGGCTGACCCAAGGCCATTCCAGCAGCTGGAAGTGGAGAAGAGGGGTATCAAACCTGGTGCTCTCAGATTAGAGTCTGCACACTTAACCACTACTCCAAGGTAGAAGAGGTGAATGCCTCATTGAGGTCTAGCAACTTAGGCCCTGCCACAACTAGGTAAATTCCACAACTTTTGTGGTGATGGTTGAGGCTGACAACCCATGGGAGATTTACCAAGGGGGAAGGGCTGCTCATATTGCTGGTGATGGGAAGATCTCATTTCCAGTATGGCCTGGAAGTGATGCCATCTTGTAGTGGCAGCTCGGTCGTATTTGCCTAAAATTCTATGGTTTAACCATAGAGTTTTGGGTGAATGCTAGACAAATGCCCAACATGATGACATCACTTCCAGGTCATGCCACAAATGACATCATCACATCAGTCTGCTGCCCATCACCTATTCATTTCCCACAGAATTTTTTTCCTGTCACGCAGCTGGGTGGCAACAGGCCAAGCCTGGCGGTGGGAGGTCTAGCCTACTTAGAAGTGGGACACCTCCCCTCACTACGTTGGGCATATTAGAAGCACCTGCAGGGCCCATTCTGCTATGTCCCCCCTGCCAGAAGAGTAGGATGAAGGCTCCATCCCAAGAATTACCCTAGACTGAATGGTGCCCCAGGCAAGGAGGAGTGTCTTAGTTACCCAATCTCCATTGAACATATGAACATATGAAGCTGCCTTATACTGAATCAGACCTTTGGTCCATCAAAGTCAGTATTGTCTTCTCAGACTGGCAGCGGCTCTCCAGGGTCTCAAGCTGAGGTTTTTCACACCTATTTGCCTGGACCCTTTTTTGGAGATGCCAGGGATTGAACCTGGGACCTTCTGCTTCCCAAGCAGATGCTCTACCACTGAGCCACCGTCCCTCCCCCATTTGTTCAACTTTTGAATACTTCACGTTTAAAATACATTTCTAGCCCATTTTCCAATGCCAATACATTATGTGCATGTGTAGTTTATCCTTGCCAAAATAAGGTGATCAATGAACATTGTGCTTCACGTGGGCTTGATACTTACTAATTCACAATGCCCAGTTATTTCTGTGGCAGTGACTATATGGCAATCACTCACACATGAGCCAAGGTTGTAGATGTTCCTGTGAAAGACACTTCCCCTTGCCCTCCTATTCAACACAGTACTGACCATGCTGGTCACTGTTGCCAGCTTTGTGAATGAAGATACATGTTACTACTGTCAGTTTCAATGGTGAATAGGTCCAGGAGGGCTGCCATGTTGGTCTGAAGCAACAGAACAAAGTTGGAGTCCAGTAGCACCTTTAAGACCAACAAAGTTTTATTCAAAATGTAAGCTTTTGTGTGTATGCACACTTCATCAGATGATGGAATGGGGTACAGTGAGCAGTGCTACATATAGCTGGTGGGCAGTGGTTAAACATGCAAAATAGTACAAAGTTAGACTCCATTGGCAAAATAGCGAAATTAACAAATTGGAAGAAGTATAGATAGCCCATGACAGTCCGAAGACAGGAAGGCAAGGCCTGGGAAGGCAGAGCTGGGTCACCACTTTCAGCTGGCTTCCTCTCCAAAGTGCCACAGTGAAGCTGGGTGTCAGGGTAGGATTTCATGAATTCCATATACCAGTTTTAAGTGGCTTTTTAGCATTACTTAAGATGTGTATTATTCCAACATTGAAAAGCAGAAGTTTGTGTGGGTGTCGCCTCTGAAAATCTGAGGCTCTGAGCTGCATCTTATTTAGCTTGTGTGTAAATTCGGCTCAGTTGGGGTCAAGGAAGCCAAGACAACCCAAATACGCAAGAGTTTAGCTGAGGGGTCAGTCATGACTGAAGGGACAAAGGTGGAGCTAAATTTTCAAACTATCCTTTCAGTTTATTGACAACCCATCTCAAAGCGTTCCTTTGTTCCTGTTTAATTATGTGAACCCTCATCACACCTTGAGCATAACGGTGTTAATGAGCCTTTCTGTACTAATTATGCTCTCCCCTTTTGTATGAAGAAAAGAGTGCTTCTAATTATTTGCATAAACTTGATAAGCTGCCATTTAGCATTGAAGTAGGTGTCCTCATTTCACTGGGCTCTTTAAACAGCAATTAGAAGTGGTCAGGCTTGTTTCCTGGCTTGTTAAGATACCTGCATTGTCCCATTCTGTCTTGAGAAGTGGTGGCCAGCGCCGACTGGCCATTTAACTGACAGGGACATTTCTTGGTGGGCCATTGGTGTCCACAGTCCTGGACCAAGCTGAACCAAAACACAGCCAAGTTTCAGGGGCTATTTAGCCCAGACTCCAATTCAGCCATGGCACTTTGTGTCAGCTCACCAGCTGTCTTCTCTTGCACTGCTTCCAGCTTGCCTTGGTTCTAGTGCTGTTTTCTCTTCCTAGCCTGCTCCTCTTGATGAGTATATCCTGAGGGTCACTGCAAATGATTATCATAGTAATGTCCAGTAATTCCATATTTATGGGTGGCCACTGGCGAGAGTCTGGGGAAGGAAGTGAAATGGATGCTGTCAGATGATGAGGTGACATCACTTCCTGGAAAATGAAGAACTGATGTCACATCTCTCTAGGGTTTGCCAGAAACTTTGTGATAAAGCCATAGAATTTCTAGCAGTTCCTGTAGAAGCAAGACATCATTTCTGGGTTTCCACCAGAAATCACACGATTGCCTAACAGCCTTTTTAAAAACATTATTATTCTGCCTCCAACTGCAGGAGTAGCAACGAGAAATGAAAGTTGGGGGCATGGAATCCCCATGCCTAGTGGAAAAAATGGCAGCCTTAATGGGAACAGAAAGTTACATTCTGCTTAGACCCACGTAAATCAGTAGACATCATTCTCTAAAGCTTTCATATTTTGCCCTGACCTGGATAGTCCAGGCAAGCCCAGTCTAATCAGATCTCTGAAACAAAGCAGAGTCGACTTGCATGGGAGACCTCCTTTGTATACTAGAGCAGGGAGGCAGAAACAGGATATATTCAGACACTTCTCTAAATATCCACCATGCCCCCAGTTGGGGTCAGTCACCAGAGGTCACCATGACTTCCAGATACACACACACACACAGAGAGTACAGAAAATACCCTCCCACACAAAGATTTCGTATTTTTACAGTCTACCACTGAAAATCACACTCGTCTAACCTTGACTGGCTTCTGATCTACAGAATTCAGACAGGTGTTGTTATTTCTATGTAATAATCGATCAGTAGTCTTATCAAAGAATGGCTGGCAGTAACTACTTCTGCTGGTTGTATTACTACTTCTGGTAGTTGGATAATATTGTTTGGAAACTGAATGTAAGAACCAGCATTATATTCTTGCTGACAGAAGTACTTCGGTTAACGAAAAAAATTACTGCTGGATCCAACCCCGTTTAGTGCATATCCCCATCTGGAGACACTGTTCTCTCTCTTACTCATTCTTCTGCTGCAAAAAGTCAGACTGGGTTTCAGCAGTAGAGAAATTCATGGAAGTTAAGGCTTTCAGTCCCTGTAGGTAACTATGGTGAAGGGCACAGGGTGGCTCTTCATCAGAAATATAATTATAAGCTGGTATATGGAGGATGCACGACTGAACCACTGATTTAATGTTGTCTCTGGCATCCTGCTGCAGAGCATTTGAGTGATGCACGGCAGGGTTTTGTGATTAAGACAGCACCGTTGAAATGTGTGTAGAGCAGTTTCCCTGTTGAATCTAGAGTCTAAACTATGCAGGCCCAGTGAAAGTAGAACATCGAAAGATTCTTCCTGAAGCTGACCAGCCAGCCATCTAGTCCAGCATTCTATAGCTAACCTGGAAAGCACACACAGAGGCATAGATATCCTGCTACTCAGTAGTATAATGTACTGAACACAGAGGGCACATTCATAGAAAACAGGCATTCACAGGCCTGTCCTCCAAAGCTGCCCACATGGATTTAGGCAGATGCGCAGACTGTGTTCAAGACAGGGAGAGACCAGGTCTCCAGCTTCAGTCAGAGGCTTTCCACGCTTTGTGTACTCTACCCACAGCTGCTCATCTTGCGGGTGGGGGATGCCAGGGAAAATGGGGATGCATACCAACACCCATGACTTCATTTCTGGCAGGGGTAACATCACTGCACTGGGCAGTGCTCAAAATCTTGAGTTGCCCCTGCCACCTACCTATACTTCATTGAATCTCACAACACTAGAAGGGCCTTTACCTTAGCTAGGAGTATGTCCCTGCCATCTGCAGTTGTAGAGGGCGGCTATAAAGGGACTCCTTATGCACCTAGGCTCTGCTCCTGTTCCCAATCTGAAATAGATTCTCTGGAGCATATATTCTTTAATTGTTCTTTTCATACGGTAAGTCACTGGGAAATTATTAGCCCACTGTTGGAAGGGTTCCCCGGCAGATCAAATAAACTCAAATTAGATTATCTTCTGTCGGATAGGAACCACCAGACAAGACAGGTGGCTAGGTTCTGTTCCCAAGTTTATAAAAAAATGCAAAAAGCAAGACAAATAGGGCAAACTGTAAATCTTTTTACAAATTTTAAAGTGACTTTTTAAAAGGTTTAAAGGGTTAAATAAAAATCTGTTATATTATTTTTTACAGTTATAACCCTCAAGTCATCAAATCTTAATATGTAGACTCTTTGTGGGACTTTTTATAAGGTACTGTTAAGGTTGTTCTAAATGACTTACATGTTCTGATCAATGACTGTATTAATAAACTGACTGACTGGCAGTGCTCTAACATTGGCCCCAAACTCTACGGTTTAACTGGGTGGTTCTGCCAGACATGACATCATGGGGTCCATTCAATGCAGAAAAGATGACCCCCCCCAACTCAGTGTGATCTCTCACCAGTTGCTAGCCACAGTTCAAGATCATTGGAGGAACTGCATATCCCTTACGGGAGGGGTAGGGAACATTGGCTTTCCAGATGTTTTTTGCCTACAACTCCCATCAGCCCCAACCAGCATGGCCAATGGCTGGGGCTGATGAGACTTGTAGGCAAAAAACATCTGGAGAGCCAACATTCCCTACCTGTGCCTTACAGAATACCACGAGATTGCATTTTCTCCTCCCTTTAGTATCATCACATGTAAGTCTGTTATTACAATTGTTTCTCCTGGAATTTACCCCCTTTTTTGTTTTGTTTTTAAATCATTGCTGCTGGCCTCTTCATTACAATAATTTAAAGGTGTGGAATGATACAGCATGCTTCATAGAAGAGTTGGAAGGTGCCATAAAGACCATCTAGTCCAACCCCTGCTCCATGCAGGATCAGCCTAAAGCATCTTTGACAAATAATCATCCAGCCGTGTTTTGAAGACTTCCAATGAAGGGGAGCTTCACTAGGGTTGCCATGCCTGGGATGGGAAATACCTGGAGATTTTGGGGGTGGAGCCTGAGGATAGTAGCATTTGGGGAACGGAGAGACTTCAGCAGGGTATAATTCCAATTGCATATCCAAAGCAGCCATTTTCTCCAGGTGAACTGATCTCTGTTGTCTGGAGATCAGCTGTAAGACCAGGAAATCTCCAGCCACCACCTGGAGTCTACAATATACAAGAGAGGTCACAAGAAACCAGCAACATAAACCCAAAAGCTACTGTGACCAAAATTACTATAAAACCATACAATATTTATTACAAAAAGGACAGGTTAATTTCACAAGTAAATATGCACACAACATTCCATTTATAGAGGAAACTCAGGCCAATCCTTGTAAATTCAGTTCACAGCGCTCCTGTAGAATTTCCAATGCTCATGTAGATTTCAAAGAATTCCATACATTTAGTAATGTTCCATTTCCATGAATCCCATGAAAATTCGATGCTTGCAGCCTGCAGCAACGCTACTAGGCTACAGTAGCAAAGTTTGCCTCCCTGGGAGGGAAGGGAGGATCTACAGCCCGTTTGGGCGCGTATTTGAGGGGGCAGGGCCAGACCGTTGTAACGGCCAGACCTCCACTCCCTGCTGCAGTCCCGACATATAATGTGCAACAGGACAACCAGTATTCCAATTCCTGTTTCAATAATTTCCTCAGGCACATCCTTGAAGATATAATCTTAACACAAATTTATGATGGACAGTATGTCTCCTCATACATATTTCTTGTAGACTAAATGCTCAGCTGGCTTTTGCCACCACCATGCTCCCTGTGTGTGTGCAGGGCCAAACAATTTCTTTGGGCCTGCCACAAAGGCCTTCCAATGCATTTGACCTCATGAGTTGTGAAATTTGTACAAAAATCTATTTTATTTCTAAAGTGGCTTCAATAGAACATGTTCTAATGTGGACTCAATATAATACGTTGGGTGAAACTGGGTTACTCATTCCCTCTGAGCCTAACCTTACCTCATAAAGTGGTTTTTGTGGATGAAAAGGAGGGATGTAAAATGCTGTAATCTGCTTTGCATCTCCATTGGAGAGGCAAAAAGCCCAAAGAATAAATATCTAAATTAATCAGTAATCTCATAACATGTCTGCCATACTAAAAAGCGGATCAGTGTCTCTCCGGTGCATTTTTCCACAACAGAGGCACCACGTTGTGCTCTTAGAGGTCTTTACCAGTCTGGTTTCCCTCACTGCCTTAAAATTGCAGGGATCCATAAGAGAGGAGATGCTCCCTGCAAAGACAGTTTACACCCCCACAGAAAAATGTTGCACCCCATCAACCCACAAAATGCCCCCCCCCATGACACAAAATGCTGTATTATTCACAGCATGTTCACAACTGTCAAATCATATGATTAAAAGCCTTTTATGTTGATCATATTAGGGCATTGTCTCCCAGGGTTACTGAGAGTATAGAAAATTTGATATCTTCCAAAGAATTAAGTTCCTGCCTTCATCTCCAATATCTCCTTTTTCTATCTGTGTCACTTTTTCTGGAGAGTTCGTGCTAGGAGGAACACTTTTTCATGTAAGATTTATAGCCTTATTTGTTTTTGAAGGCTTCCTTTTCTTTCATGTAAATCCATTTTGTGATAGAGATCTTTCTTTAGGTCTCTCTTTTAGCATGTATTTATGCATGCACCTTGCATAATCAGTCAAAGTGAGTTTGAATGGAAGGTGGTGTGCAAAAGAAGAGTTTAATTTCCTGCAGATTCAAGATTAATTAATCCAGGTTTTTGTTGCCTTCCTTTTAAATTCATGGATGTATGCGCATGCAGTAGGCTTGTACAGCCTTTATCCTTGCTCAGCCACTCACTTGGTGATCTTGGGCCAATCACACTTCCTCTTGGTCTACCTCACAGGTGTGTTGTGAGGATTAAATGATAGTATGTGTGCCATTCTAAGGTATTTGCTTGTTTGAGGTGAGAGCACAAGGAAAACCATTCCACTTGACGGTAACCTGCAGGGTGCTGCATCTACACAAACTAGGTTTACTGTATACCCACCAAAGGCTGGCAATCTCCTGTCCCCACTCTCAATTGCCTGTACTCAATCAGTTGAGCAGCTGGAAAAGAATGAGATGGATGTGACCTCACAGTGTCCATGGTGCTGTACAAATTTCTCCTAATTTCTGTGGTCTTTACCATAGAGCTCTAACATGATCTGTTCAAAACCAGGACAGCTTGGGACCCACATGGCAAGGAACAGAATAGTCTTCAGTTAAGTATGACAAAGACTATAGAGCAGGGGTGCCCATGGCCACCATGACATCTGCCGACGCCTTTTCTAGCACTTGTCAACAGGATTCCCTCTAAGCTGTGCATGGAAGTGGCTGCTCGTTAACACAGGAAGCCCCACTCAGCAGCGATCTGGAGCCGCTCAGGGTGTTGCACTTCTCATTGCCCATTTTAGGATTACAGAAGTTATATTCTGCTCAGGATGTGAACTGCTCCACTCAGTTGCGGGGGGGAGGGGGGGGAGGAGGATGGAGCAGAGTTAGATGGAACATTGCCTGCCAAGTGTTTGTAGAAAGTAGACAGGGCCAGATGGGGCATTTCCCAGCAGGGCTTCTGAGCCACTAGAGATCTGATTGGCTCTGCAGATTTTTTGAAAGGTTGATTCAGCAGCATCTGCTGTATTGTCCAAGGATCTTCACTGCATGGATGTAAGCTGTGCTGTTGCAAGAAATTCCTTTAGAACAATAGGTCAGTTTTAAAAAGGCTTCTTGTTAAGCTGAGTTTTTGCTTCAAATGTTGGAATAACTCTCAGAGTTACGCGTAACCTCATTCCCTGATCTTTTGTGTTTGATTCTGCCTCCTGCAGCAGCCATCTTGAAGTTGCACCACCCCCAATCCTGTATCAGAATTCTTAAAATGCTTGCAGGCTCAAAAAGGTTGAGGACCCATGACATAGAGACTAGGTGAGACAGCATAGGGGCTCTCCCAGAAGTGACATCATATGCTCCACAAACTCTGCCTACATTTTCTGAGATTGGGATGTATCTCCCAACATTTTCTGAGATTGGGAACTCTACACACATGAGAACTGAGGGCACCCTGCAACTAACATCCTATAGTTACACAGGGGAGGGTTTCTAGATACAACACATGCTCTGTATATAGGGTTGCCAGCTCCCAGGTTCCACTGGGGGATTCCCTGCTTTTGAGGGTTCTTCTCTGCCATGGACCAGCTGTTCGGTGGGGGAAACCCTTCTCCTAAACAGGCACATCACTGCTCAACATCCCTGACACTATGATGTCACTCAGAAGTCAACATTAGGAAAAGCTTCCTGACCGCTAGAGCGGTTCCTCAGTGGAATAGGCTTCCTCAGGAGATGGTGGGCTCTCCTTCCTTGGAGGTTTTTAAACAGAGGGTAGATGTCCATCTGACAGCAATGAAGATCCTATGAATTTTTGGGGAATTTCCTGCATTGTGCAGGGGGTTGGACTAGATGACCCTGGAGGTACCTTCCAACTCTATGATTCTAAGTGATGTTATCACATCAGAGACACTCTGGTATTTGGGCAAACTCTATGGTTTTGAAGGCAAAAACCCCATAGAGTTTTGCCCAAATCCCAGAGCATCCGCACATGATGTCCCCATCAAAATGACAGCACTTCTGGGTGATGTCATTACATCAGGGACATCGTGTGATGTCCCGCCCACCCCTGAAATGCTCCCCTCCACCAAACAGGCAAGGGAACCTGGCAACCCTAACTCCATAATGTAGAGGTGAAAACATGGACTGCTCAGGCAAGAATGTTCCTTGGCAGCTCTGTCCATTTGAAATGAGCTCTCAAGTTATGTGAGTAGAATTTCCTTTCTCATTGTAGTTTAGAAGACAAAATAAGGCAATGTGTTGATCAGGGCTTTTCATGGAACTGCTTTGCTGTCTTGTCCCTTGTAAGAATTTATTTTGAGGGTTTTATTTTTGTTAATTTATATTGACAATGTCTGTCAGTTTGATATTAAATATATCCAAGCAGGGGACAGGGAGGGAAGCCAGCATGGCATAGCCCGACTTTGTAAGATCTCAGAAGCTAAACGTTGTTGGTACCTGGATGGGAGACCACAAAGGAGGGCAATGCAGAGGAAGGCAATGGCAGATCATCTCTGTTTCTCACTGGCCTTGAAATCTCCTTGTTGGCGGTTGCCATAAGTAGGTTGCAACCTGATGACACTTATATATGTATATGTGAGACATCTGCAAGGACTTGCAAGGGGCATTTATTTCCATTCACCCACTGTTTCTTCTTTCCCTTCCCTGAGAGCACCCATAGCCTCTCCCTTTATTTCTTCTCTCCTTCCCACCCACCATCCAATCTACCTTTTTGCCTCCCTGTCTACAGTTTTCCCTTCTTACCTGACTCTGGCAGACTGTACCAGCAAAAACGATGGCTGAGTTGTGTGGTACCAGCAGGGTTTCTGGCCACAGGCAGGAGATCTCCTTCTCCAGGTTTCCATTTCCACTGCCACGCCTGCAGTTGACAAGAGAAAAATAAGGGGCGGGGGAATGCAGTTGGTCCACTCTCCTCCATTTTATCCCCATTACAATCCTGTGAGGCAGGTTAGGCTGAGAATGTGTAACTGGCCCAAGGTCACCCAATGAGCTTCTCCAGCAGATTTGAACCTGGATGTCCCAGATCCTAGTCTGAAACTAGGGGTAGCTGCTGTTGAACAGTAGCAAGCAGCCAGCCCTGGGGAAATTATACAACTCAGGTGATAGCAAGTCATCTGATGGTTGCTGAAATGCCTAGACCCAGTGTGCCCTCCCACAAAGGCCAAAACAGACTGGGAAAGGACTCTTCTCCCTCCTGCTGCCTTTTACTGTCAGAAACCAAGGCTTGAAGATTGACAATACTATTGTGGCTGCCTAGCAACAGCCACAGCAGGCACTGTGTTTTTTAAAACTACAAGCAATGTTTCTATAATTTGAGGGGGGAGCTGAACCCCACAATGTACTTTTTTCAGATTCTTCTGCCACCACCAACACCAAAAGAGCAGTCTTGTCTGTTCATGGCTCCAGTTTCTGAATTTAACTGTCCACAGTTCTGGATGTTTTGAGAATTAGATATATTGATTTTGAAACAGTGTTGAACAAACTTGGAAAGCAGTATACAAATACATTAAATTAAAATTTACGCTAGTGAGACATATGCAGATTTTTTAGTGCAGTTTTGAAAGGTAAGGTGCTTCATAGTCCAATCTTGATTTGTTAGGTCTATTAAAGCAAAACTTGTACAGGAAACATGGCTATCCGTTAAGAAATTCATAGTGGCAGCTAGATTATTGGATACAAATGAGAACACCATCACTGGAGATTTGGCTCAGAAAATATTGGTTCAATGTGTTGATAGATGAAATCACAATATATAACAATAAACAGAAAAGAAGATGGAAATGCCACATGTGTAGGCAGAACTGTTGATTTCTGGAACTCCAATGTGTTTGTAGGGTATACCCAGGGCTTTTTTTTAGCAGGAACACACAGGAATGCAGTTCTGGCTGGCTTGGTGTCAGGGGGTGTGGCCTAATGTGCAAGTGAGTTCCAGCTGGACTTTTTCAACAAAAAAGCCCTGTGCAAAACAATGGTGATGTCAGGGAAGTGCCCTAATATGCAAATGAGTTCCTGCTGGACTTTTTTGACGAAAAAGCCCTGGGTATACCTATTATACTATTTACAAGTATTAGTATTTTTTATTTGTACTAAATGTATTTATGTAGAGGTTCTTCTTTTGTACGAATGTTTTGCATTTTTATATGAAGATTTGGTTTTTGGTTTTTTTTAAAGCACTTTATTTCATATCTGGTTGCTCACATTTTGGCCTTGTAAATCTTTTTTATCCTTGGCCCTTTTTTGTTGCTGGTGTCTCATTCCGTTGTTTGCTCTTGCTCCATTTTTTATCAACGTTTCCCCATGTATACAAAAAGAATTGAAAATGTATCCAATTTAATAGGAACATTTGACAGGATGGACTGGGGAAAAGCATAAAAGTGGCCCCCTGGGTTCGATTTGCAGAAAGAAGTCAAATTGAAACAGGGATTTTCTTTTTTTTGCGGGGGGGGGGGGAGTCCACTGGGTCCACCAGGTGACTTGCTACCGCCTGACTTGCATAACTCACCCAGGCCTGGCTTCTTTCAGTAGAAAATTCGGTTACCATCCCTGCCTACAAAAACAGGTGGGAATCGTTTCACTTGCCTTACTGAAAATTCTCCTATTAAACCAACCAACAAAATAATGCTCAAGCAGTAGTGTATGAATGTACTTTTATTTTTATCCCACCGCGACATTAGCATGCTCATGGTGGCTGACAAAATCAGCCTTGCAAAAAGCACTTTCAGCAACTCAATGCAAAGTTATAGCGGTTATAAAGATTGTCATATGGGAAACGATTCTTGATGGGAAATTTAGAGAGAGAGTCCTGGACCTTCCACCTGCTGCTGGCAGTGTGTTTTCCTTAGTGTCAGCGCCAGTGTTGACAAATGGGACTAGATTTGGCTTGTCCCTGGGGCTGGCAGCTGACATTAGGTGGGTCTGGAATTGGCTCTGCTTCCAGCTTGTCTGCCTGCCGTGGTTCTCCCTGTCAACAGTTATCCGGCACCATAAATCGATCAAGAGGCAGGCAAAATGCACTTTCTCATTTATGTATTTATTTTCTTTCAGCCCATCTACTACAGTAGCCTCAAGGCCAGTCGGCCAGCCGCATGTCAAACATACAAAAGAATAGGACAAACTAATCTCCAGGATTTCCAACATGGGTTCTAATTTTGGTTTGTGTAGAACCTAATGGTCTTGATGTGGATTAATAGGGTTGTCAGGTCCTCCCTGGCCACTGCTGGAGGGATAAGGGGTAGGGTTGCTAGATCTATGTCTGGAAACTCCTAGATATTTGGGGATGAAGCCCAGGGGGGAAAGAGACCTCGGTGGCATACAATGTCACATGGTCCACCCTCTAAAGCAGAGGTGGCCAGACTTGTTTAATGTAAGAGCCACAAAGAATAAACTTCAGATGTTTGAGAGCCACAAGTCTTGAACAAATACTACCATGCACTTTTTATTAAAACTCTTTAATACTGGACTCGGTGGCGCAGCCGTCTTATGTGCTTACTTTTCTCCCTCTGCTCTTGCACGCTCTTTCTTCACTCTAGATGTCTGCGTGATCTCTGTGGTGGAAGAGAAGAGCTTGCAAGCCTGCCTATTTCCCCCCCTTTCCCTACTTCACATATGGTGGAAATACTTGCCTACATATGGGTCAGCACTCAGAGGCTGACTGAGGTCTTGATGCTATGCACACTTACTCAAGAGCGAGTCTCAACCTCTGAGAGCCACACAATATGTGTGAAAGAGCCACATCTGGCTCCCGAGCCACAGTTTGGCCACCCTTGCTCTAAAGCATACATTTTCTTCAGGGGAACCGATCTTTGTAGTCTGGAGATGAGCTGTAATTCCAGAGATCCCCAGGTCACACCAGGAGACTGGCATCTCCAGGCCTCATTTTGGGCAGGAGCTCACAGGAGTGGAGCTCCAGAATGTCTACATTTTATTGTGCTCTTTCTTTCTTAGCCACCGTCCCCCCCCCAAAAAAAACCCCTTGCTTCTGGGCTCCATTCTTCAAACCCCTGTGAGAATTTTGCTGAATTCTAAGATTTGACGAGCTTTCTAATATGCCCCCCCCCCACAAAAATGGGAAAATAACCAAAACATATAAATCAGACAGACTGAAACCTTCATCATGTCACTGTGGCTACACAGGAGAAAGTAATTTTAAAAATATGATGGGAATCAGGTTTTATGATCATTCTAATTCAAGAAGCATTTTAAGGTCAACGTTGAGCAGATGTAATTTAATATACTTCCCGGTGATGCCAAGGGTGCATGGCATATGCAAGTAAGAGCCAGTTTGGTGTAGTGGTTAAGTGTGCAGACTCTTATCTGGGAGAACCAGGTTTGATTCCCCACTCCTCCACTTGCAGCTGCTGGAATGGCCTTGGGTCAGCCATAGTTATCACAGAGCTTGTCCCTGAAAGGACAGCTGCTGTGAGAGCCCTCTCAGCCCCACCCACTTCACAGGGTGTCTGTTGTGGGGGGAGAAGATATAGGAGATTGTAAGCCATTCTCTGATTCAGAGAGAAGGGTGGGGTGTAAATCTGCAGTCTTCTTCTTCATCCTCTTCTTCTTCATTCTGGTACTTCTTTCTCTACAAAATGACCCCTGGGTTTCCCTATGTGGATAGCTCAGGCTAGCTGGATCTCATCAGATCTTGGAAGCTTAGCTGGGTCAGCCTGGTCAATATTTGGGTGGGAGATCTCCAAGGAATACCAAGGTTGTGAAGCAGAGGAAGGCAATGGCAAACCACCCCTGAATGTCTCTTGCCTCAAAAACTCCACGGGGTTGCCATAAGTAATCTGTGACTTGATAGCCCCCCCCAAAAAAAAAATTCAAATGATGGAATTATTATTGAGCCACAAAAATTCACCTACTCATCTACTTACTAATTCTGCATTTTAATAATAATAATAATAATAATAATAATAATAATAATAATAATAATAATAATAATAATAATAAAATTTTATTTATATCCCGCCCTCCCCACCTAGGCAGGCTCAGGGCGGCTAACAACATATTCATACCATAATTATACAAAAACTTTTAAAACCAACATTATCTTAAAACCATTCTAATTCACATTTAACATAATTTAACAGTGACAGTGGTATTCCTGGTGCTATTCTGTCAGCATAATGGCGAAGGTCACTGAGGCAGAAGTCACTTAGGCGGATCCATCAGTTCAGCGATCCTTAATCAGCGGTCCGCAAAGGCCAACCTAAAAAGGATGGTCTTGCAGGCCCTGCGGAATTGGTCAAGACTCCGCAATGATCCCATCAGGGCTGATCTCAAAGATTCGATGGTTGGGAATCTTAAAATTAAACCTAATGCAAATTGATTTAAAGTACTGCGATGGATTATTCATTTTTTATCACTGGCTGGTTATTGTTGCATTCAGTTGTTCTGTAATGCATTATAAACCCATGTAAACTATACAAATATATGCCTTAAGTCAGATAGGCAAATCTGTACACATGAGTAAAGTTCCATGCTTGCATCAAATGCTGTATTAGGAAGTGAAGACATGAATCTCACTCCTATCCAGATGTGCATCAGAACATGCGACTGAGCATGGATGCTGTGCATAGGCACCATACTGTTCTTCGAACAACAGGATACACGTTCAAATGCTCATTTTAATGCACATTAATGCGGCCTTACCCATATTCAGATGTAAGTAGTCCCTTCTAAAAGCATAACTGTAGTGGTTGTAAAATAGTAAATGTACTTAAAAACATAACAACTTTACAAATATTAAAAGTTTCAGTACCAACCTGTCTTTGGGCACCCAGAGCCCGTGGAAATTCTTTTTCAAAGCCTTAAGGGAAAAACCAGACCGAACGTTAGGAATTCTGCATATCAGCCTCACAAGTTTTGTTTGTTTGCTTGTTAACAGCTGATGGATGGGACTCTGTTGTGGGAGGGGGGGGGTTAAGCCTCTCTGTGTGCTGTTTTCTTGATTCCAAATGACTTTGCAAGGCTGATGTTCACCTCTTTGGGACAAACATACATTTCCTGTATCAGGATCTCTTGCAGAAAATGCTTGACAAACCAAACTGTGATTCCTGGGTAGGGTTGCCAGGTCTGACTTAGGAAGTATCTGGGGACTTTGCGGATGGAGCCAGGAGCAAGGTTGTGAGAAGCATGATTGAACTCCAAAGGGAGTTCTGGCCATCACATTTAAAGGGATGGTGCTCCTTTTAAATGCCTTCCCTTCATTGGAAATAATGGAGGATGGGGGCACCTTCTTTGGAAGCTCATAGAATTGAATCCCCTGGTCCAATCTTTTTGAAATCTGGGTGTTTCTTTGAGGAGAGGCACCAGATGCTATGCTGAAAATTTAGTGCCTCTACCTCAAAAAACAGTCCCCCGCAGAGCCCAGATACCCACAAATCAATTATCCAGTCTCCATGGGGTATAATAGAGTGTCCAGCAGACATTCCTCCATCCCGCTAACCCTAAAGTGGTGGTAGGGCCTCTAAGCCAGGGAGTATCCTGTCCCCAACTGGGGATTGGCAACCCTATGAGTTTGCAGGAGAAGGGGTTTAGGGAGCTATGGCAAAGTGTTGCAAAACCAATATAAGTTTGAAATGTTGATAAACCCTCCATGTGCCTTTATGCTTAGGGTTGCCAACTTTGGGTTGGAAAATTCCTGCGTATCTGTAGATGGAAGCTGGGGAGGGCAATGATTGGGGAAGGGGAGGGACCTCATCAGGGTATAATACCATACAACCCACTCTCCAAGCCAGCCATTGTCTTCAGAGATACAGATTTGTGTTGTCTGGAGATTAATTGTAATTGTGGGAGATCGCCAGCCCCTGGCTGGAAGATGGCAACCCTCCCTTGCTGTCTGAATTTGGTGCACCTGGTAAGCTGAAGAGAATAGTCTCAGTTAATTCTAGAAATCCAGAATGGAGATCATGCCTGAAGCCTGTTGTGCACTTTTAAATAGGACTGTATAAATCAGAATCAGACCCCAAATTGAACCCTTGGGAATCAGTAATAATGCTGAGCAGTAAAAAACAAAACAAAAAACCTTCTCTTATGTTGGCTGCATCCTCTTGTCAGGACCTGTACTGTTTGTGCTTGCACTGATTCACCTAGTGTTCCCTCCCCATCCCCCACCAATAAATCAATGTTACCACTGGGAAATGGAACTCACTGTGATGCAGTTTTTAAGTATCAAATTCTTTGTTCCTGTCAGCCCTAAATGATCCTTGAACCAACAATATTAGATTCCAGTTACTAGCTGCTTGCCAGACTTATAGTACTGGCTGTTCTTTGGGAACCAGAGGACATGTTCTCTGTTTATAAGTCACCCTGGTGACATGGCTCTCACGATCACTTTCCTGAGGTAAAACCTTCCAGGTCAGGTAAAATCCAGCCCCAGATGCCTACACGGGCTTGTGTTCGAATTCCCATCTTGTGCTTCCCACCCTGCCTTTAGCTTTGTGCCCCTTATTCCCTGAATAGCTACTCTACCAACCTCCGACTGCACACCGTCTCCCAAGTGGCTCCCTCACACTGACAGGATGGACTCATAGGAGGGAATGGGTGGGCCTGGTGGACTAGCCTGCACTTCAGGCCCCTCACAGTGACACCATGGATACCATTTTGGAAATAAAATAGAAATTTTTTTTTCAGGAATCATATATTTACATGCATAGAATTAGAGTTGCTAACCTCCAGGTGGTTGCTGGAGGTCTCCTGGGATTACAACTGATCTCCAGGTGACAGGGATGAGTTCACCTGGAGAAAATGGCTACTTTGGCATTGGGCTTGATGGCACTGTAACCCACTGAAGCTTCTTTTCTCCCTAAACCTTGCCCTCCTCAGGCTCCACCCCCAAAATCTCCAGGTATTTCACAAGCCAGAGCTGGCAACCCTATATGAAATGGATTCATGTCCATGGAGGCAGCCACAGGACAGATTTCCACCGAGCCCACAGAAGTAATGCTTGGGTTCTGATTGCAACTAGACCATAGTCTTCTGACTTTGGCTGCTATTGTATAACTCAGTGTTTTCTCATTCAGGTGCCATCATCAGCCGCTGTCTATATTTGATTAGGAAACAGAATTCAAGATGGAGTGCCACCACAAAGACAGGTGCACATAGGCAGTAGGGAGGCAGTAAGGTGGCCAGCTCTGGATTGGGAAACCCCTGGATATTTGGGAGTAGAGTCTGAGGAGGACAGGATTTTGGTAGAAGAGGAACCTCAGTAGAGTATACTGTCATTGAGTGAGTCCACCCTCCGAAGCAGCCATTTCCTCCAGGGCAATTGATCTCTGTAGTGCAGAGATCAGTTATAATTTTGGGAGATCTCCAGGCTGCCCCTAGAGGCTGGCAGGCCAAAGTGATGAGCAGAAAACTTTGGCAAGTGCTGATCACCATCTACTCCCTTAGGGAAACCTGAAGTATGACATTTGGGGATTGAACACAAAGCTTGCCCCTCATTGAGCCCATGGCTCAATGACAGGCAGCTGCTGTGGATGCAGCAACTTCTAGGTTGAAGAAGAAGAGTTGGTTTTATATCTTGCCCTTCACTTTCTGAAGGAGTCTTAGAGTGGCTTACAATCTCCTTCACTTCCTCTCCCCACAACAGACACCCTGTGAGGCAAGTGGGGCTGAGAGAGCTCTGAGAGAACGGTGACTGACTCAAGGTCACCCAGATGGCTGCATGTGGAGGAGTGGGAAATCAAACCCTGTTCTCCAGATTGGAGGCTGCTGCTCTTAACCACTACACCAAACTTGAGTCCTTGGCATCTCCAGTTCAAAGAGCCTGTGAAGTAGGAAAGGAAAAAAACATATCCCTTTTCACATGCTGACAAGCTATGGCCAGTCATATGAGCCTCTGAACTTGCCCTGGACCAAGTCAGATAATTATTCTGCAGTAGGTCCCCCCCTCAACCATGGGGCGGGGATGGGTGGTAGAGTTACCAGATCCAGGTTGGAAAATTCCTGGAGATTTAAGGACAGAGCCTGAGGAGGGCAGGATCCTCAATGAGGTACAATGCCATACAACCTACCCTCCAAAAACAATCCATTGTCTCTAGACTGATCTCTGTAGTCTGGAGAAGAGCTGTAATTTTGGGGGATTCCCAGGTCCCACCTGGAGGCTGACATCCCTACCTTGTAGTCATCTACAGAGCATTTTTTTTGTAGCAAGAACTCATTTGCATATTAGGCCACACACCCTTGATGTAGCCAATCCTCCAAGAGCTTACAGGGCTTTTAGTACAGGACCTACTGTAAGCTCCAGGAGGATTGACTACATCAGAGGGTGTGGCCTAATATGTAAAGGAGTTCCTGCTACAAAAAAAGCCCTGGTCATCTACGCTGGTTGACAGTGATTCTGCCAAATCTCTATAGGACAGAAAGGGCTTTCCTAACACCTTCAATTAAGAAGTCAGGTGACATACCTTCAGTGCAATCCTAACCAGAGTTATACGTTTCTAAGTTCCATGAATTTAGGATGGTGTAACTCTGCTTAGAATTGCAGTGGTTGTGGTTTGACCCTGGAGCCTTCTGCATGCGTAGCAAGTGGTCTGTGACTGAGTCACAGCCCCCTCCTTGGTCATAACAAATAATACAAAGCTGCATAGGAGAATGGTCTGGCTTGATGTAAGGCATCTTCTCATGTTCAAATGAGACCAGGGTGATGCTGTTATCACCAACAGGAAGCCCTCAGAGTGCAAGAGATGTAGAATCAGAGAGTCATGGAACTGTAGAGTTGGAAGAGGCTATAAAAGCCATCTAGTCCAACCTCCTCCTCAGTGCAGGATCAGCCTACTAGAGCATCCATGACAAGTGTTCATCCAGCCACTGCATAAAGACTTTCAGTGAGAGAGAGCTCACCACCTCCAAAGATTCCACCGCTGAACAACACTTACTGTAATTCCTCCTGCCCAATATCCAGGTGGCACCTTTCTGCCTGTAATTTAAACCCATTACTGCAAGTCCTGTCTTCTGCTGCTGACAGGAACAGCTCCCGCCCTCCTCTAAGTGGCAGCCTTTCAAATACTTAAACAGAGAAATCATGTCAACCTTCTCTTCTTCAGACGAAACATTCCTAAGTCCTCGGACTTTCCTTGCTGGGTCTGGAGACCAAGGCCCTGTTCATCTTTGTAGTCTTCCTTTGCACCAGCTTCATTTCATCCACATCCTTTTTGAAGTGAGGCCTCCAGAACTGCACACGATACTCCAGGTATGACCTCACCAAAGCAGCATAGAGTGGGACTATGACAACTTGGCCTCTGTTGATACATCCCAGTGTGCCACACCCCACAGGCTCCTTGCAATATATAGTCCCCACACTCATCAAACACTCATCAAACAAGCCGGTTTGGTGTAGTGGTTAAGTGTGCGGACTCTTATCTGGGAGAACCGAGTTTGATTCCCCACTCCTCCACTTACAGCTGCTGGAATGGCCTTGGGTCAGCCATAGCCATAGCAGACAGGTTAAAACGCATAAAAGGAAGTACTTCTTCACCCAAAGGGTGATTAACATGTGGAATTCACTGCCACAGGAGGTGGTGGCGGCCACAAGCATGGCCACCTTCAAGAGGGGGTTAGATAAAAATATGGAGCAGAGGTCCATCAGTGGCTATTAGCCACAGTGTGTATGTGTGTGTATATATATATATATATATATATATTTGGCCGCTGTGTGACACAGAATGTTGGACTGGATGGGCCATTGGCCTGATCTAACATGGCTTCTCTTATGTTCTTATGTTCTTATAGCTGTCACAGGGGTTGTCCTTGAAAGGGCAGCTTTCTGGGAGACCCCTCTCAGCCCCACCACCTCACAGGGTGTCTGTTGTGGGGGGAGAAGATATAGGAGATTGTAAGGCATTCTGAGTCTCTGATTCAGAGAGAAGGGCAGGGTCTAAATCTGTGGTCTTCTTCTCACTCATCATAACACCAAGTGTTTTGCTGGGGAGGGACGGTGGCTCAGTGGTAGAGCATCTGCTTGGGAAGCAGAAGGTCCCAGGTTCAATCCCTGGCATCTCCAAAAAAGGGTCCAGGCAAATAGGTGTGAAAAACCTCAGCTTGAGACCCTGGAGAGCCGCTGCCAGTCTGAGAAGACAATACAGACTTTGATGGACCAAAAGGTCTGATTCAGTATAAGGCAGCTTCATATGTTCATATGATAGTATTATTATTATTTTTTTTTTTAAAAAAATGTAGCAATGGGAGTCAGGATTTTCTTTGCTATTTGAACCAGTCTGCTTGGTGGTGGAAAAACAATGCGCATGTTTCACGTTGACGGGAACATTTGCTAAAGCTATGAGTGTTAGAAGCACCATGTCATATTTTAACATAACAGAATTTCCTGTCAAAGCTGCAAGGAAAGCTGCTCCACTGAACTTTCCTCCATATCCCCCAGTCCTACATCTGTTTGCTGGGCACTGGCTGTCATTAGCAGTCATCATAAAAAGCCACGGAGTTTTTGATGTCTCAGAATGGAAGGGGGAGGAAAAAACATCCTGACATTTGGCAAGGGATAAAAATACAACTTCAGCACCAAGGGCAAGAAAAAAAAAATCCTGCCTTTGAAGAAAGAAGTGTGTTTCTCCATTTAGAAGTTGGTACATAATATCAGAATATGCATCAACCACTTCGCTCCAATACTGTGAGTTCCACTTATTACATAGATTGCATCAGTCTTGAAACAGGGGTAGAGTCTAGCCTTTATCCTCCTCTGCATTGCCCTTTTAGACAAGCCCTTTTTTTTCTTTTTCAGAGTGTACGTTTGACCATCTCTTAAACAGTACTGATGTGTTTATAGTTCATTAATGCAATGCTGTTATATCTAGACTCGCTGAAAACTCCAACATGAACACAGTCACCAAACAAAATGTACCTTTTCCAAACTCAGTTACATGCAATGTCCATATTGAACCTCCTTGATGGCTGAACAAGGTTTGAGTCCAGTGACGACTTTAAGATCAAGAAAGTTTTATTCAGGATATAAACTTTCTGAAGAAGTGTGCATGCACACAAAAGCTTATACCAGGAATAAAGCTTTGTTGGTCTCAAAGGGGCCGCTGGACTCAGACCTTGTTCTGATGCTTCAAACCAACACAGCTTCCCAACTGAGTCTGTCTCCTTGATGACTGTTGTCAACATTTTTCTAAAAAGAACACTGATCTGGTATGGTAGCTACTAGTGCTATGGGACCAATGGAAAGGAAGCGCCCCCCCCCCCAGGCTATGATCAGGTCATTCTAGACTTGTAAAGCATGGGATCACTTGTGGGTTCACCTTCAGTCACATGCATCCCTTAAATGCACCTTGATTACATTGCAACAGCACCTTGATCACATTGGCTGCTTTTTGTGCCTCAACAGACAGCAGCCTCTATTCAAGAACTAATCACAAGCACTGATCCCAAGATTAGCTGGGTTCATGGGCAGTCACCAAAGGCACACAGAGATACCTAACAAGTAAGTCTCAATTCTAAATCCCCAAACAGCACTTTTAAAAACACTATGCCATATACAAACTGGAGGATGAAGAAGAGGCAGAAGACAGGTGGGATTGATGGGACGGTAGCTAGAGGTGTACACTGAGTAAATTTTTTTGATTCTTATTTAGTAGATTTGGTAAGTTTGGTAAGAAAAAAAACCTTCTGTATTATGATTCTGCATCATAGGTTAACAAAGGGAAGTTGTTATAAGTCCTAAGAGTGATGTTCTGTATTTTTGGTGCTTGTGGTGCAATAGTGGGAGGGCTTATGGAGTCTGACCCCACTGGTAGACCTTCTGATGGCACCTGTTTTTTGGCCACTGTGTGACACAGAGTATTGGACCAGATGGGCCATTGGCCAAATCCAACATGGCTTCTCTTAAGTTCTTAAGTAAAAGTAGTCCTTCTAAACTATCCAGCAAGGTGCCCACCCACCACACAGATCACATTGTGGAGGAAAGAGAGCATGCTTATCTGAACTTAAGCAATAAAAAAATGTGACATTACCCCCAAATCATGAATTAATCTTCAATAAGGATGAAAAGGGTAGCAGAGTAACTGAAGGCAGTCATAAAAGCCAACAAACCGGGGTGATAAACAAGAAACTGTCAAAAATGGAAAGGCAGAAATTCAAAACAAGCTTAATATCAAACCCTACAGAACCGAAAACCACAATGAAAATAATACCTCTCCTGAACTCCCCCCCCCCTGCCACCAGCAACCAAATGTGCTCCCAGTCCGTTAAGAACACCATCCAGGCAGGATTCATCTGTCTGGTACAATCCAAACAAGACATTTGTCCCAAGATGCAAGGAGCAGTGAGCACATCACCCGTGCATCATATACACAGTGCTGATGACCAACATGATGGGCAGCTGTAGCTTAAAATTTGCCTCCCCTCCAAGAAAGCCTGTGTGATTGGCCAAGTCAACTCACCTGATTGGCCCCAGGGCTAAGATTGGCTGGGAGAACCACTGTTTCCTGGAGAATAGGGATAAACATTTCTTTAGAAACAGGCAGGCAGGCTCCATTAACTTCCTAACAAATAGTTAATTGTATTAAGAGATCTGGAAGTTGTTCTGGAAAGGCTTTGACTGCCTTGGATATAGCCCACGTAGAGTTGTCAGGTCCTCCTTGGACTCTGGTGTGTTTGTGGGGGGTGGGTGGATAGTGTTGTCAGATCCAGTTTGAGAAACTCCTGGGAATTTGGGGGTGGAGCCTTGAGGAGACTTCATTGGTGTACAATGCCATAGAGTCCACCCTCCAAAGCATCCATTTTCTCCAGAGGAACTAATCTCTGTTGTCTGGAGATGAGCTGTAATTTCAGGGGATCCTCAGGTCCCACCTGGAGGCTGGCATCCCTAAGCTGCCTGATGTAGGGTAAATCAGATGACTTTTAGGACCAGCAATATCTGACCGCACGTCCCTAGTGGCAGTGAAGAAACAGTATAATCATGCAAAAATAGATGCTTCCAAATTCATCCAGAAGCTTCCAAACAGATCATTGAATGATTGCCTCCATTCTTGTGATCAGCGAGCAGGATGTGAGCTGAACTGGCAGATGTTCGAATGTGTCTAGCTTTGTCAGAAATATTTCACAAACAACATTTTTAAATCATCGCTCCAAGCATGTTATGTGTATGCAGTAGTGTGACTTGCTTTCAACCACTGAGTTCAGAGAGTGACAGAGAAGTCTTCAAGAGGATAAGTCAATATGGCTATTTTAATTTTTCTTTGATTTTTCAGGTTGTCATGGGCATTGGTTTCAGCTTACTTCGCTTCCTTTGTTGTCTTTGATGATACTTTTGTTTCTTTGATGCCATTTGTGTGCAATTGATAGAAAACTAAGGGGGAAAACTTGGTAACCTGAATGGCAAAAATTCTCTATCATGAAAGACAGACTGAGTGTGAAAATAAGGAATCAGATTTGTTTCTCAAAGGGGGACATGAAACTGAAATGGGAAATATTGAAATCTACCCAGATAGCTTTTGAAATATTGACATTGTTTCTAGCCTAGAAACTCATTTCTGAGACAGCAAAATGGTAGCTGAGGCAAGAAAGCTTGAAAATATACTCTATACCAGGGGTGGCTAAACTTGCTTAATATAAGAGCCACATAGAATAAACATCAGATGTTTGAGAGCCACAAGGAAGGAAAGAAGGCAAATAGATAGGGAAGGAGGGAGAGGTGGAAAGAAAGCAACTTTAAATGCATTCTCCAAGCTGCCAGCTGGCTTGTCTTGCAGAAATGATTTAAAGAGGTAAATGCCTTTTCCAGGTCAGCTGATGGGGTGGGGTGGGGGCTTCAAGAGCCACACAGTATGTGTGAAAGAGCCACATGTGGCTCCCGAGCCGCAGTTTGGCCATCCCTGCTCTAAACTGAAACGCTTTCCTCCCTTGCTGCCCATTCACATTATATACAAACTGTCACCCTGGACCTATATGGCTTAAACATATCTAAAACCAAAATCTATGTGTTGACCAAGGGACTGACAAAAGCATTCAACAAGTGCCTGAGCTATTTATTATGTATTTATTTATTGTTTTGCATTTCTATCCTGCCCTTCCCGAAAACAGTTTTTTGTTTTCCTTGTGAAAAAGCGAAGATAAAACAGTGGCAATGAAAATTTGTTCTCTTTTCTCTCTAAATAGGTTCAAGTCTTGCAGTGGTATGTAATGTAGGTATTGATTGAAGGAAAGAACTGTGGATGCTCTAAGGTGATGTTGCATACTGTTTATTGGCTTGTACCATTTTACATTTTTCTTATGACAGTGACTGTAATTTTTAAAAGTTCCAGGTTGAATGACTACAGCAGTTTGAGGGATTCAGATATAAGAACATAAGAACATAAGAGAAGCCATGTTAGATCAGGCCAATAGCCCATCCAGTCCAACATTCTGTGTCACACAGTGGCCAAATATATATATATATATATATACATACACACACACACACACACACATGCACACACACACACTGTGGCTAATAGCCACTGATGGACTTCTGCTCCATATTTTTATCTAACCCCCTCTTGAAGGTGGCTATGCTTGTGGCCGCCACCACCTCCTGTGGCAGTGAATTCCACATGTTAACCACCCTTTGGGTGAAGAAGTACTTCCTTTTATCTGTTTTAACCTGTCTGCTCAGCAATTTCATTGAATGCCCACAAGTTCTTGTATTGTGAGAAAGGGAGAAAAGTACTTCTTTCTCTACTTTCTCCATCCCATGCATTATCTTGTAAACCTCTATCATGTCACCCCGCAGTCGACATTTCTCCAAGCTAAAGAGCCCTAAGCGTTTCAACCTTTCTTCATAGGGAAAGTGTTCCATCCCTTTAATCATTCTAGTTGCCCTTTTCTGGACTTTCTCCAATGCTATAATATCCTTTTTGAGGTGCGGCGACCAGAACTGCACACAGTACTCCAAATGAGACCGCACCATCGATTTATACAGGGGCATTATGATACTGGCTGATTTGTTTTCAATTCCCTTCCTAATAATTCCCAGCATGGCGTTGGCCTTTTTTATTGCAAACGCACACTGTCTTGACATTTTCAGTGAATGTCACGACCCCAAGATCTCTCTCATGGTCAGTCTCTGCCAGTTCACACCCCATCATATCTTCTGGGAGGAGGGGAATTGCATTTATACAAGACAAGAACTTCTGGGCAAAGTCTGTCATTGTAAACTAGAATGAGATTGTGATGCCTACATTTCAGAAATGATTGCCTGACAGAGTGGAATCCTGTGGATTTGCTCATGGATAGCACTTTCCTTCTCCAACAGAGGTCCCCCCAAAGTCTCTGACATTAGAGGAAGGTGATACCATGAGTGGAAGAAATTCATAGGATCCAACCCACTGTCTTCCGTGCATATAAAAACCACTGTGACAAAAAGTTAAGGTTTTTATAACACGAATATATGAGTCAGACAATTATTATAGTGTTACTATTATAGTGTTGTCTCTTCTAACAGACAGTAGCTGTCTATAAGGTTGGACAACGAGAGGTTTGGGACCAAGACTGACCACTTGTTAACTGAGATTCTTTAATTGGAGTGAAGATGCCAGGAACTGAATCCAGAACCTTGGCATGTGAATAACAGTGATGTCCTGACAGTGATGTCTTCCTAAGCATAGCTGTACCTCTTCAGCTTCTCTCTGTCATGTAGCTTTGAAAGGCCTGCGTCAGAAAAAAATGGGCAACTACTTTCAGGTCTTTAAGGTAAATAAAATCCCTTTTTGAAAAAGAAAACAAAAAGGAGAGAGGCATTAGCATCAAATGCCACAGCAGCTAATATTCCCATGCAGGCAGGCACCTGAAGAAAAGGAGATCTATCAAAAAAATGGCTAAATGCAAATTACAGAATAATGAAATCATTAACAAGGTGGTTTACGCTGAGCAGAATCTTAATATAATTTTAAAGATTTTAAATTACAGATGCAAATGCAGTCTTTGTAAAAGGCAATTTCTGGGCTCCCACTATTTTTTTTTTTTTTTAAAAAAATAGGTTGATATTGTATTTACTCTTTTTGTTTCCCTGCTACCTACCCAGTTCCCCATGACATTTTAAAAATAATTGTCCATGGCTCAGTAAGTTCATTAATCAATTTGCTCAGCCCTCTGGAAAGCTTTTCACATTGTATACTAATGACCTAAGGAATTCAATTAAGGAATCATATCTCAGCCTTTCTCTAAGGAGCTCAGCACAGCAAACATGGGTGGCATCCACTTTTGTCCTCACAACCATTCTGCAAGGGAGGTTAGACCAAGAGACAGACCCTTGGCCCAATATCATCACCCAGTGCTATCCATGCCTCCAGGACAGGGGGGGAGAGATTTTTTAAAATGTCAAGATAGTGCACAACTGCAATAAAAAAGGCCAGTGCCATGCTGAGAATTATTAGGAAGGGAATTGAAAACAAATCAGCCAGTATCAAAATGCCCCTGTATAAATCGATGGTGTGGCCTCATTTAGAGTACTGTGTACAATTTTGGTCACCACACCTCAATAAAGATATCATAGTATTGGCAAAAGTGCAGAAAAGGGCAACTAGAATGATTAAAGGGTTGGAACACTTTCCCTATGAAGAAAGGTTAAAACGCTTGGGGCTCTTTAGCTTGGAGAAACGTCAACTGCGGGGTGACATGATAGAGGTTTACAAGATTATGCAGGGGATGGAGAAGGTAGAGAAAGAAGTACTTTTCTGCCTTTCTCACAATATGAGAACGTGCGGACATTCAATGAAATTGCTGAGCAGTCGGGTTAGAACTGATAAAATGAAGTACTTCTTCATCCAAAGGGTGATTAACACATGGAATTTACTGCCACGGGAGGTGGTGGTGGCTACAAGCATAGACAGCTTCAAGAAGGGATTGGATAAGCATATAGAGCAGAGGTCCATCCGTGGCTATTAGGCACAGCGTATTGTTGGAACTCTCTGTCTGGGGCAGGGATGCTCTGTATTCTTAGTGCTTGGGGGGGGGCACAGTGGGAGGGCTTCCAGTAGCCATGGCCCCACTGATGGACCTCCTGATGGCACTTGGGGTTTTTTTAGGGCCACTGTGTTACACAGAGTGTTGGAGTGGATGGGCCATTGGCCTGATCCAACATGACTTCTCTTATGTGCTTATGCAACCTGTAATTCTAATCCTTACCCAACATCTATCATATTTTGCCCCTATCAAAGGAAAGAGCTCAGAGTGGCATTCTCTTCCCCAGTTTTTTCTCAGAGAAACCATCTTGAGATAGATGAAGCTGAGAGAAAGTGACTCACCAAAGGCCATTTAAAGAAGGGTAGGGGCTGCTGTGCAAGGGTGGAGCATCTGCTTTGCATGCAGAAATCCCCAGCTTCAGTTTCTGGCACCTCCAATGAACAGGATTAGGTGGCAGGTGATGTGGCTCTCTGTCTGAGATCCTGGAGAGCCACTACCAGTCAGAATGCACAATGCTGGTGAAGATTGATTCCAGATTTTGAAGGGCCTGGGCAGGTTCTAGGTTTTGAAGGGCCCTACTCAATGTCCCCTCCCCTCCTCTCCTTACCACTAGGACCCTGCTCACACATCCATTCCTTCCCCCACCCACATACACCTCACCTGTCTGGGCATCCTTCCCTTGCCTGCTTATGACCCCTTCCACATCCACCAACATGGCCCTTCTTCAGTGGCACTGGGAGCTGTGTGCAACTGGGAGTGTTGTTGCTGTGACTGTCAGCATCTGCTTGCTCTGGTAGTACTGGACTGCCCAGGTAGCTAGGAGCACAGGAGGTGGAATATAGGTGAGGGAAGAGGTGAGGGAAGGATGCATCCAGGAAAGTGGCAGAGGTGGGGCCAGTGGCAGGGGCCCTGCCAGAAGTTCTGGGCCCTGGTAGATACCTCTACTCAAGGTATGCTGATGCCAGCCCTGATACTAACTTTGATCGACCAATAGTTGGACTCATTATAAGTCAGTTTATGAGTTCAACTTAATGGCAGGGTGAAGGGGAATGGAAGCCACTCTGCTCCACTCCAGCATTCTAAACGCTGCACCATGAAGCCTCATTCTAGATATGCTACTGTTTCATCCACGCATGACATCCTATAATGTTGATTAGGTACATGGAGGTATAGGATCCGTGTCCCAGGCTTAGGTATAGCAAAAGGCCTTTTCCAAATAAGACACTCTGTTGGGATAAAGACTTATGACATAACTGTGGCAGAACAAATCTAGCACCATAATACTTAAGAGTGTTAATGAAGAAGCTGACAGAAGCTAAACTCCACAGCTCTGCTTGTCAATGCCACGATCGCTGATTTGTTGACATATGGCTGCATAAAGTGCCATAGCATATAGAATACCAATGAAGCATCTGTCAATAGCAAATTTGGAGACTGACGGCAGTTGGCATAAATCTTAAACAGCAGATATCTTTGCCTTAATTTTTACTGTCTGCCCATCTGTTTCTTCTTCCCCGCTTGCAATTAAGTCTGCCCCAGATTAATCACACCAGGAGATATATATTTGCTTCAAAATGAGCTTTGGTGTCAATCTGTAATATTGGGAACGTTATTGAAAAGACCCAAGACCCAACTATGCAGTTATACAACTGGGCAGGACCATCCAAGAGACATTTTACGTTGCAAGTGATAGGATTTCTAACGGCCTTACTTAAAAGAAAATGTGCATGGAAATTCTGAGTATAATTTGGTCTCCCACAGCTGGTGCATACTCTTTTAGACCAGTTGTTACGTAGACTTGGATTTCTTTTTCTGAAGTTTATTCTTTATTTGTGGAAAAAGCCCAGCAGGAACTCATTTACATATTAGGCCACACTCCCTGATGGCACAGTTGTTTCACACAATTCTTTTGTAGAAAAAGCCCAGCAAGAACTCATTTGAATATTAGGCCATACCCCCTGATACCAAGCCATCCGGAATTGCATTCCTGCTCAGAAAAGGCCCTGTATATAGCCATTGATTCCTGTTATCCCCTTTTCTTCTCTCAATTTATGTTTGTTTTAATGAAATTTCTTTAATTTATGTTTGATTTAATTAAATTTTTCATAAATAAACTGTTAAAATCTTATATATATATATGCCCTTCTAGCATTATATATATATGCCCTTCTAGCATTGAAGTCATTATTTCTCACTCCTTTTATAACCGCAGACATATCCATAAACCTAAAACAATTGCCAGAATATAGTTGCTGTTCGTAGTGTAGTCTCAGTTGGGGAGAGGCAGGGCTTGTGGGGAAGAATAGAGCCACAACTGGAAGGGAAGGGATCAACAAGAGGAAGGGAGAAGGAAGTTGTGATGGAAGGCCCCATGGGCACCTATGCCTAAAGACCCAGGACACCTGCAGTGAGCCCTGAACTGCTGTTAAGAAAGGACTGAGACTCAATAACTGAGCATCCCATGCCAAAGGTCTTGACTCTAATCTCTGTCAGTCCTAGTTAAAAACACCACAGCTTTTTTTGAGCAGGAATGCACAGGAACGCAGTTCCAGCTGGCTTGGTGTCAGGGGGTGTGGTCTAATATGCAGATGAGTTCTTGCTGTGCTTTGCTACCAAAAAAGCCCTGTGCAAAACAATGGCGATATCAGGTGGTGTGGCCTAATATGCAAATGAGTTCCTGCATATTAGGCCACATATCCCTGATGCCAGGCCAGCTGGAATGTCATTCCTGCATTCTGCATTCCTGTGTGTTCCTTCTTTTAAAAAGTCCTGTATGTGCAAACCACAGGCATGTAGGATCCAGCCCTGTGAAAAGAAGTATTCAAAAAACAGTGTTCCTGATCATATAAATGGCAACTCTGCATGCATGTTGTTTTCCTGTTATATGTTCCCAGGATTTGATATTCAAAGGTACATTGAATGAAGTGCCATTCTTAACAGGCATCCCTCTAACATGGAAGGGAAACATACATGTTTCCAATGTTCTTAAACCAATAACCCCATATACTATACAGATATGCCCAGTTATACCTCTTGGCATTATGAGTGCTCATTAAACAAAAGAAAGAAGACGTTATTTGCTCCACTTTAATTATTGTTAAGGAGCTGTAGTTCAAAAGTATGCCTTTATGGATTCAGGAGGGCTCCCATTAAATATCTGATAGCCTCCATTGCTAATATGGCAATTTCTCCCCATTTCCTTTTCATGAACGTTGCTTAGGAATCAATTTTTCCCTAGCAAGATGAGAAAATGAGATCAGTTGTAGTTCAGAGCACCACTTCAAAGATGTTATTGATCTCGGGGTTTTACCGTACATTTCATCAAGGGCTTTCTGCAAAGTTATTTCTTCAGCGTTTTTGTTGGGCTGTGTGCTTCTTGCAAGACAAAAGAGCTTCTTTTTAAAAAAAATGACTGCCCTTCTTAAGGCAGAAGAATCAGCAACTGAAGTTTTTTCTGATGTGCTTGAAACCTCAAACATTTATGATACTTATACTGAACAATGCGGACGTATTTCTGGTGTTTAGACATTTATTTAGTTTAGTGAAACGTGCTATACTAGCATTTGGCTGTCATCATGACAGGTGGGATATATATGAAAAGAGACTCAGGGGAGCGCAAGGTATCTCTCGGCATTCTGCACACAGAGACACACTGCAAACTCTCTCCTGTAGAACCCATTTCATTTTCATGTTGTACCTCCCAGTGTCATGGTTGGAGGGGGTACACCATCCCAGTGGGCATAAATGGCACCCATCCAGTTCTATGGGAGAAAGTAAAGGGTCATATTTTGGCATGGAAGCGACATCTTCCTCCCAGACTCGTTACACAGGAGCTGGCGGAGCAGATCTGCTGTGCCTGCATGCCTATTCTTTAATGAGGTTCCAGACAAAACAAAAAGCGATTTCATTAGACCAGAGACATATTTTGTATCATTATTAATTCATGCAGCCTTTTCATTTATTCCCATCTGTAATGAATATGGTGTTAAAAGGCATGGTCCATCTTGAGGCTTGAACCACCTCGTTGCCAATAGCCGGATTAAGTTTTTCAAATTCTGTAAACAGAAAGGAGCAATCTGACTGGGCTCTCCAGTTTGCTTTGGTTTTACTTGTTAATTCCAACAGACCTGGTCCCCTGTAGCTTGCTGGACTGGAGAAAGCCATCTGATGTGTGGCTGAATGCTATTTGAAGCAGCATTCTTCAGAAATATATTCTAGTATCTTTAGGGTTGCCAAGTCCTACCTCGCTGCTGGTGGGGGATCCTGGACCTGGTCTGGGAGTCTTCTATACATGCATGGTGCAATGACATCACTCAGAAGTGACATCATTGAGTACATTCACACCACACTAAATAATGCATTTTGCTACTGAATTTTTACTGTGTAAGAATAGCAAAAATCCAGTTGCAAAATGCATTATTTAATGCAGTGTGTATGCACCCATTGTGATGCTGAATCGCACGATTCTCTAGGTTTTGTACAAAACTCAATAGTTTTTTTGCTAGAAAACCATAGAGTTTGCCCAAAATCAGGAGTGTCACCATGTGACGTTGGTGACGTGATGACATCACTTCCAAGAGATGTTACGCAATGATGTCTCTGTTTGGGGGGATGGGGTTTCCCCCACCAGCCAGCTGGAGGATGGTGGATTGGATGGAGCCCCACAGACCAGGGGATCCATTGGCCGGACTGAGGGTCTGGCAACCCTAAGTATCTTAGGCCCCCTGACACCTTTCCTCTTAGTTTAGGGAGACCATTTTAGGGGTCTTCTATGAGAGTTTTCAGATACCTGGAGAACACTCCTAAGTGGGTATATTCAAAGTTTACTCAGGTCAGGTCAGTGAGTCTTGTTCCCAAGAAATTGCTTTTAAGATTGAACTGAAAATTAGCTCTAGGTCTCCCATTTAGTCACCTAGGTTGGGGAATTACCAGCAGCAAGCCTCATTTTTTTCCCTCCATAGAATTGAAGAGACAGGGAAAAAATGGCCTCCAAATGATAACACTTTAAGAATTTCCCCTGGTCTCTATGGTAGACTATAGAGACCAGGGGCAGTAGACTAGAGCATTATTCAGAAGTGACGTCACTCATACTTCTCCCTCCTCAATTTACCCTAAAATTTATAATATCTTCTCTTATATAAGTATATATAAAAATATAAGTATATATAAAATCATATATTTCCCAGACCCTGGAGGTCTCTTCCAACTCTGTGATTCTATAACTTTCTCAAAAACCCCAAAGCCTCAGTCCAATGAGGCAAGCACCTTTTGGATTATACCCTTGGAGGGATTGAAATGTTTAAGGATATGTATGGCTTTGCTAGGAGTCAAAGTTATGACAGTTTTAGTTAGATGGGAGAGCACCATGCGGTGGGAATAACTTCTAGAGTCATGAAGATTTCCAGTCCTCTCTTTTCACACTGAGTTGAGTTCCAAGAGTCAATTCTCTTGGGAGTTTTGAAAGGATGGTGAGATCAGCCAGAGCTGCCAGTGCTGAAAAAAAGAGTGATGGTATGGAAAAATAATTTTTCTGCTTGGGGTTTGGAGTTGGCAATTAACCCCCATTTAATTTGAGTTGTTTTTCTGTCTCCTAGCAGAAGACAGGCAATTGCTGTCCAATTTTGCTAAGTACCAAAACTTTGGAAACGTTAAGTGCAATCCTGGATGGAGACAGGAAATGGTTAGCTCACACTTTAGCTGGAATCTGAGGCCTAGAAATCAACACAAACACAAGCTTGTCTCTTCCTGGAGATTTCAGGGCGGGGAGTTCTTTGATCCACAAGGGGGTGGGAAAACAGAAGAGATAAAATCTCTGGGCACAGAGGGAGAGCAGTCAGTTTTGGTTGATTCCATCTACAGTAGGGTGGAGACTGAGGATGGTCCCTGGCAGGCCTTTAATTCAACAGGAGCTCACAGGAACGCAACTCCTGAACCTTTCTGATGGCCCCCCCTCCTCCTCCCCACCTGCCTACCTTGTCCATTGAAAAGTAGGTGCAGCTGCATAACAATCCCTGGATTAGGAGAGTGGGCAGCCAGTCAGCCACAAGGGGCTTTGCCCACCCCCACCAGCCCTCATTAACCCCTAGAGAAGTCCACACCAGCCTTTCTCCACTTCTTATGTGATTTGGGGCAGCAGGTGGCTTGCTGGCCTTTTGACTGTGGGGTGGCGGCCAAGGAGAGCCCCAGGTGAGCGAGGCGAGCTTGGACTGGGTGGATCTCTAGCCAGCCCAAGCAGGCCTCGCTCACCTGGGACTCTCCTTTCTTGTGTTGGGTTGCTTTAAGCTGGTGTGAGGCAGCATATGCTAATGAGTTATGCAAATGATCTCCACCACTTATTTTTCTACAAAATGCTTTGGAGGGCCAAACCGAGTGGTGCTTATGGGTCAGTAGGGCCTTTCCCCCACAGGTAGTATTCCATTTAAAGACAAAGTAGCAGCTGGTCAGTTTCTAGCTAGAAACTGAAAGGTGTAGCTTGGGTTCTTAACTGAGAAGCAAGCTTAACATGCACAACTGGTTCTATTTTTCCACCTTCCATACACACTGGCTGCTTTGTGTTAAATGCACAATCACATTTGTCCTAATTTAGCCAAAGAAAAACAGATTGTGCTTGCTGTAGTCCCACAGCAACACCAAATGGTAGCAGAGAGAGAGAGAGAGAGAGAGAAACGATCCTAAAATCCCATTTATTCTCTTTGACTTATTTCAGTTATATAGGTTTTTTTTAAAATGGATATGTCCTGCTTGCTTTACAACGGCCAGGGAGATGTGGGGAAAAAAATGCTGAACAAAGAAACAGTAGCCCATGTTCTTTGCAAATGAAACTGTGGATCGCTTTGCTGCGTGTCCCTACCAGGCCCGTTGAACTGAGACCTTCAGCAAAATAAAAGCTGGCACTAACTCCGTGGGGAAGAGGGAGAGGTGAATATTTATGTATGTGATGATTTGTTAAGCCTAGAAACAAGGGGGGCAAAAATAAGCACTCTGGTATTTTGTATATTTCCCTAGAGAAGAAAAGCGGAAATAAAAAATTCATATTCTATGAGTGAAGACAAAAAAAAAAACACAGAGGAAAGAGGGACCTTTTTGGGTTCTGCTTCTGCCCAGCAGAAAGGCTGCAGTGTTTTTTGAAGTAAGTGTCCACTGAGATGCCGCAGCCTGTGATTGAAATGACAGCCGCAATACCGTGGACCTTCTCTGTTTGAGGGAAGCACAGCTGATGAGCAAGGGAGATGGTTAAGCAGATATCCGTATCAGCTGTTGTGTGGGCAAAGCCGATAGCAAGTTAATCCCTCTCTGCTCACATCTTGGAGGTGCAGGCTGCCTCTGCGTCTGTTTTCAGCCGACTGCTGGAGAAGAGGTGTGTCACGCCAGACAAGGCCGGTGTCCATCGCAGACATTGCCAGACCTTTGACTGAGTCTGTAAGGTCAAGGGTGGGGGTTGCATGTGAAGCAGATATGCAAAAAGGCTTTGAAATAGCCCCAGACAAGGAGTTCCCAATAGCTCTTTGCTGTGCATTTAACTATGTGAAGGGAACGGGAGCCTTCAGCTACAAATTTGGGCCGGCTGTTTCACCAGCATAGGCATGCACTCAGCCACAGAAGTTGAGGAAAGTGTTGCTGAAAGCTGCCCCCCCCCCTTGTCCCTGCCACTGAATTTTCAATTCCTGACTTTTTATAAAATTTCCACTTTGATTTCATCTGCCCGATGTTATCTCTGTGGGCCATGTCAGTCACGTGAAGTGGGCTGAATGAGGCCAAGTCTCTCCCCATGACAGGACAGAGCATCAAGTTGCCGGCCTCCAGGTGGCTGGAGATCCCTGTCCATCCCCAGAACATCCCTGAAATCCCCCCCACACCAAATGGGCGAAGGGACCTGGCAACCCTAAAGAAAGCCCATTTGCATCACTCAAAATACACAATTTAACATTGCTGATAAATGGACAATCCACAAAATACACAAAATTAATAATCCACAAAATTCCCACAGCCTCAACACTGGCTGTTGCAAGTCCTTTATTAGGAAGTGGCACACATGTGGCCTCACATTAAGTTTTAAATGTGTATGGAAATGCCCCACACAATTGCTTCAATGTGCTGGCCTGAATTTGTGTTATCAGTTGCACTTGGATAACTGGCAGTGGTTCATGTCTCTGGTTTCCCTTTCTGTAAATCATCTCCAAGAAGCTGCTTGTGTGTGCAGGTCAAGCTGACTTAGAATCATAGCGTTGGAAAGGACCGCCAGGGTCATCTAGTCCAACACCGCCCCCCTCCCCACACAATGCAGGAAACCCACAAATACCTACCCCAAATTCACAGGATCTTCATCACTGTCAGATGGTCATCTAGCCTCTGTTTAAAAACCTCCAAGGAAAGAGAGCCCACCACTTCCCGAGGAAGCCTGTTCCACTGAGGAATCGCTCGAACCGTCAGGAAGTTCTTCCTAATGTTGAGCCGGAAACTCTTTTGATTTAATTTCAACCCATTGGTTCTGGTCCTGCCTCCTGAGGCCACAGGAAACAATTCCACACCATCCTCTATATGACAGCCCTTCAAGTACTTGAAGATATCACCTCTCAGCTGCCTCCTCTCCAGGCTATACATGCCCAGGACTTACAGGGACCCCAGCAAGGGGCATTCAAGGCAAGTGAGAAGCAGAGGTGGTTGGCCATTGCCTTCCTCTGTAGAGTCTTCCTTGGTGGTCTCCCAAGTACTGATCCTGGTGAGCTTCTGAAATCTAACAAGATCAGGCTTATACCATCCTGCCGTCTTTCTCAAGATTTTTTGTAGCAGAAAGCGCTGTCAAGCACGGCTGTGTTACGGTGTCCCTGAAGGGTTTTCAAGGCAAGAGACAGATGTTCAGAGGAGGTTTGCCACTGGACTTCTATGATGGTCTCCCATTTGAATACTAACCAGGGCTGGCTGCTTAGCTTCTGAGATCCGACGAGATCAAACTAGCCTGGACCATCCAGGTCAGAGCAAGAAGAAAGCAGCTCTTTGGTCCCATAAAATTCTTTGCCTGGCGTTTCTTTCACACACTGGTTTCCTTAGCATCACACTTGTCTCTCTGAAGAACAGTATTTGGTTATGAACTGGGCTGTGTTTTGCTTTAGAGCTGCACACCACTGGGTTAGAGGGTCAGTTGCTGCTTTTTGACCAACGTCTTTCAGCAACAGAGCTTTTCTGTCATCAGCTGGAAAGGTCGACACCTGAGATGAATGGATTAGCCTGGATTTTAGAAAAAAGAGAATGAAAATGGGAGAGAATATCATTTTGCTGGGAAAGCCAGTCTTGTGGGGCAAAGGAGATGGGGGTTTTGAACTTGAGGTCATTTGTTTACTCTGCAACATGCTCTGGGCAGCTGTTAAGCCTACTTCTCAAAAGCAACAACCCCATTGTACTGAGTGTTACAGAAACATTGCAATGAAATAGCCCAACAGGCTGACAGATAAATCCATGCTTTCTTCCCACAGACTATTCTGTCTGTGTATTATTGCTGATATTCCTGGTAATGTGCAAATCCCTACAATGAGCTTCTCAGTCTGAATTTCTGTTCTCTCCTTTACAGTTTTTCTCAGCTTCTGTCCTGTCTTAATGCTTGTGTCAAAGATGTCTGCCTTATAAATTGGTCTTTGCAATGTATTATCAGGGGTGTGTTCTCTTTGACATTCTAGACTTTCATTGGATGGTAATGGTCAACAGATGCTGGTTTCATAATGGCTTCCACTGTAACAGTATGAGGCATCCTGAACAACAAGACAGAAGTTATAATAGGAAGCAGAGAGTGAGTATAAATGGGCAGTCTTCGCAGTGGAGGACAGTAAGCAATGGGGTGCCGCAGGGCTCAGTACTGGGTCCCATGCTCTTTAACTTGTTCATAAATGATTTAACGTTGGGAGTGAGCAGTGAAGTGGCCAAGTTTGCAGATGACACTAGATAGTTCAGGGTGGTGAGAACCAGAGAGGATTGTGAGGAACTCCAAAGGGATCTGTTGAGGCTGGGTGAGTGGGCGTCAACATGGCAGATGCGGTTCAATGTGGCCAAGTGCAAAGTACATTGGGCCAAGAATCCCAGCTACAAATACAAGTTGATGGGGTGTGAACTGGCAGAGACTGACCAAGAGAGAGATCTTGGGGTCGTGGTAGATAACTCACTGAAAATGTCAAGACAGTGTGTGTTTGCAATAAAAAAGGCCAACGCCATGCTGGGAATTATTAGGAAGGGAATTGAAAACAAATCAGCCAGTATCA